>NC_140951.1:99917679-101156429 GCF_014529385.1 Adiantum capillus-veneris
TCTCCTGAACTGCCCCCCAGTCTTAAGGTAGACCACGCCAGGGCTAACAGTTTGTCATGAATCTCCACCCCTCTCCACGTTCCACTCTTCGAGCCAAGTATAACTGCTTCTATCATATCTCTGATCATGACCGCCCAAACTTGATCCTGTTTAGCCAAGGAAACAACAAATTTGGCGTAACAAGCTTCTGCATGGGCCACATGGTTGAGAATTCCGAGGCCTCCTTGATTCCCCGGCCGAGCAACTGATTCCCAACAGGCCCATTGCCATGGTCTGGAAGATTTCATGTTATTTTTCCATAAAAATATTTTTACTGGTTTTAAGAACTTTTTCCAGTGACACTTAGCCATCTTGAGAAGCGGGCTAGTGAAGGCAATATAAGGAATCATAAAGGCATTCATCACTCTTATCCGACTTGGGAATGGGAGAAGAGCATACTCCCACCTACTCATTTTTGTTTTGATTTTTTCAAGCACCCACTCGAATCTTTGCTTGTGAGTTACATCCACCCCCAAGGGGGCTCCTAGATGCCTAAAGATATTCCCTTTTGTGACAATCTCCCCCGACCAGACAGAAGGGTCAAATGAGTCATTTTCCGATAGGGAAATCATCCTTGACTTCTCTATATTACACTGGGACCCCGAAGCTACTAAGAACATTTGTACAATCTCCAGAGCTTTTCTAATGACCTGGGGGCACGCTTTCAAGAAGAGGAGAGAATCGTCTGCAAAATTTTTTGCCAGGAGTTGGCAATTTCCTGGTAAAACAAGGCCTTGCACCTCCCCTCGTTCAGCACTAGCTTTGAGCGTCGTGATTAGAGGATGTGATCCTATGGCGAAAAGTAGGGGGGACCAAAGGGTATCCCTGTTTAATAGACATTTTGACCTGAAAAGAGCCCACAATTCTATCGTTGAATAGGAGCTCTGACTGACTTCCAGCCCCCATTACACGAACCAGCCGATAGAGGCGCGGCCCAAAGCCTAGAGCTTCCATGACGGCTTTTATATATGTCCATGTTATTCTGTCATAGGCCTTGTTCAGGTCCAACTGCAGCAGAATGCACTTCTGCTTTGTGACAGTTGTGTATTCTATGCCCACCATTGCTTGTTATGGAATTGATATTTTATTATTTAATGCAGCTGACAGGTGGAAAAGGCTAAGGGTTATGTGAAAGGATCTCGAAAGGATATTATATTTTATAATCTATTATTCCAGTGCTCTTTTATGAGCTTTGGCCATTTATGACCGGCCAGCTAGTTTGTAATCACTTTGACCATTCAAGAAATCTATAAATGAAATACGTGCAAGAGGGAAATGGTCACTCTTGCACGGGGGGAGATTGCACCCAGTGTCCGTGTATTCTTCTCTCTTCTCCTCTCCTCTCTTCTCTTCTCTCTCGCCGTGCCAGGCGTAGCACTTCGCTCTAGGAGGTGCGCTTGCACATGCTCTCTCGCTCTCTCTTTGTTCGTGTACGATTTGATTATACGCTCACAGGTTTCGTCAGGTATGCATATTTGCGGTGTTTTGTTGTTTCTATCATGCTATTTGAGGTATTTTGTAGGGCACCACGCCTTCCGTTTGTAGCAGTGGTATCAGAGCTATGGCTACACCCGTGGTTATGCAATGATTACATATATGACGCACTTTATGATTGAAGCTAAGTGTTGTCACCTTTTTTTTCATTCTAAATTTTAAATGATCATGTCCTCTTTCTTTGTCATAGAATGTTTATGCTTTGGTTGGTCTATAACTAATTATCGATTTGTGATCAATTCATATCTAGATATAGCGCTTTGCACTGCATAATAGAGAGATTAGCTGCTTTTAGTAGATGCATACTAGGAAAAACTCAAATTGGTTGACTACTATGATGAAGCAACTAGTGTATGTGCGGTTGCAATAAGAGTACCTTGCATATGAATAATCATGGTAGATCGATTACTAATAGACGAGCTTATGACAAACTTATCATAGAGATTTTTTTTTCCATTGTAATAGGAACTACCTGGCACAATTGTGCACAACGCGACCGATTCGAGGTGACCTTATGGTGGGAACCACCTCATAGGAGGGTTTAATTTTCACTTAATTCACTATATTGTTGTCTGCGGACATCATTGTCATCATCACCACTGTGATGGTCATCGCCATCCCCAACGTTCAAAGACCTAGCCTGGTCATCAGCCCGAGATAACATCAACGATGCTCGACAGTTTTTTCTCTTGCGTCATCATATGACGAGATCGTGACCCTGTCAGTGGGAATGCAAAGCTTAACGACGAGCAAAACCACTCTTACACAACCGGGCGAAACCAAGTGTGTATGTGTGGTTGGCATGCACCCCATGCAGGCAGAAGCGTGTGCGTCTCCCTTGTCTGCAACTGAAGGCAGCTTCACCACGCACTGCCAAGGACGCCACCTTCTCCTCTTCTACCTACAGAGGGCTCGCAATAGACCCTGTGCCAATCATACGCTACCTGGAAGCCCACCTCCGTCGGCTTTCCTCTTCCCATTCGGCGCTTCAGCTTGCAACGACTACCCGACTACTTGTTTCGTGCGCTATCAAACGCTCTTTTTTTTTTATATAGCTTAACTACTCCCCCGTCACCCATCCGACTCTCCTCTCCGGGTTCCTGCTTTATCTGCGCCGCCCTCCACTGGAGTGGACCACCCTCCATCATTGCATGCATGCCCTGCCACCCTTCGTCCTAACCACTCTAGGGCTTGGCTCCATCTACTACCACAGAACTCAACCCTGATCTGTTACGTCTCTCTCTCTCTCCAACCACGTGGTCGGCTGCGGTCTGCATCATACCTTTACCAACCAACCTTCTCCCTCTTTCTGGCCGCCATGCTGAAGCTGTAGTTCACTATACGTAAGTGCACAGCTGTGTGGGCGCCGCCTTTTCTTTAATCCCATGCCACACACACAGCCACTACTTAGCAGTAGACCAACCCACACTCCCTTCTCTCTCTCTCTCTCTCTCTCTCTCTCTCTACTGAGAGCCCATCAAAGCTAACCTTCTTTGTCTCTCTCTCCTTGGCCGCCTGCTTCCTTGATCATCACCTTTGGTCTCATGCAGACCAGGAGCCACCGCACACCATCTTTCACTCTGTCCATCTCTCCCTTTTTCTCTCCCTTTCTCTCTCACCCCACTTCCCTGCGTCCTGCAGCAGCACACATACAGAGGAGACAGCTAGAGATCAGTAGAAAGAGTGTGGCGGACAGTCTCATAAGCTGGATCAAAACGCCGCTGACCTCTGTCAGCTACCTCTCCTCTAGCTTTGTGTCGAGCGGCCCTCGTGTTGGCTGCAACCAACTTCTTTTCGACTGCAGCTAGACGTAGCCTACCATGCAGATCAGTCGATGTAGCGCAACGGCTTGCAGCTCGACCTTCCTCGACCAACCTTAGTAGGAGGGATCACCTTGCCATTCTGCATACCTTGGGAGGTGTGCACACATGTTTTGAAGGTGGCCTCGTTACCTTCTTGGCCTCGTTATCATAAATGGACCTTCCTTTTATGAAACCATGTTGATGGGGGGAGATGATCTTGGTTAGTAAGGGGGCCAGTCTGAGGGCCACTGCTTTAGCTATAATTTTGTAGGCCACTGACGTCATCATTATAGGGTGCCAATGTTTTAGTTTAGAATAGCAGATCTGTTTTGGGATGGGCTTGATAAGCCCTCTCTTCACACTTGTCTCCAACGACCCTTCGACCATGGCTTTATTGGCCAAACTTGTGATTGGGGCCTTGAGATCATCCCAAAATTCTCTATAGAATTCCACCGTCATCCCATCCCAACCAAGGGACTTTTCCTTGCCAAGGGCTTGCAATGCTAGTGAAGATTCGTCTTCGGAAAATGCCCGTTCCAAGTTATTAGCTTCTGATTGGGGAATTTCCTTCTTGACACTCTGAAGTAAGGTTCCTCTGGCTTCTTCCACTTCTTGGGA
Organism: Adiantum capillus-veneris; assembly: GCF_014529385.1. Taxonomy (NCBI): domain Eukaryota; kingdom Viridiplantae; phylum Streptophyta; class Polypodiopsida; order Polypodiales; family Pteridaceae; genus Adiantum; species Adiantum capillus-veneris. The sequence goes on from NC_140951.1 coordinate 99,921,633, forward strand.
CTGGGACTCCGGCCGTCCAATGATTTGACTGAGATAGCTCAGCATCAGTCCAGCCATTTCATCCTAGTTATGAACTGCTGTCCCTTTCTCATCATCGAGCGAGCGGACGTGGCCCCGGCTCTTCTTGATTTTTAAAACCCTAAAAAACTGAGCTTTATTGGAGGCTTCCGGTTGTAGAAAAGTCTCCCTAGAGAGAAGTCCAGCCTTTTTGATATCTTCTAGTTGCTCATTTGCAAGGTTCGATTTGGCTTCAAGCCATCATTTGTGTTCGACCTCAGTGGCATGCCCATTGGCTTTTATAGAGGTAAGCAATTGTACCTCCGCTATAAGATGCAAAAGGTGATCCTCCCTAGCTTTCTTGATTCGAGGCCCCACAGTTTTGATTGCTTTTTGGATGTTCCGAGCAAAGAGGTCCCACGCATTGTGTTTGTTGAGGTCGACATCTTTTTTTAGCTTACCCAGTGCTTTCTTGGTTAGATTCCTGAAAAGAGGGTCTTTGAATAGGTGTGTCCCTGTTACCAATAGTTTTTCTCACCTCTTGGGGCCTGCTCCTCCTTTTTATTCTTCTTAAAATGTATGTGCAGAGGACTGTGATCCGAAAGGATTGTTGTTGGGACCACCTTCATTTCCATCAATGTCGGTATCCAGTCAGCTTGGTGCGAGCAATAGCATATGTCCAGTCTGGAGGCAGTGCGGGCGTACTAGAGGCTTGTGTAGGTGAACCCAAGCGTGCTGTTCCATGGGCCAACTTCCCATAAGTCGATCATTGCCAACTTTTTGCAAAAACTTTGCCATTTAGACCTTTCTGAGCTAGCCAACACACTGGAGGATCCTGTTCTATCCCTGCTCTTTTCCACCATATTAAAGTCGCCAACCAACAACCACTCCCCTTCAATAGGGGTATCTATGAGATGCATCCATAGTTTAGCTCTATCTTTTGCATTGCAAGGGCCATACACATTCACAATGGTGAGGGGATGCCCTTCCCATCTAATTCTAATCCCCAGGATTTTTCCGGATGGATGGTTAAGAACCAACTTTGGCTCCAATTCTCTGTCCATAATGCCGATGACTCCACTGGAGCCGTTATTTCCTTCTCCATAGAATACCAGTTTCTTTCCTAGCACCTGCTTTCTCTTGCTATGGGGATCTAGGCGGTGTTCCTGGATGGCCCAAAAGTTGACTATCTTCTCCTTTTTTATTTCCTCCCAGAATAGGGCACTCTTCTTACGGGTTTTCAACCCCTTTACATTCCAAGATTGGATAGTGAGAGACTCCATCATTACTACGGGGTTCATTGGGATAGAGGAACAAATTCTTCAGCATCCAAATCATCCCCCCCCCCCCCCCCCCCCCCCCCCCCCCCCCCCCCCCCCCCCCCCCCCCCCCCCCCCCCCCCCCCCCCCCCCCCCCCCTCTCCTTGGTCTCAAGAGAATCCGGGGGTTCCAAGTCAGAGGATTTCTTTTCTTGCAGTGCTGCAAATGGATTGTGCAGGGGGACACTGAACCCCCCTCCTTTCGAAGGAATGGAGGATGAATTAGATCCTTTCACCTCTATTGTTTTGACAACTTGCAGCACTTTGGAGTCTCTTGCCACTGCCTTCACTCTTTTGGCTCTTTTCACACCAGGAACTTGGACAGTTGTCGCCGTTGTCACTATCACAAATTTGGGGGTAGCAGTTGGAGTAATGATCCTATTATTATTGCCTGTACCTTCAGAATCTCGTTGTATGGGAATCGATTCCTCCACCAACTTTTCCTGCATCTTTGTATCCATTTTCTCACATACCATCTCTCCTTCATCCTTCCCTGTATTAGTCCCTTGGTTATTGTCTCCCTCCTTCTCCAACCCTCCCATCGGGGATTCCATTTTATTGGGGGCCTGTGCTGCCGAGTTGTAGTACCATTAGAATTCAAGGGGCAATCCTTGACGAAGTGACCAAAGTTGTTGCATTTAAAACATGCCCCAAAGTATGTTCCAAAGTTTAGCGGAATGGTAACAAGCCCAACTCCGACATTGATAACCATGCTTTTAGGTGGCGTTTTAGACGCATCCCATCTTATACAAACCCTGTTTGAGGTTCTGCCAAACCCTCTCTTGCTAAGCATAAATAAGGGAGTTCCCAGTTGGCTAGCAAGCATCCTGAGATTATCCCACAGCCAGCTAGGCAGTCCCACAAACTCAACCCAGACCAGATGAAACGCTTGCAAAGATTCAGCAGAGTCGAACACTGGCTCCCAAGGCACCACACACACCGTAGTCCTATTAAATACTAGGGGCCCTTTGTCAAGGATCTTTTCCACATCGGAGGCCTCTTTGAATCTCACTGAGCAAAAACCTTTAGCTAGGTAGGAAGTACTTTCAACTGCTCCTCCATGACCAAGAATTTGAGGGCCCTGAAGCCATTGGATCATCTCAAACCTTTTCAGGATTCTTCCATTGAAAACCCAAATACAAGCGTCCGCTTAGCTTGTTTGGCTAGCTGTTTCTTTATAAGTGCTGGTGGAATCACTACTGTAATAGCCTCGACAACCTCCACCTGTTGTGGCAAAGAATTTTTTAAAGCAGAGAAGGCTCGATCTGCCAACCCGTCTTCTACTAGCCCACTAAATTCTGAATGGGAGTAGTTCTTTTGTTGTTGTTACGGTCGGCCTCAATCATTTTGTTGACTTCCAAGAGCTGTTGTTGAAGTCTAGCTTTTGCATTCTGCAGGTTTTTGATATCTCCTTCACTTGATATCCCTTCTGCTGCGCCTTTTCCATAATTCCTAGAGTTAGGCCCCTTGAGTATGCTAGCAAACGATACACCTGGCCTGCAAGTAGCCGATGCACTTGGCGCTTTATTTACATTCACACAGATGGGACCCCGCGAAACCCCATCTTTGATGGGTTTTACCCCGAATTAGAACCCTTGCGCTGAGCCCATTTTCTCTCCTAATTCCTTAGAGGGAACTTTCTCAGTCGGGACAATTTTGACCTCTTTCATGGTTGATACCTTTGGCGAGTTGGGGCCTGACATTTCCGTGTCATGCATCGGCCTCAAGACCGAGCCACCGCCTACATCCATTGGCACAACCAGCTCCATTTCGGACCTTTTTACCGCCGTTAACATCTATGAAAATTTTACAATGTCCTCACTTGCGACCAGCACGTTGAGTTCCATTAGCAAGTGTCGTGGATTTTGAAGGCACAAAGGCTCTATCAACCAAGTAGATCCTCCCAATGAAGGGGTGTAATGACCACCTCTCTTTTTTACACAAAAAGTTAATAATCGTTTAGGATAGGAAGGATAAGGCAAAAGTGTTTATTTCTAAAGCAAAGGTATCAAGAGGGTAGCGAGCAAAAGGCGATTATTAACTGAAGGCTCAATTTGCACAAGCGATTATTAACTAAAGCTCAAAGTACGATAATCGCGATTCTGGCTGGGCAAGACAATAATCGCTTCCTAAATGGCTTCGCAGGAGAACGCAGAGCAAGCACGCAACGTAGATGTAATATGCGCGCTTACCATGAAAGCATTGCCATATCCTGTCCTGCACCGAGAGCACGACACTACCAGGAGCAAGTGTAGGAGTTGAGGAGCACCCTATCACCCCCACCTTGAGCAGCTACTCGGAGCAACAACAGCGAGACCTTCGTTGTAGGTGTGATATAGCTGCTCAAAACATCACGAACCCCTGCGATCCCTCAGACCTCAACTCACCATTCTTACACGTCTCTGTTTCTAGGTCACCAAGCTTTTAGTTTTCTTAGCTGGGGTGGGTTCCAATCCACGATGGATTACAACTTAAAAGTGTTCTCTTGGCATGTCTCAAAATAATAATGTGGTATCATGGTTGTTGATTCTACCTCTCATTGAACATTGCTTTGAAAGTAGAATGCAAATGTATAAGTCTTTATCACGTTTGAACTTTTATAAACACACGTTTTTCAAAAAATGCTAACAACTGAAGGCCATCCATGTGGTTAAGCGAATCTTTGTTAGTGCAAATTTAGAGAAGTTTACGTTATATCAAATATATATATTGAAAAAATAATATTTGCACGTGTGTCTTGAGAAATATTTGCATCAATTGAATCTCCAAACATGTGCCAAAGATGAAATTTGAGAACTACGTCAACCTCGAGAACTCACGAACCCAAAAAGGTCATTTCTTTTTGTAATTAATTTGTATATGTTTCTTTTGTAGAATTTGATTGATAAAGCTAACTATTTATTTTTTTAATTTTGAAAGGTTTACAGTTTTTTTCAAGGAAAGCTGAGAATCCAGTGCGATACTCTTCCTCACTCTCTCCCTATCGCTCTCGCCATTGTGCTCCTTTCTCTTCCCAAAATGCTCCTTGTCGCTCTCGCCATTGTGCTCCTGTCTCTCCCCAAAATACTCCCTGTCATCCTCATATCTCTATGAGAATCTTACTTCTTTGCATCCAATACTTGAGTCATGATTAAACATATGTCGATTAGATGCACTTGACTTTGCGTTCATGTAATGTATTGTTATATTTCTTAAGTTTTTATCTTTTTAGAAAAATAAATTATTACTTAGAAGTGTTTTAGCTAATGATGCACTCTCTCTCTTCCTCTTTGTTTCTCTTGATTTTTGTTGCTCTCGCTCCTTTGCTTACTCGCATAGCCATGCTAGTGTCCCCCCCCCCCCCCCCAAAAGGACGGTCACACACTCATTATCAATAAAGAACGTCTTCCTCTATGAACACTTTTTGGAGCTATCTCTTGGAGTTCCACCTTTTTTGAGTGTTTTTGGATGCTTAGGGTAGCAGCCAAAAAACTATGACTGTTGGAATTAGCTATACCTATTCTCTCTCAATCTTTTTTTTGGTTGTCGTGTAAGATCATTTTTTGCTTTGCTTTCCAATCAAGTATAGCCATACAACACTTGTTAAAGATTGCTAACCTTCACCATTGGCAGATGCCATTGGGAGCTCCTCTTGATTGTGCATTCCTTGAAGTGTGCAAAATATTTTCCCATGGAGGTGCAAGAGCCCTGGGGCTTAGGGCAATGGTGCTAATTACTATAGCTAAGGCACTTTGAGCTTCTAGAATTTGGAATTTTCCTAATCCAACACATGATGGTGGTTCTGAATTTTTTATTTGGTACTTGCTTGTGCATTATCCGTGCGGTGCTACTTTTTCTTGTGGCTTTGACATTATCTTTTGTTGTAGACTAAGCTTTGCAACAAGTGGCTTGTAAATTTCAATCCAATCTTTGCCAAAATAACCAACTCTTCTTATCAGCTATAAGGTGTTGTCACACGATAGCATCAACGTGTAATGTGAGACGCCATGGAGAATGTAGTCTCTTGCTTGCCTTTGCATTGATGAAGAGGACCAATATAAAAAGTGATAAAGTCTAATAGTTACTTTTTTTTGTTGCAAAACTCACAATACGTGAGCGAATTGTATTAAGCACAACATAAAATTACAAACCAACATCAAGCTCAGGCCGAGCCTTAAGGTGCTAAAGATTACAAGTTGGATGCCTAACGCCTCTCATTGAGGCTTATCATCATCGGCTTAGCAAAGTAGGTGAACTATAGTTCTAGTCTTTACTCATCATCGGGTAGCCCTAGACCAGTCTTCCGAGTCTTGCTTGCGTCCTAGCAAATAGATCACCACTCTGCTTTCTTGTATAATCTCTGAGAAGCTTGCCACTTCAAGATCTCCTTCAAACACACGATGGTTTCTTGCTTGCCATATATAATGAAAGAAGAAGTACCTGACAGTTTGAGTGCAGATGAGTAGAGCATGGCTTCCCAACTTCTTGCCACCAAGGAACATATCAGTCTTGAAGAATCTAATCTGCTATGTCCTTTGGACCCACTTGCAAATTTTCCCTACAAGTCCTTTGATTGCCTGACATTCCATGAATAGGTGGGCGAGATCCTCACTAGATCTTTACGACCATCGATAGGCCACCCACATCACCTTCCATAAAAAAATCTTCATAAATCGTAACCACTTTGGTTTCCAAATGTTCTTCATGACTTTCTCACATCGTTCTTCCAGCCATTGTCTCTTCCACATTCTCTTGAGGGGGCTAGACCCATTATTCTCGTGTATGATTGCATGATATTTGACTTTAGATTGGGATTTCCATAATAGACTACTTTTGGGCCCAACCCCAACCATTCCACTCAAACCCCTATTCACACATTGGTATTGCAACATTGTCAAGCTCTTTCATCACTCTATTGAAAATATCTCATGGCCATTTAGTTGATATTGGGTTCCCAGAAGGTCAATGGTTTTCTAGCTCTTACTGTTACTGCCCCAAAAGCGAGCTAGCCAAATCAGACCCTTATTATTCACTTTCCTTGCCGTTTCTATCCAGTAAGGGCTTTGAGATGGTCCTACAACTTTAGAGAGCTAGGGGGACCAATGCAAGATGGAGTTCTTGAAGTATCTAGTTTCTTCCCCCCACTCCAAAACCCCAGCTGCTCTTTTTCACTTCCTTACTAGCTCCCCTGAGATGCCCCCCAAACTTAGATTAGACCACGTCGGGGCTAAGAGTTTGTCATGAAACTCTACTCCTTCCACTTAACACCTTTTGAATCAAGTTTAGCAGCATCTAGCATATCTTTGGTCATGATAGCCCAAGCTTGGTCCTGTTTAGCCAATGAGACCACAAATTTGGCACAACGGGCCTCAGCATGGGCAACTAGATTAAGAATTCCAAGACCTCCTTGGTCCATTGGTTGAGCGACAAGCTCCCATCTTGCCCATTGCCATGGTCTGGAGGATTTTTTGTTGTTTTCATAAAAATCATTTTACTGGTGGTTTTAAGAACTCTTTCTAGCGACGCTTAGCCATCTTGAGGGTCGGTGAAGGGAATATAGGGGAGCATAAATGAATTTATTACTTTAATCCGGCTCAAATATGGGAGAAGAGCATACTCCCACCTTTTCATTCTTGTTCTGACTTTTTCAAGGACCCAAAGAAATCTTTGTTTGTGAGTCACATCCACCCCCAAGCCCCCCCCCCAGATGCTTGAAGATATTCACTTTTGAGACAATCTCACCTGAACAATCAGAAGGGTCGAAGGATTCATTTTTTGACAGGAGATCATTCTTGACTTCTCAATATTTCACTTGTAACCCAAGGCCACAAAAAAGGTTTGCACAATCTCTAAGGCTTTCCTGACAACTTGGGGGCACGCCTTCAAGAAAAGGAGAAAAATGTCTGCAAATAGTTTTGCCAAGAGCTGGGCATTTCCTGGTAAATTCATACCTTGTAGCTCCCCTTGCGCAGCATTGGCTTCAAGCATCGTGATGAGAGGATGCAATTTGATGGCAAAAAGTAGGGGGTTCAGGGGGCATCCCTACTTGATAATTCTTTTGACCTCAAAGGAGCCCACAATTCTATCATTAAACAACAACTCTGATTGGCTTCCAACCCCCAATGTGCAAATGAGGCAACATAGCCGAGGCCCAAATCCTAGCGCTTCCATGATAACTTCTATATATGACCCATGTTATTATGTCATAAGCCTTATCCAGGTCAAGTTGTAGCAGAATGCACTCTTGCTTGGTGGAGGCTGCGTATTCAATGCCCACCATTGTTGCCAAGATGTTGTCATAAATGGATATTCCTTTAATGAACCCATGATGATGGGGACATATGATCTTATCTAGTAGGTGGGATAGTCTGAGGGCTACTGCCTTGGCAATAATTTTGTAAGCTACTGACATCATCATAATAGGGCACCGATGCTTAAGTTGAGAGCAGTAGACCTGGTTGGGGATGGGTTTGATAAGCCCAATCTTCACATTTGTATCCAACGACCCTTTGTTAATGGCTTGGTTAGCCAATTGCATGACTTGGACCTTGAGATCATTCCAAAATCTCTAAAGAAATCAGACGTCATCCCATCCCAACAGAGGGACTTTATCTTGCCCAGAGCTTGTAATGCTAGTGAACATTTATCTTTGGAGAATGCCCTTTCTAGGAGGTTGGCTTTCGATTGGGAAACTTTTATTCACAACACTCTCAAGTAAAGTCGCTCTGGCTTCATCCACTTCCTCGGATTGGATCTTTGGTTGGCCAATAATTTGGCCTAGATAGTTCAACATTATACCAACGTTCTCATCTTGGTTCTGAATTGCAATCCCATTCTCACCAAAGATCGAGTAGATGCCGCTTCGGCTCTTCTTGACTTTCAAAGCCCTAAAAAATGTGCTTGATTAGAGACTTCCGGTTGTAGGAAGGTCTCCCTGGAGAGCAATCTTGCCTTCTTGATTTTCTCAAGCTGCTCATTAGCTAGGTTAGATTTAATTTTGAGCCACCACTTATGCTGATTCTGAGTAGCTAGTCCAACAGCCTCTCTTGAGGTCAACAGAGCCAGCTCCAGTGTGAATGCGTGAGGTGCACCTCATTGGATTTTTTAATCCAAGGGCCTGAGATTTTAATCACTTTTTGAGTGCTTCGAGCAAATAGGTTTTGGTTTATTGAGATCCACATCTTTCTTGAGCTTACCCAATGCTTTCTTGGTGAGGCTTTTGAAAAGATGATCTTTGAACATGTGCGACCTAGTTTTGAGAATCATTTTCTCCCCTTTCAAGGTCTACCCCTCCCCGTTTACTTTTTTGAGTTGTATGTGTAGAGGCATGTGATCGAATAGGCTTTTTGTTGAAATCACCTTCATCTCTAGCATTGGCGGGATCGAGCCAGCTTGGTGAGAGTAATAGCATCTGTCAAGCCGGGAGGCGGTTTGGGCATATTGGAGACTTGTGTAGGTAAATGGAGGCATGTTGTTTGAGGGCTCCACCTCCCACAAATAAACCATAGCCCACTTCTCACACAAGATCAACCATTTAGATTTTTTAGTGCCAGCTAGCATACTGGTGAAGAATGTTATGTCCTCCCACCTGATTCTAACTCCAAGGATTCTAGTGGAGGGGTGGTTAAGAACCATTTGAGGTTCCAAATTTCTATCTACAATAATTAGGATGCCACCAAATCCTTCATTTCCTTCCCCATAGAAGACAAGATTTTTCCCTACAACCTGCTTTCTCCTGCTGCGAGTATCTAGATGGTGTTCCTAGATAGCCCAACAAGCTTTCTCCTTCTTAACTTCATCCTAGAAGAGGGCACTCTTCTTTCGCGTCTTAAAACCCTTCACATTCCAAGAATGGATAGCGAGAGTATCCATCATTGGGAGAGAGGGACAAATTCTTCAACATCCGACCCCTGTCCACACCAATCACCACATCCCTGGCCCCAAGAGAATCTGGGGGTTTCGAGTCAGGGGATTTCTTTTTTTGAAGCATTGCGAAGGGGTTGTGAAGAGGAACGACCCACGTCCCCCCTTTCTATTGCACGTGGGGAGGGACATAGCCTTTTTCTTTGATAAGCGACATGGAATCCCTTGCCATTGCCTTTGCTCTTTTGGCTCTCTTCGTACCTAGGATTTGCACCGACAACATGGTTGTCACTGTTATAAACTTAGGTATCAAAATAGGAGAAGCAAACACATTTTCATTTTGTGAGCCTTTGGGGATTTGTAGTGTGAGGTTTCCCTTTTCCAAAGTCTTCTTATGCAGCTTGGTGTCCACCATGTCACAAAAAGTACCAAGAAGAATCCAAGTTTTGTAGGCCATTATATTTGTAAGATCCCGTTTGTCCAATAATGCTAAGCATGAGAATTGGAGCCCACATAGTTTTTATAGTTTTTAGAGTAATTTGTACCCAACGCTGAATTAAAGGACTCCCCTTGATAATTTTTGTTGTTTTTGGTGTCCTTGCATAACGTTTGCAACCCTCATTATATCGCAATCCACACTCTTAGAGGTAGTATGTGTCCCTAATTTTGGAAAGTGTCCCTAATTTTGGAAAGCAGGACACATTAATTCGAATCTTGATAGATGCCCTAATGCCTTGGAGGAGAAAAAGCGTGGACCGAGCACGTGGAGGAGAGAGAGAGGGAGCGGAGAGACCGGTGGCGCGCCTTGAAGATTTTTTTGGCTCCTGGCAAGCGCAAAGAGAGGGAGCAGCGCGATGCTCTGGCCGGATGCAGACAGGGATCATAGCAAGGCGGAGGACAATCTCTGTGTGTGTGTGTGTGTGTGTGTGTGTGTGTGTGTGTGTGTGTGTGTGTGTGTGTAGGGCAGTGCATAGCTAAGGATGGCCATTGGAAACTCATCGTAGCTGGCCTGTACGAATTTTGTGAAGTCTGCATGGCATTCGATTGTGCTTATGTGGTGTACAGGTTTATTTTCCGGATTCTAAACGAAATCGAAAAATGGAGATATGATAAAGTAATGCATCGTGATGCAGACGAGAGCAACCCGGGAGTAGAGACGCGAAGCTGGGGGCTGGATGATGTGCGCACGATGGAAGGACTGGCGGTGGGATTCAAGCTCATTTTTACAATAGGCAGGTTGATTGAGTAGCTGATGGTGAAAGGTGTGGTCAACGGAGTGCTGTTCAACCTTGCATGCGCACACAGTTGGGAAGGTGCAAAGGGTTGATCGTGAGCATCGTTGCAGGAATGTTTGGATATATCGCAGGGACGACAGGACAGGAGCATCAGACGAGCAAGCCTACGGAATGTGTGCATCGACTCCAACCGATTGTTTGTTTCAAAACTTAAGCTCTTGTGAGAATCTTGCGCGTCAATTAATTAATGTACTGAGTCGCAAACCAGTATATCCAACTACTTCCCAAAGCTTGTTCCAATGTTGGAGTTAGATGGCCATAGCCCTTTGCACCTTGATGTACACATTGAAACATTTAGAATACTCATTCTTTGTACCTATTTTATTTCTCGTGCAAGCATCAGTGAAAGCATGTTGTGGGTCTAGGGACATACTATTGCATTCATCCTATGAACTCAATTGTGAGCTTGTTGTACACTTTGGGAAGTAGGTTTAGGGACATACCATTGCATTTTCTCTATGAAATGACTCATGATCTGGCTACAAACTTTGGGAAGGTTAACATTAATATCTCTTGCTCCATCACTCAAGATATCGACAATTCCATAGTCTCTTGAGACAAGATTTGCCTCTTAGGTAGTGATTTGGGTGGTGACAACGTGGTGAAAACCTAATAGGGGAGTGCTAGGCTTTGGCACTTGCACATTGGTTGGCTTAGATTTTGCCTAATCGGACTCCTCTTGCGAGTCATATGTTCCCATGGAGCTCTTTCTCCACACAGGAGCGATTTCATGGTCCTTGCTTAGTGTACATGACTCCACTTAGGGAGCACTCAATGGATCATGTAGTCTACAATAAGGTTCATACTCAATGCGAGCTACATACTTTTCATTTGTAACCGAACTTTACAACATGAAAGTACTTGAACACAAAATATTCTTTTGGTCCAACATCTTTACGGTTGTATGCATCCATTCTTGAGTAGCAGTTGAGTAATTGGGCAGAGGGTGGGTGTGTATGAGCAAAGGGCCAGGTGGAACACATTTTCTAGGGGTCTACTGACAGGGTGCATGGATGTGGCTCATGAGTTTTTGGTAGATGAGGAGTTTCTAGCCATTCTTGAGAGAAAGAAGCATAAAAAAGCTTCCTTTCACATTTCCATATGTTTTGATATCTTATTTAGAATACGCTTTGCCAAACTAAAGAGACTTGCAGATTCATGGGCATAGACCAAGATACTTGAGTTAAAGGAGGCTACGAGCTTGGAGGATACCAAATCAAACCTAGGAAAGGACTTGCTTAGGGAAGGCGTTAGGGTAGATTGAATAAATTTTGATTTACAAGGATCTATTATTAATGCTAAGGACATAATCAATGTATCTGTAAGTATGTGAAAAGAGAGAAAGCTTGTGAAGAGCATGTTTGTTTGCCATGTTATTTAAAAACCATTTGTGTTTAGAATAGGAACGATACAAATTGAACATTATAGGTGTCATAAAAACTTATATCTAATACACCTAAATGATTTTCTCATGTTAAACTGATCATTTAATATGGGGAAGTATCAGGGGAGTAAAAGCTAGAATATTGGTAAGGCTGCCAGACCAATCTCTGTCAGGGATCCAAAGGAGGGAAAATAGGGATCCAAAGGGGGACAGTCTGCAAAAGAGCAATGTGCTTCAATGGGGCTTAAAAGACCTAAGGTTCAGGTCCATTAAGAGTTCATAGGCTAAGGCTCCAAAAATTAACTCATTTGTCCAAAGGCCAAATAGGGGAAATATTGGATGGTCATGGGAAGACTCAAAAGTCTTCCCACATCCCTAGGAAGGAGGGGGCGAGCCCTTATTGTAGGGGATGACACACACACACACACACACACACACACACACACACACACACACACACACACACACACTCTCTCTCTCTCTCCAAGGCTTCCCCTTTACACAAAGGGAATAGTAGACACAGGTCAGGCTCCTAGGCCAGCTGCTCCCAATCTCTCCTCAAATCCTATTGGATGGCCATAGAGGTGGACCAATGAAAATTAGGCTAGAGTAAATTTAGTCTAATCAATTTAAAAATGCTTGATAAAAAAACCAATAGAATTTAAGCTCCCTAGAAAACTATTGGACAGTCTACCAAGGGGTCCAATGAGCATTCAACAGCCCAATGTCTTGCCTGATTCCTATTGGCCAGAAGACTAAGAGGTTTAATGAGAGTTTAGTTGAATTATTTAATTATCTAAAGCTCTCACAAAAGGGGAAAGGGGGACCCTTGTCAAAAGGCTACAACTATGCTTCTAATTTGTGATTGGCTAAGCTTTACTGGAGCCAACGGGAGGCCAGCATGAGCATTTAGCAAGAGGGGTCGACCAAGATGAGAGAGAGGGCTACATTGACAATGCTACACACACACACACACACACACACACACACACACACACACACACACACACACACACACAACTCATGTGTGCAAGAAGAACTCCATCTTCTTCTCCAAGCATTTAGAAGTAGAGGCCTACACCAACAATTCTTGGCTATGGAATGCAAATCCAACCAAGAGCCAAACTTCAATGGCATGCTCATCTCCTCTATCATGCTAAATACTAAGCTAAGCTATGCTATTAGAGTGATTATGTGAGGAGAATAATTCTTTCTCGTTAGATACATCTTCTTCCTCTGAATCTATCCTCATTCCCTACTAGCTCTCACCATTTCTAAAGGTGTGTGAGGTCTTGGGACTGAGGCTAGGGACACTAGGTGTGTTTTTCAAGCATAATTTGTTGTATGAAGCTTCCATCTTCATTACACCAACTAGTTTTATCAAGGAACACAAAGATTGTATTGTACAAAAGTCTCCTTTGATGGGAGAAGCTATAGTACAAAGCCTTTATGGAGGGGGGACCGGCTCCATGTAAATCTGGTCCTCAAATGTTGTCAATTGTTCTATTTCTCTCTCTTTTCAAGTATTGTCAATGCCAAATTAGCTAGGTGTAAATTTCTATGTTGCTTTCTCAAATTAAGTACTCTATCTATGCTCATTAGGAACTTGTTCTTAATGAAATGCTCACTATGTTACCAATTTCCACTACACACAAGTTACTAGTGTATTAAATGTTACATTGAGCTATTGGTTTCTCTTTTTGTGCTAAAAAAGAGAGGTCCTCAAGCTTGCTACAAATGGTTGGTGTTATTAATTGCGAAATAGTAAGTAGAATAGGGATTTTTCATCCTTGAAGCACGCCTGCTTTATGCAGTTACGGGACACCGTCGAGAGCTATGGTCTTAATAATGGAGTCCTACGGGGGTTGCCTATGGATTAACCATTATTGAGATATTAGAAGCTTGGCAAGAACCGGTGCTGTATTGGCTTTGTAGAACCCTCTCTTCTATTCCTTGCAATTAATAATATTCAAGCCACGGGTATAGATGCTTGAGTGCTTATCTTTGAAGGTAAAGAGGAGTAGCAACTAGGGCTTGAAGTGCCAAAGTACAAGTAAAATTTACACCTAAATTTGCTAGTATGGTTGACAAGGGAAAGAGATTGAAATGAATGTTGATAGATTTGATTTTGCTAATGAAAGAGCAACTAATGATGCCCCTATGCTTGTAAAATATCTTGTTTCTAGGCTTCAACAAGCCTTGGGCAACCCATCCCTCCAAGGTGAAGTGCTACAACAATTGCGCACCCATGGTATTCTCCAAATGCCCCACCAAGAAGAGAGAGTACCTAGGAAAGCTCCTGGTGAGACTTCCAAAAGAGGACTCTCTCTCATAAGGGAAGAAGAGGAGGATCCGTACGAATGGCTCAAAAATTTAGTACTTGATGATGCATCTACGTCTGAAAGGAGAACCCAAGTTTCAACGGTAGAGGCCCCACCGAAATAATGAGAAAGAAGTGAGTCTCTGTCTCTTTCCACCTTGGCCGAAATGGATCCACGAAGACGGCGGGAAAAATGCTCTCCAACAACCCCTAAACAGAGAAGACCATTGCATACTTGTCTCCACCAAATTTCAAAGAGGGAAGAGAGAAAACAAGAAAAGAAAAAGGCGAGAAAGAGGTCACCCTCTTCTCCATCTTCTTCATCCTCTTCCTCTTCTGAAGAAAGTGATGGTGCAGACAAGGAGGAAAAAGAGAAGAAAAAGGCAAGAAAGAGGTCACCCTCTTCTCCGTCCTCCTCATACTCTTCCTCTTTTAAAGAAAGTGATGGTGCAGCTCTTGAACCACATAAAAGAAGAGACAATAGGAAATCCTATGCCACCTCGAAGAGGTCGTCCAAGCTCAAAAAGTTCAAAGAGGGAGGAAAGAACATCTCTTTCCTTACCTACGATGGCACTTTTGGTGCTACGGACAAAGTCTTGACCTTTATCCATCAATTCAATGCGGCGTTTGGAGATGAGGGCTTCACGGAGTCCTCTAAGCTACATCATGTTGCTATGCATTTTCAAAAGTCTGCGAGGCAATGGTGGTCTAGCCTATGAGAAAACGGTGAAGCTCCATGGACATGGAAAGCTTTAAGAGCTTCCATCATGAAGCATTTTTTGGCTACTGATGCCAAAGACAAAGTACTCATCGAATGGTGAAGCTTAAAGCTCTCTCCCTATGAATCCATTCACAAATATGTAGACAAGTTTTGGGATTTACATCTCAAAGTCACTGTCTTCAAAAAGATGGTTTTTGGAGAGCAAAAACAATAACTTTGTGTGGGTTTAACCGAGGATATGGCTGAGTGTGTTAACTCCCAAAGGCCACGCACCATATCTGTGGTCATACACCATACCATGGTGGCTTCAAGAATCAATTTCCAACAAGGGCTAAGAGAAATCTTAAACCCATGAAAAACAAGGACCGTGACGAGCCTAAGGGGAAGGACAACGTCCAAAAGTCTCCCAAAGGCAACTCCAACAACAACAAAGCAAAGGAGAAGGGAGTTTATAAAGGCAAAAATAAACTCTCTCCTAAAGAGCTAGAGCTTTATTAGAAAGATAACCGTTCTTTCAAGTGTGGGGAGCAAGGGCATGTTTATCGTGCTTGCCCCCACAAGAATACACGTAATGAGCCTCCTAGAGCTACCTTGGTTGAAATTATAGAAGAGGATGCTCATCACAAAGGATCTCCTTTATGCCATGCTAGAGGAAAGGTAAGAGAACATGTTGCTTTTATTCTCTTTGACCGTGGTTCTACTCACAATTTCATATCCAATACAGCATCCAAGCCTATGAGATGGGAGATGTCCTATGTGCCAATGGTGCTTTCAAAGGGCAAGAAGCCTCAGTCACTCCTTAATCGGGAAATTGAGGCTCCAGGTCCAAAGCTATGTGGACAAGGAGAATTTCTTCATCTCTCCTCTCAAGCATGAGGATGTAATCCTAGGGGAACCATGGTCTAATCGCATGGCTGCCAATGTTAAATTCCCTAAAAGGAAAATCTACTTTAGGCTCAGGGAAATATATATGTACATAGATGCTAAGGAGTTGGGTAGTACCATACCCCTTGTACATAAGAAAGCTTTCAATAAGTCAATAAAGAGCTCTATTTTCGTGTACATGATTTTTGCTAAAGATTCTCAAAATGAACCTAATGCTTTAGCAAAACAAAATATAAATAATCAAAAGGAATTAGAGTTATCCAACTTCCTCAAGGGGTTCCAAGATGTTTTTATTGATGACATCCCTTGTGAACTACCTCCCAAACAAGGCAATGGCGACCATGCAATTGAACTTCTTCCAGGAAGTTCACCGCCTAATAAACCTCCTTATAGAGTTTCTCAAGCTCAACAAGAGGAGATTACGCGGCAAGTGCATGAGTTAGTTGAGAAAGGCATGGTTAGGCCTAGCTCATCTCCATTTTGTTCACCAGTGTTATTAGTGCAAAAGAAAGACGGCACATATTGTATGTGTGTTGACTATCGAGCACTAAATAGAATCACTATCAAGAATAGGTTTCCCGTTCCACGGGTAGAAGACCTATTTGATAAGCTACAGGGGTCGACCTACTTCAGTAGGATTGACCTGAAAAGTGGCTACCATCAAATAAGAATAGTTGTTCAAGACATTGTAAAGACCACATTTGGACTACGTTTGGTATTTACGAGTACATTGTCATGCCTTTTGGCTTGACCAATGCACCAACCACATTTAACCGCTTGATGGAGAAGCTATTTAGGCCTCATCGAACCTTTATTGGAGTGTTCTTTGATGATATAATCATCTACTCTAATTCATTAGACAAACACAAGCAACACTTCAAGGTAATATTTCAAGTTTTACAAGAGAATAAGCTTTATATAAACCGAAAACAAAGTGAATTTTTCTTACAAGAGATTCAGTATTAAGGTCACATTATCTCTCAAGATGGCATCCAAATGGATCCATCAAAGTTAGAGGTAATAAAAGGATGGCCTAATCCAAGGAATCTGCATGAGCTAAGAAGCTTTATAGGTATGTGTGCATACTATAGACGCTTCATAGTAAAGTTCTCACAAATTGTAGGACCATTACATGACCTAACCAAGAAAAATGTTAGATATATATGGTCCACCAAGGAGAAAAATGCTTTCAAAAAGCTTATCTCTCAACCTGTGCTTACATTGCCGGATCTATCAAAGCCATTTGAGGTCCAATGTGATTCTTGTGGTGATTGCCTTGGAGCTGTTTTGCTCCAAGAAGGGCACGCCATAGCCTATGAAAGTTGAAGGCTCGACCCTGTTGAGCAAGCTCTAGGAATATATGAAAAGGAACTCTTAGCAGTTCTACATGCTCTAGATTTGTGGAAGCACTATTTATTGGGGACTCCTTTCATTATGCGAAGGGATCACCATATCCTTAAGTACTTCATGACGTAGACCAAGCTCTCCGACAAACAAATGAGGTGGGAAAATTTCCTTTCGCAATTTCATTTTCATATTGCTCACATTGCTGGCAAGCATAATCAAGTAGCCGATGCACTCTCAAGACGACCGAGAGTGAATGCGGTATCCATAGCAACTCATGATGATCTATCTTCTATGATAGATGAGTATGCTATCATTCCCGATTTTAGAGATGTGATTTCAGCCCTTGCACTAGGGAAGAAGGAGGAACCATTTACCCTACAAGATGGTTATCTTTTGGCAATAGACTATGCGTTACTAACTCACTACGTGAGAAAGTAATGTATGAATCTCATGCTCCTCCTTATGCGGGGCATAGAGGGATTCAGTCTACCCTAAAAGGGATAGAAACATATTTCTATTGGCCTGCCATGAAAGGAAACATACAAGAATATGCTTCAAAATGTGTGGTATGCCAAAAGATGAAGTTTGATAGAGGGAAGCAACCTGGATTGCTTCAACCTTTGCCAATCCCTAATTCACCATGGGTGAGCATATCATTGGATTTTATCTTTGGAATGCCCAAGTCTATCCATGGGAATAAAGGAATATGGACGATAGTAGACACGTTTAACAAACAAGCACATTTCATACCTGTCAAAAAGGCTACCATCAAATGGAAACCCTCTTTATATCACAAATGTTCAAATACCATGGCTTGCCAATGTCTATAGTTTTGGGGATAGAGATCCTAGAATGACCAATAACTTTTGGAAGGGTCTCTTTGAGAATTTAGGTACAAGGCTAAACTTCTCTTCGGCCTATCATCCCCAAACGGATGGCCGACGTGAAATAGCAACCTTAAAAATTCTTGATCTACTAAAAGCTTATGTCACAAAAGTAGATCAAAAGTCCCAATGGGAGAAGTACTTACCCTTAGTAGAGTATGCTTACAATAACACACTTCCACAGGAAAAGCACCTTTGAAGTGATAGAGGGAAGATAAAAAAGTCCCCCTGCTACTCAAGGTACATGGGAAGATCTTCACTGCAGATGAATATAGCCAAGACCTGCAAGAATCTTTCCAAAAGATTAAGGATGCTATATCTATCCCTCAGTAAAGGCAAAAGGATGCTGCTGATAAGCACAGAAGATCCCTAGCCTTTAAACAAAATGATTGGGTCTTGCTTATTGGATGGCCATAGAGGTGGACCAATGAGAATTAGGCTAGAGTAAATTTAGTCCAATCAATTTAAAAATGCTTGATAAAAGAACCAGTAGAATTTAAGCTCCTTAGAAGACTATTGGACATATACCAAGGGGTCCAATGAGCATTCAATAGCCCAATGGCTTGCCTGATTCCTATTGGCCAGAAGACTAAGAGGTCCAATGAGAGTTTAATTGAATTATGTAATTACCTAAAGCTCTCACAAAAGGGGAAAGGGGGACATTTGTCAAAAGGCTATCAACTATGCTTCTAATTTATGGTTGGCTAAGCTTTATAGGAGCCAACGGGAGGCTAGCATGAGCATTTAGCAAGAGGGGTCGACCAAGATGAGAGAGAGGGCTGCATTTTACTCTAACACAATGCTACACACACACACACACACACACACACACACACACACACACACACACACACAACTCATGTGTGCAAGAAGAACTCCATCTCCTTCTCCAAGCATTGAGAAGTAGAGGCCTACACCAACAACTCTTAGCTATGGAATGCAAATCCAACCAAGAGCCAAGCTTCAATGGCATGCTCATCTCCTTTACCGTGCTAATTACTAATCTAAGCTATGCTATTAGAGTGGTTATGTGAGGATATACTTCTTTCTCATAAGATACATCTTCTTCCTCTAAATATATCCTCATTCCCTACTAGCTCTCTACCATTTTTGAAGGTGTGTGAGGTCTTGGGACTGAGGCTAGGGACATTAGTTGTGTTTTTCAAGCATAATTTGGTGTTTGAAGCTTCCATATTCATTACACCAACTAGTTTTATCAAGGAACATAAAGATTGTATTGTACAAAATTCTCCTTTGATGGGAGAAGCTATAATACAAAGCCTTTATGGAGGGGGGACCGGCTCCATGTAAATCTGGTCCTCAATTGTCTCAATTCTTCTATTTCTCTCTCTTTTCAAGTATTATCAATGCCAAATTATCTAGGTGTAAATTTTTATGTTTCTTTCTCAAATTAAGTACTCTATCTATGCTCATTAGGAACTTGTTCTTAATTAAATGCTCACTATGTTATCAATTTTCGCTACACACAAGTTACTAGTGCATTAAATGTTACAATAGGTGAAAAGGAAAAACCCATTGAAATGCCCAGACATTGTTTAAAACATCGTCCATCAAATTGTACAAATTGTACCGATGAAATGATACTGCAAAGGCGTCTTCATCGAAGTGTGAAGGAGGTTTCAGATTATATTCTTTAATCCACTTGGGTTTGTGGGATAATGAAATTTTTGAGAACCCATGTAGCCTAGCATTATCCTCATTTATGCTCCCTTATATAGCCTTGAATGGTCCGTTGCTTAAGCTATCCAAATGCAATTGGAAAGAGTTCTTGAAAATAGTGAAAAAATTTCTATGGAAGAACAACACTAAAACTCAATGACCTGGCAGTGAGCTAAGTGGAAGACAATTGTGAGACTTATGGAGCAAGGTGGTCTCGAGATTCTTAACCCTAGCACTCATGTGAATGTCTAAGACAAATGTGGGATTACAATAGTTGTACTTGGAAATGAATGCACCAACTACCTTTCCAATTTGACCTCAATTGGGATGAAAGATTACTGATCAGTAGAGACCTAGAACGGCTTAACAAGTGGGGTATGACGAACTACGAATCCATGCTTGAGTGGAAATCATGGTAGTGGCCTAAGAATAGACATTTCTTGCAACCGCAAACCAAGGATATGTACCTCACCCTTATGGATTCTAAGGATTGGTTCTCCCTGCTTAACAAGCAATGGGGCAAGGAGTGGCGGGAGTCAATATGGGAGACAATCGTGAAGAACATATGGCACCCACAATGGCCGCATGGGATGAAGGTCTTCTTATGGAAGGTGTTATGAGGAGCCATGCCAATTGGGGTGAAGGTTCTCACCAAAGGAATTGGTCTAGATAGATGCTCGCAATGCAGAATGGCTAGGAAGACCTCCCTCACCTTTTCAAGGAGTGCTCAATGATCTGTGGCCTAGAGGGAAGATTTGTAGATGGGTTCAAAAGACTTGGAAAATAGGTTTCTTCAAGAACGATTTCTTCCTGCGAGGAAAGGTGTTCAAGAGCCAAGTGCTGCTCATTGCAACAAAAATCATGAGATTTGGTTACTTCAAATAGGTTTGGAAGGCAAGAACTATCAGATCTTTGAGAACACCATAGAGACAACTAAGTTCACGGAGATAATAGTAGGGGGGCAACCATCACCATTGGGAAAAGATGAACTTCGATGAGTGGAACAGGGCCATGGTCTACACAAATGACTAACTTGCATGGGTAAAGGTGTGGGCTCATCCATTGTTGTGGGGTGGCTTCCCTGTCAGCCGATGTATCTATGATCCCTTGAAGAAGTCATCGCTCATCACGAGCATGTCAAGAATTTTTAGTTGTTGTGGTTATGCTAAAATATTATACTCACCATTGTGAATTTTGAAACAATAAAAATAAAGATTCTCTTTTTTCTAAAAAAAGAAAGGATGTAAAGTTAAATTGTTAGGGTTTGAGGGAGCTTCACCTCGTCGCTCCCATGTAGCAGCTTGCGAGGTGATTATGGGTGGGGAGGCCTCGGAAGGCCTACGTAGGGTGGGTGGGTGACATGGGTAGCTGGTCCTTGGCAGTCTCTAGTGGATTTTCTATTGTGGGACTGGGTGTCTCTTGGGTTAAATATCCCAACATCCCCATCCAATGCTCCGGCTTCTAGCCCATGCCCTATCCCTCATTTGTTTTCCCTTGGTGGAGGCCACCTGTCCTAGCCCATTTTGGGATGCAACAGTGATCATGCTTTGTTCAGTTTTGAAGGTGCTAGCGGAGTGCTACCCATGGAAGGGAGTGTGTTGGGGTAGCTTCATTACTCTCGATGAATTCTATGGGTAGGATTTGAAGGTTTGGGGATGCTAGGCTCACCCTAATAGCCTGTTACTTCAAGTGGCGTTGTCAAGAAGTGTGCAGTGCAGCTAGGAAAGCAACGAGCCTCTGACTGTGAGAGTTCGCAGTAAAATCAAGCAAGGTGTAGAAGATTTGAAGCTAAAAACACACTTAAAAACAACAAAACTCCAGCCATGAAAGCTTTACTTTGAAAAAGAGCCAATATCAACTGAAAAGTCTTGTGTGTGAGATGATTTGGTGTAGCCTTGCTGTCAATTGCACAATTGCAATGCTCTTTCGCCCTGATAAAAATCCTAAACAAAGCTTCAATTGTCTGTAATAGCCATATCATGGAAGCTTTAAAACTTCATTAGAAATTCCCAAGTAAGTTTTTGAAGAGGAGAAACCCTAATTGGTGGCCTCAGAGCCTCGAATAGAGGGTTGGAACATCACGTGACTGCACTAGCAAACCATAGGCGTAGACTTTGTATCCCATCATAGAGGAGCTCAAAGTGCTGATATTGATGCTCTAAAATGTTACTTCAGCTCTCATATTCATGAAACCGTGAGTAAGGTGGAATTTTAAGCCATATTTGACCATTTTGGGTCATTTTTAAACCATTCATGACCTTTTTTTGGCCATTTTTAGCCCAAAAATGCCATTTTTTGCTCATTAAAAGCCGAAACAACATGGGGAAAATCCCTAAAATTATGGAAAAATACCATTGGGCTTAAATTTCATCTTGAACCTCATTTTTCCACTTGTCAAGGACTCTGGATGCATCCCTTATTCTCGTGCATGAAACCTACTATTTTTGTCCGAGATCGCTTGCATTGACCTTTCTAGACCAAACGAGCGTGCCACTTCAAAACACTTGCCATTTGTACATTTCTAAAGAAAATTAGGCATTTTTTATATGAAAAAATATGCCATAGTGCCAGGAGAGCCTCGCTGTCTTGACAAAGTATATACACGCTTGCAACCGTGGCATCAATTTTCACATATATCACACTATGTACATTGTAGCATTTGGTCCCACACACCAAAAACATTGAGAGTGAGGTAGATATTTCACTTTCACATTATGCACATGCGAGGGCACAACATCCATTTCCTCCAAACCTGCACATCTTCCGGCATGTGCCACATATATCTTCTGCAGGTTCAATCTTCATTTAACTCAACATACATATCAATTTTGTTATCATGTCTAATGAAGTTTAGTGCATCATCATCTCTTTCTTCATCCTAATCCATAACATGTTTGTCAGAGTATTCATTTTGACTTTCTTGTGAAACAAAAGGATGTTTATCGCCTCTTCTTTTGACAGTTTAATTGCTTTTCTTGGAATGGGAATCTTCATTTCTATCCCATCCAACTTATGCAAGGTATAAGTTGCATTACCATGTACATGCTTAACCACATAAGGACCAAACCATGTATTTGAAAGCTTTCTTATAATTGAATGTTGGTTATCAAGACTACTGTCATACACCAACACTCAATCACCATCCTCAATAGCTCTAGGTCTGAGCCCGTGCCTTTTATCATATATGTCTTTATTCTTTAGCCTTGCATCTTTGAATCATGCTACTGCAATCTCAATATCTTGAGGCCTTCTTTCTAATTGTTGTCTGTGTAAAGTAATAAGGTCTTTCCTATTCATTCCATCTTCCCAAGGCAATACATTCCATGTGGGAATTACATCCTCAATTGGCATTATAAGTTTCTGACCAAACAAAAGACATATGACCAGTACTGAGCTATGAGTCATACAATCAGTCCATACAGCATAAGTAAATAGCCTAGGTCACTTTTCCAGTTTTCCTTTACAAGACTTAGCCAAAGTTTTAATGATAAGAGGATGCCCACGTTCTGATTTACCATTCCCTTCAGGATTGTATGCAGTAGTGAGAGCAAGTTTAATGCCCAATCGAGATAAAAACTCCCTGGATTTATCGATATCCAACTCACCCCTGTCAGTTTTTATTTTCCCAAAATAGCCATAACGGCTAATCAAATCGTCTAAGAGGAACTTACATATCCCTTCCGTGCTTTTTGTTCTTAAAGCACGACCTTCAACCTGATTAGTTAAGTCTTCTCGTGCAAGCACTATGTATGTCATTTGCCATAAACCCAATGGCATTGTACCCAAATCTACTACCCACTTATAGTGCATAGCCAATGGGTAAGGGTGAAACCCATCATGATGATCTAGATTTGAATACATTTGACATGTTTCACAAGAATCCATAAAATGAGATACATCTTTTGTTACCATAAACATGTGGTAGTGATGTGTGTGAACACACTTAGCACCGCCGGGGCATTTTTTCCTAGGAGGTTTTTCCCCCCTGTGCATTATTGTACTTGAGCTTACCAGACTTTTTAATAGTACTTGGAGACTTACGACCCAAGGAAATCTTGAAGTTGTCAAGCTTGATGCATTGTGAACATTGGTGTTTCAAGAGTCGCTTATTAGAAAAAACAGGACTAGACAACGTTGTTGAGAAATTTGCGGTCTTGCAAGGAAAGCACCGGGCTTATGGCTGTGAGAGTTTGTGAGAGAACTCAACAAAAACTATATGAAGGAGTTAAACCATAGATGCCATGAAGACTAGGGTTTGGAAAGAAGTGCAATCAAAGAAGAGTCACTCTTTCTCTCTTGCACTCACACACACACAAAGAAAGAACGCAAAAGAGAATGTCAAAACAATACGAAGATGAAAACATCAAGGCTATGGTCATATCGTATCATGGGTAATATGAAAGGGTTAATGGATGAGTTAATGGCATTCAATCTTGGCTGACCAAATAGGCTACGAATTGTTCTTTGGAATTGTAGTTTTGTGCTTACCATAATATAGATATTTTGTCTAGTGATTGGGATTAATTGTGTGTACAAATCCTCTTGGTTCATAGCAAGATAACTACGCTTACATCAAAAGAAAAATTATAGTCTATGAGAGGTAGTATGATGGGATCCGGTGATAGAAGTATTTCATTGAGCCTTTCAGGGCCAAAGAGAAACACTATACGTTGTTGAAAGTGTATTTTACGGCTAATCCATACGTTAATTCTAATAGATTGTACAGAGTGAAAGCGATAGAAATGATCATCATGTGGGTTATTCATCTAGGATAGTATGTGAGAAATGTAGATATGAGAGAAGTGAAGAGATGAGAAGTTTCCCTCCCAAGCCCTATTCTTGCACGTAGGCAATAAGGATACTGCGGGGAGAGATGTACTTGTAGAAAAGAGAACCTAGAATTTGCAGAGAGGATGAATTACTAAGAATGAGAGAGATAGGTTTGCTCTAGGAGATGAGATTAGATACATATATATATGTTGGATTAGAGATGAAAAAGAAAACAACAACAAATCAAGAAAACATCAATGTAGAACACATCTTACTTGACAAACTCTTTGGCACCATTATTGATGGAGAGAGAAGAAGAGTGGATAATTTCACTTTGATTGATACACCAAGTGCAAGACCTTCTTTGATTAGAGTTGATCTTCCAAGGTTAGCTTGTTGCAAGAATGGCTAGTCTCCCTTTATGAGAAAGTGTAGGCTTGGGCTTATGTTAATGGCTAAGTACAATTAGGCATTACTACTCACTCCCTCAAGAATTCCTCTCATCAATGGCTTGAATGCTTGAGTTCCTTCCAAGGAAGAATAAGTCCCCTTTTATAGGTCAAGGGAACCCCCAAGGGTTTACACAAGAAGAGAGGAGCCAGTGTGAACAGGAATTGGAAAAGTTGGAAATGAGCTGTCTCTGCATGATGTGGGCAGACTCGGGTCCAGTATTTTGATCATATATCCTCAACGTAGCTCCAAATAAAAAAGTAAAAATATGGGCAGAAAATTCAGCTCATTAGCTACGATTTTCATTTTAAAATCGTTTTCCAATTCGGATTGGAACCTTGTGTAAAAAATTCATCAAAATAGGGTCCATTTATGGCAGCAAAAGTCTTCATGTGGTCTCCTTAGCCTAGACTTTCATTTAATTCCAAAGGACACCTCATGCCATATGAAAGCATGACATTGCTCCTTGACAAAGTTTTGTAATCATGCTTGCAATAATGCATTAAAATAAGTATATCTTTGAAATCATGCCACCTAGTGTCCCACTAGGATTTGATTCTCTCCTAGTAGCTATTTAAAAAGAAATATAAGAAAAGTATAAAAAATACATAGAATATATATATATTGGAGTTTACCCTAGATATAGGATCTAGCGAGGGTGTGAGATGATAATGAAATAGTAGAAATAAAGAATCAATGCTTTTTGCCCCAAGTTAAAGAGGCGGAGCTATTGATGCTTTTCCCATAGTATTTTCTGATGGTAAAGTAAGGATATGTTACCCTTGAGAAAAATAATAGGATGAGATAGAAGGCTTATTATTATACTTAAATATGCATATGTACACTATAGGAAATATAATTATGTATCTAAAAAAATATAAGATAGATCTTGTAGCACGCGTTCCCACTATGTACGTGTCACAGCACGACATCCACCCCCTCTAAACCTGCACATCCTCCGGTATGTGCCACATTGTCTCTTTGTAAGATTAGACCTCTTGTACATCTTCCTTGTCTTCTTCTTCACTGGATGATTCCAGAGCTTCATGTTCACTTTGATCTTCACCTGTGTTTTTCTCTTCTTCCTCATCCATATCTTCTAGATCATTGTCTCCTCTTCTCTGAAACATTTTAATTCTTTTTCTTGCAATGGGAATCTTTACTTCTGTACCATCTAGTTCAGACAAGCTGTAAGTAGCATTTTCATGCACATGCTTTATAACATACGGTCCAAACCATCTTTTTGAGAACTTACGCATGACTGTGTGCTGGTTATCAAGGCTTCTATCATACACTAAAACCCAGTCACCTTTGTCAATTGCTTTGCTCCTGAGTCGATGTCGCTTATCAAAATAGTCCTTGTTTTTCAACCTTGCATTTTTGAGTCGTTCTTTTGCAGCTTCAATGTCTCCAGGTCTTCTCTCTAGCTCCCTTATACGCAGTGCAAGGAGATCTTCCCTACTAAGCCCCTCTTGCCAAGGTAGTACATTCCATGTGGGAACTGTATCCTCAATCGGCATCACTGGCTTTTGACCATGCATTAGCTCCGCAGGCATGTAGCCAGTTACTGAGCTATGTGTTGTACGATCAGCCCATAAAGCATATGGTAACAATTTTGGCCACTCACCAACTCTTCCTTCACAAACCTTGGCCAAAGCTTTGATGATAGGAGGATGCCCTCTTTCACTCTTTCCATTGCCTTCAGGGTTGTAAGCTGTAGTAAGAGAAAGCTTGATCCCTAATCTAGAAAAGAACTCCCTTGCTTCTTCGGCATCCAGTTCACCTCGATCTGCAGTGATTTTTCCCACACAACCATAACGGCAAATCACCTCATCAAGAAGGAATTTGCACACAGCTTCTGTGGTCTTAGCTCTTAATGCTCTTCCTTCAACCTGGTTAGTTAGGTCCTCTCGTGAAAGAACCAAGTATCTCATCTGCCAGCGTCCTAAAGGCATCGTGACTAGATCCACAACCCATTTATAGTGCATGGCTAGTGGATATGTAGGGTGCAATCCATCACGATGTCGAACATTTGAATACATTTGACAAGTTACACATGACTCTACAAACTGAGATACATCTTTATACATACCCTTCCACCAGTATTTTTCTTTCAACTTGGAGAAGGTTGCCCACACACCCCTGTGTCCAGCCCATAGACTCTCATGAAACTCTTGCATGAGCTTTACTTGAGTCTCTTTTTTACATATAACCCGTTGTGGTGTAGCACCCTTTTGTTTAGGATGCTTCCACAAGTAACCATCCCTTAAAAAGTACCCATATGCTTTCCTGCGTATCCTCTTGAATTCTTGTTCAGACCAATCATCCTGTTTTGTTAGAGTACTCAAGTACCTTCCAATAGAAAGCCAATCACCTTCATAAAGATCTTTCAAGAACAATTCAAGTGAATTAGTCATGCAGACATTGTTACCTTTGACATGAGGGATAGAATAGAATTTTGTGTCTACATCATCTCCCTCATCAATCATTTGTGACTCATCTTCATACCTTGCCCTTGATAGCATATCTGCCACTGTATTGTCTTTACCTGTAATGTGCTTAAACTCGGGATTTAAGGACTTAATGTAGGCAATCCACCGCAACATAGCAATGTCTGGTGTTGAGCAGCTTGTAATCATCCCAAGAAGTGGTAGACAATCTGTTTCTACAACCACACATGCACCAATTAGGTACTCTTTCCCACTTTTCAAGCCTGTAACCATACCCCATAACTCTCTCTTTATCTGTGGATAGTTTCTTTGGCAAGCACTTAGTACCTTTGCTCCAAATCTTACCACATACCTGTGTCCTTCTTTGTCATCTTGCCCTATTGCCCATCCAATCCCTATAGGACTGGTATCTACTGTCACAATCACTGGCCTTTGACACTAATAGTCTACCTTTCTCAAAGTCTTTGCTGACTGGAGTAACTCCTTTAGCTTTTTCATGGATTTTACATGTGCTTCTGTCCATTTAAACTTTTGATTCTTTCTAAGCAGCTGATAAAGAGGATCAGCTACATGTGCATAATGTGGAATCCAAATAACATAGAAGACACATGCTCCCAGAAACCTTCTAACCTCAGTGATGCTAGTGCATGTTTCTTTCATTCTTTGGATGGAATCTACCTTTGATGGACAAGGTTTCCTACCATATGGCCCACACATGTGCCCCACAATGAGCACTTCTTTGACACCAAACATAGACTTTTTCCCTGACAATGTAAGATTCACTTCTTCCAACCTAGACAAAATTTTATCACAATCATTTATGTGATTTACCACAAACCTGCGACATCCCTTGAGATCCAAAGCTTCATCTTTGTCACTTTCTTCACATCCTTTGATAGGCAAATCATCAATGAAAGGCATTGTGATTTGAGGAATAAAGTCACGTAAGACCTTATTCATCCCATTCATCATATGTGCAACCGAGTTGGTTGCTCCCTGTGGCAAGGTACACATCCTTACCAAACCCAAAGGTGTCCTCATGGTTGTCAAGTCTCCGCTTTCGATTGCAAGCTAAAATTGATCATACCCTGAGTAGAGATCCCCCATTGAGTAGATTGCCCTCCCTGCAAACGCCTCTGCAAATTCATCCACAATTGGACCTGTACCTACATTTCTAATTGTCACCTTGTTCACTGGTTGCATATCTTGGATGAAGCGTAGAGAACCATTCTTCTTTGGAACTGTGAACCACCTGTTTGAGTATGGAGCAGAAGAAGGCTCCAAGATTCCCATTTTGATTTTCTCATTCAGTAGCTCTACTAACTTTGGCAAATGAGCCTTTGGAACCGGAATAGGACGTAGATTCCAAGGCACATGAGATATTGTGAAAATTACCATAGGAGCTACAATATAAGGATCAACACATCCTATCTCATGTGGCTCAAATGCAAAAGCCTTACCATGCTTTGAAAGCATTTCTTTGAAGCACTTTGTCTCCTCCTGTGTTAGAAACTCCTCGCAACCAATCTGCAACTCTTGAAAAGACTCCTTTGTGAAGGTATGCCCGCTCTTTTTAGGATTCCGCAAACTTGGTTGTAAAGAAGCCTATTCAATCTTTTCCCTGTTGTTGGGTGGTAAGGGTGAAGCTACTGGTTTCACCTTCTTTGCTACACTCTTGTATTTAGTTTGAACATGGACTTCTGGGCCAACTGTTTGGCTTTCTTTAAAGGCTTCTATTACTTGATACATTTCCATAGAGCAAACCTCCACAACTTCATTTTCAAGATGCAAACTAGACCTCATTATAGCATCAAGCTCACCCATAGTATCTACAAAAGAAACTTGTTCACACAAACCCAAAACATTTTCAGTAGGCTTTAGCAACCCACTCTTTTTCATGCCTATTTGTACATTATTTACATATTGCCTCTCATATCTCTTCAAATCTTCAAGTTTTGTAAAACATACTGATCCATTCCTTGTTACCAAGGAGCTCATCGAGAAAGTTTCACCTATTTTTGGATCAGACGAGACCCTTTTTCTTTTTGTACCACTGCAATCCCGCTTTACAATGGTACTTGGCCAAAACCCATCATTTCTCTATGATCATGAAACTCTTTGCTTACTTTTGGTAGAGGATGTTCTCTGAGGTTGTCACGATTTCTTTCATGGTTTACACAGACTGTGAGAAATTGGACAGCTCGTTTACCATCTTTGCTACGTATTCTAGCATATGCTGAACCATCGTCCATTACCTTTGTTTCCATTCGAACTCCCACAATGTAGGGTTGTCCAAGGATGAGATGATATGAAGATGTATCCTGTACAAAGAAGTTTTGGTCAATCTTTACATCACCTATTGCTACCTTCACACCTGGACATGCTGCATACAATTCACCGGATGAATTGTTTGCCACTTTTACCATCCAGCCATGATCTGTGTCCATCGGCCATTTGCACTTGTTCTAGAGACTCTTTGACATTATGTTTATTTTTGAACCATGGTCAATCAAGGCAACAAATGGCTCTTCAAGATCACCTACCTTGACCAAAGTTTCTATAGTAGCCCTTGCCCAATGACTTCGTGAATAGTAACTCCTAGGAATATCTTCAACTTCTTCATCATCATTTGAGAAATACACTTGCTTCACTCTCCCACTAGATTGGTAGCATCCTACCACAGCTCCATCATTCTCCTTATTTTGCAGTTGCATCCCTTGTGTCTTTGAGGTTTCCCCTTCAACCTGTGGACGAGAAACTTCAGCAAGGGTTTGCCTCTTCCTCTTGATGATGTCAATGATCTCCTCATGGAATTCACGCTTTGCAATGCCAAGAACTTCTCCCAGAGTAAAATCAATCTTGCTATTCAAGATCCTTTTCTCCAAGACTTTCTTTAAATCTGTAGCAACCTCAATATCAGATTGTAGTTTATAAGTTGGGCCTTTTGTCTTACCTTTCGTTGGCTCTTTCTTCTTTCCTGTTGTAGACTCCTCCATGAGTACTTCAGGTGGAGATGCTCCTTTTGTTGAGGGTGTTTGAGAAGGAATTGAGTCACTTATTCCCCCAGTTCTAGAAGCTCTTTTTGATGGTCCTTCATAAACATTCTCACGTCTGCGCTTCTCTTCTACAAATGCCTCATTTTGTTGGCATTTTGTAATGTAGGCATGCACTGACAATGAGTCCATTGGATCATTCCATCCTGTTTCTAGACGTATGCAATCACCTGCTTCATGTAGAATCTCATTTGTAAGCTTTCCCTTTTTAACTAATTGCATGACATTTGGCCAAATTTGACCATGATGGTCACTCACCTCTTCATCACAAAAATGCTCAATTTTTACTCCATAATAGCTGCCTCAACTGAAGAGGTGGCATGCTTGGTTGCCATATCTTCAACTAAGGTTTGCATTCCCCCCTTCCCAAAGTTAGTTCTCAAGGGTAGACCTGTGTCTCTTAAGTGGATTTTACCATCCTTAGAAAAGACAACATCTTTTGACAAATCATCACAATCCCTTCTTACATGGTCTGTACTATCACACCAAATACATCTATTAACAAACCCTTCTTTGGGCTGTTGTCTTTGCCTAGGAAGTGGCCCTGATGGTTGGCGTTTTTCTTCAAGCTTTGCAAACTTCACCTTCAAGTCACGCATTCCCTTCACAGGCTCATCTAGCATGGACTCATCAAACTTAGGAGCGATAAAAGTAGGCTTTACCATTTTGTCAGAAGTTGAGGTGGAAGGTCTTGTAGTGTTTACTACCATCTTGTCCCTTCTTCTTTGTCGTTTGGCAAGAAGTGAGACAGCACCTTCAACCTCATTCCAGTCGGTCTTTAGTCCTTGCTCAGCATCTTTATCTTCAAGAAGAAGCTCCAAATTTTCTTGAAACTCTTTACCTGCAGCTTGTAAGAAAAGATCTGTCTTCTCTGTATCTAGTGTGGCCCTTTCTGTCCTAGTGAGTTGTGCATAGCGCCGCTCAAATTCCCTAAGTAGCTCTGTTATTGATAGTCCTTGCTTTGGCTTGACTACCCATTCTAAGAATGTCCTTTTGGTCACTCTCTCCGAGTCCTCCATGAAATATTCCTCCTTTAAAGCTACTTTGAGTTCTTCCCAATTTCTCCCATGCCCATCTTTAATTGCCCTAACATGCTCCCTAATTTCTGGAGCAACAACTAGCTCAAAGCTTTGAATCATCTCACCTTCTGACACGCGATGCAGCTCCATCTCCTTCACATACTCGCGTAAGTACTTGGTTACATCTTTGCCATTGAACTGATCCATTCTGTTGACGACCGCTTGTATGGCCTTCGTTGCTGAAATCTCCCTTCTTTCAATAGCATGTTGTTCTTGCATGAACATTGCAAATGCTTGAAACATTTGCATTGTTGCTGGATCAAAATGCATACCCTGTTGCTCAACATGATCACCCATGGTTACCCACAAACTCTCACCCTAGCAGATTCGCGTCGGGTTCACCAAAAATATGTCGAGAAATTTGCGGTCTTGCTAGGAAAGCACCGGGCTTATGGCTGTGAGAGTTTGTGAGAGAACTCAACAAAAACTATATGAAAGAGTTAAACCATAGATGCCATGAAGACTAGGTTTTGGAAAGAAGTGCAATCAAAGAAGAGTCACTCTTTCTCTCTTGCACTCACACACACACAAAGAAAGAACGCAAAAGAGAATGTCAAAACAATACGAAGATGAAAACATCAAGGCTATGGTCATATCGTATCATGGGTAATATGAAAGGGTTAATGGATGAGTTAATGGCATTCAATCTTGGCTGACCAAATAGGCTACGAATTGTTCTTTGGAATTGTAGTTTTGTGCTTACCATAATATAGATATTTTGTCTAGTGATTGGGATTAATTGTGTGTACAAATCCTCTTGGTTCATAGCAAGATAACTACGCTTACATCAAAAGAAAAATTATAGTCTATGAGAGGTAGTATGATGGGATCCGGTGATAGAAGTATTTCATTGAGCCTTTCAGGGCCAAAGAGAAACACTATACGTTGTTGAAAGTGTATTTTACGGCTAATCCATACGTTAATTCTAATAGATTGTACAGAGTGATAGCGATAGAAATGATCATCATGTGGGTTATTCATCTAGGATAGTATGTGAGAAATGTAGATATGAGAGAGTGAAGAGATGAGAAGTTTCCCTCCCAAGCCCTATTCTTGCACGTAGGCAATAAGGATACTGCGGGGAGAGATGTACCTGTAGAAAAGAGAACCTAGAATTTGCAGAGAGGATGAATTACTAAGAATGGGAGAGATAGGTTTGCTCTAGGAGATGAGATTAGATACATATATATATGTTGGATTAGAGATGAAAAAGAAAACAACAACAAATCAAGAAAACATCAATGTAGAACACATCTTACTTGACAAACTCTTTGGCACCATTATTGATGGAGAGAGAAGAAGAGTGGATAATTTCACTTTGATTGATACACCAAGTGCAAGACCTTCTTTGATTAGAGTTGATCTTCCAAGGTTAGCTTGTTGCAAGAATGGCTAGTCTCCCTTTAGGAGAAAGTGTAGGCTTGGGCTTATGTTAATGGCTAAGTACAATTAGGCATTACTACTCACTCCCTCAAGAATTCCTCTCATCAATGGCTTGAATGCTTGAGTTCCTTCCAAGGAAGAAGAGGTCCCCTTTTATAGGTGAAGGGAACCCCCAAGGGTTTACACAAGAAGAGAGGAGCCAGTGTGAACAGGAATCGAAAAAGTTGGAAATGAGCTGTCTCTGCATGATGTGGGCAGACTGGGGTCCAGTATTTTGATCATATATCCTCAACCGTAGCTCCAAATAAAAAAGTAAAAATATGGGCAAAAAATTCAGCTCATTAGCTACGATTTTCATTTTAAAATAGTTTTCCAATTTGGATTGGAACCTTGTGTAAAAAATTCATCAAAATAGGGTCCATTTATGGCAGGAAAAGTCTTCATGTGGTCTCCTTAGCTTAGACTTTCATTTAATTCCAAAGGACACCTCATGCCATATGAAAGCATGACATTGCTCCTTGACAAAGTTTTGTAATCATGCTTGCAATAATGCATTAAAATAAGTGTATCTTTGAAATCATGCCACCTAGTGTCCCACTAGGATTTGATTCTCTCCTAGTAGCTATTTAAAAAGAAATATAAGAAAAGTATAAGAAATACATAGAATATATATATATTGGAGTTTACCCTAGATATAGGATCTAGCTAGGGTGTGAGATGATAATGAAATAGTAGAAATAAAGAATCAATGCTTTTTGCCCCAAGTTAAAGAGGCGGAGCTATTGATGCTTTTCCCATAGTATTTTCTGATGGTAAAGTAAGGATATGTTACCCTTGAGAAAAATAATAGGATGAGATAGAAGGATTATTATTATACTTAAATATGCATATGTACACTATAGGAAATATAATTATGTATCTAAAAAAATATAAGATAGATCTTGTAGCATGCGTTCCCACTATGTACGTGTCACAGCACGACAACGTGCAGTTGAACATGCCTTTATTTCTACTCAAAGAAAAGGTGGTAACAACAATGCAACCACTTCTTATGGTTCATTTGCGAGTGGAAAATCACATGTTCCTAATGCTTCTTCTGGCAACAATTCTTCTGGAAATTTTGGTGATAAGGGCAAAAAGAAGATGCGTTGCCATTACTGTAAAGCTAATGATCACTTGATCAATCAATATCCTAAGTTGAAGGCCAAAGAGGCTAAGAAGAAAGAGAGTGTTTCCACTGCAAATGCTAATTCCACTACAAATGTAGCTATTGCCGAGTCTTCTATGAAAGGAGACTCTGATGCTGATGTTGATGCAGAATGGGCTTTTAGTGCATAGTGTACCTATTGTCGTGCTTTCCATGATGCATGCATGTCAGTTGTTGCAGATTCACATGTGTGGTATTTTGACAGTGGTGCTACAAAGCACATTACCTCACATCGTGATTTGTTCACCTCTCTTGAGTCTATCCATCATGGGAATTCAGATACTTGTGCCAACAATGCCTCTTATCCGGTTCAGGGAGTTGGAAAGATTGTGCTTATTGTTGCAAATGGTAGTTCTTTCACACTTGTTGATGCACTTTATGTACTTGGGATCAAGAAAAATCTTTTGTCTGTATTTGCACTTGCTAGACTTGGTCTTGTAGTCAAATTTGTGGATGACAGAATTATAGTGCATGATCTCAGTTTCGATGATGAAATTGTTTCATCTGGCATTTTATGTCGTGGGCTGGATAATCTCACCTTGTATGACAAGTGTGGGTAGAATTTTGCAAATGCACTTGATGATTCTAAGGCTATTTTGGATGAAAAACTTTGGCATGCACGTTTTGGTCATCTAAATTTTGTTAGTTTGCTGCGTTTCAAAAATTTGATATGGTTGCTTCTTTGCCACCTCTTGAAGCACCTGTCAAACATGTTTGTGAAGGTTGTATTTTGGGTAAGATGTAGCGTTCTAAGTTTCCAAAGGATGGTTCAGTTAGGGCCACATGCAGGTTGTAGCTTGTGCACAGTGATGTTTGTGGGTTCATGTAAACTTTGTCCTTGGGCAATTACCTTTACTTCGTGGCTTTTATTGATGATTACTTTAGGCATGCATGGGTGTATCCGCTCAAAGCGAAGTCAAAAGCTTTTATGTGCTTCAATTTTTTTTTGGCTATGGCTGAAAATGTCTCAAAATGTACTATGGGCACCCTGAGTTCTGATCGAGGGGGGGAGTATATGTCTCATGAATTTAATGCATTTCTAGCTAGTCGTGGGATAAAACACCAATGTACACTGCCTTATACACCTCATCAAAATGGTGTTGATGAGAGGAAAAACAGGTCACTTACAAAAATTGCATGATGTATGGTCAAAAGTCAATCTTTTCCGCATTTGTTTTGGCTTGAGGCCATCATGTGTGCCACTTATGTACTAAACATGTGTCCTACAAAAGATTTGCATTCTATTACTCCATATGAAGCATGGCATGATAGAAAGCCTTCTAGTGAGCACATGCATGTTTTTGGTTGTTTGGCATATGCTTTGGTGCCACAAACACAACGCATAAAATTGGATGATAAGGCTTTCAATCGTATTTTTGTTGGTTATAGTGCTGAAAGTAAAGGTTACAGGTTGTATCATCCACAAACAAAGCATATCTTGGTCTCATGGGATGTTGTGTTTGTGGAAGATTCTGTTCAGCCCTTGCTGTCATGTACTAGAGATAGTAATGTCAGCTCACATGACATTTATGACACTTTGTTACCTCTTTTTAGTTGTGGAAGTTCAAATGTAAATTCCAATGAGGCAAATATGTAGCCTATGGGGGTTTCTAAAAATGTTACAAATCAGCCTATTACTGATGCAGATCTAAATGATGTACTCAATGAGGAAAGGGTTGAGAATGAGTAGACTAGAGGTATGCCTAAATGGGTGGTGCATACTTTGCATGATAGTAAATTGGATGCACCTTTGTCTAGTCGTACTTTTTCAAGTTCTCGCCATGCATCATATGCATCAGATTGTTATGCTTTCGCTATGTCTAGCTTACATGATGTTGAGGAACCTCTGTCTTTTGATGAAGCACATAATTCAAAAAATTGGATGGCTACCATGCAATCAAAAAATGATGCACTAATAGAAAATGACAGATGGACTTTATGTGATTTGCCTCCTGGCAAAAATACCATTGGTACAAAGTGGGTTTACAAGTTGAAACGCAAGTCGGATGGTGAGATTGATTGCCATAAGGCTCGACTTGTTGCAAAAGGTTATGCACAAAAAAAGGCATAGATTATGAAGATACTTTTTTTGCCACTTGTCGTATGACTAATGTGCATTTTCTATGCGTATTTGCAGCTCATTTTGGTTGGAATGTACATCAATCCAACATTGTTATTGCTTTCTTGAATGGTGACATTTTTTAGGAAGTTTATGTAACGCAACCATGCAATTTTGTCAAGAAAGGACAAGAAGATAAAGTGTGCAGATGTAAGAAAGGACAAGAGGATAAAGTGTGCAAATGCAAGAAAGCTTTGTATGGGTTGAAGCAATCTCCTCGTGCTTGGTATGAGAGGGCTGGCACTCACTTGGTCAAACGAGGCTTTTGTAAGAGTCCAACAGAAAGCACATTGTATGTAAAGCGTGAGGGTGATGTACTTCTCATTGTGTTTCTCTACGTGGATGACTTGCTGATCACTAGACCAAATGAGAGACATATTGTTGAATTTAAGGCTGATTTGAATGCTACTTTCAAGATGAAATATTTGGGGATGTTGCATCATTACTTGGGTATATAGTTTAAGCAGTGTGATGGTGGTATTGCCTTGGGTCAAAAAAGTTACTTAGAGACATTTCTATGTAAGTTTGGACTTGAGGATTGCAAACCTATTGCCACTCCCATGGAAATAGGTTAAAAAATTTAGTCTTCATGTTGCTGGTGATCCTATTGCTGGTGGATTCTGATAGCGGGAAAAAGAACAGTGCAATCGGGTGGCCTCTGTACTCGTGCACACTCCACAAACCACACCTTATGCAAACAAGGAAAGAACAAAACAAAGGGGGCACCACCCTAAATTAAGAGGTTTAGGGACCTCACACATAGTGCACATAGGCAAGTGAGACTTCTGGCATTATGATGACATCAAAACATATGGCAAAACACATAGAAACGAAGCTTAGGGACCTTATGTAGCATATATATACACAAGACATCATCTTAACAATACAACGGCATCTGATCCTACATAACAAGGATATAGAGAAGCAAGCCAAGGATGGCATAATCCCTTGTAAAAAACAATCAACCCAGCAAGTAGGTATGATCCTACTAGCAACACATCAATACCTTAGAGAATGATGGCGAGGATGGTGGCCATGGAGCATGAGAGAAGACTCCTTATTTAGGTTTTAGGGCTAGTAATGTAGCATACTAGAGGGAGAGAGAGAGAGAGGGAGAGAGAGAGAGTAGAGCTCCATCCATAGCTCCTTGTTGTGAGCAATGTCGTCATAGCTTCATTGCTTGGTGAAGGGGGTGAAGTGTTGGTTTTGAGTGAGAGAAGGACTCCTTATATAGGTTTCTGAGAGGGTTTAGGATTAGGGATAAACATGCTTAAATCCGCTGATTGGGGTTACTTTTTGCTTAGGGTGGTCAACAGATTGAGGTCACATGATATGTCACCATCAAGATATTCTCTAGAGTGATGTGAGAGGGGAGGGTAAATGCTGATTTTTCTGATTGTGACACATGGGGATAAGGCCTTGACCAGCATTTAAGAGCAGGTAAGGTACTGGAGGTTCTGCACATGTCAGGGGGGGACCTGCGGGGGGGGGGGGGGGTGGTGGCAGCTGGGTCCTCTTGAATATCAAACTCTCAAAAAATCCTCAACCATGGCTTCTTTTGACATGTGTTCTTTGAGAAAATCAGCATGTCTCTTTTCAACTCAAAAGTCTTTATCCCTGTTGACTCACCTTTACCATAAGATTTTCTCCTTTTCTCCTCCTGTAGCTGCATTGTTGATGCCCAATCACTGCTTCTAGTAACAGTGAACTGTTACCTACCAAATACTTATGGTGCAGTAAAAAATATTTACCATGGGTAAAAAAAGTTACTGTAGGTAAAAAGTGATTTGTATTTACCATGTAGGTGAAAAATATTTACTGTGGGTAAAAAATATTTACTGTGGTAAAAAATATTTACCGTCGGTAAAAAAGTGAAAACGGAGTATGCTGTGCTGTGAGTCCACACGAACATCCTCGTGTAAATTTCACTAGAAATTCACACCTAGAATGGGCTATTCTGTAAGATATAGGTTGTAGGCATGCATAAGAGCTCGTTCCCACGTATCTTCTATCCATGGCACTTTTTACTCTTTGGTGCTTGTGAAGTAGATTTTCCTTCTCTTTCGAGATCCCTTGGACTAGAGTATCCTCATCTCCCCAACAACTGACTGTGCCTTTATTGCATCTTCAGAAGGGGTCCTAAAAACCATGCATCATATAGCCCTCCCCCTTAAGCTAGAGGTATTTGATGCCTCTAGCTGTAGGTTGTGCTACAATAGGGTTCTCTTGAATACTTACCCACCTGATACCAATTGAATTTGCAATGTTACTGCTTTCTTGGCTGATGCACCCTGTTTAGTCCTTTCTGATGAATAATTGTATCCATCCATGACTAACAACTGGTCTCCTAGACCCTTGAAAGCCATACCCCATCCATTGTCAATATCCGCTTTCACTGGTAGCATTCTCTTTTTTTCTTTTTTTCTTCTCTTTTTTTCCTTTTTTTTGTTTTTTTGAAATGACTATGTACATGATTGTTACCTTAGTTGGAGCTGGAATATGATGAGCTCTCCTTTGAACCATCCTTAGCATTGATTTCACCAGCATATGGCTGTGAAAGACAACATTGGTAGGCCTTCAATCGCCAACCATTTATCGTGGTCTGATGTACCTAGTTGGTAACTACCATTTGAGAACCTCTGTATCACTACAAAAGGGCCTTCCCACTTAAGCAAGAACTTACCATCCTTCCTGCGATCAAAGCGATTGTCGTATCTGAGCACTAAAGAACCTTCCTTGATACCTTTCTTGACAAGGTTGCGATTGAACTTCTTTCGTTTTTTCTCTGCCTGGGCTGCATAGTACTTCACTACTGACTCTTGATCTAGCCCTAACCTCTCCAAATCGATGATTCTTCCTTCCACCTGCTTCTCTTGACTATCCTCTTGATGTGCTTTTAGAACTCGGAGGCTCGCTAGCTCCACTTCTATAGGCAATAGTGCCTCTTGCCCGTAAACCAAGTGAAAAGGTGTATACCCCAAGGATGTTTTAAAGGATGTTCTGTAGGCCCAAAGTGCTGCATCTAGGTGTTTGTCCCATGCCTTAGGATGTAAATGCACTTGCTTAGTGATGATTTTACATATAAGACCATTTACCTTTTCCACAAGACCATTGCACTGAGGGTAGTATGGTGTAGAGTGCCTACGCTTGATTTTTACCTTGCTCATCAATTGCCAGACTAAATCAGCTCGAAATCCCGGTCCCCTATCCGAGAGAATCTCCAAAGGTGTGCCAAAACAGAAACAAAGGAATTCAAAAATGAAATCACTCACGTCCTTGGCTGTGATGCGCTTTGTGGGACGAGCTTCTGCCCATCTGGTCATGTACTCCACCCCCATAATGATGTATTCCTTCCCTGATTGAGTGCAAGGTAGTGGCCCTATTGCATCTATCCCCCATTTTTCAAATGGCCCATAGGTTTTGATTGGATGCTGATTTTCATGGGTAAGACGCCTTGGTCCAGCTTTTTGGCAAACCTCACATGTGCGGCACCTATGTTGTACATCTCGATGGAGGCTTGGCCACGTGAACCCTGCTTGTAAAATCTTTCTGCTAGTAATCTCTTGTGCAAAGTGGCCACCACACACACCTTCATGACAACTAAACAAAATATCCTTTATCTCTTGGGATGCAGGAACTCTCCTTAAGACAGCATCTTTCCCTCTACAATACAAGTCCTCATTCACTAAGCTATAGCTGGTAGCCTTTTTTTCCAACCACCTACGTTCACTTTTACTCATACCAGAGTGTGCTTCACAATGCTCAAGAAAGTAAAGTAAATCATGCAGCTCCTCCTTTCCTTGGTATAAAGGACTTTTCACAAGGATAGCACCTACTATGAGAGTTTGTAGTTCTTCACCTGCTAAGGCATCTGCTTCTCGATTTTGATCTCTAGGTACAAAGTGCACTCGAACTTCTTTAAAACCCTTCAACAAGGCCTTTTCTTCCCTCATCTTAACAGACAATTTGTCATTTTTACAGGCCCATACACCAAACATTTGCTTAACAATCAACATGGAGTCACCAAAAACATTTAGCTTTGTGATGCCCTGAGAAAGACAACATTGCAACCCTAAAACAAGGGCATGGTA
Source organism: Adiantum capillus-veneris (assembly GCF_014529385.1). Taxonomy (NCBI): domain Eukaryota; kingdom Viridiplantae; phylum Streptophyta; class Polypodiopsida; order Polypodiales; family Pteridaceae; genus Adiantum; species Adiantum capillus-veneris. The sequence continues at coordinate 99,961,908 of NC_140951.1, forward strand.
CTCTGCCTCATTGTTAGAATGAACCTCTTTTAGATGAAACCCTTTTGCAAAGATCTTCTCCTTCTCTGGACCTAATATTACTATGCCTGCTGATGCCTTGTCTTTGGTCCTCTTGTAAGCCCCATCAAAATACAGACTGTGTGCTCTCAGTAGAACTTCAGGCTCCGAGATAGGCGGTACCTTACTAGGTGCCTCTTTCTTGGCCTTCTCATAACACCTTTGTGTGAGGACATCTGCCAAACAAGCACGGGTGGAATCCTCTACTTGTAGTGTGTAGTCAAACTCTTGAAGCTGCACCACCCACTTTGCTATTCTTTGAGACAATTCCATGTGTTGTAGGGCATATGGAAAAACCTCCTCAGTTGTGATCACCACAAATTGTCTCGGAAGTAAGTAAGCCCGAAACTTCTCCACTGCAAACTTAAGAGCTAGCACCAATTGCTCAGTTGCGCTGAAACCCTTTTCAGCAGCTGTCATCACTCTACTAGAGAAGTAGACTGGTCTCATGAGAGATGTCTTTGCGTCTTTTTGCATCAAGACAGCTCCTAGAGCTTCTGGACCTACACTAGGATTTACATAGAATAATTCACCCCATGTGGGTTGTAGGACGATAGGCAATGAGCTCAAAATGGTTTTAACTTCTTGAAAGCACCTTTCACCCTCCTTACTCCATGTCAATGTAGTGTGTTTAGTGAGCTGCTGCAAAGGATAGATTGCCTGAGAAAGGAGATGTATGAATCGTCCCATGTAGCGAACCTTTTGAATGAAGGAGACTAGTTGCTTCACGTTTGAAGGAGTAGGTAAAGCTAACAATGTCTTTACCTTTTCAGGGTCAGCCTCAATACCATCTTGAGACACAACATGGCCTAGTAGAGTGACCTTGCTCTCACCTATGTGGCACTTGTCTTTATTCAATTGCCCACCCAATTGGGCCAGACGGGTGAAACCTTCATCAACCTTGGACAGATGTACTTCCCTAGAGCTGTAAATGCAAAAATCATCAATGAAGACTCGTATGGACTTACCAAAGTAAGGTTGAAACACCAAGTTCATAAACCTTTGGAAAGTAGCTGGGCCATTAGTTAAACCAAAAGGCATAACTCTATAAGCAAAACACCCCCAAGGTGTTATGAAGGTAGTCTTTCTTTGGTATTCATCTGCAATTCTGATTTGGAAGTAGCCTGAGTACCCATCACACACTGTGTACCTTTCATGACCAGCCACTTCATTTAGTATTTCATCGTGAAAAGGCAAAGGAAAATGGTCCCTTTTTGTGGCTGCGTTTAGAGGCTTGTAATCCACACATACCCTCCACTTCCCATTTTTCTTTGGTGCTACCACAACTGGAGACACCCACTCAGAATCTTCCACTGGGTAGATAAATCCTGCCTTGAGTAATCTTTTTACTTCTTTTAAGAGTGCATCTTGTTGCACTAGCCCTAATCTCCTTAGCCTTTGCACCACTGGTTTGGCACCTTCCTTTAATTGGATATGGTGTTGGGTTACCGTCACTCCTTTAATGTGCTCGTAATTAGTTATAAAGAGGCCAGCATGCTTCTTTAGTACCTGCAAATAGGGTTGTCTCTCTTCTTCTAGTAGGTCCTTAGCTAGCATCTCCTCTAAGCCCGTGGCTTCTTCCTTGTTTAGAGAGTCTTGACCACCTTCTCCTTCTGGGTTTCGCAGTATTATACCCATGACTTCCAAAGAGCTAGCATCCTCCTCAGATGACTCATCCTCAGATGAAGAGCAGCTGCTTGTGCTCCATTCATCCATAGAAGTCTCCATCTCTAGGTCTTGTTGTCTACCCTGCTTCATGTCATACACAATTTTTTGTTGCTTGCCACCTACCTTATGATTTGGTCGCAACTCAAGGGAACCTATCTCCCAATCTTGCCTAGCTTTCATAGCCAAGGTCTTCCAAGGATTAGCGGATAGCCCTTCCCCTTAGTTGGGATCACATAAGCATCAATTAAGATTGCCACACCAAAAGCTGAAACCTTCACTCCATTAACCTTTCCCACACAAGCCACCCTTACATTATTTGCCATCTTAGCTTGTAAGGAAGTTTGCTCGTTTACTTCCAAACCCAACCTGTGCATTAATTTCTCTGTCATAACAAAAATCTCGGCTCCACCATCTACGTACACATTGGAGACTCGCTGACTCTTAATCTCTGCATCAATGACTGGCACGATATCCTTCATGCCTCTTGCACTAATAGACCCAACTGATTTTGCCTTAGCCCTCCTGGTGCCGACCATCTTAGACCAGGTTCTACGCATCTTTGGGGAAAGGTGGAGGAGTTGCTGCCATGAAATCTTTGGTCCTTGCTTACTCACATCTTCTACCAGGTCGTAAGGTATGGATCCTACCCCAAGTGGAAAGTCTTCTACTCCTATGTGCCTCCTTGACCTACTCTTCCTTTTCTTGTCTCCTATCACTTGGGAGGAACCCTCATTCCCTTTATCCGGCTCTGAAGCTTCCATTTCATCAGTTCTTTATCTCCTAACTCTCTTTATTGGCATGGCAACAGCTTCCTCCATTTTTTCTTTCCCTTTATCCTTACCATTGTCAAGACTTATGAGAGAGACAGCCCTGTCCTCCCCTCCCGATGGTAGTGGAGGGATCTCTGCTGGTGCTTGTGGTGGTGGAGGAGGGGGTCTCAATATTTGGATTGGTGGAGCCACGTGTGCATTTTGTCCATTTAGTGGTCTAGCTCGAGGAGGAGTGACTTGCTGGCGAGGAGGCCGTCTTTGATTACCATTTCCTTGATAGCGTCGTGGATGGGGGCAATAATACATGCCGTGACCTACCTCTCCACAGTTGTAGCAAATGTACTCACGTGCTTGCCTTTGTCCTTCTTGTCTATTTCGTTCATTTCCTGGCTAGGGAGCCCTTACACCTTGAACCAGATTGATGGACAGGCTCTCTAGTTGATTGGTGATTTGTTGAAGTAATTCTTGTTGAGAGGACTCTTGGTCTGTTGCTCCTGTCCCTGCTACTACCCTTGCCGTAGGTTGAGCTAGCGGTGGAGGCTCCATTCCCCCTTGTAGTTGAGCTTGGAATTTTAACTTCCTATCCTTCTCCCTTGCATAAGTCATAGCTTTATCAAAGGTATCTAGGAATTTACCTTTTATCTTTTCTCGAAGGATGGGGTAAAGACCTGCCAGGAAACAGTCCTTCTTTAGGCATTCTGGCGCCCTTTCTCCTTCACCTAGTGATGCACACCATTTCTCCCACAGTTTGGAAAACTTTCCTTCATAGCTTCTATAGTCATTGGGTGATGTTTGGCGTAGCTCTAAGAGCTGTCTCCATATCTCCTCTGGAGGCTCATGGCGGCGAAATTCTTCGATGAAGGCCATCTTTAAGGACTCCCAGTCTCTTCTTTCTTCAGGTGCCAAAGTTTGATACCATAATTTTGCACCTCCCCTCAAGACCAAAGGAAAGGCCCTTAACTTAGTAGCTTCGTCATCCCTTTCCGATACCAGAAAGACCATTTCCAAATTATCCAAAAAGTCTGGAGCAACCTCCCCAGGCTTACCATAAAAATTAGGGAAGGCCATAAGTGAGAGAGTAAACAATTACACAAACAGCTCCAATTTATCTTAAAATAGAGTATGGTAATTACAATTTGGAGCTTTAGCACAACTTAGCTCAAAATAGGATGAAGATCGACACATCAAAGGAATGGTAATAGTCTAGTAAGGGTAGAATGACAGGATGAGGAGAGCGCAAGATTTCCCCAAGTCTCTCGGCTCCAAACAACAGGGCTATTCTTTGCTGATAAAAGATTTTTCTATCAATACAAATATTCACACGGATATGACACACAAAATGGAAAGGAAACATGCGGGGATCATCATTCTCATTATTGGCATCCATACTTACACACAAGAGCCTAGCTTAGTTGCACCACCTTGGGACCAATGAGCCTGATCAGCCACAGAAGGTCAGCACCTCGGATCACTTCGACTCTTCCTGATGCATCATAATCAGCATGACGAATGAAAGTGACACCATTAATGTGCAGCACATCATCAACTAAGATAGTTTCCTTAGATTGAGATAACTTCTTGAAAATTAGCAGCAAAGGTAGGGCAGGGAGGCTTTTCACCCGGTCTCCAAAGCACTTTGGACAATATCCAAAGTGATCTTCATGCGGACAGGAGGTTGGCTTGGGATTGGTGGTGTCTGGATTCACAAAGTGCACTGGGAGCACTCGCACACGGGCGGCAATCTTATAGGCAAGCCTTCTCCTCTTTGCTTCAGGAGGATTTAGGGGTGAGAGTCGTGGTTGCAAGTTGGAGGTTGAAGTTGGTTGCTCACTAGCCTTTTTCTTGCCTGTAGTGGTCATGTAATGCCTTATTAATGAGATTAAGCCAAATGTTACCTTACGCTTGAGCACGCGCTGCGGCCTTGGGCCACTTAGGTGTAGAGGTGATCTTCCTCCTCTTAGTCGGCTCCTCAAGAAAGAGAGGTCTGGTGCTGCTTTCTCTTCCCTTAATGTGTTTCACAGTTTCTTCATATATGTTGATGTAGAATATTTCAAGCTCGTGTGCGTTGGAGGTTTCTGGAGCACTCATAGGTTGAGAGGAGAGGTATATCAAGCTCTTCTTCTTACTCTCCTTCGTTGGCGACGATCACGAACAAGGCATGTAAAAGAACTTACTTCTTGAATTTCAATGACACTTCAACCTGGTAACAAGACCTCGATGAAAGCTTTTAAGGCCTCTAAAGCCTCCTCCTCTTCTGTTCTCCAATTTGCAAACTCCTCACGCCATTCGTCCATGTTGTAGATTGCACATCTTCATTGCTTGTGGACTGAAGGTCTGTGTAGCCCTCCTCCGTGGGGGCACCAAAATGATAGCAGGAAAAAGAGCAGTGCAATCGGGTGGCCTCTGTACTCGTGCACACTCCACAAACCACGCCTCATGCAAACAAGCAAAGAACAAAACAAAGGGGGCACCACCCTAAATTAAGAGGTTTAGGGACCTCACACATAGTGCACATAGGCAAGTGAGACTTCTGGCATTATGATGGCATCAAAACATATGGCAAAACACATAGAAACGAAGCTTAGGGACCTTATGTAGCATATATATACACAAGACATCAACTTAACAATACAACGGCATCTGTTCATACATAACAAGGATATAGAGAAGCAAGCCAAGGATGGCATAATCCCTTGTCAAAAAAAATCAACCCAGCAAGTAGGTATGATCCTACTAGCAACACATCAATACCTTAGAGAATGATGGCGAGGATGGTGGCCATGGAGCATGAGAGAAGACTCCTTATTTAGGTTTTAGGGCTAGTAATGTAGCATACTAGAGGGAGAGAGAGAGAGGGAGAGAGAGTAGAGCTCCATCCATAGCTTCTTGTTGTGAGCAATGTCGTCATAGCTTCATTGCTTGGTGAAGGGGGTGAAGTGTTGGTTTTGAGTGAGAGAAGGACTCCTTATATAGGTTTCTGAGAGGGTTTAGGATTAGGGATAAACATGCTTAAATCCGCTGATTGGGGTTACTTTTTGCTTAGGGTGGTCAACAGATTGAGGTCACCTGATATGTCACCATCAAGATATTCTCAAGAGTGATGTGAGAGGGGAGGGTAAATGCTGATTTTTCTGATTGTGACACATGGGGATAAGGCCTTGACCAGCATTTAAGAGCAGGTAAGGTGGCTGTTGAAACTGGAGGTTCTGCACATGTCAGGGGGGGACCTGCGGGGGGGTAGCAGCTGGGTCCTCCTGAATATCAAATTCTCAAAAAATCCTCAACCATGGCTTCTTTTGACATGTGTTCTTTGAAAAAATCAGCATGTCTCTTTTCAACTCAAAAGTCTTTATCCCTGTTGACTCACCTTTACCATAAGATTTTCTCCTTTTCTCCTCCTGTAACTGCATTGTTGATGCCCAATCACTGCTTCTAGTAACAGTGAACTGTTACCTACCAAATACTTATGGTGTAGTAAAAATTATTTACCATGGGTAAAAAAAGTTACTGTAGGTAAAAAGTGATTTGTATTTACCATGTAGGTGAAAAATATTTACTGTGGGTAAAAAATATTTACTGTGGTAAAAAATATTTACCGTCGGTAAAAAAGTGAAAACGGAGTATGCTGTGCTGTGAGTCCACACGAACATCCTCGTGTAAATTTCACTAGAAATTCAGACCTAGAATGGGCTATTCTGTAAGATATAGGTTGTAGGCATGCATAAGAGCTCGTTCCCACGTATCTTCTATCCATGGCACTTTTTACTCTTTGGTGTTTGTGAAGTAGATTTTCCTTCTCTTTCGAGGTCCCTTGGACTAGAGTATCCTCATCTCCCCAACAACTGACTGTGCCTTTATTGCATCTTCAGAAGGGGTCCTAAAAACCATGCATCAGATTCTTCATTTAAGTATGCTACACGAGGCCGGATATTCAGTTTGCAATCTCACATGTTAGCAGATTTATGCATAGCCCAAGGTCTAAGCATTGGCAGGCTCTCAAGAGGATTTTCCGCTACTTGTGAGTGGCACTTTACATCTTGGCTTGTTTTATCCCAAGGGGGGATCATTGCCGCCAGACTTACATGCTTTTTCGGACTCAGATTGGGCTAGTTGTTTTGACACACGAGTGTCCACAAGTGGTTTTGGTTTATGTTTGGCAGCTCATGCATATCATGGTTGAGCAAGACGAAATCTACTGTGACCACTTCCAATTGTGAGGCCAAGTACATGGTAGTCTTCACAGCTACGTTTGAGTGTGTATGGCTTAGACGCCTTATGGCTGATTTGGGTGTTGGATATGACACTTCCAACACTATCTACACTAACAGTCAGAGCGCATTGGCAGTTGCAAGGAACCCATTTTTCCACGCTTGCACAAAGAACATTGAGGTGCATTACCTCTATGTCAGGGAGAGGCTCTCAGCAGGAGAGATCAGTTTGGCTTATGTGACAACACAAAACAATCTTGTAGATCTTTTCACAAAGGCATTGTCTCTTAAGAAGTTCAAATATTTCCGTAAATCTTTGGGCTTACTCCCCTTTGTGGACTGATCATGTCCTCAGAGCATGGAACTTCCCTTTACTCTATGTGCCAGCTCTCGTTCACCGCATCACTTCAGGGGGATTTGTTACCATATATGTGGTAGTGATGTGTGTGAACACACTAGGACCGTCGGGGCATTTTTTCCCTCACTAGGAGCGTTTTCCCCCGTGCATTGTATATACACCCATCATTCTAGTGCTATCTATCTTTCCAGTGCACACTAAGTAATACACTCTTTGCTGTGTGCCTTAAGCTTTCTTCATCTTCTCCAAGTTGTGTGTGTTTCCTTGCAACCCTATTTCCAACATCTTTATACATACCTTCACACCAATACCTCTCTTTGATTTTGGTAAAGGTGTCCCATACACCTCTATGCCCAACATAAAGACTCTGGTGAAACCTTTTCATAATCTCATTTTGAGTGTTCTTATCATTCACAACTCTCAATGGCATTCCATTTCTTTGTTTCAGTTGCTTCCATAAGTACGCATCTTTCCAAAAGTATCCATAGGACTTTCTTCATATTCTTTTGAACCCTTGATCAATCCACCCTTCTTGCCTTGTCAGAGTGCTCAAATAGCATCCAATGAGCAACCAATCACCTTGATATAATTTTTCTATAAATGACTCAAGTGCATTTGACAGGCAAGCATGATCACCCTTGGCATGAGAACCCTAAGGCCCTTCATCCCCATTCTCACACCTGCATTTCTCTTTGACAACAGCCTCATTGGCTTGACATTTGGCAATGTATGCATGCACTCACAAAGAGTCCACAGTGTCATTCCAACCTCTTTCTAGCTGAATGCAATCTCCAGCTTCATATAAAATCTCTTTAGTCATCTTACCCTTCATAGCAGATTCTATTGCCCATGGCCATAATTCTCCAATCCCATTAGATGCTTCTTCTCCAATCTTGACTCCTTTCTTCCACTTTCAACCCATAGGCACTACCTCAACCATTAAGATGGCATGGCTAGTAGCCATGTCCTCAACTAGCTTCTTCATCCCACCTTTGCCAAAGTTTGTCCCCAAGAGCTTACCTATTTCACTAAAGTGATTTTTTCCATCTTTAAAGAAAACAAGCTCCTTTATCAAAGCGTCTTTAAAAATTTCACAATCCCTCCTTGCATGGTCGGACTATCACACCATATGCATCTATTTACAAAACCTTCTCTGTTTTGAGGTCGTTGCCTTGTAGATTGACTTGATGGTTGCCCCTTCTCTTCTAGCATCGTAAGCATTAACTTTAGCTCTTGTATTCCTTTAACAATATCATCAAGGATGGATATGTCACTCTTTGGAACCACAATCATATGTAATGGAAATTGCCTATGAACTTTGAGAGTAGCGGAATTAGAAAATTAAGTGAAGCACTTTTGAGAGATTCTTTCTGAGCATAGCGGTTGAACTTAATTGATGGTAGCAACATAAACGTGGTACTTAGTTAACTTGGCATGAACAATAATTTTGCAAGAGAGAGAGTTTAGAGAACATGAAAAAAATTGAGGACCGTATTCATATGGAACCGGTCCCCCCTCCAATAGGCATTTGTATTATAGTTTCTCCCATCAAGAGAGACTTGGTACAATACAATCTTTGTGTTCCTTGTAACCTACGTGATGCAATGAAGATAGAAAGCTTCATGCATCACAAGCATAACATAAACTTAAAGAAAGCATTAACTATCCCAAGCCTCAGTCCCAAGGCATCAAACACCTTTGAAGGTGGAGAGAGCTAGCGGGGAATGAGGATAGGGAAGAGGAATAAGAAACATTCCATAGGAGAAAGAAATATTTCCTCACTTATCATTACTCTTCTTGCTATCACACATAATAGCATAGTAATGAAGATGGAGAAGATGGCAAGCTTAAGCATTGAAGCATGACTCTTGGTCGGATTTGCATTCCATAGCCAAGAGTGTTGGTGTAGGCTTTCACTCTCACAAGCTTGGAGAAGGAGGTGGTGTTCCTCAACTTTCACCAAGTGAGAATGGTGTACCAAATGAGTGTGTGTGATGGTGTATATCCCCCTAGCACCCCCCCTCCTTGCTTTGGGCGAGTGGTAGATTTTCCACATGCCTCAAGATCATTGGACCCCTCTCCCCTTAGCCAATCACATGCAGGATGCAATCAAGTACATGGGTAGTCTTTTGACAAGTGTCCTCCTTACCCCTTAGAGAGAGATAGAGCTTTGAAAATATCTAGATATTTGTTAGATGGAAGTAGAAGCTCATTGGACCCCTCTTTAGCCCAACTAATAGCATTCAAGCACACCATGTGGTTAAGCTTAGTGAGAGTCTGACATGTATCCCATGTGCTCTTTTAGAATTCCCCTAACTTTGAGATTTTTATGCATAGGAAGTTTCTCAAGAAACTTCCTCATTAAGTGTGTAGGTTCTCTTTTTGACTCAAACATCTTACCCCCCATGCATAGGAAGCTTCTCAAGCAACTTCCTCATTAAATGTGACAAGTACCTCAAGTACCTTAGTCATCAAGCATGACAAGCACCTTAGGTGGAGTTCCCACCTCAAGCACATTCCTAGCTTGCTTAAGGTTCCCACCTCAAGCACAGTCCTAGCTTGCTTAAGGTTCCCACCTCAAGCACAACCCTACCTTGCTTAAGTTTAGTTCGCGTTCCCACCTCAAGCTCAACCCTAGTTTGCTTAAGGTCAAAGTACTTTTAACACTAACCATTGGAGGTCTTTAATGAAGCTAACCCTAAGGTCTTTTCAGCTTCATTAGTTAACCTTGCTCTTTGACATACCATCTCTCATTTGGGCCCCTTTACCATTGGCCCTGTGTTGAGATAGATCCGTAAGCACATGTCTATATTCTAACCCTTGTTCTCATTTATTATCCCATATTAAATGGTCAGTTTAATCATTTGTGTTGGTTAGATATTAGATATTTAATGACATTACCTCGCTCTTGAAATCATAGTCGTCCTCGACTATGAGGTAAAAGGGATAAAGTCATAGTCATTAGTCATTTTGCCTTAGCGGGTAGAGGATCCTTTTTACCCTATGACATCATTCCAAGATGGATGATTTCCATTTGGTGCTTGGGAGACAAAGTTGCTGCAAGCATGTTTGCTCTTTAGTCCATTTCATCCTCTCAAGTAGAGTGACAAATTCTACATGGTGTTTGAGAGACGTCGTCATCCCAAACATGATTCTTAGTATGCATACTACTTAAATTTGTGCACATTAAAGAGAGAATTAGTCTTATAAGACAAAAAAATTGATCATTTAAAAAAAACATGTACATTTGGTTACTCTAATGTAGCATTGTAAGCGTTGACAAGGTTTATACTATTCTTAAACTGGATTCCTTGTATCCATCTAGCATCTTCAAAAGGATAATTTTTGAACTTAATAAGATACCGTTGGATAATATTACCATGTCGTAGTACTTTGTCTTCTTCATGCCGAAGGATAGCTTCGGGTTGTAGCACCTCTTCTTGATCTTCGATTTCGGGAGGGTCTTCAATAATTGGTTCATTTGGAGACTCTCATTTGTAGGGCTTGAGTAGGCTCACTTGAAAAGCATTGTATATGATCCAATGGTTAGTTGATAAGCCACCTCATTGATTGGCTTCAAAATTTGAAAAGGACCATAGTATCTTTTTGCTAGTTTAGCATAATACTTTTGATGGCCCGTAGGATTTTTGCCCGTCGTTTGCCTCAATCAAGCCTTAGGAAACTTAAGCCTAAGACCCAATCATTTTCTTTGAACGTTAAGGCCCGTTTGTGCTTGTCAGTAACAGCTTTTTGCCTTAGTTAGGAGATGGATATAGCCTCCTTAATCTTTTGAAAAGATGTTTGCAGATCACGGCTATACTCATTGACAGTGAAGATCTTCCCATGTAATTTAAGTAGCAAGGGACTTTTAGGTCTTTCCTCTATGATTTTAAAAGGTTCTTTTTTCGTAGAAGTATGTATAGTATTATTATACACATACTCTACAAGAGGTAAGTACTTTTCCCATTGTGAGCGTTGATCTACTTATGTAACATAGGTCTTTAGTAGATCAAGAATCATAAGATTGGCTATCTCACTTTGGCCATCCGTTTGTGGGTGATAGGCCAAAGACAAATTCAATCTTGTACCTAGATTTTCAAAGAGACCTTTTCAAAAATTACTGATCATTCTAGGATCTCTATCTGACACGATTGATGTTGGCAATCCATGGTGTTTGAAAATCTATGATATGAAGAGAGTTGCCATTTGGTGTGCCTTAATAGTCTTCTTGACAGGGATAAAGTGTGCTTGCTTGCTAAACCTATCGAGTATTGTCCATATTTCCGTATTCCCATGGATATATTTTGGTAATCCAACGATAAAATCCATGGATAACTCTCCCATGGTGAATTAGGAATTGGCAATGGCTGGAGTAATCCAGGTTGCTTCCCTCTATCATACTTGGTCTTTTGGCATACTACACATTTTGAAACATACTCTTGTATGTCCACTTTCATGGTAGGCCAATAAAAGTACCGTCTCTACTCCTCGAAGAGTAGGTTGAATGCCTCTATGCCCCGCATAGGGAGGAGCATGGGATTCATACATGACTTTCTCACGAAGGGAGTGGGTAACACATAGCCTATTTCCATGGAGAAGATAACCATCCTGCAAGGTGAATGGTTCCTCTTTCTTCCCCAAAGCAAGGGCTGACATTATGTCTTTAAAGTCAGGGTAGTAGCATACTCATCTATCATAGAAGATAGATCATTGTGAGTTGCTATTGACACAACATTAACTTTTGGTCATTGTGAAAGTGCATCAGCCACTTGATTGGGCTTACCAGCAATGTGAGCAATGTGGAAATTCAATTGTGAAAGAAAATTTTCCCACCTCATTTGTTTGTTGAAAAGCTTTATTTGCGTCCCCAATAGATAGTGCTTCCATGTGTCTAGGGCCTGTAGAACAACTAACAACTCTTCCTCATAAATGGCTTAGACCCGTTCATCCGTGTTGAGCCTTCGGCTCTCATATGCTATGGCATGCCCTTCTTGAAGCAAGACTGCTCCAAGGCAATCACCACAAGCATCACATTGGACCTCAAATGGCTTTGAGAGACCCGGAAGCATAAGGACTGGTTGGGAGATAAGATTCTCTTTGAGCTTGTCAAAAGGACTTTGCTCCTTAGCAGTCCATGAATACTTAATGTTTTTCTTTGTTAAGTCATGTAATGGTCCTGCTATTTGAGAGAATTTAGCTATGAAGATTCTATAGTATGCACACATACCAATAAAGATTCTTAGCTCATGTAGATTCCTTGGATTAGGCCATGCTTTTATTACCTCCAACTTTGATGGATCCATACGGATACCATCTCGAGAGATAATATGACCTAAGTATTGAATCTCTTGAAGGAAAAATTCGCTTTTCTTTTGATTGAGAAAAAGCTTATTCTCCCTGAATGCTTGAAAAATCACTTGGAAATGTTGCGGTAGGGTCTAAAAATTTTCTCCATTAATCGATTGAATATAGCTGGTGCATTAGTCAAGCCAAAGGCGTGACTAGATATTCATAAAAACCAAACGTTGTACGAAACGTGGTGTCGTGCTGTGACACGTACATAGTGGGAACGCATGCTACAAAATCTATCTTGTATTTTTTTTAGATACATAATTATATTTCCTATAATGTACATATGCATATGTAAGTATAAAAATAAGCTTTCTATCTCATCTTATTATTTATCTCAAGGGTAATGTATTCTTACTTTACCATCAAAAAAATACTATGGGAAAAGTGTCAATAGCTCCGCCTCTTTAACTTGGGGCAAAAAAGCATTGATTCTTTATTTCTACTATTTCATTATCATCTCACACCCTAGCTAGATCCTATATCTAGGGTAAACTCCAATATATATATATTCTATGTATTTTTTATACTTTTCTTATATTTCTTTTTAAATAGCTACTAGGAGAGAATCAAATCCTAGTGGGACACTAGGTGGCATGATTTCAAAGATACACTTATTTTAATGCATTATTGCAAGCATGATTATAAAACTTTGTCAAGGAGCAATGTCATGCTTTCATATGGCATGAGGTGTCCTTTGGAATCAAATGAAAGTCTAGGCTAAGGGGACCACATGAAGACTTTTGCTGCCAGAAATGGACCCTATTTTGATGAATTTTTTACACAAGGTTCCAATCCGAATTGGAGAATGATTTTAAAATGAAAATCGTAGCTAATGAGCTGAAGTTTCTGCCCATATTTTTACTTTTTTATTTGGAGCTACGGTTGAGGAGATATGATCAAAATACTGGACCTCAGTCTGCCCACATCATGGAGGGACAGCTCATTTCCAACTTTTCCAATTCCTGTTCACACTGGCTCCTCTCTTCTTGTGTAAACCCTTGGGGGTTCCCTTCACCTATAAAAGGGGACCTCTTCTTCCTTGGAAGGAACTCAAGCATTCAAGCCATTGATGAGAGGAATTCTTGAGGGAGTGAGTAGTAATGCCTAATTGTACTTAACCCCATTTACATAAGCCCAAGCCTACACTTTCTCCTAGAGGAAAACTAGCCATTCTTGTACGCCATCCTTGGAGGATCAAATCTAATCAAAGAAGGTGTTGTACTTGGCGTATCAATCAACGTTGAATTCTCCCCTCTTCTTCTCTCTCCCATCAATAATGGTGCCGAAGGGTTTCAAGTAAGATGTGTTCTACATTGATGTTTTCTTGATTTCTTGTTGTTTTTATTTTCATCTCTAATCCAACATATATATATGTATCTAATCTCATCTCCTTAATCAAACCTATCTCTCTCATTCTTAGTAATTCATCCTCTCTAGGTTCTCTTTGCTACAGGTACATCTCTCCCCGCAGTATCCTTATTGCCTACGGGCAAGAATAGGGCTTGGGAGGGAAACTTCTCATCTCTTCACTTCTCTCGTATCTACATTTCTCACATACTATCCTAGATGAATAACCCACATGATGATCATTTCTATCGCTTTCACTCTGTACGATCTATTAGAATTAACGTATGGATTAGCCGTAAAATACACTTTCAACAACGTATAGTGTTTCTCTTCGGCCCTGAAAGACTCAATGAAATACTTCTATCACCGGATCCCATCATACTACCTCTCATAGACTATAATTTTTCTTTTGATGTAAGCGTAGTTATCTTGCTATGAACCAAGAGGATTTGTACACACAATTAATCCCAATCACTAGGCAAAATATATATATTATGGTAAGCACAAAACTACAATTCCAAAGAACAATTCGTAGCCTATTTGGTCAGCCAAGATTGAATGCCATTAACTCATCCATTAACCCTTTCATATTACCCATGATACGATATGACCATAGCCTTGATGTTTTCATCTTCGTATTGTTTTGACATTCTCTTTTGCGTTCTTTCTTTGTGTGTGTGTGAGTGCAAGAGAGAAAGAGTGAGTCTTCTTTGATTGCACTTCTTTCCAAACCCTAGTCTTCATGGCATCCATGGTTTAACTCCTTCATATAGTTTTTGTTGAGTTCTCTCACAAACTCTCACAGCCATAAGCCCGGTGCTTTCCTGGCAAGACCGCAAATTTCTCGACATATTTTTGGTGAACCCGACGCGAAACTGCTAGGGTGAGAGTTTGTGGGTAACCATGGGTGATCATGTTGAGCAACAGGGTATGCATTTTGACCCAGCAACAATGCAAATGTTTCGAGCATTTGCAATGTTCATGCAACAACAACATGCTACTGAAAGAAGGGAGATTTCAGCAACAAAGGCCATACAAGCGGTCGTCAACAGAATGGATCAGTTCAATGGCAAAGATGTAACCAAGTACTTACGCGAGTATGTGAAGGAGATGGAGCTGCATCGCGTGTCAGAAGGTGAGATGATTCAAAGCTTTGAGCTAGTTGTTGCTCCAGAAATTAGGGAGCATGTTAGAGCAATTAAAAATGGGCATGGCAGAAATTGGGAAGAACTCAATGTAGCTTTAAAGGAGGAATATTTCATGGAGGACTCGGAGAGAGTGACCAAAAGGAAATTCTTAAAATGGGTAGTCAAGCCAAAGCAAGGACTATCAATAACAGAGCTACTTAGGGAATTTGAGCGGCGCTATGCACAACTCACTAGGACAGAAAGGGCCACACTAGATGCAGAGAAGACAGATCTTTTCTTACAAGCTGCAGGTAAAGAGTTTCAAGAAAATTTGGAGCTTCTTCTTGAAGATAAAGATGCTGAGCAAGGACTAAAGACCGACTGGAATGAGGTTGAAGGTGCTGTCTCACTGCTTGCCAAACGACAAAGAAGAAGGGACAAGATGGTAGTAAACACTACAAGTCCTTCCACCTCAACTTCTGACAAAATGGTAAAGCCTACTTTTATCGCTCCTAAGTTTGATGAGTCCATGCTAGATGAGCTTGTGAAGGGAATGCGTGACTTGAAGGTGAAGTTTGCAAAGCTTGAAGAAAAAGGCCAACCATCAGGGCCACTTCCTAGGCAAAGACAACAACCCAAAGAAGGGTTTGTTAATAGATGTATTTGGTGTGATAGTACAAACCATGTAAGAAGGGATTGTGATGATTTTAGTGATGCTTTGTCAAAAGATGTTGTCTTTTTTAAGGATGGTAAAATCCACTTAAGAGAGACAGGTCTACCCTTGAGAACTAACTTTGGGAAGGGGGGAATGCAAACCTTAGTTGAAGATATGGCAACCAAGCATGCCACCTCTTCAGTTGAGGCAGCTACTTATGGAGTAAAAATTGAACATTTTTGTGATGAAGAGGTGAGTGACCATCATGGTCAAATTTGGCCAAATGTCATGCAATTAGCTAAAAAGGGAAAGCTTACAAAAGAGATTCTACATGAAGCAGGTGATTGCATACGTCTAGAAACGGGATGGAATGATCCAGTGGACTCATTGTCAGTGCATGCCTACATTACAAAATGCCAACAAAATGAGGCAATTGTAGAAGAGAAGCGCAGACGTGAGAATGCTGATGAAGGACCATCAAAAAGAGCTTCTAGAAGTGGGGGAAGAAGCGACTCAATGCCTTCTCAAACACCCTCAACACAAGGAGCATCTCCACCTGAAGTACTCATGGAGGAGTCTACAACAGGAAAGAAGAAAGAGCCAACGAAAGGTAAGACAAAAGGCCCAACTTATAAACTACAATCTGATATTGAGGTTGCTACAGATTTAAAGAAAGTCTTGGAGGAAAGGATCTTGAATAGCAAGATTGAGTTTACTTTGGGAGAAGTTCTTGGCATTGCAAAGCGTGAATTCCATGAGGAGATCATTGACATCATCAAGAGAAAGAGGCAAACCCTTGCTGAAGTTTCTCGTCCACAGGTTGAAGGGGAAACCTCAAAGACACAAGGGATGCAACTGCAAAATAAGGAGAATGATGGAGCTGTGGTAGGATGCTACCAATCTAGTGGGAGAGTGAAGCAAGTGCATTTCTCAAATGATGATGAAGAAGTTGAAGATATTCCTAGGAGTTACTATTCACGAAGTCATTGGGCAAGGGCTACTACAGAAACTTTGGTCAAGGTAGGTGATCTTGAAGAGCCATTTGTTGCCTTGATTGACCATGGTTCAGAAATAAACATAATGTCAAAGAGTCTCTACAACAAGTGCAAATGGCCAATGGACACAGATCATGGTTGGATGGTAAAAGTGGCAAACAATTCATCCGGTGAATTGTATGCAGCATGTCCAGGTGTGAAGGTGACAATAGGTGATGTAAAGATTGACCAAAACTTCTTTGTACAGGATACATCTTCATATCATCTCATCCTTGGACAGCCCTACATTGTGGGAGTTCGAATGGAAACAAAGGTAATGGACGATGGTTCAGCATATGCTAGGATACGTAGCAAAGATGGTAAACGTGCTGTCCAATTTCTCACAGTTTGTGTAAACCATGAAAGAAATCGTGACAACCTCAGAGAACACCCTCTACCAAAGGTGAGCAAAGAGTTTCATGATCATAGAGAAATGATGGGTTTTGGCCAAGTACCATTGTAAAGCGGGATTGCAGTGGTACAGAAAGAAAAAGGGTCTCTCCTGATCCAAAAATAGGTGAAGCATTTTCAAAGAGCTCCTTGGTAACAAAGAATGGATCAGTATGTTTTACAAAACTTGAAGATTTGAAGAGATGTGATAAGCAGTATGTGCATAATGTACAAATGTGCATGAAAAAGAGTGGGTTGCTAGAGCCTACTGAAAATGTTTTGGGTTTGTGTGAACAAGTTTCTTTTGTAGATACTATGGGTGAGCTTGATGCTATAATGAGGTCTAGTTTGCATCTTGAAAATGAAGTTGTGGAAGTTTGCTCTATGGAAATGTATCAAGTAATAGAAGCCTTTAAAGAAAGCCAAACAGTAGGCCCAGAAGTCCATGTTGAAACTAAATACAAGAGTGTAGCAAAGAAGGTGAAACCAGTAGCTTCACCCTTACCACCCAACAACAGGGAAAAGATTGAACAGGCTTCTTTACAACCAAGTTTGCGGAATCCTAAAAAGATCGGGGATACCTTCACAAAGGAGTCTTTTCAAGAGTTGCAGATTGGTTGCAAGGAGTTTCTAACACTGGAGGAGACAAAGTGCTTCAAAGAAATGCTTTCAAAGCATGGTAAGGCTTTTGCATTCGAGCCACATGAGAGAGGATGTGTTGATCCTTATATTGTAGCTCCTATGGTAATTTTCACAATACCTCATGTGCCTTGGAATCTGCGGCCTATTCCGGTTCCAAAGGCTCATTTGCCAAAGTTAGTAGAGCTACTGAATGAGAAAATCAAAATGGGAATCTTGGAGCCTTCTTGTGCTCCATACTCAAACAGGTGGTTCACAGTTCCAAAGAAGAATGGTTCTCTACGCTTCATCTAAGATATGCAACCAGTGAACAAGGTGACAATTAGAAATGTAGGAACAGGTCCAATTGTGGATGAATTTGCAGAGGCGTTTGCAGGGAGGGCAATCTACTCAATGGGGGATCTCTACTCAGGGTATGATCAATTTCAGCTTGCAATCGAAAGCAGAGACTTGACAACCATGAGGACACCTTTGGGTTTGGTAAGGATGTGTACCTTGCCACAGGGAGCAACCAACTCGGTTGCACATATGATGAATGGGATGAATAAGGTCTTACGTGACTTTATTCCTCAAATCACAATGCCTTTCATTGATGATTTGCCTATCAAAGGATGTGAAGAAAGTGACAAAGATGAAGCTTTGGATCTCAAGGGATGTCGCAGGTTTGTGGTAAATCACATAAATGATTGTGATAAAATTTTGTCTAGGTTGGAAGAAGTGAATCTTACATTGTCGGGGAAAAAGTCTATGTTTGGTGTCAATGAAGTGCTCATTGTGGGGCACATGTGCGGGCCATATGGTAGGAAACCTTGTCCATCAAAGGTAGATGCCATCCAAAGAATGAAAGAAACATGTACTAGCATCACTGAGGTTAGAAGGTTTCTAGGAGCATGTGTCTTCTATGTTATTTGGATTCCACATTATGCACATGTAGCTGATCCTCTTTATCAGCTGCTTAGAAAGAATCAAAAGTTTAAATGGACAGAAGCACATGTAAAATCCATGAAAAAGCTAAAGGAGTTACTACAGTCAGCAACGACTTTGAGAAAGGTAGACTATGAGTGTCAAAGGCCAGTGATTGTGACAGTAGATACCAGTCCTACAGGGATTGGATGGGCAATAGGGCAAGATGACAAAGAAGGACACAGGTATGTGGTAAGATTTGGAGCAAAGGTACTAAGTGCTCGCCAAAGAAACTATCCACAGATAAAGAGAGAGTTATGGGGTATGGTTAAAGCCTTGAAAAGTGGAAAAGAGTACCTAATTGGTGCATGTGTGGTTGTAGAAACAGATTGTCTACCACTTCTTGGGATGATTACAAGCTGCTCAACACCAGACATTGCTATGTTGCGGTGGATTGCCTACATGTAGTCCTTAAATCCCGAGTTTAAGCACATTGCAGGTAAAGACAATACAGTGGCAGATATGCTATCAAGGGAAAGGTATGAAGATGAGTCACAAATGATTGATGAGGGAGATGATGTAGGCACAAAATTCTATTCTATCTCTCATGTCAAAGGTAACAATGTCTGCATGACTAATTCACTTGAATTGTTCTTGAAAGATCTTTATGAAGGTGATTGGCTTTCTATTGGAAGGTACTTGAGTACTCTAACAAAACAGGATGATTGGTTTGAACAAGAATTCAAGAGGATACGCAGGAAAGCATATGGGTACTTTTTAAGGGATGGTTACTTGTGGAAGCATCCTAAACAAAAGGGTGCTACACCACAACGGGTTACATGTAAAAAAGAGACTCAAGTAAAGCTCATGCAAGAGTTTCATGAGAGTCTATGGGCTGGACACAGGGGTGTGTGGGCAACCTTCTCCAAGTTGAAAGAAAAATACTGGTGGAAGGGTATGTATAAAGATGTATCTCAGTTTGTAGAGTCATGTGTAACTTGTCAAATGTATTCAAATGTTCGACATCGTGATGGATTGCACCCTACATATCCACTAGCCATGCACTATAAATGGGTTGTGGATCTAGTCACGATGCCTTTAGGACTCTGGCAGATGAGATACTTGGTTCTTGCACGAGAGGACCTAACTAACCAGGTTGAAGGAAGAGCATTAAGAGCTAAGACCACAGAAGCTGTGTGCAAATTCCTTCTTGATGAGGTGATTTGCCGTTATGGTTGTGTGGGAAAAATCACTGCAGATCGAGGTGAACTGGATGCCGAAGAAGCAAGGGAGTTCTTTTCTAGATTAGGGATCAAGCTTTCTCTTACTACAGCTTACAACCCTGAAGGCAATGGAAAGAGTGAAAGAGGGCATCCTCCTATCATCAAAGCTTTGGCCAAGGCTTGCGAAGGAAGAATTGGTGAGTGGCCAAAACTGTTACCATATGCTTTATGGGCTGATCGTACAACACATAGCTCAGTAACTGGCTACATGCCTGCGGAGCTAATGTATGGTCAAAAGCCAGTGATGCCGATTGAAGATACAATTCCTACATGGAATGTACTACCTTGGCAAGAGGGGCTTAGTAGGGAAGATCTCCTTGCACTGCGTATAAGGCAGCTAGAGAGAAGACCTGGAGACATTGAAGCTGCAAAAGAACGACTCAAAAATGCAAGGTTGAAAAACAAGGACTATTTTGATAAGCGACATCGACTCAGGAGCAAAGCAATTGACAAAGGTGACTGGGTTTTAGTGTATGATAGTAGCCTTGATAACCAGCATACAGTCATGCGTAAGTTCTCAAAAAGATGGTTTGGACCGTATGTTGTAAAGCATGTGCATGAAAATGCTACTTACAGCTTGTCTGAACTAGATGGGGCGGCCACACATGGGCGGATTGGAGGGTCCGATTTGGACTTATTCGCACAAGGGCGGCTACACATGGCTGTCTCTCATAAGAGAGGGCAGCCCTTTTGTCCTATAAAAGGAGGCCATTTCTACACACATTTCATAGTGTGAAGTTGATGCAACAAGGTGAGTGTGAGGTGGTGATAGTGAATCAAGGCGGGAGCTCCATTAAGGGTATAATCCCTTTGTAAACTACTTCTTGTTTTGAAGTACTAAAGCCATTGAGTGGCTGCTTTCCCGTGGACGTAGCCCACATTGGGTGAACCACGTATATCGTGTGTACTCTCTCTCTCTCTCTCTGTACTCTATAATCTCGTGTATATAAATCTGTCTCTCTCCATTAAGTAATCTACTCAATTATCTATTTAGCTACGTCTTATTTCCTAACAGAAGAAAAGGAGCCAACTCCAACACTTCAAGATGTGGTAAGATCGCTTCAGGCAGATGAAAAGAAGCAGAAAATTTCATTTACACAAACAAACGGAGATTTTGTGGCAACGGCAAGCGAGTCGTCCATATATTTGACATCATCTTCCAACGTTCAAAAATGCTAAGAATGTGGTAAAATGAGACATATAGCTAAGGATTGCTTTATCAATAAATTTTGTAGCAATTGAGGAAAGAAGGGGCATCCTCCTTCTAGGTGCTATTCAAAAGATCAAGGTAGCAATAGCAACAACAACAACAAAGACAAAAATCTAGTGAGAGGAGCAACTCATATAGTCAAAGAAGAAGAAGCTGAGGACAAATGGGAACTTTTTTTCATTACAGATGTACTTTGAAAATCCATTTCTACCTTATCTAGTTGAAGGGGAGGTATTATTATTTGTCATCCTGTATGGATAGTTCTTGTCATCCTTAGTGGATAGAGTCATCCTATGTGGATAAATGGGTTTTCATTATTTATTACATGCCCAAGGGGAGGATTGAAAGGTGGGCATGGGAACTCCTTCAACACTTAGTGAAAGTTTTGATAAGACACATAATACACATATGTGTGTAGCTATTTTGAAAAGCCACTTGGAGATATGAGCTGCCAAATATAGGCTATGAAACCTTTTGTACATAAACCCCTTCTTTTGTATATGAGTTATAATATATGCTATAAAGGTGTTGTACATTTTTGTATTGTTGAGTATTGCAAGGGTGCACTTTTATTTATCTCTCTCTCTCTCTCTCTCTCTCTCTCTATACTGTGTGTAGCTATGGCTATTTTCTTCTTCAAACCCCAATGAGATAATTGCACCACTAGATCCTAACACAAAGTGTATGAAGATATTTCTATGGAAGGTACTTTGGCATGCCTTGCCGACAGGGGTCAAGATTCAAGCGCGTGGTATCAACCGCGATACGTGTTCAAGTTGCAAATGGGCTAGCAAAGACCTCAACCATCTTTTCATGGACTGCCCATCTATTAGAGGCCTTGCAGGAGAGATGTGCAAACGGATACAAAGAACGTGGAAGATAGGGTTTTTCAAGAGGGATATGTGCCTTGGTGGCAAGTAGTTTTAAAGTTTTGCACTGCTAATTTGTACTCAAATTGTCAGATATTGTTTCCTTAGTAATATTTGAAAGGCAAGAAACTATCGTGTCTTTGATAGTGAACTTTGTGTGGCTAGATTCTCAAAGATTGTGCAAAAAATCAAGGAGATAATATATGTGGTAAGTAAAAGGTATAGCTCGAATGATTGGCTTAGGGAAACCCTCGCAATCCAATCATGCCCTATGCAATAGTAAGTTACCCGATACTTGTAGCTTAGCTAGGTTGTAACCCTCTGTCCCTCAAGGCTCGATATGAGATTGAGGCTGACTTGCATATCTGTTGGTGACTTTATAATAGATTCACTCACAATTGTGAGTTTTGCAAAAAAAAAAAACATCACATAATGTGAGTTAGTTTACATTTGAAAAGAAAAAAATGATCACATACAATCCATGCACAGACCACGCCATGGTTCCACAACACCATAATGAACAATACAACAAAAACAATGTCCTGGGGGCTTTTAGAGGGAGCCCCTAAACTCGGTACCACCCAAACCAACTGTTGACCACTTAGTCAACAACACAACATAATTCAACAAAGCCTTATTCTCGAAATGCTGTGGATTATGGTTATAAACATCATTTGTAATAAGTAGGTAGTCTATTTGTAGAAGCCATGGTGCAATGGCACTTCTAGATTGTAAATATAAATCCATTTGACCTCTTGAACTCTATTTTAGGTTTAACCTATGGTAGCCTTAGTATAAAAGGTACCTAGGTCATTTTGTAAAGAGAAATTTACCATAATTATAGTTTTAAGTTGCCGTCGATTGTGTGTGTGAGAGAGGAAGAGAGAGAGCATGAGCTTCATCCTGGTGCTACTTCCACTCGTTCATCACATTGGAGATTCGACTGAACCATCGTACTAGGCTCGGTAAGAGCTACGCGACAATGCCAAGCATTCCTCGCAGAACGGAGTGAACGCATTGACGCATCTACGAGCCATCTGCGGTTGTAAGTATATCAAACAATGTCTGTTTTTTGTGAATCGTGGCAACATAAGCTACACATAGGTACTCATAGATTTCAGTTTCAAGCAGTTTTAACATTTTTCTCTGTCTTTATATGCGTTTTTCGTAGATGGGTTTAGAGAAAGGATTTCGAGTATAGAGGCTTAGGGACAGGTGTATTCTAGTGAGGGAATGGTGTTCCTTAAGTTTCTTATGATTCTGACATAATTTGGTGAGTTTCCTTTCGTTTGTGTGCTTGTGGGTTGTGGTGTAGTTGAGAGTAGTGAGATTAAAATTAGGGAAAATTTGGACTCACAAAGGGGCCTTATAAGGAGTTTGACTTCCTCTCTCATGTTCAAAACGTGCGTGCGGTAAAATTTTTGCACATCAACTCTAAACTTGGCGGAGATTTGACAGTTAAATCTACTCTTCAATCTCTTTCTATTGATATATAGCACGCCACGAGATTCCTCATATTTTGAAAGATTCTATTTTTAAGTCTCTTGTGATGTGACAACTCCGCTTAGAATCTGGAGATTGTCACATCACAAGAGACTTAAAAATAGAATCTTTCAAAATATGAGGAATCTCATGGCGTGCTATATATCAATAGAAAGAGCTTCAAGAGTAGATTCTAAGTGTCAAATCTCCACCAAGTTTAGAGTTGATTTGCAGAAATTTTACCGCACGCCCGTTTTGGACATGAGAGAGGAAGTCAAACTCCTTATAAGGCCCCTTTGTGAGTCCAAATTTTCCCTAATAGGCTAGATTGTGATTTAGTTACCCTTCTAGAGTGTTGTATGCGTGGGATGGTCTGCACCTGACAAGTGAAAGAGATTGTCTCCGTGCGCCTATCGTGTCATCTGTGTCCTTGATTGACATTATGTTGATCTAGGTTGTGTTGCATGCACTTTATGGGTGGTGTGATTCCCTCCCGCAACATTGGCACCGTTGGCGGGGATACGAGGACTTGAGTAGGTAATCCTACTAACACTTGTGTGATGGTTGTTTGCTGTAGTTTCGGCTAAGGAAAGCATTTTTCTTAAATGGATCTGGAAGAGGTTATTCCGAGATCGAGTGGATAGCCAGGAAACGTATGTCTTGTCGAGGGTCTGCGACTAGGTAGATGGTTAGGATTTGTGGATTAGAGTAGTTTTTTGTGGTCGAGTGATTTGTGAGGTGATAAAAGTGTTTGCTAGTTTGTGTGTGGCATTGAAGCGTTTTTCTACTCATAGATGCAAAACCCCATATGATGTGTAGGAGTAGCTTTAGGTAAGTGATCTGATTTTGAGAGTTATTCAACATTGATTTATTTGCTAAAGTGCTTGTTTGCATTCAGAATCTCTAAAAAGTTTACTTTTGAGAAAAAAATACAATAAATAGCTTTCTATTGGCATTTTTTGCATGACTAGTTGGTGCTGTGCATATAAGAGAGCATGTGCAAGGGTTCTGTGAAGAAAAAATAAAATTCTGTAAACTTGGATATCCTACACGTATGATGTCTCAAGGGGCATCTAGAGACCAAATCCAAAAAATCTGACTGCACCAGAGTGTTCAAAAGGGGGGTTTTACCCGAAGTACTTATTGAGACTAGAGTTTTGACCAACTCTTGACACCCAAAAGACAAACATTAGGAATAGGATGGGATCTAGGAGGGCCTCTTTATTTCCATGAGTTTATGGAGATGACTAACAATTTGACGGATAGGTGTATGCCATGTTTGCAAGAATGGTGGGTGTGTAAGGTTTAGAGCCGTCTTCTCTCACCTCTTGTATATACTAGAACCTTGTGGTAGAAATACTTGTTAACAAGTTGGGACAATACTTTGAGGGTGATGATTCCAATGCGACCATACCAATAACTACTAAGGGATTAACTGTGAAGAGAATCCTTGATGGTGGCACTGGGGTTAGCATTGTGACTAAAAATTGCTGGGAAACTATGGGAAGACCTTACCTTGCGACCACAACCATAGTAGGTAAAGATGGCCAATGGGTCTATTGTTAAACCTATTGGGATGCTAGAAGATCTCAAGATCAAGGTCTTTGGACATAAAATAAGAATTACCTTCATTGTTATGGATTTCTCCAAGCACACTATGGCATCGGAGATGATCTTAGGACGTCCTTTCATGAGGGAAGCAAAAATGGTGCATGACTGGTCTAAAAACCATGTCTACTTGCAGTTCCAAGATTCTGTCATTCGAGTGGATCTTGTAATTGGTCGAGCACATCCCCTAGGAAACAAGTTTATAATTGATCATAGATCTGACATCACAGTTCAATCGGCCCCATTGCACTATTGTTCCACGTGTAAAGCGGACACTGATGTTGGGGAAGATTCTCCTTATATGGATGTACTACCTGGGATGACTGAGTCGGATGATGTGGATTGGGTCCACCTAACAACAACCATAGACACTTGGGGAAACAGGGGGATGACTTGGGTAACACCCGAGGGGGATGAAATGCATATACCCTTAAATATGCTACAAGCAATGCATATATCTCCTGACAAGACTCATCCTAATATAACAAAGAAAACATACAAGTGGGCCCCTAAAGATTCTTTAGCGACCATATCTAGTGCCAAAAAACAGAAGACTTGTAAGAAACGTCTCACTCGCCCCAAAAACGTAAGGAAACGTGGTGGTGGATTCCTAAACGACTATTGGAAGCTCAAAGCTACTATCAAGGAAATGATCAAATTTGGGTGCCAAAACGTAGATTGTGTTCTTACCTGTCACCTGACCCATGTGCCCCCAATCCTGTAGCTCCAAAACGCATTGACGATCGTGGAAAGAAAAAATCACAGAATACTACACACCCTCTCCAGAGCTAGTTTGGGTACCGAAGAAAGAACAATTTGTTCCACCTATCTCAGGAAGGGGGAGTCCCATGAAGCTTCTAGCTCCTCATGTAATGCATACATAGAGGTAAAAGCTTCCACGCAGCCTCCACCTACAATAGTGGACCTCCATAAAGCTACAAGGGAATCCACACCTCCCACTGTTCAAGAATCACCTGATGAACCACTTCAAGTTTGATCCTGGGAGAGTATCTTACCACCCTTGCAACTTGATGAGGCACCTAAGGTAATAGAAAACTACTGGCAAAAATACGCGCCTATTACCAACTGGAACAATTGGTTTCAAAGGGTGACGAGCACATTTCAAACAGTATGACCTACCCAAGGAAGGGGGGAAGTTTTCATTCACTTCAACCAATTGAATTATCTTCCTCTTACCCTTCTTTCCCAGTCCTCTCAATCACCAATCTTAGGGAATGTATATATAAAGCCTTATACTCAGCAAAAAATAAAAAAAGTAAAGAGCAAGAGCAATCAGCAAACAAGTATGTACAGTAAAAAAACATTGACCAGACCTACACATTCACATCCGGTACACTAAAACAGAAACCTATGTCATCAAACACCTTTGATTCTCATCACTCGAGTGATGGAGGGTAGGTAAGATTAATACGATAGGAGTGTTTCTGTTTTAGAGTTTAGTGATTAGCAAAGTTCTCTGATGTGCCTCCTAGAGGTATTCTTTGTGTTTCCTATGTGTATAGGAATGTGTTGCTGTGGTTAGGATTTGGAACTTCATGGACTATTTCTCTCATTCACTCTTCAAACCAAGCCCGATCATAAACACAAATAGATGTTTTTTGTCCATTACCATTGTCCCTGATCTTTTTTGCATCTATGTTTGTCTACTTTAATTGTGATTGGTAGCATAATATTTAGCGCATTTGCTTAGTACCAAACGTTAAATTCAATGTAGTTTTTTTTGTCATAATCACTTATCTAGGTTTAAAAATCAAGCAGTCCGACTAAGCTAGTTTGACCAAGCTAGGCGTTATAGATCTTCTCTTAATACCATGGGGAATGCCTTCCTAATAATCAATGGTTACTTAGGTTCTTAATCCGATTTAGGCAGCATTGTGTGCGATGTACTAGGGATTTTGAGTGGGCTTAGTCCCTATTGACCTTTAGCTTAAGTATTATAAAGGGAGTTTATGAATGTGATGAGCTCGGGGAGGGTAACAGTGTTATATGACCCCCCAAAGTTACAAAATTAAAATGATGAAAACGAACAAACAATAAAAAATCAAAGTGCCACAATGTAAAATCTAAAGCGGAAAGAGAAATCTCAGCTTGATTTGGTACTTCACTCACATATATCACCTATGGTACTAGAGCCCTAGAGGTTCCCAGTGTGGGTGTTTTTCCTTGAAAAACAAAAACCCAAGGCATACAAAATAAAAACACACATCAAAATGGAATCACTATGAAAAGACTTTGGGGGGTCAAAGAAAAGGAAATAAGTCAGGCGATGATTTTATTCCTTTTATCGTAGCTTAACTACAAGGTCTTCTAGGTATAGCCTCTAGTCAGCCCTCGGACATGAAATACTTGGCTCTTGTGATTAAACAAATTAATTGACCAGAGAAAATTGAGAAGCTTCCCTTCGATCGTTAAATTAGCGACCTTAAACTTGTTTAACTTTTTATCTTTAACAATTGTTTATACGTTTGATTATAGTGCAATTTCTTGTTTATTGACAAATGGTTTAAAATTTTGTTACCAATAAAACTGTTTGTCTACAACTACATATGCTTTTTAATTGTATATGAGAATGCAATTACTATTGCCAAAGGATCTTCCACCTCGACGAACGAGCTTCAACTCAATAGCTTCCGAGGACGGAATCTACATCATGAAAGGGGGCATGTTAACCCTCACACACATTCCTATCACCAGCTATGATAGACACTGTATTATTTATTTGGTAGAGTCAGAAACCAAGCTTGTCGGTCTAATAGGAATGGCTAAAAGTGATTGCCGATGAGAGGCGCACTCTAAAACTGGAACCTATAATGTTTGGGTAATATTGGCTAAGTGTGGGTGCCCAAATGTGAACGGGCAAGCCTATATAAAAGTCAATCTAAACCTAAAATACCTCATTCATTCATTGGTGCAATCGAAGAGTGCTCTTGCTCCATCTCCATCTTCTTCTTCTTCATCTCCTTGTGTGTGTGTGTATGCGTGTGTGTGTGTGTGTGTGTGTGTGTGTGTGTGTGAGAGAGAGAGAGAGAGAGAGAGAGAGAGAGAGAGAGAGAGAGAGAGGGAGGGAGGGAGTGTGAGTGTGTACGATTGAGCATTACAACGACGACATGGTGGCGGCAAGGTGGTTGAGCGCGGCACGATGGTAGCTCCTTCTTCTTTGCAGCGAGGAATCCTCCACGAAGGCGACATAGGGCGGTGAGTGACACTCCCTTGCTCTCTTGAGCTTGCTAGATTAGTCTGGTTGAAAAATTGTATTGGGCATTAAGGCGCTCGCTACTGCTGCTCGCCCCCCCTTGCTGCGCCATTGCTAAACTCCCCCCCCCCCCCCCCATGCCGCCCAGTGTTGCCCCCCATCCCCGCCAGCCCCTGCGCGCTGCCCCACAGCCCGCCCGCTGCCCCCCCTTTTTTTTGCGCTGCCCCACAGGCCACCCGCAGCCTCCCTTTCGCGTTCCCCCCCCCCCCCCCCCATCTCCCCGCTCGCTGCTGCCGCTTGTGCACCCGCACATTACGCGATTGTTCCGCCCTCCCCCCCCTTTCCTTTTCCCCAAAACCTCCTGCAAATTGGCTCTTGCAGCACTGTCTTTTTGGGCAGTGCTCGGCACTCGTCTGCAGATTCTCTCCACTGCTCGTTTTTTCACCACAATAGTAGACACAGATGCAGGCTCCAACTCCGCCATAGAGGGACTCGTCCGAAGCCCCCTCGCCCGACTCCGCTGAGGCCAGCATTTGACTTGCTCTTTCGTCAACAGAGAAAGCGAGCCTTGCTGCAGAGGTAGAGCAATTGCAGGCGACTTCTGTCATCTGCAAGATTCTCTGCACCCGACCTAGCAGAGGAGAGGTGCGTGACCTTCTCCAAGCCCGCCTTCTCGCAGAAGTGGGCAAGATCTTGGACGTACAGATTCTCGGAGGAGGTTACTATCAGATCGAGTTTGAGACCTCCGAGATGGCGTCCAAGGTCATCCCCATGAGTGCACTGACCATCCGAGCACCACGTGCCCACTTTCGACAGTGGAGGCATGGTTTTGACCCTGCTTTGGATGTTCTAGTAGAGGAGGCAGACATCCCCATCTCTGTTTACTTTTCGGGTTTGTGGAGGGAGTACTTACCAGTTTTGTCCAGGATCAGCTCAGCCATTGGGCCTGTCTTGGAGACACCTCGCACGAAAGCCGCAGTAGCTGCCAAGGCGGCTGGCATTCCCTTAGTTTGTGTTTTGGTTAGAGACACTCACACGCTCTCGAAGGTTATTCTTCTGCCTTGGGTGAGTGGGGGTTGGTTTAGACAGAGTGTGGAGTATTCGGGCCTCCCAAACCAGTGCTTCGTTTATCGGCATATGGGACATCTAGAGAAGGCCTGTCCACGGAGGAGACCTCGACCTACACCACAGCCTCAGTCCCAGCCTGCAAGGGCTCGCCAGGAGACATAGACAAAGACATAGCGCACACATGCAGAGCCATCCTCTGAGCCTGGGGCTCTAGCGGAGGAGGGATGGCAACAGGCCCGTGGTAGACGACGACAGGGGCTACAACGTCAGCCTGACACTCAGAGTGGTCCTCAGGCGCCTACTCAGCAGCAGTGGGTTCCCATGGGGAACCGGTTTGGTCCTCTTAAGTAGGATGAGGTTCTTGCTCCATCCCCCACCCCAGCTTCACCCTCGACAGCCCCTCCCCCCCCTTCCTCATCCTCCCCCCTGCCTCCTGCTCTCTCCACCTCTTCCCCCCGCCTCTCTACCTCTGCCGCTCCCTCCCGCCCCTCTTCTCCACTGCTCCCCCCCTCCTTCTTCAGTTCCACAGTCAACCCACGGGGCAAGGCCTTCTCCGGCGGCTAGGAGATCTTTAAGCAGCACCTTTGCCATGAGTCACTTAGCGCGAGAGGGACAGCCTTTCTTGCGACCCCCTCTGCAGGTACATACATCTTCCCTTGCAGCTATCCCTTGAGGTCTGACGAGCATTGACATCTGGCGCCAATGGGACTTCTTCGACTACGACTTCACTCGTTTTTTGAGCAACCTCTTAGCAGACCATTAGGCAGCTTGCTTTAGGGTCCATGTTTTGTTCCTTGCCGCTAGGGGGATAGAGGCCTTGGACTCAGTAGTTGGCTTCTCCTCCCCCCTTTGCGGCAGGGACCAGATAGAGTGGACTCTCGACTCAGTGTTGTGATGGTTGCACACATAGGTCCTAGATTTCTCTCACCACATGGGAGAACTAGGAGTTACAGACATGCTCCAGACTTTGTAGCCATTGGCCAAGTTTGCGGTGACACCTCCAGACTCAGCAGGATGTAGACACATTGTGGTTTACTTCTTTGCCGATACACAGTGCTTGCCATGCTATGTATACATTCATGAGGACTCCTGGACAAAGGAGGTTGCTTTACGTACGGCTTACTCTACTTGGGCTTGGGCTAGGCACTCGTTGCAGTCACGCCTATCTAGAGGACGCTCCGATGCGGATTACTCCCCATACAAGCCAACCTCGAAGATAGCCCGTCTAGCTGCTGCGGCAGCATCTGTTCTCTCTCGCTCCCCATAAGGGTCGTCTCATGGAACGTGCAGGGACTAGGTGGGCCCCATTTTCAGCGTCAGCGGGCCCGACTGCGTCAGGAGCTTCAGCGCTGCCTTGTGGGAGGAGAGATTGATCTCCTTATGCTTCAAGAGCACCATCTGTGTGAGAGCCGCATGAGACGTTGTGGTCAGCTCTTGCGTGGACGATATGATACTTTTTGGTCAGCTGCTTTTGGACCTGGAGGCATCCAGGGTGGGGTATGTATGACTATTGCGAACTCTTTGCAGTAGGCCATTGTGGGCAAAGGGAATATTGTTCCAGGCAGGCCTCAGTGGATTACTATGCAGGTTCAGGGTGGCCTAGTGGGTTTCCTGAACATCTATGCGCCCAATGTGGCGAGTGCTCGTGCAGAGTTTTGGTCTCAGATAGTTGAGTCTCTACCGCAGGCAGAACACTGGTGCATAGGAGGGGACTTCAACATGTTGGAGGACCCTTCTGACAGGATTGGTGGTAGCCATGCTACTGTGCATGGAGTTGAGATGGCAGCTTGGGAGAGGTTTTGTATGACTCTGAGGGTTATGGATGTTTGGCATCACTTTGGTTTTGTGAGGCCCCCAGACAACCTTTCCTTCTCTCGGTCGGGGACCACAGAGTGGGAGGAGTGAATCTATTGCGGATAGATCACTTCTACACTAGTGACCGCTTCAATGACTTGGGAGGGACAGTGGGCATTCTGGCAAGGACCTCCTTCTTGGACCATGCACCAATGATCCTCACAGTGGCAGACAGGCATAGGAGTGGGAGCACGATGCTTCGCATCCCAGAGAGGGTCTTGTTGGACTCAACACTTAGAGAGCGGGTAGAGGCTCGAGCTTGGACAGGCGAGATTCTCTTGCTAACAGAGTGAGCCCGAGGATATGCGTGCAGTTTCTACTGACTTTTACCATAAGTTACTATCTGCAGAGTCCCAGTTAGAGCGTCAGGATGCATGCAGAAAGCAGGTTTGGGCACAGATGCCTTGTCTTGTGATTGAGTAGATGCGTCAGAGGCTTGAGCTGCTACTTCAGCTTGAGGAGCTGCACACAGCTCTTAGGGCCCTCCCCCGTTGGTAGCTGTCCAAAGTGAGGATGGGTTGACTCCCAGTTTTTTCTTGGAGTACTAGGCTTGGTCCAGATCTCTGTAGTGATTTTCAATACATTTTGCACACAAGAGTGATGCCTGACAACATGAGTGAGGGCCTGATCTACCCAAGGAGGGTGACTCCTTAGATGAGATTCGACAATGGCGCCCCATCACCATCCTCAACTCAGCCTACAAAATTCTTGCCAAGGCTCTGAGTTTGAGGATTTAGCCACTTCTAGAGAGCCTTATACATGGGACTCAGACAGGTTTTGTCAAGGAATGCAATATCCTTGAAAACATCTTTACTTTTTGGGAGGCTTCTGCCCTGGCACGGCTCCGTGGTAAGGACCTTGTGATTCTTCTTCTTGATTTTGAGAAGGCATACGACAGAGTTGACTGGGACTTTCTAGAGGGCACTCTATGCAGGATGGGCTTCTCACATGCTTGGTTCAGAGGGGTCACCTCTGTATAGACAGACTCATAGTCAGGTACTCTTGGCAGGAGGTAGAGGTGATCGCTTCATGCTTACACGCTTGGTCAGATAGGGGTTTCCTCTTGCTCCCTTCCTCTTTCTGTTCTATGCGGAGGTGATGAGAAAGTTTTTGGTGTCACAACAGGCTGGTCTACGGGGCTTAGCACTCCCTATTCGGGGAGATGAGCTACTGGACGCCGAGTTTGCCGACGGCTCAGCCTTGTACTTAGATGGCCAGGAGGCCAAGCTTCACAGGTGTGAGCAGGCTCTGGAGACCTTCTGTTGTGCATCAAGCGCACTGATCAATTGGAGAAAGACAATGACTTTCTCGGTTGGTAGTGCCCTTCTGCCCGATTGGATGCCAGGAGAGGGTTTTAGGTGGATTCCCCCAGGGACTGCACTTCGGTACTTGGGCTGTCAGGTGGGTTTGGACTTGTCTCCCGAGCAGCAGATTGCTACCCTTCTCCTGTCTATCAAGAGAAAGTTGTTACATTGGAGCTCAACACGACTTTATTTGGTTGACAGAGTAGTAGTTGCCAACCAGGTGTGGTTTGCGACTCTGTGGTACATCACTTCTTGCTGGATCTTCTCGAGTTCTTGTATCAGCTAGGTAAAGAGGCCGATCAAGAACTTCCTTTGGTCATAACGTGACACTCAGATAGCCCGAGCCAAAGTGGCTTGGCAGGTCATCACTCTTCCTTGTTCATAGGGAGGGCTTGGGATCATTGATCCAGCACAGCAAAGCATAGCCCTTCTTGGGAAGTTCATCGTCAGAGGACTTCTTCCAGGTGAGGAGCCCTGGAAGGAGTTCTTGCTACAATGGCTTTGTGCTAGGGTACCTCAGGCAGGAGGCCCTTGGAAACCTTCGACCAGATGGATCTTTGCAGAGATGCGCAGAGTTGGTTTGAGTAGGAGACTGGAGGACCACTTCGCTGTGAGCTTGATTTGATCTTGGGAGCTCTTGCGGCGTGGCCTGGAGTAGAGACAGCCTACGTGCACAGAGGAGCGCCTACGACAGCCCCTCGTCTGGAACCCCATGGTTAGCACTCAGAGAGGCCACTTGGTTGGTAGTCGGCCTCATGTTTCCTGGGGTCCCATGGCAACGGGTCCAGTGCGCTCTTTAGGTGGCTGGCTAGAGTTCACAGGTTTGTCAGAGGAGGTGCAGGGTCTTCAACTACTACAGGGCATGAGAGGGGTGCAAAGCATGTGCCAGGACATCTGAGAGTCAATTCCAGCTGAGTGGCTCATGCCTCTCGAGCCAGTAGCACCCAAGTGGATGGGAGCCTTCACACGACTGGAGGTTCTCATCTCAATCCGGGCCTTCTCAGAGATTGTTCCATCCCTTTTTTTTGAGTTTCAGGGTGAGGGACGCTTACAACAAGTTGCAGTAGAGGCCCCGCAAGTGGCAGAGCGCTATTTTCAGAGGATCCGAGTAGTGGGCATCTGTGGGAGGACTTGTGTCATAGATCCTGACCCAGCACTAGACAGTGGAGGTTGTGGGCTTGGGAGTGTTTTCCACTTGTACGAGTACAATGGGATACTCGTGAGTGGGTATGGAGGGAACCGTTCTCTTCTGCAGACCATCCAGGAGTCCCATTCTTTCAGTACACTATTCGACCGGGACGTCATATACTAGCAACACAGAGAGAGGCCCGCCCCGCTGCATCACCTCATTGGGGTAGGAGGAGGGTCTCACAGATGAGTTCTTGAAAGAATTTTCAGAGAGGTTGTGGGACTCCAGACAACTGAGGCGAGTCACCTTGTTTTAGTGGTTGGTCGCACACAGAGCGGTTGGGAGCTGGCTAGTGCATAGTGGTCTCTCGGCCGCATGTGCATCTTGTGACCATCTTGTGGAGAGTCAACGTCACTGTCTTTGGGAATGTCGCTCGGCCCAGCAGGTGTGGCTACGAGTTCTTCGATTGATGCTTGCTCTCTCCACGGCTTGACAGTACACTTGATAAGCAGTGGCTTGGTCCACCCTCACACGCCCGGCACTTCAGTTTGAGCTATCCTCCACCAGCAGGATGATAGTGATGTAGGAGCGGCGACCTACACTTTAGCCCGCTACAGAGCTTACTCCATAGGAGTGGTGAAATGAGAGAGAGGAGCGTTGGGAGCTCATCAACGGCTTGACACTCTGGTTCATCTGGCGGGCCTGTTGTTTCCGCATCTTTGAGGCGCGCCCTGTGCTACCAGTAGAGACTGTACGCGATTTTTGGCTAGAGCTGATCCACACTCTCAAAGGAAAGCTCGAGGGACTACAGGGCAACTCCGACCGCATGCGGGAGCGCAGAGAGGCTTTCCTTTGACTCTGGCATCCTGGGCCTTTCTACACCATGGTCCAGGGTGTACTCGGATGGCACTACTGACCATCTGTGTGGATTTTGCCTCCCCCCATTTCTTGATTTAGCCCCATTGTACATATGCTAGTTATTTCATTGGGAGAGTCTCCCACCATGGTTGTTGTAGCCCTCTCTTGAAGAGGTGGTTGTGGCCCTATGGGCAGTTTCAGTAACTAATAGAAGGATATTTTTCTCCAAAAAAAAAAGATTAGTCTGGTTGTGTGCTTGCAGCCATTTGTGGCTTGCACACAGTGTACGGCGAGTCCCTTGCATTGACACGTGCGACAAACCTGCACAATAAGATGTGGGGGCCGGTAAGGAGATCGATGGTGAGGGAAGTTTGGAGGGCATCTCGAGGTGGGCACGCCTATCCAAAAAATGGGGGTGTCGTTTGGGAGCCGGGATTGGAACCCACGACCTCGTGTCCCAATTCCTTTAGAGGCTTGGCTAACCACGTCGCTCGTCCACGTGCATGTGAAAGGAATGCCATTTTACATGGTGTTGTAAATGATAAACCCGGACTAGCCTAGAACTAAACCCAGACAGGCCCCATGTCCGGGTTTAGTTCTAGGCTGCATTTAGTTTTAACAAGCGACCTACGGTGCAAATTGCCTTGACGGCTGCAAGTGGAATTCCCATCCATTGATCCCCTCAACCCCCCCCCCCCCCCCCCCCCCCCCCCCCCCCCCCCCCCCCCCCCCTTCTTAAATGCTGCGTGTCACTTAGTCATGAGGTTGGATTACTAAAAGCATCTGGTAAGAATTTTTTATTAGTTAATCATCAATTTTAAAGAGTATCTTCAATAAAATTGAATTGAGTTTTATTCATTTAAAGGTTATTTTGTATGTGTGTATATACAGATGTTTATATTTATGCTCATACTTATATATGACTAGTGTACAGGCACCACCTTCTATGGTGGCCCCTCTCTCTCTCTCTCTCTCTCTCTCTCTCTCTCTCTCTCTCTCTCTAGCAAGGAGGACGACCCAATAGGGACTCAACGACTCAATTTCAATGTTGATCCAACAGACCATGCAAAGCAACCAGAATTCGACACGTGAAGGCCCTCTCCTTCGTCTAATTTTTCAAGCTCCATTATAAAGAGTATAGATAATGGAATACTGAATAATAGCAAAAAACTATTGTGTATTTGAGTGCTTGGAAAAAACCTAGGTTTAGTGTAATCCCACCTACAAATTTTCTTGACTATACCTAATGCACCTTGGAGGTCCCAACCACGTGCACTAAGGAAAGAGCTTGGAAAGTTCACTGCAAAAACCTTCAAATATAGTAAATTTGCCTCTAAATGTTTTGGGAAACAATAGAGTATAGATGAATGCTCAAAAAATCCTAGGTTTAGTGTAATCCCACTTGCAGATTTTGAAATAATTTAAGTTCTAGATTTGAAGGAGAGAAAACCTACTAAGTATAGAGAAATTGAGTGTAAAATCCTTCACACATATAAATTTTCCCCTATAATTTCTCAGATGCAAGTTTTCCAAGTTTTCGACAAAGATGTGGATTCGGCAAGCCCTAGGGCCTAGGACATCTTTTGCCAAAATATGCAAAAGGCAATCAAAACGGCAAAGTCGAGGGCTTGTTCTCTCTCTCACCAATGGGGAAGGAAAGGATGCTCAAGACCCATATAAAATGGCTCCATTGATGCTAGACCACCTGCATCAGATTTTATAGGGAAACCTGAGGCCCGCTCGTGGATGAAGCCATATCTTCTCTTCTTGGGAGCATGAAAAGAACGATTTCCCACTCTGAATGCAACCTTGTGGAAAAGGCATTCCTTGAGGAGAAATGTTCCCTTGCGTTGCAAGCCGTTGGCAAAGAGAGATCCCCAGGGTGGGATGGATTGCCTATTGAGTTCTTCAAAGAATATTGGGACGAGCTGAAGTCTCCTATCACGCGAATGGCTAATCAAGCCCTAGTCAATGGAGTCCTAGATTTAAGCATTAAAAGGGGCCTCATCAAACCTATCCCAAAACAGGTTTGCTGCTCCCAACTAAAACATTGGTGCCCCATAACCATGATGTCAGTAGCCTATAAAATCATTGCCAAAACAATAGCCCTCATGCTCTCTCCTCTCTTGGACAAAGTACTTACTCACCATCAACATTGTTTCATCAAGGGAAGGTCTATTGATAGCATTGTGGTAGCAATTGTTGGTATTGAATATGCTACTTTCACTAAGTAAAAGTGTGTCCTACTGTAACTGGATTTGGACAAAGATTATGTTAGGATCACATGGTCTTTCATTGAAAATGTCATGAAATCA
Source organism: Adiantum capillus-veneris (assembly GCF_014529385.1). Lineage (NCBI taxonomy): Eukaryota > Viridiplantae > Streptophyta > Polypodiopsida > Polypodiales > Pteridaceae > Adiantum > Adiantum capillus-veneris. The sequence continues at coordinate 99,998,610 of NC_140951.1, forward strand.
CTAGGCTTTGGGCCTCAAATTTGTTGATTGGTAAGCACCCTTGGTGCTGGGAGCCAATCTGAGCTCCTGCTCAATGAGAGAATAGTGAGCACTTTTGAGGTCAAAAGATCAATCAAATAGGGCTACCCACTAGCCCCTCTAATGTTTGCCATTGGATCTCATCCTTTGGTAATAATGCTCAAAGACAGTGTGGTGAGAGTAGAGATCGAGGGGTTGTCCCTGCCTAACAATGACCAACTACTGGCAAACTTGTTTGCAAACAACTCCTTGCTATTTCTTAAAGCATGCCCTCAAGTTATTAAAAAAGACCTGGAGATAGTGCAAACATATGCCATAACATCAGGATTGAAATGCAATATTGAAAACTCAAGATTGATCTCGCTTTTTGAGAATGATTCATTTGATCCATCAATATGGACCGGGAAGATTGTGTCAAAAGGAAAGATATTCATGAACTTGGGAGCCCCTCTGGGGGTAGAAGTAACCCACAAGCAAAGATTCCTTTGGGTGAAAGAGTTCCTAAGTCAAAAGATTTTTATGGAAGAACAACACTAAAGACACGATGCCCTGGAAATGGGCTAGATGGGAGACAATTGCTAGACCTGTGGAGCAAGGCCCGTTGGTGCCACTGCTCCCTTATCCTCTCCCCCGGCTGGTGCCACTATTGGTCCCCTGCCCTCTCCCCTGGTTGCTGCTCCTTCTGCCTCGGGGGACGCTGGTCTCGGGAATTCTTTCGCGTCGTTCGAAATCATGGGCCTCTTCCATGGCTTCCCATGCATCTTGCACTTGTGAAGCTTCCCTCTGTTCTTGCTCTTTCCACTGACGTGCAGCCCATTTCTCTACTTCTGCGGCATCCACATAATATTTATGTATTGCTTCTTGCATATTTCAAACCTCCTCTTGAGTCTGATTGTTGTGCTGCGTCCTTTCATCAATGCGAGCCTATTTGAACTCCTCAGCTCTCGCCCCTTCCTCTCTTGTATGTCTGTTTACCAAGATTATAATATGCTGGATGGACATTACAAAAAAATGTTGCACATCGTTGGGGGTGTAGTTATGTAATTGAAGTTCCCGTAGAAGTGTGATAATAAGAAAGTAAGTAAAGATGTTGTTTCTTTTAATACAAATGTTGCAGCAAACAAACAATGAAACAACACGATTACTTATGTTTGGTACATCCAAAATTTGACTGAGGAGCAACAAGGCATTCAAACAAGTTCGCCAGCCATAGCTACAGTCATCATCCTGCGAGGGCACGGTGACCCGTTTGTGCCGGATGGTAGTCCCTAGATCATGTTCTAACAAAACATGCTCTACACAACATACAAATTTTTTTGCGGCACTACATACGTAACCACTAGAGTCAGTAACACATTAGAAAGAGATACTACTTCGTAATGTACCCAGATGTGCCTTTCATTTTTACACTACCGTGAAACGACCTGATCTGCCCGGAGTTTGCTTAGTAGACAATCTTATCTTCAAGGTCAAATAACATTAGACTCCAATGATCACTACACCTATATCTCTTTCTCTATCTTTCTCTACTACCTCTCTCTACTCTACTCTCTATCTATATACTCTCTTTCTCTCTCTTTCTATTCTCTCTCTCTCTCTCTCTCTCTCTCTCTCTCTCTCTCTCTCTCTCTATATATATATATATATATATATATATATATATATATATATATATATATATATATATATATATATACTCTCTCTCTCTCTATCTCTACTCTTTCTCTTTTTCTCTCTCTATCTATACTCTCTCTTTTTCTCTCTTTCTCTACTTTCTCTCTATATGTCTACTCTACTCTCTCTATTTTTCTCACTTTCTCTCTCTATCTCTACTTTTTTTTAAACGTACTTTTTATTCTTTTTAAACCTTTTAAATCTTAAATCTACTTTATACTCCCCTTTCAATTTATGCTTAAATTTTCTCTCTTTTTCTTAATTTCTCTTTCAAGCTCTCTTCAATTTTTCCCTTTTGATTTTTTATTTTCCGTTGTTTTTTTATATTTTACTAATTTTCTTTTTTTTTTTCTTCTTTTCATTCTTAGTTTAGTTTTATTTTAAAACATCATTAGCTTTCTTTTTGCAAGCAATTAGTGTTTTTTGTAACAATTAGTGAATTTTTTGAGCAATTAGTGATTTTCAAAGACAATTTGCAAAGATTAATCTACGACGATTTTCAAAGACGATTTGCAAACGAAGCCAGCAAGCTAAAAAATCAACCAATTTTATCAATAATATTCCTAATAAAAAAGGTATGCTTCTATCTATTCTCTCTTTCTAGTCTTTGTGTGTGTGTGTGTGTAATACAATAGGGTAACGGGGGGGGGGGGGGGGGGGTAAGGGTATTACCTCGAGTAGTAGATTTGGTTGACGATTAGGTTGAGCGTCCAAATGACGAACGTGGTAACCTCCTTCCACAAAAGATCTCCCTCCACGTTTGTCAAAATAGTTTCTTTGTTTGTGCGTGTGTGTGTGTGTGTGAAAGAGGAGAGAGAGAGAGAGAGAGAGAGAGAGAGAGATTGCAGGTGCAATGGCGGGGGGGGGGGGGGGGGGGAGCAAAGTATGCCAATAAAAACGCGGCATACTTTGCTCTCCACTTCTTTATTGAGCGCCAATCATTACCACATATATTACCGCGCTTGTTATTGCGGATATTATCACGTAACATTTTAAAACAGTTACATGCAAATCCGAGATAGTAGGGGGGGTACAAACCACCCCCTCTATCCTTAGATTACATTTTTGCATAGCTTTTTTGATTTTTTAGGTGTCCGTTTTTTAATATAAAACTATTACTTTAAATCCCATAGTACTATAAACTATTTAAAAACCAGTCCCCCTACTCTACTCCATTATAATTTGCGTATAATTTTTTAATTTAAAAAATATATATTTTTTATACTACTAACTATTTAAAAATTAGCCCCCTACTCTACTACATTATAATTTGTGTATAATTTATTTAATTTTTTAATAAATCATTTTTTAAATTATTTCTCTAATTACTTTTAAGTAATTTTTGTATTTTTTCATTTAGTGTATGCATTTCTATTAATTTTAACACAATGTCACGCATGTGCAGGACGATTGAGATGATTGTGGCCCTCCTCAACATGGCTTTGAACGTGATCGATGGCTCAAGGACAAACTCCCATGTCCTTGTGCCAAGTGCAAATGCGCAATGCCTCTCTTGAGACGCATTGCTTTGGAGCATGTGGAAAACAAAGGACTATGGAGTGCTTGAAAAAGCACTCGAGTAGATGGGAGCGTAGCACCCCCCCCCCCCCCCCCCCCCCCCCCCCCCCCCCCCCCCCCGCCCCCCCTCTCCCTTCCCCCTTCACTTGAGGATGTCCCCCATTGTTCTATGTTTGGTGGTGGATCCTTGGCATGCAAGGTCGAAAGACAACAACAAGAGTGCTTGGGTGAAGGCATGGCACGTGGTGACCCTCCCACTAGCTCTATTTTGATAGCTCCTCCACACGCACCTCAGGGGCCCTTTGAGCTTGAGGATGAGCACATGTTTGACATGGTTGACAAGCTATTGGCTTATGAATGCAACATATGCAAAGATGATTGTAGACAACGGGTAACAACAATGGAGAACACATTGTTGTTGAGTGCCCAAACACCTCTTTACTATGGAGTGAAACTATGTTAACCTGTCCCACTTTTTGTGCTAGTTAGCAATTTCAAGTTAGCACATCTTCGAAAAGTTGGGCGTCCGGTAAATCTTTTACAAATAATATCAAAATTTGTCGGAGATTGTACATTTGGATTCCTTGTTTCAAGTGCTTTCTATTGATATATCATATGTCATAGATCTTGGAGATGTAGCTCAAGTTATTGTACTAGTTAGCATATGTCAAAATTGTGCTAGTTAGCATTGTCCGGGACATGAAAAAGCATGACACGTTAACATGCTTTCACCCTATGGTCCACAGTACTCGGTGCTTCAGGCATCGTTGGAAGTCCTCAATTTGCAAGCAAAATTTGGTTGGAGCAATGCAAGTGTAGATCATGCACTCCTTGGGTAAGTTTTATATATGGCTTTTTATGCATGTCTCTTTTTTATTGGCTTGAGCATTTGTATTAATACTCGTTCTCATTGTAGTTTGATTGGAAAAATGCTTTCTAAAGATCACCACATGCCTCTGGATCGCCAACAAGCAAGGACGTATGTCACAACACTTGGCATGCAGTATGAGCATATCCATGCGTGCGTCAACGATTTCATACTATACTGCAAAATGAGCATGCACATGCTACCTCGTGTCTCATGTGAGAGTAAGCACGCTAAAAGACCGGAGTGAGTGGGACACACCTACCCTGCAAGGTATTGAAACACTTTCCACTTATCCCTTGCATTCAACACATGTTTAAAAGCATGTCTACGAGGGAGCTTCTCACATGGCACGCCAACCACCGCTCAAATGATGGAATGATGCGTGTCCCTGTTGATTCACCTGCATGGATGCACATAGAGACTCATTGACCAGAGCTTTGTTAGAGCCTTGACACTTGAGGCTTGGGCTAGCAAGCGATGGCGTCAATCCCTTTGGAACCAAGTCCTGGAGCACTTGTATTGTGGTGATCATCAACTACAATATTCCACCATTCATTGAGGAGTTGGAGGAGTTATGGAGAGGCATCCCCGTTGTAAATGTCTCACTTACAAAGGAGAGGAGAGAGGCCATTGTGAGGGGAATATTTATGTGGACTATGCATGACTATCCTGGGCTTGGAGAGATTTTTGGTATGTTATGTTCATTTTTCTCTCTTTTTTTTACCATTTGAAGTTTGAAGGATTTCTCTAACGATGTGATATGAGTGCAGGGTTGTCTATATCGGGTCACAATGCCTATCCTACTTGTCGGCCATCATTGGTGACAGAGAGACGAGATACCTTGCGCAAAGTAATCTATCCAAACAACCATCGTTTCCTGTCGATGAGTCATAGCAAAAAAAAGGCTCCAACAAATGGGAAGAGCACTAAAAAAATGATCCAACCTTGACAACTCCATCAAAAGGTATGTCAGGGTTGAAAGGACTCAAAAATACAACACCTCTTAGATCCCATGCACATATTCAAGAATGTAGCTCATACCTTTTGGGACCACATTATTGGCAAAAAAGACTCTTTGGGGGCGAGGGACGATTTGAGGGCCTTGAAACGTTGGTAGAGCCAAACCTTGTCGACGGTAGAAATGGGCATGGGCTGGACTATGTGGGTGAGCAGGTGCAGGCACATGTGATAATGCAGTTGTGAGGTGCCACTGCAGCGAGGTGGATGTGGAAATGTATGCTTTATGGGGTTTTTTTGGCCAAGGGTGTGTTGCAAAGGGCTAAAAAGGATCATGGCTTGCAGTGTTTAAATTGATGGGATTGTGTGCTAGGTTGTGGTCTTTGAGGTGGTTTCCATGTCGATTCAAACAGCTCGTCAAACGGAGCCCTAGTGTGATGAATATGGCATTTTGAAGGAGGGATACATGGCACATCCTCGCCGGATTGGACGGGAGCAAGTGGTTGTCCATAGCTAATGTAAGTGGATAGAGTTGAAGAGCTCAAATTATGGAGCATGCCAGCCCTCTTGGATTGGTAATCGGAGTTCCAGAGGACAAGTTATGGGCACTTGAAGTTTTCAAAGGGGGTAGTTCTGGAGTTCTTTGATCATTTCGATCGGCGTGCCAACTGGTGGTTTTTTAAGCTCACCAAAGTTTGTAGGGGTAACTAGTATGAAGTGGATGGAGGTAGTTGGAAGAAGTGGCTCCTCAATCCGGGTCCTGTGCATAGAGTTATTGCGATTCGAAGACGGGCGGTGGTCACAACCGCGGGGATTCTAGGATTATTTTCCATTTTGGGGGCCGCCGTTCGAGGGTGCAAAAAAGTCAGAATGCTGAGCCAGCATATGGGATTAAAGCATGGGGTGTATGCTTCCAGTGGGTCTTTATAGGATGGCCATGTGGTTTTTGAGCAGGGAATGGCAAGCACTCTAAGAGGGACAAAAGATGGAGATTTTTTTGGAGAAAATGATGGTTTTTTGGAGCTTGGGGGGGGGGGGGGGGGGGGGGGGCAATTCAATGGTGTGCTACCATGTGTACACCAATTAATCCCATATTCGCAGAGGAGTGATGAATGCATGGGGTATATATCAAAGGATGTGGCCCTCATTTGGCATCGAAGAAGAGAGAGGGTGAGACTCCTCTCCCCTCCCTGCCTCACGCGTACAGGACAGACATCATGGGCGATGTGTGTTGGCCTAAGCGGGTGGTATAGGTTGTTATGGTGGCCGCCATAGGTGGCACTGCTTGCGGTTGTTGGGCACCTGGTAGCATGTTGTCGGGTGATAATGTGGCATTGTTGACTTGCCTAGGGCCGATTCCCACTGTCCTTAAAGGCCCCACCCTCTTTTAAATGCATTATCAACCGCTAGGGGCAATGACGGCGCTGTCGTTGCCCCCTAGGGGTCTTCATATATAAAGTGAAAGAGAGAGAGAGAGAGACATGAAGTCAGGTTTGAGCTTGAAGATCAAGCCTCCAAATGCATAAAACATGCCAAGTGTCAGCAAAGGTGATAAGATGCTAAAAAAATCAAGTGGGCTTCCATAAAGGGGCCAATTGTTTTGTAAAGGGGGCCTCTTTTTGCACATTCGAGGAGAGAGAGAGAGCTCCGTGCATCAGAAGAGCGGCCATGGAAGTTTGAAGCTAGGGTTGGAGAATGAGCTTGCCCCCATATTTGTATCTATATTGGAGAGTGGCAATTCTTTGTAACATGTGTTTTTGTGTTGTTGAATGAGAGAACCCCCCCATTGCAGTGAGCTCTTGCGTCGTGTTGTCCCCCTTTCCCCCACTTTTCTTTGGCTCTCGTGCTTTGTGTGTTCGGGTGTGTGTATGCTTGTGAGTCCCCCCCAATAGAGTATTGCAGAGAGAGAGAGAGAGAGAGAGAGAGAGAGAGAGAGAGAGAGAGAGAGAGAGAGAGAGAGAGAGAGAGAGAGAGAGAGAGAGAGAGAGAGAGAGAGAGAGAGAGAGAGAGTGGTGCTTGAGCATGTGGAAGAGCAGAGAATGATTGCATTGGAGGATGTGTGTTGAGTTGTGTTCCGCATAGGTCTACGTGCATTTGTTGGTGTACGAGTGTGAGTCTACTGGTCGACGGTGTGTTGATCAAAAGCGGTTTTCAAGTGGATTGGGGTGCTGTGTTAACCTTGAGCTATAGGAGACATTGTTGTTTTTGCATTGGGCATATTTCCCATTTCCCCTCTCCATCTTCTGGTGCCCCCACAGAGGAGCGCATTGATTGCTCCCCATTGATGTGTTTGCGAAGCAGAATGTGGCAAAGGAGTGGTCCGATTTTCAACGGCAATGAGGATGCTGATGATTGTCTAGCAGACTTTGAGCTTTTATATTGTCATTGCAGATGGCGAATGATGAAGACAAGGTGCGTACAATGCCCTTGGTGTTGCGTGGTAGAGCAAAAGCATGCTTTGATGGTCTACAGGACACAGACAAACAGGATTGGATAGGTTTTTGAGAGCAGTTGTTGCGGTGGTTTTGCAAGACAGTGTCTATTGATGAAGCGGAGGCCAAGATTAAAGGCCTATGGCAAGATGTGAGTACAAATTTTGATGCTTTTGTTTGGTGAATTTGAAGCCCGTTGGAGGAAATTGGTGGTTGTTATGCATGTGATCAATGGCAATTGCTTCAAGCTGGAGAAGTTCTTAGGCTGTTTGCATCCGGTGGTTTGAGAAAAGGTGGATGATGAAGAGCCGCAAAGCTATGGTGAAGCTATCCAAGTGGCGAAGGTAAAAAGCAGGAAAATGAAAAGAAAGCTGGAACATGGCTTGCTTAATCCTGTAAAATGTGCACCTATGGTGGTAGTGACAGAGTGTTCTAGAGACCCGTCGAGGATGGTGCCGACTATGCAAATTATAGAGCGTGCTGAGGTAAGGCCAATGGTTGCGTATGTTCCTATGTAATTGCTTGTTTTTGGTGTGCGAATGCCGGTGGCAAATGTTCTTATCAATGAAGATAGGCCTTGTGTTGAAGGAAGCCTGTGTGCGGAGAAGGTGGAAGACGCCAAAGTCTGAGTGCATGTGAAGAGGTAAAGAAGCTTGTTCTTGTGGAGTCCTTGCTTGAGAGGGTAGCAGATTCTAGACAAAGTGTAGGTGTCAAAGGCTTGGAGCTGGATGATGAGAGTATGTAGAGTCAAGAAGATGGTCAAGACTCTGTGGAACTAGAGAGTGAGGAGGCAGGTACAGAGTCTACCTATGACGGTGATGATGATGACAGTGCTAGCTCAAGCTATTGGGATACAGGTAAAGAGGACAAGTCCACGTCCTATAGCAAGGAGACTGACTCCAACGGGATTGAGGTGGTAAAGGTAAAGCTGCTTGGTTATGTGCAAGAAGATAGTTTGGTTGCGAATGTGGTTGAAGAGCAGGTAAAGTTGCCCAAGCTTGGGAATTATGGGATACAGGTGAAGGTTTTATGTGGCACCATGCTAATGGTGTTGGTCAATGTGTTTGTGCAGTTTTCTTTGACAGTGAAGCAGGTACGGGGTTTGACCAAGAAAGAGGAAGCTGCTATGGTGATGGAAAAGGAACAGGTTGAGGAGATGGGTCTGTGTGCATACCCAACATGTTCCTCCCATCTCATGATCGTGTATTCCTAGCTTTGATGCTTATCCCACAGATATGTAATTGTGTGTGGAACCAGGATCAAAGAGGATCAATGAATCATGCTCTTTCACTTTGCCCCATGCGTAGAAACTTTCACTTTTAGAACAGTAGTCATTGAAGTTCTAGGGGGTTCCTTTTGAGGGCATGAGCAGTACAAGAATGACCTTGTTCACCACATTTAAAACATAGATTCTCTTTACGATGATGATCTGTTCAGGAGAGAGGCGGTTCTTACCTTGGTAGCATTATTTGTCCATTGACTTCCCGCCTTTGTTGTGATTGTTTGTGTTCGGTGAAAACCCTAGTCCAAACTCACCAATTTTCTTCCATGCTCTCTTCTAATGCTCACTATCCACCATCATCATAGCACTCCTTGAAAAGTAAATTGCTTCAGCAAGAGTGAGCTATGCATCATCAAGGAGACCATTACGTAAACTTTCTTGCAATGAAGTTTGACGCATGGACATCTTTCCCATGTCAAAATGACGCTGATGTAGCAAAAGATGTCGTGTGCACACTCACACACCCAAACAACTCAACACAACACAAGGAATTTACTTGAATTCCTCACCTCACTCACTACCACTCAAAAGCTCCCTAAAAACACTACCCACAAGCTCAATTCAAACTCCAAACGCCTCAACCTACAAGCCCTTGCCTGCCCACAGACACTACAAGGTGAGTCGAGGTGATCCACACTTGAAATCACACTTGATGGTGACCAAAATATACAAGAAAAAACATCAAAAAACCAAAAACTCCAGCCACAAAAGGCCACTCTCAAACCATTGCAAAAGCTTCACCAAACTCCACTCTGTTGGACTCTTTGGAGTAGTGCCAACACTAATGGCACCGATACAGGGTCACATAGTCTTGTAGAAAGCCGCACCCTCTTCCCTCAATTCCTTGCACACACGCATCCATAGAAACCTCAGAACTTCCATAGACTCTCCCAAGTGCAAAATTGAAGAGAGAAAGCTCTCATTCACTCCTCCATACACTCGAAAACAGGACGGGAACGCAACAGGAGTACACTAGACCACCTGTAGGAACCCTGCTCCCTCCCACACACAGAGGGGTGAAAGTGTTGATAATTCTCTTCCAAAGTCTTCCCTCAGCCTAGGCCATCATGGCACCGTGAGTGATGTGGCAATTTGAAGCCATTTCACACTTTTTTTGACCATTTTTTGACCTTTTTTGGCCCAGTTTTGGCCTGTTTTGACCCCTGGCGGGAATTTTTCGCAGGAAAAACCCCAAACGGACTCCAAAATTCACCAAATTTTGCACGCTTGATCCAAGATACCCAAATCACATTTTCACATCCCCACATTCCATTTTTGACCACTTCTAGGGCAATGCGCGTATCATCGCAGATCAGGCGCCGCAAATAGACAATTACCGCATGCGTCAAACTTCTCGAGCGGGATGAGAGTACCCACACTTGTCACTTGCATTATTTACATTCTAGAAAGCTCAAAAAAATTATCTAGAGCCAAAATAAGCCACCTAGAACCATATCCAAGGCCCCGATACCCTATACGGGCATGTACATGTGTCCGACTGCCGATACGCAAGCACACATATTTACAATGTGCACACGTTGCACCTTTTTTCGAACTTGAAACCACTTTGCAAAGCTCCCAAATGCATGTATTTACATATTTTTGTACATATGTCCATGCATACAAATGCTACTTTGTACACGCCAAAAGAGGTCTATTATCATTGCCCACCCTCTAGGTAGAGCATTTATGCTCAACCAAGAGACTATTTGCATCTGGAACCATATCCCTCGCAAAAAATTTCTTCAATATATAACCATTTATTCTGTAGGGCAAACGTTCACCAGAAAATTTTTTCAACTCATAGGTGCCATTAGAAAATACATGATTCAGTAGGTATGGACCCAACCATTTGTCCCTCAATTTCTTCTGAAAAGTAAAATCCAAGTGAGAATCATACTTCATCATCAAATATCCTTCTTTGATCTCTTTCTCTGGCAGCCTCTTATTCATTTTCTCCATCCTTGTCTCTGCTTGTTGAAGATAATAATCACTTGCTTTCCCTCTATTCATTCGCAGCAACTCTAGAGAAAGAATTCTTTCTTGTAGCTTGTCACTATGCTCACCTTGCATTCTGCACAACAACTTCAAGGCATCCAACTGCACTTGTATGGGCATAAGAGCTTCTTTTCCATAAACAAGCTCATATGGTGTAAACTGTGTTGACACTCTATACGCTGTTCTATAAGCCCACAAACACTTTTCCTAGTCCAAGTCCCACTCTTTAGGATGCTCTCTAGCATACTTTGATAGCATCTTCACAATTTGACCATTGCATTGTGGTTAGTAAGGGGAAGAATGCCTATGCTGAATTTTCAATTTCTCCATGAGAGCAGCAACAAATGCTCCCAAATGCATGTGTTTACATCTTTTTGTACATATGACCATGCATATAAACGCTACTTTGTACACGCCAAAAGCGGTCTATCATCATTGCCCACCCTCTAGGTAGAGCATTTATGCTCAACCAAGAGACTATTTGCATCTGGAACCACATCCCTCGCAAAATATTTCTTCAATCTATAACCATTTATTCTGTAGCGCAAACGTTCACCAGACAATTTTTCCAACTCATAGGTGCCATTAGAAAATACATGCTTCACTCTGTATGGACCCAACCATTTGTCCCTCAATTTCTTCTGAAAAGTAAAATCCAAGCGAGAATCATACTTCATCACCAAATCTCCTTCTTTGATCTCTTTCTCTGGCAGCCTCTTATTCATTTTCTCCATCCTTGTCTCTGCTTGTTGAAGATAATAATCACTGCCTTTCTCTCTATTCATTCGCAGCAACTCTAGAGAAAGAATTCTTTCTTGCAGCTTGTCATTATGCTCAGCTTGCATTCTGCAAAAAAACTTCAAGGCATCCAACTGCACTTGTATGGGCATAAGAGCTTCCTTTCCATAAACAAGTTCATATGGTGTAACTGTGTTGACACTCTATACGCAGTTCTATAAGCCCACAAACACTTTTCCAAGTCCAAGTCCCACTCTTTAGGATGCTCTCTAGCATACTTTGATAGCATCTTCACAATTTGACCATTGCAGTTTTCAACCAACCCATTGCATTGTGGGTAGTAAGGAGAAGAATGCCTATGCTGAATTTTCAATTTCTCCATGAGAGCAGCAATAAGTTTTCCCCTAAACCCTGGTCCACGATTAGAAATAATAACCATAGAAGCTCCAAACCTGCAACACACATGTTCATATAAAAAAGAAGCCACTCTTGCTGCTGTTACATCTTTTACTTCTCTTGCCTCCACCCATTTTGTTAAATAGTCCACAGCCACAAGGATATACATTTTGCCATTGTTGGTCCTCGGCATTGGACCTATAGCATCCACTCCCCATTTGGCAAATGCATCAAAAGACATTATAGCTTTTTGAGGCTCAGCCAAAAGCTTCCGATTTGCAAACACTTGGCATTCATGGCATGACTTGCACCAAAAATAAGCATCTCTCATCATAGAGGGCCAACAGTAACCTACTCTTAAAACACGAAAGACAACCTGATCCTTGCCTTGATGGCATGTTTCTTAATGGCAGTGCTCCAAAATCAAGCCTATCTCTTCTTTGTACGGCACTTTTCTCAAAATGCTATCCTTGCCATAAAGCATGAGATCCTCACCTACCAATGTGTAGTTTCTTGCTTTTGCAACTATTCTCTTACGCCGAACCTTTGACATGCCCTCTGGACATTGCCCTTTACCAAGAAATACTTCTACATCTTGCAATGATTCCCTTCTTGCATACAAGGCTTCCTTGACCTTTAAAGGATCTACCAAGGCATCCAACTTGTCCCTAGCCAACTCATCAGCTTCTTTATTCTACTCACGAGGAACATGTATAAACTGTATCTTCTCAAAATCATGCAAAAGCTTCTTGATGCCATAGAACCACTTCTTCAAATTGTCTTTCTTAACATTCCACAAACCAAGCAACTGATTCATGACTAGCAATGCATCCCCTTTTGCAATGACCCTCTTCAGTCCAAACTCAACACACTGCTTCAACCCAAGGAAAAGCGTGAGGTACTCGGCCTCCTTGTTACTTTCAGCTTCATCAAGATCGTAAGCTCTAGAAAAGATTACATCGCCTTTTGGGTTCTTAATGACTACCCCACCACTTGCCTTTTGAAGACCTTTCGTGTATGCACCATCAAACATCATTATATACGCATCTGTAATATCTACTTCCTCTTCATGATCATCCTTGTCAACCCTTGGGTAAGATGGAAGCTCGCCCCCCTTATGTACGACTATGTCTGCCAAGTGAGCTTTAACAGAATGATCCACTTTAAACTCAAACTCATACTCTTGAAGCTCCAAAGTCCACTTTAAGATGCGCTTGCTAGGCTTTAAATGTTGTACTACATCCGGCAAAAGATTCGATGTGGTGAGCACATAGAACTTTTGGGGCAACAAATAGGTTTTAAACCTACGACAAGCAAGAACCAAGGCGAAGACCCACTGTTCCATTTCCATGTAGGAGAACTCGCTTACATTCTTCATCTGGCTCTCAAAATAAACTGGCTTGAAGTTCCTTCCTTGCTTTTGTAAGAGAACCGACCCAAAAGCTACTGACCCCACATTAATAGATACAAAGAAAATCGACTGCAAGTCGGGAGGACTCACTGTTGGTAAAGCACACAATACCTCCTTGATGCCATCAAAAGCCTGTTGCATGTCTTCATTCCATTCAAACCCTTGAACTCTTTGACTCAATTTCTAGAGAAGATACACATACTGACATAGCATCCAGAAAAAACGTGACAAGTACCTAAGCTTATGCACAAATGATGCCAATCCTTTGTGTTGCTGGGCGAATCCATAAGCAATAAAGCCTTAACTTTCTCTGGGTCAGCTTCTATTCCATTTTGGGAAACCACATGTCCTAGAAAATGGACTCTGGCATGAGAAAACTTACACTTCTTGGGTTGAGTTGCCCACCCTCTTGTTGAAGCCTTTCAAAACTCAACCTCAACTTCTCCAAATGTGTGACCCTCGAGCTATAACACCCAATCTCATCCATGAAAACGAGAATGAACTTACCCAAGTAGGGACCAAACACTCTATTCATCCATCCTTGGAAGGTAGCATATGCATTAACCAACCCAAAAGACATTCTTTTGTAGGCAAAACAACCCCAAGGAGTAATGAAGGTCGTCTTCAATCGCTATCAAGATCTAAAAGTAGCCAGAAAATTCATCCATGATTGAGTAATGTTCATGATCTGCAACCTGATTGAGGATTTCATCTAGAAAGGGTAGTGGATAATGATTCCTTTTTGTGGCAGCATTCAAAGGTTTGAAATCGACACATATCCTAAATCTTTCATTCTTCTTGGGCACAATAACAACTGGAGAGACCCATTCGGACTCCTCCACTCGAAAGATGAAATCTGCTTCCAAAAGCTTCGTCACCTCTTCATGAAGTGCCTTCTCATGAATGACCCCCAACCTCCTAAGCTTTTGAACCTTTGGCTTGGCACCTTCTTTTAGATTGATTCTATGCTCGACTCCTTTAGCTCCTTGTAACTCTGTATATTCAGTGGCGAATAGCTTTGGAAATTCCTTGAACATGTCTTCATACTCCTTTTTTTCTTTTTCTGTCAAGTCCTCTCCTAGCATGCTCCTTACATTAACTTTGGCAGGCTCTACAATTGCTTTTGGATTATCCTTCTCCTCCTTGACCTTCACATCATGCATCGATGCTTCCTTTTCAACACTTATCCCAAAAAGATCAGGACATGATTGCATCAAGCCTTCCTCTACACTTTCTTCTGATGATGTAGACGAAGCATCACTATCGTATGATGTGGTTTCCTTCGAATCCATATCTTGCATCTCCACTAGGGGTTGTGTACGGCTCTCGTGTGTCTTCATGTTGTAGACAATGGTCCTTCCTTTCTCTTTGTCGGGGATGGTGATCAAGCCCGTTCCCCAATCCTGCTTAGCACCAAGGGTTATAATCCATGGCCTCCCTAAAATGATTGGATACGCATTCTCACCCGCTTGCATCACGTAGCAATCAACCAAGCACTCAATCCCCAAGACTTTTATCTTCACATCTTTAGCTATTCCAAGACACCTTGCCTTTTTGTGGTTGGCCATCCTCATACGGATCGAAGCATTCACTGACATCTTAACTCCTGCTTCCTTCATGATAGCCTCGGTCATGACACACACCTGGGCACCACCATCCACATATGCTTGCACTTTCGTCTTCTTTCCCAGCATAGCTTCAACTATTGGCACCATATCCACTGGGTGACCAACCCTCAAAGATGACACCATGCTTTGATGCTTTTCCTTCTTGGAAGGAAGCCACGTACTCACACAATTGGTCCACTGCCTCCTCAATTTAGCGTTCAAAGCCACCAATTGACCAAAAGATATATTTGCCTTTTGATTTTGTGTGTCGTCGACAATATCATAGTCTTCAACACCTTGGCCAAGGAGGTAGTCCTTTGGACCAATTTTCCTTCTTCGCCGCCTCTTACTACTTTCTGGTTTGTCTTCTACCTTAGCCTTTCCTTTTCTTGCTCTTGTTTCCCTATCTTCTTCTGTCTCTTTCTCCCTATCATGCCTAGCTCTCTTATTGGCCAAAACATCCAAATCTTGATGCTCAAGGGTAATGGTGTTGATAGCCCTACCTTCTCCATTTCCAGGCAACAGTTGCGGTGGTTGTTGTGGCGGCGGTGCTTCTAGTGCCCGCTCTTGATGAATTTCTTCTATTCTTCCTCGACCACGTTCTTATAAGGGGTATATCCCTCCTCTCTCTCTTGGTGGTTCAGGACAATTAGGGGCGTAGTGACCCTCTTCATCACAGTTGTAGCATCTTCCTTGTAGCCTTCGTCCCCTACCTCTCCCAACTGGCTGCTCCTCTCTTTGGTTCCTATTCATTATGTTAATTCTTAATTCTTGTAACTGACCAGCAAGATCATGCAAAACCCGGGCCGTAACGGGATCTGGACCTTGAACCACTCGCTCCACTCTATCATCCGTTGTCACAGGGACCATTGGTTGCACACAATTGGCTCAGCGTGTGTCATGCCTTGCTCCCACCTTCTCTTGATCTTCTTGCTCTTGGCCTTGGCAATTTCCATAGCTCTTTCAAATGTAGCAGGCTCCTCTTGATCGACCTTCTCCCTTACACTTGGATGGAGACAATCCATAAACTGACACACTTTAAAGAAATCCCCTGGAGGTACTTGGGATGCCGCCTCTAATTGAACCCAAAGCCCTTTGAAGTGTTGCAAAAACTCTTTAAAGTTAGCATGAACATCTTGCTGCAAACCTCTCAATTTTGTTGTCGCTTCTGTTGCGGTTAGTTTCTTTCCAAACCTGTCAAAAATTGCCAGCTTCACCTGCTCCCATGTTTGCTTTTTTTCTTCCTCTAAACCTTCAAACCACTCCCGAGCTTCTCCTTTGAGCGCAAGAGGAAATACATGAAGCTTGGCTTCGTCATTCACAATGTGCATACCAAGCGTATGCCACTCGAAGTCCGCAATCCAATCCTTCACATCCTCCTTCCCTGTAAACATTGGCCGATTATACGCCATCCCTTTGCAGTTGCTTCTCCCTTGCGTGAGTAATTCCACAAAATTTGAAGTGTTGCACCTCAACCAAATCACCACTTTTCTTCAATGAAGCTCGAACTTCACAGCAAAACAGCTCCACCTGGGTGCACAAACGGCAAATTTCCGCTCCCTAGCGGGATCGCCAAAGGATGATGGAGCAAAAGATGTCCCAGACAACTCAACACAACACAAGGAATTTACTTGAATTCCTCACCTCACTCACTAACACTCAAAAGCTCCCTAAAAACTCTACCCACAAGCTCAATTCAAACTCCAAATGCCTCAACCTAGAAGCCCTTGCCTGCCCGCAGACACTACAAGGTGAGTCGAGGTGATCAACACTTGAAATCACACTTGATGGTGATCAAAATATACAAGAAAAACCATCATAAAACCAAAAACTCCAGCCACAAAAGGCCACTCTCAAACCATTGCAAAAGCTTCACCAAACTCCACTCTGTTGGACTCTTTGGAGTAGCGCCAACCCTAATGGCACCGATACAGGGTCACATAGTCTTGCAGAAAGAGGCACCTTCTTCCCTCAATTCCTTGCAAACACACATCCATGGAAACCTCAGAACTTCCATAGACTCTCCCAAGTGCAAAATTGAAGAGAGAAAGCTCTCATTCACTCCTCCATACACTCGAAAACAGGACGGGAACGCAACGGGACTACACTAGACCACCTGTAGGAACCCTGCTTCCTCCCACACACAGAGGGGTGAAAGTGTTGATAATTCTCTTCCAAAGTCTTCCCTCAGCCTGGACCATCACGGCACCGTGAGTGATGTGGCAATTTGAAGCCATTTCACACCTTTTTTGACCATTTTTGGCCCAGTTTTGGCCTGTTTTAACGCCTGGCGGGAATTTTTCGAAGGAAAAACCCCAAACGGACTCCAAAATTCACCAAATTTCACACGCTTGATCCTAGATACCCAAATCACATTTACACATCCCCACATTCTATTTTTGACCACTTCTAGGGCGATGCGCGTATCGCCGCAGATCAGGCGCCGCAAATAGACAGTTACCGCATGCGTCAAACTTCTCGAGCAGGATGAGAGTACCCACACTTTTCACTTGCATTATTTACATTCTAGAAAGCTCAAAAAAATTATCAAGATCCAAAATAAGCCACCTAGAACCATATCCAAGGCCCCGATACCCTATACGGGCATGTACATGTGTCCGACTGCCGACACGCAAGCACGCATATTTACAATGTGCACACGTTGCACCTTTTTTTGAACTTGAAACCACTTTGCAAAGCTCCCAAATGCATGTATTTACATCTTTTTGTACATATGACCATGCATATAAACGCTACTTTGTACACGCCAAAAGCGGTCTATCAACGCTTTGATGAAGATGCACTAGGTACATTACTTTTTGGCTGCACATTGGAATTGGGAGTGTAAGCCGGCGATGCTTTCGGAGTTTGTTGATTGGAACCATGATGTTCTGGCATCTTTGGAACATTAGTAGTAGATGTGTAATGTTTCTTTGATTCTTTCTTTTGAATTTATTTCGGCAAGCATTTGACCATTGCAGTTGCACTGTGGTTGGAACATGTGCGACCACGTTTGTTAGGTCCACCTAGAAAATGATCTATTAGTCAAGGTGCCCCGCCTGATTTTGTCGTATGGCATAGTTTACACTCTCAATATATAAATCGATCATCGATGTTAATTGCATATTGCCACTCTATTCCAGGTGCCTTTTTTTTTTTGGCTATTGGGTTCTATCACTAGGTCCAATGTTTCGTCCATCACAAATAACCTATTCAAAAAAGCATGGAACAATGAATACATAGCTAACGTAACAACAAAGATACTTATGTATTACAAAAACGTACATCTTTACATAAACATACACTGCTTTTGATGATAAAATATAGCCACACAATAATTTAAAACTATTTCACTACAAGAGGCTATTCATATTAGCGACGCTCACACAGCGACGCTCAAAAAAATAAATCCCGGCGTCGCTATGAGCGTCGCAAATTTCTTTGTAAATTTACGACGCTCATAGCGACGCCGACTGGGCTAAAAAAATAACAGAGCGCGCCCAAAAACTCAGATCTCAGATCTAAGTTTTTCGGTGCCCTCAAGCAAGGAGCGGGTAACGCTCTCCCTCTCTCTCTCTCTCTCTCTCTTTTTCTTCTCCACACACACACACGCACACACACACGAGGAGAGGAAGGAGAGCCAAGTATGCTCCTTCCCTCTCCTCACTCTCATGTTCCCTTTCCCTCTTTCTCTCTCCCTCTCTCTCTCTCTCACACACACACATACACACACACATAGTGTTTTTGAGAGAGAGAGAGAGAGAGAGAGAGAGAGAGAGAGAGAGAGAGAGAGAAAGAGAGTACAATCATAAACAAAAACGCACACACACATACATAAACAAAGAATGCACACACACATTGAGAGAGGAAAAGAGAGAGAGAGCATGCATAAACAAAAAACGCACGCATTGAGAGAGAAAAAGAGAGAGAGAACATGCATAAACAAAAAACGCACACATTGAGAGAGGAAAAGAGAGAGAAAACATGCATACGATCCAAAAAAACGCACACACATTGAGAGAGAGAAAGAGAGAGAAACTAATTTAATGTCGTAGGAAACTAATTAAAATTAAAAGACCTAAAGATCTAGCCGACGAGGAGTTGAACTCAAGACCTATTATTCAAGAGGGAAATGGCATAACCAATCTATCATACTTGGCATGGGTGATAGAAAGGTTATACCATTTATCTCTTTTTATTGGCACACACATCCACACACGCGCACACACACAAGAAGAAGAGAGTTATAACGTCGTAGGAAACTATCCTAAAAGAAGTTAAAGATTAGGTTAGATGTAGACTTACGTTAAATTAGATTTAGGTTTATTTAAGTTAAATTAGATTAGATTTAGGTTTATTTTTAATTAGATTTACGTTTATTTACGCTAGATTTTGATTTACGTTATATTAGATTAGATTTAGGTCTCCATAGACTGCGATGCCTGCATGAAGCGGGTGAAGAAAGCCCTCAATGGAATATAGGGTATTGCTGCCTTCACTCATGGTGGGCTCCGTCGATCCAAAAGTACTGGTGAAATGTCTTCAGAAGATAGGGAAGAAGGTGGATCTTCAGGGCGGCAAGAGTCACTACATCCCCGACACAATGACCATCTAGACAACCTCTAGTTATTCAACAACAACTTCAAAGTTAGTAACAAGAGCAAGAACGGTCTAAAGGGCCAATTGCTGTCGTCAGATGTGGATGGAGATGAGGCAGCGTCACCGCCGGAAGTTAACTCTCACATCTTTAGTGATGAGAATGCCAACTCTTGCAGAGTTATGTGAAAAATTATGTGTTAAATCAGTTTTAAGGTTCTTATAATCCCTGTTAGTTTAGTTCTTTGTTTTTAATATAACATAATTTACGTTAGATTTAGATTTATGTTATATTAGATTAGACTTAGGTTTATTTAGGTTTACCCACACACACACACACACACAAGAAGAAGAGAGTTTTAACGTCGTAGGAAACTATCCCAAAAGACGTTAAAGATTAGGTTAGATGTAGACTTACGTTAAATTAGATTTAGGTTTATTTTTAGTTAGATTTACGTTTATTTAGATTTACGCTTATTTACGTTAGATCGAGTCCACGCAAGAATTACTTACGGTTTAGGGTTTAGAGTTATACGAACAGTGAAAAGATCTACTGTGAAAAGATGTTAAGATGCTGTGAAGTGCTATAGCTAGAGAAGAGGCAAAGGGGTTTTGTCCACTACATGCAGTATCATGTAGACGTGGGTCTGTAGATTTCTTGTACCCACAAATATAGGTATTGACCAATAAAGACGAGATTATAACCCGGTGGTTCTGATCTCCGTGCACCTCTAGACCGAGGTGTGCGGGGACTCGACATGACTAGAGAATGTGAGGTAAAGAGAGAGAGAGAGAGAGAGAGAGAGAGAGAGAGAGATAAGACGAAGAATGCCAATAGAATATTAAATTTGTTGTCCAGGTTATAAGATTTTTATCCTCATTATGAGTAGTGACGAGGATGTGGGACCGTCCAACCGAAACACCTATCTCTCAACGAGGGTCTTATGTCCTTGTAATCAATGCAAGCATGCTATGCGACGGACAAGACGTGTTTCTTTGCAGCACGTTCGCGAATTTGGCAAGTTCGATCCATCTATTATAGATCGATTTGTTGCCAATTATAACTCGTCGGACTCTGACGCTGGCCAACAAGCAGCAATCTTGCAACCCAATAGACGTGTTCGCAGGCGCTTTGGTCAAGCAGCATATGTGAGGCCACAAGATGTAGCCTCTGACAGCTCGGGGGATGATCATGCAGAGCACATTCCCAACGAGGCAATGTTTGAGCCCGAGATTGATGAAATGATCGAGACGATCATGGATTCAGAAAGGCTTATCTATATGAAAAGTGAAGCCGATACGCCATTGTATAATGGAGCACGTATGTCTAGATTGAAAGCACTCCTGGTTCTTCTCAACATGCAGACAAAGTTTGGATGGAGTGACACTAGCGTCACAGCGCTTTTCAGGTGATCTATTACAGTTAGTTTACTTTAATAAAACTCTAAATGTATAATGATCTGATAGATTTTTACACGACTGTATCGTATTTTTATGTTGTGTAGATTGCTTAAAGAGCACATACTACCAGCTGACAATGTGATGCCAGATTCCCGAGATGAAGCAAGAAAGATTTTGCGAAACTTGGGGATGGATTACAATTCTATCCACGCTTGTCCTAATGACTGCATTCTTTTCAGAGGGGAATACATAGACATGGAGAAGTGTCCGAAATGTGATTCCGAAAGATATCGAGTAGATCTCCACGGGACAAAAATTCCACAAAAGGTTTTGCGACATTTTCCTCTGCTTCCTCGCATCAAGCATTTCTTCGAATGTAAGTCCATGGCCGCCCTAGCATCATGGCATGAGGAGAATAAATCTTCGGATGGTGTGCTTCGAATTCCTGCAGATTGCGCAGCCTGGAAACATATAGATGGAACATGGTCGGATTTTGCCAGGGAAGCTCGAAATTTGCGCTTAGGCCTGGCTATGGATGGCGTAAATCCATTTGGTCAAAGATCAACATCTTACAGTGTATGGCCCGTTGTCATCGTCAACTACAACATTCCCCCGTGGTTGACTACGAAGAAGCGGCACCTATGGCTAAGCTTGATTGTGCCAGGGCGATATAAAGTGGGGAATATGGATGTGTATCTTCGTCCACTATTGGAAGAGCTACAACAATTGTGGATTGGCATAGAGGTGGTGGATATGAGCCGACACAGAGGACGATGGAATGCTTTGATCAGAGGCATTCTAATGTGGACCATGCATGACTATCCCGGGCTAACAGAATGCTCAGGTGATCTATTGACACTCCTCACTCAGACACTGTAAATCTTGTTTTTTCCCATAGTTGATCTATTATCATGTGTATACATGCAGGGCTTTAAACAAGAGGATATAGAGCATGTGTCACATGTGGACCTAGACTGAATGCACGTAGGGCGCCCTCACTCAAGAAGCAAATCTACGAAGGTCATCAAGCGTATCTTCCAGAGAATCATGTGTTACGCGACGGCTTTTTGGGAAGAGAGCCACCAAGGATGTCTGCACAAGCATGGTTAGAGCAGAAGGAGATGTGTGATGACGGATTGCCTCCAGGGATGAAGAGACTATCTCTATGGTACGAGTTACCATACTGGCCCCGACTCATGATCAATCACTTGCTCGATGCAATGCACATATTCAAGAATGTGGGTAATCTACTATGGGACCATCTGACCGGCAAGAAAGATACTTTGGGAGCCAGAGTTGACCTTAGAAATGTGGATCGTATGGAGCAATATTGGACGCAAACAGCGTCTGATGGATCTATAAAACTCCCTAAAGCACCATGGATTTTCACAGGAGCCCAAGAACGCAAAGTAAAAGAGACCATTCGATCTTTGCGGACCCCCACTAGCGTAATGCACTCGCTCCGAACGTGTTTTACTAAAGAAGGAAAGCTTACCGGTTTGAAGTCACACGATTGACATAAAATGTGTCAGGTACGTTCATAGTGGACTTTAATATCATTGCATAAAA
Source organism: Adiantum capillus-veneris (assembly GCF_014529385.1). NCBI lineage: Eukaryota > Viridiplantae > Streptophyta > Polypodiopsida > Polypodiales > Pteridaceae > Adiantum > Adiantum capillus-veneris. The sequence continues at coordinate 100,021,075 of NC_140951.1, forward strand.
TGTGGACTTTAATATCATTGTTGCACATACTTTACAGTTTATTTTACCGGTTGCCATTGAGGGATGTTTGTCTCTCGACATCCGTAACACAATCTACAAACTTGCAAAGCTGGTGCAATGGATCTCACAAAAGGAGATCAACGTAGACTCCATACCATTCGCCAAACTAAATGCTGCGGAGCTTGTGTGCATGTTTGAGAAACATTTTCCTACTACCATGCTAACCATTCAAGTGCATCTTCTTGTTCACATAGTTGATGAGGTGGAAATAGCTGGCACAGTTCATTCCAGATGGATGTTCTTCTTAGAACGTTTCATGAAAACGCTTAAGGGATATGTGCGTCAAAAGGCACGTCCGGAGGGTAGCATGGCAGAAGGTTGGTTGGTATCAGAGTCCCTAGTGTACATTGGAGAGTGGCTAGACGGATTTGATAAAGCCCGGGACACACTATGGCGAACCATAGATGATGAGCGCATATCTGGGATTGTCATGTGCAATCTCGGTGTTGAGAAGAAGATGACGAAAGATCTAGAGGCTAAAATCAACCGATTTTGCATGCTTCACAATCCAGTGATGCAAAAGTGGATTTCACAATATGAGGATGCAAAGCAAGAGCGACAAAGGGCACGAATCGAGTGGAGACGGGGAAGACGACCACCGATGCACTATCCGACGGTTCTGGAGAGCCTACCAACCTTCATGACCTTAAGATGGTTGCAAAACCAATTGAAAAGCGCACAACAATGCGGTGACGAAGTGACTGAGGAAGAGTGGGAGTACTCTCGGGGTTGCGCGACCAAGGTAAGTTTGCAATGTACGACATGCTAGTGACTTTATTTCTAAACGTTTGAACGGCCACTCATAATCTTTGTTCGTTGTAGTATAAGTCATACACAGCAGCATGGTGTAAAGGTCGACATTTTAGGGTGGAACGAATCGACAAAAAGCGTTTTACTCAAGATTGTGGAATCATGGCAAAATTTGAACAGTCTAGTCGACGACGTTCCTCTGATGCAGATCCTGTGGTGGCGGAACTCACTTACTTCGGCACGCTGCAAGAGATTTTGAGGATCGATTACAGAGGATTTTTTGTCGACTTGTTCGACGTGCAATGGTTCAAGATAATCATGGAGGGTCGCAACGCTACTGTGCGTAGAGGAGATTTTGCTTTTCTTGAGGTGGATTCTACTAAGAAATGGATTGACCTAAGAGACACTTTCGTACTACCAAAGCATTGTGAACAAGTAAGTATGTAAATAGTTAACATCCCCCTTTTACAAGTTATGTGCTTGAAAGCTCTCATGTAAGTTATGTGGCTCTGGCAGGTAATATTTCATCCTACAAAGTCTACATCAAACTGGTGGTACGTCATAGAGGTAGCCCCTCGCAGTGCAAGGACGTATGAAGGCTACCATGTGCCAATCACAACGGCATCAATGGAGGAGATCAGAGAAGATGCTCAATCAAAAGCCGCTGCGGTGGTGCCAGACGAGCATAAAGATGCTACTACTCTATATGGGGTGCATGCAGAGGAGCTACAAAATGAAACAGAGGATATGTGTTTAAACGGAGAGCTCTATATAGATATAGGAAGTTATGCTGAGTTATGCGAGGATGAGAGAGAGATCTCTTAAAGCCACAAATATTGTATTTGAACAATTTTGCTCCGGGTTGTAAAAGCTTTGGCTCTCTAAGTACCTTCCATGGCGCTCACATCTTTTGATTGAAAATTCCGAGTTTTCGACTTGCCTCTTCTATCACTCAATTCATTGCGTCATTGTATTTATATGCGTCATTACGTCATTGTATTTAATGGTCTTTGCGTCATTGTCTACTCTATTCATTCAATATTAAGTTTAAATATTCGTGTGTTTAATGCAGGTATGGATGATTAGGAGTTTCTTTCTTCTTTGTCACCGCAGTAGAGACAGTGGTACGTGGAGCGTCATCGCTCTGGCGCATCATCGTGTGTTCCTACTCCATCCGCATCTCCCTCTATTTCGGAGCATTCGGCGCGCTCCGAAGCTTCGGCGTCGACGAGACGAGCTTCACACTCGTCTAGACACCGGCGCTCTAGTGGTGGCGGTGGCGGTTGTTGTGGGGATTCCGCCACCGATGCCTCCACACCGCCTCGTGTTCGACGAGGCTCTTTACCCTCCCCTTCTTTGCCCGCCCCCACACCAGCCACAGCATCGCCATCTACGCCAGGTTTTGCACGGCTGACTGTTCCTAGCAGCTACACACCTCTACCTACTCCGCTAGGGGCCACCCCACTCGACACTCCTCGCTTCGGGGCCCAGACGCCGGTGGAGACATCTGACGTCCGTACCCCCATCGACACGCCGCTAGAGACCCCTGCCGGGACACCCAGGTTCACGCGTCACCGGCCAGAGGGCTTGCCTTACTCCGTCGACTTGAGCGGCGGCATCATCATGGATGATGACGGCAAGAAGGTGATCTCGCGCATGCGTGGTCTTTGCTCTCAGCTGTTTAGACACTACATACTAAACAAATGAATTGAAGTACCAAGTGATTTAAAAAACAGAGTCATCAGCATACTTCATGATGAGTTTCTCGTTCCAACACGGGATCAGCGCTTCAATGAAGACCTGATGAAGATTCGAATGCGCGAATACTGCAAACACAAGCGTTCCGAAGTGCAAAAAGCAATCAAGCATGGGTGGAACAGGCCAGATTAGCTGGCCAAAGAAGATTGGAAGAATGCGAAGAAAGCAGCGCGCGAGAATCCCGACAAGTGGAAGCAACAAAAGGATGCAACCAGAGCGCGAGTAGAGGCAAGGAGCTCGCACCACTTGGGGAGCGGTGGATGGGCATCATTTGAGGCCGATTTTGTAAGTGTTTTTGCATTGCTCTTTATGTTCGATAGTTTAGGGTTTATGAGTTTTTTAATTCTAACATAATGAATTCTTTGTATGTTTTGACAGTGGTCGATGACAGGACATGATCCCACACCGTACGAGCGCGAGTACGCAGGCAGGAAGGGCTTAAACGCCCTAATGGACATTCTCAGTTCTCGCGGCGGCATGGTTAGTATTAGGGTTTACTCTTTTCTATTTTTTGTATTGTTTTATAAATGTCGTTATATGTTTATACTTACTGAAAGCTGTCTTATTGTCTTTTTTTGCAGAATCCGACAGATACGCCGCTTGGATGCGATGAGACGTCTGACTAGACGACGTCAGTTTAGCCGTAGCTAGATAGCATTAGTTTAGGGTTTCTCATAGCTTATGTATCATGAGACGGATTTTATACGTCTTTTTGAACCATGTATATTATTACATTTGTCACCGCAGTTCATTTTGCCAATCAATTCTTTATGCCTATGATGTTGTACAATTGTCATTATTACATTTGCCAATCAATTCATTTTGCCTATGATGTGTACAATTGTCAATTTTGCAAACAATGCGTCTTGTGGGTGACTATTTTGGGTCTATTATCTACCCTTGCACTTTTTTTAAAAAGTGAATCAAGTACAATATGGTTGATGGGTGGCAGGGCATTCAATGCCCTGTCACCAAAAAAAAATTCTCTCGGGCGTCGCTATAACCGTCGCTATTTATGGCTCTGTAGCGTCGCTATGAGCGTCGCTATAGACTTCTGTGTAAACGTCGCTAAGACCGTCGCTATGAGCGTCTCTATATAGCGACGCTCATAGCGACGATCATAGCGACGGTTATAGCGACGGTTATAGCGACGCTCTCGTAGTGACGCTATTAGCGACGGTTTTAGCGATGTCGGGGGTTATAAAAACCCAGTGTATTTCCGTCGCTAACAGCGTCACAAGAGCACACAACCTCTTGTAGTGTTTTAAAAATTCAAGTATTGTGTTTATTATGCTTTAACACTAGAATGGTAACATGACACTTTTATGTCCTTGGACACTTTTGTGTCCTGTTAAGTGACCATTTTGCTTGAATTATTTGAAGAGTATGAAAATGAATTTCTAGGTGCTATATATCCACAAAGTTGCCTTATGAGCATTAACCTTACTCTTGCACAACATTTTTGAACCTAAATTGTGTGAAAAAACGGGTCCTGTTTTTGGCTTTTTTTCAATTTTTGGCAACTATACCACTCTAAACTTCATGTTTGTGAGGATTAGATGGCTAGAAGTTAGGACTTCATAGTTATCAACATGTTTTGATGCTTGTAGGGAGAGCTAAGTGTTAAAATTGAAAGTTATGACCAATTTACAAGAATTGTATAGTCCTGTTTTTTTGGCCAAAATTAGCACTTTTATGATTTTTTTTGGTAGCTATCTTGATATCCAAATTCAATTTTGATTGTGTAAGTTTAATGTATAACATAAAGCTAATCTTCCTTGAGTTTTGGGGGACCTAATATGCTATATAGCATAGTATATGATGATGGTTGAGTTTTTTGATTGCTGAAGAATATGATACATTTTAGAGTAGCAAGTATAACTTTCTCAATATTGCTAGTTTCTTAGGCCAATTGTCTGTATTTTGTAGGTAATAACCATCGCTAATCATAGACTACAAACTTGGCTAGATATTGAGTAGTTTCTATGGGTTTCTAGAGGTCATAATGCTAAACCCAGGTTTTCATGTTTGCTGTATTTAGCACTTTATCATTGCCCCCAAGGTTCCAATTGTAAGAGATCCATTATCCTTTTGACATGCTCCATGGCTCCTTTTGAATCCAAAGGCCCAAAGGGAACTAAGAAAACATGTATATAGTATCTGTATTGAGCGTGACTATAGAAACTTTGATGATAGGTCCGTACACTACAACAAAACAACGTGTTATCGACGCGGCCCGTCGCTATGCGCGTCGCTGTGAAACCAGTCGCTATTAGCGACGCAAATAGCGACGACCATAGCAGAAAATTTTTTTCTTCGGCAAAGGGCAGGTAGCTTGGCCTATGCCCAGTTAAAAGATGGACACAGCCACAACGCCCAGACTTCCTGCCCTCTGCCCAAGAAAGCGAGCAGCACCAAAATATCAACCATGCTCCCGCACGCAGAAATTTCGGCAGAGTTCCCTTTGTTTTTACATAAACTTTTGAAAAAAAAACCATATCATGTATACGCCTCCTTCATGCTATCCATGTAGGATCTCACATGAGATTTAAGGCCAATGAAAGACAACCGTACCAACTGAAAAGCATAGCCATAACTTAAAAGCATAACCATAACGAACCATAACCATAACTTAAAACCATAACCAGCTATAACCACTTTGATCAAAACCGTAATTCAGATAACCATAATCATAAACAAAATTAACAATAACCATAAGCATAACCAGAAAGAGAAACAATAACTGTCTATGCAATGACAATGACAATAATCATAACCATAAGGGAAACAATAACTGTCTGAACACTAACTGTTTGTACAAAAAAGAGACACAGAAGCGTGTCTGTGTCTCACAAAGCATATAGATGAAATCTGGTCCACTAATGACTAGGCGTCGCAACCTGCACATAGGACAACTCATAAAATTAGTATTGATATTACTTCACATATACTGACTTAATTAAATCAACTCACACATATTAACGTCTCACCTCAAGCGATCAGCGAGACTGTAAGGCCTCTCAGTCTACAGACTCTGCGATATCCATCCGACTCCTCCTCGCGTGATGGAGCTCGATGCATCACAAGATTCTGCGTTTATACAAAAATCAAAGTAATAAGAATACATGATTCATCGCGTTAAAAAAAACGGCATAGTTAAGATTGGATTAGAAACTCACAAACTCATAGCGAAAGGTGTCGAAGCCTCCGTTCCCAAGATGAGATGTCCCCCTAGTCATCTATTGTACCTGCGCGGCCTCACACTGCTGTCTGAACCGCGTGGCCGCTGTCCGCTCATCCTCCCTGATCTGCAGCCACGTTTCGTGTGGGATGCCCGAAGGCTTCGGCGAGCCGATCCTGAAAGCCTTCCGAGCTGCATCTCGTCAATGTTTGATGGTATCCCGTGCAACACCCTTGATCCACCGCGCCGAAACAACGAAAGAACCCAGAGCAGGCTGGTACTCTCTCAAGATGGTCTCCACTATGTAAGTGACTTTTTCCTTTTCTTGTTGATCCCAAGACGTCAGAATGCTGGTCAAAAACTACAGCTCCACGAGCTAGCGAATCCGCTGTCGCATCTCAGTCCCGACTCTATCCATGTCAACAGAACCATCTCCCCGTACAGTATAGAGCTTGGAGGCACTAGGATCGTGTGCCCCCCAAGGTGTCCGAGGTGTGCCAAGAGGTGTGTCGAGAGGTGTGCCTGGGTAAGACGGGGGTCGTGAGCGAGGAGGGGTCGAAGCATCTGTGGACCCTCCTCCATAGCAACCACCACCTCCACCTGACTATCGCTGAGATCGGCGAGTGCGCCTGTGCTGCGGAGATGAGGACGTACCTGCCTCTGCCCCACCCCTAGGTGTCGAAGCGGCCGTGATGGGAGAAGAAGGCGTCGTACCCATAGGTGTCTTGAACCCCATAGGCGTCCCCCCCCTAGACGTCGGACCCTCGAGTGTGAAGCCCGGAGGCGTAGTACCCGTGCCTCTGGCTACCTAGTACTGAGAAGCCTCTTCCATCTGAGCAGGCGTCATCCGTGTAACTAATCCCATGAATGCATCTGCACTCATGGAAGCGGGATCTGGAATCTCGTCTGCTATACTAAAGTCCTGCACAAATAAAGTAAAATAAAGCGTCAGAATAAAGTTGTTTAAATTAACTTTAAGCTTAATTTTAAATCAAAGTCTTCACACAAACACTTACAGGCCTAGGCCTCGACGAGTGAGGCATCATCGATAAGATCTTGCACCGTATCATCGTCTATCTCTAATTGCAAACATAACTCTGCCCCAAATCGTTCTGGCAGATTGTCTTCATCCATTGCATCTTCATCTACAAGTGTCAATTCTGGCTCGTCTGCGTCATCCCTCGTATATCTGTCAGCTTCCTCTGCCATACCTTCGTCCATCTCATCTAATGTCATAGTAGTATGGACGTCGTCTGACTGAATTTACTCCAGGAGATCTTGCCCTTCAAATACTTGTTTATTTCTTGGAGCAACCTGAACCACAAACCACCATTGTCGCTCTCGAGGGTCCGGTACAAAGACCACTTGCTCGCAATGTTCGGGGAGAGCAAATGTGTCGCTCGCATCTGTCCAAGTCTTTGTAGAATCTATTTGCACAAGTTTGTTTCCATCTCTGCGTACCATTGCATTGCGACCAGAAGTAATCACCTTGAACCACTTCACATCCAACAAAAACATCTCAAACCGCCTGAAGCTTACTTTCAGGATATCTGACACCAGACCACAGTAATCCAGGTTGCTAGTGCTCTCATTCGTGTCTCTAGCACTGGCCTTGCTCTTTTGCATGAAACTAACCATTACCCCACTGCCAAACGTGTTTCTTTTGCTGTCAATTTGTTGTGTTCTGAAATGCTTTCCATGCGACCACAGTGCCATGTATGTATGATACTTCCAGTCACATCCAATAGCCAGCTCTTCCTCTTCTAGAGATATGGGTTCTCCGATCTGTCGAGCTGCTCTCACTGTCTTGTCCAACCATGCCATTGTAGGGAATTCAGGTAGAGGAGCGAGATAGTCTGGCAAGGGTAATCCTCTAGTCATTCGACTTCGCCTGAAATCCTGTCGCTCTAGATTGCGTCTCTCTTTCTCTTCTTCGTACCTTTCAAGCCATTTTTGCATCGGCGCTGAACTTAGTATACAGAACTTCATGATCTTTTCTCGCATGGCCAGGTTCATTTTCTTCGCCACCCCTTGCCCTTGCGGCTCCTCTCCCACCACTCTTTCATCCTCCTCATCGTTCCACAGTCGAGGCATTTCTGGGTCACAAACGGATAGAAATTCGGTCGTCAATACAAGAGACTCTTGCACCAGCCATCCTTCTGCCATGCTCCCCTCTGGACGCGCTTTTTGACGAACAAAACCCTTAAGTGTTTTCATGAACCGCTCTAGAAAGAACATCCAACGGCTGTGGACTATACTTGCCACTGCAACCTCATCTACTACATGGACGAGCAAGTGCATTTGGATAGTTAGGCAGCTCGTGGGTAGATACTTCTCAATCATGCAAACTGCTTCAATGGAGTTAGCCCTTGCGACTGCAATAGATTCCTCCCGTATCTCCTTGGAAGAGATCCACCGCACTAGCTCTGAAATCTTGTATATGCAGGTCCGCACTTCCTCCGTTAAACACCCCTTGATCGCAATTGGAAGAATGAATTACAAGAACTTATGCCAATCGTGCGATTTCAACCCTAACAGTTGATCGTCACGGGTGAATGCTGTCTTGAGACATCGCATATATCCTGTTGGCGTCCTGAACTCTGAAATCACCCTTTTCACTTGTCGCTCTTCGTTTTTTAGCAATACCCATGGCGCTTTTGGAAGTTTTGTTTGACTAGCTGCATTGGTGAAAGGCCACAGCTCTGGCATCTTTCCAACCGACTGGAAATCATCTCGTGAAGCTCGATTTTCTTTCATTCCCATGATTGTCTTCCAGAGGAGCTCTCCCACATTCTTGAATATATGCATTGGATCCAGCAAATGGTTAATTAGTAGATCACCCCAGTACGGCAACGTATGGAGAATGGACAAACGTTTCATTCCTGGAACAGGTTGCCCCTCATGTTGCTCCCATCAGCAACGCCACTCTTGTACATGCATAGGACGACATTTGACGCGACCAAGCTGGCCTTCGCGCAAGTGATGGCCATCTGGAAGATAACAGTGGTGGCCTTGATAAATTGTCTTTCGAAGAGAGGTAGAATAGCGCACATCCAAAGACTACCCGTAAATTGGACATGCATTGTATCCCGAAGTTGTTAGTCCTGCATATATCAAAGCATGAATCAGGCCAAGGCAAAGGGCTTGTGAATAGCGAGAATTTTGTAAATCAATAACCATTACCAAAAGCTTCTCCGTATCCTGGCCAATCATGCATAGTCCACATAAGAAGTCCATGGATCCTTGCATGCTGTTGTCCTACTGGTTCAACCGCATCTGCTATGTCGATCCCATGCCATAACTCCTGGAGCTCGTCAACTAGTGGAGCTAGATAAACATCCATGTTTTTTGCTTTGAACTTACCAGGTACAATCAAGCTTAAAATCAAATGACCCTTCTTGATAGCAAGCCACGGCGGGAGGTTGTAATCGATAAGGCACACAGGCCAAGTGCTCCATGACGAGCTTCTCAAGCCAAATGGATTGAACCCATCCATTGCCATGCCCAAACGCAAATTGCGTGGTTCACTCTTAAAATGTGGCCAGGTATCTTCAATGTGCCTCCAAGCCTTCGAATCAGCGAGCACCCTAAATGTTGCGTCAGTGGATCTATTCGTAGAATGCCACCACATCAACTTTGCAATGGAACCACAACGAAACATGCTTTTTATCCTAGGAATAATAGGAAAATGCCGCAACAATAATAGGAATAATAGAGCTGCCTAACTATCCAAATGCACTTGCTCGTCCATGTAGTAGATGAGGTTGCAGTGGCAGGTACAGTCCACAGCCGTTGGATGTTCTTTCTAGAGCGGTTCATGAAAACACTTAAGGGTTTTGTTCGCCAAAAAGCGCGTACAGAGGGGAGCATGGCAGAAGGATGGCTGGTGCAAGAGTCTCTTGTATTGACGACCGAATTTCTATCCGTTTGTGACCCAGAAATGCCTCGACTGTGGAGCGATGAGGAGGATGCAAGAGTGGTGGGAGAGGATCCGCAAGGGCAAGGGGTGCCGAAGAAAATGAACCTGGCCATGCGAGAAAAGATCATGAAGTTCTGTATACTAAATTCAGCGCCGATGCAAAAATGGCTTCAAAGGTACGAAGAAGAGAAAGAGAGACGCAATCTAGAGCGACAGGATTTCAGGCGAAGTCGAACGACTAGAGGCTTACCCTTGCCAGACTATCTCGTTCCTCTACCTGAATTCCCTACAATGGCATGGTTGGACAAGACAGTGAGAGCAGCTCGACAGATCGGAGAACCCATATCTCTAGAAGAGGAAGAGCTGGCTATTGGATGTGACTGGAAGTATCATACATACATGGCACTGTGGTCGCATGGAAAGCATTTCAGAACACAACAAATTGACAGCAAAAGAAACACGTTTGGCAGTGGGGTAATGGTTAGTTTCATGCAAAAGAGCAAGGCCAGTGCTAGAGACATGAATGAGAGAACTAGCAACCTGGATTACTGTGGTCTGGTGTCAGATATCCTGTAAGTAAGCTTCAGGCGGTTTGAGATGTTTTTGTTGGATGTGAAGTGGTTCAAGGTGATTACTTCTGGTCGCAATGCAACGGTACGCACAGATGGAAACAAACTTGTGCAAATAGATTCTACAAAGACTTGGACAGATGCGAGCGACACATTTTCTCTCCCCGAACATTGCGAGCAAGTGGTCTTTGTACCGGACCCTCGAGAGCGACAATGGTGGTTTGTGGTTCAGGTTGCTCCAAGAAATAAACAAGTATTTGAAGGGCAAGATCTCCTGGAGGAAATTCAGTCAGATGACGTCCATACTACTGTGACATTAGATGAGATGGACGAAGGTATGGCAGAGGAAGCTGACAGATATACGAGGGATGACGCAGACGAGCCAGAATTGACACTTGTAGATGAAGATGCAATAGATGAAGACAATCTGCCAGAACGAGTTGGGGCAGAGTTATGTTTGCAACTAGAGATAGACAATGATACAGTGCAAGATCTTATCGATGATGCCTCACTCGTCGAGGCCTAGGCCTGTAAGTGTTTTTGTGAAGACTTTGATTTAAAATTAAGCTTAAAGTTAATTTAAACAACTGTGTTCTGACGCTTTATTTTACTTTCTTTGTGCAGGACTTTAGTATAGCATATGAGATTCCAGATCCCGCTTCCATGAGTGTAGATGCATTCATGGGCTTCGTTACACGGATGACGCCTGCTCAGATGGTAGAGGCTTCTCAGTACTAGGTAGCCAGAGGCACGGGTACTACGCCTCCGGGCTTCACACCCGAGGGTCCGACGTCTAGGGGGGGGACGCCTACGGGGTTCAGGACACCTATGGGTACGATGCCTTCTTCTCCCATCATAGCCGCTTCGACACCTAGGGGTGGGGCAGAGGCAGGTACGTCCTCATCTCCGCAGCACGGGCGCACTCGCCGATCTCGGCGATCGTCAGGTGGAGGTGGTGGTTGCTGTGGAGGAGGGTCCACAGATGCTTCGACCCCTCCTCGCTCACGACCTCCGTCTTACCCAGGCACACCTCTCGACACACCTCTTGGCACACCTCGGACACCTTGGGGGGCACACGATCCTAGTGCCTCCAAGATCTATAATGTACGGGGAGATGGTTCTGTTGACATGGATAGAGTCGAAACTGAGATGTGACAGCGGATTGGCCAGCTCGTGGAGCTGCAGTTTTCGACTAGCATTCTGACGTCTTGGGATCAGCAAGAAAAGAAAAAAGTCACTTACATAGTGGAGACCATCGTGAGAGAGTACCAGCCTGCTCCGGGTTCTTCCGTTGTTTCGGTGCGGTGGATCAAGGGTGTTGCACGGGACACCATCAAACATCGACGAGATGCAGCTCGGAAGGCTTTCAGGACCGGATCGCCAAAGCCTTCGAGCATCCCACACGAGACGTGGTTGCAGATCAGGGAGGATGAGCAGACAGCGGCCACGCAGTTCAGACAGCAGCGTGAGGCCGCGCAGGTATGACAGATGACTAGGGGGACATCTCATCTTGGCAGCGGATGCTTCGACACCTTTCGCTATGAGTTTGTGAGTTTCTAATCCAATCTTAACTATGACGTTTTTTAAAACGTGATGAATCATGTATTCTTATTACTTTGATTTTTGTATAAACGCAGAATCTTGCGATGCATCGAGCTCCATCACGCGAGGAGGAGTCAGATGGATATCGCAGAGGTATCTATGAATTATTGAATGATCTTGAAGCTTCAGGAGAGCCTGTAGACTGGGAGGCCTTACAGTCTCGCTGATCGCTTGAGGTGAGACGTTAATATGTGTGAGTTGATTTAATTAAGTCAGTATATGTGAAGTAATATCAATACTAATTTTGTGAGTTGTCCTATGTGCAGGTTGCGACACCTAGTCATTAGTGGACCAGATTTTATCTATATGCTTTGTGAGACACAGACACGCTTCTGTGTCTCTTTTTTGTACAAACAGTTAGTGTTCAGACAGTTATTGTTTCCCTTATGGTTATGATTATTGTCATCGTCATTGTATAGACAGTTATTGTTTCTCTTTCTCGTTATGCTTATGGTTATTGTTAATTTTGTTTATGGTTATGGTTATCTGCATTATGGTTTTGATCAAAGTGGTTATAGCCGGTTATGGTTTTAAGTTATGGTTATGCTTTTAAGTTATTGTTATGGTTCGTTATGGTTATGCTTTTAAGTTATGGCTATGCTTTTCAATTGGTACAGTTGTCTTTCATTGGCCTTAAATCTCATGTGAGATCCTACATGGATAGCATGTAGGAGGCGTATACATGATATGGTTTTTTTAAAAAAGTTTATGTAAAAACAAAGGGAACTCTGCCGAAATTTCTGCGTGCGGGAGCATGGTTGATATTTTGGTGCTGCTCACTTTCTTGGGCAGAGGGCAGGAAGTCTGGCTGTGGCTGTGTCCATCTTTTAACTGGGCATAGGCCAGGCTACCTGCCCTCTGCCCAAGAAAAAAATTTTCTGCTATGGTCGTCGCTATGCGCGTCGCTAATAGCGACTAGTTTCATAGCGACGTGGATAGCGACGCGCATAGCGACGGGCCACGTCGATATCTGCGTCGATAACACGTTTTTTTGTTGTTGTGATTTTATTGTTTATGATATTTATTGTGTTGATAGTACCATTGTGTGACTAAAACAGTGTTATTGTGTATACATTTGCATTCAGAGTGCTGAAAACCGACTCCAGAAAGATGCAATAGGAGGTGCAAGTGGAGGCATGGTATTTTGAAAGAAGCACAACAGAGATAAGAGATAAATGTTTAAGCTTAAAGTCAAAACTTTGTGAAATTAATGTATGCTTTTTGGTGTCTATCACATATGTGTAATGTATGTTTTTTAATTAACTATTTTGTGCCATTAAAAAATGCTCTAAATTGAATTAAAAAAAGCTCGCAAAAAGGGTTTTTATTGTAAAAGCTCAAAATCAAAAGCTCACTAAAAAAACACACTTGTATGGGGTGCTCTTTGCTAGATGGCATTTCAATATGCAACCACCACCGACTAGCTGCAGTGTTTTGACACACACTACCTGCATAGGGAAGATAGCCATCATTGATGATCTTTTTCAGTAGCGTTTTAGAACTTCCCTGCTCAAAGAGCTTCTTCGTCGACCTCCTGGGCCTGCTGATCCAACAATGCCTATGCCACAAAGAGATAGCGTTTTGATATGCCACCTCCTAGCGACATTGACTGAGCCCTGATACCAGTGTTAGGTGCAGCATCTATGGTGGATGATGACAAGGGTTCGCCATGGAATATGGAGTGTGTGCATTATAAAATGAGAGGGATGAGACTAGGGATTCGATGAGCATGAAAAAAAACAACACTATGCTATTATTATTGAAAGCTCTTGCATATATATATATATATATATATACACACACACACACACACACACACACACACACATATATATATATATACATATATATATAATTGCTATGCTAATATTAGACTCACCTTTTGTGACCATGAAAACTCCACCTAAGGAGTGGTTGCAACAATTAGCTGATGGGGCTTGATCCCACATGGGTTAGATGACAACAAACGGGTTTGAACCCAACACTTTATGATATGGAAGCAGTGTATGCTTGATGTCTTGGTCAATAAGGGCCTTGCAGTGCCATTGAAGGGTGTAGATTACATCGATGATCAATGGGAGGAGGAGCTTGATGCTCATGATATGTTGACCATTTGCATGCACCTTAGTGAGTCCATTTTCTTTACAATTATGGACAAGACTACTACAAAGGATTTACGAAAGTCATTATGCTCAACTTGGGATGGCAAGAGTGCCTTGAATAATTAAGGTTTTCCTTATGAAAAAGCTCATGTGTTTGAATATGAAAGAGGGTATCAGTATCACTTGACACTTAAATGAGTTCAACAACTTGTTTACGCAACTTACATCTAAGAAAATCAATTCTGATGATGAAATGAAATCTATTTTCTTACTATGTACATTCTTTGCCTTCATTGTGGGACACGTTTAACACAACCATTAGTAACTTCGCACCTGGCGGTAAGGTTGATTTTGGTGATGTTACTAGTGCTTTGCTCACAAAAGACATTAGACGTCGATCTCTTGACACTAGTGGGCATGGCAATGCATATATGGCTAGGGATGGTCGTCACAGGCAAAGAGGTCACAGTCATAGTCATGGTCGCCACAGGATCTAAAGAATGCTTGTAGCAAGAGTCCTGGACGTGACCGGAAAAATATAGAGTGCCATCACTGCCACAAGACGGGCCATTTGAAGAAAGATTGCCGATTTTGCAACGTGAAAAGGGTAAATTCATTGTCGAGCTGTTTGACTCTCCTAAGAATAATGTGAAGATCAAGGAGCTCAACGTACGTAGTTGAGTCTCCACCAATTGAGGTTGTTCTTGACATATATGCCGTAGCCATCAGATATCTTGATATTCACTATTGACTTGAATCTAGATCTCTTCATGAGTGTTTATGCGCAAAACTAGATCATTGACTTAGGTGCCAATTTCCATGTTACTCCCCATAGAGAATGGTTCTCTAGTTATGCTCCTATGCATGGTTTGGTCAAGCTAGGTGACTCATATCAGCTTGACATTTGTGGCATTGGAGATGTGAATTTATGTATGCATAATGGCATTCAGTTCATGCTTCACGGTGTTAGGGATAATGGGTTCGCAAGGTGAGCCAGGTTAGCACCGGGTGCTCGCTGTCGGAAATGAAAGAGACAAGACGCATGACACCAAACAAAAGCCCAAAATCACACTTAAATTGCTTTAAATTTACACTTGATAGCCTTAAGCTACTAGCGGTTAACCCAAAAATGGAGTTTGATTACAAAATGTCGGTCGTTATGCAAATCTCGAGCGTGTGAGAGCTTAACATCCCAAAAAGCCACCCGAGAGTGCTAAATTTCACTTTGGTTACACCTTAAACTTCCACCTTGAGTATGCCACCGATTTGGCTTATCCTGCTATCATGGAGCTCCAAGGAATGGCAATTCATCACGAAGTGAACCCCATTTTGCTAGGTAGTGTAACATGTTAAACCACCGTGCTTTGTTAAGTACAATCACCCGAATCCGCTAGCTTTATTTGAATCCTTGAGGTCGAAGTTGAGAGAGACAAAGATGCCTTGACGACAAAGCCCGCGATCTTTTTGTGCTACTCCGCAACCATCTGCACTAAGATCATCCCATCCATAGCTCCGACCTTGCTGATCAACCTCACACAAGCTCTCTCTCCTTTGGACGTCGACTCCCTTTGCTCGCTTTCCCGGTTTCTTTGCAAGGTTGAAAGAGAGAGAGGACTTAAAGCTTCTTCTTGCCTTCGAGACTGAGAGGGAACAAGAGAGAGAGGGAAGCTTGCCTCTCCCATTAACAAGATAGATGGATATATATATATATATATATATATATAGAGAGAGAGAGAGAGAGAGAGAGAGAGAGCGTGGCCTCCTTCCCAAAGCTGCCTGCTCGTTTCTTCTTCCTCCTACTGCGCCTTTGTTTTTCTCTTCACCCTTATCCCTTGCTTTGCATTCCCCTCAATCCCCAAATTGCATAATTCCCTCACCTCTGAAATCCCCTCCTTTTATGCCCCCAGCAACGACGACGCCGTCATTGCTTGTGGGAAGCCAAATGATGATGTGGTAGTGGGTTGGGTGAGCAGCGCAGATTTTGATGAGGATCGTACCGAACGGGGTGCCCTGATGAGCTCTGCAATTGTTTCTTCTGTGTCGAAGCCGGCGGAGCTCCACAAAGCCCAACGCAAGCTTTTCTACCTTCTCCCTCGCTATCGCTCGCTGCCTGCATTGCCTCCCTGACATTTTCCACCCATTTCCCACTAAAAAAAAGGCAAGCCTTCTTTATTTAGTGGGCGGCCACCCCCTTGGCTTATGGGTGGCCATCCCAATCTTAATATGGTGACGCATGCAAGTGCAAACCGGGCCCCAACCCGGGCCCCAACGGCCTCAAATGCCGGGCCTCAAGCACGTCGGGCAGGCCACGGGTGGTAAGTAGGGGCACCACCTAGCTTTGAGCGGCTAGGACGCAGAAGAAAATGACAGAACAGTGGAAATGATCGTGGCGAGTTGATGAGATGATCGAACGAAAAGCACAAACACTACTAGCAATACGGAGAGAGAGAGAGAGAGAGAGAGAGAGAGAGAGAGAGAGAGAGAGAGAGAGAGAGAGAGAGAGAGAGTATCACAGCGTGTTTTGTGACACAAACGGCGATGGTGATGGAGTAATCACATGTGCATAATCACGACAAGGTATACATCTGGAATGGTGAGAGTGGGAGAGAGAGTGTGTGACAAACACTGGCGATATATTTTGCATGATAGGTGAACAAAGTACAAATTGAACCGATACCATATACAAACCCAAAATGGGGTGGATAGGCGTAGCAGCACGGGCATGCCAACTCTTCTTTCCTCGGTAGTGGGGGGGCGAGCCTTAGCCTCTTTCCTTGCACTTGGGATGGCCAAACAATTGCTTAGGTGCTCGTGATGGTGATGGTGAGGATTATGGTGATGACGATGGTGCCGGCGGCCGTAGTGTAATGGTGCACACGAGAGAGAGAGAGAGAGAGAGAGAGAGAGAGAGAGAGAGAGAGAGAGAGAGAGAGAGAGTGGTATTGGTTGCCCATTCGATGCGCCGTGATCACATGCTATACACTATGCAACCCCCTATTTGGTGCTCCCTACCCGTGATGGTGCTTGCTTGTGAAGTGTTGCCATGCTGCTGGCTTCCCGTGAAGTGTTTGCCTCCTTGAGAGTGACTTGCAGGTTCTTTTTATAGACTTGGAGAGGAGATTTTATGGTTTATTTTATTGGTTCTTTCTTATTTTAATGTGTGGAGCCAGGCACATGGCGCTGGTGCCCACAGAAGACTACTGTTTTGGATTGGGGTGATGCAGATAGATGCTCCTTCTAGTGCGTGGGTGGCCACCACGACTAGAAGGAGAGAGAGTGTGAGTAAGAGAGAGAGAGGTAGAGTGGGAAGTGGCTTTTTACAGGGGAGTGCTAGTGGCGACTAGCTAGAGAGAGAGAGTGTGGGGAATTTTACAAAGGTTTTGCCGATGGTTTTATCTGCTGGAGAGGGTGAAAGGCCAGAGATGTCGGAAAAAGTGAGAGTAGGTGGATATTTACCGTTTTTTGCTGTTGATCAGCTGATTTTGGTCGATGGAGGTCATCGGGAACCCGCCCAGAATGGCGTTCGTGCGGTCCGGTGGCTTCTCGCGCATGCCTCCGGTGTTGATCTCCACTTTGGTGCTGTTTTTGCGTGCTTTTGACGTTGCGTTTCCTTTCGGTGTCGCGTCACATTGATCTTCTTCCTTCGTTGTTGTGAGCGTATGCGTGTATGTGTATGTGCGAGTGTGTGCGTACGTATGTGTTGTGTGGTATATGTGTGAGAATGTGTATTGGTGAGCAAGACAGAGAGAGTGTGTGGCCGTTTTTTAGGCGGGGTGTGAGGGCGAGAGGGAGTGAGGGAGAGAGTGTATATGGTGAGTGCTTGAGAGTGTGTGTGTGTGTGTGTGTTTGTGTGGGGTCGAGAACGGCGGCCTGTTTTTGGCGAGAGAGTGAGAGAGAGATTAACAAGAGAGAGAGGGTGGCTATGGCTTTGAGAGAGAGAGAGTGTGTGGGTAGCGCGTGTGGGTAGATCGTCAGGTGAATGGTGGCGGGCTGTGAGCCGGTTTACTGTTTGGCCAAGAGGGGCGAAAGAGAGTGAGAGAGAGATGGGGAGAGTGTGCTGAGAGCGGGGGGGGGGGGGGGGGGCGGGGGAGTGAGGGGATGAAGGAGATGGGTGGGTCTAAGGTTGACAAAGCCCCCATGCACGGGGTGATAAGCGGGTGGGTCAGGGATTGCATGGCGCCAAGATGTCCTGAAGACACCACGCAAGTGGGGGACAGTAGATGATGAGGGCCATAAGCAGCCAGGTGACAAGGCGACGGGCTCTGGCCAATGAAGGTGGGGCCAAGACTTGCAAACAGGCGATGATGCCAGTTTGGGACCTGGCGGGTGAGAGCCCGAGGTGGAGTATGGCGGGGCTTGGAGGATAAAGCATGCAAGGCGTGGTGATGAGGCTGGTGACGAGCTAGGCAATGACGACCAAACCATGCTATGTCATGACAAGGCCATGCCGTGGCATGACGGGCGGGGAGTTGACGGCCTGGCATAGCGGGGCCTTGACCTGCCGATGAAGTGAGCCGCATGCGACGATGAGGGGAGGTGGTAGAGCAACCCCCCCCCTTTCTGCGCTAGAGGGTAGGGGAAGCCGGGGCCGCAAGGGTTGTAGGCCCGCCACCTTCCCTCTTTTTCTCTCTTTTTTTTAAATTTTAATTTGTAAAAATCTTCCCCCTTTTGGAGGGGTTCCCATTGGGGAGGAGGGGCGGGCGCGAAATCAAAAGGGGGGGAAAAGAAAAAAGATGAAGGGCCATCATGATATGGATGGTTCTTTATCTGTCCCCTGAATCTTGTGGGCTTCCGATCATGTGAATCGTCACTCTGCTATCTTGTATAATTTCCAAGAAGCTTCCCATCGCTAGATCTCCTTCAAGCATGCGACGATGCCTTGCCTGCCATACATGGTGAAGAAATAGCACACGACTATTTGAGTGCATACAAGAAGAGTAGAGCTTCCCATCCGGCTGCTACCAAAGAACAGATCATTCTTGGAGAACTTGATTTACCACGTCCTTTGTATCTACTTGAATTTTATCGTCATGCCACTGATAGCCTGGCATCCCAAGAGATGGGCCAGATCTTTTAGCAAATCTTCATTGTGAGCAATGATCAGAGTCGATTCCACTTGTATTTTAACACCTGTTGGCAAAGCACCCCATACTTCCATAGAAATAGCTTCATATACTGAGGCTGCCTCGGCTTCTAGATGCTTGGGTTTCTAATGCAAGTATAAGGTTTCTATATCCCCATATGTTTTTGATTTTGCATACAATTAAGTATAAAAAAGTTGCATTTATTGTATATACTTGTATCAGCATGCGGTTGTTTCTAAGTTAATGAAATCGCTTGCTTTTGGTGTTTTCCTTTGGTTTCCAAAACATCAAAACATTTTATACTATGGAAAAAATAATTATTGTACACATTGAATAGATATATAAAATACATTCATACCGAAAACTCTCAAGCTGGTTTTCTTTTCTTTTCTTTTTTGGGTGGGGAGGGGGGGCCTTAGCAGTTTATGTTTTCAATAAATAATAGAACACTGCAGGCAGTGGGTTTTGGGCAGCGAAGCGTTCTCTTGAAGGTATTTCTCTCTCCCTTTCTCTGTGTCATGTTTTGATGTCGGCATTGTGGAAGCAAATTTTATGGTTACATATGATGCACCTCTATCCTACTGGGATGCATCGGTGGCATATAAAGCACGTGTGTGTATGTGGCATATGAACATGTGGGCACATGTGGAAAAGACCCAAAGAATGAAGTAATCAATGATACCTAGAAAGCAGCTTGCAGTAGCTCTATATAAAGAGCCCTTTTGTACACATTTGATGATAGTATGAGAAGCATGAATATTTGATAAAACTACCTAATTTTACTATCTACACTCAATTTGCTTCGCTTGTGTGATTAGCATTACCATAATCACACTAACACCATGAATGGCTCTCTCTAATCCCCTCTAAATCCCAACAATTGGTATCAGAGCCAATGGTGCTACCCTTGGCCTAATCATTTCCACCACTAAGCCATTAGGAATAAACTCCATGCGCGCTTAATTTGGTTAATGCCTTGGGCATGTATCTTGCATAAACAAAGTGCCACTACCCTTCATTGATCAAGTGAAGCATTTTGGGGATAGCCAAATTCAAAAAGTGAATTAATATGAGGCATTCGGCTTAATGCAACTCCTACTATATTATATCGCCCCTTGCGATATGATAGCTTACAATCATAATCTTGAAGGATCTCCGCCCATCTAGCTTTACTACCATCTTAATTACTAAGCTATGCTATGTTATAAGAGTGATTATGTAAGGAGAATATGGAGCCGGTCCCCCTCCAAAAGGTTTCCCCATCAAGGGAGACATTTTACAATACAATACTTTGTGTTCCTTCAATAAATTGCTAGTGCTATGAAGATGGAAGCTTCAAACACCTAGCTTACACTTGAAAACACAACATAACATCAATTCCCTCACGGTCTCAGACCCAAGACCTCACACACCTTTGAAGATGGTGAGAGCTAACGGGGTATGAGCGTAGATCTAGAGGAAAAAGAAGTAGTCTTACGAGAAATAAGTATTTCTCCTCACATAATCACTCATAATAGCTTAGCATAGCTTCGTAATTGGTTGATGCATAATGACTTTCCTCTCTCTCTCTCTCTCTCTCTCTCTCTCTCTCTCTCTCTCTGGGGGAGTGCTCGCTCAATTTTTATCTTGCTTGGAAATGTTTGCTCGCCCTTCGGAAAGACTTGTGTTGCATTAGCCCATAAAAACATATACAATTATCTTCAAGTACGATTTGTGCCTTGAGGGGTCATAACATAATGGTTCCAAGCTACACATCCCCTTACAAGTGGGAGTTTCTTTAAGTAGTTACATTTTGTGAATTGGTTTATATCGGAACCAATGGCTTTGATTACTTGATTCCACTCTCCAGAGTTCTAATGTTTCCAATATAGAGATGATCACTTCCTTGCTTACTTGAATTAACTCTTTGATGCTGGCCATTGAATGGTCATTTTCGAAGATATACTGGTTCCTAGACTTCCAAACGTGTTTGAAATAGTAGAAGCAGACAATTTGGCTGTAGATTAGGATGGTTTGGTTTTTCCAAAACTTTCCTCCTAGGAGTGGGCCGCTCTTGAAGAACAAGATTTTCTAGGTCTTCTCAATCCATTTGCATACTTTTCCTATGACGCCTCTCCCTCATAAAATGTTACAAATTTCCCAAGGAACCCACTATATATAAGTATATGCTTGAATTTTTGAAGCCACAAGTAGGCTTCAAGAAGTACATGTTTTGTAAGTCTATATGAATGGTCTAAGAGAAATAGCATATTATTACACTGTGAATAAAAAGAATCAAGAATTTTTATCCTTTTTGGCTGAAAATGCCCTTTCCTTTACCTAATCTTCAATTGGCTTCAACATGCTTTGCATACATAGCATGTGTTTGATCAACTCCGCAAGCTCAAAAGGTGTAAGAATTTGGAAATCATTATTGTCCAATTGCAAACAACATAAAATAGTAAATCGGCTGGTACGGTACTTGAAAAAGAATGTAATATACCATCACATTATGCATTGTGTATTCCTAGGCACCTTTTGCTAATTACACCATATGAGCATTGCAAAGTAAGGCCAACAAAGAAGCACATGAAACTATATCTTGGTTCAATTAACTTGAGTAAAGCGCACCCAAAAAAAAAAGGGGTTTTTCTAATAACAAAACTTTTCGGAAAAAAAATATAAAATACACCATGCCCATTGTTACCTCAAGATTGAATGAATATATTATCAAGGCCCCAATGGAGGTGACATTAAGATGTGTTGTCCTCAAAGATAGCTTGGAAAGGGCCAGCAAGGTATGGAGGAGTTGATGCGACATTTTGTAAGCTTTGATCTTCATCAAGAAGGTTGTTGATGTTAGGGTTGTGACCTCCACATTAGCCACACATGAGGGCATGTTTGCATATGTATCTTCCACAAGTGAGTCTACTTGTTCATGGGTTTCTCCAACATGTGAGCCATAACTCTTAATATGGTGGGTTCTCATTTGTTTTTGCAACTTCAAGCATTGTAATACTTGTTGCATTTCTTCAACAAATATGATTGTTGCACCTACTACGGAGGCTTGGTCTCCCTGCATTTAAAAGAAGAAAGGAAGTTACTCAAATATATATTCTCGATATGATATAACTTTAATAGGGAGTGCTAGAAAAAATTTTAAACAAAGAATCTCAAAAAGAATAGGTTGGAAAATGCAACAAGGCAACTAAATCACTTGAGAGAGAGGGGGGGGAGGGGGATTATATGTAAAACCTATATATCACATGTGTTCAAAAACTATTTATAAAACCACTTAACTTTGAATTTTTCACCACTAAAAGTGATCATTTTTCTAATCAATCTATACTTTTTGTTTTTAAAGATCATTTTTTCAACACCTTTTTGTATGTGAAAATGTGAATAAAATCATTCTTATTGTTGAACCCATGCAATAGACATTTTTTTATTGTAGTGATCATGACTCCCCTAGGTAATAAAGATCTAAATTGTTTGGATTTGATAGTTGGACTCGAGCAAATTTTTCCCTTTATATTAAAGACATTTAAGGAGTATAGAATAAAACAATTATGGATTACATAATATAGTGATAGGGAAAGGCAAACCAAAACCTAATATCTTTTCATTTTTTAATTGAAATGTATGCTTTATTTTCTTTTTCTTTTTTGTCAACAGCAAGTTGGAAAAGCTAAATCAAATATCTTTCTTGAGACTAGAATTGTTGGGTAGGGGAATCAAGAAAATAAGAGGTATTCATGTCTTCAAGAATTTTGCAAGGATGGTTCTCGAATGAGATGATCTTTAATGATGATCTTTGTTATGGAATGTTCTTGAAATGCATGAATTATTTATACTTTTTTGGTCTAGTAAAGACATGAATACCTCTTAAACATAATAATAATTTGCAATGTTTTTGTTGCAAAAAAAAATATCTTCCATAGATTACGAATGCTATTTTTCCCAAACAAATATTGCAAATTATAAAGACAATAGTCATGGTAAGCTATCATATAACAATCAACTCTTGCATTGAAGAAATGCATGTGCTAATTACCTACCTAGGATGCCTACTTGGTCCAATAGATTTGTAGATTGTAACAGATACTTGGTCTCTAAAAAGATCGTCGCACAATCTGTATAAGAGTGTATTCATTGAGAGGAATGCATTTGCCTTTAGCCAAAGCTTTGCAATCCATTGCTAGTCTCTCTCTCACTCTCTCCGCCTTCTAGTCACCCTAATGAACATATTACTTGCTCTCTCCCCCCATTTTCTAGTCACCCTCAACTATCACAGCTCAATGGCCCGTCCATACTGTTGCGAGATTTCAACATGGTAGAGGACATGCAAGATAGGTACCAAATGAAGGGGCGAACCCTAATGGGAGCTCAACTCAGGAGTTGGGGTCGCCTCAAAGAGCAGCTAGACCTTTGGGATGTGGGCACGCCAGGGGAGTTTAGCTGGCAAAACTACTCCAAAGGAGAGAATGGTAGGAAAGCACGACTGGATAGATGCTCAGTGAGCATCACCCTTTCCAGACACTTCAGTAGAGTCAAAGCCGCCCCTAGAATGACCTCATGCATGTCAGACCACTACCCCCTCGTTATCACCCTGGACGACAAAGCTAGCAAAATTCAAAACCACTGGTTTCACACGGACACAACCCTCTTTCAGTTAGAAGAAGTTCAGGGAGGTATCAAGGCCATTTGGGTCCAGGCCTTCTCTAGAGGGCACTCACCAGCCAAAGCTTGGAACCTCGCCATCTCCAGCACTCAGCAAGCTCTAATTTTGTTTAGAAAGAGAGTAACAGAGATTAGGAGGAAAAGGAAAGATTGCATTTACAATGAGCTTATTGAGCTTGAAACAAGCAGTGATCAGAGCACTTCCTCACAGGACAGAATCTCTACTCTGAGACACCAACTGAGGGTTGAAGAAGAGATTACCCTCTAGCATTCGGCAGCCTTCTTCCGAGAGTGGTGGGCCGGGAAAGTGGAAAAGCCTTCCAAGGAGATGTTCCGAAACTTGAGAAAGAAACACCAAAGAGAGATTGTCCCCCTGCTTTTGGGCCCTAAAGGGAGAGCCACATCGGAATCTGAGAATCTGGAAGTTGCCAGAGAGCATTTTTCTCGGCTATTCAGTCCCTCTGAGTTGCTAGAGGAAAAGAGTAAGAAGGCTAGGGTTCAAATCAAAAACTGCAGAAAGCGAGTCATCCCTCCTCACTTGGCCGTCTAGCTTGACTCAAATCTTTCTATTGGGGAAATTAGCAGAGCCATTGACGCGCTAAAGCCTAAAAAGACCCTGGGAATTGATGGTCTCCCCGCCGAGTTCTATCAAGCATTTAAAAGAGTACTGGCCCCCATCCTTCTCATTGTGTGGGAGGAATCAGTAAAGCACGGGGCTCTCCCAGTCCAGCTGAACACAGGAACTTCTCCAGAAGAAGGGCCCCAAGGATATCCTCTCCAACTCGAGGCCGTTAACAATGCTAAATGAGGCCTACAAGATCTTTGCCAAAGCTTTAGCTCTAAGGATCTCCCCAACGCTATCGGAATGGCTCTGCTCGGAACAAAGGGGTTTCATTAAAGGAAGGAGGATCATGGAAGCAGTGATAGCTATGTGGGAAGGGATAGATTGGACGGAGAGCCAATGGAGAATTGGATTAGTCACATTTGAGGGCCCAATGGCCAAACCGACGATTAGGGAGTCTAATGGCCATCCACAACGTTTGAATGGTGAGGGGCTGCACAATCGCCAAATTTTACAAATGGTGATGAAATGGTAGCGGATGGTGATGAAACTTTGTAGGGGCGAGGAAAGAATCCTACTCCCATCCCTGCAGAGTTTCATGGCCATCTGTTACTATTGATTTGACACTTTGTTGCTGCACAATCAACAATTTTTTACTATTGGACCCTTAGCAAACCCAATGGCTAAAAATCGACGATTGTACGGTGCCACACCGATGAGACGGTGGCAGATGGTGATGAAAATTTCTAGGGATAGGTAAATATCCTACTTCCTTGAAAATTTTGATCGCCATGAACCAACCCTAAATTGGTGAGGAGCTGCACAATCACCAATTTTTGGCCATTGGGCTCACTAAGGGCCCAATGGCCAAAAACTGGCGATTGTGCTAAGACGGTGGTAGATGGTGATGATACTTTGCAAAGGTACGAAAAGCATCCTACTCCCTATCTTCGCAAAGTTTCATGGCCATCCACCACCATCTGAATGGTGAGGAGTTGCACAATCGCCAATTTTTTGCCATTGGGACCTTAGCGGACTCAATGGCCAAAAATTGGCGATTGTGTCGCCCCATACCGACAAGACATTGACCGATGGTGTTGAAACATTGCAAGAGCGGGGAAAGCATCCTACTCCCTATCC
Organism: Adiantum capillus-veneris; assembly: GCF_014529385.1. Lineage (NCBI taxonomy): Eukaryota > Viridiplantae > Streptophyta > Polypodiopsida > Polypodiales > Pteridaceae > Adiantum > Adiantum capillus-veneris. The sequence continues at coordinate 100,046,461 of NC_140951.1, forward strand.
CTACAAAGTTTCATGGCCATATGACACCATTTGAGCAGTGAGGGATTGCACAATCGCTATTTTTTTGCCATTGGGCCTGCAAAGAATTGGCAATTGTGTGGCCCCACAGCGAGACGAGACACTGGTAGATGGTGATTGTGCAGTGGCACACCATCAATATGGTGGTGGATGATGATAAAACTTTGCACGGGTAGGGAAAGGATTTCACTCCCAGTCCTTACAAAGTTTCATGGCCATACGCTACCATATTGACATTGTGCCGCTGCACAATCGTCAATTTTTTACCATTGGGCACTTAGCAAGCGCTATGGCTAATTGTGCGGCACCACACCGACGAGACGGTGGAGGATCATGATGAAACTTTGAAAGGGAAATAAAATCATTCTACTCCCTACCCTCGCAAAGTTTCATGGCCATCCACCACCGTCTTGATGGTGAGAGGCTACACAATCACCATTTTTTTTGCCATTGGGCCCTTAGAGGACCCTATGGCAAAAAAGCGGAGATTGTGCAATGCCACATAGATGAGATGGTGGCGGATGGTGAAAAAACTTTACAGGGGTAAGAAAAGCATCTTACTCTCTACCCTTGTAAAGTTTGATAGCCATCCGCGAATGTCTCGTCGATGTCCCACTGCACAATCACCAAATTTTTGCCATTGGGACCTTAGTGAGCGCTATGGTTAAAAACCGGTGATGGTGCAACACCACACCAACGAGAAGGTGGTGGATGGTGATGAAAATTTATAGGGATGGAGAGTAGTATACAAAGTTTCATGGCCATCCACCACCGTTTCATCAATACAGCATTGCACAATTACCAAGTTTTGGCCCTTGGGCCCTTAGCGAGCCCAATGGCCAAAACTTGGCAATTGTGCAGTGACACACCATCAAGAGGTGGTAGATGGTGATGAAACTTTGCGAGGGCAGGGAAATCATTCTACTCCCATCCTGGAAAAGTTTCATGGCCATTTACTACCGATATGATGTTGGGCCGTTGCACAATCTATAACTTTTTACTATTGGGTCCTTAGCAAACCCAATGGCTAAAAACCAATGATTGTACGGCGCCACACTAATGAGATGGTGATGAAACTTTCTAGGGTAGTAAAAGTATCCTAATCCCTATCCTCGCAAAGTTTGATCACCATTAACCAACCTTAAACTGATGAGGAGCTGTACAATTGCTATTTTTTTGCCATTGGGCATGCTAAGGGCCCAATGGCCAAAAATTAGTGATTGTGCAGTGCCACACTGACGAGATGGTGGCAGATGGTGAAAAAAAATTCCAGGGGTAGGGAAAGCATCCTAGTCCCTGCCTCTGCAAAGTTTCATGGCCATCCACCATCGTCTGAACAAAGAGGGCTGCACAATCGTGAATTTTGGCCATTGGAACGACGGACCCTCAGGGGGGTCACTATGTATAAATTGTGTATATCACATGCATTCAAGGACTATTATTCAAAATCTTTAGCTGTGAATTTTTGACAAATAAAATACACCCTTTTCCTCTTCAATCTGTAAATTTTTTTTCCAATTCCATTTTGCGATACCGTTCTGTATGTGAAAATGTGAGAAAAAATTAAATTTAATAACCCCTTCTACTGCACTCATGTGATAGTCACACAATTATTAAGTGACCCTCCTCAGGCAGACCCAATGGCCAAAAATTGGTGATTGTGTTGCACCACACCTATGAGATGTTGACGGATGGTGCTAAAACTTTGCAAGAGGAGAGAAAGCATTCTACTCATTGTCCCTCCAATGTTTCATGGCTATTTGCCACCGTCTGAATGGTGAGGGGCTACACAATCGCCAATTTTTTGCCATTGGGCCCTTAGCGGACCCAATGGAAAAGAATTGGCAATTTTGCAATGCCACACCAACGAAACAGTTGCGGATGGTGATGAAACTTTGTAGGGGCAGGGAGAGCACAATACTTCCCGTCCTTGCAAAGTTTCATGGCCATCTTTCACCATCTGAATGGTAAGGGGCTACACAATCACCAAATTTTTCACCATTGGACCCTTCGTGGACCCAACAGCCAAACATTTTGGCCGTTGGGCCCATAAAAGACCCAATGGCCAAAAATTGGTAATTGTACAGTGCCACACCGATGAGATGATGGTGGATAGTGATGAACTGTTGCAAGGGCAAGGAAAGCATCCTACTTCCCACCCCTACAAAGTTTCATGGCCATCTGCCACCGTCTTGACAATGTGCCACTACACAATCACCAAATTTTGGGCATTGGGCCCTTAGCGGATCCAATGGTAAAAAATAAGCGATTGTGAAACGGTGACGAATGGTGATGAAAATTATATGTCGAATGTAATATGAAGATGATGGCAAAACACTCTTCCCTATGATGTACCAAAATCTACCTCATCGTCGGACATACTTTACTCTGTAAAAGCGCCCATGTTTGTCTGACATGGGTGGGTCAGTATCCTCATCCTCTGTGGTTGGAGCCGCACGCTCCAAAATAGGAGACACCGTCCCCCCTCCACCACCAAAACAAGTGAAACCACATGACCCCCCGCCACTCTGCCTCTCACGACACTCGCTGCCGTGAGACGAACGCCGGCGTGCACTGTCAGTAGAAGCTCGTTAACCACTTGTGGACTGTCGACGAGGCTTGGGTGAAGCAGAAGTCGAATGGAATGGGGTGGGCCCCTGTGATGCAAGAGGAGTGGGGCCATGTGGTGATGGAAGGGGAGTGGGTCGATAAGAAGGGAGTGTAGAAGATGGTGTTGTCGGTGCAAGACTCTAAAATTAAGGAGTCCCTCCCTGACACCCCCAAGGTGTGGCCTGTTGTGAAAGGCCATAGGCAGCAAGCTGCTGTGGAGTGTAACGGGCAAACAATCCTTTCGTCGAACAGAAGTACTCCTCTTGCAAAGACAACGCCCGCTTCTAGGTCTGGATCTACCACTAGTGGCGGAGGAACCTGGGTAGATGGATTGACAACTCCGAAGGTGTAAGAGGGCCATGCCTACAAATAAAAATAAAATATCTACACTCATGCTCGCTATAAATTAACTACATATAATTTTTTTTCCATTGCTTGGATCGGATTTACCCTGTCAAGGCCCGAATCCACTGGAGGTGATGTCCACCCTAGATGGCCTCCCATCTGTGATGTGAACCAACCAAATGAAGAATGACTGGGTTGGTCCCCTGGTCTCTCATCCGACATCTACGTTAAAGGTCGGTAAGGATTAATATATATTTCTATACTTGATTGGCCGAGTAGTGGCATATGAAAGCAAAATTCTCAGAGGGCGAGAACGGACTATGCAGGTCTATGAGAAAGAATTGATGGCCGTGATTCATGCACTTTCTAGTTGGAAACACTACCTTCTAGGGGCAGACTTTGTTGTCCAGACAGATCATCAGACTTTACGCTATTTCTTGACACAGACTAAGTTGTCAGAGAAGCATATGCGTTGGGCAAACTTTTTGTCGATGTTCCACTTTCAGATTGTGCATGTGGAAGGCAAAAAGAATGTTGTGGCTGATGCCTTATCAAGGAGGCCACAAATTTCAGCTGTGTCTATTCCTTATCATCATGAGCTTGATGACATGAAGGAACAGTATGCTGATGATGAAGATTTTGCTAGAATCTATGATCATCTTGTTGATGGACAACGTCATGAGCACTATCTTCTCGAAGATGGATTTATGCTCATGCATGGTAGACTATGTGTGTCTAGGCCATTGCGACACAAGGTTATGACTGAGAGTCATTCCCCACCGTATGCAGGGCATCGAGGTATTGATGCAACAATGAAAGCGGTAGAGACCTTCTTTTATTGGCCTATTTTGAGAAGAGATGTGGATGCTTTCGTAAGGCAATGTTTGATATGCCAAAAGGTCAAGTTTTGTTGGGGTATAAAGCCCAATGTGGTCGCCCAGGTAAGTGGGCGGGCCGCCAGGTATGTACACATATTCTTTTGTAAAAACCTAATAAGAACTCACTATGCTGTACACATTACAATAGAGCGAGTTCACCATATCGTCGTGCTCTTCTTCTCGCACTCTCTCTCGCGTCGCACTTCCGCTCGTACTCCTTCAACTGGTATCAGAGCTCAGATCGAGGCTCGGGGCAGCACTGCAGAAGGCTAGAGTCACCAGCTCAGATTGGAGTGAAATTCGACAGGCGAAGACACGGCCCCAAATCTCGTGGGTAAGCCCAAAGGGCTTGGTGTTGTCAGAATTTCATTCTAAGGTCATCTCGGCCACCGTTCGGCTTCGACAAAGGTCTGCGCAGGCCATTTTCGACTACGTGGTCTCAGCGGGTGCAGATCCGACTCTGCAAATTTGGGGTTTTCGGCCTACGACTGCAGGTGCTGAGGATATCGACACTCCCAGAGTGTTGATTTGTGGCTATCTACACATCGAAGGACGGCTCACAGTTCTTGGAGGCGTGTCACATACGACAAGGGCGCATCTACACACAGACTATAGGCGACATCGACTAGTTCATCAGGTAGCTTGTGTTTGCTGCTTGATATTCCAGATTTCATCCTGACATTGCAGGTACTTCCACATGGGATGTATTGTCAGAGATGATGTATGTTTGTTGAGGGTTTGCTGGCTGTGAGTCACTCAGCAAACAACCGCCGCAACGGTTACAGCATATAGTGGGAAATTTGTGGATGTATGACTTTGTGGGAAGTCTATGTACTGTCAGATTTACTGCAGCCTTTGTTGAGGGTCGAGTGAGGTTTTATTGAGCTGGGGGATTCTCGAATGTTGACATCCTTTCGGTGATACAGGTCTTGGAGCGATCCCTCGAGCACCCTTAGATAGGCAGCTAGGATGTATTGACTGTGACTTACACAGTTGGGATTGCATCTTTGCTTTATTGTCGTTGAGTCATTGTCGCAGTTTATGCTTACAGGCCAGTGACAGGACAGTCAGAGACATTACATCTGCAGGACAGGTTTACCCACAGCTTACAGTGTCAAAGAGACAGTGTTTTTTGAGCTGTTTTTTGGTCTGTTTTTGAGTACACCAGAGCCATTTTACAAAGGAGACTTTGCCGAAATTTATGCAAAATCTGAAGCTTTCTTGGTTCATTTGACAGGTTGATATTGGTTCAGAGGTCAGTTTACAGGGGAAACTCTGCCGAATTTTTCCCAGGAAAGTAAACTACTGTGAAGAGTAGCTATGGCTGGATCACAGGACACTGCTATTTACAATATCAAGAAGCTGGATGGAACCAATTTCCCATTGTGGAAGAAGCAGATTTGGCACGTTTTGGTACAAAAGAAGCAGATAAAACCTATAAAGCTCAAGTGGATAAAACCAGAAGATATGGACGAAGATGAATGGAGCGAAATGGAAGAATTGGCACTTTCTACCATCATGTTGACTTTGGCAGAAAGCATTTACTTCAATGTAGCAGACGAGATGTCAGCTTATCAAGCATGGTTAAAGCTGAGTGATCTTTATGAGAAGCAGAGTGCAGCTTCACAGGTATACTGGCTTAAGAAGCTTGTTGACTTGAAGATGAAAGAAGGGACACCTATGTCCAATCATCTGAATGAATTCAACACAATCTATAGTCAGTTGTCAGCTCAAGGTGTCAAGTTTGATGAACCTGTTAGAGCTATGTTCCTGTTGATCTTCATCAAGAAGGTTGTTGATGTTAGGGTTGTGACCTCCACATTAGCCACACATGAGGGCATGTTTGCATATGTATCTTCCACAAGTGAGTCTACTTGTTCATGGGTTTGTCCAACATGTGAGCCATAACTCTTAATATGGTGGGTTCACATTTGTTTTTGCAACTTCAAGCATTGTAATACTTGTTGCATTTCTTCAACAAATATGATTGTTGCACCTACTACGGAGGCTTGGTCTCCCTGCATTTAAAAGAAGAAAGGAAGTTACTCAAACATAGATTCTCGATATGATATAACTTTAGTAGGGAGTGCTAGAAAAAATTTTAAACAAAGAATCTCAAAAAGAATAGGTTGGAAAATGCAACAAGGCAACTAAATCACTTGAGAGAGAGGAGAGAGGGGTGGGTGGGGGGAATTATATGTAAAACCTATATATCACATGTGTTCAAAAACTATTTATAAAACCACTTAACTTTGAATTTTTCACCACTAAAAGTGATCATTTTTCTAATCAATCTATACTTTTTTTTTTTAAGATCATTTTTTCAATACCTTTTTGTATGTGAAAATGTGAATAATATCATTCTTATTGTTGAACCCATGCAATAGGTCATAGGCAGCAAGCTGTTGTGGAGTGTAACGGGCAAACAATCCTTTCGTTGAACAGAAGTACTCCTCTTGCAAAGACAACGCCCGCTTCTAGGTTTGGATCTACCACTAGTGGCGGAGGAACCTGGGTAGATGGATTGACAACCCCGAAGGTGTAAGAGGGCCATGCCTACAAATAAAAATAAAATATCTACACTCATGCTCGCTATAAATTAACTACATATAATTTTTTTTCCATTGCTTGGATTGGATTTACCCTGTCAAGGCCCGAATCCACTGGAGGTGATGTCCACCCTAGATGGCCGCCCATCTGTGATGTGAACCAACCAAATGAAGAACGACTGGGTTGGTCTCTGGTCTTCGTCCGACATCTATGTTAAAGGTCGGTAAGGATTAATATATATTTCTATACTTGAGTGGCCGAGTAGTGGCATATGAAAGAAAAATTCTCAAAGGGCGAGAACGGAATGCAGGTCTATGAGAAAGAATGATGGCCGTGATTCATGCACTTTCTAGTCGGAAACACTACCTTTAGGGGCAGACTTTGTTGTCCAAACAGATCATCAGACTTTACGCTATTTCTTGACACAGACTAAGTTGTCAGAGAAGCATATGCGTTGGGCAAACTTTTTGTCGATGTTCCACTTTCAGATTGTGCATGTGGAAGGCAGAATGTTGTGGCTGATGACTTATCAAGCAGGCCACAAATTTCAGCTGTTTCTATTCCTTATCATCATGAGCTTGATGACATGAATGAACAGTATGCTGATGATGAAGATTTTTCTAGAATCTATGATCATCTTGTTGATGGACAACGTCATGAGCACTATCTTCTCGAAGATGGATTTATGCTCATGCATGGTAGACTATGTGTGTCTAGGCCATTGCGACACAAGGTTATGACTGAGAGTCATTCCCCACCGTATGCAGGGCATCGAGGTATTGATGCAACAATGAAAGCAGTAGAGACCTTCTTTTATTGGCCTACTTTGAGAAGAGATGTGGATGCTTTCGTAAGGCAATGTTTGATATGCCAAAAGGTCAAGTTTGAGAGGCAAAAAGCACCACGGCTATTACAGCCATTGCGGATTCCAGATAAACCATGGGAAAGCATAGCTATGAATTTTATCTTCGATCTTCCAAGGACACAAACACAGAATGATGAAATCTAGACCATTATCAGCAAGTTCAGTAAACAAGCTCATTTCATTCCTGTCAGGAAGCAGATAAAATTAGATCAAATGGCACGTCTCTTTATGTGCAATATCTTTAAGTACCATGGTATGCCAGAGTCGATTGTTAGTGATCGTGATCCACAGATGACAAGTCTATTTAGGCATATTTGAGAATATGGGCACGACGCTTAAGTTCTCATCGTCGTTTCATCCACAGACTGATGGACAGTGAGAAGAGGAAAATTCTACTATCTTGGATTTGCTTAAGTGCTATGTGTCAGAGCACAAGGCAAAGTGGAAGCAGTATTTGTCATTGGTTAAGTATGCGTACAATAATACGGTGCATTCTTCAAGCACCTTTTGAGATTGTTGAAGGTCACAGGAAAGTTCCTCCCATTTTGCATACCAATGAAAACATTTTCCAAGCAGATCAGTATGTTCAAAATATGGATGAAATGTACCAGAAGGTAAAGCATGCCCTTGAAAAGACACAGGGAAAACAAAAGAAAGCTGTTGATCATCACCGTCGTGAATTGCTGTTTTCACTTGGTGATTCGGTACTGTTACGGTTTGAAAAGGCACGCTTGAAGAAGTGGAAAGGCAAGGAAATCTTGTTTACAAAGCTCAGTATGCGTTACTATGGGCCTTTTCAAGTGACAGAGAAGATCAGTGATGCCAGCTACAGGCTGAAATTTCCTGAGAATTGGTAGATTCACAATGATTTTCATGTGAGTCTTCTTAGAGCATTTATTGGTGATGTGACAGAGGATATGCCAGTTGAAGAGCAGCCAGAATTTGAAGAGCTTGATGAAATTTTGGTCCCAGAACAAATCTTGGCACATAAAGAAAGAAAAGTGAAAGGCAAGGTTGCAAGGCGATGCTTAGTAAAGTTTAGGAATTATCCACCCATGGATGCTAAATGGATGGAGGAAGGTGAACTTGTAGAGTCACCAAAAGTATTGGAAATTTATCTTGAAGCCTTTGGTTTTGCAACCTACCTTGATCCCTTGAATTTCAGAGTTGTATAGATTGTCAGTGTGACAATTGCTTTTGATAGAGATAATGTACATGTTACTTGAAAGTTGAGCTCAAATGAAGTGCATGTTACTTGAATCCTAGAGCTATACAGATTGTCAGTGTGACAATTGCTCTTGAGAGATAAAAGTTTTGTCCAAAAAGTTTTTCAGTGCTATAGAATTAAGTATTTCTTGTCAGTCGCCAAGGGTACATTAATTACTTCTATTGAGTACATGTTGTAACTGCATTTTTAAAACTGTTGGTTTATTACGCTTGAAAGTTACTGGATCCGACATGTATTGAAAGTTATTGGACTCTATGAAAACCAATGACACAGTGAGAGGTATCCACTATGTCATTGGAACAGGTTTCACAGGTAGAGCAAACATGTGTTGACAAAGTGTTGAATACACAAAAGCATTGACTATGAGCATGTATGTGTCGTACATGTGTTGACAAAGTGCTGTACACACACAAAAGGGTTGATTGTAAGCATGTACGACATTCGTGCAAACGAGGACGTTTGTGATTTCAAGAGGGGGGTATGTCACGAGCCTATGACAAGTAACTATCTTTTTGCTGGTTTCTTTCTTAATACTTTATTTGATTTACTTTTGGAAATACCCCTCTTGAAATCCAAATGCCCGAGTTGCATGGCCAGGGTGAAACAGAGAGTGAGAGTCTAGGTCGGACGGCCAGTTAGCAGTAGAGATGGATAAGTTGGCTAAGGTTAGCCAAGGTGGGGTCACCAACAGTAAATCACCCAATAACTGGGCTACATTGCACTTTTGGATGTGGTCCCAATGGTGATAGATGGTCAAATGACCAGTGAAAGTGCCATGGAAGCAGCTCCTAAAATTTAGGGAACTGCTATTTTGGACATGAAAATGTGTTCGCGACATTAGCTCTGGAATGACAACAGGAACATTTAATTGCTCTGCTGCAAAGTCAATCGACGCACCAGTTGAGGTATTTTTAGCTGGGAAGGCCAAAGTCGGGAAATTGGGTCGTGGCACTCTGTGAGCATTTTGCCAATCCTGGGAGAATTTGGGCGAGTACATGAGCTGAGGGGGCGCCATTTTCAGAATTTTCCATAGGTTAAGAGCTATTGTGGGCTACCTTTCCCCTCTATGTACAGTGTAGTGCTAGAAGTGATGTCTTGCACACTCTACATTGCTCTCTCTCTCCCCTCCGTGTAGTTATGTGATGCCCCACAAGAGGGATACTCATTTGACCGATGTACAGCTGTGTGGTTTTTATGCTCTCGTGCCAAGGCAAGAGCCTCTTTGAGCAGAAACAGGAGTAGCTAACTGCTACTCCAAAAGCATGCACTAGTGAGGGTAGCAACCTCACCGTACAGGTGCATTTTCAGCATTGGTTATGTGCTATTTTTGGACTGTTTTGCAGCCGTATGGATGCCATAAGCATTGGGAACAATGCCCCACTGTTATACGATAGTTATGGGGGTGTTTCAGGTTGAAAACAGGTGAAAAACCAATAATTACAGAGAGATGTAATTACTGTGTTTGAGCAGGAAATAGGAGGTTTATGCTATTGGAAGTGAGTCCAAGCTTGGGAAATTGTTCAGGGAAAGTTTAGGAGACGTTATGTTGCCGAAAGTTTACCAGAACAAGTGTCATCTAGCTTGATGCAGGTGAAGATCCCTAGGACTCCAATTTTGTAACTTAACCCTCAAAAGAAATAAAGAAATACCGCACGGGGCGCCTAGCTTAGGGGCCTATTTGGTGTCGGTCTCTAATACAAGTGCAATCTAGCAACCTGTATCCCTTCCCCTTTTGTTGTGTCTTTAAAGTACAGGTTAAGTGGGCGAAAGTTTAATTGGGTGAAAGTAAGTTAAAGTTAAGAGATTACCGCCTTTTTCAAGTGAACAGGTTTCAGCATCCTGTCATGTTTGTTTCTAATCGTATTTCCTTCCCATATGATTTTAACTCCAAGGACTCTCCCGAAGGGGTGGTTTAGAACCACCTTTGGCTCCAGATCTCTATCGGCAATGACCATGACGCCGATGAAACCGTCTCTTCCTTCTCCATAGAAAACCAGCTTTTTTCCACAAGCTTGCTTCCTCTTACAATGGGCGTCCAGGTGATGCTCTTGGATGGCCCAACGGTTGATTGTCTTCTCCTTCCTAACTTCCTCCCAGAAGAGGGTACTCTTCTTCTGGCTCTTTAATCCCTTCACGTTCCAAGATTGGATAGCGAAAGTATCCATCACTGGGAAAGGGGAACAAACTCCTCTGCCTCTAGGAATTCTTCCCCGAAATTCCCATTCAAGTTGTCTTCTTCCATTGGCTCCTTCTCAGCATGGATTTGAGGGTTATCCATCTTAGAGGTGAGAAGGTCTTCGTGGTCCGTCTCCCGCAATGCATCGAATAGGTTGTTATATAGGAAGAGAGGCTTGGGGAGATCCGGTGGGAGACCCTTGCGCTGGCCCAAGGCCCTAGCTTGTGATTTGAACCGTTTGCATGAAATGTGAGAAATATGCTTCCAACCTTCATTGTTTGATCTGAGAGTTGGAGACAAGACGATCTTTTGCAGTGGAGGAGAAGCGGTAGCATTGGGTGGCCTTGCCCTTACCACGGTTGCTCTCGATTTGTTTCTCCGATTCTTGGGCCGCGTTGCCTTTCCCTTGATTGACCTGCACCTTTTCAAGATTATCCGTAGTATTCTTAGGTCTTCGACATTCGTGCCAGCCTGTGGGATAGCTTGTGTTTCCTTCTCTCCTATTACTTGGTCTAGATTTCTTCCCACCTCTGCGGGACATGCCCTCGCAAAGTGTCCGAATTTGTTACATTTGAAGCAGGCTCCAAAGAAGGTGCCAAAGTTGAGAGGGATAACCTTCAAGCCTGCCCCAACATTCACCACTAGATTCTTGGGTTGTGGCTTACGTAGATCCCACCAGATACAGACCTTGTTAGCTGCTACCCCTGAAGCACCGGCAGATGGAACAAATAGAGTGTGCCCTAGCAAAGTGGCAAGGTCTTTCAAATTTTTCCTGAGCCAAATTGGGAGGTTAACAAATTCAACCCAGACTGGGCAAACATCCTTGATTGCATCACTGGATTCAAACAGAGGGTCCCAGGGAAGGACACATACCGGGGTGCAATTGAAGAACAATGGGCTTTTCGCCATAATCTTTTCCACCACCGCACTGCTATTAAACTGCACTGAGACAAAGCCTTTAGCTATGTATTGGGTAAACACCACAGCGCTGTGTTGATTCAGAACATACGAGCCGCACAGCCAGTTTATAAGCTCAACTCTGTTCGGCAATCTCCCCATAAAGCCGAAGACCACAGTGGAGGCGGTAATCTCGGTGAGTTGCCTTTTAACAATGGTAGGAGGGACAGCCAGTGTAACTGCGTCTTCAACTTCCACCCATTGCGGGAGAGACCTCCTAAGAGCGTGGAATGCTCTGTCCCCTTCGGCTACCTCCTCATCATTCACCTGCAACACCAAGCCCTCGCGTGTCCTTTTGTTAAGGGACAGCGCGCTGAGAATTTCCGCTAGCTCTTTTTCCACCTGCGCCTTCCTTTCTTTCATCGCTTCTTTGTCCATCCTGGAAAATGCGTTGAGGCTGCTGCCACCACTGCCCCCTTGTTGCTCAGAGACATCCACTGGTCCATTAGCCACTTGATTAATTTTCGTCGGCCCCTGTTTACCCGCCACTGCATCGATGTATGACAGTTTGACCGCACTCTCCATGGCTCGGCTAAGGGCCCTCCCGAACCCCAAGGATCAAGCTGTGGATAATTAAAGTCTTGAAGTGAAACCTTATGAGCCCAAAATAAAATACTAGAAGCTTGAGGTGAACCTTTTTTTTTCCCCCTAACCCTACCCTTCCGATGCAGACCAGTCCCTATGCGTATAAAGGCCTGGAGAGAAAGCGTATAATGTCTAACTCGCAAGAAGATCCATCACAACGCATGAATGTTCACACGCGTGTAATAGTGCACCGAATGCGTATAAAGACTCCGAAAAAGCGTCTATTGTATGCGTGAGCGCGTATGAAGACTCCCCCACGCCGTGTATGCGCGTCCGACCCAGAGGATGTGTAGCCCGGAAGTGCCACCCTCGTGGCGATCACTGCACGCTTCCCAACTCCAGGGCGCACCCAGAGTAAGGGCAATGCCCTATCGGCTCTTCCTTGTCCGCTGGCCAGTAGCAAAAACAGAGCGTCGAGCTTGATAGACTAGAACGGCAGAAGCTAGACGTATACCAACTGAAGACGACAATCACTAACAAGCATCGCGCTCAACCATGCACCGTACTGCGGATAACCATCGCTCGATACTCCTCACTAATCAGGACACTTCATGAGTATAAGATACTATGAATTAACAAAAAGGAATGGAAATAAACCTTTTTAGCAGAAGTGAGATCTCAAGTTCGCTATCTATTCCATAAGCTATATATAGTTTTCCTTTTTGTTTACCTATTGTTTTGAAAAAGAAAGCTAATTTTGAGAAGGAGTAGATGAAAATAAATTTTATTAAGTGTGAAGGGAAAATGACAAAGCTGCTATACTAAGATTACCAAAGAAAATGCTTAAAAGGTGAGAGAGTTGCATCAAAATTTAAAATATTAATAATTAAAACACTTAAAATATGACATGGTATATGTGAAAAACCTAGATGCAAGATTATATGCAGTGCTCAAAATAGAGTTGTAGGAATGCACACAAAGACTTGGATAAGATGATGGAGAAGTTATAGGACACATAACACAAATAGTACCTTGCTAGGGATAGTCTCAAGAGAATTGAACAAATCACAATTAGAGATAATGTGCTTGGTTGAATCACTTGAAAAGTAACAAACATGATTCAAAGACTCTACAATAAACGCATCTCATTGACAATAGAAATAGGTGCATCCAGTTTACAATCATAGAAAGTTTGCACAAGCCATTTTGGCATCCTTCTAACCTATTTGTTTTTAAACCTTTTACCCTGAAGTGATACAAGTACACTTGCATCAATCACACATTGATCTATGACATCAATTAAAACCTATATATGCTCATAATGTTCTCCATGTGATGCCCACAAGTCCTAAATAGAGGCAACTTTGTATCGTCCATGTCATGTAATTGGACATCTCTTTGTTAGTACATAACAGTAGTGCAAAGCACAAAGTCCATAAAAACTCCTAAATCAAGGTAACAATGTATCATCCATGTCATCTAATTGGACATCTCTCTATTAGTACACAATAGTAGTGCAAGCACAAAGTCCATAAAAATTGCATTTTGAATAACCAAAATATGCATTGATTGTAGAAGATACAACCTATAGCCTTGCTACTTTATTGTAGTCAACAAAAGTATATATTATAGCCTTATCAAATAATTGTGTTTAGTATTACTTGAGCATAAAATCATAGGCCAAAAAAAAAGTGTAAGTGACCAATCAAAGGCTTATTTCCATCCCAAGCTTCATCAAGAGTCGTATTTCTTGTATGACAAGTATAGATCAAACAACTTGTTAAGGCGGTTACGCCGCTAGCGGAAGCTAAATAGCGAGAACTCAACCAACAACAGAATTTGTCAGACGAGGACGAAGCTTGACCCGCAGGCGCATGGAAACAACTAGGTGGGTGTCAAATCACCTACTCGACCTTCTAAAGACAATCACTACTAAGGAAATCAAATCTAAGTTCTAAACTACGCAAGTGACTGAAATCCGTACTACGAACGAATGCTATATGAAACAGGATCTAGAATCATTGAATCGATCTCAAACTCAAGGGGAAGTCTATGCACTAGGTAAGAACAACACCCTAAAGACTTGAAGTGCAAAATCAACCTATAACCACTCCGTGCGGTAAACGCGTATGAAGACAGGCCGAAAAATAAAGGTGACCGAAACTTGACCCCGATGGTACTAATGTGTAGCTCTACTTGTTGTGGTTCTATAGATATGCTGCACGCTCTATTCCGACACACGAGTTGGAAGAAAACTCACACCGAAGCTCGTAGGAACTTACCACACATAGAAGCCGATAGCGCGCACTCTTGGTATCAGTGCGTAGCTCTCGCCGTTGCTAACACAATGGCGGTGTCGCTTCTCCAATGGCGGCTCCGTAGCTCGCGTAGCAAGTAGATAAGACTCTCTCTCTCTCTCTCTCACTCTCTCTCAGATACAGTCCCGGCGCTCAAAAACTCACTTTGATTAAAAATTGAATCCCTTTAGGTTACAAAACTTTGGCTTATATACCTCATCTTTGGAGGTGAGAACATCTCTAACTAATTACATCGGCAAGTGAAATTACTTCGGAATTACAAGCTGGAAACTCAATTGAGTCCCGTTACTTAATGAATGGCTCCAATCAAAATCAATGTCGGAAAGACATTTATCACAATCAATGGTTACAAAAATGATGAGTGTGAGCAAAAATGTGGGTGTGATCCTCTGCTGGCTCTGCTGGCTCAACACTCCCCCCCTCCGCGTTCATATCGTCCCTGACATGACTTTTATGCTTGGTCAATAAAGTCCTGTCGTCTTGAGCATCTGCAAATGTGATTCGTATCGTAGGTTGCCGATGGTCAAGGTTGGGCCGAATATTTTGCTTTCGTGGGTGAAAAAGCTGGTGTAGAAAGCTTCTTCGAATGTTTGCATGTGGAAGCTAGGCAAAAACATAATCCTCTGGTATAGGAGGTGCAACACTTTTGGAGAAGGCTGCAATGAAAGATCATACATCATATCAGTCACTGTGTCGGCCGTCGATAGTAGACTCGAGGTCGTGGCTTTATCTGGCGCGAACACTTCAATGCAAGCTAAGAGAGTCCTGCAAATTTTCTTGAGCATCTGACACGAAAGGTCAGGAGAGCCAGTAAAGAGCTTGATGGTGCCCGTTAGGGTTTTCACCACGTAGGCTTTACCTATTCTCTCTCCTGCCTTTGGTCCTGGCATCCTGGGGTAATTAAGCCAATTTGGCTTCTTTTCTGCAATCCTGCCATGCTCTTTCCAGCTTCTGACTCTTGGCACCGGGCAGAAGGTTGCATTCTCCCGAATCTCCTTTGGTGCCTCCACCAAGTAGATGAGGTAGGCTGGGTATTTGTTCAGCCAACCTTTCCTCCATCTAGGTTGTGAATCTACTATCTTCTTTGACTGTTCCTCCTTTGTGATGTCGCCTTCGTAAAGAGCGACATACTGCTCCTCCTCTATTCTCTTTTTCGTTTTTATCACTTCAAACTTCATCAAAGGGAAAGGCAGGCTGGGTTGCATCCACTCTTCATGGAGCACTTTTGTGTCTAATCCCTGAAGTCTAATGGAGATGAGGAGTCTCCTCTCCCATTCCATTTCCGCCTTGGCACTCTCCTCTGCTGACTTTTCTATTTGGTCATGGAGCCTTTGTTCTTCTTCTTTAGAGATTCCTGAAGTCGAGGCCACCTCGTGAACTGGGGCTAGATCTTCAATTGTGGTTGCCTCTCCAGTTTCTGGTAGCTCTATGGCGGCTCCACCTGATTCTTCTTGTGGTATCTCTGTCTCTCTTCTTTGTTGCTCTTGTAGATCTTGGAGCTGTTTGCGGAGGGTCTCATTCTCTGTTCTTAGTGTTTGATTTTCTAAAGTGAGCCTCTCCTCTGCTGCCAATGATCCCTCCGCAATGTGCAACCTTTGCACTTGCTCTAATCTTAGCTCTCTTTGTAAGCTTCGAACCTGGTCTTCCAGAGCTGGTACAAGAGCTCCCTCTTGTTCGGTTCCTGCTCTGCTAGCTCTAGGAGTAGTCCTGAGTCTAGTGATTGTTCTTTCTTGGAGCTCGACTCTTTCCCTTAGCTCAATGAGCTCATCTTTAGCCGCCTCCAAGTCGTCTTCCATCCGCTCCCTTGCTTCCTGTGCACTTGTTACTTCTCTCGGCTAGCTGGAGTATTAAGCCGTCTCTCTCGTTTTCCGCGTCGTAGAGTGATGCTTTATGACTTTCAGATTCAATCATAGCATTCTCTAATTTCCTCTGCAACTCGGCTTCCCTTTGTTTGGCTGTCTCAATCTCCACTTCCTTTGCCTTGGATCTTTCTTTGATCTTGCTGAGCAGTTCATGCACCATGTGCATGTCTTTTTCATCTTCATCTGTCAACTCTAAAGCTTTTTTTGCCACCACCTCCACTGGCTTCGGCTCTTCTAGTACGTTCTGCTCGTCCAGTTTCTCTTCACTCTCTTTTGTACTCTTTATTTTTTCCTCTGTCCCTCTCCGATCATCTTGTTTTTGTAGGGTGATCAAATAAACTGCCTCAAGGGCCTCTGCTTCAGTGTACCCTATCGCTACCAGATCCTCATAATCGTTTTTCTTTTGCTGAATTGGATCTATCTCCTTTTCCTTGGTCCCGGCCTCCGGCTTTTCCATACCAGCCGTGTCCATCTCTACTATGGTCTCTTCCACAATGATTTCCATCTTCTTCGGGCTTGGTACATCAGTAAAGGAGGGCTGATTGTCCTCAGTCATCTTGGCTTTCCCTTTGTTTGCTTGCCCGTCTTTCTCTTGAGGTTCAGTAGACTCATCTACTTTCTTCTTCCCCTTGTCGTCCTTTTTCAGCTCAGCTTTTAAAAGCTGTACTTCCTCTTCAGTGTATGGCTCGATAGGTTGCTGCTCCAGTATAGCCTCTGACTCCTCATAAGCTCTAATATATTGATCGTATTGATCAACATGTGGCCTGGCTGAGCTAGTTCCGACTTTGGTGGGGTCTGGCACCCACTTCTCTTCAAAGTCCCCCTTCAGAGCTCTTTCCGCTCTAAACTGCTCCACCAGTCTTTCCATTCTTGCCGCTTTCTGACTTTTGGTTTGCTTGAGAGCAACCTTCTTCTTTGCTTTCTTCATAAGCGGCTCATCCACATCCCTTCAGGTTCTGAAACTATTTCTAGTTTCCTGCGTGCTCTTGTGGACGCCCTCTTGGATACTTCAGGCTGTTCTTCCTCCTCATCGGCTTCTCTAAGCCACTCATTCTGGGAGGGAACCTTTGGCCATTGATCTCTGGCTCCAATAGCGTCATAAGCTATTCTTGTCAGAACTTCAGCTCCTCCTATATACTTTGGCTTCTCGTTGTGCATGGCAATTACTTGCTCGTGGATGTGTTGAGCGTAATTCACCTCTTTTGGCATATTGCTCTTCAATGCCCATGTGATGGTAGTTGCAATGGCATGGGGTGGTGTCGTATACTTTTGCGGTCTTTTACTGCAAATATGGAGAAACTGGTTGTACAGTCGGCAAAGGGTTGCCGCTCTTTGGTCTACCATATCTCCATAGGTTGCATTCTGTTTCTTGGACCCATAAACCTCTATAGCCTCCCTTCTTTCCCTGACAGAGCTCCCTTTGTTGTCCAGCTTCAATGCGTCTGCAATGAGCTGTGGAGTGATCTGTACCTCTACTTTCTCCCCATCTATTGCTGTCAATGTGGCTTTTCCATCCTTCTGAATGGAGGTTGCCAACTCATACACTCTTCTTGTATCTACACTTGATGGTCTCGAGGTGAAGAATCTGTGCAAGTCTGCCCTTTCCAGGTACCTGCTGATGTTCTCTGACCTGCTATAATCCACCAATTCTTGTGGGATCATCCGTATATCCACCGCTTGCCCTTGAGGATCTCTGAAAGTCCCCTGGTAGATCTTTATTCCCTCTTGTTCCAGTACTGCTTCCTCCACCCAAGTTTTGGTTGGCTTGAGGGTTTCTGCTGGAATGTCAAAGGGTTCTGCTTCTGCAAGAGCATCTTTGATTGTCGGTCTTTTTCTCTTTGTTGCTGATAACTTGGCGGAATCCATGGATCCTGTAACTCCAATTTCAGATGTTAGCGTCTTTTTAGTACTGAAAGCCGAAATGAAGCTTTTAACTATTCAAATGACTTGAAATTTGAAACATGGCTATTCAGGGCCTAAGGATGCAGGGTAGGTGAAAAAATATGCAAACTGGGCTCAAAATCATGCTGGAGACATCATACGCGTATGATGTCTTTTGTGTCAAAATGACTTCATATTGGTTGTGCTTGTAGCTGATAGTGTATACATGAGTATCATATGCTTGGATTTGAGTTTGGATCCCATTTGGTCAAGTTTTGGCCAGTTTAGTCCAGTTCAGGCTCTTGGCAAAATTTTGAAAGGGAATTGGATTTTATGCTCCAAATTGGATAAAACTTGGTGATTCACCTTCAAATGGCATGTAGATCACTTCTGTTTGGTGGTTGAAGCCCTGAGGTGCCAAAATCACATAGTGAGACATCATACGCGTATGATGTCTTTTAGTGTATTTTTGGACCAAATTTCTCTATAAGCTTGGATTTGGCTTTAGATAGGCTTATTCAGTGGATTTATGAAGTTTGGATAGATTTTGGGCTAAAAATGGCTCTGGAGACATCATACGCGTATGATGTCTTTTTCATCAATTTTTCATGGGATTGGTTCTGTGGACTCCCCATGTACTAGTGAAGGACTGTCCCTACTCAAATCTTGGTTTGGACTTGAGTATGTTGGATTTGGGCTAAAATAGGCTTTGGATGAAGGATTTTCCCTCAATTGGGCTAATGGAGTGATCCACTTGACCAAATGGTTCCAAACTTCATATGTAGCATGTATTAGATATATATAATGGATGTATGATGACAAATGAGCAGTTTTGGCTCTGTATGTGCAAATAGACATCATACGCGTATAATGTCTTTTGTGTCAAAATGGTGCTTTTTGGTTCCAGATAGCTTGTAGATGTGTTAATCAACAATCCTACAAAGTTTCATTGAGTTTGGAGTTATTTTGACAAAATTAGGACCAAAAATCAATTTTATGGCCTAATTTGCGTCTTTTTGGTTTTCCTTGGGTTTTCTAACTCCAATTCTCATGATACTTGGTTCATAGGATGTGATTAACATGTGGAATGAGGCTATGCACTCAAATGTTGAAATGGATGTGAAATTCATGCTGTGAGACATCATACGCGTATGATATCTTTTCTTGAAATGTTGGTCTTTTTGTGCAAAGAATGCTTTGTGCTAGTGCCCTAAGCCCTGCTAACTAGTTTTCAACTTGAAAAGTCATCAGTTTAGTTAAAAAGCCCCCTTATAGGCATTGTAGTCTCCGAAGTCGTCTTTTTGCCTTGGAGTTGAATTTCTTCAACTTTTCTTCTCGAGAAGTGCATTTCCAGCTCATTGGATATGTTGTGAAGCCACCTATTTGGTTGAACTCGACTTTGGCTCCCCGTTCTCCATCTTTCTCCATTTGGTTGCCCGAAAGCGTCTTTTTCACCATCGGTAAGTGAATCAGCTTTCTTTTGGGTTTTGCTTGCAAACATAAGTCATCCATGTATATTTGAAGCTGCTTGTGAAGTTTCATGTCATTTGGTCGTCAATTTTAGCCGTTATGCCAAAATGACGCTTTGTGTGTCCGTAGCCGAATCGGTTGTTCCGACCTACTTTTGGTGATCCAAACCTGGAGATACTCCATGGTTGCATTGTCCTTGATGTGGTTGAACTTCCTGTGAAGTTTCGTGTCGTTTCGACAACTTTTTCCTGTTTGCCTCTTGCAGACTCTGTTGACTTAGGGTTTTTCCAGTTGTTCTTTCTCGAGCTTTGAGTGTTAGAAACCCATCTTCTATACTAGGGTAACCCACCTCTAAGTTCTTGCAAGGTTTGGTTAGGCGGTTGTGCCACTACCTAGCGTTCTTCCCCATTCCCCGTCTGCTCTTGTTTCTTGGTTTTGGTCAGTTTTCGCGACAAAAGTTAATGATAAGCATCAAAAGCTTATGGCAACGAGTCTACCTCTCATGTCTGGTGTCCTCTGAGCTCTCGTAGCAGTCGTAGAAGGACCGTAGAAGGTTGGATGCTCCTGTGTGCTCTTTGCTCTCTCCAAGAAGGTAATAGTGGAAATGAGCTTGAAAGTGAAGTGAAAAATACTTAACTTCGGACTTCCCGGATCACTTGTTACCAAATTTGACATGTGCTCCTATCTCGTCGTGAAATGCACTTTAGGATTTGAAATTTCTCAATTTGGACTCCGTTTGACCTGTTTCTGAGAAATCTGTCCACTTTGCCAAAATTCTGTCATTTCGGGCTTTCCGCAACTTTTTCAGAATTGTACCCAATTTTTACCATGGGTTGCCCTTGTCATTAGGACCATCACCGTCTATTCTTTTCTTTTTTCCGATCTCATTTCACCTGCTTTTTTATTTTTCTTTTATTTTTATTAAGAAAATCATAAAAAATAAAGGAAAATAGCAAATTGAAGCCAAAAAATTCCACACATACACAATAAATAGCTGGTAACCCTGTGTATATGAATATACACTTATTTGTGATTTCTGGACTTGGATTACCACTTTTTAGCTCCAAAAACACTCTTATTTAGTGATATTTACACGTCTAGAGACCCAAATTCATCATTTGATCTCTTCTTGTTGCAAAACAAGGTATATAAGGGCATAAATATTATCAATATCCGCAATCAAACATAAAAATTGCAAAATCATGTAAGACACTGCCCTTGTAATATAATTTTTGTTTTTCTTTGTTTTTGGCGCTTGTGGCTGCTTTATAACTCCTGTATACCTGTATACCTCCCCCCCTCCTAGTCTGAGTCCTCCCGGACGACTATGAAGTGTCTGTGGACGAAGCATTGTAGTTGTTTTGGTCATAAGTTCCCAATGCAATTGCAGAGCCATGATACAACAGTCTTTCCAATAAAGCTGCTCTTTGTTTGATTGAAGGATTGGTGGTCGGGTTTTGGGTTGGTGATACTTCGGTAGTAGAATCAGTAGATGGATTCATCTTTACCTTGTTGTTCTTTTGCACAATCCAAATCTGCTTCCGCTTCGCTTGTGCTTGCCACAAACTCTTTGCGACCCAAACCTGCTTTGTCCTTTGTGTTGATTTCGTAGCCTTGAAATACCTAGGAGTTTTCGTTGATTGTACTGAAGGGAGTTCCTGTTTACAAATCTTTGGGATCCAAAATTGCTTGCTATAGCTTTGTGCCGTCATGAACTTCTTTGGAATCCAGATCTGTTTCACTGTCCTTGATTGTCTGGAATCACTTTTTTGTCTGGTATTGAAGACTCTGTTTTCCACCTTTGTATAGAAACTTTTGGTTGCCATTGCTTCTTCTTTTTCTCTGGTTGTTGTTTACCTTTGTCTTTGGATTCGTCCTTTGGAGTTGGCTCTTCTCCTTTGGTGAACTTAACTGATTGACTTTCACCTTCGTATTTGATAAGAACTGATTTAGAACTCCAGTCAATCATTGCATTGTATTGCTTCTGCCATGGTTGTCCTAGCAATAATGGTTGTTGTGTAGCTTGGTCTTCAACCACGTAAAACATATGAGGATACACATACTGGTTAATTTGTATATGTAAAACTGTGCATCCGCCAGTTTTGATTGAATTCTCAGAGTAACTCTTTAACTCTTGCTTGACAGTTTGTAGTTTAGTGTCATTTGTCAATTGTCTATACAAACTGAGTGAAAGTAGGTTAGCTTGAGCTCCTGAATCCAATAGTGCTCTGGCTTTGATTTGGTTGGTTCCTACTTTGCATTCAATGATGGGTTCTTCTTTGTCATTATCCATTTCTGTTATACTGACTGCGTTTATTCGTATTGCTCCTTCATTGCGCTGTTTCTGACGTAGTAGTCTTATTTTCTCCATTCTTTCCTTCGCCTCGGCTTGCGCTTCCTCCAAAATCATTTTCTTTTTCTGGACACGCAGCTTTTCTTGATGTATTTTGAGAAGCATGTCTTTGGGTTAGCGGCAAAAGATACTTTTTCACTCTGCATCCACTAATCCAATTGGGCATTTCTTCTCCGTCTAATGTAGCAAGCTTGACGGCTCCACTTGGTGATAGATCTTTAATCACCAGAGGTCCCATCCCTCGCTTTTTAAGCTTCTTAGCATGCTGTTTCAGAGTGTAAACTAGGACATAGTCCCCAACCTTAAACTCTTTAGTCCGCACATGCTTATCAAAAAATTCTTTTTGTCGCCTTTTTTGAGCGTAGATAGAAGCTACTGCTTTTAGGCGAAGCTCATCTAGCTTTTCCAGGTCATCTATTCTATCAGAAAGCTCGTGCCCTGTCCACTCTAGATCCTTAGCCACCCTTAAGGTTGAAATCAAGAATTCTATTGGTAAGATAGCATTTAGCCCAAAAACCATGTTATATGGGGTCGTTCCTATTGATGTTTTATATGCTACCCTATATGCCCATAATGTTGAATGCAACTTCTGGTCCCAGTCAGTTCTCGACTCAGATACAATCTTCGTGAGGACCGTGCATATGGTTTTGTTTGTTGCTTCAGCTTGTCCGTTTGCTTGTGGATGATACGGGGCTGATTTCCTATGGATTACCATGAATTCATCTAGAAGGATCTCTATCACTTCATTTATAAAATGTGTGCCTCGATCACTCACAATTTCTGTTGGCAATCCATATCGTACAAAGACGTATTCATATAGAAATTGTGTCGTGGTCCTGGCATCTGCTTTTTGAGTTGCCTTTGCTTCGACCCACTTTGTTAGATAGTCTGTAGCCACAATGATGTATTGTGCATGAGTCTTATATGCAGGAGGTGAAATGGGTCCGACATAATCAATCCCCCATTTTGCAAAAGCTCTTGCCCCCATCATTGGTCTAAGCGGCATATCATCTCTTTTAAGTGGTACTTTGGTCCGTTGACAGTCATCGCACCGTTTAATGTATTCCTCAGCGTCCATATGTAATGTTGGCCACCATATTCCTGCGGCTAAGACAAGTTTTGCTGTCTTATCACCTGAGAAATGGCCTCCACCTACTCCTCCATGAGCTTGCTCTAGGATTATCACATACTCAGACTCTAATGCGCAAATCCTAAGCTGGTTGTCTTTACCTCTCTTATAGAGTTGATCTCCTACTAAAGCGTAATCTCTAGCTTCTGTCTCTACAGATTTCTGACGATCTTTTGACGTTCCTTCTGGGAAAGTTCTATTTGTGAGATATTCAACAATATACTGACTCCATCCGGGAGCGATCATTATCTGATATAATGTCGAATACTCTGCTGGCGGTTTCGATGAACATATAATACATACAGTGACATATTCATGTACGCTTTCTTTCATTCCTGGCCAATAGACTCCCAATTGTAACAAATTCCTATATGTGTTCCTTCTTGAACAATGAAATGCACATTCCTGAACATGTGCTTCGCACAGATATATATTATATTCCTCAGGATTGATGCATAGTCGTAAAATATGATCATTTTCCAATTGATACAACCTTCCTGCAATCAATTGAAGATTCTTGGATTGCTGAATAGCAATATGTTTCTGGTTGTATTCTCTTCTATCAAACTCTCCTCCATAGGTTAATAGATTAACGACATTTTGAGACCACTTCGGCATCATTTCTATGTTGAACAAGTACGCGTCTGGCATGTCGTCATCTACTCCTATAGGGTCTTCTCCATTCGTCAATCGCGAAAGATGATCAGCTCTAAGATGTGTTTTTCCTTTCTTTACTACTACCGTGAAGTCGAATTCCAGTAAGATAATGAACCATCTCACTATTCTCCCGGTATTGCATGGTTTATTCACTAGGTAGAGCAAGGCTTGGTGATCCGTAAAAAACACAAACTTGTTGGCTAGAAGATAATGCCGAAATTTCTTCACAGCATATATCATTCCTAATCCTTCTCGCTCTGTTGTGGTGTAATTCTTCTCTGCATTGTTGAGCTGTCGACTGGCGTAACAGATAGGAAAATCCATGTTTCCTTCTTCTGGCTGAGCCAGAATGCATCCTATTGCATATGCCGAAGCATCTATATGCACATGGAATATCTTCTCCCAATCTGGTGATTTCAAGACTGGAGCAGTAATGAGTGCCTCTTTCAATTTCTTGAACGATTCCTCACACTCCTCTGTCCATTCAAAGTTCACTATTAGCCTGTAAAGTGGTTGGCCTATTATAGCGTACATGTAAATGAATCGTCTATAATATCCGCAATGTCCCATAAAGCTCTGTACTTGTTTCGCATTGGTTGGTCTAGGCATATCCACTATAACTTTTATCTTCTCTAAATCCGTGGATATTCCGTTTTGTGAGACAATATGTCCCAGAATTCTGCCCTGTCGGACCATAAACACACATTTCTCAGGATTGAGACAAATGCGATATGTCCTACATTTCTCAAATACTTTTCTTAGGTGTTCTAGATGCTCATCTCTCAGAAGAGAATGTACACATAAGTCATCCATGTATATTTCTAGAAACAACCTTAAGTATTCTTTGAAAGCATGCGTCATCAGCCTCTGGAAGGTTGCGGGAGCATTGGTTAGACCAAAAGGCATAACCCGATAAGCATAAATTCCCCACTCCGTTGCAAAAGCTGTTTTATGTTGATCTTCCAGTGCTATGGCTAGCTGGTTATATCCTGAAAAACCATCAAGAAAGGAGTATGCTGTTTTCCCTGATACACGCTCTAGAACATGATCAGTTATCGGCAGGGGATAATTGTCCCTGATTGTTGCAGCATTCACTTTCTTTAAGTTGACACACACTCGGAGTTTTCCGTTCTTCTTGGGTACTACCACAATTGGAGATACCCAATCGGTGTGTTCAATCTCGTATATGAATTCAGCTTCCATTAGCTTATCTATCTCTTCTTTGATTCGCTTAGCAAACGTATCATTATATGTGTATGGTCTCTGTCTGCTAGGCTTTGCGTCTTGTTTCAGTGGGATTGTGTGTTGGCATATCGATGGGTCAACTCCCTTTAAGTCCTTATAAGACCATGCAAACACATCCCTATACTCTCTGAGAAGACTCAAAAGTCTCTCTTCCTCGCCTGGAGACAAATCTGTGGCTATGTACACCGGTCTAGGTGTCTCACCTGGAGCTGCTAAATCAACTTTTTTTGCATCCTCCGGTCCGTCATAAGATTCGTTCTCCTTTCTCTCTCGAATAGGTGGGGTTAATACCACCTTCCTATCCTCTATTGTGAATTTCCTATAGTGAGAGGGAACATCCATGTTTTCCTTGATTTTGGCGTTTTCGTCCTCTCCACTCTCAATTTCTGTCGTCCAAACTTCTTTCAGAGTTTTCTTGAGCTCTCTGTACTTGTTTCTACGTTCTAGCTTGGACTCCGTGTGTTCTCTGTTGCGCTTGTTCTTTTCTGATTTTTCAGTTTCAGTTTTCGTTCCATTCCTTTGAACTTCGATTTCTTGAGCCTCTTTTGTTTTTTCGTAAGCTCTTTTGATCATTGCCTCTCATTCTTCCAGAAATCTTGTCCTTAACACAATCTTCCGCCTTTACTAGCATTAGGAATTGATTTTTTCCTCTTATTCTAGGCATCGGATTGGTTCTAACCCCCTTTGTTTTTCTCTTTGCTCTATAGCGTTTCTGGCGTTGTTTAGTTTGGTTCGGAAAATCATAAAATCGACATCCGTTATAGTTTCTTCGTTTCCGCTTGAATTGTCCGTTGACTCGTTGTCTGCTTCATTTCCCCACTCAGGATGATCGGGAATGTCGTGAAACACCTCCTCTTCATCTTCCTTTTCCAGTGTATCGTTCTTTTCAGTTTCTTTTTCGAGTACAGTTCTCAACATGAAGTACGGAACCACGTCGTACCCGTCCTTGTCGCAAAATTTCGTTGTGGGACCATCCGGAATTGCACAAACATCTAGGGTTGCTAGAATGTGTGTCCATTCTAATGGTTCAAGCGTGTCCTCTGGAAAGGGTTCTCCTATATAAGTTTCGTCTTCGATAGCCCTTTCTAAAACACATTCTTCTCGTTTCAGACTTCCACATTTCGAAGCTCCACACATCCATAACTCCTTGGGTTTACCTAACCAAGCTGGAAATTCGGATCCCGCCAAAGTAGCTGAATCAAACTCCTCCACCGGTGTTCGGTTCACATCTTTGTAGCTATGGTCTTTCAGGTTCACACGTGTAGTGGTTTCCATATTTCTCAGGTATATGTGATCGTAGCCCCAATCCTGGACCATTTTCAACTGTCTCATGAATGGTCTTCCCAGTATGATATCATAGTTATTCTCCTTGCCAAAATCGACAATAGCAAAAGTATGTTCGTATTCAATGCCGCAAGAAGTCACTACAACTTTCTCTAATAACCCCATAGGTTTCTCCATGTGTCCATCTGCTAATTGGAGTTTCAACCTAGTCTTCCTTATTGCTGGTTTCCCCCATTTTTTCCAGATTTCTTTTGTAGCAATGGCTACCCCAGCTCCGCTGTCTAGTATTGCCATCGTCTTCACTCCTTGGAATTCAACTGGTAAGGTTGTATTCCCCTCTTCACCTTCGCAATACTCTCCGACCTTGTTTAAGGATACAGGCTTAGCGTTCTTTTGTGGTTTACTCAGCTCTTGTATACCCTCTTGCAGTCTCGATGTTGGGTCTTTTATCCCAAATTTCTCCAAGCATTTTCCTACAGTGGTCCACATATGTGGTCTTAGCCTCAAAAGCTCAGTTAGAGTGATAGTGCATGTCACTGGTGTTGACAAGATCTCTATCAATCCTTGCGAGTCCATGACTTTTTCTGATGAGATTCTTCGTGAGGGAAGTGCTCTAATCTCGGATTTTGCTTCATACTCTCCTAAGTATGAAGGTAAGGTTTTCAGTGAGTGAGGTTTGCTCTCCATTGTTCTAACAGAGCCCCCATCTCCCCAGTAAGATTGCAGATCCAAGTCCACTTGAGATCCTGCCTCAAATTCCACTATGGGAGGATTTCTGATGTCCTTTTCCCAATTTGTCTGATTAGCTTGGCAACTTAGCTTGTTTGCAAAGTTTGCCTCTCTCACTTGTTTCCAAAATTCATTGTAATCCTCATCTCTTCCGTAAGACCTCTGTATGACTGGATGAAAACTCTCTATCTCCTGATCGGTTGTGTTCAACACTATGCGGTCATCCTTGTGTGTATTTTCAGGCTTTTGTGCACTGGGAGTCTTTTCAGCTACCCGTGAAATGATAGTCTCTTGCTGAATTGGGTTTTCCGTTCCACAATTCATTGTTTCTTTTGGTGGTTCTAATAAGGCTTGTGCAGTCTCGATCATTCTCTGGCACATTTCAAGTCTCTGCTTTTCCAATTCCGCGTTTGGGTATGTCATCCACCTCTGTTCTTGTGTTTGGTTGTTCTTTAACCTAGCTTCGTAAGCTCTCATCAGTGCGTCCAATGGTTCGTGTACTTTGTCGACTAGCACTGATCCCCCTGAGCTTAAGCTCGTTGTTTCTTTGATACTCTTTTGTTTCGTTCTTTCCGGGCTCATCTCTCGTTTTCCGTTTTGACTCTCAAGTTTTTCTAATCTATCTTTAGTTCGCTTTAGTTCCTCAGCTAGAATAGCGTCTTCACGTTCTTTTCTCAACTTCATGCGTGCTTTTCTAGCTTTCCATGTGTTTCTCTGACTCCGCGGTCCTTGACTAACCACTTCAGTCGCTAACTTTCCATTCTCAGGTTCTCTAGTGGTTTTCTTAGCTTAAGCTCTAGTAACAACTTGCGTTGGTATCAGAGTTTCATTTTCAGACCCACTGCTGGTAGGAATAGTTTCTAGCATATTCAATGTCGTCTTTTGCACTTTGTTTGGATTCTTTGAACAATCCTCAATGAAGTGAGTAACCCCACACTCAGTGCAACAAGTGTTAATTCTAATGATTTCCGTATGTGGACAAACATTCATCAGATGGTCACCTCCACACTTGTAACAGGGTCCTAGTGCTGGTCTTGGTCCCACTTGATTCGTCCTTTGTGGATAGGATGGTCTTTGTCCTGTTAACCCTCCATGAGCTATGAACATCAATGTTCTTGCGTCCAAATTGTATCTCTCTTCATCAGTAGCACTTGTAACTGTTGGGGTTCCAACATTCCCCATCATGCCCCATGGTTCTAGTTGTTTGGGTTCTTCTGGTGGGTAATACACAATTGGAGACATGTGTGCACCAGATTCTTCATAATAGGCTTGAACAGGCACTAAGGCTTGTTCTTCCTGATTCTCTAAGGTTGGTGCATATCCAATGCTTATTGGTCTTGCTCTTGGTAAAGGTGGTTGTTGTCCCAATACCGGTTGCGGTCTTTCTATCCCCTGGTACATCTCCCGTTGGGTATCGAGGTACTGGATGTACCTGAGGTGGTGCTAATTGAGCAGGAGGTGCATACTGACGCTCCCTTACATACCCTTTGTTGTAATAGCACTCCTCTGCTGGATGATTTGTCCATTTTTACTCAATAGCACACCATTTCAGCGGTTTTGGCAATGGTTTTTGGTATGGTGCCATCCTTTTTAGAGCCTCTTCTATCATTTGCTCTACATTTGGCATGGTTGTTGTTTGAACATTCTTTTTAGTGGTAGTCTCGCTCGCTACGGAGGAGGAGCTACTGGATGCAAAATCTGTATCCGCTGACACCTCTCCATAAACCGTACAGTTATCCACTAAGTACAATGCCTCTCTCGTTACTTGCTCGAAGCTTGTACAAGCTTTCAAGTGCAAGTCCTTCTTGAGAGTGTCGTTTCTCAGTCCCTCAATAAAGAGAACAGATAGTCTGTCATCTTGTGGTCGTTCACGTACTAGACATCTCTCAATGTATTGTTTGAAGCGAAGTGAAGCTTCCTTCACTTTTTCGTGTTCTCTCTGTTTAAAAGCATATATTTGTGAGACCGTATTGTGCTTAATCCCTCGTTTTGATAATTCCTCAGCAAACTCTCTTAGCAAATGGTCAATGTCATGGAATCCCCCTATGTTCAGTGGTTGAAACAATGTCAATGCCGTACCTTCTAGAGTAAGACCAAATCCCTCGTATTGTGTATGGAAATCGGTTATCTGCTCAGCTCTTAAGACTTGCTTAAAGAGTGACACATGTGCATACAGATCTCCTGAACCACCATACTTCTTTGGCATACACTTGGCTACTTGAGATGGTCTCATACGTCTATGGTCTGCTACCCATCTCATTGCTCCTGTGTCCCGGCTAAAGCTTTCTCTAGCATCATGGATCTCATGGGTTACCCTTGTCGGTTCCCCTGCCCTGAATCTACTACTAGGAGGTAAATGTGATGGTTTCGCTTCGAACCTTGGACCTGGATTGGTATATGTGGGGATTGGAACTGCACTATCTCGATTCGTATCCATTGACTCTCTGGAATGTAATGATCCCATTGGTCCGGGCTTCGAGTACTGAGGTTGACTGAAAGAGTCAGCAGCCTGAGTTCTTTGTCCTCCTGTCGTCATTGGGTTTTGCAATCCATTTGTTGGTGCTGGTCTTTGTGAGCTAGAAGTAACATAATACTGATGTAGTGGTCCCCCAAAGTATGTATATCCTTCTAATTCTTTCTTGCCCATTGTTGAGTATTGCCTCCCATACTTGTCGTAAGCAGCAATTTTCACTTCCGATCCCTCTGTGTAGGTAAAGACATAAAGTCTTTTTTGGTCTGTCAACTCTCCGGTATAGGGTTCTTCACATCTATAATAGAGATCTTGCTACCCATTATTATATTTATATAGCCCCACATAGATGTTATCAGTGTTGATCCTTGTAGTTTCATTCTCTCTTCTTAACCTCGCATCAGGGAAGTTCATTATTGGTGCTTTCTCCTCAAGTTCTTCATCTACTTTGGCTTTGGTGCCCATCAATCCCCACTTGTCCACAATGTTAGGGTTTAGGACTACCAAGTACATGGTACCCTCGTCATCTAGATATCTATCTCCGCTATAGCTCACAGGCACTAAGTCCTTGAACTCACTAGGTCTCTCCTCTATCTTTACACAATAGCGGTCCATTCCATCTTTGTAGATTTTGGCACCTTGCTCATTGTCGTACTGGCATTTTATGAACAATAGCTTCATTGTGGCAGAAGGGTTTGATGATCCTGCTGCCATATTTTCTCTGTTGTTCAGGTTCAAGTGTTCCAAGTGTTCGGTGAAAATCTCGTAAGATCACTCCGAAGAAGTATCAGAGACACTTCCTTCAAAGATCGGCTCTAATGGTTGCACCCAACTTTGGTTTACACTTCCCTCGGTTGATATGACACTTGCTTGTTCCCCTTGTTTTGGTTGGTTATTCTGGAGATTCCTGCCCGATCTCAAATTCATCAATTCCCCTAAAGGACTTTAACTTTTCCGTCTCGGCAATTTGTTTTCCCCAAGTTTTTGTGGTCAGAATTGATCCAAACTGATTGATACTTGGTCAATTGTTTAATCTTGTCAGTTGAACAACTTCTGTTTCATCAAGTGAGAATTTTGTTGCAGTTATGCTGAAAAAGACATTATACGCGCATGATGTCTTTTTTCACAGATTTAGACTATTTTGGTTATGCTCACTCTCAGTAGCCCCCTTATGCTCTGTCCACTCACAAAATTTAGTTTGAACTCTGTTTGAGCAAGTTATGGCTAATTTAGGCTTTTCTTGGCAATTTTCTGCTTTTGACTTGTTTTTTGGGTCAATTGTGATCCAAATGGGATGAAACTTGAAATATAACCTCTAGACAGCTATTACAATGGATCTGTGTTGGCAAAGTATCAAAATATGTCCAAAATTAGGTCAAAGACATCATACGCGTATGATGTCTTTTTCATCAATTTGGGTCAAAACTTGATATTTATGCTTCCTACAGTGCTTGTAACAATCTTGTCAGGTCAGATATCAAAAATAAGCAGTGGATGTGCCAAAAGACATTATACGCGTATGATGTCTTTTGTCCCAGATTTTGACTATTCTTGGTTTTAAGCCTTCTCCAATGTTTATAATTGAGTTTCAAGTGTTTTTGTCAGGTTTGAATGTAAAAACAAGATCTGAATCCAAAATTTCCTATTCTTTGCGTTTCTAAAACTCCGACTTGTCTTTTTGGGTTTCTTTGAGTGTTAATGCTCTTGTTTTAAGTTGAAATTAGGGTATAACCCCCCTTTTGAACACTTTGGTAAAGTTAAAATTTTTGTTTTGGTCTCTGTTTGGTCATTTAGACATCATACGCGTATGATGTCTTAAGTTGCAGATTTCCAGTTTTTTGGCACAGAATCCTTCCTAAAGCTTTCTCTAGTGCTCAGCAACTCCTAGATACACAGAAAATTTCTCTGACTTTTGTTTATTGCAAGTTTCACTACCAACTCGACGGTTTAGTGATCTAACATGCAATCAACCATATCAAGCAAATACTCCAATGATTACTAGCTCTAGATCAGGATCAAATGAAGCCCTACCTAAGCTATTCCTAATCATAAAATGGGTTTGGTAATTGTGATTTTAAAGATATCCACTGTCACTCACGGACTAGCAAATTCTTCTTCTATCCACAACTACTCAACACCAACAAAACAACTAACAAATCTAAGCTAAACTAAAAATACTGTCAACACGGAAGACCCAGAAATACCCCACTTCCTAGTATCTCTCGAGATCTTCGGAGTCCACCACTCCTAGATCTTTTCTAACTAAAGTATACAAAGTAGTTTATACGACTCACCTCGAAGGATTAGTCTAAGGTCACCTACTTAGGGCTCTCGTCCCCGGCAGCGGCGCCAAATGTTAAGGCGGTTACGCCGCTAGCGAAAGCTAAATAGCGAGAACTCAACCAACAACAGAATTTGTCAGACGAGGACGAAGCTTGACCCGTAGGCGCATGGAAACAACTAGGTGGGTGTCAAATCACCTACTCGACCTTCTAAAGACAATCACTACTAAGGAAATCAAATCTAAGTTCTAAAATACGCAAGTGACTGAAATCCGTACTACGAACGAATGCTATACGAAACAGGATCTAGAATCATTGAATCGATCTCAAACTCAAGGGGAAGTCTATGCACTAGGTAAGTACAACACCCTAAAGACTTGAACTGCAAAATCAACCTATAACCACTCCGTGCGGTAAACGCGTATGAAGACAGGCCGAAAAATACAGGTGACCGAAACTTGACCTCGATGGTACTAATGTGTAGCTCTACTTGTTGTGGTTCTATAGATATGCTGCACGCTCTATTCCGACACACGAGTTGGAAGAAAACTCACACCGAAGCTCGTAGGAACTTACCACACATAGAAGCCGATAGCGCGCACTCTTGGTATCAGTGCGTAGCTCTCGCCGTTGCTAACACAATGGCGGTGTCGCTTCTCCAATGGCGGCTCCGTAGCTCGTGTAGCAAGTAGATAAGACTCTCTCTCAGATACAGTCACGGCGCTCAAAAACTCACTTTGATTAAAAACTGAATCCCTTTAGGTTACAAAACTTTGGCTTATATACCTCAGCCTTGGAGGTGAGAACATCTCTAACTAATTACATCGGCAAGTGAAATTACTTCGGAATTACAAGCTGGAAACTCAATTGAGTCCCGTTACTTAATGAATGGCTCCAATCAAAATCAATGTCGGAAAGACATTTATCACAATCAATGGTTACAAAAATGATGAGTGTGAGCAAAAATGTGGGTGTGATCCTCTGCTGGCTCTGCTGGCTCAACACAACTAAACACATGGAAGTGACCAATTGAAGACTTCTTTACATTCCAAGCTTCATCAAAAGTGATAGACTACAAGATTTAGTAGGACACCAGCTGAGTATATATGAAGCATGCATAATCATCTCAAGCCAAAAGGCATGTGGAAAAGACTGGTATCTATCCTTACATAGTATTATCTCCATAAGTGGCCTCTCAAGAACACAAATTAAGTGATGTACATAAGCACCTTGGATCTATATGACGATGTGTGCCTTGAGTAATCATCATTGAAAGCCACAAAGTACAAACAATTTCTAAAAGGTGGAGTATACATTGAGCCACAAAATTCAACACAGACAAGCTGCAATTTGGACGTAGTCCACAAAAGACTATCCGTTGAAAACTTAGAATACTGCATTTTACCTGAAACATAGCTTTCACAAATATGTCAAGGCAGTGCCTCAAGAGGCAATAAAGCAACCATCTTCAATTTTTGCAAACATTGTAAATTGGAAAATCTAAATAGCTACGACATGAATAAAGGACTTATCATTTTGGATTTGGATATTCGACACATTCTTCATATGCATTAAGCTTATACAATTTTGTGCGCTTTGCCGCATGTGTCAGAGGCTAGGAACTTGCCTATGCACTATGTGCAAGCCTTGAAAGGCTGCAAGCACATAACTAGACAGTCCTATCAAGCTCAAAGAAACAATGGTGTGTCACTCACCGCTCAATGCTCCCATCGTTAAGGATCCTGTGCTGTGAAGAAGAAGGAGCCACCGTCGATGCTGCGCTCAAACCACCTCACCGCCGCCGATGTTGCCGCAATGCTTGATCTCTCTCTCTCTCTCTCTCTCTCTCTCTCTCTCTCTCTCTCTCTCTCTCTCTCTCTCAAGCATACACACATGATCACACAAAGGAGAAGGAGATAGAGATGGAGCAAGATCACTTCTTAACTTGCACCTCCAAGAATGAGGATTTTTAGGTCAAATGAACCTTTTATAAGAGTTTGACCCATTCACACATGGGCGCCCACAATGGCCAATCGTTGCAAAACTACTATAAAAATAAGATAAATGGTGCATCTCTCATTGGCGATCGCCTGCACACCTATTGGACCGACAAGCCTGGTCCATCACTCAATCCAATAAATAATAAGGCGTCCGTCGAAGGTGATAGAGTGTCTACACTGGGTTAACATGGGGTTAACATGCCCCCCTTCCTGATGTAGATTCCGTCCTCGTAAGCTATTGAGATGAAGCCCTTTCGTCGAGGTGGAAGAGCATTTGAGATTGAATGTCCTTAGCCTTCTTCAATCACTGTAAAATCAACCAAAATTGGCACAGTAATTGCATTCTCATATACAATTAAAAAGCATATGCACTTGTAGGTACACAAATTGATTGGTAACAGAATATTAAACAGTTTGTTAGCAGTAAAACATTAAATTGTAATATAATCATACGCATAAGCAATTGTAAAGGTCAAAAAATAAACAAGTCTAGGGTAGCTAATTTAACAGTCGAGAGGCACTAGAGGTCGACTATTAATACCATGGGCAAGCTTCTGAATTCTCTCTAGTTAATTAAGCTGTTTAATCGCAAGATCAAAGTATTTCATGTTCGAGAGCTGACTAGAGGCTATACCTAGAAGACCTTCTAGTTAAGATACGATAAAAGGAATTGCTCATGAAATCATCGCCTGAATTATTCCCTTTTCTTTGATCCCCAAAGTTTTTTCACATTGATTCAATTTTTTATGTGTGTGCTTATTTTGTATGCCTTGGGCTTTTTGCTTTTCAAGGAAAAGCGCCGACACTGGGAACCTCTAGAGCTCTAGTAACATAGGCAATACGTGTGAGTGAAGTACCAAATCAAGCTGGGATTTCTCTTCCAGCTTAAGATTTTACATTGTGGCACTTTTGATTTTTATTTTTTATTATTTTGTTTTGCTCGTTTTCAGCATTTCAATTTTGTAACTTTTGGGGGGTCATATGACATTGTTATCCTCCCCAGGCTCATCACACTAGTAAACTCCCTTTATAATACTTAAGGTAAAGGTCAATAGGGATTAAGCCCACTAGAAATCCCTAGTACATTGCACACAATGCTACCTAAATCGGAGTAAGAACCTAAAGTAACCATTGATTTTATTAGGAAGGCATTCCCCATGGTATTAAGAGAAGATCTCTAACGCCTAACTTGGTCAAACTAGCTTAGTCAGACTGCTTGATTCTTAAACCTAAACAAGGGATTATGACATAAATTTATATAGAATTTAATGTTTAATCTGAGCAAATGTGTTGAATATTGTGCTACCAATCACATTTAAAGCAGACAAACATGGATGCAAAAAAAAAAAAGACAAGGGGCAATGTTAATGGATAAGAAACACCTGTTCGTGTTGATGATCGAAGAGTGAACAAGACAAAGATTCCATGAAGGTCAAAATTGCAATTCTGCAATGCATTCTTGTACACACTAGAAAACACAAGGAATACCTCTAAGAGGCACATAAGTGGGAAGAGGTACCAACATTTATTGAGCACAATCAAACAACATAAGGAACCTAACCTAATTATTTGCACCCCCGTAGAGAGTCAAGGGAACAGGATATTGAATAGATGGGCGGGTAGCCCTAGGTCTAAACCCCTATCCTCGTCATTGTCGAGAAAAACAAAGTCATCATCCGTGAGACCATATGTGCCCTCCGTGTAATTGTGTAACTCTTCCTCATCATTAGACGCACAAATGTTCACTAAGAACGTCACTAGACGTCTATAGTCATCTTGGTCAAGAGGTAAGCTTGTGCAATCAGTGAGATGTCCTCTACTAAGTATGGATCAGTCATGGTGAAGAGACTATCAGCCATTCTAATTCCTCAATATTCTTCTCACACGCTAGCATATCTACCAAATCCCATTCACAAGAAAGCACCGGGTAGACTATGTGAAGCATTTGTGAAAAAGTAAAGAGGGTACCTCTCACCCAAGGTAGGAGTGGATGACTCTAGCATACTAGCCATATATGTACACATAGATAGATGATGGTTAGTGTGCAAATATTGTAAGGGTCATGTCAAAAGGTCGCGTCCTTGTGCATAATGTGTTTTTATGATTTTGGGTCATGTATTAGAACTTGTAGGTTTCTAGATTTTTGTTTGGTGGCTCATGCTCTTTTACTTTTTTATTTTTTATTTTGTGAGTATAAGGCTATATATCTACATTCCCTAAGATTGGGAGATTGAGAGGTCAAGAAGGAAGGTTAAGAGGGGAGCAAGTGAATGATGGATGTCGGCAAACACTCCCCCCTTCCTTGGGTAGATCATACCTTTTGGAACGACGTCGTCACCTTTTGAAACCAATTGTTCCAAGTTGTTATGGGTGAAGAATTTGACCAATAGTTTTCATCCACCCTAGGTGTTTCATCTAGCTGCAAGGGTGGTAAGGTACTCTCCCATTATTTTATTTGCAACGTTGTTGTAGGTGGTGAACTTACAACGAGAGGTGCAAATTATTTCTTGTTTGTATGGATATGTACAAAGGTAGGTGGAGGTCATGTCAAAGCTTCTATTTTCATATATGAACTACATGAAGAGCAAGAAGCTTCATTTTTTTTCTCTATGTTTGAGCTGAGCGAAACAAGCCTTTCTCTCTTGGGTACCCAAACTAGCTCCGGATGAAGTGTGTAGTGTTGTGTGATCTTTCCCTTCCCACGATCTTCAATCGGCTTTATCGTTACAGGATTTGACTCACATGGGTCAGGTGACAGGTAAGAACACAATTTATGTTTTGGCACTTAGATTTGATCATTTCCTTCATAGTAGCCTTGGGCTTCCAATAGTCATTTAGGAATCCATCGTAACATTTTCTTACATTTTTGGGAGCGAGTGGGGCGTCTCTTACAAGGCTCCTGTTTTTTAGCATCATCAATGGTCGCTAAAGAAGCTTTAGGGACCCATTTGTATGTTTTCTTGGTTATATTATGATGGGTCTTATGTGTCTCAAGCTTTGTTTCAACTACAAAAGTTGAAGCTCTAGAGAGTTGGGCTATAGGGACATATGGTTCAACATCCTGGACATGCAATGTTTTGGGTTTTATTTCCTCAGAGGTAATATCTCAGGGACTATGGCTTGAGTGGCAGGGCTAAGAGTTGGTTTTTGTGTTGTGACACTCCCAATCCCCCAATCAATAGTGCATTTGGTCGCTATCATCCACGCACATCCTAGGTTTATATTGACTTTCACAGTTCCAACAAGCATGACCAAAAAGTCTTGAGCTATAACCTCATTGTCATAACTGACAGACGTGTGCCAGGTCCCAAAAACCGTAGTTTTTTTCTTGTTGATACCCTTGACTTGGATAGCACTCTCAGATAGAAATGGATTTCCTAACTGACACCACACTCTATATGACAACAGATTATGTTTAGCACCCGTGTCTAATAAGACGTTATATATCACTTTTCCGTAGGTGCCATTTAACTCAATATTGTATCGTAGAGGTGTGTTAGAGTCCAACCAATCATCCTCTGTTTCAACGTGAAATGCATGTGCAATTCCAAGGTTGGCCTCTCGTTGGCATCTAATACGTTGTTGGCGCTCCTTAGCCTCAGCTTGAGCTTGTATCTTCTTCAATTCTGCTTGTACCTTGGCTGCCTTTTTTTAATGGATGGCACATAGCTCCTCTTGGATTAAAGGATCATAGTATCTTTTACATTTACTCCCATTGAGGAATCCAATGGTTTCAACTCCATCAAGAGTTTCTACACGAATGGTACCTTGTGGGGTGATTTCGCTTACTCTATATGGTCCTTTTTCAACATATTTCAAATTTTTCTTTTTGTTACGCACTCCATACATAAGGATTTTATCCCCAACCTTGATATCTTTGTCCTCTAGATGACGATCAAACCATTTCTTTCTCCTATCTTTCTCCACAAGTGCATTTTACATAGCCAATTGCCTTTCTTCATTTAATCTCTCAAGGATATATAAGCGCTCAACTAAAGGGTTACCATCCCAACCTTCTTGAGAAGCTACCCGTCGATTACGAATAAAAAAATACCATGGCATAATTGCTTCTTGGCCATATACCATTTTGAATGGTGTACAATTAATAGCCACTTTGTACGAAGTACGATAAGCCCATAGAGCTGATGTTAGCTTCAAATCCCAATCTATCCAATGAGCTTTCACTATTTTGGTCAAGTTAGAAATTAAGGTCTTGTTAGTGCTCTCAGCTTGGCCATTTGCTTGTGGATAATAAGGCATGGACTTATGGTGAGATATCAAGAAGTTTGGTGTGAGTTTTCACTCCATTTATAAAATGAGTACCATTGTCACTCACAATTTCAAAGGGACAACCAAATCTTGTAATAATGTTCTCAAAGAGAAACTTGGCAGTTGACCTTGCATCAGCCTTGCGTGTTGCCCTAGCTTCTTCCCACTTTGTCACATAGTCCATGGCAACAATAATATATCGAGATTGAGTGTTAGAAGTTGCCGTACTAATTGGGCCTACAAAGTCTAAACCCCATTTTTCAAATGGTTGAGTCACTTTAATAGGATGTAAGGGCATCTTATCCTTTCGTTGTGTGATCTTGTAGCGTTGGCATTCATCACAACCTTTTGCAAAAAGTGATGGATCTTTGAATAAGGTAGGCCGCCAATAGCCTGATTGCAACACCTTTCTAGCAGTTAGTTTCCCTGAAAAATGTCCTCCGGCTATATCCATGTGGGCTTCTTGTAGTATGTAAAAATACTAATCCTAACGAGAACAACGTCTAAGAATATCATCCTTCCCTTCCTGCAAGTAGAGAATAAGGTTCACATTCCTTTAACAGTTTTTGAGCTATATCCTCACGAAGCTCTTTGGGTGGAAAACCATTAACTAAAAATTTCACAATCTTCTACTCCATTCAGGCATGGTCTCGACTAGGAACAGGGAAGTATCGGGCAATTCATCATCGACTCCATTAGGGGCTTCACCATTGGGTATGCGAGACAAATGATCCACCATGACATGTATTTTACCACGTCTCACCACAATAGTAAAATCAAACTCAAGAAGAATTAACAACCATCGTGTAATTTGTTAAGTATGGAGTCTGATTTACCCTTGTAATTTTCTGTGGTAAAAGCGCACATTTATAGGGCCCCCATTATGAGGAGAAGCCATCGTGCGTGAAGGAAAATCACTCACCAGAAACCAAAATTTTCACAGACAAGAATCAGGGGTAACTCTAGGGGCCTCGGGGGCGGAGGCCCCCGAGACTTTTTTTTTTCCTCGCTGGAATATTATGGCCAGACGGCGGCCGAAAAGTGGTCGGAAAACAACCGGTAGGTTGGCCGGTGGCCGGTAGTCAATGGCCGGTGGCCAGTGGTCGGAAGTCAATGGCCGGTGGCCGGTGACCGAATTCAAAAGCAGACTTGTCTTTTCAAGGGCGGCCACACATGGGCGGATTGGAGAGTCC
The DNA here is from genome assembly GCF_014529385.1 of Adiantum capillus-veneris. Taxonomy (NCBI): domain Eukaryota; kingdom Viridiplantae; phylum Streptophyta; class Polypodiopsida; order Polypodiales; family Pteridaceae; genus Adiantum; species Adiantum capillus-veneris. Next base: position 100,085,755 of record NC_140951.1, read on the forward strand.
GGTTTGGACTTATTTGCATAACGACAGCTACACATGGCTGCCTTTCATAAGAGAGGACAGCCCTTTTGGCCTATAAAAGGAGGCCATTTCTGCACACATTTCATAGTGTGAAGTTGATGCAACAAGGTGAGTGTGAGGTGGTGAGAGTGAAGCAAGGCGGGAGCTCTATTAAGGGTTTAATCCCTTTGTAAACTACTTCTTCTTTTGAAGTGCTAAAGCCGTTGAGTGGCTCCTTTCCCGTGGACGTAGCCCACATTGGAACCACGTATATCATGTGTACTCTCTCTCTCTCTCTCTCTCTCTCTCTCTCTCGCTCTCTCTCTCTCTCTCTCTCTACTCTATAATCTCTTGTGTGTGCAATCTATCTCTCTCCATTAAGTAATCTACTCAAATATCTATTTAGCTACATCTTATTTCTTAACAACTGGTATTAGAGCAAGGTTTGATCGTAGCTAAATTATCTCAAGGAAAGGATTCCTTGAATTGAGTGGGAGTTATGGCGGAGGAAGGGAAGCTCAAGATTGAGAAGTTCAAAGGTAAAAACTACCAACATTGGAAGATGCAGATTGAAGACTATCTCTACCAGAAGGACCTCTATTTGCCACTAGCCGGTCTTGCAAAGAAGCCCGCAACGATGGCAGATGAAGCATGGATTGTCCTTGATCGAAAGGCACTGGGAACAATCCGGTTCAGCTTAGCGTCAACGGTGGCCTTCAATGTTTCGGAGATGAAGACCACGGAGGACTTGATGAAGTCACTTGACGACTTCTACGGGAAACCATCTGCATCCAATAAGGTATTTCTTATGAAGCGCTTGTTCAATCTAAAGATGGCAGAGAAAGGTTCAGTTGCAGAACACCTAAATGACTTTAACACAAACATAAGTCAACTTCGATCGGTGAAAATCAATTTCGATGATGAAGTGCGAGCTCTCCTTATACTATCATCTCTACCGGATAGCTGGGACAGCCTTGTGATGGCTTTTTCCCAGCTATCCGGTAGAGATGATAGTATAAGGAGAGCTCGCACTTCATCATCGAAATTGATTTTCACCGATCGAAGTTGACTTATGTTTGTGTTAAAGTCATTTAGGTGTTCTGCAACTGAACCTTTCTCTGCCATCTTTAGATTGAACAAGCGCTTCATAAGAAATACCTTATTGGATGCAGATGGTTTCTCGTAGAAGTCGTCAAGTGACTTCATCAAGTCCTCCATGGTCTTCATCTCCGAAACATTGAAGGCCACCGTTGACGCTAAGCTGAACCGGATTGTTCCCAGTGCCTTTCGATCAAGGACAATCCATGCTTCATCTGCCATCGTTGCGGGCTTCTTTGCAAGACCGGCTAGTGGCAAATAGAGGTCCTTCTGGTAGAGATAGTCTTCAATCTGCATCTTCCAATGTTGGTAGTTTTTACCGTTGAACTTCTCAATCTTGAGCTTCCCTTCCTCCGCCATAACTCCCACTCAATTCAAGGAATCCTTTCCTTGAGATAATTTAGCTACGATCAAACCTTGCTCTAATACCAGTTGTTAAGAAATAAGACGTAGCTAAATAGATATTTGAGTAGATTACTTAATGGAGAGAGATAGATTGCACACACAAGAGATTATAGAGTAGAGAGAGAGAGAGAGAGAGAGAGCGAGAGAGAGAGAGAGAGAGAGAGTACACATGATATACGTGGTTCCAATGTGGGCTACGTCCACGGGAAAGGAGCCACTCAACGGCTTTAGCACTTCAAAAGAAGAAGTAGTTTACAAAGGGATTAAACCCTTAATAGAGCTCCCGCCTTGCTTCACTCTCACCACCTCACACTCACCTTGTTGCATCAACTTCACACTATGAAATGTGTGCAGAAATGGCCTCCTTTTATAGGCCAAAAGGGCTGTCCTCTCTTATGAAAGGCAGCCATGTGTAGCTGCCGTTATGCGAATAAGTCCAAACCGGACCCTCCAATCCGCCCATGTGTGGCCGCCCTTGAAAAGACAAGTCTGCTTTTGAATTCGGTCACCGGCCACCGGCCATTGACTTCCGACCACTGGCCACCGGCCATTGACTACCGGCCACCGGCCAACCTACCGGTTGTTTTCCAACCACTTTTCGGCCGCCGTCTGGCCATAATATTCCAGCGAGGAAAAAAAAAAGTCTCGGGGGCCTCCGCCCCCGAGGCCCCTAGAGTTACCCCTGATTCTTGTCTGTGAAAATTTTGGTTTCCGGTGAGTGATTTTCCTTCACGCACGATGGCTTCTCCTCATAATGGGGGCCCTATAAATGTGCGCTTTTACCACAGAAAATTACAAGGGTAAATCAGACTCCATACTTAACAAATTACACGATGGTTGTTAATTCTTCTTGAGTTTGATTTTACTGTTGTGGTGAGACGTGGTAAAATACATGTCATGGTGGATCATTTGTCTCGCATACCCAATGGTGAAGCCCCTACTGGAGTCGATGATGAATTGCCCGATACTTCCCTGTTCCTAGTCGAGACCATGCCTGAATGGAGTAGAAGATTGTGAAATTTTTAGTTAATGGTTTTCCACCCAAAGAGCTTCGTGAGGATATAGCTCAAAAACTGTTAAAGGAATGTGAACCTTATTCTCTACTTGCAGGAAGGGAAGGATGATATTCTTAGACGTTGTTCTCGTTAGGATTAGTATTTTTACATACTACAAGAAGCCCACATGGATATAGCCGGAGGACATTTTTCAGGGAAACTAACTGCTAGAAAGGTGTTGCAATCAAGCTATTGGCGGCCTACCTTATTCAAAGATCCATCACTTTTTGCAAAAGGTTGTGATGAATGCCAACGCTACAAGATCACACAACGAAAGGATAAGATGCCCTTACATCCTATTAAAGTGACTCAACCATTTGAAAAATGGGGTTTAGACTTTGTAGGCCCAATTAGTACGGCAACTTCTAACACTCAATCTCGATATATTATTGTTGCCATGGACTATGTGACAAAGTGGGAAGAAGCTAGGGCAACACGCAAGGCTGATGCAAGGTCAACTGCCAAGTTTCTCTTTGAGAACATTATTACAAGATTTGGTTGTCCCTTTCAAATTGTGAGTGACAATGGTACTCATTTTATAAATGGAGTGAAAACTCACACCAAACTTCTTGATATCTCACCATAAGTCCATGCCTTATTATCCACAAGCAAATGGCCAAGCTGAGAGCACTAACAAGACCTTAATTTCTAACTTGACCAAAATAGTGAAAGCTCATCGGATAGATTGGGATTTGAAGCTAACATCAGCTCTATGGGCTTATCGTACTTCGTACAAAGTGGCTATTAATTGTACACCATTCAAAATGGTATATGGCCAAGAAGCAATTATGCCATGGTATTTTTTTATTCGTAATCGGCGGGTAGCTTCTCAAGAAGGTTGGGATGGTAACCCTTTAGTTGAGCGCTTATATATCCTTGAGAGATTAAATGAAGAAAGGCAATTGGCTATGTAAAATGCACTTGTGGAGAAAGATAGGAGAAAGAAATGGTTTGATCGTCATCTAGAGGACAAAGATATCAAGGTTGGGGATAAAATCCTTATGTATGGAGTGCGTAACAAAAAGAAAAATTTGAAATATGTTGAAAAAGGACCATATAGAGTAAGCGAAATCACCCCACAAGGTACCATTCGTGTAGAAACTCTTGATGGAGTTGAAACCATTGGATTCCTCAATGGGAGTAATTCTATTTCTGGCACAAATACTCTTAAGTTTGATGATGTTGTGGGTGTTCTCCTAAGCGAGGAAATGCGAAGGAGAAGCACAGGAGAATCATCAAGTGCTGCATTGTCAGTAGAAACAAGAGGAAGGCCTAAGGAGAGGTTCAAAAACCAAAAGGGTCGTGATCGCTCAAGACGGAGCAAGTCACGCACAAAGTCAATTCTTGAATGTTGGAACTGCGGCAAGAAGGGCCACGTCAAGAAGGATTGCTGGTCCAAGAAGAAGAAGGAGACAGAGTCTCAAGACAACAAGCCAACATCGGAGGCCAATGTGGTAGGTAAAGTAGAGCAAGATGCTCTAATTCTCTCATAAGACAATGTGTCTAATTCCTGGATAGTAGATTCCGGGGCTTCATTCCATGCGACCCCACACAAGCAACATTTCCAAGACTACACCAAAGGTAATTTTGGGTATGTATACTTGGGAGATGATGAAGCTTGTGAGATTGTCGGCAAAGGTACAGTTTCTGTCAAAACTGCTAACGGAAATGAATGGAAGCTTAAAGATGTTAGGCATGTTCCTTCTCTTCGCAAAAATTAAATCTCTACAGGACAATTGGACGATGAAGGTAACAACATTGCATTCGGAAACAAACGGTGGAAGATCTCAAAGGGATCTTTGGTGGTTGCCAAGGGAGAAAAGGTTGGTACACTTTACTTGTGTACTGTTAGCACGCAACCTTCAGCTTGTGCAGCAACTACAGAATTTGGCAGTGCAGTGTGGCACTAGCGGCTTGGGCATATGAGTGCCAAAGGAATGCAAATCCTTCAAACAAAGAAGCTTCTACCAGGTTTGAAAGAAGTGGACTTAGAGTTCTGTGAAGATTGTGTTTATGGTAAACAAAAGAGGGTAAAATTTCAAAAATCAGAAAATGAAAGAAAAATAAAAAAACTTGAGTTGGTTCATTCTGATGTTTGGGGTCTAGCAAGTACACCATCACTTGGTGGCTCATTGTACTATGTAACATTCATAGACGATGCGACTAGAAAAACATGGGTTTATGTCATGAAGAATAAATCCGATGTAGTTTCCATATTTCAAAGGTGGAAAGCCTTTGTGGAGAATGAAACATGTACCAAGGTTAAATGCCTCAGATCCGACAATGGAGGTGAATATTGCAGCCAAGCTTTTGAAAGCTTTTGTGCTAACAATGGCATTCAGAGGCAAAGGACAACCCCAAGGACACCTCAACAAAATGGTATTTCGGAAAGGATGAACAGGACAATCATAGAGCGAGCACGAAGCATGCGGCTACATGCAGGCCTACCGCTTGAGCTTTGGGCGGAAGCTGTAAGTACGTCTGTGTACTTAATCAACCGGTCACCCTCAACGGCATTGGATGGGGGAGTTCCAGAAGAGGCATGGACAGGTAAACCGGTGAATTATGCATTTCTCAAAGTGTTTGGGTGTGAGGCTTTCATGCACATAGATAGAAGCCTAAGATCAAAGCTAGATGCAAAGTCCAAAAAGTGTTTCTTCATTGGCTATGGAGAAGGTGACTTTGGGTATCGCCTATGGAATCCTGAAGATGGTAAAATCTTAAAGAGTAGGGATGTAATTTTTAACGAACAAAATATGTACAAAGATTACTTGGGAAGAAAACAAACAAAAGAAACATGTGATGAGTACATGGAGCTTGAGGACGGTGAAGACTCAAGGACTGCAAACGGTGACAATGTGCAACAACGTCAACCAAATGAGGAGCCTCAACCTATTCCCCGAAGATCTACAAGAGCAAGTAGACCTCCAAAAAGGTTTGTTCCTTCCTTCAACCATCTCTTGATCTCAGATTGTGGAGAGCCGGAATCATACGAAGAAGCTATGCAACATGAATCCAAAGAAGAATGGACGAAGAGCATGCAAGTGGAGATGGACTCACTACATCGCAACCTAACATGGGAGTTGGTTGAGTTGCCTAAAGGTAAGCGGGCACTTCAAAACAAATGGGTGTACAAGCTGAAGGAAGAAGAAGGTGGGAAGAAAAGGTACAAGTCTAGGCTTGTGGTAAAAGGGTTTTCTCAAAAGAAAGGTATTGACTTCAATGAAATATTTTCTCCTGTTGTAAAAATGAACTCAATTAGGCTTGTCTTAAGCCCTGTGGCTGCTCATGATTTAAATCTCGAGCAAATGGATGTAAATACGGCATTCCCTCACGGTGACTTAGAGGAGGAAATCTACATGCTTCAACCAAAGGGGTATGAAGTAAAAGGTAAGGAGAAAATGGTTTGCAGATTAAAGAAGAGCTTGTATGGTTTAAAGCAAGCATCAAGACAATGGTACTTGAAGTTTGATCGATGGATGTTGGATCATGGATTCACAAGATGAAACTCGGATCACTCCGTCTACACGAAGAATTTGGGAGATGGGAAGTTCATCATCCTAATGGTGTATGTTGATGACATGCTGATTGCAAGTGCTAACATGCAGGACATCAAAGACCTAAAAGAGGAGCTGTCTAAATCTTTTTCAATGAAAGATTTAGGTGTTGCAAAGAGGATACTTGGTATGAAAATATCAAGGGACAGGACGAAGAAGACTATCTCAAGAAGATTACATCAAGAAGGTACTAGAAAGGTTTGCAATGCAAAATGCAAAACCAATTTCTACACCTTTGGCTGGTCATTTTAAACTAACGAAGGATATGTGTCCAAAGACACAAGAGGAGATAGCCTATATGTCTAAAGTTCCATATGCTGCAGCGGTAGGTTCTCTAATGTATGCTATGGTCGGGACAAGGCCAAAAATTGCACATGCAGTGAGAGTTGTGAGTAAGTTCATGGACAACCCAGGTAAAGAGCATTGGCAAGCTGTGAAGTGGATACTTAGGTATCTAAAAGGGACAACAACAAATGCTTTGTATTTTGGAGGAACTGATATTTTTCTAGAAGGGTATGCTGATGCAGATATGGCAGGTGACAAAGACACTCGAAGGAGCACTACAGGCTAAGTGTTCATGGTTGGAGGAACAGTAGTAAGCTGGGCTTCAAAGCAGCAGAAAGTGGTTTCACTTTCTACCACGGAAGCAGAGTATGTAGCAATGACGCAAAGAAATTCTGTGGCTTCACAGATTCTTAGAAGAGATTGGATTCAAACAAGACAATTGTGTCTTGTACAGTGATATCCAAAGCGCTATCCATCTTGCAAAGAACTCGGCCTTTCATTCAAGGACAAAGCACATTGAGGTGAGATATCACTTCATACGCACTCTTTTGGAAGAGGGACAGCTAAACCTAGGAAAGGTGAATACAAGTGAAAATCCTGCAGACATGTTTACAAAGGTGGTCAACAAGGAGAAGTTGAGCTTTTGCTCATCTTCAATCGGCATTCAAGGATAAGAAGCCAGAATGGAAAGCAGTCACAGTTTTGGTTTGGAGATCAGTCTCCAAGTGGGAGATTGTTAAGTATGGAGACTGATTTACCCTTGTAATTTTCTGTGGTAAAAGCGCACATTTGTAGGGCCCCCATTATGAGGAGAAGCCATCGTGCGTGAAGGAGAATCACTCACTGGAAACCAAAATTTTCACGGACAAGAATCAGGGGCAACTTTTTCCCTCGCCAGAATATTATGGCCGGACGACGGCGGGAAAGTGATAGGAAAACAATCGATCGGTTGGCCGGTGGCCGGTGGTCGGAAGTCAATGGCCGGTGATCGGTGGCCGAATTCAAAAGCGGACTTGTCTTCTCAAGGGCGGCCACACATGGGCGGATTGGAGGGTCCGATTTGGACTTATTCGCACAAGGGCGGCTACACATGGCTGCCTCTCATAAGAGAGGGCAGCCCTTTTGGCCTATAAAAGAAGGCCATTTCTACACACATTTCATAGTGTGAAGTTGATGCAATAAGGTGAGTGTGAGGTGGTGAGAGTGAAGCAAGGTGGGAGCTCTATTAAGGGTTTAATCCCTTTGTAAACTCCTTCTTCTTTTGAAGTGCTAAAGCCATTGAGTGGCTGCTTTTCCGTGGACGTAGCCCACATTGGGTGAACCACGAATATCGTGTGTACTCTCTCTCTCTCTCTCTCTCTCTCTCTCTCTCTCTCTCTCGCTACTCTATAATCTCTTGTGTGTGAAATCTATCTCTCTCCATTAAGTAATCTACTCAAATATCTATTTAGCTACGTCTTATTTCTTAACATAATTCTTCCTGTGGAACAAGGTTTATTTACTAGATACAACAATGCTTGATGATCAACATAGAAAACAAACTTGTTGGAAAGAAGGTAGTGTTAGGTTTTGTGTGTAGCTCACATTATGCTTGGCCTACACTATGGAACACAACCCTTATCACAAACTTGTCCAAATACATTGCACCTTGACCCTTGCCTTTTTTCATCATCGATTATGTCATTAGAATCTCCCTCCAAAAGCCTATATAATGGGCCTCATTGCACTTGCTTAGAACTTGAATAATCAATCCACTTTGTACTCATCTCACTTGTGCATTGAGTCCTCTTATTTGAGTCTTGCGTGGCTGCACATGATGCTCTCTCAATCACCATGAATGCAAGCTTAGCATTTCCGCCATAGCCTACTTCTTTCCTAACATGTGGTATCAGAGCTTAAAGCTAGTTTAAGCATTAATCCAGCATTAGATCCTCTTAAGCTTGCATTTCATCGAAACCATCTCTAAGCTAGGCCATTGAAGCTCATTCCCTCTCTCTCTCTCTCTTGCTTACATTGGCCGCTAATCAACCTTTCTTGCATTGCATTTAGGCATAGAACAATAAAGACCATTTGGATTGATTGCTTTGTATGTGTGTGTGTGTGTGTGTATGTGTGTGTGTGTGTGTGTGTGTGTGTGTGTGTGTGTGTGTGTGTGTGTGTGAGTGACAAATCATGATATTTCATTTCAAATCTTGAAGCCTATTGTTGTCCAACCTCTGCAATTAGTGTGTGTGCACAAAGGAATGCTCACAAGATTTCAAATGAGCCCAAGAATTCCCATTTTGGAGGTTATTCGAGCTCCCATTGCTCTCGACTACCTGCTACAGTAAGTTGAATATCTTCAGAGTTAAGCAACTCTGACAAGCAAGTGAGATTGGCGCCTTGGCTAGCGGATTGACTCTTATCTTGGGGGTGTAATCGGCTATGAGCTCGAATATTGTTGGCCTATATAAAGCTTTCTGGGCGGACACGATTCCTCCATCAAATTCAATTTGCTGCTACCGTCAGGTCCGTAGGCGGGTGCTCTCACGCGGGCAAGTGATGCACGCCTATCAGCGGATTTGAAGCCCCGCAAGCACTTCATTTGATAAAATTTCGGGCCCGGTAGCGGACATTCTTGCGCCACACTTGAGCAAGGCTTTGCAACCGGACGCGACACCGCCTTAGTGTGGTTTTTAGATCCCTTTCGGGTCCGCACCATCCTCGGGGGGGCCCTTCCCACTCCACAGGTGGATCTCACCGGCTAACATAGGGAGCATTCCCACGGATTTGTAGAGCAGCCCTTGTAGATTTTTTGTTTTTAGCTCATCTCTTTTAGCATCTTGTGTGTCCACCAAGCTCAATTACCCCCTAAGCTTGAAAGTTAAATCCCAAATTGTAAAACCCTGATTCAAGGGACTGAATCTCAAAGCTTCAAGGTCACCTTTGCATATCTTGTGAAGAGGTGCTCCGTAAAACGGAGAGTGACTTCACAAGCTTTGTAAATTTGAGTTCTTAATTGCATCACAAGGATTAGACACCGCCTATAAATTGGGTAAGACCTTCCTTGGCACTCACAATGCACTCACAATTTGCACAAGTTTTCAACATGCCCACACAAACGGCATCCATAAAGAGCCCATCTGAAATACTATGTCTCAAGGAGGGAAACATCGACGACATCAAAAAGAGCATAAAAATAACGACAAAGATCACAAAGAAGACAAAGGCAAGAAACAAATATGACAAACTTGACAGCAAATCACTACACTAGTCACATTTGCACTAAAGATTCCAACCAACACCAACTTTTGACTTTGCACTTGTCTACCATCTTGTTGACAATCTCAAGGGGAGGCAATTTTGACATCCTGCACCCTTGTTGCCACTATTCTCAAGGGGAGGATTCTTGTTTACCTACATCCTACTGGTACTAGTTCTCTAGGGGAGGTATACTACCTTTTGTGAGCCTAACTAGATGGGAGACATAGACACCACTAGTAGGACTTTTGACATTTGGTGTTCCCCGGCACAAAAGGGAAGGCTTGTTAGGTTTTGTGCTTAGCTCACATTATGCTTGGCCTACACTATGGAGCACAACCCTTATCATAAACTTGTCCAAATACATTGCACCTTGACCCTTGCCCTTTTTCATCATCGATTATGTCATTAGAATATCCCTCCAAAAGCCTATATAATGGGCCTCATTGTACTTTCTTAGAACTTGAATAATCAATCCACTTTGTACTCATCTCACTTATGCATTGAGTCCTCTTATTTGAGTCTTGTGTGGCTGCACATGGTGCTCTCTCAATCACCATGAATGAAAGCTTAGCATTTCCGCCATAGCCTACTTCTTTCCTAACAGGTAGTAGTGAAATTTCTTTACTGCATAAATCATAGCTAAACCTTCCCGCTCTATAGTGGTGTAGTTCCTCTCAGCATCATTTAATTGACGACTTGCAAGCTAATGGGGTAGTCCAATTTATGTTCTCCTGGTTTAGCTAGAACACACCCAATAGCAAAGCTCGATGCATCAATATGCACATGGAAAATTACATTCCAATTGGGCACTTGTAGAATGGGAGCACTAGTCAAGGTCTTTTTCAATGACTCATAAGCATGGTCACACTCCGCGGTCCAGTGGAACTCAATAAGAAGCTTTTACAAAGGGCGAGCTATCTCGACAAAGTTTAAAATAAACCGCCTGTAATAACCAACATGGCCCATGAACCTTTGAACTCCTTTATAGTTTTTAGGTGGTGGAAAATTGGAAATGTCTTTAATTTTGCTCTCATCTATAGAAATCTCATTTTTGGACACTATATGCCCTAAAATGACTCCATGTTTAACCCAAAATTGGCATTTGAAAGGGTTTAAGGAGATGCAATACAACCTGCACTTTTCCAACACTTTTCACAATACTTGAATATTTCTTCCCAATACAAAGGAAACTTTGTTTGAATGTTTTAAAATCCTAAATATAGTAATGATTGGATAATGTAATGTGTGTTAGGGATTTTGTGTCTCTAGTCCCACACCACATGGATGATTGAAGACGAACAAACTACTAAATATGGTCGCTTTCCAGCCCCTTGAGAGTTATGATCAAGTCTCATCAATATCAACATTTGCGATATCAAGGGGTCATGACACTCAAGTTGAAGAAATTCACTCTATGAACGTGGGATAGGTGTCTATTCATGAGGTTGATGAGACTTTGGCTCCAGAAGAGAACAATCTCCAATTTATTTCATGGGAAAAGAGAAATGAGGTCACTGCAACTGTAGAGATGGGTGATGAGAAGAATATTTATATGTAGAGAGGTATCAATGTACTACAAATTGCATGTATGTTTAACTGCTTTGATTGTGCTTCTATTCTATTGTGTAGGTTGATTCCCCATGCACTAGAGTCAGGGGACTTAGAGATTATCTCAAAGGGTTGAAAGCTGCCTTTTCAAAGGAAGATTATATGCAAGAAAAGGGGGATTTTATTGTTTTTCTATGGGCATTTAAGAGAGACCAAGCCATAGTGACATGCAAGTATAAGGATCTGAGTCTTCAGATTTTTTACTTTGTAATTAGTTTGCATTTCATTTATGCATGTTCTTTATTGTGAAGATAAAATCAAAGGAACGGATCCTTCTAGCATGAAATTAATGAGCAATTTTAGGCAAAGTTGAAGCAACAACCTAAAACGTTAATTAGCTTTTTTTAGGCATAAGCTCACCTTACCATAGGTTGGGTGCATAGCCAAGGATCATTTCCACCTACATATTCAAACTAGCATGCTTATAACTGTAATTGAAAAGAAGATTATTAACATGAGATGACACAAGATTGAGGGCCGGATTTTATAAAGATGATGCCCCCTTTAAAATCTTTTAATTACTCATGCTCTTGGAACTCTTTACAACAAAGAGAAGCTTGAGTATACATAGAACTGTGGAGGCTAGGATCTCCATGACCCAAACAGCTTAGCAACTTCCTTGATCATCATAGATTGTTTTCCTCTTCTTCAAAGCATCAATGAATAAACAATACAAGAATATTGCAAAGAAAAGGAGCAGAATCCTTAGGGCTTTTGGTTATGAGCTTCATAAGAAGAAGCTCCATAGCATAGTTATATATGGAATACCGATGGAGGTTCCTGCAATTTCACACAGTCTCTGATAAGCCCGTCAAATGAACTTTGTAATTTTAGAACTAGCTTTTGACTTCTTCTACAAAGGTGTAGAGCTTGAAAGAGATAAATATTGATAATACAACTTTTTCAATCCGACCTCAGATGAGTGAGTTATACTCAATTTATTGAAGCCTACTTCTACAACCCTTTTAAAAAATAGTAACATGGAATTTCTAGGAGGAGGTGGAGTCCAAAATATGAGAATATGAAAGTGGGGCTTGTTAAGAGATAGAGAAGGAGTGAGCTTGAGCTCTTGCAAGCGCATGCGCGCGCGCACGCACACAAAGATGGAGGCAAACCCTATTCTTCATCATCTTCTTCTTCTTCAATAACTCAAGATAGGAGGTCTATATAATACATAAGAAAAAATAACAACATAAAAAGAAACTAGTACAACGGTCTAGTGTGAACCACTAGTTAGTGAGGTGGATGGATAAGTATGCCATCCCTCCAATAGGTAGACCAACTCGGTGTAGTACAGCTGAAGTATCATTGCCAAAGATATGTGTATCCACCACCAAAGCGTGCTAGAGATGATGATTGTTAGTGATAGTCATCTAGGAGTTGTACATATTGAGTTTGACATCTCAACACTCCCCCTCAAGCTCAACACCATCTCTCATATGCCAAGCATCGCTCAAAACCGCCACACCTTTTCTGCTCCAAGGTCCTTCATGAAGATATATGTAACCTGCTCATCCCTTGCCATGTACTCAAGGTCAATGTTGCCTGCTATGACCCACTCTCTGATGAATTGATAATGCACCTCAATGTGATTTTTCTGAAACATTGGCTTCCAAGCCAATTGGATGTTGTTGAGGTTGTCATAATAGATGCCAACTGCCTCTGTACCTGTATTCCAAAGTCTTGAAGTAGCAATCCCAACCATGCTACCTCATATGCCACCAGTGATGCACCCATATACTCTATGTTTATACTTGATAGAGTAGGTGTAGGTTGCTTCTTGCTACTCCATGTGATGGCAGCACTCCCAAGTGAAAACATGAATCCGCTAGTAGACCTACAATCGTATTTTCTACTAGCCCAATCCGCATTTGTGTAACCATAGAGCTACAACTCAACATCAGCCCTATAAAAGAGTGCATAATCCAAAGTAGCAGTCACATATCACAAGAGGAATCTGGTGAGTGATTTCCCTAGAGGGCGACATCAGAGTCAGAGTGGTAGTAGGAGGACACAGCTCTCACAACCACAATAGACCCAACAAAGTACTACACTACAACAAGGCCCTGCGCAATACCATGATGGAGATCAAAGGGGTCAGAGTGAGCAGCAATAGAGTGCTCATCAGTAGCATAGTGCTGATTAGAGACACAGACATGTAGATAGACAGGTATAAGAACAACCTATGTTTGTTTGTAGATAGATAGTAAGACAGAGGCTAGGAGAGCCGGAGCTATCCACAGGCAGCCATCATGAGGAGAGGTTACTAGATCAGGATCAAGAGGAGGCCCCAAAGCAGTTGGACAAAAGGATAGAGTATGAGGATCAACAGTAGATGGAAGTTCAGGAGTAGCTAGAGTTTCCCCATGATAGTCCAGTTCAACATACTTTGGATGTCTTTGAAATTCATCAGCAGGTGCCTTTTACAGTAGGTACTATTTGGGGGAGCAAGAGAGTGAGTCTTCTCAATTTGTAGAGGATTTTGAATATTCAGCACGTATTGCATCACCAAAAAATGTCCCATTATCAGAGATCTTGCGTGAAGAGTTCTTTACAGTTGGTCCATGGAGATCTGCAAATGTTTCTTTGAGGAGTGGGCCACTATGTGTCGACATGTTTTTCCTGTAGTTGTCGGGAACATGTCACTTTCTCCCGGGTCTAGAGAGAGAGAGCTTCCATGATTAGATTCAGGATGCGGGTTTTACATGGAGGAGGGAGGATGTTTATGATACCATACAGGAATAGACAATGGTTGAGGCCAACCACTTTATGGATATCAAACTACTTTATGGTTGAGGCCAACTACTTTATGGGTTTTACATGGAGGAGGGAGGATGTTTATGATACCATACAGGAATAGACAATGGTTGAGGCCAACTACTTTATGGATATCAAACAGTTTGCAGATTTTTTTTGAGAGTCATTTTAGTGAGGCCTTGAGGAAGTTGGTTTGGTCAGAGAGATGTACATTGCCTAGGGGTTTCACATTCCCTTGGCTTTTGTGAGCTACCACATGTGTGTTTATGGCGGATGCTTTATATCAGTCAAATACACAACACTAGACTTTATTGGTTTCAATACATCGCCTAGGGTGGACAGAGCTTTAGGCAAATTTGTGTAGACTTGATCATAATCTAGATAGATACCTTTCAACACTTGATTAGAGTATCTCTATCCCTAGATGTATCCTATGGTTTGATCTGGGATTTTTTCCCACGATCTCATTGTATATCTTAGCCCCCCAAGGAAGTAGCTTAAGTTGACAAAACACCACCAATTTGAGCTGCAAAAGTCAAAGAAAACTTGGACCCAAACCATATTTTGGGAAACAAGGCAAGTCAAATCCAAATCACAGCTAACTGATGAAGTTAGCTTCCATATACTTTGAGGAAGATGTCTAATAAGTTTGGTCCAATTCTATGAAAAAACATGGATTGCATTTCGTGTACCTTAGATTTGAAATCCAAATCACAAAGATTAGCTTCCATATGTCTTGGGGAACATCCCTGAACAAGATGAAATGAAAACCCACTGGAAAGGTCGTATCCTTGCATTTAGAGTGATAGATGGTGGATGGTAAAAATCTCAATAAAGGGAAATTTGTTTTAAAAGGAAAATAAAACAAAGCCGAAGGTTTTGGTTCTTAAATTTTTTTTTTAAAAAGATGTAGAATCTTTAAGCTCCCCTTGGAAAAAATAGGTAAAACTTGGTGATTTTTAGTGTAGCAAATGCTTTGAACTTTGACCTCCAAAACTTGAACAATTTTTAAGTGTGTTTTTCTTCTCTCGAGCTTTTAGCACGCGGAGGCCTCAACCATGCAAGCGTTGTCTAGTATATTGCCATATTTTTTCATGAAAGCAGTAGGTGGCATCCAATTTAAGAAAATCGATTCTAATAAAAAATCAAAATCTGTGAAGATGCATGTCTTGATAGAGGAGGGGTAAAAAAGGGATAGAAAGCTCTCTCTCTCTCTCTCTCTCTCTCTCTCTCTCTCTCTCTATGTCCAGTGCAGTCTGCATGAAACCTCTCCCACTCTGCCGCCCGCGTCCTTGACAACTAAACTAGCAAAGGGAAGAGGGCAAGGGCAGCCATCACTCGAGCCTTCCTTTGGCAGCTTATGATGGGCATGGCTTATGCAAGCACAAAGCAAGCTAAAGTGCTCTTCTCTTTACTCTATAGCTCG
This sequence comes from Adiantum capillus-veneris, assembly GCF_014529385.1. NCBI lineage: Eukaryota > Viridiplantae > Streptophyta > Polypodiopsida > Polypodiales > Pteridaceae > Adiantum > Adiantum capillus-veneris. The sequence goes on from NC_140951.1 coordinate 100,101,186, forward strand.
GTACGCTCCACTCTCTCTCTCTCTCTCTCTCTCTCTCTCTCTCTCTCTCTCTCTCAAAGAACCTCAAGCACAGCTTATGCCTTCAGAGAACATCCCTCCCAAAGAGGGGCAAAGACAAAAGAGTTACTAAGATCGATACAACGGAGGGTACCACTGCGACAATTGGCCCCTTGGGGAGTCTAAACATGGATTCGAATCATTACCTTGAGATGGAAGTTCATGGACATAGGCTAACTTCCTTTTTATCCTTGAGGGAAACATCATGATTCAAAAGGTTCAATCATGCCAAGCAAGGACAAGGTGAAAATACCCCCCCTTTTCTAATAGAGCTTCTGAATGAGTTTCTTCCTAGAACATGGCCTAGCCAATGGTGGGGGAGAGAGAGGCCACATTTTTTAGCATGAACCTTTTTTTTCCTCTTTTCGCAAGAGGGGTACGATATCATGGATTTATGGAAATTTTAATACATTCAATTACAATTGTGAGTTTGTCTTTTTCTGAAAAAAACAGAGGGGTACGATATCATTGATTTTGCAACTCTTTGATGATGGTGTTAAAAGTAAAAGTGAATTTATTGGTTGAGTACTTGACCTCCGTGACCCGGGTCATGGGTTCAAGTGTAACCAAGCGACATTGTACGCTCATAAGGGTGTGATTTGTCATCTCGCACTGTGTGAGGGTGATCTGCCAAAAAAAAAAAAAAAGCAAAAGTGAGATTTCATGAAAAGATATGGCACACACACTTGCAAACAAACATCTAGAAAAGCTACCCAAAGCTCCTTACAAATTGTTGTTGGCAAAGGTGCCCACCCCCTTCCAAATCTCTCACCTTTAACGCACAAAACAACAAACTAGGTGCGGGGGGGGGGGGGGGGGGGGGGGGGGGGGGGGGGGGGGGGGGAGTAATGGCTCTCCCTCTCCATCTGTAGATTGACAGAGGCGAGAGAGAGGGAGGGCACCCCAACCACATGGGCGGGGTGTGGGCAGCGGGGGAGGGCAAGCTTGGGGAGGAGGATGTGGGGGGTAAACTTGTTAATTTTTTTATTTTTTTGTTATCAAATTTACCCCCCCCCTTTGGGCGGGTATTCCCATAGGACCACACCTCGTGTGTTCGTCACCCTGCTATCTTGTATGATTTCAAGAAGCTCGCCACAGCCAGATCTCCCCAGACATGCAGTAGTCCCTTGCTTGCCATATACAAAGTACCCAACTCTTTGAGTGCATAAGAAGAGCAGTACTTCCCGTTCTGTTGCTACCAAAGAATCAACCAGTCTTGAAGAACTTGATTTGCCACGTCCTTTGTATGCACTTGCAAATTTTTACAGCCATGCCACTGATAGCCTGGCATTCCACAAGTGAGCTAGCTTTTAATAGCTATTCTGCACCCCAAGCAACGATCTGACTGCCCGTTGGTAGAGCACCCCATATCACTTTCCATAGACATATCTTCATATGCTGAATCCACCTTAGCTACCACAGAATCATCAGTGCTGCCAAAAATTTACCAAATGCTTTGGGAGGAGAGGGGAAGAGGAAAAACGTTTAAAAAATAAAAAATAAAAAATAAAAAAATAAAAAAATCGGCCATCACTATTTGCAAATCGCGTAGAGGAGGAAAATGGGTTGTAGTGTTTGTTTTAATGCATGAACCCCAATCCATAATGCCCGCGTAAACATCCTTTTCACCAAAATGCAACATCATATTGTGAGAGTGTAGATCATTGTGGAGGTAGTTATGCATATGTATATACTTCAGGAGTTGGAGAAGAGCATTGATGATATGTAAAATATTCTCCTAGAATAGCTCTCATGTTCCTGCAGTGACTATGTAATCGTGAATGGTAGGTTGATTGTCGTCTACAGTGTATTCTTTTATCCATTGTTCCACAGGGCTGGCAATTCCAAAATCGTGAAATGAGCATAGGTCGCTCCACGTGACGTACCATGGCAAGTGGATAGATAATACCACGATGTGAAATATCCAAAATTGTTTCTTCGTCTTTGACATGCTGATCCATCGTGTGCCCATGTAAGTGTACCTTGAACACTTTTGCAGCGTACACTAGATCTTTGAAGGTGGGATGTGTAACACCCACATGCTTCATGTGTGCCCCTCTTCCCTCTCCCAGTTGTGGAGCCTGAATGTTGAAGACGACTGTGTCGGGTAAAAGGTGTATACCAGGTGGCAGTTGAGAGAGGTCTAATGCAGGAGCGATTGACACAGCAAGCTCTGTTCTAACAAGGACTTCTGGATCTTCAATAGCATTGAAAGAGCTGGCTTCCACTCTTGTACTCTTTGCTGCTCTTTCTAGCTTTTCCTTGCTCAACTCTGTATAAAGCTGCTCCACAAGATGTATGCACTCAGCTATGTTTGGCAAGGAAGTAAGGATTTTTTAGCTCCTGAAAGGTCTTTGTGATCTGCCCAATGGTTTGCTTGACCCTATTCACTAAAGCACCTGATGTCATGAGTGCTATGTCAAAAGTAGCTGGTGCAAACACAATATGGAGCTGTTCAAACACAGACTTGGTCAAAGTCTCTGTACGTTGGTAATAATGCTCCAAAGCGACGGGGTTTAAACAACGGCTAATCTTTGCCTTTGACATGCAATGAAAGTGTCTCACAATGACTTTGAAGATGAACTTTTGTTGATGTTTTGCTAGCTTCGTGTCTGCCATATTTGTATGACAAAATTACAAATTAAGAATACTACGATATGATTGTACACCATAGTTATTATATAATGAGTGCAAATCATAAATATTATAAATGATTATATGAATTTATTAAACATTATGAAATTATTGCAAATCATAGAGAAAATGTCATGATTACAAACCACACTATGCGAATTTCCACGACAATCAGAGAGAGAGAGAGAGAGAGAGAGAGAGAGAGAGAGAGAGAGAGAGAGAGAGAGAGAGAGAGAGAGAGAGAGTTGTATGCTTTAGTGTTGATCTCAACTTCATTACAAGCATTTTGTATGTCACCTTCACATTTGCCAATTTATGCATCAAGTCCTTGGTGACTACATTACTAATGCGCTTCCTCCTAGGTGAACGTAAGATGGCAATCACATCATGTGTATTGAAACAACTAGTGAGAAGGTTGACTCGATCATCTTGGCTTCATCCACTGCATGCCTCTTGAATAAAGTTTTTGGCTTGCAACAAGTTAAATTTGAGTAATTAGTGTGAAGTAGAAACATAAGGACAAAGGCAAAAAAAATCACATTGTGGCTGTCACTCGTCATTTGCATCCTCTACGTGCATGTGCAAGTGTTTCAATGGATGCAAATGTTTGCTTACGTTATTTTGCACCAAGTGGTGTTTCTTTCAATTGCACAATGGTGTTACCAAGCTTTAAAATGTTGGCCTCCTTCTTCTACATTTTTTGTGTAGGGTTGCAACCAAAAATGTTGGAATTAGGGTTGCAGAGAAACACACACAGCTTGGAGAAGACGAAGGAAGCTCAAGGCACACAATAGAGAGTGTGTTACTTAGTGTGCAATGGAAAGATAGATAGCCCTAGAGTGATGGGCGTATATACAATGCACGGGGGAAAAAACCTCCTAAAGAGGGAAAAAATGCCCCGGCGGTCCTAGTGTGTTCACACACATCACTACCACATGTATATGGTAACAAATCCCCCCTGGAGTGATGCGGTGAACGAGAGCTGGCACATGAGTAAAGGGAAGTGCCATGCCCTGAGGACAGGATCAGTCCACAAAGGGGAGTAAGCCCAAAGCTTTGCGGAAAGCTTCAAGCTTCTCACGAGACAATGCCTTTGTGAAAAGATCGGCAAGGTTGTCCTGTGTTGGCACATAAGCCAAGCTGATCTCTCCTGCTGAGAGCCTCTCCCTGACATAGTGGTAATGCACCTCAATGTGCTTTGTGCGAGCATGAAAAACTGGGTTCCTCGCAACTGCCAATGCGCTCTGACTGTCAGTGTAGATAGTGTTGGCAGTGTCCTGTCCAACACCCAAGTCAGCCATAAGGCGTCTGAGCCATACACACTCAACCGTAGCTGTGAAGACTACCCTGTACTCAGCCTCACAACTCGAAGTGGCCACAGTAGGTTGCTTCTTGCTCAACCATGATATACATGAACTGCCAAGCATGAAACAAAAACCACTTGTGGACATTCGCGTGTCAAAACAACCAGCCCAATCTGAGTCCGAAAAAGCATGTAAGTCTGGCGGCAATGATCCCCCCTTGGGATAAAACAAGCCAAGATGTAAAGTGCCACTAAGGTAGCGGAAAATCCTCTTGACAGCCTGCCAATGCTTAGACCCTGGGCTATGCATAAATCTGCTGACCTGCGAGACTGCAAACTGAATATCTGGCCTCGTGTTGCATACATAAATGAGGCAGCCAACAGCAGTTTGGTAAAGAGTGACATCAGCAGGATCGCCAGCATCATGTAGACTCAACTTCAAACCTGTTTCCATGGGAGTGGCAATAGGTTTGCAATCCTCAAGTCCAAACTTACATAGCAATGTCTCTATGTAACTTTTCTGACACAAGGCAATACCACCATCACACTGCTTAAACTGTATACCCAAGTAATGATGCAACAGCCCCAAATCTTTCATCTTGAAAGTAGCATTCAAATCAGCCTTAAATTCAGCAATATGTCTCTCATTTGGTCCAGTGATCAGCAAATCATCAACATAAAGAACCACAATGAGAAATACATCATCCTCACGCTTTACATACAATGTGCTTTCTGTTGGACTGTTACGAAAGCCTCGTTTAACCAAATGAGTGTCAGCTTTCTCATACCAAGCACGAGGAGATTGCTTCAACCCATACAAAGCCTTCTTACATTTGCACACTTTGTCCTCTTGTCCTTTTATGACAAAACCGCGAGGCTGCGTTACATAAACTTCCTCAAATATGTCACCATTCAAGAAAGCAGTAACAATGTCTGATTGATGTACATCCCAACCAAAATGAGCTGCCAATGCACATAGAAAACGCACAGTAGTCATACGACAAGTGGGAGCAAAAGTCTCTTCATAATCTATGCCTTTTTGTTGTGCATAACCCTTTGCAACAAGTCGAGCCTTATGGCGATCGATCTCACCATCCGGCTTGCGTTTCAACTTGTAAACCCACTTCGTACCAATGGCCTTTTTGCCAGGAGGCAAATCACATAAAGTCCATGTGTCATTCTCTATAAGTGCATCATATTCTGATTTCATGGCAGCAATCCAATTTTCTGAATTCTGTGCTTCATCAAAAGACAGAGGCTCCTCAACATCATGTAAACTAGACACAGCCAAAGCATAACAATCTGATGCATAAGATGCATGGCGAGAGCATTTTTTCAGATAAAGGGGCATCCAATTTACTGTCACGCAAAGTGTGCACCAGCCATTTTGGCATACCTCTAGCTTGCTCATTTTCAGCCCTTTCCTCATCAAGTACATCATGTACATCTGCATCAGGAATAGGCTGTTCTAAAACATTTTCAGAAACCCCCATAGGCTGTACATTTGCCTCATTGGAACTTACATTCGTATTTCCACCACTGAAAAGAGGCAACAAAGTGTCATAAATGTCCTGTGAGCTTACATTACTGTCTCTAGTACATGACAGCAAGGGTTGAACAGAATCTTCCACAAACACTACATCCCGTGAAACCAGAATACGTTTTGTTTGCGGATGATACAACCTGTAACCTTTGCTTTCAGCACTATAACCAACAAAAATACATTTGACAGCCTTATCATCCAATTTTCTGCGCTGCACTTGTGGCACCAAAGCATATGCCAAACAGCCAAAAACACGCATGTGCTCAATAGAAGGTTTTCTATCATGCCATGCTTCATATGGAGTAATAGACTGCAAAGCTTTCGTAGGACACCTGTTAAGTACATAAGTGGCACACATGATGGCCTCAAGCCAAAAAGAATGCGGCAAAGCTTGACTTTTGACCATACATCGTGCCATTTCCGTTAGTGACCTGTTTTCCTCTCAGCAACACCATTTTGCTGAGGTGTATAAGGCACTGTACATTGGTGTTTTATCCCACGACTAGCCAGAAATGCATTAAATTCATGAGACATATACTCCCCCCCTCGATCGGAACGGAGGGTGCCCATAGTACATTTTGAGACATTTTCAGCCATAGCCAAAAATTGTTTGAAGCACATAAAAACTTCGGACTTCGCTTTAAGCGGAAATACCCACGCATGCCTGGAGTAATCATCAATGAAAGTCACGAAGTACAGGTAATTGCCCAAGGACGGAGTTTGCATGGGCCCACAAACGTCACTATGCACAAGCTGCAACCTGCATGTAGCCCTAACTGAACCATCCTTTGGAAACTTAGAACGCTGCATTTTACCCAGAATACAGCCTTCACAAACATGTTTGATAGGTGCTTCAAGAGGCGGCAAAGAAGCAACCATATCAGATTTCTGCAAACGCAGCAAACTGGCAAAATTCAGATGGCCAAAACGTGCATGCCAAAGTTTTGCATCTGAAATAGCCCTTGAATCTGCAACAGCATTTGCAAAATTTTGTCCACACTTGTCATACAAAGTGAGCTTATACAGCCCACGGCACAAAAGCCCAGATGCAACAATTTCATCACCAAAACTGAGATCATGAACTGTACATCTATCATCCACAAATTTGACTACAAGTCCAAGTCTAGCAAGTGCGGATACAGACAATAGATTCTTCTTGATCCCAGGTACATAAAGTGCATCAACAAGTGTGAAGGAACTGCCATTAGCAGCAGTGAGCACAATCTTTCCAACTCCCTGAACTGGATAAGAGGCATTGTTGGCACAAGTGACTGAATTCCCATGAGGGACAGACTCGAGAGAGGTAAACAATTCACGATGTGAGGTAATGTGCTTTGTAGCACCACTGTCGAAATACCACACATGTGAATCTGCAGCAACTGACAAGCATGCATCATGGACAGCAGGATTGTAAGTGCACTCTGCGCTAAAAGCCCATTCTGCATCAACATCAGCATCACAATCTCCTTTCACAGAAGACTCAACAATGGCTGCATTTGTAGTGGAACCAGCATTTGCAGTGGAACCACCCTCTTTCTTCTTAGCCTCTTTGGCCTTCAACTTAGGACACGACTTGATCAAGTGATCATTGGCTTTACAATAATGGCAACGCATCTTCTTTTTGCCCTTATCACCAGAATTGCCAGACGAAGTGCTGCCAGCAGAAGCATTAGGAACAGAATTTTTTCCACTCGCAGCAGAACCATAAGAAGTGACTGCATTACTGTTACCACCCTTTCTTTGAGAAGCAATAAAAGCCTGTTCAACTGCACGCTGCCTAGTCCTGTTTTTTCTAGAAAGTGACTCTTGCAACAGCAATGTGCATAATGCATCAAACTTGACAACTTCAGGATTTCCTTGGGTCATCAGTCTCCAAGTACTAGCAAAAGTCTGGTAGGAATCTGGTAAGGCATCAAGAACAGTCTGCACAAGGGAACTGTCAGAAATGACTTCACCTGCAGAAATGAGTTGCTCATTGATATCCTTGACACTAGCAAGGAAAGTGTCCATATCATCTTCCTCATGCATAATCTTCGACTCTAGCTCTTTACGCAGCAAAGCAATTTTAGCCTCATTGCGGCTTGCATAAAGACCTGCTAGAATATCCCAAGCCTGTTTTGCAGATTTTGCTGAACGGATGTGAGGAATAATGGTGCGCTTCACAGACAACGCAATCAATGCATGAGCCTGCGCATCCTTAACATCCCAACGAGCTTGTTCTGCTGTAGGCAAAACAACTCTAACAACTGCAATCCTTGCAGCAAGACCTGCAACATCCTCAACATCGCCTACATCTTCAGAACCAGGACGTACATCAATGCCCTGCACAATGTTCCAGACACCTTTTGACACAAGAACATGTTGCATCATATAAGCCCACATAGGGTAGTTGTCCCCATCCAACCTGTCCTCAGCAGCAAACATCTTGAACACATCTGTGTTGTTGTTGTCAGCCATGGTAAATGCTGCACCTGATGTGAAAACTGCCCGAAAATAGGAGAAATGGAGCGGGAACAACTTGTGCTATATAGCACAAACCGTAGAAGACTATAAGGCACCTGTTATGCAGAAAACGGCACTGACAGAAAATCTGCACAAAATGACGAAATAGCCTGTGCAGTACTGCCCGTAGTGGAAACGGAGGCCGAAATGAGCCCAAATCAAAATTCTGAGCAGACCAAGCTCTTCGAGCTTTCCCAAAATATTTGTCGACCTGCGAACGCTTGCCAAAGCTCACTGAAATCGGAGAAAGTGAGCAGGCGTGTGTTGGAGCAGCTGGCGACTAAGCCCGGGAGGACGTGACCTGCTCTGATACCAATTGTTGGAATTAGGGTTGCAGAGAAACACACACAGCTTGGAGAAGACGAAGGAAGCTCAAGGCACACAATAGAGAGTGTGTTACTTAGTGTGCAATGGAAAGATAGATAGCCCTAGAGTGATGGGCGTATATACAATGCACGGGGGAAAAAACCTCCTAAAGAGGGAAAAAATGCCCCGGCGGTCCTAGTGTGTTCACACACATCACTACCACATGTATATGGTAACAAAAAAAAGTCATGAGAGAGAGAGGTTGCAACCTTTCTCTCCGATGAGGCAATTTTTTCTTGTAATACCAATGTGTTGAGCTAAAGTGCTTGACATTGGTGAATCCACCAAAGCAAAGAATCACTTGCACCCATAGAAACCCGCTTGCAACAATAAGCTAATAGGCATGCCTCTCCTCTCCCAAGATATTGAAGAAACGTTGATGGGCTATTAAATATTAGATGGAAGCGGCTCATAGGATCATATGGGTACAAATGGTCATCCACCCAAAGGTCAATATTAGTGTCACTAGTGGTGGAACGTTCTTATGATGATCTTTGGTCACCCACACGTGCAGTCTTCGGTGCAAACTCCATGGACAAGCGAATATGTAAACTTGTGGTATGCGGACTACGTGGTGAAGGAACACAGTTTGTGATGTCATTGAGCACCATGCTAGTTGATCTTAAAGAAGTAAAGGAGGAAAAGAGTGAGGGTTTAGGGTGAGGAGAGGGAGGGGGGAGGAGGGAGAGGAGAGGAAGGGGGAAGGAGACAAGTAGGGACGGAGAGGAGAGAGAGAGGGAGGAGAGAACAAATTTTTTTAAAGGAGAAAAAAGAATATTGAAACAGTGGACTTTTAATTAGTGTAAGTCAAATAAAAAGTCCAACAATGGTTTTTTTGATATACATATATGTTAGCAGAAAGTTTTAGACAAAAAATAAGTGAAAATAATTTTTTTGGAAAAAGGTTACTTATTGGCCTTTAGTTATGCACATTTTTTATGAAGTGTCAACGGAAAAAGAAAGGAGGTAGGAGTTAATGCAACACTCCCTTTTCCCCTTTACTTCAAAAAGCTAATGAGAGAAAGAGACCTCTTAGCTTACCACATTCTATATGGACCTATAAAAAAAGCTTTAAAAACCTATTAAAAACTAGCTTCATGAATGCTCTTGTACCCTTAAACCTCCACATCATTAGTTTAATCCTTTAAAATTAGAGATTCTTACAAGGCCCATGCAACGTCCATTTTTTTCTTAATGCTATACGTTATTATGACCATACTTATATGGAACAAATGAAGTTACATTATATACTATTTTATCGTTCTTGATTGGCCAAACCCGTAGCTTTGATAACCATAGTTAAGTAAACATTGTTGCGAAAGTGATCTCGACCCCAAAGTGTCACCCTTGTTATGCTTTGATGCATCCACCATTTGGTATGTGCTACAGAAGTTTCCAAGTGAGGGAAAGAGCAGGCGCTCATATCACTCCACAAAGTTTCTCTTTACAAACTTGTTTTCTCGTTGAAGATGAGGAATCACCACCGATAAAACCAACTCTTGTTGTCGAGCTATAAAAAAGGTAATAATAATGAGCGAAGAGACACCCTAAAGGATTAAAAGACATAATAATTCCAACAAGATCCCTTTCAAGCCCCTGTAGACTATGTCAGGTTCAACATTAGCTATGCTGATGATTCCTAATTCCATAGAAGTCTGTCTAATTCCACTCATCTGAGTACTTTATCCTCACAAAATTTGCTTGCACATGAATTCACTATGTTGTTTCTCATCTCAATGCTGATAAATGCAAAATGAATATTTAGAAACATTGACCCTTATTCAAGTGCAAAAGCCAATTATCAAACCCAAAAAGGGAGGCTACTGTAATATCAGAAATGTTAGGAGGAAACCTTTAGATGTTGAATAAACATATTAGCAAGCTCAATTACAACAGTTAGGCCTTACGCCCAGAAGGCCTTTTTGATTGCCACCTACATGCCTTATGTTACATAATTGACATATATATGGGCACTAAAATGATACAGAAAGAGTCATTCTGACATGATCTTAGTTGGAAGGATCACTACTAACATACTGAGTGATGTCAACAAAAGGTGGCAAGGAATGTTGGTTAAAGAATGGGGACTACACAACGCTAGCTGCAAATATTGGATGATAGGCCACCTCCAGGTGATGTCCGCCTTGGGCTAGGTATATGTAACACTTTGATTTAATCTGTAGAGCACTTCTATGATAAACAATTTATAAATGTCACCAGCTTGCCAATAGCCACTTAATCCATGCTCTTGACTCCTGAAACTGGGGGCGAGAATCTCCTCATAGTGCACGCATTTGACAGTGAGCATGAGCATATTCCTTTTACATCAGGAAGTAGATGCTTCAATACTAAACAAGCAATAGAATCATGCAAAATATGTGGCCGATGATGTGAGATTTTACAGAACCTGCAAAAGGAACATTCAACCTCTAGGTTCTACTGGCCAATTCTTGCTTCATTAAATAAATAAACCTTTGCAATCAAGTCACAGCATCTACGAATGAACACTACTAACACCTTCCCTATTAATAACTTCTCTATAATGCCAATAGTAGAGGATTTGTTGTATAGCAAGGAGACTCAAAACATAATTTCTTTTTTGTTTCTCTATCATTCAATTTGAATAAAAGTGTAGTGTTCATAGGACCACATTTTACCAAAACCTCACCATAAAACCGTAGAGATCTCATTAGCCTTTCTCCAAATAGCGGAAGATTTCACACTAGACTGTACGCATGATGATGTGGCAACGTACGACTGTGGGTAACGTGGCTGATTTTCACCGGAGATGCTTTTTGGCGTCAATTATTGGATGCTTTGACTTTGTCGAGCTTTTTGGGTGCCAATTATTATAAGGAGAGGTTTTTGGTGCAAACAAGAACCCAAGGGACTAAAAATATGTGCCTTGGGAGGACTATGGTTAGAAATGCTCATTCATTCATACAACTGCCAGAACATGCTCATTCATTTGGGTTTTCCACAAAGGCTCTAAAAAAAAAAACCTCCCCTCAGATCCAAAGACGGGAGACTCATTCATTCATTTGTGTCTTCCAAGTATGTTTGTTACAATCGTAGGAGACCCTTCGTCTTCATCTAATGTTGATTCCTTGTGGCTCTTCATCGTCAGTGTTTTGTTTGGTCTTGCTTTTGTTGTTTGTGGTTGTTCCTGTTGTTGCCATGGTTGCTATTGGAGTTTGCTTATGTGCTTTATTTACTGCTAGGATGCAGCTCATTCTTAGTGCTTAGAGTATAATTTTTTGCTATGAAGCACCTCTTCACTTGGAAGTGAAGTCACTCTTCATGGTTGGAGACTTTGTCGTGCTTTGAATACCTTTGGATACTCGACGGTTGTCCTTTGGTTTTCTTGGTGAAGATCTATAACACTCCTTGAAGTTTGAAATAAGGCTTATGACTGCTTTCGAGTGTTCAATAGAGCCCTAGAAGCTCAATTGTTGTCTTTGCTTTTGAATTTTGAGATGCAAATCTTTCTTTGGGGCTTGAAGCTTTTGCTCGTTCTTTGAATGCTTGAGGAACAAAGATTTTGTTGCTCTTTATTGCAGTAGGCGGGGCTGCTTAGGAAGTGGGTGAGAACTTCGTGGGAGCAAGCCTTGTGGGCCTATGGATAATTTTTGGGTTGATGCCTCTCTAAAGGAAAGAAAACCCTCTTAAGAAGGGGTGAGAGCCCAAGAGGGTGGCTTGGGCAGTTGGCTCGACTGTGGGAATAGGCACTTGGGAGGTGCACCGGATGGACCAAAAACAGGGGCCGTCAGGCGATCGGATGGAAGAGCGGAACCGGACGCAGCCGATGGGCGCAGTCGGGCAGCGGGTACGCAATGCGGGCAAGGTCCAAGTAGTGGGGTCAGGCCCGAGCAGAGGGCCGGGCAGGCATGGGCATGGGCCGCCCTGTGAGCAAGTGGGGGCAGCCCAGGCTACCCACCCTAGGGGCCCCTAAAGCCCACAAGCTAGGGGGCCCAAAAGGGTCAAACAAAAGGGCCTTTTTCTTGCTTATAGAGGTGTTCCCATGCCTTTTGAAGCTTTTTAATACTAGTTGTTGGGTAGGCAATAAATGCTCAAAAAGTCACATGCGCGCGCGCGCACACACACACACACACAACTTTAGTAAGGATTATATGATCATTGGGAAAATCATGGAGTGGATAACAAAGTTGTGGTAGGTATGGTAGTAAGAAGGGGCAGTTATGGTAAAGGCTCTCTACAATTGCCAGTGGCGTGGATCAGCCAACGCTGCAACCTACACAGTCTCCACCTCCACCACCACATGACTATCGTAGCTGCAATGGCTCGCATCGCCATCAATTGGTCACTGATGACTCAAAGCACTTTGAGGATACGCTTTGTGATGGGGATGGCCGAGAGTCTAAGTATGCCCAGTGCTCTGGGGGGAGATATACAAACCAAGCGTCAAACTCCACTCGTGAATGAGGTGTGCCCATGTGTGTATGTGTGTGTACAAACAAGAAAGTGCAAGAGACAAACAAGAAAATTGTATGAGATGACTAGCCTGCATAGTCAACAAGCAGACTTTGAGTACACAACTTGCATATTGCAAAGCCATGGGCTATCTAAAGCCACTTGAATCATTCCCCCCCCCCCCCCCCCCCCCCCCCCCCAACCCAAAAAAAAAAATAAAATGTAAGCATGGCCCAAAATCCACATCCAAAGATAATGCAAGCGTCTGATAATAACAAGTGATCGTACCACTTGACCATAAAACCCCCAAAACCTAAAGGTCAATTCCATATGTGAGCTCTCACATCCATACACAAAACGGAAGGCTTTCTCACATAGGAAAACTCACATGGATATGGGCTGTTAGAAATAGCCATGTAAACACCCTAATTGTGGGTTCTTCTACACCTATGCATCCTAAGAAACATCCTAGTAAGCCCTCTTCCACATAAGCATGCCACTTACTCTCAGTCAAAACCACATAATAGATACACCTTCCTAATCATAAATAACTCACAACTAAAAGAAACCATGCCATTTACACTCTTCCACATAAGCATGCCACTTACTTTCTGTCAAAACCACATAATAGATACACCTTCCTAATCATAAATAATTCACAACTAAAGATACCAATAACTCCATATCATAACCACCTAGCCACAACCATGTAGAAGCATATATATATATATATATATATATATATATATATATATATATATATATATATATATATATATATATATATATGTGTGTGTGTGTGTGTGTGTGTGTGTATATGTATGGACTAGAGAATGGTCTGTTAGTGACCATTCCCGAGATTAAAGGTGACTCCATGGCGATCGGCGGCAGCCGGGAGCCTTGGGGGAGTCTTTGGTCTTGGGAATGGTCATTAACAGACCATTCCTGGATGTCAAAGTCTGGGGGAGGGAGGCCAACCGGCTAAGCCCATATCACACAACCTTCATGTCAAGCTGAGCCGTTGTCAGGCGACGTGATCAGGGTACATAGACGACGTGGCGTAGCTTTACTGGCCTGCATGCATGCTCGTTCCGCGTTCCGTGTGCTGATGTGTCAGCCATCTGACGATCGTCAGAAAAAAATTCCAAAAAATAATCAACACTAGATGTGCGGTTGGGAGGCGCTGCCCCCCGACCCCGGACTTTGACGGTCCAATATCATTCAATAGAGATCTCTGCACTTTATGCATTAGTCTCTTGTCCATTGTCTCTTGTGCTTGTCTTGATTAGTGCACTTATGCATATCCTTAAAAATATTATGTGTGTCATCCTTAGTTAATTGCTTTACTCCTAAATTTCGATCACTCAATGCAACCCTAATCTAGCCTCCCTAACTCTCCAACAACTTGTAATAGAGCCCTATACTATTTAGTACTTCCTAATCTCACAAATCCTAGGGCATCTCTTAGGCCCCTAAGGGTTTTTATTAATTTCTTTTAGTTAGTAATTAGGTTAATAAAACCTTCATTAACTCAAGGTCAAAGGAAACCATACATACTCTCCTAAATAGGAGGAAAAAGAAGTTCCCTCACATTGGTGGACTCTAACTACTCAATTGATGAAGACCTGGAGGAGGCCAACATCAACATGAAATTTGTGCACTAACTTAAGGGAAAACATTTAACACTAGCAATGGGAGATTAAGGTATCATCAAGATAAATGTATTCAATTAGTCATTGTTAAAATAGTTATAGATTAGTGAGTAGTTTGATTCTCAATGATCCCAAACTATTGCAAATTAGCCCAAGCTCCTTGAGGATGACGTGTGCACCTAAAATCCATACACACTTCCCAAACTTGAAGGCCATTAGATCTCTATGTTACTTGTGTTCAACCTTCCATTTTTGCTATTCTATGAAAGAAATAAATTGGGTATGTTAAACCTTCATTTTTGAACCATTATCTTGTTATTTACCTCGGTCTATGTTCCTACATATGGATTCTTTTACTTGTCTCTATGGTGATGACACGAATTCTTTCATAAAATATGTGAAACACTATCCTCGTCTAATACAAGTAAGAATCATTATTGATAAGTAAGAAAGGTATTACTGATAAGTAAGAAAGGTATTCAAAAAAAATCAAATGTTTTGGAACTCATACGTAGAAAATCAAGGGCTTCTTTGTTAAGAAAATTGGTTTGGTGTTGTCAAGTGACAATATCTATCTAGGTTTGATCGAGCACAATTTTAGCAAAGACATGTACAAGCACTTAGAATCATCCTCAATGCACCCAGAGAATGTAAAAAGAGGCTTTCAATCTTGACAAAGTATGGAGAGCCAAGGTTTCTTTAAACATTCCTTTCTTTAGCTTAATGTTGTAGGAGGGAGATTATAGGATTTTCATTGGGTTGAACTCTATTTCCACTTAATCAACCTACTTGGAGTACATTGTTAAGAAGATGACAAGGTTTTTGTGCTTCTCACAACTCCTCAAGACGATAATAGTCATCATCCTTAAAGACAAGGAGCCCATCCTACAACTTGCAGATGTCATCAACAGTTTTCAACAGGAAGAGAAGAAGATCCTCAAGAATTAGAAGAAGAAAACCTAGATGTCAGTCTATAGCACTAATACATCCAATGAAGAAGAAGACCACTTTTGGGGCCTATGTATGCTCCTCCAAGGGGAGGAGGTTCCATGAGGGTGGCAAGCTAGGTCACTATGCAAAAGAGTGCTTTACCCAGTTGTACCAAATACCGAGCAAGCTTTTCCAAGCAAGTTGAAAACCATGCAAGTGCATTGAAAAACATATTCATCCAGTACTCTCTTAGTAAAAATTCATGTATGACTTTCTTTCACAAGAGAGAAAAGATTCCATATCTTCTCTCCTTCTTGTCACATATGTACAGTAGTCCAGATGGTCTTTTAGAATTTAACCCCAAACCTGACACCATCTAGCCTTGAACCGGCTATTGATTAGACACAAATGAAATAGATTGATACCAATGGTCGCAAGATGAAACTAGCTCGGCTTGAGAAAATCTACCACGGTTGAGCACTTTTGATCATAACACTCACAAGGAAGACAAAATAGTTGTCATCCCCAAGCACATGCAACACCAAAGGTTGGTTTTCTTGCAATGGAATAATAAAAGTACATAACCATTTTAGACTAGTGATGGTTTCTAATTGAATGAGAAGAAATGTTTTTGTTTTGGAGTCTTTGTATAAATGAAATTTTGTCTTCGCTTCATTTAAAAGAGTGTATACTTTGGTTCAGCCCTTGCCCTTATTGTGGCAACTTGCAAGACAAACCATCCACTATCCAAAAGCTTTCAGAAAGACAAGGGAGACCCTTCAAAGGTAAAGAAAACCTTTCGGTGTTAGAAGAAGACCAAATATCTTACACCCATTTTTCCCATAATTCACATAGTGATATAGTGTATAATTTTTTTTGTATTATACGGTGTCTTGTTGTTTTCTTTGATTATCCTTGTTTTTTTCAAGGTAGCTATGTTGTTGTGGATATCCATGCTGTTGTTGTTGTTGTTGGCTAGTCCCTATGTTGAGAGCCATTGTAGTCTTCAAAGGAGATATGTCTTCTCAAGGGCCATTGTCATGACATATCTTAATGTCATGTTTTGATGTCAATCACAAAGACCTTGCCTAGGATCGGCTCTTCCTATAGGCTACCAGGTCCCGTAACATGGTACCAAAGAGCTTTCAAGCTAAAGCTAGACTTAGAGGGATCAAGATGTAGTTCACCTAGAAGAATCCAGGTCTTGTAGGCCAACAAAATATTTTTAACCCCTTTGGCTAGCAAATCCGACCATAGTCCTTATAGCTCGTATGTGTCTTTTAGAATAATGTGGAGCGTGGTTGGTATGGTAGAGAATCTACCTTGCCTTCCCATTGATTGGAGAGAACCTTGCACTACTTGGTGTGTCTTTAACAACTCTTGGCTAGGAGGGGTTAAAGCTCCAACTTGATTTGTGTCTGTCTCTTTAGATGGACTTTGAGATTGTTCTTGTTGATGGTTGGCTTGCAGCACTTCATTAGTCTTTGATGGCGCCAAAGGTTTAATATGTGGCTCTTTGGGATAATCCACTTCATTGGTTCTTGATGGCAACGAGCTCACGGGTTGTGGTGTTTCACCTTGATTCTATTGAGCCTCATGAGATGTACCTATTGCACTTGTTCCATAGGATTTAGCATGTTCCAACATAGATGTGGGTGTAGAGATAAGAAGAGTACCTTTGTGTACCTCATCAAAAGAAGATCTTGAGCTGGCACATCATTAGCATTAGATATGTACTGAGTTTTTTACATAACTGTAGAGATGCAAGGTAGACTCAACCAACAAAAGAAACATTTTGATAGGACATATGCACCATAGAAAGAATTAACAAAATATCCATTGGTCATAACTCGAATGAAAAAATCAAGGGTAAAGGCTACATGTCCATTATACAATTAAAACATATAATTAATGAATCCAAGATACCGACATATTTAATTTCTCTCTAGGTCATTTCTATCCAAATGGTGAGCATCATGCCTCTTCAGAAAAAACAAGTTTTTTACATCATTACTATGATGCCACTGACAAATTAGAAGACGAAACATTGACAACGGAGGAATTTGATTCTGAAAAGAAACACACACGAGCTAAACTATTACTGCGTGGAGGAGAAGAGAAATTCTTTGAATTCTCTAATCAACATCGCAGGAAACAAGAAAGGTATAGGAGGAAACGTGAGAACAAGAGACAAAGAAACAAACCTATGCCCAAAATGAAAGGTAAAATACACTATCTGATGATGGTAAACGCTGATGATTGGGTCAAAGAAAAAATATTGGGATTCTATCATGAATGATAAAAGAGCAAACCAAAAGAAAGCTAAGACAACATGAAAGAAACCAACCCCAAGCAGAGAAAAAAATAA
Source organism: Adiantum capillus-veneris (assembly GCF_014529385.1). Classification (NCBI taxonomy): domain Eukaryota; kingdom Viridiplantae; phylum Streptophyta; class Polypodiopsida; order Polypodiales; family Pteridaceae; genus Adiantum; species Adiantum capillus-veneris. Next base: position 100,118,972 of record NC_140951.1, read on the forward strand.
AGAACCGTCTATGACTAAAACAGAACGAAGAGCTAGGTACAAAGAGCTTAAAAGAACCTTGAAAGTGGTATGGACAACCAAAATGGAAACAGACAGTGATCAAAAGGAAGGGATTAGCGTTCCTTAGCATTACAAAAAGTATACCCTGCAAGATTGTAAGATCATTGTAGAACAACCAATGCAACAGTTGAAGGAACCTGGGAAATCTTATGAAGGACGTGAGGTTGCTAAACAAATAGATCTAGCAGAACCAGGAGAAGAACCAAAACCAGCATACATAGCTACAAATTTGTCTCAAGATGAGGAGGAAATACTCATCAGAATCCTAAAAGAATACAGAGATGTTTTTGCTTGGTCTTACAAGGATCTCAAGGGAGTAGATCCTGACATTTGTCAGCATACTATACCCATGAGAGATGACGCCAAACTCAGCAGACAAAGACCCTATACGTATAATGAGACATTTGCTAAAAAGATCAAAGAGAAAACTGAAAATCTTAAGGAAGCATAATTTATTTACGAAATAGAACACACTGACTGGGTATCCCCCATTGTAGTGGTACCAAAGAAAAATAGAAAACTACGAGTATGTGTCAACCTCAAGAAAGTAAATGCTGCTACCATACGAGACAATTACCCTCTCCCTATTACAGATCATGTGTTGGAAAAAGTGGCTGGTAAAGAAGCTTATAGCTTCTTAGATGGATTCTCTGGATACAACCAATTGGCCATTGATCTCAAGGATCAACACAAAATGGCTTTTGCTACGGAATGGGTAATCTTTGCCTACAGAGTTATGCCCTTCTGACTAACAAATGCACCGACAACATTCCAAAGACTAATGAGCCATGCATTTAAGGAGTATCTCAGGAACTTCTTAGAAGTTTACATGGATGACTTATGAGTTCATTCGTCGAAAAGAGAAGACCATTTTTAACACCTCAAGTGTGTCTTTGAAAAATGTCGTCTTTATAAGATTTGTTTAAATCTTGAAAAATGCGTATTATGGTTAGACATAGCAAAATTCTGGGACATATTGTATCTAAGAACGGTATTGCCACAGACGTGGAAAAGGTGGTAGTTATCGCAGATATACCAAGACCCACCGATGTTAAATGAGTACAAGTATTTATGGGACATTGTGGATATTATCGTAGATTTATCCACATGTACGTTGTTATAGCAAAGCCCATATACCGCTTGATCACTAAATTTGAGTGGACTAATGAGTGTGAGGACTCATTTCAAAAGCTAAAACAAGCTTTAGCGACAACACCGATTCTAAAAACTCCAGACTGGAGCAAGATCTTTCATGTGCATGTGGATTCTTCCAATTATGCTATTGGTAGTATATTGGCACAACCAGGGGAAGGAACAATGGATTTTCCAATCTCCTACGCAAGCAAACAGTTGAATATGGCTGAAAGAAATTACACCACTACTGAAAGGGAGGGACTTGGAATGGTCTATGCTGTTAAAAAGTTTATACATTGCTTATTAGCAAATAAGTTTGTCTTTTTCGTGGATCTCCAAGCTCTACTCTATCTGGTAAACAAACCTTGTAATACAGGCAGCATAGTAAGATGGTTTATCATCTTATTGGAGTTTGATTTTATCGTGGTAGTAAAGAAAGGCACAACCCATCTAAGGGCAGATCACCTATCACATCTAACCTTGGGAGAACCACCACATGGAGTTGATGATGATTTGCTAGATGCATATCTATTCTCTGTGGAAATGATTCTTAGATGGTCAGAAGATTTGGTCTCTCTAATGACTATAGAACAACTAGACACCCAAATTACACTCCCAATAACACCAAGGCTGTTTGATCAATCAGCTATGTATCAGTTATTGGCGGGAAGACTTTATTGACGCAATCGGGATGGAATTCTACTTTTATGTATCGATCCAGAGGAACAAACCTCTTATCTCGATCAATCCCACACAACAATAGTTGGGATTCACTTTGCAGTAGACCAAACACTAAAAAGGCTTATGTGGTTGGGAGTTTATTGGCCAACTATGAAGAGAGATACTCATGCATATGTCAATGCATGCATCTAGTGTCAAAAAAGAGTAGCATTGCCCCATGTCACATTGTTCCAAATATCAGCAACACCAAATTGGAGCAATTATTTAGTGCAATATCTCGCTGATTGACAATTTCCAGAGGAAATGAGAAAAAGAAGACAAAGGCCTATAGAAACTGAAGCTGCTAAGTATACGATAATTGGCAGCCAACTATATCAGAGGGGAAAGGATCACCAATTGAGACTTTGTGCTAATGAGGATGAATACATTCCCATATTAGGTCAAGCACATGCGGGTCTAGCAAGCGGTCACTTCTCTCATGACACCACTGCAAGAGCAATTTTGATGGCCGGCATATGGTGGCCAACATTATTTGCAGACACAAAAGAGTTTATACGAAGATGCGACTCTTGCCAAAGGGCAAAAATTCCAACTCGAATGGATAGTATGTCGTTACGACCAATGATGGGAGCACGAGCATTTGCCAAATGGGGTATTGACTTTGTAGGTCCAATACAGCCACCTGCTTATCGAACTCACGCACAATATATTATTGTTTCCACAGATTATCTGACTAAATGGGCAGAAGCTCGAGCTACAAGAAAAAATGATGCTCGCACCATTGCTGCATTTTTATATGAATGCATATTCACAAGGTATGGACTTCTGATTGAACTAGTGAGTGATCGTGGAGCATATTTTTTAAATGAGGTAATTGAATATTTGCTCAATGAATTCATGATCAATCATAACAAGTCTGCACCATATCACCCCTAGGTGAATGGACAGGCAGAACATACGAACAAAATCCTTAGTTCAGTATTGACTAAGATTGTTAGTTCAGGACGCATGGACTGGGAGATGAATGTTCACTCAGCTTTGTGGGCGTATAGAGTTTCATTCAAGACATCTCTAAATGCTATACTTCCATACTGCCAATGGAATTTTTATTGCCAACCTTGAGAGTTGTGCATGATCTTGAATAGACAGGCCATGAACTATCAGAACAATTAGAAGACCTAGAAAAATTGGATGAGCAACGCTTGATGGCTATTGCTCACATCTATGTTCAGAAAAGAAAACAGAAATAGTTCTTTGATTCCCACCTATTGACGAAAATTCTTAAACCCAGGTATCTTGTACTGGTCTATTCAATGAAACAACATATTCCAAAGTCTAAAAAGAAAGAAAACAATCCATTTATTATTGAAAATGTGTCACCCAGTGGAACAGTGAAGCTAGCCACATTGGACGGAGAGCCGATGGAAAATTGGATTAGTGGATGCCGCTTGCGAAAGTATAATATGCCACTAACCAATGATCTTTTAGAGAGAATCCATGCAGCTAAGGACCGCAAGTTGAAACGACAACAGATTATTTAGATGAGCATATGAACAAGCAGATGATACTGGGAGTACCATGGATGCGAACCTACAAAGCTGTTCAAGATTGGGACACCAAGGCATTGGAATTGACGCTAAAAGGGGGACATTTGAAAGTACCATTTGCATATAGCAAAGAGGAGTGGAAGGCAGGATTAGGTGTCTCTAGTTCCACTTTGAGAACACCAAACACCGTGCTTCAGTCAACCACAAGGAACAAAATATATCCTCAAGCTACAGGCATGCAAGGAACCAGGCAATATTGGGTACCTAAAGTTAAACTTCAGGCGAATCCTAAGTAGATTTGGGTGCCCAAGAATAAAACAAAGAGTCGAATCACACGACCATCAATGAAAGTGGCTTCTCAACCAGTAAGAAACAACCGCAAGCCACTAAGGACTAAATGGATGTGGATACCAAAAGTTCAACCTACGTCTACGCCACCACAATATTTAGCCCAACAGCACAAGAAACCTCTGAAGGAGTCCAAGACCAACTCAGTCAGCTATAAATGGATACCGAAACTCCAACAACAAGTAAAGGATCAACCAAAATCTCAACAGATCCCTCAGGCCAATGACAGTATTTGTTCGAAGATAACCATCAAAAAGCGTGCTCAAATACTGAAAAATATTCTATTCAAACAAGAAATCAAGCAGGAAACCTCACCATCAACACCCCTTGAGCAATCTACTCAAGACCCTTCTTTTGCACAGCATATTGTTTTGCCATGCATTGACATCAACAGCATGATAGAGCCAATCAGGGCTATGCACAGTCACGACTTCTTAACCAATGCATAACATACCCCGGACGTATAAGCAGTCGTCCTGATGGACTCCAATTTAGGAGGGGGGGAGACATTCTGAATGCGGACCCAAGTGCATGAGGACCGCCAGAAAAGGGCAATGTTTGGAAGTGTTTGAATGTTAACGTATGATTTTTCTACAAAATACCATTGAAAATGCCCTTATGATTGTAAGAATGGGGACAGTGCAATATGATAACCCCTAGGTGTGTGTAAATAATGTAAATATCAAAAATTACCAAAAGAGACTGCAATTTTTGCTATTTTTGTGTGTTTTTTGGCCAAAAAAAGTAATGAAAATGGAAAAATCCACAAAAATATGGCCAAGTTAAGTATTTAGAAGTGTTTGGATATTTTTGGAATGGAATTTCTATTTTTTAAGTTGATTTCGCAATTTTCTTTTAATTTACTCAATAAAAGGGTAAAAATAATAAATAAATGTCAAACAAGCTCAAATCAGGAAATGGAAGATACCTTGATGATCAGGGAGCAAAGACGCACGGGCATGTCAAATCTCAAAAAATACGGAAGATGAAGACGGAAAGCCCAAATTAAGCATGCAATGCCTGATTTTGCAAAATCATTGCAAGGGGAGCAAATGGAATCCGAATCGAGAAATTTTTGAAAGGAAAGTATACTTCACAATCTAGTAGGACTAACTGTGAGGATTGAGAGAATTTGAGTCGGGAAGTTCGGGTATGTATAGACCAACTAGGCCAAAAGTAGTCTCATTTTCACTTGCCCACTTTGGAGAGAGCTCAGGAGATCTTCTTGGTGCGCGCGTTCTGCAGCTTCTAGCGACCTACACACTACACAGTTTCACACGAGACATGAGGAGTAAGTTCTTAACATACTAATGAGCATTTCTAATCATGCATTCGGGGTCTAGGGGAGTCGGGAAAAACCCTAGGTTAGCAGAACTTTCCCGAGGCAAAGCGACGGAAAAGTGATCATAACGATGAGCCCGCTACACCAAAGTGGACCAAAATTCAAGGGGACCTTAGCGTATACCTATAGAACAATCCCATATGATCAAATGATTGTTTGATAGGGGGCAAGGGGGGTCTACAGATAATGATCTAGGTTTTGGCCTGATGTCAGAATTGAGTTCTGACTTCACAAGAAGCTTCCCCATAGATCACATAAAATGTACTATGGTGGAAATCAACAAACTCTTTGTTTGGTGCCTATGGCAATCAAAAATGGCTCGGAGGACTACAAAGCGTCATTTTTTGCATATGGCCACAAATGAGCTCAAAATTCAATAGAACTTGGCCGGGGGGATAGGGACAGCCTATGGGACCTACTCATGTCAAGAAATGAGGGGAAGAAGACCGTCACAAGTGTCGGGGACAAAAACCGTCAATATCAGACGACCAAGGGAAAGAAGTCTACTCGACAGCAGAAAAAGATACCACCAAGACCCAAATATTGCTTTCTAGGGCCAGTAGACATATGTAGGTCAATAAAAAGTTGATTAAGTGAAAAATTGTAGGTCTAGATAATAATCGCAATTATTATCTCCCAGTCCAGATTTTGACCAAGTTCACATTTTTTCATCATGCATCACTTGCACATGTTGTATAAAGCCACTATATCCATTTTAAATGAAAAAATCACTTTTTATCTACTCTTGGGACCAAAAAACGCAAACTTTCTATCAGAAACCGAAAATTGGCCCAAGCGCACATCCATTTTTTCAAAAAATGATACCAATGATTCAGAGCATGAGAACATGATGTCCAAACACTCCATGCCCAAAAAATGCAAAAAAGTTGAAAAAATCCATCAGTAGATAATAATCACAATTATTATCTTTCTGGTTAAAATGGACTCAACTTGCAAAATTTGGCATCCAGATAGCTTTAGCATGTTATCACAAGGCCATACACCAAATTTGGTGCAAAATGGATATCCCAATAATCATCACCATCACTTAGTCATTTTCAGAGCCTTCAAGCCGAAAAGTGATTGGAACTTGGCCAATTTGCATCCAAATTTCTTCAAAAGCCAAATCCTACTTGTTTTCAACACCTAGAACCAACTTGTACAGCCAAATGCCAAAAAATTGCCAAATATCCCAAATAGATGATAATCACAATTATTATCCTAGCTTGAAAAATTTTACCAAATTGACTTTTTTTTATTGCATGTGGTCTGTATGGCTTCTAGTTGTAATAATTTGGTTTCAAAAGTTGAAGTTGGCTCATGAAAAGTCAAAAATAGCAATTAGATGAGTTTTCTCTCTAAAGTGTACTAATGGACACCATTGTGAGTGAACACACCCAGGTTCAGTGCAAAGCTCGCCAGTAGTAGCAGAAAAGAAGAAGTTCATGAAGCAGAGACTACAAGAGCTACCACCTTACCAACTGCAAGAAGAGTCTATTGGCGAAGCCAAAAAGACCTATGTGGGGGAAGCACTCCTCAAAAAACACCATGTGGCAATGTTCCACGGCAGGTTCAAAACCATAGAGGGCAAAGCAGTAGACATGCAGCTGATGCCAAAAGAGATCTATGATGTGGCAAAATATCCAAAGATTGTTGAAGCCAACCGAAGGCTTGGACTACTTCCATATTACGAAATGGAGCCTTGCGGAGTGGACTTACAAAGAGCCTACGAATTACAGAGCTCCATTCAAGAAGATGGCACGGCCCGAACCTCAAATTCTACCGGCCAGTTGATGGAAGTCAACATCACCAAAGAAATTATAGTTGAAGCCTTGAAGCTACCAACAGAAGGTGAATCCATGCGCTCTAAGGAGAGGAAAAGAATGGGTATATTCACCAAGAATACTGCCGTAGCCACCTTTTCAGATATGATGCATAAGCCCGTAGCAGATCCTATGAGGCTTTTACATCAACACTTCCTTTTCTCAGCCAAGAAGCCAAGCAGGTATACCACACCAAATCATGCAGTGGCATCGGCCTTCACAATGGCCTTGAAGACAAGAACTCTCATGCCAATCAACCATGCTGGATATGTGCTGAACATTCTAAAGAGCACAAAGAAAACCAGTGGGATTTCCTACCTAGGAGCCCCCGAAGTCCTAGAAAGAATTGCCTACCATGTAGTTGGCATGGCCGATAATCTACCACCCGCCCCAGATCAAAACACATGGCTTATTACAAGGGTGAAGGATGAAGAGGCCAAAGAAGAAGAACTCGAGGAACCACCTCTTATCAGACGATCGAAGAGAAAACAGGCCCAAGTCACCATTGAAGAGAGAGAAGAAAGTGGTGAGGAGCCCGTAGAGGACCCCGAAGAAAAGACTTTGATGGAAGAGCAATCGGCTTCTTCGGAAACTGAAGAAGAAAAGAAGAGAGCGGAAAAAGGTAAAGCCAAAGTTGGTGAACCCCCATTGAAGAAGAGAAAAGCGCCAACCCTTGTCATCATTGAAGAACCAGTGCAAATTCAGCCCGGCTTGCAAGAGAGAAAGAATTTTTTGAAAGAGAAAGAGGTTTGGCAGGAGACTTTGAAGAGTTCTGGAAGCCAAAGCCCGCCGAAATACGCACCAAACATCCAATGTACCAATCTAATCCCTTGGCCGATTTAGAACAGCTTTACAGGGAAGAAGAAAATGAAAGAGAAAGCAAGGCAGAAGAAGCTCAATCACCAGATCAACCACTACCGCAAAGCCCAACTACAATGAACATACCAATTCTAGAAAGCAGGATAATCTCACCTGTTAGGGATCAGGCGGTAGAGAGAGCCAAAACAAGAGTCGCAACAACCGACACAAGTAGAGCCTATGGACACAGAGCAGAAACCTGAAGAACCATGGCCTGCAATGGAAGAAGCCGCGAAAGATGAAGCCGGAACTTCTCAAAAGATGGAGATTGAGAACATCGAAATGTACACACAGTATGCTCATGCGGCAATAGACATAATGAGGGAAGAAATCTACAGGCTCCATGAGGAAATTTATTCAAACTTTTCAGGCCTCACAAAGAGTCATGACAGAGCGCCTCAAGATAGCGGACGCATCCTTGGACGAATATAAAGTTCTGCATGAATCGTCCCAAATAGAGATTCAGAGACTACAGGAAGCAAACGCCCAGCTGCTCTCTGAGAAGGAGTCTCAACTCTTGGAAACAACGGCAAGAGCTCAAGGATTATAGATGCAGCTGGAGATTGCCAATTTACAAGTAGCTCAAGCTGAATCAAGGCTGAGGGAACAAAATGAGCTGTTAGAACGGCTAAAAGAAAACCCCACAGTGCTAACTTTGCAAGGGTCGAACACGGCGTATCAGGCCATGGAGAAGCAGTACAAAGAGTTTGAAATGGAGCTGAAGCTAGAGAGAATGAAAAGACGGGAGCTATCCTTGAGCTTCATGAACAAAGAAGACGATTATATCAAGAGGATATCTAACCTGCAATCAGAGTTGGAAGCGGCCAAGGTTCAGAGAAGAGAAGTGCCTGCAGTGCCAGAGGAAGGAACGTCTGAGCAAGGGGAACAAGAGCCCGAAGCCTTGCAGTTTCAACCCCCTCTAGATTGCAATTAGTTGTGTATAATAAAGCATCTTTGCAGCATTCACTAGATTGGAGTAATGCTTACCAATGAGGTATGTGCACAAGGTTTTGTCCTTGAGTCCTTCCAAGAAGCAAGAAATAAGTCGTTCTTTTGAAGGCTTCTCTGAAATAGGACACCTTGAGATATAACACTTCAATAGGTCAATTGTGTCATCTCGCACAGTTTCCTTAGGTTGTTGTTTAAAACTCAAGATTTGAGTTAGTGTATTGCTTGTGTATTATACTTGATGCTACTTTTGGTGTTTTCCTCTTTAATGCCTTAACCATAACCTTGAATTCATACAAAATAAGCACTTGTAGAGTTTTGGAACAAAAGCCAAAACTTTTCCTTCCAAGGTAAGACACAATCCTTTAACCATGGTGAGATATATGTTACCACTTATGCATAGATCACTTAACAAAATTGTGCCACATATTCATGAGGATCAGTGGTTTTGCTATAACACTTACATAGCTTTTGTAGGTGAGAAGGTTTAACCTCCTTGGAGATACCTCCTCAAACCCACATTCTGGAAAAATCCACATCCAAATTATACTTGCACACATTTGGATTGTGGAATGCTTCCTCTATAGTGGCAAAGTGATCCGAGGATCCAATGGTAGGACACATAAAATAGGACCAAAAGAAATAGGAGCTTAATATCCGTTCTTTCCATCTAAGCCATCTATGTCCCCCCCTTAGATACCATGGACTAGGTGGATATTGAGTTGTTTGCACTTTATAATGAGGAGCTTGGGGTTCGGCAGTGGGACAGGCTCAATAAATGTAGAGCCATCAGCCCTTCCACCCCTAGCTTCCCTTGGAGAAATTGGTAGACCACCCTAGGTAGTCCCCAAGATTATGAGAGTTGAACATGAAATACTCAGCTCCCCATTTGTCATAAAACAGAGTTGTTGTGGACCCATTGGCATATACAAAAAGCTTACACTCAAGTGGATACTTGTGTTTGCAATTTTTCATTTTGAATACCCATCTTGGCATATCATCATCCAAAATGGTAAATGGATTGTCTAGGCACTCCCTTCATTCACTCAATTCTCCAAGTAAAGTAGGGTGAAAGACGCGGTGGCATTGAGGTAACCTTTGTTCCTTGCACAAGGCCTCCCTTAGCTCGATTTTTAATACGAGGGATACCAAACAAGTCAAGATCCCATGTAGGGGCCAAAGATGTTGGTCTTGGTTTATTAGATTCATCAGGGGTGACAAAAGGATTATTTCCTGCAGGTGGTGGCTCACTTTGGGTTGGGGTATCCTTGTGTGGAAATTTATCACAAGAATCTATGGCTTTGTAGAAGCAAGTCATGAGAAAGATGGTGCCTTTCTCATGCTCAATTAGATGATCTTCTTTGTTTTCTACAACCACCAAGGGTGGAGGGAATGAATGTCACCTCCCCCTAGTCTTACCACTTTGGCCTTTATCATCAATTGCATAGACATCTACACCAAAAACATTTATATAGGAACATAAGATAGATTCATAGTAGATGTGTCTCCTCTTTAGGTGTGTTGTCCATAGATACCATTGATGTAGTGTCGATCAAGGTGGTTTCTTTGGAATTGAACAGTTAGTTCTTCTTCAAGGATAGTCTCTAGAGGATCCTTGTAAGGTCTTGTTTGACTACTATGAGTAGAGGCCCTATAGAGTACTTCATATCTAGAAGACAATGTGGTGTCAAACCTTAACCACATGAAGTGCTTAAGTCTCTCTCCTTTTCCAAGTTTTCCACCTCAAAGGGCTTGAACTTGCAATTCGTTCTTTAAGCATTTAAGTGAACTATTTTTGGAGTTCTTGATTTTTAGAAATGCGAATGAGTGAATATTCACTTTCTGTGAGTGGATATGCAAGTTAGAACTCCTTGAGTAGAGGTTAGATTCCCTTGTTGAGGCTAATGTCATTTTGGGTACATAGAAGGTCATATTGTTTTGGAGCCCCCTCTAGTGCTCAGATCATTTTGGGGCTCACAGTAAGTTTTTTCAAAATTAGGGGTCTTGAACCTTGAGAGGTGAGCCTTAAGAGATAAACACTCAAAAAGTTCAGCAAAATCCCTAAGAGCTTGAAATGATATGAGCTAAGATCGTTTGTGCTAGTAGGTGATTTTGGCAACATTTTGCAAGGTTGGGCATCTTAAAGGCCTCAATAGCTTAAGTCACTAGCTAACTCTGGTTTTGACCCCAGGATTTGCTTAGATCATTTTGGGCTACTCGTATCCAAATGAGGATTTATGCTGATTTATGTATCCCTAGGGATCCAAAGACCTCATTGGTCCAGTGTAAATTCCAAAATTGCACCCTAATCCCAAAACAAGCCGGGATAAAGTGCAGATTTTGGTGCATGTATCCTATGGTAAAATTTTCATGTTTAGGGCAAGCCCTAGTGTTGATTTAGACATTTAACCACCTATTCTAGGAAGTGGGGATGCAAAAAGAAAATAAAAGTTAGTATTGGTACCATTCTTGTAGAAAAACAAGTGCAAAAGATGAAATGATAGCTTAGTCCTCATCTTAGTTAACCTAAACTTAATCGATGGGAGATAATCTCAATTGTAAGGTATTTGGGTGTTTTTAAGACTCCTCTAACTCAATGGAAATATTGATTCTCATGCTTGATTTAATCTAATATAAGAATTAAGTTTAAACCTAGGAAACACTCAATGAAAGCAACAATCCAACTTCTTAGGCTTTGTTTTTCACTCATTCCTTAGCAACGAGGCCAAAAGAAGGTTGTGCGACCATAGTAGTATAGAATCGCATCAAGCAACTAAATTTATCAATCTGGTAAGGAAGGAAGTTAACCCTAACTAAGAGCACAAAAACTATCTAAACACACCACTATATTGGTGGTCTTGAGAGATGGAAGGTGAATGCTTTGTAAGCTCTACTTCTTGACTTACTCTCTTGGAATACAATACTTACTCTTTCCTACTTGTGCAATTCTCATCTACTCAAGGGCTTACCCAAATGATTCATAGACTCTCACCCAATGCAACATCCATGCATACACCAAGGAGGCAATGTGTGTGCACAAGTGATCAAACAAGTGTGCTTCCTACTACATTCCAACCATTCAGCTAAATAGTACCACACAAGGATTAAGCCTTCAAATAAGTAAGCAAACTTGATTAGCAAATTCAAAGAAACATGCACTAAGCAAGGAAGAGACAAAACAATGGTTCTATTCAAAATCTCAACCACCACGCATAAGGGAGCAGATGAGAGTAGAAGAATACAAGAAGTATGTCCTTGGAGTGGATATGGAAGCTATGGAGCTCCTTGGTGTTCTCAAAGCTTGTAAGCTTTATGTGACTAGCTCCTCAACTTCAAAACCCCTAAAATGCGCTAAAAGTGGCTATACATGGGCTATAAAACCTAGGGTTCACACTTGATCGGCCAAAACTGGTTAATTATAGTCCTTGCACTTAGCTTTGAGCTCTGTGAGCATCACATAACTACAAGAAAAATCACCAAGATTCTTGATCAACTCCTAAGGCTATCTATACAAAAATGGCCATATTTGAAATTACATGAGGGACCAATAAATAGTGTGAATCAATTACAACCACATAGTGGGTTGCAGGCAAAAAGGGTAAAAAATTGGGACCTTTACCACCTCTACATCCCTTTAGCTTCTCAATGTTTCATTTCAGCCCTTAGAATTCGGTTGTTCAACCTTGCTCAACTAACATCACGATTTTTTTTTTGAATTTATCCCAGACATGTACACCCTTTGATAAACAATCTTACTCTTCTAAAGTGAACCTAGTTTTGGATGAAAAGTCCAAAGAGCTTGGTTGGTATAGCTTGTTCCTAATAAACAACCCAAATTTTTTGGCTTGTTCGTTCTAAGCCTTCTCATGATTCTTGAATTGATTAAGACATACCCTTCAAGTTCCAATTGAGGTGGTTTCTCAGGCACTTTCTTGAAATGGTTTCTTTCACCACAAGTCACCTCCATTTTTCCACAATATGAAGGTTTTTTACATTATGTATTGAGTCCCTTCGGGCTCCATGTATTGATCTTCTTGGAGGTTTACTAGAACGAGGATATTAAATATAGGATCTTTTCATTTAGATCTTTCTCTACAAAGTTAGAGCTTTTTGTGGGTAGAAAAATTAGATGTAACCTTTTGCACATACTAAGGTATATAGATTTTGAACTGGGTCGATAAAGTGTATAGTAAAAAATTTGTGCTCTACATGTTTGTGACACAATTAAGGGCCATAGTAATGCAACATAGATTTGATTTTTTTAAAAATAACCATATCAATGTCAATATATTGATACTGCAATGTCATATATGTAGTATTTATAAGAAAGATCATCACAAAGTCTATGTTTATGATCCACAAGAATTTTAGTACAAAGTAAGATATTGGAATTTTTGGTATGAGGTAAGTTGAAGTCTACTCTAGCACAACGAGTCTTTATCTTGTTCGCATTATAAGTCAATTAGAGAGAGAGAGAGAGAGAGAGAGAGAGAGAGAGAGAGAGAGAGAGAAAGCAAAGTGAAATATTTAAATTTCTTGCATGAGATAAGTTGAAGTCTACCCTGCCAACAAGTCTCTATCTTGTTTTCTCTACAAGCAATTAGAGAGAATATGAGAGAGAGAGAGAGAGAGAGAGAGAACAAAGTGAAATGTTTGAATTTTTGGTATGAGGAAAATTGAAGTCTACTCTAGTAATGAGTCTTTATCTTGTTCATGCTATAAGCAATTAGAGAGAATAAGAGAGACCCCCCCCCCCCCTCCACACACACACACACACACAAACACACATGATGATTATTGAGTAGGCATTTGCTTGCATTACCCTAAACCCCAATAAGAACAACAAGAACAAGATAATGACATGAGAAACACAACATTTTTCCCATAATTGAACAACATATAGATTGAGCCTCGATTTTCAAATCAAGGCACCATGATTGTGGGTGAAAAACCCTTGTGGGGACAAGGGAAAAACCCACAATCTCCATATGTTGCTCGTTGTTGCATTAAAAAAAAAAACTATCTCAAACAATACATAGAGTCAAGTCACAAAAATAATTATCCACCAATGGAAGTAGCTATCGACTAGTTTTTCTCCTCAGGAGGAGGACCACAAACTTTCTTCTCTAAACACTCAGAGAAGACAAAGAAATCACCCTCTAACATTAGACAGTGACGTATCTCCTTTGTGCAAGCAAGCCCCAAACCACCACACCCGGCAAAGATGTCCATAACATGGTCGTCCTCATATGTGCATGTTTTTAGCACCCAAATGTGTTAAACATAATAATCAAAGTTTAACGACAAGAGATTGCATAGAACTATCAAGATGTGTGTCCTGATTCACAAGAGTTCATGGCTAGAAAGTTACCTGTAAAAAGTCTCAGTACGCTCTGCTCCCCCTCGAATCAAATCTCCAACTAAACTTGTATAATCATTACATGAACGAGGAGGAGACTCTGTGAGGTAGCTTCTTGAGGCCGAAAAGAACTCAGGAGAAACATCCTCCCCAGCCTTTCTATCATAATGAGGTGTAATGCTTTGAGCATTCTTACGATAAAATAGACCAAGGGTGAGATCCATCACCTATGAAAGGAGAGAACAAATCACTTAATAAGAAGAACTCTAAATTCATACGCAAGCTTCAGATAGAGAAGGCAACCTCACCTGCTCACCAGTCTCTAGGTGTAAATATCCCCCATCACACATCAAAGTCCACGAGCGATGGAGCTACAAATTAAATCTATTAGCTTGCATGACAAGATCTCCCAAATGTTGTGCAAGAGACAAAGTCACCAAGAAACCGTCTACCAAGTGAACATGAGCAATTTCCATGACACCAGTTGCCAAGGCAGTGGAAAAGTGGTTCCACTCAGGAACAACTTTTACATTACCTGCACAAGCAAGTTAAAATGAAAAATTACATCATAACATATATGCATTCTATAACGAGCACGAAGCCTCCCAAATGACATAAAAAAAGTTCACCTATAGTGTGATTGTGAATACCGTCAACTAACATGGATGCAGGGAAGTCTGCAAAGATCAATCTTGCCACATATTGGGAGATTTCCCCTTCAATGCATACTCGCGCCCATCATAGATTGGTGTTTTCTTGAACCACATTTCAATACTAACACAAAACAAATGATTATGGTAAGATTAGATTATGGTAATATAACTTTTTAGAGAAATATGTAAGTCTTACCTATGCCATGCTAGGTCATCAATTGCTTCCACATCCAATAACAAAGCATCCACACATGTAATAAACTCCTCTCCTAAACATGAAAATGCAACTTTTAATTGCTTAGAATCTCAAAGAATGCTTAGAAAACCATAGGACATGTCAATGTTTAATGCAAGCAATAATTAAGTAGAGTAATAAAAAGCAAATAAACAAGCAAAGAACGTCTACCTGTGGTACGTTTTGTTGGCATCCACTCATATAGAGAACGACTCATAATAGTCTCAGAGAAGCAAGACTTTGATGCTAAGGTGGATCTTTTTGGTAGAAGAGAAGTTGGAAAGCTCTCCTCCTCAACATCAACGTCTACAGGCACACATTGGGAGGGTTTTTCTATACTTTTTTTACCTTTTCTTGCACACGAGGGTGGCTTGGTGGATGGCTCAATGTACGTAGCTTGGGGTGAGATTACACCGTCATTAGAGATGGGACTCTCTTCCAAAAAACCTTCCCATACAAAAGTTCACAAAAAAAAAAAGATCAACAAAATTCTATTTTAACTAAAATATAGTACTTCATACAAGAGATTGTAGTTCACTTACGAGCATGAATCTCTTGCTCGCTCTTTGGGATAACACTTAGGGGATACTCCAACCACCATGGACAATGAGAGCACTCCCAAGGTGTAATACCCTTTTCCAAGAGTGTCACACGAGAACATAGTATTCTCGTCCTCTTTATCTAACCATTCTTGTACATCCTCCGGCATAGACTCTATCATCCTTAGCCGCATACAATTCAATAGCCATCTACATGAAAATTCAATATAAAAATGAGATGATAAAATACATCATTATGAAACAAAATTAGTATTCAAGAAATCCAATACCTGTACACAAGACGTTTGCTTGCATGCATCACTTCGGGTAAAGAGGCATAATCTGAAGCACTCTTCATGTTTGCCATAACATGAGTATAAGCCAATGAAACATGCGTCTTCCTAGATGCCTTAAAGAAGGCCTCAAATGTTTTTGGCAACAAAGGGCCCTCCACCTCAAACTTAGCAATAATAATTGTAGCTTCACCAAACATTCCCTGCCAATAGGTCTCTTGCCTCATGTAGGCTCTAAGTTTCTCATAGTCTGCAAAATGACCTCCTTTGGAGTCCTTAACTTTGATCAAAATCATCATGTGAAGAATTTCTTTGCGTCTATTGAATTACAATCGTTGATCCAAAAATTAATGTTACTAATTACATTGCACATAAAAATAATAAATCAAAGTTTAAGATGAAATAAAACATACTTCTCTATTGTGATCTTTGCGGCGCACAAGCTCTATAATTTATCACGAGTGATCCCTACCATTGTTTTTTCATGCCAATCCTTGTCAAATAGCATAGTAAAAAACTCTTCACCATGTGCAAGATTTGCAATAGAAAGGTACTTATATCCGATATCCCTCATTTTTTCTTCTTCCTTCTTTAAAGCTTCATTCATCTTCTTTTTTAAATCCTCCCCAAGAAGACCTAAAGTTCTAAGCCTTCTCTTTTCATCAGCCAAAAAGGACTCCCATCTCCCCTTCAAAGAAAAACAATTGTTTGGCAATGTTTTCATGAGCCATTAGCAACACAACACAAACAAATCCATGACTGCACATAAGCTTCCCATGCAGGAATTCAAGGTATATTTCAAACCATCACTCCCTCCATATCTTGCCACCTCTGCAAAGGCTTCCCACATGGGAATTGAAGGCATATTTCAAGCCAAAATTCATCCATAACTTGCCACCTCTGCAAAGGCTTACCACATGGGAATTCAAGACATATTTCAAGCCAAAATTCCATCCATAACTTGCCACCTCTGCAAAGGCTTCCCACATGGGAATTCAAGGCATATTTCAAGCCAAAATGCCATCCATAACTTGCCACCTCTGCAAAGGCTTCCCACATGGGAATTCAAGGCATATTTCAAGCCAAAATTCCATTCATAACTTGCCACCTCTGCAAAGGCTTCCCACGTGGGAATTTAGGGCATTATACAAATCGTAACCCAATCCATAATTTGAATAGACTTCCCACATGAAAATTAAAGGCTTATTTGAAAACATGGACTCATGCATAACTTGTAACCTTCAACTAAGGCACCTTCAAAGTAAATTAGTTGAAGACATACTCATTCTCAAAGTACTTGCAATTTAAATTTTTTAAAGAAACGTATTTATTATCCCAAACAAGTTGAGCATCATGACATACCTTCCAAACAAGTTGAGCAATCAAAATGCATGGCGTTGAGTACCATGGCACAATCCCTTGGTTATGTCTTGCCTCCAATTTAAGCTCAACCTCCATCCAAGATCTCTGCTCAGGAGTGAGATATTCCATTATGCTCGACTTGTTCGCTATACCAAACTTTTGAAACATAAATACTTCATGTGCCAAGTTGGGTGGAGCTGTAGCACGCGAGATTCTAAAAGCAAGAGTTGACGGATAATCAAATGAAAAAGCACATTACAACAGAGAATTGAACAACAATTATCCATATAATTCTTACTCGTTTGTTGTATCAAGACTCAAAATCAACTCTGCTTCCTTCTTTTTATCTATCTCAATAAATTCACAACGAACTTGCACATGATATTTTTCATCCTCAGAGTGCTCTACAAAAGAAACATCATCCAAAATAAATTTTCAAGTGCAACAATGTATATTCAAACTCAAACACAAGAGAAAAGAAGCACTTGCCTTCTTCAATTCGTCGCATCCAAGTTTTTAACCTGTGGTTACCATCCCACACAAAAAACAGTTTGCCTCGAAGATCTACCCAATCACCCACAAGATTGAGTCTTTGCCATATTGAGTCTTCTGTCAAATGTTTTGTTTCTCCATGTCGTCCTTTAAGTGAAACAATAAAAGAACCCATTGAAGAGACATAGCCAACCCTATCAAACGTGGATGTCAACCAAGGTGCATCCAAAATTGCACATCGAACAGCATCTGTAGCTATTAATCTACATAAGGGAACAAAAGGGGGTTCTAACTTTCTTTTGATATGAAATTGACTTATGACTTCATTCATCAACCCTAGAGACACATTCTCCCCAAAAACCCTGTCATGCTTTGAAAAGTCCTCTTCTTCATCTTGGTTATTGTTCTTTGTGTGAGTAGTTTGTGGAGTGGGAGCAAAAGATGGACCAATAGTATTTGGATTGATAGCAGTGCTATTAGAAGCTCCATCTATAGACCTATCCAAGGACCACGCTTACACACATTGATTTCTTCTTTTCACAGACTTCTTTGGCGGACTCATTGGTAGAATCCTTGAGGAACCATCCTCAAGTGTAACTTGCCTTCCTTGAATAGTCCCAGACCGTAGAGTCATACCCCCTGAACATTTCGCTTCTCGTTTTCTCATGGAGCGTTTAGGAGCCATGGTAAATATCTTAAATCTCTATAAATAAAATAAATAACATAATCAAGACTTTGTTTACAAATACTAACTCTCTCTTAAAATACTATAAGTGCAAAAAAACCATAACAAATGTATAAATACCAAAGGACAATGAAGAAGAAGAAAAGCTTGACCTTCTGCTAAAAAATGAACATAAGATAAATACCTGATAAAAATGAACCTTCAAGATGGTTTCAAGGCCATAGAGAAAACACCTTAGATTTTGGCATAAAAACTGCACGTCAAAACCTATCAAAACCAATAACCAAATAGCAACATGTCAAAACCAATAACTAGCACCAAAATTTTCTCAATGGAACAATTCTCCATTAAGATTTTGAAGTGGACTTGAGGTACCGTATACTCATATACATACCTTGAGAAACATCAAAAGACACTAATTTGTTTTGGCCTCCAATGACTTGCAACTAAGCATGCCATGATTTTGAGAAATGGAACGACTTTGCTAATCACCTCTTAATTATGGATTAAGTGGCTTGCAGTGCTCCTGTGGCTTAATGATTAAGCATACATTGGCCATGGCAATGCCGTGCTTTGAGCCCTTAATCAAGGCTTGTGCTCAAACACACTAGTGCATCTTTTATCCCTCGTAAATTAAGCACAATTTTATGTAGATTATCAACACTGATTACAACTCTAAGAGGCGACACAAGCTCAAAGAAACAAGAGAGACCATCCATGAATGTGTCTGCATGTGCAATACTCAATTGTATAGCACATCTACATCCAAAGAAATGGCTTGCTACATGTGTGTAGCGCTTATTGTCTATCTCAGATTATCTGCAAGATCTACATATCAAGAACCTATGGTCACCATGTGCAGATAAATTTTCCTAATACGAAGACCTACAGCCTCAACTCTGCCCCATCCCAAACTATGGTGCATTTGATCATCATCAGTGGTGTTATAGCATGATTATTATGCTCCTCCATTGAGGCATTTAAGATCATGTCAAGAGTGTCCTATTGGTGTCTAAAAGCTAAAAGAACAATTCAACATAAAATTTGGCATACTCCCACCTCCGGATAGTGCTTGGGGGATGATACATCGAAAAAGGCAGGTAAAGTATGGCTTGCACCTGGGTATTCTAAAACTTGTTCTCAGTAGTCTCCTAATGGAGCAAAAAACCGTCATGGAATTTTTGTTCAAAAGCATAAACAAGGTTTTTAGCAGACTTGTACTCAAGAATTTCTAGTGCAATGGGTTCAGCACATGGATAGAGTAACGTAACATGTACAGCTTATCAGTCCTAAATCCATGCGTTTTTTTCTGTGAGGACAACATTCACCATGTACAAGGCACGCCACGCTAGGGAATCTCCTTCTTTAGCACCCCAGCATCTGCAGTCTTCAAAGCCAAAACACTGCTTTGCATGGAAACATATAGACACGATCATAGTGATCAAGGTTTGTAAATGGATTTTAACCATCGCGTAAACCTGAGCTTTGAAAGCATTTTTAGCAGAACTGCAGCAGCCACGCGAGGGAATCTCTTGCGTCTGATGAGAAAGCCACGACAGGGGCACGACACTGAACCTCTGGCTATGCAGGGACGACGACGACGTAGGGTCTGATGATGACGACACAGGGTCTGACGATGACGACACGGGAGTACAAGCACGCTATCTGTCCACGTGCGCGTAGACGAACAGCGTGCTCGCACCGGAGAGGGAGAACACATGGATTTTGCTCCTCAAAATACCTCTCATCCTCGCATACCTCTCCTCCTCCATCTCTCCCTCCACTCCTTCTCCCCACTCAATGAGCACGCTATCCGTCTGTGAGCGCGCAGACCGATAGCGTGCTCAATGAGTGGGGAGAAGGCTGTTGGGATTAAAGCCCAAGTGGCCTCTTATGCGGATATGGCCGCCCGCCCGCCTAACTCACTTACCTCTAACTCTTTGTATATACTAACATATTCTTTGTGAATACTAAGGATTTGAGAGATAACCCTTCTAACAGATCTCTGCGTACTGTGTACTGTGTAAGCTCACTGTGTGTGTGTGTGAGAGAGAGAGTCGACCCACGCTCCGCTCCGCGACTTCAATTGGTATCAGAGCCTTGGTTCAGTGCGGATTTGCGCAATCGCGCGCGCGCGCACTTTTCCGGCAGATTCTGGATCCGGAGTTCGAAGATTCACACTCGGCGTTCCGGGAGCGTTTCCAGTAGGCGACCTGGGGTTTTACCCCCCTTTCGAAGCCGTTTATGCCCTCAGAATTTCGTTCTGAGCACTACAGCAGAAGATAGATTTCAGCCGCAAAGAAATCCGTCTTGTGTAGATTGGCAAGCAGGAGGTGGTCGACATCAATATCGACATCGACATACATCACTTATTCGTCTTCAGAGCATCATCTATAGACCAGGTACACATATATATCATCAGATATATATATTGCAGTCTGCATTGCTACTTCTTGTGCTTGCCAGGTTCCAGGGGAGGTGTGGCCATACGACGGCTTGACACCACTGGTATGTATTGCAGATTGATGTACTGTGATTGTGGGTTTGCTAGTTGTGAGTCACGCTAGCAGACAGACCGCCGCAGCGGTCATAGGACAGTGATTGGTCTATTATAGGATGTATGCTAGTTCTGGGCAGTTTGCTGAGCCATCTGAGAGGGTCGTGTGTGAGGTTTTTTGAAGCCAAGCACTGGGGGCTGGGTTACCCAGTGTGAGGTGGATTAGGTTGCTGGAGTTCCCCTCTACACGCATCCTCTTCGGCGACTTTTATCCCTTAGGATGTATGACTTTGTGTAGACACTGGATTGCATCTTATGCGTCAGGCCGTTGAGGCATTGTTCAGGGTTCAGTCTTGAGACAGATACAGGTTCTGTCATCGCCCAGAGAGGAGACAGTGTATGCTTACAGGACAGCATATTACAGGGATTTTTTAGATTTGTCATTGGTCAGCTATTTATGATTGTTTCTTGAGCTATCTTTTGGTTCCCAGAGCTCAGTTTACAGGGGAGACTCTGTCAAAAATTTTCAAAAATACTGACAGTTCCTGAGGAGAGGTGTTCAGCTTGTTGATTATAGCTTGTTTACTGTGTACAGAGGCCAGTTTACAGGGGAAACTCTGCCGGATTTTTCTCAGGAGTAAACAGTTTGGCAGATATGGCATCTTCTCACAGTGAGACTCTTTACAACATAAAGAAGCTGGATGGCACAAACTTTCCATTCTGGAAGAAGCAGATTTGGCAGGTTTTGGTGCAGAAAAAACAAGTGAAGCCACTGAAGCTCAAAGGGGAGAGACCAGAATTTATGGCTCAAGATGAGTGGGAAGAGCTTGACGAGTTAGCTTGTTCCACAATCATGCTGACACTGGCAGAAAATGTTTACTTCAACGTAGCAGAAGAGACTACAGCGTATGGCGTATGGCAAAAGCTATGTGATATGTACGAGAAACAAAGTGCTGCTTCTCAGATTTACTGGCTCAAGAAATTAGTGGATTTGAAGATGAAGGAAGGGACAGCCATGTCAAATCATCTGAATGAATTTCACTCAATTTTCAGCCAGTTAACAGCACAAGAGATAGTCTTTCCAGATTCAGTGAAGGCTATGTTTCTCTTAATCACTTTGCCAGACAGTTGGGATACTTTTCGTACAGCGTTAAGTAATTCTGTCGCGCCAGAAGGTCTTACAAGTGCCAATGTAGAAGGCAGCTTGCTCACAGAGGAAGTGAACAGGAAGAACATTGACAAAGGCAAAGGCAATAGTGCTTTGGTCGTTCGAGGGAGACAACAGTTTAAAGAGAAGAAGGGTAAGAAGGCACAAAACCGAAGTAAGTCTCGTGATTCGAAGTCAAAGGATGACATAGAATGCTACCATTGTGGCAAGAAGGGTCACATGAAGCGAGACTGTACGAAGTGGAAACAAGAAAAAGGCAAAACAAAGAGTTCTGAGCAAGATGAAAAGAAGAGTTCAGTGAAGATTGAAGAGGTGAATGTCACAGGATCTGGTTCAGACAGTGATTCTGGTATAGCAGCTGGTGACATCTTCCTTACAAGCAATCTTGATTCTGTTTTCTTGACTGCAGAGGATGGACATGCTATGAGTGATTGGATTATCGACTCAGGGGCATCTTTACATGTTTCTCCGCACAAAGAGTGGTTTACATCATATGTGGCTACTAAAGACTATGTCAGACTTGGCAATGAGCAGGTTTGTGACATACTTGGAGTGGGAGATGTGCAGTTGAAGTTTCAGAATGGCTCTTCTTTATGGCTCAAGAATGTCAGACATGTTCCAGCAATCCGAAAGAGCTTGATTAGTACAGGGAAGTTGGATGATGCGGGTTATGTGACAGTTTTTGGGAACAGCGCTTGGAAGATCTCCAAAGGTTCGATGACTGTAGCACATGGCAGCAAGTCAGGAACTCTGTACACTTTACATGTTTCAGAGGTTAAAAACCATGTAATTAATGTGATTGAGCAGCCAAGTGTGTCACTGTGGCATCGTAGGTTGGGACATATGTCAAAAAGAGGAATGGAAATACTTTCTCATTATGGTTATTTGCCTGGCTTTTCATTTCAAGATTTCGAGTTTTGTGAGCATTGTGTTTATGGTAAGCAAACACAGGAACCGCACAGATCAAAGAGGAATCGTAGGGACGAACGGTTAGCTCTTGTACACAGTGACCTATGCGGACCAATGCCTAGTTTGTCACTAGGGGGAGCAGCGTACTTTTGTACATTCATAGATGACTATTCTCGCAAAGTATGGGTTTACTTCTTGAAGCACAACGATGAGGTGCTCAAGGTCTTTAAGACATTCTTGCAGCTGGTGGAGAATCAGAGTGGTCAGAAGCTGAAGTGCTTGAGAACTGACAATGGTGGAGAGTACGTTTCCAAATCTTTTCAAGACTTTTGTCAAGAAAAAGGGATTAAGCGGGAACTTACTGCACCATATAATCCTTCACAGAATGGGGTTGCAGAACGTATGAATAGGACCATACAAGAGAAGGTCAGAAGCATGTTGTCAAATGCTGAGTTGCCTGATGGATTTTGGGCGGAAGCAGTGGCTACAGCAGTCCATTTGATCAACAGGTCTCCTAGTAGGGTTCTGGATAAGAGTGCAGTGGCCGAGATGCTATGGACAGGCAAGGCACCTTCGTATAAGCATCTCAGAGTCTTTGGTTGTGAAGCTTATAGCCATATTCCTAAGGAGTTCAGAAATAAGTTAGAACCAAAGAGCAAGAAGTGTATATTTCTTGGCTACGGAGAATCGGGCGAGATGGGTTACCGGCTTTGGGATCCTGAGTCCAGAAAGCTTATTCGTAGCAATGATGTGCATTTCAATGAAGCCAAGTTTCACGCTAAGCCAGAGAAGACAGAGGAGATCAGAAGAGTTGTCTTCAGGGAAGATGGACCTAGTGCTAGCACATCAAGACAGCATGGTCAGGCTCAGGAACAGCCTATAGTGGCTAGAGAGGCAGAATCAGTTGTGGTGAGACGTTCTGAGCGTGTCTCCAAACCACCTGATCGTTATGTGCCATCTCTAAATTATGTCATGCTCACAGATTGCGGAGAACCATCTTGTTACAAGGAAGCATTACAAGTGGTTGACTCGAAAAAATGGCAGTTGGCAATGCAGTCAGAGATGACAGCCCTGCATAAAAACCAGACATGGAAGTTGGTTAAATTACCACAGGGCAAAAAGGCTCTACCTTGTAAATGGGTTTACAGGTATAAGATCACCGCTCATGATAGTCAGCCAAAGTACAAAGCAAGGCTTGTTGCCAAGGGCTTTAAGCAAGAACAAGGCATTGACTTTGATGAAGTCTTCTCTCCAGTGGTCAAGATGACTACATTGAGATGCTTTCTTGCATTGGTTGCTATATTGGATTTGGTGTTGCACCAAATGGATGTCAAGACAGCGTTCTTGCATGGTGATTTAGATGTGGAAATTTACATGCAGCAGCCAGAAGGGTTTGTTGAGAAAGGCATGGAACATTTGGTATGCCAGTTGTTAAAGAGTCTTTATGGCTTAAAACAATCACCGAGGGCATGGTACCATAAGTTCCACCAGTTTATGCTTTCTCAAGGCTACAAACGTAGTGAGTTCGATCACTGTCTATATACAAAGAAGGCTAAGGATGGCAGTTGGCTGATCCTTATTTTGTATGTGGATGACATGTTGATTGCCGGCAAACACTTGGAAGAAATTTCAGCTTTGAAGTCAAAGATGGCAAAATCGTTTGACATGAAAGACATGGGTGAGGCAAGTCATATACTTGGTATGCGCATTGAGAGAGACAGATCAAAGAAGTTGATTTGGTTATCTCAAACAGAGTATATTGCCAAGGTTTTGCAACGTTTCAATATGGAGAAGGGAAAGGCATTGAGTGTTCCATTGCCACCATATGTGAAACTTAGCAAACAAGATTGTCCTGTGTCTGAGGAAGAAAAGGCTGAAATGGATAAGATTCCATATGCGTCTGCAGTGGGTAGTTTGATGTATGCAATGATTGCTACACGTCCGGATATTGCATTTGCAGTGGGAGTGGTTAGCAGATATATGTCAAATCCCGGCAAGAAACATTGGGAGGCAGTGAAAGGTATCATGAGATACTTAAAACATACAAAGAGTATGCGCATATGCTATGGTAGTCAGGATTTGAGTGTCAGAGGATACACTGACTCAGATTATGCAGGAGACTTGGATAAGAGGAGATCTACATCAGGCTATGTCTTTACATCGGCTGGAGGTGCCATATCATGGCGATCTCGATTACAAGATTGTGTTACGCAGTCTACTACAGAAGCTGAGTATGTTGCAGCAAATGAGGCATGCAAAGAAGCTATTTGGCTTGGTAGATTGGTTGCAGACTTGGGAATCAATGCAGATATGCCAGAGTTATATTGTGATAGTCAAAGTGCTATACAATTGGCAAAGAATCCAGTGTTCCATTCGAAGACTAAGCATATTGATGTGAAGTATCACTTCATTAGGGAAGTACTTGAAGACAAGCAGATACAACTGCTGAAGATCCACACCAAGGACAATCCTGCTGATCTACTCACAAAGGGACTTCCAGGAGAGGGCTTTGTGCATTGTCGTGAGTTATTGGGCATTGGATAGATGGCAGCCATGTAAATCTTTGTACATTTATGTTCATAGATTTACAGTTACTTAAAGTGCCACATTGGACTTTAAGTGGGAGGTTGTTGGGATTAAAGCCCAAGTGGCCTCTTATGCGGATATGGCCGGCCGCCCGCCTAACTCACTTACCTCTAACTCTTTGTATATACTAACATATTCTTTGTGAATACTAAGGATTTGAGAGATAACCCTTCTAACAGATCTCTGCGTACTGTGTACTGTGTAAGCTCACTGTGTGTGTGTGAGAGAGAGAGAGTCGACCCACGCTCCGCTCCGCGACTTCAAAGGCGTGGAGGGAGAGATGGAGGAGGAGAGCAAAAATGTGATGTACCTGGTCTGCTCGCTGGTCTGCACGCGCCATTTTTTCCACACATGAGAAGCTTTGCAAAGTTAAGGTTTATTAGTAATTTTAGGGTTTTAAAACTTAAGGATCTTCTTAATTTGAGGGAAAATTACCAAAATACCCTTCTAATTTGTGAAAATTCCAAAAATACCCCTCAAATTTCAAAATTTCCCAAAATACGCTTGCTCACAATTTCCTATCTTTATTATTTTTTGACAATCGAGATCTGGTTTTTAGTGCTCACCTCCCAAAAACAGAGAATGATGTCTAAAAATAATGACGCAATTCATCTCCAAAGTGTAAATAACCGGCTTGAATTCTAGTTTTTGACAATCAGTCTTCTTATTAGAAGCTACAATTTTTTTAATCTTTGGATAAATTTACTCTCACGAACAGGGGTATTTTGGGAATTTTGAAAAATTTGAAGGATATTTTGGGATATTCCACAAATTAGAGAGGTATTTTGGTAATTTTTCATTAATTTTATTATCAAACTTTAGATGGTCGAAAAAACCTAGGTTTTTGTGAAATCTAGTGGATTTTTTTTCGTAATACCTACAAACTTATCCAAAAAAAACCTCTTGGTTTTTGTTTTTATATTCTTGAAAATAGGTGTACTTTGTGGAATGATCTGGATGTCTAATGATTGCAAGTCTCTTTTACCTCGTAAATATATGGTTTTTACCTAACGTTATGATTGGAGAGAGGATATTAAATTATGATTGTAGCCGTCGGTATTATTTAAAAATCAACCATGAGAGGATATTAAATTATGATTGTAGCCGTCGTCATTTATGATGCGGCAGTCACTGATTCTGTGAAGAAGATTACATTAGTAAAAATATATACATTCTCTTTTAACATTATGTTTTATATTTTGGTAAGAAATTTGTATTAGGTCTAGACAAGCAGCTGCTTCCTTTGTCTTGCTATGGAGATGGACAGAGTAAGTATCTCTTGGACACTTGGAAAAGAGACTCACACTAGAGAAGTAGAGCTTCGACACAACAAACTCTTGCTCGCCAAATATTATCTTCAGTGTCTTCTTCCTCCAACCTACAAATTTACCTGTTTGAAAGCAATAGTTTACATCGGGTTGGAAAAAATGTATATCGAAACCCCTTCAGAGTGGGATATTGATGAAAATGAGCACTTTTTACTGGACTCTACTCTCTCTTATGAGTATTTCATTGAACATTCTAGGGATATGCTCTATATTACAGATAGTGGCGAGAGTGATTTTGGTGCTAAGCCAGGCATAACAAGCATCAACAACAGTCCATGTGCAAAAGAAGATTGTTTTGAGATAAACAATCCATCAATGCAAGAGGAAACAAAGCCTGTTGATAAAAAACAAAGATTGGACTCCAGTGATGATGACGTGCATGATTTGACAAAAAAACTCCATTATCCCTTGGATTTTAGGTAGCAAAACATGTTTTAGACTACAACATCTGATAAACAATAGTAAGAAAATCAAACAGGTGACTGAACTTCCACAAGTTTATGATGGTGACATTTCCTTTGAGCTACCCCCCGTTGAACAAGGTTGTAAGAGGATGGAAGGGATGGAGAAAAAATTTGATGGTCATCTTTGGACTAGGCCGCATAAAACTAACATGTCCATAAATTGTACTGTTAGGCTTAGTTATTGCTTGGGCTCATTAGTTTTTCATAGAGTTCTAGTGCCCGTATTATTTGAACAACACCAAGTTCAATGTATCCTTCTTTCATGGTTACTTGGATAAGCAAGTAAGCAAAGGGCTTCTATGTGAAGACGAAAACCTACGTATCACTTGTCATTATTGCAAAAAAGTTGTTTTCTGTGAGAATCCTTGTTCTTGTAAAATGTACTACATTTTGCCCTCAGATCCAAATCTTACAAGAATGATGATTCACATAGGTCATCACTTGCATGAAGTTCAAGCAGGTACGTCAAGAGCCACAATAGAGAGAATACGGAAGATGGTTGCAAGTGTCTTGAAGGTGGATAGAAGCAGTGGACCAAGAAGAGGTCAGATGATTGTCGCAAGACAATTATTGGTTGACGCTATTGTTGGTTCAGATGAACTAAAAATGGGGGAGTCAGAGCTCTCAAATATATTGGAAGAAATGATTCCACTAGTTCAAAATCAAAGGTAAAACATTTGACATTTAGATTTTTCAGTGCAATAAGGTTATTTGAATTTTTGACTTGTCTTTTATAGATTTAAGGTAATGGTAGATACTAAGAAAAGACAACAAGACTCGATTGTTGGGGATGGGTTTGACCACATCATGATTTTGAAGAAAAAATGTCACTTTCCTTACTTTCATGGGAGTCGTTTCCCTGGAGAAGGTGGCCCAAATGATAAGTGCTACATCTTTAAGATGTCAACAAAAGGTCCAGGGTCTGGTATAGACCTTGTCAATCGCATGCATCGAGGAGGAAATGGAGATTTGAGTGCTTCTTGGGTGCATTTTGATCACACGCACAGAATAGATGGATGGGCAACTATGTCATGCTCTGTCTATGATGCAAGGTAGTTTTTTTATGGTTTGCAGCATTTTGTCATTGTATCATTTTCAGACTTGTTGTGGTGGCTAAGATTTGTTATTTTCTTTAGTTTGAAGGGATTGATGGTTATAGCGGTTTGTGACACCAAAGAGGAGGATACAGACACACAAGTCTTGTTTTGGAGATCTCTTAATGATGTTTTGGCTCAAGAAGGTTATCCATCAGCAGACTTTGTAGGCTTTATGGATGATGAGGCTAGATCAAATTGGGCTGCCGTGCGTACAATTTTCAATGGAGGGCCAAATAACATCATGATTGGAAGGGAAAGGTCATGTCTCTTCCATTGGGAGCAAAGTCTACAGAAACATACTAAAAATATATATAGCCAAAGAAAAGTTTAGTATCCACAAAGACATGTCTGAGACTTGGCGCGAATCAAGGACAATGGGTCTGGCAATGAAGCAAGCAGAAGCAATTAGAAGATGGTGGTCAAATAATGTTGCAAGTGAGAATATCAAGTCACTAGAGAAATGGTTCAAGTGGTGGGAGACAAGGATATCTCATTGGGGTAGCCTACACAATGAAGTATGATACAATCATGAGCCTAACTTTGACCTTCTCTATTTTTTGTTTCACTGATTCAAAGTTTTTTGTTGGTGGAATGCAGATATCTATGAGTCCTTGGGAAAAATTTCAAATTCCTAGTACCAATTTGTCAGAGACCATTCATGCATCTTGGCTTGCTGGTGAAGGGGGTAGCAAAAAAATTTCCTTGTATGATGCATGTGTCACTGATGTCATCAATTCTTACATTCAATGCACAAAGCAACATGGCTATCTGACTGGTAGATACATAGGGCTTGGTCCGGATATGCAAACATATCTAGAGAGATCAAGAGATAAAGAGAAAACTCTCAACCCACTTGCGCTGGCACATTCTCTCCAAGGAGCAGTTGCAGGCACACCATTTTATGGGCACCTTTATTGCATGGAGACAGGGAAACCGTGCAAAGAAAGAAGGCAAGAGGGTTTGCAGAAACAGCTTCTCATAAGCCTGGTTATGTGATGGAGTCTAGACAAGGAAAAGAGCACGGACGACCACGAAAGATTTTTTTTTATACGGACATGAAGAAAGAGGGACAGAAATTTGATGTGAATGCAGATTCCACATATGAGGAGATTCATGCAAATAATGACAAAGAGATGACACCGCACCCTCTATTAGTGAATATGCTATAGGTGATTTTGAGATTGCTGTGCCAAGGGGTCATTGGGCAATCAGATGAATGCCTCAAAATGTCTCTCGTAAGTGCTTTGGTGTGCTTGAAGGGAGAAGATGTGAGAATGTCATGCAAAGTAGGTCTCCAGGACTTGTGGCCCCATGCTTTTGGGGAGATAGAACTTACAAAGACCAGAGGCAACACCAATGGATGTGGTTTTGTGGCCATGATGTGCAGCACACTGAAGTTGTGTCCAAACAAGTATTGTCACCACTGGAAAGGCCAACAACTTGGCTAGTAGAGAGTGGAACAAGTGTATCAAAGGAGGAGTATACTGGTTTGCTAGGGGCAGGTTTTTTTATTAGAGCTCCTTCTCCAAAGTTTTTCAAGAAAGGGGAGACAATGGGAAGCTCTAGCAAGCACAGTAAAAAATGGAGGTCCGGTGTCTCTAAGGAGGCAAATAAGCGCATGGAAATAGGAGCATGTATGGAAGCTTGTTTTGTACAAGAGATAATTATGGTGCCTGATCGTCATGCCCTGTTCAAGATATTAACGCAAGATGTATATGATGTGCATGTGGCTATGGAGCCCTACTGTACATGACCTGATTTTCAAGGACGAGAGAAAGCAACAAAATCTTACATAGCTTGTAAGCATTTATACTTTGTCTACACACAGATTCTTGGGTTGGATGGTAAGCAACATATGATTATACATCAACCAACACTACATGAAAGATATCTCACTTTCATCTTGAAACAGCCCCAATGGTATATGCCTTCAAAGAAGTAGAGAAGATAGAAATTCCCAATAGTTTGCACAATTTGTTTTCACATTTTGGTGGGAGATCGTACACTTTGTGAGGCTCCATTTTGGAATTTCCCAGTAAAACAATCTCCTCGATGGCATTCTTTTTGCCTTGTTCTATTTGGGACCCTAAAGATTATTGCTTTTGGCGAATCTTTATTTGAAATGATGGTAGTGCTTGCAGCATGTGCAAAATTGTTTTGAGTATTTAACTTTGACATGTGCAGAAATAGTACTTTTTTTGTTGTAGCCTTGTCAGTTTTTCTACAAGAATGACATGCATAGAAGTTCTTGTTGGGTTGTACTTTTTTTTAATACACTAATGCTGTTGTTCTCAAGGGATTGTACATGTATCAAACTTGCAAAGATAGATAAAACTTAGAAACATCTAAGTGAACACTCTAGTTTGAGCATGCAACTTAGGAAGACCTAAACTATGTGAAAAAGCTCCAAATGAAAAGCTTTCAAAAAATTGACACTCTACTAGAACTTCTTCACCAAACACTATATCATGGTCATTGATTCTCACAACATACTCCTCAAAAGGATCTCTTTTTATCTTAGCTCCATGCTCATTTTACATAAAGTGGGTGAGGATTAATTTTGAATTTCATACTAGTACTCCCACCGTGCTAAGATTGCAAAGATATTGCCATAAAAACTAATATCTAACTTTCCCAATGATTTCCTCATGTTAAACTGATCATTTAATATGGGAAGTACAAGGGGAACAAGAGCTAGCATATTGGTCAGGCTGCTAGACCTGTCTCAGCAGGGGATCCAAAGGAGGGAAAATAGGGATCCAACTGGATATGGTTTGCTAAAGAGCAATGTGCAACTAATGGAGCTTCACAAGACCTTAAGGTTAGCTTCATTAATTCCTCCAAAGGTCTAGGTCCAAATTTCTAAGCCTAAAGTCCATTAACTAAACGTTTAAGGATATTGGATGGTTGTGGGAAGACTCAAAAGTCTTCCCACTTGCCTACAAAGGAGGGGGCGAGCCCTTTTGGTAGGGGATGAGAGAGAACACACACACACACACTCTCAAGGTTTTCCTTAGACACAAGAGGCAAATAGGACACATGTCAGGCTCCTAGTGTCATAAAATCTAATATCTAACCAACCCAAATGATTTTCTCATATTAAATTGATCACTTAATGTGGGAGAATAAACGGGAACAAGTGTTAAGATATAGATATGTGCTTATAGATCTATCTCAACACGGGGCCAATAGTAAAGGGGCCCAAATGGGAGATGGTCTATCAAGAGCAAGGCTAACCAATGGAGCATAAGACCTTAGGGTTATCTTCATTCAAGACCTCCAATAATGTGTGTAAAAGTCCTTTGACCTTAGGTAAGCTAGGGCTGAGCTTGAGGTGGGAACCCGGCCCAAGCTCAAGGTGCTTGTCGTGCTTGAGGTGCTTGTCCTGCTTGAGGTGCTTGTCATGCTTGAGGTGCTTGATTAAGATGCTTGAGGTGCTTGACTGGCTCCATGCTTGAGGTGCTTGACTTGGTGCATGATTAAGGTGCTTGAGGTGCCTTGAGAAGCTTGCCTGAGATGCTTGTGGGAACACCCCCTACTTCAAGTGCTTTGTCATGCTTGATGACTAAGGTGCTTGAGCTCCTAAAGTCAAAAGCATCCCTACAAGAGGGGGGGCGAGCCCTTTTCCTAGGGATTAGAGAGAGAGAACACACACTCACACTCACAAGGGAAACCCCAGCTTGAAGAGGCAGCAAGGACACATGTCAGGTCCCTACCCATGTTACCTTCATGTGTTGCTTGAAGCCTATTGGCTAGGCTTCAAAGGGGTCCAATGATAAATTACTTGAATTATCTAATTGATTTTGCATTTATCAAGTCCTCTCTCTCAAAGGGGAAAGGGGGACACTTGTCCCAAGGCTACCCATGTTTCTTGTAATGGCTCCTGCTTGTGATTGGCTAGGCCTGGAGGGGTCCAATGAGCTTCAAGCATGAGCTACAAGGGGGGGTCAACCCAAGCAATCTAGGGGGTTGCTTAGGGGGTATACTCACCCACACACACTGACAAGAACTCTTATTGTGTACTATGCAAAGTGCAAGAGCTCCAACTCCTTCTCCAAGCAAGTAGAGGTTGAGAGCTTACACCAACACTCTTGGCTATGGAGTGCAAATCCAACCAAGAGCCATGCTTCAATGCTTAATCTTGCCATCTCCTTCTTCTTCATTACTATGCTATTATGTATGCTAGCAACAAGAGAATGATAAGTGAGGAACTAATTCTTTCTCCTACGAAATGTTTCTTCTTCCTCTTCCCTACCCTCATTCCCTGCTAGCTCTCTCCACCTTCGAAGGTGTTTGAGGTCTTGGGACTGAGGCTTGGGATAGTTAAAGCTTTCTTCAAGTTTATGTTATGTTTGTGATGCATGAAGCCTTCCATCTTCATGGCATCACCTAGGTCACAAGGAACACAAAGACTGTATTGTAACAAGTCTCTCTTTATGGGAGAAATCATAATACAAATTCCTATTGGAGGGGGGACCGGCTCCACATAAATCCGGTCCTCAACTGTTGTCATGTTCTCTAAAATCTCTCTCTCTTGCAAAAGTATTGTCTATGCCAAGTTAACTAATTGCTATGATTATGTTGCTATCTTCAATTATGTCAACCCGCTATGCTCACTAAATCATTTTTTTGAAAGTACTCTCATTAAATTCCGCTACTCTCACATATTAAGGCAAATTCCATTACATTGGTATCAGAGCATTTGGTTTCTCTTTTCTTGCTTAAGAAGAGAGGTCCTTAAGTAGCCTATAAATGGTTGATGTTGTTAATTATAATAGAGTAAGTGGAACTGGGATCTAATATCGGTTTTGTTAAGCCCACTATGTGGGGGATGGTGCACACCTCGGGAGCTTTGGACTTAATAATGGAGTCTTTTTAGACTTGCCTACGGCTTTACCATTATTGAGCCATAAGAAGTCCGAAAGGAGCTAGCCCTTGGCAATTCCTCTATGTTAGACCTACTCCTCTACTCTCTATAATTAACCACTTTGAGCCATGGGTGTAGATACTTAAGAGCGGATTTTCAAAGGCTAAGAGGAGTGGCAACTAAGGTTTTGTATTGCCGAAGCATACACTAAGTATAAACATAAATTTTGTTAACATGGCTGACAATAATCAAGAGAGTAGAATGAACATTGATAGCTTTGATTTTGCACATGAAGGTGCTAATGATGATGCTCCCATGTTTGTGAATTATCTCGTCACTAGGTTGCAACAAGCTATGGGCAACCCTGTTTTGCAAGCCGAAGTTACTCAACAACTTCCTGCTTATGGAATTTCCCTTCCTCTCCCAGAGGAGAGAGAGCTTAGGAGGCCTCTTGAAGAGACCCCCAAAAGAAGACTCTCTCCCATTCGAGAGGAGGAATCCAAAGAGAAAGAAAGCAATGACAGTCTAAGTTATTCTGAAGATATGGCTCCACGAAGACGGCGGTCTACACGATCGCCTACTCCTCCCAAGAGGAAAAGAGCAACCTATAGTCCTTCTCCTCATCACTCTGAAAGGCAAGAGAGGAAACAAAGGAAGAAAAGGGCTAGGAAGAGGTCATCCTCTTCTCCTTCTTCTTCTTCACCTTCCTCCTCTTCCGATGAAAGTTATGGCTATTCTCCTAGAGAATACAAGAGGGGAGGACATCGCAAATCATTTCCTGCATGGCAAAGGTCACAAAAGCTAAAGACGTTCAAGGAGGGAGGAAAGAGTATCTCTTTTCTCACCTACGATGGCACCTTTGGTGCTACTGACAAAGTGTTGGCCTTCATCCAGAAATTTGATGCGGCCTTTGGGGACGAGGGCTTCACAGAGTCCTCCAAGCTACGCCATGTAGCTATGCACTTCCAAAAATCAGCTCGTCAATGGTGGGCTAGCCTTCGTGGCAATGGAGAAGCCCCAAAGACATGGAAAACTCTACGAGTTTCCATCATGAAGCAATTTCTTCCAAGTGATACTAAAGATAAAGTTCTTACCAAATGGCGCGGCTTGAAGCTTCTCTCTCATGAGTCTATCAACAAGTATGTAGACAAGTTTTGGGATTTACATCTTAAAGCTACTGTCTTTCAAAAGATAGACTTTGCCAAGCAAAGACAGCAATTCTGTGCGGGATTACCAGAAGAGATGGCCGAATACATCAACTCTCAACGGCCCGGTACTAGTACCGAAGTAATCCACCACACCATGGTTGCTTCACGCATCAATTTCCATCAAGGGGCTAGATGTAATGTCAAGCCCATGGAAAACAAAGATAAAAATGATGCAAAGGGGAAATCCAATGCTCAAAATAATTCCCAAGGCACTTTCAACAACAACAACAACAATCGGTCCAAGGAGAAGGGAGTTTACAAAGGTAAAAACAAACTCTCTCCTGAAGAGCTTGAAGCTTTTCGCAAGGACCATAAATGTTTCAAGTGTGGGGAGCAAGGACATGGCTATCGTTCTTGCCCCAAGAAGAATACTCGCAATGAGACTCTAGGGCTTCCACCATCGAAGCTCCAAAAGAGGATGCTCATTGCAAAGGATCATCACTCTCCTATGCTTGGGGAAAGGTAAGAGAGCATGATGCCTTCATCTTGTTTGACCCTGGCTCTACTCTCAACTTCATATCAATAGAGTTGGCCACCAAGTTGGGCATTCAAGCTTTTGAGATGGGAGATATAGTAACAGCTGATGCAGCTTTCAAGGGACAACAAGCCTCCGTTACTCCCTCGATTGGGAATTTGAGGCTTCATGTCCAAAGCTATGTTGACAAAGAAGATTTCTTCATCTCTCCTCTCCAACATCAGGATGTTATCCTAGGGGCACCATGGTTTGATCGCATGGCTGCCAACATGAAGTTCCCTGAAAGGAGAATTTACTTCACCTACAGGGGAAAGAACATGTATATAGATGCTAGTGAGCGTGGTCGCACTATTCCACTTGTAAATCCTCTTTCTTTTGATAAATCAATGAAGAGCTCAGTTTTTGCGTACATGATTTATGTCAAAGAGTCTCTAAAAGCTAATAATGTTTCATCAAATGAAAATGATAGGAATCAAGAAGAGTTAGACTTGTCTACTTTTCTAAAAGGATTCCAAGATGTGTTCATCGATGATATCCCTATGGACCTACCTCCAAAACGAGGGGATGATGACCATCGTATTGAGCTCCTTCCAAGAAGCTCACCACCTAACAAACCTCCTTATTGAGACTCACAAGCTCAACAAGAGGAGATTATGAGGCAAGTACAGGAATTGGTAGACAAAGGGATGGTGAGGCCTAGTTCCTCTCCCTTTTGTTCTCCAGTCCTTTTAGTGCAAAAGAAAGATGGTACATACCGTATGTGTGTGGACTATCGAGCACTAAACCATATCACTATCAAAAACAGATTTCCCGTGCCTCGGGTAGAAGATCTGTTTGATAAGCTACAAGGCTCTACCTACTTCAGTAGGATTGACCTTAAGAGTGGATATCATCAAATAAGGATAGTGGATGAAGATATCCTAAAGACCGGGTTTCGCACAACATTTGGTCTATATGAATATCTA
This sequence comes from Adiantum capillus-veneris, assembly GCF_014529385.1. Classification (NCBI taxonomy): domain Eukaryota; kingdom Viridiplantae; phylum Streptophyta; class Polypodiopsida; order Polypodiales; family Pteridaceae; genus Adiantum; species Adiantum capillus-veneris. Next base: position 100,154,895 of record NC_140951.1, read on the forward strand.
GTCATGCCTTTTGGCTTGACTAATGCACCAGCTACTTTCAATCGTCTCATGAAGAAAATTTTTAGACCATATCGTAAATTCACTGGAGTGTTCTTTGATGATATCATCATCTACTCCAAATCTTTGGAGGAACATAAGCAACATCTCCAAGTGATTTTTCAAGCCTTGAGGGAAAACAAACTTTTTCTCAACCAAAAGAAAAGTGAATTCTTCCTTGAAGAGATTCAATATCTAGGTCATATTATCTCTCAGGATGGTATTCGTATGGATCCATCAAAGTTAGAGGTAATAAAATCATGGCCTAACCCAAGGAATCTACATGAGCTAAGAAGCTTTATTGGTATGTGTGCATACTATAGACGCTTCATAGCAAAATTCTCTCAAGTAGCAGGACCACTTCACGACTTAACAAAGAAGAACGTTAAGTTTGTATGGACTGCTAAGGAGCAAAATGCTTTTGAAAAACTCAAAGAGAAGCTTACTTCCCAACCAGTCCTCGTGCTTCCGGATCTCTCAAAGCCATTTGAGGTCCAATGTGATGCGTGTGGTGATTGCCTTGGAGCGGTTTTGCTTCAAGAAGGGCATGCCATAGAATATGAGAGCCGAAGGCTCAATAGTGATGAACGAGTCTTGGGCATTTATGAGAAAGAGCTTTTAGCTTTTCTACATGCCCTAGATACATGGAAGCGCTACCTATTGGGGACTCCATTTATCCTACGAACCGACCACCAAAGTCTCAAGTATTTCATGACGCAAACCAAACTTTCCGACAAACAAATGAGGTGGGCAAATTTTCTTTCGCAATTTAATTTCCATATTGCTCACATAGCTACTAAGCACAATCAAGTTGCCGATGCACTTTCACGACGACCAAAAGTTAATGCGGTGTCTATAGCTACTCACAATGATCTATCCTCTATGATAGATGAGTATGCTACTGACCGTGACTTTAGAGACATAATGTCAGCCCTTGCTTTGGGGAAGAAAGAGGAACCATTCACCTTGTAGGATGGTTATCTTCTCCACGGCAATAGGCTATGTGTTACCCATTCCCTTCGTGAGAAGGTTATGTATGAATCCCATGCTCCTCCATATGCAGGGCATAGAGGTATTCAACCTACTCTCCGACGAGTAGAGACGTATTTCTATTGGCCTACCATAAAAGTGGACATACAAGAGTATGTTTCAAAATGTGTAGTATGCCAAAAGACCAAGTATGATAGAGGGAAGCAACCTGGATTACTCCAGCCATTGCCTATTCCAAATTCACCATGGGAGAGTATATCCATGGATTTCATCTTTGGATTACCCAAGTCTATCCATGGGAATACAGGAATATGGACAATAGTCGACAGGTTTAGCAAGCAAGCACATTTTATTCCTGTCAAAAAGACTATTAAGGCACATCAAATGGCAACTCTCTTCATATCTCAGATTTTCAAACACCATGGATTACCCACATCCATCGTGTCATATAGAGATCCTAGAATGACCAGTAATTTCTGGAAAGGTCTCTTTGAAAATCTAGGAACAAGATTGAATTTCTCTTCGGCCTATCACCCACAAACGGATGGCCAAAGTGAGATAGCCAATCTTACGATACTCGATCTACTCAAGACTTATGTTACCGAAGTAGATCAACGCTCACAATGGGAAAAGTATTTACCTCTAGTAGAGTATGCCTACAATAATACTGTACATACTTCTACGGGGAAAGCACCTTTCGAGATCATAGAGGGAAGACCTAAAAGTCCCTTGCTACTCAAAGTACATGGGAAGATCTTCGTCGCCGTTGAGTATAGCCGTGACCTACAAGAATCTTTTCAAAAGATTAGGAAGGCTATAGCCATCTCTCAACAAAGGCAAAAAGCTGCTGCTGATAAGCACAGAAGAGCCTAATGTTCAAAGAAAATGATTGGGTTTTACTCAAGTTTCCTAAGGCTCGATTAAGGCAAACGACGGGCAAAAATCCTATGGGCCATCAAAAGTATTATGCTAAACTAGCAAAAAGATACTATGGTCCTTTCCAAATCTTGAAGCCCATTAATGAGACGGCTTATCAACTCAAGTTGCCCAACCATTGGCTTATACACAATGCCTTTCATGTAAGCCTACTTAAGCCCTACAAAGGAGAGCCACCAACTGAACCAATTATTGAAGACCCTCCCGAAGTTGAAGACCAAGAAGAGGTGATACAACCCGAAGTTGTCCTTCGGCATGAAGACAAGGTACTACGACATGGTAAGATAATCCGACGGTATCTTATTAAGTTCAAAAATTATCCTTTTGAAGATGCTAGATGGATGCAAGGAGTACAACTTAAGGATAGTATGATCCTTGTCAATGCTTACAATGCTACATTAGAGTAAGCAAATGTACAAATTTCTTTTAAATGACTCATGTTTTTGTCTTATATGACTAGTCCTCTTTTTAATTGTGCACAAATTTAACTAGTATGCATGCTTAGAATCATGTTTGTGATGACGACGTCTCTCAAACACCAAGTAGAATTTGTCACTCTACTTTGGGAGAATGAAATGGACTAAAGAGCAGACATGCTTGTGGCAGCTATGTCTCCCAAGCACCAAATGGATTAGTCATCCATCTTGGAAAGATGTCGTAGGGTAAAAAAGGGATCCTCTACCCGCTAAGTACGATTGACTAATAACTAAGGCGTTATCTCTTCTACCTCATAGTCGAGGACGACTATGATCTCAAGAGAGAGGTAATTTCATAAAATCTAATATCTAACCAACCCAAATGATTTTCTCATATTAAATTGATCACTTAATGTGGGAGAATAAACGGGAACAAGTGTTAAGATATAGATATGTGCTTATAGATCTATCTCAACACGGGGCCAATAGTAAAGGGGCCCAAATGGGAGATGGTCTATCAAGAGCAAGGCTAACCAATGGAGCATAAGACCTTAGGGTTAGCTTCATTCAAGACCTCCAATAATGTGTGTAAAAGTCCTTTGACCTTAGGTAAGCTAGGGCTGAGCTTGAGGTGGGAACCCGGCCCAAGCTCAAGGTGCTTGTCGTGCTTGAGGTGCTTGTCCTGCTTGAGGTGCTTGTCATGCTTGAGGTGCTTGATTAAGATGCTTGAGGTGCTTGACTGGCTCCATGCTTGAGGTGCTTGACTTGGTGCATGATTAAGGTGCTTGAGGTGCCTTGAGAAGCTTGCCTGAGATGCTTGTGGAACACCCCCTACTTCAAGTGCTTTGTCATGCTTGATGACTAAGGTGCTTGAGCTCCTAAAGTCAAAAGCATCCCTACAAGAGGGGGGGGCGAGCCCTTTTCCTAGGAGAGAGAGAGAACACACACTCACACTCACAAGGGAAGCCCCAGCTTGAAGAGGCAGCAAGGACACATGTCAGGTCCCTACCCATGTTACCTTCATGTGTTGCTTGAAGCCTATTGGCTAGGCTTCAAAGGGGTCCAATGATAAATTACTTGAATTATCTAATTGATTTTGCATTTATCAAGTCCTCTCTCTCAAAGGGGAAAGGGGGACACTTGTCCCAAGGCTACCCATGTTGCTTGTAATGGCTCCTGCTTGTGATTGGCTAGGCCTGGAGGGGTCCAATGAGCTTCAAGCATGAGCTACAAGGGGGGGTCGACCCAAGCAAGCTAGGGGGGTGCTTAGGGGTATACTCACCCACACACACTCACAAGCACTCTCATTGTGTACTATGCAAAGTGCAAGAGCTCCCTCTCCTTCTCCAAGCAAGTAGAGGTTGAGAGCTACACCAACACTCTTGGCTATGGAGTGCAAATCCAACCAAGAGCCATGCTTCAATGCTTAAGCTTGCCATCTCCTTCTTCTTCATTACTATGCTATTATGTATGCTAGCAACAAGAGTATGATAAGTGAGGAACTAATTCTTTCTCCTACGAAATGTTTCTTCTTCCTCTCTTACCTACCCTGATCCCTGGGCGGGTGGGTGGGAAGTTCTCCACCTTCGAAGGTGTTTGAGGTCTTGGGACTGAGGCTTGGGATAGTTAAAGCTTTCTTCAAGTTTATGTTATGTTTGTGATGCATGAAGCCTTCCATCTTCATGGCATCACCTAGGTCACAAGGAACACAAAGACTGTATTGTAACAAGTCTCTCTTTATGGGAGAAATCATAATACAAATGCCTATTGGAGGGGGGACCGGCTCCACATAAATCCGGTCCTCAATTGTTGTCATGTTCTCTAAACTCTCTCTCTCTTGCAAAAGTATTGTCTATGCCAAGTTAACTAATTGCTATGATTATGTTGCTATCTTCAATTATGTCAACCCGCTATGCTCACTAAATCATTTTTTTGAAAGTACTCTCATTAAATTCCGCTACTCTCACATCTTAAGGCAAATTCCATTACACCTAGGCAGGTTGCCCCCAATCATTCCTAAAAGCTTATTGGATGGCCAATGAGGTGGACCAATGAGAATTAAGCTTGAGTAAATTGAGCTTAATCATTTTTGAAAATCTTGATAAAAGAACCAATGAAAATTAAGAACCCTGGAAGACTATTGGACAGTCTAACAAGGGTTCCAATGAGAATTAAGCTACCTTAATTCCTATTGGCTAGTAGACTCAAAGCTCCAATGAGAGTTTAGTAATTCCTATTGGCTAAGCTTGGCATGGGACAATGGGATGCCAACAAGAGGGGTTGACCAAGAAGAGAGAGAGAGAGAGAGAGAGAGAGAGAGAGAGAGAGAGAGAGAGAGAGAGAGAGAGAGAGAGAAGCCTCATTTGGTACACACAACTCCACACACACGCACACAAGTCATGTGTTGAGCAAAGAACTCCATCTCCTTCTCCAAGCATTGAGAAGTGGAGGCCTACACCAACAACTCTTGGCTATGGAATGCAAATCCAACCAAGAGCCAAGCTTCAATGGCATGATCATCTCCTCTACCATCTAAGTTACTAAGCTAGGCTAAGCTCTAAGAGTGATTATGTGAGGAGAATACTTATTTCTCATAAGATACATCTTCTTCCTCTTCACTTTGCCTCATTCCCTGCTAGCTCTCACCATTTTTGAAAGTGTGTGAGGTCTTGGGACTGAGGGTAGGACACTTAGGTGTGGTCCCTCTTGCTATTTCCTTCTTGTTGGCTCCTCATTGGACCATGCCAAGCTTAGCCAATAGGAAATTAGAGGCAGAATGGAGAGCCTTTTGACAAGTGTCCCTCTTTCCCCTTTAGTGAGAGTTTAGGTAATTCAAATATTGTATTTAAATCCCCATTGGACCTTTTAGCCTTCTGACCAATAGGAATTAAGCAAGCCATTGAGCTACTTAATTCTCATTGGACCCCTTGGCAGGCTGTCTAATAACCTTCTAGGAGACTTAATTTTCATTGGTTATTTTATCAAGTGTTTTTTCATTAATTAGACTAAATTTACTCTAGCCTAATTCTCATTGGTTCACCTCTATGGCCATCCAATAGGAATTGAATGGAGATTGGGGGCAACTGGGCTAGGAATCTGGCATGTGTCCATTATGTCCTTTGTGTAAAGGGAAGCTTTGGAGTGTGTGTGTGTGTGTGTGTGTGTGTGTGTGTGTGTGTGTGTGTGTGTGTGTGTGTGTGTGTGTGTGTGTGTTCTCTCACCTCTTCTCTCTCTTCCCCTACCTTTAGGGCTCACCCCCTCTCATCTAGGAGTGTGGGAAGACTTTGTGGTCTTCCCAAAGCATCCAATTTACCTAAGGATTGACCATTGAACATTTCAATTGAATTTTGGAACCTAAGCTTTTTGGAAGTCTTAATGGGCTGAACTTTAGGGTCTTTGAAGCCCATTGATACACATTGCTCTTTTGCAGATGGTCCCCCTTTGGATCCCTATTTCCCCCCCTTTGGATCCCTACTGTGATCGGTATGCCAGCCTTACTAATATTCTAGCTTTTTCTCCCCTGGTACTTCCCCATATTAAATGATCAGTTTAACATGAGAAAATCATTTAGGAGAATTAGATATTAGTTATTATGACATTACCTCTCTCTTGAAATCATAGTCGTCTTCGACTATTAGGTAGAGATGCTAAAGTCTAGTCATTAGTCCTTTTTCTAGCGGGTAGAGGATCCCTATTCTACCCTATGACAGCGTTCCAGAATGGATGACTAATCCATTTGGTGCTTGAGAGCCTACGCTGTTGCAAGCATGTCTGCGCATTAGTCCTATCAATCTTCCATAGTAGAGTGACAAGCTCTACTTGGTGTTCGAGAGACGTCGTCTCCGCAAACTTGATCCTAAGCATGCATACTTCTTAACATTTGTGCACAATAAATAAAAAGAGAGTCTTATAAGACAAAAAAAAAATTCACTTAATCATTTGTACATTTTCTTACTCTAGGAAAGCATTGTAAGCATTGACAAGGTTTAGGCTATCCTTTAACTATATGCCTTGCATCCATCTAGCATTTTCAAAAGGATAGTTTTTAAACTTAATAAGATACCCTCGGATAATCTTACCTCCTCTCAATACCTTGTCTTTGTGTCGGAGAATGGACTCGGGCTGCAGCACCTCTTCTTGGTCCTCGATCTCCGGTGGGTCTTCAATGGTTGCTTCATGGGGTGGCTCTCCTTTGCAAGGCTTCAAGAGACTCACATGAAAAGACTTGTGGATGAGCCAATGGTTGGGCAACTTGAGTTGGTAGGCCGTCTCGTTGATAGGCCTAAGAATCTGGAAGGGACCATAGTACCTTTTTGCTAATTTAGCATAGTACTTTTGGTGGCCCGTAGGATTCTTGCCCGTCGTGTGCCTTAATCAAGCTTTGGGAAACTTAAGCAAGACCCAATCATTTTCTTTAAAGGCTTGAGCTCTATTAGCAGACATCAGCTTTTTGCCTTTGCTCTGAGATAGAGATAGCATCCTTATTCTTGTAGGTCACGGCTATAATCATCTGCAGTGAAGATCTTCCCATGTACCTTAAGTAGGAGGGGACTTTTGGATCTTCCCTCAATCACCTCAAAAGGTGCTCTTCCCGTGGAAGTATGTACAATGTTATTGTAGGCATACTCCACCAACGGTAAGTACTTCTATCATTGGGACCTTTGATCTGCTTCCGTTACATAGGATTTTAGTACATCAAGAATTGTTAGGTTAGCTATTTCACTTTGGCCATCCGTTTGCGGGTGATAGGCCAAAGAGAAATTTATCCTTGTACCTAAATTCTCAAAGAGACCCTTCCAAAAATTACTGGTCATTCTAGGATCTCTATTCGACACTATGGACATTGGCAAGTCGGGGTACTTGAAGATTTGTGATATGAAGAGGGTTGCCATTTGATGAGCTTCAATAGTCTTCTACTATTGTCCATATTCTCATATTCCCATGGATACACTTGGACAGTTGCTCAATAGAAGAATCAACTAGACCGTGAGTGATGGAAAGTGTAGAGAATGTCTGGGAAGTTGCGAAAAAACTTATGCGTTGTTAGATGACTGCACCTCTCTCTCTCTCTCTCTCTCTCTCTCTCTCTCTCTCTCTCTCTCTCTCTCTCTCTCTCTCTCTCTCTCTCCTATGTTGACAAGGGAGGCACTCTCTCTATCTCTCATGCGTTGTTCAACGGTTGCACACCTCTCTCTATCTATCATGAGCCGTTCGATAGCTGCACCTCTCTCTCTCTCTCTCTCTCTCTCTCTCTCTCTCTCTCTCTCTCTCTCTCTCTCTCTCTCTCTCTCTCTCTCTCTCTCTCTCTCTCTCTCTTGCCATGGTAGCGATCTCTGAAAAATACTCACAGAATTTATTTATTTTCTTCTTTTTATTGGATTCCCTTTTGAACACAGATTCAAAACACACTTGCTTGATAGATGAAGAAAATTACACAAGGATAAAGATTAATACATCAAAAGACACTTCAAGGTTGACCAAAGGAAAGATGAAGGGTAGAGAGGAGGCTTTTATTTCATGTAGGCGCTCTCCTCCAAACATAGTGGTTATCAGCTGTTGGTAAAACATCTTACGATCTAAAATTATCTTGATGGATTGAATTCGCTGCGGCACGTAGGGTTGGTTTCTTGCAAAAGGATGATTCATGGGGTCCATCATAGAGTGATGTGAAAGGGTTCCCTCTTTGGTGGTGGGAGGTTGTAATCTTCAGTGTAGAGTTCTTGATAGTTGAGGTCGAACTTGTAGTACCACAAGACAAGGGTGTCTTCATCCTCCAATTCAAGAGCTACACCCCTTGCAAGCTCTTGGAAGAGCCTAAACTATCTCTCCTTTATCAGTTTTATCTTCCTGCGGGTGAGAGTACCATCTATTGCAAAAACATGTGTGATGATATAGGTAGTGAGCCTTACCACTTGGACTAGACCCAATTGGATTGCCACATAGCACGCCGCGAAATCATCATCATAGCCTTGATCTAGCAGCAGCACCCCCTGGATGTGGAGGGTCTTCTCTTTTCATTAAGCAAAGTTGTGTCAAAGACCTTGTCTATTACCAATTCTACCACTTTAGTCGGTAGCCGACGGAGAATCCAAGCTACAGTCTCCAGTTCTTGGCTCATAGAATGGAGATGAGGGATAAAAGAGATGTGGAAGATTAATTACCCAACTATTTCGGCGATGCAATGATTGCCGATGGTGAGTCGACTTCAGGTTTCTTGGTGCGAGGGAGAGAGGGGCCACAAGTTCGTAGCACCCTCCTCAGGTCATGGAGACTACTTGGAGTTGGAGGTGGAGCGGGTGGATTTGGTGCCAAGGGTGAGGGTGCCGGTGAATTGAAGCTAGGGGCTACTTGAAAGCCCACCGTTGTAAAAATGCCCGTGCGTATTTCAAGCAAGAAGATGATAGCACCTCCTTCACTTTGGCTTGCATTCATCCCGCCGATGTGATTGTCGATAGCAGTGGCAGCATTTTGTAAGTCGTGCTTTGTTGTTGCATCTGCGAGGATGTTGGGTGATATAGAAAGTTTGAGTAGGGTATGAGGGTCTTACCACTTCTTCAATATTGATGACGGAGCTCCCAGGTAGTAGCATTTTGACTAGTTGTGCTACGCTTTCCCAAAGCTCTTCCTCCTCGGTGGTCCAATTCGTAAATTCACGGAGCCACTCATCTATGGAGATAAGCACACAGTTCAGTTTTGTAAACTGAAGGTGTCATAGAGCCCTCCTCCGTGGGGGCACCAAATGACGGCGGCTTTTTGCGTGCTAGACCCAGTGGCCTCTACACCGGGACCAGGGTGCCGAGCCTCGCCATATGGGATAGATAGCAGGGGCACCACCTAGCTTGAGATGTGGCTAGGACACTGAATTGAGATCAATGCATAGTAAAACATTGTGGAAGGGGTAGTGGGGGTGGACGTGCAAGAAGAAAATGCGTGAGAGAGAGAGAGAGAGAGAGAGAGAGAGAGAGAGAGAGAGAGAGAGAGAAAGAGCTTATCCCCTTCTTGATAGACACCCAAATGTTACACAAATCCGAGATTGTAAACCATCATATATAAACCAAATCCTTGATGATCAAGCCTTTTGACAGGAGGAGAGAGAGAGAGAGAGAGAGAGAGAGAGAGAGAGAGAGAGAGAGAGAGAGAGAAAGGGAGATAGAGCTTGACCTTCCGTGGGGAATCGTGGGCTGCCACTACAAACATCGCCAATGGTGCTGGCAAGTTGTGTGGTATATGAAGTTACCATAAGTGTCAAAGGGTGTAGATGATTAGGTCAAGCATGCGTGATAAACATTGCAAATAATACATGGTGAAGGCCTCATGTGATGGATTGGCCCAAATTCCACTATTTTTGTGTGTGCACATCTCTCACTTTTCATGGTATCCTCTCCTTTCGTGCGTTGTGGTGGTGTTCTCCTTGTGTGGTGCTTGTGTTGTCTCTCTGGGTGTCTTCTTGTCTTGTGTATTGTGTATTGTGTTCTCTTTTGCTTCTCCTCATGCCTCTTTATATAGGTGCGGAGGGATGATTATCTTAGTGATGCTTGATTAGTACAAACCTAATATGGCAGACAAAACCAACGGTGATGGTCCTTATGATAAGAGAGAGAAGGTTTTTTCTATGCGAGCCCATGTGGCTACCTTCTAGATGAAAGTTATTTACAAAAATTTATGAATTCTTAGGTACGGGTAGTTGGTGAAAAGAAATCTCGTACAAGAGTCATGTCCATTGGTCATCTCTTCACCGGAGCATCGCCTTCCATCATCTGCATCAGCTGGGGCATGCCTTTGGCGTCCTTCGTCGTTTTGGTGATTGGCTGGCGTGGTTTGGGCATCTTCTCTTGTTGGTTGTCACTGACAAAAATTTATGAATTCTTAGGTACGGGTAGTTTGGTGAAAAGAAATCTCTTACAGAGAAAGTAGTCATGTCCATTGGTCATCTCTTCACCGGAGCATCGCCTTCCATCATCTGCATCAGCTGGGGCATGCCTTTGGCGTCCTTCGTCGTTTTGGTGATTGGCTGGCGTGGTTTGGGCATCTTCTCTTGTTGGTTGTCACTGTTGCCTGGTGTTTTTTGTCCTTCTTAATGTGTGCACAAAACGTGAGTGTTTATGTGTAACGGTTTGTGCGTTTGTGCATGTGTGCGGTGTTTTATGTATGTGAAGGTGTGTGCGTGGGTGTTTGTAAGATCTTATGTGTGTGTGTGTGTGTGTGTGTGTGTGTGTGTGTGTGTGAGAGAGAGAGAGAGAGAGAGAGCTTATATGCATGTGTGTATGTATTATGTATGTGCGTGAAGTGTGTGTGTGTGTGTGTGTGTGGTGATTGTAGTGTTTGTGCGAGAGAGAGAAGAGAGAGAGAGAGAGAGAGAGAGCAAGTGGTGTTGGTGTGTGTATGTTGGTATGTTAGTGTAGGGTTGAGAGAGACAGAGAGAGAGAGAGAGAGAGAGAGAGAGAGAGTGGGTGTTTGTGTGTGTGAGTTTAGCGGGATCGGGGGATTGAGAAGGGGGGGGAATGTGTGTGTGTGTGTGTGTGTGTGTGTGTGTGTGTGTGTGTGTGTGTGTGTGTGTGTGTGAGAGAGAGAGAGAGAGAGAGAGAGAGAATGAAATGCTTCTCTCTCTCTGTCCTTGCAGGTCTCGACGGAGATCTCTGTCGACAGGTCTCAATAGAGAGAAAGAGGGTGGACGAGAGCTTGGGGGGGTGAGAGTGAGAGTGAGCGTGAGTGGGTGTGTGTGTAAGAGCGAGAGAGAGGGGGGGCGCAAGCTAGAAGCCCCTGCCCGCCAGCTTGCACCAGGGCACGGGACGGGGAGAGAGAGAGAGAGGGTCTCTCTCTCTCCTTGCATTGTGGGGGGAGAGAGAGAAAGGATAGGAGGCCCTCGGCCCTCCTGTCAACTCATGAGGGGGTTCTCACGCGCAGAGAGAAGAGAGAGAGAATGTTTTTGCCCTAGAAGAAGAAGAGGAGAAGATTTTCTTAATGCGCCCCTCACAAGCAATTGTACATACTAATGTGAGTCAAGAAACTCCTGCTTTGTGTATTTCCTTGCATCAATTTCCTCAGTTCTATAGGCGTATTACCCAATTATGGGAGCTTCACTTTGTCCAATAAGCAACACTTCTTCCTAGTAAATATTTTGATGGACTTTGCCTCTATACATTAGGAAAAATATGGACCTTGCATGGATCCCTAATTTTAAGGGATTAAAGCTAATATTGTGTATGATTAAGTAGACAAGTGCATTTATTAAGTTACTTTTTTGTAAGCTTCTCTAGCATTTTCTTATTCCCAAGTACGGGGTTGAACTAAGAAGCCAGATTCTCTCTCCACCTATTTGAGAGTGATGGGGGAAAGGTGGGATAGCATTTAATCCTCACAGCCAACGTCTGTCCTTTTTCTTTTTCCATGCCACATCATAAATATCTTACATAACCAAGAGCCAAAAAATGACATTTTTTGAAAAAAATTCAATTGGGTCCATTTTCACCTTGAAACTTCTCCTCAAGTCTTGTATATACTAGTATGGCCCAACGGCCTTCGGTCGTCTCTCTCTCTCTCTCTCTCTCTCTCTCTCTCTCTCTCTCTCTCTCTCTCTCTCTCTCTCTCTCTCTCTCTCTCTCTCTCGCACGCGCGCGCACGCGCACTAGATAGGGCTACAGCGCACACCCACCAAAGGAAGGAGGTTCCACACACACACGTATGCACAAAAGCGGCTTGTTGATGAGGTGCATTGTACGCATGTTTAGCATCACGGTCACCATCGCTATGTGATAGACATCAAGATTCTCTCTCTCTCTCTCTCTCTCTCTCTCTCTCTCTCTCTCTCTCTCTCTCTCTCTCTCTCATGTACACACACACACAAACACAGATCGTCTATATATTTTTCTCCCTCTCTCTCTCCGTGCAATGCCATGATGGGGTAGGGGGGTAAATCTCAAAAGCTGTTGGTAGGCAGGGCGCCACCTACAAGTGAGACACACTCTCTCTCTCTCTCTCTCTCTCTCTCTCTCTCTCTCTCTCTCTCTCTCTCTCTCTCTCTCTCTCTCTCTCTCTCTAAGGTAGGTGGAATTACATTAAATCTAGGTTTTTTTTAACTTTGACAGGGGGTAAGGGGGTAAATCTCCAAAGTTGTTGGCAGACAGGGCGCGACCTACAAGAAAGGTACTCTCTCTCTCTCTCTCTCTCTCTCTCTCTCTCTCTCTTCTCATGCATTGGTAAGGGAGGCACTCTCTCTCTATCATTGTCTCATGCGTTGTTTGATGGCTACACCTCTCTCTCTCTCTCTCTCTCTCTCTCTCTCTCTCTCTCTCTCTCTCTCTCTCTCTCTCATGCGTTGTTCGACGGCTACACATCCCTCTCTCTCTCTCTCTATCGTGCCCTGGCAAGAGGCGGCACCTCTATGTGTGTGTGTGTGTGTGTGTGTGTGCGCGCGCGCGCATTGTGTGTGTGTGTGTGGTGATTGTAGTGTTTGTGCGCGAGAGAGAGAGAGAGAGAGAGAGACGAGAGAGAGAGAGAGAGAGAGAGAGAGAGAGAGAGAGCGAGTGTGTTGGTGTGTGTATGTTTGTATGGTAGTGCAGGGGTTGAGAGAGAGAGAGAGAGAGAGAGAGAGAGAGAGAGAGTGGGTGTTTGTGTGTGTGAGTTTGGCGGGATCGGGGGATTGAGAGGGGGAGGGGAATGTGTGAGAGAGAGAGAAAATGAAATGCTTCTCTCTCTCTGTTGCAGGTCTTGATAGAGAGGGTGCACGAGAGCTTGGGGGGGTAAGAGTGAGAGTGAGTGCGAGTGGGTGTGTGTGTGTTGTGTGTGTGTAAGAGCGAGAGAGAGAGAGAGCGGGCGCAAGCTGGCGGAGGCCTCTGCCCGCCAACTTGCGCCAGGACAGGGGACGGAGAGAGAGAGAGAGAGAGAGAGAGAGAGAGAGAGAGAGAGAGAGAGCTCTCTCTCTCCCTTGCATTGTGGGGAGAGAGAGAGAGAAAGGACAGGAGGACCCTTGGCCCTCCTGTCAGCTCACGAGGAGGGGGCGGGAGAGGGAGAGCGACAGGCTCTCCCTCTCCTCGTGTGCATTGACGGGAAGCGAGGGGGGGGAGAGCCCCTGCCCCATGTGGGCGGGGTGTGGGCAGAGGAGGGGGGAGGGGAGTGGGGGGAGGAAAGAGATGGCACACCCCCCCCCCCCTCCCTAGCGCCGGGGGGGGGGGGGGGGGGAGGCTAGCGGTGGCACTGCCACCGCCAGCTCGTTTTTTTTTTTTTTTTTTCATCAACATCCCCTTATGGGGGGCTGGTTCTCACGCGTAGAAGAAGAGAGAAAATATTTGCCAAAAGAAGAAAGAGGGAGAAGATTTTATTAATGCGGCCCTTGCCAGCAATTGTACATACTAATGTGAGTGCTTTGTGTATTACCTTGCATCAATTTCCTCAATTCTATAGGTGTATTACCCAATTATGGGAGCTTCACTTTGCCCAATAAGCAACACTTCTTTCTTGTAAATATTTTGATGGACTTTGCCTCTATACATTATGAAAAATATGGACCTTGCATGGATCCCTAATTTTAAGGGATTAAAGCTAATATTGTGTATGATTAAGTAGGCAAGTGCATTTATTAAGTTACTTTTGTGTAAGCTTCTCTAGCATTTTTTTATTCCCAAGTACGGGGTGGAACTCAGAAGCCAGATTCTCTCTCTACCTTTTTGAGAGTGATGGGGGAAAAGGTGGGATGGCATGTACTCCTCACAGCCAACATCTGTCCTTTTTCTTTTTCCATGCCAATAATGGTGCTATGATTGTAAAGCAAGGGGGTACTTTCACCCCTTTTGAGAGGAGATACACAAGGTTTCTCTATGGTGCCCTAGTGTGGTCACACCCTGCTTCTACCTTGTTTATAAGTGTGTGAGGGGTGATGCATGCACGTGCAATCTCGGACACTCTAAAGGGGGTCATTTTGCACCCCTTCTCTCCCTAGCCAATAAATGAAATACACTTCCAAAAGAACTATGTTCCATTCTCTAGATTGTCAATGATAGCTATTTCCAACCCCTTTCGAACAAAGAACGCCTTCATAACAATCAAAGCGCTGTCATAACTTGCTTTGTACTCCGCTTCTCTCGAAAGGTACTCTCTCGTGTCCCTTGCTGGCAAGCCTTCTATTTTCTTCCGGTATGACACAACCATCCATTAAGGTTGTTTCACATCACATGTAATCTTAACAAGCTTGACTCGGTATCCGACAATTTTTGGCCACTGAAATTGTTCCTAATACCAGGTGCTCAAAATGGTCTAATAAACGAATGTGACTAGCACCTAGGGACTCTGTTGCGACACATCATTAGGAAACAGGTGTCAGTGTCAGTCTTAGAGACTCATATTCTCCACATGTGGAATATGTCTCATAAAATGATGTCAAGAAAAGTGACATCTAGCAAGTATGAGATGTACTTGTGTGTGGAGGTAGTGCTAGATTTGCATTTGGAACAGCCACTAAATTGATTTTAAATAAAAATTAGGGTCACACGAGTTCATGTGCTTCATACCACTACCCACGACATCTTCATGATGCAAAAGATGGTGCTTGTGGACCCCCTGTCCTTGTTGGACAAGTTCAATGAGGAGGATGGAGCAAAATCTAAAAGGGCACTCCATGGCACTGCCAGCTGATGGTGACAAGAATTGGGAAAGATGAGCTCATTTTGGCATCAGAGATAATAATTGCGATTATTATCTATGTGAACATTTTTGCATCTTTTTGGTATTTTTGCTTCATGATGTGATTGACCATCATGTCCCTATGCCCTGAATGTGATTTTGTTTTTTTTTTGGGTTTGTGGGTGTTTCCCTTGGGCTAAATTTTGGAATCTGGAAGTATGAGTGCGTTTTTTGTTGTTGGGAACAATGTGAAAGTGATATTTGTGCTTTTTATGGGTTTAGGTTTGTGATGCAACATATAAAGATATCTGTGATGAAAACATGCAAGTTGGGATGAATTCTGGGCTTGGAGATAATAATTGCGATTATTGTCTACTCCTGCAAATTTTGACCAAATTGAATTTTAGTGATCTACACTTGTTTTATAACTTAGTAAGTAATTTTTAGCCCCTTTTTGAACTTATTCTAATCTGTTTGAGTTGTTCTCTCCCCACTTGGTCCTCTGAATTTGGCAGTTTTACCCTCGACACTTGGTGGTGGTCTTTTTCCTCACTCCAGGCTTATGGACATGTTCCATATGTTGTAGGGAGTTTCCCTATCAAGTTCCATCAACTTTGGAGTAGATTTGTGACCATAGGTCAAAAATGACACTTCATAGCCCTCTGAGCCGTTTTCTATTGCCATAAGCCCAAATGGTATTTCTTTTCATTCCCACCAAGATACATTGTTTATAACATATGTGGGGAAACCTCTTGTGAAGTCAAAACTTGATTTCGACATTGATAAAATTTTGGGCGTATTGTCTACCTTTGATCCCCAGTGATCCCCAGTCAAATGGTCGTCTAAGAATTTGAGAATATTCTATAGGTCCTTACTATGGCCCCTATCAGGCTTGGTTGAATTTGGTGTGCCGAGCTGGTCATTACAATCATTTTTGTGTTCTTTCTTTCTCGAAAAGGTTCTGCTAACCCAGGGTTTTCTTGGACTACCTCGACCTCGAATGTGCATTTAAACAAGCTCATTAGTAGGTTAGGATCTTACCCCTCATGTCTCGTGAGAGACTATGCACCGTTGATTCCGCTAGGAGGTGCATAACGTACACACAAAGAAGCCTCCAAGAGCTCTCCCAAAAAGTCAAAAGTGAAAATGAAACTACTTTTGGCTTACTTGGACTATACATACCTGGGGTTTCCGACTCACTTTCTCGAAAACCCCCCAGTTAATCTTAATAGATCACAAGGTATAGTTTCCTCTAAAAAATTTCTCCGTTTGGATTTCGACTGCTTTGTCTCTGAAGATTTCATAGAATCAAGTGTTGTGGACCTAATTTAGGCGTCCCGTCACCATCATCAAAACTAAACAAGATTTGACATGCTCATCTGTCTCTGCTTCTTGATCATTAGGGTTCCTTTCATTTTTCCATCTGAGTTTGTTTGACATTTATTTATTATTTTTAATCTTTTTATTAAGAAAACTACGAAATCAATTTAAAAAATAAACTTCCAATCCAAAAAATATCGAAACCTACATAAATACTATACTTGGCCATAGTTTTGCGAATTGCTTCATTTAGTCTCTTTTCTGGGCCAAAAAACACGTAAAAAGAGTGAAAATTACAATATTTTTGGTTTGTTTTATTATATTTACACTTTTTACACACACTTAGGGGTTATCATGTTACATTTTTTCCATTCTCTTTACTTAATAAATGCATTTTCATCGAATTTTCCAAAAAAAATCACACGTTAACACACAAACATTTCAACATTGTCCTTTTTTTAGGGATTATCATATGACATTTTTTCCATTGTCTTTACTTATAAGGGAATATTCATCAGATTTTGTAGAAAAAAATCACATGTTAACACATAAACAATTCAACGTTGTCCTTTTCTAGTAGATTTCATATACTCAGGTCCATATTTTGAAAAAAAAAATAGACATTAACACACAAACACTTCAACATTGCCCTTTTTCTAAGCAGATTTCATGTACTTGGGTCCGCATTCAAATGCCTTCCCCCTCTTAGTTGGAGTCCTCTGCCATGGTGAGATCTGATTCTGCCTCCCTCCTCTATTGAAGTTTTGCCTTCTAGGGTGAGGACAGTAGTACATGCCATGCCCGTCCTCTCCGCAGTTGTAACAAAAGTAATCCTGATTCTGCCTTCACTACCCTCTTCCTTGTTCTGGATTTCTAGCAGGTGCATGCCCTTGCTGCACCAGATGCATTGAGAGGTTCTCTAACTGGTTGGTGATTCGATTGAGCAGTTCTTGTTGTTCTTCAGCCGGCTCCTGTGGCTGATCCCTCTGGACGGCTGTTGTAGGTGCGGCGAGGTGTGGTCGGGCCCTTCCCATGTCCTCTCCTTCGGTAGTCTTGGCTTGTAGACGCAGCTTCTTATCTTTAAGGCAAGCCACTTCAACTGCTACCTCATATGTAGCAGGAAACCTTTCCCTCACCTTCCTTAAGAACTGGCCATAAACTAGCCACAAACCGATCCTTCTTTAGGAATTCGGGCGCTCCTTCACCCTCCCTCAGCGATGCAACCCATCGCCCCCATAAATCTATGAACTTTGACTCGTAGGTTGCATACTCAGCCATACTTCCCTGCTTTAACTCGGTCAGCAACTGCCATAGTTTCTCCGATGTGGTGCCTTCTCCGAAACGCCTTAGGAATGCTGCTCTCAGCAAGTCCCATCGTTCTTTGGCGGCCTGCACCAAAGCGTTGTACCATGACCTCGCTTCCACTTTCATTAACAGTGGAAAGATTCGCAAATGTGAAACATCGTCATCTCTCCCAGAGACGATGCATGCTATCTCAAAGTTATCCAAGAGATCTGACGCGTCTTCCCCCACCTTACCAGTGAAGGTTGGGAAGGAAACATTCGCCATGTAGACAAGATTTTTCAAAGTCTTTTTCTTTTTTTTCTTTTTTTTTTCTCTGAAAGTACAACTGACTTAGCGGCTTATAGCGGCGTTTTTACAAGGCTGGGTGGATAGCTCAAAACAAAATGAAAATTGACACATTGAAAGAGTTATGGTAATCTAACACAGGGAGAATAATGGGATTTGGGGAGCTGAGGATTTCTCTTAGCGCCGCAGCACCAAATAGGAACACAATCCTCTATTGGAAGAAGATTTTCCTATCTACGTGAATAATCACATGCATGTGTTGCAAAAACCTAAACGGGAAAAAGGTTGGCCCGTTATCCATAATGTACAGAGTGTAAAGTATCTTACTTACACCCTTACCATATCGGCGTTCATGCATGAAGTGCACATCTTCGTACAATCTTCTACTCCTGGCCCAAAGCACACTGGGCGAGAGAAGTCCATTTGAATGGGCCTCCCATTCTGCATTCGCTGGCGGCGGTTAGGCGGGCGATCTTCCGTCGACTCTTCACGACCCAAAGAGAGTGTGGGCCTGCTTGACTTTTGTAGATGCTTCAAGCTCGGTGAGCTGATAGTATAAATTGATGTACTTTGTAGACTTTCCTCAAGCCTTGGAAAAGAAGAACCATGTGCTTTATGCGAAACTTTTTCCTTTTTCTTACCTCCTTTTCCGGGACTCATTGATAGAGTGTGGTGGGCGACGGTAGTGAGAACAGCCCGCACTTTTTCCTCTCTTGGTTCTTGATTCAGGGTTACAAGGGGGGTTGCGAGGACTTACTTCTTGGATGTTTATGATGACGTATCCTGGCACCAGCGTTTCGATGAAGACCTGCAGTGCTTATTCAATCTCTTCCTTCTCCATTCTCCAGTTTGAGAACTCCTAAAGCCACTTGTCCATGGTTGGCAACCAGCATCGTTTTTAGCTTGTAAACTCTGGAGGTTTTCGAGAAGCCGTCCTTAGTGGGGGCACCAAATGACGCGTGCAAGCTCAAACCGGGCCACGGCGGCCTCAAACACAAAGCCCCTGGCACGCCGAGCTAGCCACGGGTGGTAAATAGGGGCACCACCTAGCTTTGAGCGGCTAGGACGCGAATAGCAGCCATGCAAAACCTTGCTAACACAACACACCGCAAGCGAGGAGAGAGAGAGAGAGAGAGAGAGAGAGAGAGAGAGAGAGAGAGAGAGAGAGAGAGAGAGAGAGAGAGAGAGAGACGCAGACGGAAAGATAGTGAAAACCCCCTTAAAATGTCGGGGCGAGCTTGATTCAACGCGATATTTACAAAATCTTCTTCGCTTTGGGGAGATGGAGAGAGAGAGAGAGAGAGAGAGAGAGAAGAGAGAGGAGAGAGGAGAGAGGAGGAGAGAGAGGAGAGAGAGAGAGAGAGAGGAGAGAGAGAGAGAGAGAGAGAGAGAGAGAGAGAGAGAGAGAGAGTAACTAATGGTGCGTTCTCTAAGGAGAATCCATGTGTGCAGGGTGTGTGCGTAGTGACCCTTGGAGCCAATGTGCGTGCTTGATTCACTCAAGTGTTGGCTGCTGTGTTGTTTGCTTGGGCTGTGTGACTGTCTGTCCCTAAGAGTGACCTCTCAATGTGCTTTTATAGATGTAGGATGCTTTATTTTAGTTTAAACTAATTGGGTTTAAAATTCTAATTTAGAGAGACAAAGCCAGCAGCCGGCGGGCCCCAGACGGTTGACCACTGCTCTGTCTTGGGCGGAATAAGAAAAAAGTTTTCTCCTAGGTGGGCCTTTGTGACCATCACCTAGAGAGAGGTGGAATATACAAATGGGATTTTTTTACAATTTTGGCTTCTGGAAAGAGAAAATGAACTATTCTATGATTATTACCAGAAAAGTGCATCGTAGACCAAAGCGTTGGTGAAATGGGAGCTCCCCGGGCGTGTTGGTGAAGTGCGGGTTGATTTCGGTGCCTGCAGGGGCATGCCTTCGGCGTAAATCTTCATTTTGACGTTGGTTTTGCGTGCTTTTGGTGTCGCGTCTCTTCTTGTGTTGGCGTCTGATTTTTTTCTTCTTTGTTGTTGTGCTTGTGGCATGGGTGTATGTGTATGTGCGAGTGTGTGCGTAATCATGTGAGTGCTTCTATGTGTATGTGTGCATAGGCGTGTGTGTGTTTCTGTGTGTGTATGTGTATGTGTTTGTGTGTGTGTGAATGTAAATGTGTGCGTAGGCGTGAGAGTGTGTGTGTGAGAGAGAGATCGAGTGTATGTGTATGTGGGTGTGACAGAGAGTGTGTGTGAGTACTTGTGTGTGCGAGAGAGAGTGAAAGTGAGAGAGAGTAAAAGACTAAGAGAGGGAAGGTGAGAGAACGAGAGAGAGGGAGAGAGAGAGATAGAGAGAGAGAGAGAGCGGGTGAGTGAAGGGGGAGGCTGGCGGTAGAGAGAGAGTGAGAGATGGCGAGATGGAGGGTGAGAGAGCGAGAAGAGAAAGAGGGAGAGAGAGGGCGCTTCCCTCTCTCCCTTGTTTCTGCAGGTTAACGAGGGGGGGGGGGGGAGGGGGGGCAGCAAGTCCCCCCTCTTGTTGTCTTCTCTCTCTCTCCCTCCAATAATGGAGGGAAGAAGGTGGGGAGGGGGGGGGGGGGGGGGGGGGGGGGGGGGGGGGGGGTAGCATGTGGGTAGGGGGTGGGGGTGTAGGGTGTAGGGGCGGCTGAGTGGAGCTGGGAGTGGGGGGGGGAGAGAGAGAGACCCCCCACCCTTTCTCTCTGCCGACAGAGAGAGGGGGCGGGGGGTAGGGGTGTGTGAGGGGGGGTGAGTGCAGCGCGTGGGGGGGGGGTCCATCCCCCCACGCGCTGTTGTGCATGGGTCAAGGGGGGATGGAGGCGACGGAGGTGGGGGGCGACAGGCCCACCACCTTCAGGCCTTCTTTTTTTATAACATTTTTTATAAAATTAGCCCCCCTTGGGGAGGGTTCCCACGGTGGAAGGCCCGGGGGGGGGGGGGAAGAGATGAAGGGCCATCATGATATGGATGATCCTTCGTCTGTCCTCTGAGTCTTGTGTGCTTCCGATCATGTGAATCGTCATTTAGTTATGTGAAGGTCTTGTACCGATTTTCTAATATAAAGAGGTGCTCATCCAAAGGGAAGGCACGTTCATGCTAGTCTGATCTTGTGTACTTTACTTTAATATAAAATTTGATAGGTTTTGGTAAAGAAATTTAAAAATGACTTGCTTTATGACCAACTAGCATAAAGACATATAGGAACAATATTAAAGTTATCAAACTACATAACACAATTTTTCTTGTGTTGATCACAAATTTCTTCTCGAGTTAAAGTTATTGATTTATCAAATATTCATAGCATTTGGCCCACCACATAATGATTGGAAAGCATATTATTTGGACACAAATACTATGATTTGGAATCATAGCGTTTGGCACATTGCATAATGGTTTGAATGTAAATTATTTGGAAATAAATATTATGATTTGGAATCATGAGAAGAATATTTAAAAGAACCTTGTGGTTATATTCAAAAAGGGCAAGGGAATAGAGTATGTAGGTTGAAAAAAGACTTTGTATGCTTTAAAGCAAGACCCTGGTGCATGGTATGAGAAGATACATGTGTGTTTAACTACACATAGTTTTTAAAAATTCTAGCAACTTGTATATCAAGTGCATGGTCGATGCGCTTTAATTCATTGCAATCTATATCAACTAGTATGCCTTGATTGCCAAGCTTTGGAGGACAAGGCATGAAGTTGGAGAAGGCATAAAGTTGGAGAGTGCCAGAATGAGTTATTGAGAAGCAAGAGCAAGGAATACTATTATTTTGTGCTGAAGGCAAGGTGCAGCATTTGTACATGTATAAATTTTTTTGTAAAATATATAAGTTGTTGCTACATGATTGTTTCTTATTAGCTGATCATTTTTTGTAGAAGAATTAGACATGGGGTTGCTAGAATGGATTGTTTGTTTCTCTTGGTGTTATTGCAATACATTTAGGTAATGTGGACGGACTAGTATGTTGATCAGCCATTGAGCTATAGTACATGTAGTGGTTGAATCCTAAAATTTGAAAGCTGAATGATGTTCTTGTAGAGGAAAGCAAGAACATGAGCTAAACACAATATGACATCAGGGAAAAAGAATTGCAGAACATAACCTGAACAAAACATAACTTAAAGAAAGTGTCACAGATAATAGAGCACCATAACATAAAAATTATCACAGATATTAGAGGAGAAGACTCTTGAGAAGTAATTGAATACAGAAGAGAAAACTGAACGAGACTTGCTACCTTACATCAAAGACTAAGTTTCATTGCACGCTATATTTTTCTATGGTGTTTTAAATTATAGTATTTCTTGCAGTTTGGAGGATGTCCCTTCAAATTATTGTATCCTTTGGTGGATGTTGCATCTTGAGTAATTATCTCTTGTGCTTCCAATGCAATAGCAGTGTTTCTATCGTGTGTATTGTGCAATACATGAAACTCAAAGTTTTGACAAAATGGGGGAAATGACAACACATCATGTTTCATCCGTTTTGGTGGATTTGTCATGTGTGCTCTTTTCCTAGCTCAGATGTCATGCCTATGTAAACACGGTTATTGATTTTGCACCTAATAGAGTAAACTATGAAGCTCTCTTCGTCTGTCGTTGTCTTTTGGGAGTTGGAGCAGTGTCGGAACGTGTTGCTTCTTCTTGTGAAGTTGTTATGTTGTTGGGGATCTCCTTGTTGGTTTCGTTGTCGATGTCCTGCACTGAAGTGACGTGCTCAATTAGTATGCAAGCAGATAATAATCAGATAATTATATTCTATAAGAGGTGCATATGGTTACCATGTAGTGGTTCAAGCTTTCGAAATGGATCGGTTGTCTCACCGAACTGGCCATCAAAAAGGTCTCTATTAAAATGCCATATGAATTTCTCATCAGTTAAGATTGCTCTCTCGTTCCCTTTGAATTCGTTCCCAAACTCTTTGACCATGTTGGAAAGTGCCTGGCTTGTTGTATTCTTGTCGAGAACGACCATTTTGTCGAGGGAAATTTTGTAACCGTATTGCAGCATCTCGATTGCATAGGTGGTGATTCCAGCAGTCTTTGTGTTCAGTATCTCTTGGGATTCTGTGTCTAGCAATAGTTTGTTTGACTCATCAAAGTCAATGCCCAACGATAGCAGTATCTCTTTTTGTAACCTTGTAGAAAAAGAAGGTTACATGTTGTAGAAGCAACCAAATTTGTTAATTTTTAGTGTTTGCAATACAAGAATATGAAGAGGTCGAAGTACCTGTTGCCAACTTTAGCTCGTTATTTCTATATTCTTTGTTTCGATTGCTACATTTCTTGATGTATGAGTGGAGGAGTTGAGTCGTGCGGAACCCTTCAATGAATGCAGTCGGGGTCTCGCCAGCCATATTTTCCAGTCGCATTTGATTTAAAGATGGGTATACAGAATAATTGTTTTTTGGTTTTGAGGTAGCTGCAATGTTGATGAATTTATCAAATATCTGAATGATAGAGAAAGAGGAATATGATGGTTGAGTTTTCTACATATTGAATGGCATGAAATGTAGTTACAAAATAGATTAATTCAAGGAATGGTTACCTGATTGGTGTCCATGAGGAGGTGCTGGAGGTTGTTACTTGCTATGAAGGAAATCTGCAGTCAAGAAAACTGTCGTC
Organism: Adiantum capillus-veneris; assembly: GCF_014529385.1. Classification (NCBI taxonomy): domain Eukaryota; kingdom Viridiplantae; phylum Streptophyta; class Polypodiopsida; order Polypodiales; family Pteridaceae; genus Adiantum; species Adiantum capillus-veneris. Next base: position 100,178,418 of record NC_140951.1, read on the forward strand.
AAAGAATTGACTGTGTAGTCCATGCACCTTACGAGATGAAAGACCGAAAGAGGTAGAGGACTTGTTTGTGAAAAAAAAGCGAGGAAATGTCTTTAAATAAGCGAGGAAATATCTAAAATCAAGCGAGGAAATGTCTGACCATTGGGGGAGTGTTCTACTGGCTGGCTAGAACATCCTTGGGGTTGGGATGTTCAATATTTTGAGATGGCGTCTTTCTGTCACACGAGAGAACATGACGTATGCCAATCTTGGGGGGAAAGCTTGTTTTATAATGAGGATGGCTTTCTTTGATATCATAGCTCCTTGAGATTTGTGTCCAGTGATTGCGTACGTGAGTGACAAAGGGAATGTGCTTTTGTGGAACCATTTGCAATTGATTGCTCTTGTAGCATGTTTAGTCCTTCGAGCTGTCATGGTGGTATTAGTGGAAAGTAGCATTACTTCTATAGCAGCAATTTGACCCGTACAGTCGTATGAATAGGAAAGTATACGACAAGTGGATCCATTCGCAGCACCCATAGCCAAGTTAATGTTTTTTGTAATCATACATCTAGCCCCAAATGCAGTATTGTCCATCTCATGGAATGCCTTGCCCTGGAGCCATTCCTGCAGCAATGGTTCATCAAGAGCATTGGTCTTCAATGGAATGGCAACAATATCAGATGCCGAGAAGGACTTTTGTAGAATCAAGTTGTTGTACTTATATACGTCCTCCCTATGAGTACATATCAGTGTAGTAGCATCATCGATTACTCGTAGGAGTTCATTTTCATTAATTACACATTGTGAAAGTGTTTCTGCTATCTGTTGTTCTGTAGGTTTCTTGACACTGATCGTATCCAAGAATTGGACATAAGCGGGGTCTGCAGCATGGCGAACTGAGAAGGTCATGTTGTGGGTAGTGGCTGCAACGATGTAAGCTGAGTTTTGTATGTTGAAAACATGGCATAATGGCTCCTGGTGATGGAAGACTGGAGGAAGTTGCGCCAAATCCCCAAAAAGCAAGATGAGCTTCTGACTGAATGTGTCAAGAAGTGTTCCGTTGTTGATGTTAACTATCTGGCGAATGACCATATTGAAGATTGTACTCGTTAACATTGACATCTCGTCTATAATAATGACGTTGGCACTATGTATAGCAACAAATCTTTCATCTGTGGGATGAATTGCTTGTGGGAATTGATGTTTGGAACAAGGAATCCTGAATTGATAGTGGACTATAGTTGCAAGGCTGCTAAGGCAAGCAGCCGCTGCTCCCATTGATGCAGTCAGGATAACGGACTTTTTTTTTTTTATGAAGCTTGAGGTGAAGAATTTTATGAGGAATGTTTTTCCACATCCTGGAATGCCTGTAATGACATGGAGGCCATTACTAAGGCCTGATATACGATCGAAGATTTCTTGTTGTTGAGAGGTTAGAACTGCATTGTTGGTCTCAGCGAACTCTTGTAGTAGCTTCAACATTCTAGCACGACTTTGACATACTCCTGGTTCAACTATGTCATTCACTGTACAAGTGAGTGGATCTTCACGATTGAGGATGAACTTTTGTTTTATGAGATTTAAAGTGTGTCCTAAATTTTCAGAGACGAGCATATTGCGTTGGGTGTGCTCATTTATGTACATCTCCAAGTCTTCATCATCAAGAATCATCCGTCGGATTTTGCACTCCAAGAAGTAAGAAGAGGATGTGTTGGTTGGTGATAGAAGTTCCATCTCATTCTTAAAGGGAAGTTTTTGCAACAAGACATTGAAGAAGAATCCCTCTGTTTGATGGCCAGGATCATACTCTGTAAATCTTACGAGGCGTTGTTTCTCTATGATATTGTTGTTGTACGCATCGCGAAAACTCACTACAGGAGAATGTTCGTGTGGCTTCAGAATTTTGTATCTTCTATGGTAGTCATAGAATGTAATCTTCTCAAAATGAAGGGGCCTTGCACAATATAAATCAATTGGATGCATGACTATAGTCTGGCTACGAGATAGCAACCGTTGCCGTAGTGATGGTCGAGAGGAGTCAATGTATTCAACCCGTTCACTCCTTGTGATGATTAGAATCTTCAAACATTTGATTGCTGCCTCTCTTGCAGATATTGGCTTTGATAATATAGACGCTGCAATTAGTTGAAGCTTTACTTTGTCCAAGCCGTGAAGTCCAAGCCTTGCTGCATCATCTGTGGAGAGGTTTAGTTTTCCAAGGGGTTCTGGTTTCATTGCATATTTGAGAAGGTAATGCGATATAGATGAATTTGTGACTCTTTGAATATTCATGTGTGCCTTCCGTAGGAGCAAGATTGTGGGATGGTATGGGACAACATTTCGATGGTCATATCCAGGACGGTAGTAAAGCCATCTAGCAGTACAGGCATCCATAGTTGAAGTCATGTTGTATTGTGGTTCAAATGGGAAGCCGTATTTGCACACTCTACCTGATCCCATGACTCTACAAGAGTCTCTGCACCTGTGTATCTGTTTTGTGGTAACAAGGGTCCGTAGCTCAGTGGTGAAGATGTCTTGTGATTCTGCTGGTATGTATGCAGCAATCTTGTTTGTAACTCGGCACAGATCTTCGTTAGATATCCACAGTATGACATGTGCATGCAGTGAGCCTCGATTTTGCACTTCGTAGCGCACCATGTGATGCTCTACATGGCCAATTATGCTGCTTCCATTGATGGTGTACTTATTCAAGAATGCGTGCAAGCGAAGGTGAAACAGTGTTGCACACTCTACAGGGCAATCGTTCCACTTGAAGTCTTGGTTGTAGCCTTGAGCAAGTTTTTCAATTGTGATGACTTCTTGCCATCTTGTTTGGGAAACCTCATCAGCAGTGAATGTCAAGAACAGATGTGTCCACCATTGTTATGAGGTCTCTCAAGTTTCGTCGATGCCATGGTGGAGTACTTGGCATTGTGTCTGGGAGATTGTATCGAATAATATGCTTTATTGCATCATATGTAGATGTCGCGGTGTGTGCTCATTTGTAGTTATCAATATCCCTTTGCAAAAATGTACTATTTGTGGAGTTTGCAATCATGATATCTTGTTTCAATTGGTACATCATGAGCAAATATGGCTTGTGCAATGTGTACACAGAGAAGGAAGTTCTGATTCTCATTCTAATGTATTCACTAAGGTCGAATTCTCCTTGGTAGTTTCCTTTTCCCGTGGGGAAGAGGAAAGGGAATATCCCTGATTCTAATGTAATATCATGTACTTCAGATTCATGAGACGGAGGTCCATTGTATTGAAAGCTGACTGTTCGCTCGCTTAGAGAAGTGGTATCGCGTATTTGTATGGAACCAAACTCGTGTTTGTCTTTAGCAGTAAATGCAGTTCTCTTTGTTGTGCTAAACAAATTTTGCAATATGCTAATTTCACATTGTGCTTCTGCTTGTTGCATAAGTTCAAATGGATTGTTCTCTGAGTGGTCCCTTACGATATTATGTACAGCTGATGCTGATAGAATACAGATAGATGTCTTTTTGTTTGGCTGCTCAGCAATGCACCTGTACTTCTTGAGAATTGGATTATTTTGTATGTTGTATGCTAGCACTGCTGCTAGTGGCGTGTTTGCAAGTAACGAAGGTGGCCGAGACATGTTTTGCTTTGTTGACCAGTGGATTAGTGGATTGTCGAGTAGCGACCTTCTATGAAGCAGGCCTCTTGCAAACACAGTTGCTGTTTTTGTGACGTTGATTGTGACATCAATGACACTAAGGAGTTGCACAATTAGTTGATTTGTGTTTAGGATGGCTTGTATGTAGTCAGGTTGCAAGATGACAACGATGCTTGCTCTTGAACTTTTAAGGCAAGCAAAGCAGCAAGTCCAATTCACTTTGAGATTATGCATTGCAGTTGTTTGCAATATGTAATGGAAATGGCCTATGAACTTAGAGAATAGCGGAATTAAGAGAATTAGAGTGAGCAATTTTGAGAGCATAGAGGGTGAACTTAATTGGTAGTAGCAACTCTATCATAACATTTAATTAACTAGGCATGAACAATACTTTTACAAGAGAGAGAGTGTAGAGAATATGACAACAGTTGAGGACCGGATTTATGTGGAGCCGGTCCCCCCTCCAAAAGGCATTTGTATTATAGATTCTCTCATTAAGAGAGACTTGGTACAATCAATCTTAGCTTGGAAACAATCAAGAACTTGTGAACATCATTAATCTTTGTGTTCCCTAAATCATTTGAGTGCATGAAGATGTATACTTTTTATGCATCAACTTGTGCTTAAAGCAATAATTAATCTACCTTGCAATACAATTAATCTACTTGCATTAAGTAATTAATCTACTTGCAATAAACCATTAGCCTTCTTGCAATAAGCATAACATGCACTTGTAGAAATCATTAACTATCCCAAGACCTCAAACACCTTCGAAGGTGGAGAGAGCTAACAGGGAATGAGGGTAGGGAAGAGGAAGAAGAAACATTTCATAGGAGAAAGAAGTAGTTCCTCACTTATCATACTCTTGTTGCTAGCATACATAATAGCATAGTAATGAAGAAGGAGGAGATGGCAAGCTTAAGCATTGAAGCATAGCTCTTGGTTGGATTTGCATTCCATAGCCAAGAGAGTTGGTGTAGGCTCTCAACTTCTCAAGGAGCTTGGAGAAGGAGATGGAGCTCTTGCACTTTGCATAGCACACAATGAGAGTGTTTGTGAGTGTGTGTGGGTGAGTATACCCCCTAAGCACCCCCCTAGATTGCTTGGGTCGACCCCCCCTTGTAGCTCATGCTTGAAGCTCATTGGACCCCTCCAGGCCTAGCCAATCACAAGCAGGAGCCATTACAAGCAACATGGGTAGCCTTGGGACAAGTGTCCCCCTTTCCCCTTTGAGAGAGAGGACTTGATAAATGAAAAATCAATTAATTAAATATCCTAAATTATCATTGGACCCCTTGGGTGGCCAACCAATAGGCTTCAGGCACACCATGAGGGCAACATGGGGAGGAACTTGACAAGTGTCCTTGCTGCCTCTTCAAGCTGGGGCTTCCCTTGTGTGTGTGTGTGTGTGTGTGTGTGTGTGTGTGTGTGTGTGTGTGTGTGTGTGTGTGTGTGTGTTCTCTCTCTTCCCCCCCCCCCCCCCTTGTAGGCTCACCCCCCTCCTTGTAGGGATCTTTTTGACTTTGGATGAGCAAGCCCCTTAGTTATCAAGCATGACAAAGCACTTGAACTAGGGGGTGTTCCCACAAGTATCTCAGGCAAGCATCTCAAGGCACCTCAAGCACCTTAATCATGTAGCAAGTCAAGCACCTCAAGCATGGAGCCAGCCAAGCACCTCAAGCATCTTAATCAAGCACCTCAAGCACGACAAGCACCTTAAGCAGGACAAGCACCTCGAGCTTAGGCCGGTTTCCCACCTCAAGCTCAGCCCTAGCTTGCCTAAGGTCAAAGGACTTTTACACACATTATTGGAGGTCTTCAATGAAGCTAACCCTAAGGTCTTATGCTCCATTGGTTAGCCTTGCTCTTTGATAGACCATCTCTCATTTGGGCCCCTTAACCATTGGCCCCGTGTTGAGATAGATCTATAAGCACATGTCTATATCTTAACCCTTGTTCCCGTGTATTCTCCCACATTAAGTGATCAGTTTAATATGAGAGAATCATTTGGGTTGGATAGATATTAATTTTTATGACATTACCTCTCTCTTGAAATCATAGTCGTCCTCGACTATGAGGTAGAGATGGTAAAATCTCACCCATTAGTCCATTGGTCTTAGCGGGTAGAGGATCCATTTTTACCCTACGACATCATTCCAGAGTGGATGACTAATCCACTTGGTGCTTGAGAGACATTGTCTGTCGCAAGCATGTCTGCTCTTTTTAGTCCATATCATACTTCCAAAGTAGAGTGACAAGGTCTACTTGGTGTTTGGGAGACGTAGTCACCACAAACATGATCCTAAGTATGCATACTTTAAAATTTGTGCACAAAACATAAAAAGAGAGTCCTATAAGACAAAAACATTGATCATTTAAAATGCATTTCTTTTACATTTGCTTACTCTTTTGTGTCATTGTAAGAATCATTAACAAGGTTCATATTATCCTTTAGCCATGTTCTTTGCATGCATTTAGCATCTTTGAAAGGATAATTAAATAAGATACTGTTAGTAATCTTACCATTTCTTAATACCTTGTCTTCTTGTTGAAGGATGAACTTGGGTTGGAGCTCCTCTGCTTCATCCTCGATCTGTGGCGGGTCTTCATTTGTGTGTAATTTGCCTTAGATGAGCCTTGGGAAAGTTTAGTAAGACCCAGCTTTTTTTTTTTTTTTTTTAAGGATAAGGCTCTTTTGTGCGTAATGGCAGGAGCCTCTTTTGCCTAGCTAATAAATGGATATAGCCTGTTTAATCTTGTAAAAAGATTCGTTTTGATCTCGGCTATACTCCTTTGCAATGAAGATCTTCCCAGGTATCTTAAGCTACTTGGGACTTTTGGATCTACCGTCTTTAGCCTCGAAAGGTAGTTTCTCCTTAGAAGTATGTTCACGTTATTAGAGACATACTGTTGTTAAGATAAGTACTTCTCTCATTTTGAGCATTGATCTACTTCGAATCACAGGCTTTTAGTAGATCAAGGATCATTAGTTTTGTAACTTTGCTTTTGGCCATCCGTTGGAATAGAAGGCCGACATAAGAGGATTACTCTTATTCTGATAGAGACTAAAATTAGTGGTCATAGTAGGATTTCTATTCGACACAATTGGATGTTGGCAAGCCATGGTCCTTTTTTCATACTTCATCTTTCGTTATACCATACATTTTGAAACATTCTCTTGTATGTTATTGTTTCTTGGTAAGCCAATACAAGTATGCTTTTACTCCTAGCAGAGTAAATTCGAATTTCTCTTAGCCCCGCATATGGAAGGAGCATGGGAAGTAAGGAAGATATAGCCTATTGAGGTATGGAAGATAACCATCCTTTTACGTGAGTGGTTCTTTTTCTTCCATTTGTAAGGCTATTATCATATCCCTAAAGCTTGGGTTAGAAGCATATTTAACTATCATAGCTCATTGTAAGTTGCTATTGATATCCTATCTACCCTTGGCCATTGGGAAAGTGCATCGGCTACATGATTGTGCTTGCCAGCAATGTGAGCAAAGTAGAATTTAAATTGCAAAAAGAAATTTTCCTACCTCATTTGATTGTCCGAGAGCTTGGTTTGCATCATGAATGGAGTCCGCAAGAAGTACTTCCATGTGTCTAGAGCATTTAAAACAGCTCATAGGTCCTTTTGTATATGACCAACATTCGCTCATTGGAGTTGAGTCTTTGAATCTCGTATGCTATGGTTTTGCTCAAAGGCAATCATCCAGGCATTACATTGGACCTCAAATAGCTTTGAGAGATCCCATAAGTTGAGAACTAAGTTTCTCTTTAAACTTTTTAGAAATATTTTTCTCTCTTTGCGGTCCATGTATACTTAACGTTCTTTTTTGTTAAGTCATGTATTGGACCTGCTATAAGCATGGATTTTTCTTACGAAGCATCTCTAGTATGCACTCATACCCTTAGAGCTTTGCAACTCATGTAGATTCCTTGGATTAGGCCATCTTTTATTACCTCTACTTTTTGTGGATCCATAGAAATACCACCTTTAGAGATAATGTGACCTAATTATTGAATCTCTCTCGAAACTTACCAGTCCATGTTATTGCCTTTTCGAACTCCTCTTGTGGATCTTGTAAAGCTCAATAAGGAGGCTTATTAGGCAGTGAGCTTCATGGTAAAGCTCCATTGTATGGTCATTGTCCCCTCATTGTGGAGATAGCTCATGGGGATATCATCAATAAAAACATTTTGGAATCCATTTTGGAATTTAGACAATTCTAATTCCTCTTGATTGTCGTTTTTTTTTTAATTTAATAATATTGTTATTGGTTGAAACATTAAATTCATTTACAGACTTTCTAACAGAAATCATGTATATGAAAATATAAATTTTCATTAGCTTGTGAAAGCATGCATATTTACAAGGAATAGGATACTACCCGACTCATAAACATGTATATACATATCTCCTAGCATAGGAAAAACAAAAGCCTTTTTCTATAAGCATCCTCTTTTGGAGTTTCCAACATAGAAACTCAAGGTGGCTTGTTGCGTGCATTTCTTTGGGGACAAGCACGATAGACATGCCCTTGTTGTCCACACTTGTAGCATTTGTTATCCTTACGATAACACTCTAGCTCTATTGCAGAGAGTTTATTCTTACCTTTATAGACTCCTTTCTCCTTAGCTTTGTTATCGGTGTTGCTAGAGTTGCCTTTGGAGGAAGTTTGAGCATTATTCCTCCCTCTAGGCTCATTTTGATCCTTCACGTCCATGGATTTAGAGTTTCTCTTAACCCCTTGTTGGGAATCGATTTGAGAGGCGACCATAGTATGGTGTATGACCGCCGATATGGTATTAGGCCTTTGTGAGTTAATATACTCGGCCTTCTCTTCAGAAATACCCGCACATAATTGTTGCTCTTGTTCCCCAAAGTCTATCTTTTTGTAGATAGTGGCTTTGAGAAATAAATCCCAAAACTTATCTACATACTTTTGGATAGACTCGTGGGGAGAGAGTTTCAAGTTTTGCCATTCTGTGAGGACATTTTCTTGAGCGTTGCTTGCCAGAAACTGTTTTATGATGGAGGCTCTTAAAGCCTTCCATGTCTTTGGAGCTTTTCTTTGGGCTTGTAGGCTATCCCACCATTGTCGAGCGGAACTTTGGTAATGCATAGATACTTGACGCAGTTTAGAGGACTCTGTGAAGCCCTCATCACCAAAGGCCGCATCAAGTTGTTGGATGAAGGCCAAGACCTTGTCCATAGCACCAAAGGTGCCAGCATAGGCAAGGAAAGTTGTGTTCTTCCCTCCCTCTTTGAACTTCTTTAGCTTCTTGGACCTTCTCCATACCGGATAGAACTTGTGATGGCCTTTCCTCTGGGGCTCTTTGAGAGAAGAGCCGCTACCTTCATTGGAATATGAGGAAGTTGATGAAGATGGAGAAGAGGGTGACCTCTTTCTCTCCTTTTCCTTTATTTGGTACCTCTCTTCCCTTTTGTGATAACGAGGAGGAGGACTTTGCAGTGATCTTTCCCCCTTGGGGGAAGTTGAAGATCGTTGAGGCTACCGTCTTCTTGGAGCCATATCTTTGGAAGTATTGGAAGACTCACTTCCTTCTCCTCCTCTTGGTGAAGGCTCTAAAGTAGAGACTTTGTCTTTCTTCTTGGATGGAGGTAAGCCCGCTAGTAAACATTAAGCGCTTCATATGGGTTCTCCTCTTCTCTCACCGTAGAGAGCCCTCTCTTGGAAATCTCATGAAGAGACTTCTCAGGTGCTCTCTGTTTTGGGGGAGTTTGGAGAATCCCATAACTATGAAGTTGTTGGAAAACTTCGCCTTGTTTGGAATGGGTTTGCCATAGCTTGTTGCAGCTTAGAAACAAGACATTTGATAAGCATGGGAGCATCATCATTAGCACTTTCATGTGCAAAATCAAAGCTATCAATGTTCATTCTACTCTCTTGATTATTGTCAGCCATGTTGACAAAATTTATGTTTATACTTAGTGTATGCTTTGGCAATACAAAACCTTAGTTGCCACTCCTCTTAGCCTTTGAAAATCGGCTCTTAAGTATCAACACCCACGGCTCAAAGTGGTTAATTATAGAGAGTAGAGGAGTAGGTCTAACATAGTAGAGTTGCCAAGGGCTAGCTCCTTTCGGACTTCTTATGGCTCAATAATGGTAAAGCCGTAGGCAAGTCTAAAAAGACTCCATTATTAAGTCCAAAGCTCCCGAGGTGTGCACCATCCCCCACATAGTGGGCTTAACAAAACCGATATTAGATCCCAGTTCCACTTACCCTATTATAATTAACAACATCAACCATTTATAGGCTACTTAAGGACCCCTCTTCTTAAGCAAGAAAAGAGAAACCAAAGGCTCTGATACCAATGTAATGGAAATGGCCTATGAACTTAGAGAACAGCGGAATTAAGAGAATTAGAGTGAGCAATTTTGAGAGCATAGAGGGTGAACTTAATTGGTAGTAGCAACTCTATCATAACACTTAATTAACTAGGCATGAACAATACTTTTACAAGAGAGAGAGTGTAGAGAATATGACAACAGTTGAGGACCGGATTTATGTGGAGCCGGTCCCCCCTCCAAAAGGCATTTGTATTGTAGATTCTCTCATTAAGAGAGACTTGGTACAATACAATCTTTGTGTTCCTTGAGACCTCCTTGGCAATATGAAGATGGAAGGTTCACACACCAAGCTTTTGCATAATTTCAACAATCAATCTTAGCTTGGAAACAATCAAGAACTTGTGAACATCATTAATCTTTGTGTTCCCTAAATCATTTGAGTGCATGAAGATATATACTTTTTATGCATCAACTTGTGCTTAAAGCAATAATTAATCTACCTTGCAATACAATTAATCTACTTGCATTAAGTAATTAATCTACTTGCAATAAACCATTAGCCTTCTTGCAATAAGCATAACATGCACTTGTAGAAAGCATTAACTATCCCAAGCCTCAATCCCAAGACCTCAAACACCTTCGAAGATGGAGAGAGCTAATAGGGAATGAGGGTAGGGAAGAGGAAGAAGAAACATTTCATAGGAGAAAGAAGTAGTTCCTCACTTATCATACTCTTGTTGATAGCATACATAATAGCATAGTAATGAAGAAGGAGGAGATGGCAAGCTTAAGCATTGAAGCATAGCTCTTGGTTGGATTTGCATTCCATAGCCAAGAGAGTTGGTGTAGGCTCTCAACTTCTCAAGGAGCTTGGAGAAGGAGATGGAGCTCTTGCACTTTGCATAGCACACAATGAGAGTGTTTGTGAGTGTGTGTGGGTGAGTATACCCCCTAAGCACCCCCCTAGCTTGCTTGGGTCGAACCCCCCTTGTAGCTCATGCTTGAAGCTCATTGGACCCCTCCAGGCCTAGCCAATCACAAGCAGGAGACATTACAAGCAACATGGGTAGCCTTGGGACAAGTGTCCCCCTTTCCCCTTTGAGAGAGAGGACTTGATAAATGAAAAATCAATTAATTAAATATCCTAAATTATCATTGGACCCCTTGGGTGGCCAACCAATAGGCTTCAGGCACACCATGAGGGCAACATGGGGAGGAGCTTGACAAGTGTCCTTGTTGCCTCTTCAAACTGGGGCTTCCCTTGTGTGTGTGTGTGTGTGTGTGTGTTCTCTCTCGTCCCCCCCCTTGTAGGCTCGCCCCCCTCCTTGTAGGGATCTTTTTGACTTTGGATGAGCAAGCCCCTTAGTCATCAAGCATGTCAAAGCACTTAAACTAGGGGGTGTTCCCACAAGCATCTCAGGCAAGCATCTCAAGGCACCTCAAGCACCTTAATCATGTAGCAAGTCAAGCACCTCAAGCATGGAGCCAGTCAAGCACCTCAAGCATCTTAATCAAGCACCTCAAGCACGACAAGCACCTTAAGCAGGACAAGCACCTCGAGCTTAGGCCGGTTTCCCACCTCAAGCTCAGCCCTAGCTTGCCTAAGGTCAAAGGACTTTTACACACATTATTGGAGGTCTTCAATGAAGCTAACCCTAAGGTCTTATGCTCCATTGGTTAGCCTTGCTCTTTGATAGACCATCTCTCATTTGGGCCCCTTAACCATTGGCCCCGTGTTGAGATAGATCTATAAGCACATGTCTATATCTTAACCCTTGTTCCCGTGTATTCTCCCACATTAAGTGATCAGTTTAATATGAGAAAATCATTTGGGTTGGATAGATATTAATTTTTATGACACAATAAGGTTGCGTTTGCTAGCTTCGTGCGTGTGGTATTAAGACCATCGTTCTGGGTATCTTTTTTTGATAGTTTGCAAATGCCGCACCTTCCGCAGATGGAAATGTTGTGAGTTGTAATGTTGCATTCCTCTTGCCAAGCTTCATAAATATGTTGCACACTAAACCATGAAGAAGCAACAGGACAGAGTAGGACTTTTCATCTATTCATAGTTTGAAAAGTGGCGTATTCTCGACGTCTTTTGCGGGTAGCACGTAGCGTAGCAGTGGTTTCCATTGAGAAAGCCTACACTTAAATGCAATTGTGAACACGACAGATATAAATTAACGCGATTCAAATTAGAAGTGTCTACTATAATGAAATTGGATGACAAAAAATTAGTAGAAGGGATGAATATAATAGAAGTAGGCAACAAATCAATGTTCAAAGAACTGTTGCAAACCATAATGGTACTTTTAGCTAATACTGAAGAAGGGCATGCTAATGTTGGAGACAAGTTGGAAGAAAAGAATAGAATCTCTATAATGAATAAGAAGAGCTTGGTAGCTGTGATAAATTTTCTAGGCTTGGTGGAAAAAAGAAATACACATTTCAGAGATGGGACGCAAGCATTGTTCGAGGTGCATATGCAGTTGTTTCAGATCTTTATCTAAATCAGCGAGCGTCTTTCTTTGAGATGGATTCTCTAGAAGGTAGGCATTGTTGATTATATTCTGTATGGTTGCAAGCTCGATAGCAGTGCTTCTTTGCATCAAGTCAAGTTTGTAATATACACAGAATTCGTTGCAAAAAATACCGAGTTGATTGATGACCCATGCAAGTGCATATACATCGGTTGATTTTCTCCAAGGGCATGTAGATCTAGTATTCAATAGTTCAGCTGCTCGCCAAGGCCTTTTGGCATGATCTTTTGGCTTACAAATGTTTGTCGGTATTCTCTCATATGGTGGTCGAAGGGCAAGACCCCAATCTATAATGCCTACTCTTGGTATTCCCTCTCTAGTGAAATCTAGCATAATGTTCCAAGGGTGAAGGTCATTGTGAATAACTCCATTGTCATGTGCAAATGCCAAAGCTTTTACTAGTGCATGAATCAAAGACGAAGCATGATTGATGATAAACCTGCATTGTTGCAACTCCAGTTCAGTTGGTTTTTTGTGTTTTTGATCACCCATGGAAAGTACAATTTCACTGATGCTTCCAGAAGGTGTAGGCACACACTCCATCAAATCGCCAAGGGAAGATCCATTGAAATAAGTAAATATAAGTATCCATGGTGATTGAGCTATATGTGCAAGAGCACACACAATACCTCGGTGATTGAGGTCAATGCTGCTCTCGATTGCGAATGATTTGAATTGTTGTTTTGCTTGACCTTTGAATTCTTTACAGCAGTACACATTGTTGGATGGAAGGAAAGAAATTCCTTCGATCTTGCATTCATAAGTGTCTCCATATGACCCAGATCCTAGTTTCCTTCCTCGTTTTATAGCCTCAAATGGAATTCCCAAGGTGACAGAGCAAAATGAGTTAAATAAAGTTTTCTGAATGTGCAAACTAGACATTGATCCTCTTGTATCTTGAAGGGTCTCTTTTCGCAATTTCTTACTGAAGGTGTTCTGTGTGTCAATATTCCTTGCGCAAGTGGATTTTTCCTTTTCAAGCTTCTAGCAGTTATACCAATGTTGTAATTTCTCCATTTGTATGTCCTCTAGTAAGTCAGCTTGCAAGTCAATAGCACATTTTGGCATGTCTCCAACAATACTAAAGAGAAGGTGCTGCACGTCACTAATATCTGCACCCTCAAACTTCAAGGCTGTTGAGCGGGCTACTTCAAAGAACAAGGCTTGCAAGCACCACTCATCTCGCAAGGTTGTTGTTATCTCGTCCAATGTGAGGGCATCAACTACACGCACTAATTGTGTGCGTAATCTCTTTTTCAATTGCACTGCTTGTTCGGGAAGCATTTTACCTACAACCATTGAAATGACATTATGATGTATTGGCGAGAGCATTTATCACTTCACAGCTCAAAAGGGGAGCTAGATTTCTTACAGCAATGACAAGTATTGTATTGACAAGGAGGAGGGAATGGAAATCGATAAATTAGTGTATCTAAATATATTTTGTAAATGACATCAAATAGTTGATAAAGCAGTGCAATATGTTTGGTCAAGATCCATGCTCGTAACCTAGGACGGGCCCTCCACGTACAAACTAATAGGAAGTGCAATTGTTTCACATTGGATGGCGTGCTAAGGATAACAACTAATGGGACTTGTGCTCCTACAATGGGAACTAACAGAAAGTGGCTCGGTTAGGCACAACGACATGGGGGGGTCAACATGATAGCCATTGTTGTAGGACGGGATCCGGTCTTTGTAGTCGACAAGTTAAACAATGGTGTGTACAAAGGAGGCAATCACCACAGTGTGTCTGAATGGGAGACAACTACATTTGCAATCGACAGGATGATTGGTGTCAAAGTAATAAATAATCATGCTTTTGGTATGTGATAAATTTTACAGTTTAAGACAAGGACGTACACAAATGAGAGAAGATGACATTTGCAATCGATAAGGCAATTGATGTCGAAGTGATCAGGCTTTTGGAGTGCCAGGTAGGTCTCTATATTTACGCCACAACAGAAGTAAGCTCAATTTTACAGTTTCAGTCGGGGGTGTGCACAAATGAGATGATGACTATAGTGTGTGAATGGGAGAGCACGACATTTGCAATCAAGAGGACGATTGTTGTCGAAGTGACCAGGCTTTTGAAGAGTCATACAGTCGTTCACATCTACCCAACAACAGAAGTAAAAATTTACTTTTCTTCTTACTACCCTAATTTGATATGTCCCAAAAAAAAAAAAATTTCTTCTTCATACTCTGAGTTGATGTGTGCAGAAAAACGAGCTCTAAATGTGGAACGACAAATTGATAATACTAAACAATATGCTAGCAATCAATTGATCCCTGGATTTTCAACAACAACATCATAGTACTGCATAATGGATGAGCAACCTTGATCACTAAATCACCAACTAATGATAGAGTGTTAATGAAATATGGTTTCTCAATAAAAAAGGCAATGCAGAAGTTTTGCGTTAATTGACAGCATCAAATTATTTGTTGCAGTAAACTGTACAATACAGCACCATGCACGTGGACGTACGCAAATGAGAGATGATGAGATTTGCAATCAACAAGACAATTGTCGTCGACGTGATCAGGCTTTCGGAGTGTCATATAGGTCTCTATATTTACGCCGCAACAAAGGTCAATTCAATTTCACAGTTTAAGACGGGGGTGTGCACAAATGAGATGATGACTATTGTGTGTGAATGGGAGAGCACGACATTTGCAATCGAGAGGACGATTGATGTCGAAGTGATCAGGCTTTTGGATAGTCATACAGTCCTTCACATCTACCCAACAACAGAAGTAAAATTCAGTTTTGTTCTTAATACCCTAAATTGATATGTACCCTAAACTCAGTTCTCTTCTTGATACCCTAATGACAGAGTGTCAAGGAAATATGGTTTCACAATAAAATAGGCAATGCAGAAGTTTTGCGTTAATTGACAGCATGGAATTATTTGTTGCAGTAACCTATACAATGCAGCAACATGCACGTGCAACATGCTAGTGTTTTTTGTGCAAACATCGTGCACAAAATGTTGGTGTGTTGTGGGGAAAAAAAAAACCATACATAAGTATGGTGTGGAGTTGGCACAATTCTCCACATTCTTTATAATGCCGTAAGGAATGTGCCTTTCCCCCGCCACTTTTATCCCCTCCAGTGTTGAAGGGGGACTTATGCTTTTCCTCTAGTGTTAGAGGGGCTAGTTTTTTTAGTAAAATCTTTTATTTTTAAATGGCGATAGTTTGTTACCTTCGTTGTCTTACAGTTGATTCAAGAAACAAGCAATGCATGTAGTATTTTTTAAGAAAGGACTACCATGGCCACTTCAAAAAAAAGCAATTGGGTACTGTTCAATAGTATAATAAGAAACAGTATAATCGAAACGCCTTCCACTAACAATATCAGGGTGAATTACTTCAAAGAATAAATTGGCAATAGTATAATCGGAAAACTTTTGACTAACAGTACCATCGTGAATTACTCAAGATGCACGCAGACTCCCTCTCGTGAATTACTCAAGATGCACGCGGACTCCCTCTCTCTCTCTCTCTCATACTATCGCGAATTACTCAAGATGCCCGCAGAATCCCTCCCCCCCCCTCTCTCCCTCTCTCTCTCTCTCTCTCTCTCTCTCTCCAAGGAAAACGTAACACTGCAACTCTCTTCTTCTTCTTCTTCTTCTTCTTTTCCGGCCTGGGCTGCAGTCCCTCCTCTCTCTCTCTCTCTCTCTCTCTCTCTCTCTCTCTCTCTCTCTCTCTCTCTCTCTCTCTCTCTCTCTCTCTCTCTCTCTCTCTCTCTCTCTCTCTCTCTCTCTCTCTCTCTCTCCTAACCAAGGAATATTTACCTTGTTTACTCTCTGCATCAACCTTCTTCTGCAAACAGCGTCAATTGATCTCTCTCTCTATCTCTGTGTGCGCGTGCGCTGCTTTTATGCACGCTAAGAACGGTGCGATGTGGCTGCTATATAAGGTGGTGGCTGCACGCTTTTCTGCATATTTTTTGCATGCGCTTTTTAAATTACCACCAGTGGAGTTAAGCTAAACAATAATTATCTTTATCTCCTCCAATGAGGTATTGCCAAGTGGCCTACATCTCCTTACAGGATTGGCAAAACCGATATTAGATAATCAAGGTAATGACATGCACCAAAAGAAAATCACATTGTTAGATTTAAGGTTGATTTTAGTGTTTCTTTTGAGATGTCACACTTGGGTCTTTCGTATCATTATTTGGGCATATAGGTTAACTAGTTTGATGGTGTTATTGCTCTGTAGCTTGAATATATTGATTTGTTGTTCCATAGAATTAGCCTTGAGGATCGCAAGTATAGTCTTTTGAGAGAGAGAGAGAGAGAGAGAGAGAGAGAGAGAGAGAGAGAGAGAGAGAGAGAGAGAGAGAGAGAGAACAAGATTTAATTTCAGTAGACTAAAAAAGTCTTACAACCCAAGAGTATTGTCGTGTTCCATATACTATCAATCTTCTCACTAATCTCTACATATATCATACCTATCTACTCATCCATGTTGGAGATATTTTGAAAAGTTTTTTCCTCCTATGGGAGGCTCCAAGAATACTCATAGGTAGTGTCATGTCAATTGGCAAAAACATTTCTCCATATTTTAGGCCAGTTGTCAAGAGTTCTTCTTAAAGGTGCTGTGCAAGAAGGGGGGGGGGGGGGTCTCTATAATCCTATGACCTTCAAAAGACCAAACACTGAGTTTGTGAGTACCACCACATCGTTTATGTATAAATATTTTCCTAGCTAACAGACTCCATGCCATCTTGCCCTCCAACTCATGAGGCTCCCCTTGAGCCCTAAAAGCATTGGGCATGTTCCTAGCTTATTGTTGCATGAAATGCAGCCATCACTTTACCCCATCACGTAGAGCAATTATCGAGGTGCTACAATAGGAGGTGGCTTATGTCAAGAATTGCATTGGATATTGATCATGTCTTGTATTAGACATTCTAATGTGTTGCTTCAATAATAACTAGTGGGTAGAATCATGAGTTGGTGGACTTAAATGAACAACATTTTTGGGCAAGCATTTTCTAGCAAGCGCTTTATGGCAGCCAAGCAAGCTTTTTTGAAAATAGAGAGATAGAGAGAGAGAGAGAGAGAGAGAGAGAGACTAAATACTCATAGGTAGTGTCATGTAGAATGTAAAATAGCCCATTTATCAAGAGTCCTTCTCAAAGATGTCCTATGGGGGGGCTCTATTAGCCCATGACATCCCAAAGACCAAACACTGAGGTCGCGAGTACCACCACACCGTCTATTTCTATAAATTTTCCTAGCTAGTAGACTCCACACCATCTTTCCCTCCAACTCACGAGTCTTCTCTTAAGCCCTAAAAGCAGTGGGAATATTCCTAACTTGTGTTTTTCCTAGCTAGCAGACTCCACACCATCTTTCCCTCCAACTCACAAGTCTTCTCTTGAGGCCTAAAAGCATTGGGCATATTCCTAGCTTGTTGTTGCATGAAATGCAGCCATCACGCAGAGAAGTTATCGAGGTGCTATCAATAGGAGGTGGCTTATGTTGAGAATTGTGTTGGAGATTGATCATGTCTTATATTAGACATTCTTATGTGTTGCAAGTAAATTATGCTACTACAAGAAATAAAATTCCATGTAAGTGAAACTATAGAGATTCGTAGAGTTTATATGGATTTATGAATGCATGGTTTTTGGCCCATCATTTTTGGTGGCTAGTGGCTTTCACAAAACCATTAGCTTTTAGATAACCACTATTGTCAAGACAGCTTGTAATTTGAAGTATTGACAATGATTGGCTCATGAAGTACTTACATTGACTGGTTCATGAAACTGACGACTTGTACTTACAAGTACTTACAATGATTGGTTCATCAAATTGAAAACATTGTAATTTGAAGTACTTACAATGATTGGTTCTTGAAACTGACAACATTGTGATAAAAAGAAAATTTCTTCATAAACATCGATCTCAAGTATAGGCAAAATGCTAGACAATACAAAGGAAACAACACTAGTATGGACAAGGGGGTTGTGAAGGATAGAATGTTTGTGCAAATGAGTCATGAACGGGCATTTTCAGAGATATGAATTGAGAGGTAGATGGCCCCACATGTAGTGGCACTTGACCTTGAGCCTTTGATGCACATTGTAAATTTGTAATATCCCATGAGCTTCATGTTGTCACACCGTTCTGTGGACATAGTGAGGAAAACAAAAATCAAATGTCATTTATGTAATTTTGTCAATTTGGTAGGTTTTAGCACTTGGGGTGTGCACCAGATGCAGCCACAAACGGTGGGACAAGAGTTTTTAACGCTGAGAAAATGTTGAAATGCAAGGGATTGATTTTGAAATTAAGCTAGATTCTTCAATTATGTTGGTTTTATGGCTTTTAAAAAGTTATCAATGTGCAAAAACTCAATATAATGGTTGAGGAATTCCATGATTTGTGATCCAAAATTGAAGTTCAAGATTTAGACAATTGGTTCAAGAATATGGCGGGCTTTTCAAAGCTCTCATTGGGGTTTAGGTGAAGGATTTATGGTCAAAAAACCGCTTTTTTTTTTGTCAATTTTAGTTTTGGGGGTGCATCTTGCGTGTATGTAGGTGTATCACGTGTGCTCAACATGAGAGTATATTATAATTCATATTAGCTACACATTTATACTTATAGAAGGGGGATTTTGATACAATTTTGAAAAGAAGTTATAGGTATATGAAGAAAGAGGCGTAGTTTTTTATTGCAATCCACAAAATCTATAGAGGGGGTTTTGATTACGCTTTGATCATACCTAATCTAAAGGATTTTGTAAGATACACCCCTCAAGATTTTGGTGAGGTCCTTTGGTTCCAAAGAGGGGTGCATCTCATGCCACCATGTGGCAGAGGGTAATTTCTAAGAGAATTTTAAGGGCTATATATGCTAGAATGTGTAGTTTCATAAGGCATCACAAACGTGGTGCTCAGTTGGAGCTTGAAGCATGGTGTCTTTGTTTAATCTTTGTCATGAATAATACATTGTTGGATGTTCATTCATGCCCATTCGTAGCTACTAGGCGATGGTGGCTTAGCTTGGTGATCTGTTGATCATGGGTGTTGAGGATTTTTGGGGATGGGGGAGGGCCTACAAGCTACCATTATGAAAGTTGGGCTCATACACATTGATGGTGCAATGGATTTTCACGTGCCATCACAACCCCAAGTGGGTATTGCATGAGACTATTAGTGGTTGGTGGTTGAGTTTCTACTAATGCAAAAAGCACCAAGGGTTCTAGCTCGCTCTGAAGGAGGGAAGAAGAGAGGAATTTGTGGGCTCTCTTACTTCAGAGTAGAAGAAGGAATAGTTTTTCTCTCTCACATGTGAAGAAGAAGTTTTTGCTCTCTCGCTCGCTCTCTCTCTCTCTCTCTCTCTCTCTCTCTCTCTCTCTCTCTCTCTCTCTCTCTCTCTCTCTCTCTCTCTCTCTCTCTCTCTCTCTCTCTCTCTCCCCCTCCTTAGGTGAGGTTATTGATTTATTGGGTATTGGGTTCTAGGCCCACAATGCCTATGTAGTTGGTGACATGGTGACCACCACACCGTGCCTCTGCTTGCAAACGTCCATCGCGGCGACCCGCTAATATTGGCACCATTGCCAAGGAATGATCCTTAAATGGTGAGTGACTTAGTACATCTTTAGAGCGTTCTTTTCCAATGATTTGTCTTCCATTCCGTTTACACTTTAGCAGCAATGCAGCTAGACGTGGGTTTAGTGCTTGATAGAGTTTAAAGTCGATGGATCGGCTCGATCTATCTTTGAGGGACAAAGAGAGTTGTGAGTGAGATACCAAAAGCATTTCATTCTGCAAATCTTCTCGATGATTTGAAAGTACTGTTCCATTTTCCGTTTTGGCTTTAATTTGTATCGTTTTGTTTTGTTTTTTTTTTGTTCTTTCTTTTCAGCACATAGAAGTAGAGTAAGTATAAACCAAAACCATCAAATTGGGCTGAAAAGATTAGGGCAAAAAGGGATGAAAACCATATTTGGGCAAAAATGACCATAACTTTGAAATTTAGTAAATTTGATGGTAGAGACATAAAAGTTGATCAAAACCCAAAATTTTGGTGGAAAAGGATATCAACAAACTCTCAAGAAACAATCTCATAAATTTCACATGAATCTGTGGAGGAACATGGATCACGATCCATGTATCTCAAGGGTCTTTTTTGCAAAAAATTTGCGAGTGACACTTTGCATAAGTAGAACCTTGCTCTGAGAAAGTTTGGATGCAATAAATTTTCAAAAATCACATCAAAACTAGCTGATAGAGCAAAAAATGCAAAAACAGGCTTTAAGACACAAAATTAGACATATCTTGAGATTCTAAGATCCAAATCAGAAAAGACTAAGTGGAATAGTTAGAAATAATCAGTGTTTAGTAATCTAGAAAGTTGCAGATTCATTTGTGGTGGAACATGGATCGTTATCCACGTACCCCAGAGACAAAATTTAACCAAACTGAGACCAATTGATAGATCTTGATTTGAATTGACTGAGACCAAATTTTGGGATCAAAAAGAGCTCCAAAAGACAATCAAAAGCAAGAAATTGGTAAAGAACCTTGGAAACTGCAAGAATTTGGGAATTTTCAACTTTTGTGATCCAAATCCAAAAATATTTGGGAAATAGCATCATAATAGCATAGACTACATCATAATAGCATAGACTACAAGCTGACCAAGTTTCATGTCAAAATGAGGTCAAACATGGATCGCATTTTATTTTATTTTATTTAAAAACCTATTCTTTCTAATCTTATAAAGTAGTGTTATTCCTTACGTGGCATTCCACGACTTTCACCCTATCGCACACAGAAAGGGCGTACGCACAAAAAACACAGAGAAATACTCATAGCAGAGGGGTCGCCATCGCACACAACACATAGGGGTCACCATCGCACATGCCACAGTGTTTGGCATTGTACACAGCTTTGATACAAAGTTTCCATCTCGCTCTCGGGTCCATCTCTCTCTCTCTCTCTCTCTCTCTCTCTCTCTCTCTCTCTCTCTCTCTCTCTGTGTGTGTGTGTGTGTGTGTGTGTGTGTGTGTGTGTGTGTGTGTGTGTGTGTGTGTGTGTGTGTGTGTGTGTGTGTGTGTGTGTGTGTGTGTGTGTGTCTCTTTCTCTCTCCCTCCCTCTCTGTTTCCATGTGCAATCAAAGGTTCTCTGCCATTCTTTTTGTGCACAAAGATACATAGTTAGGGTTTGAGATTTCTAGTGTTATTTCCATCCCCATCTCATGTGCACATACTCATGCACACACAAAGTCAAACTATTTTCTCCCTCTTTCTCTCTTGCATATACGCAGATACGTAAATTTTGAATGTTGTCTCTCTCAGATACACTCTTACATTTAATAAAAACGACGTGCAGATAGTATATAGATAGTAAACTTGAATGTACAATTGGACTTACTTATGTCAATCTATTATGCCTGATTTTTGTTGCAAATGGTGGATCCTTGCTGAGTTGCCTCTCCTCTAATTTGTTTGTAACTTTTGTTTCTTAGCAAAAGTAATTTAGTATGGTGAATGCGTAATGGACATAAATGGTTAAAAATCTAAAAAGTAAACAAAGAATATGTGGGCTAGACATGCGGTGGATATATAAAGTTAGGAATTCTCTTGGTATTATTGGTTGGATAGGCGGTGGACCTTCTTTGAATTTAGGTGCAAGAAATGTGATTCAAGATGGGCCAATTTGAATTTAGGGGAGATAATTAGATTCTAAGTGGGATATTTTGAATTTAAGCGGAACAATCACATCTATTATAGTAAACTTGAGTTTGAATTTGAATTTGGCTGGGATAATTTGAATTTAAGCAGGATAGTGAACTTGACTTTTAATTTGAAACTGGGTGGGATTATTTAAATTTAGGTAGTTTAATTTAAATTTAAGCAAGAAATTTTGAATTTAACCAAAATTTAAAGAGGACATTTTTAAATTTTAAACTAAAATTTCCATAATACAATGGAGTGTAGGTTGGACAAGTGGTGGACCTCAAAGCCAAACCATCCATGTTACTAGACATAGTAGCTACACTCCATTGACACATGGGCCTTGAGACAAAAAACCGAGTGTACAACATCACATGGGTTTTCCATGTACTAATGAATCCTAATTTGGACAAACGGTAGAGTTTGCTTCCCAGGAGCTTGCTTCTACAAGCTTCAATGGAGCTTACCTTGGACAAATGATGGCACTTTCTTCACTCCATGTTTCTATGGAGCCTAGCTTGAACAAGAGACGGAGCTTTGCTTCTCTTTATATTTCAATGTATCTTAGC
This sequence comes from Adiantum capillus-veneris, assembly GCF_014529385.1. Lineage (NCBI taxonomy): Eukaryota > Viridiplantae > Streptophyta > Polypodiopsida > Polypodiales > Pteridaceae > Adiantum > Adiantum capillus-veneris. Next base: position 100,201,186 of record NC_140951.1, read on the forward strand.
TTGGACATCCATGTGAAGCTTTGCTTCTCTCTATGTTCCATTGGAGCTTAGCTTGGACAAGTGGTGGAGCTTTGCTTCTCTCTATGTTTCACTGAACCAAAAGTTGAACAAGTCGTAGACCTTGAAACATATTTTGGGGCTTCTGTGTTTCAATCGAGCCTATCTTGGACAAAAGCTGGAGCTGCTTTTCTATATGCTTGAATGGAACCTAGCTAGGACAAGCAGTGGAGCTTTGGTGCTCTAGATCTTTCAATGGATCTAGCTTGGACAAGTAGTGGAGTTTGAAGCCTACATGGGACAGATGGTGGAGCTTTGCTTCTATCCATGTTCCAATGGAGCTAGCTTGGAAAAGTGGTGGACCTTCAAACAAAACCTCTCCTAGACAACGTATCATGGGTTATCCAAGTGATGAAAAAAACAACCATTCAAGATATAGTGTTGGACCTTGCACCTAGATACTCTGATGGATAACTGGTGGCCCTTGTATTATTTCTCCATGCCCATCTTGGACAAGAGGTAAAACTTTAATCTCTAAGGTTGGGCATGTTGTGGACTATTAAACTGATCCATACTATCTACAAAGTGTAGCTTGGAAAAGTGGTGGACCTCCAAACAAGAAACCCAATGTGCAATATAGCCTGGGTTTCTCCATCTTTTGATGGAGCCTAGTTTGTACACGTGGTAAAGATTTATTCTTTCTTAGTTTCAATAAAGCCTAGCTTGGCTAAGTGGTGGAGCATGCTTCAAGGAAGCATAGATGGGATAGATGGTGCAGCTTTGCTTCTATCCATGTTCCAATACAGCTAGCTTGGACAAGTGGTGGATCTTCAAACATAACCCCTCATGGACAATATATCATGGGTATCTCATCATTCTCTGTTTGCAGCGTCTTTGTGTCATCTTCAAGTCTTTTCTGAAGCCTTTCCAATTCCACTTTCAATGATTTGTTATCATCTTCTAACCTGCCTTTGTACCACCATTGATCCCTCTGCTAGCATCAGTCTCACTACCTCTTCTCAAAAGTGAGCTCTTTCTGTAATTCTTTCATTTTCTCTTCATGGACGTCTTTATCTTGGCTAGTGGTAGCCGTAGGTGCCGCTCTTGCTTTGCCCGGAGACACTCTCAACCTCTAAATCATTTGATCTTTCACTTTGATTTGATCCTTTAGTTCGATCACCTCATCCTGGCTAGCCTCATGTGAGATTTCAGCTTTGTCTTTGGCCTCCCTCAAGCTCTCAACCTCTTTAGACTCTTCCACCAGCTGTAGGGTGAGCCCATCTCTTTCCTTTTTGGCTTCAGTCAGAGCATTGTTGACTTTTTGGTACTCTTCTTCAGCGTTCACTAGCTTCTGAGTGGTTTCTCGGTTTTGACTTTCTAACTCTTGACATTTCTTCAGTGTTGCTTCTAGTTTAGCTTGCAGTTATGCTTGGCTATGCATTTTCTCTTGACTTTGCTTTTGAAGTGTTTCCACTTCAGCTCTCACCTTTTCTTCACTCAACTTTAGCCCTTCATACTCAATCTCTTTGGCCACTGATCTGGCTCTTAATCCTTGTAGTCTCTGCATCACTTCTTCCCAATCTTCGGCTTGTGGTTGCAAATCCATTGTATCTGTTGCAATCTCCTTTAGCTCCACCAAAAAAGGGCTTGGCATATATTCTTTGGGCCTAGGGCTTGACAGCTGAAAAGCCGTATGAGGTTCCTCTTCTCGGGTGTATCCAGCAGCTAGTAGATCAAGGAATATTCTATAGTTTTTTGCTTTCGGATCTTGCTTCTCAGGATTTGGTTCAGACTCTTTCTTCTGCTCTTTCTCTTTGTCCTGTTCTTTCTTGGAGTCTTGCAGCTTCTCAGATTTAATTAACTCCTCAGTCTGTAGAGGTTGAGGAGGACTAGGAGGAGGTGGTGATGGTGATGGTGGAGGACTGGATTCGCGGCTTGATGGTGGGGTTGGTTGCTTCTTTTTGAAGTCCCAATCAGCCTTTGTTTTCCTCTCTCGCTCTACATTTTCCTGCTCTTCCAACAGCTGTCGCCTCACATCATCAACTTCTTCTTCGGTAAAAGGTATGTTTGGAATATTGTCAGCCATCGCATCTAGGATCTCAAAGTTCTTTATGTAATCTTCAAAGCGATGCCTATTAACCCTTCAAGAAGATCCAGACATGGCCTCAAGTGAGGGCTTCCAAAAGTCGCTCAGATCTCCTTTAAGCATCCTTTCTGCTCTAAAACTCTCCATCAGTCTCTCCAGCCGAGTGGCCTTCTGGGATTTCGTCTCTTTTACTGGCATTTGAATTGTAGCTTTCTTCCCTTTCTTTGGCTGAGGTGGCTCTTCCTCTACAGTCTCTAACCTTCTTTTCAGTCTGGTGACCACTCTAGGAGTTGTAGGTTGCTCCTCTTCCTTGTCTTCTATCAGCTTCAACCATTCATTCTATGATGGAGGAAGAGGCCACTGGCCTTTAGCATCTAGAGCTTCATATATCACCTTGGTGAGCATCTCCCCTGCTGCAATATATGTGGGATTATTGGTCCCCATCCTCACAATATGGTACTATAGGTATGCCGCATAATCTATCTCTTTTGGGCGGCTTGTCTTCATTGCCCATGTGAATGTTGTACCAATAGCTATAGGTGGCATGGTGTACTTTTGAGGCCTCTTGGTGCAGACATGGAAGTATTGGTTGTATAGTTGGCACATGACTGCCACCATTGAATCCGCAATATCCTCAAAGGTGTATTTCTTCTTGGTTCCCTTGTATACCTTCACCTCATCTCGCCTCTTGTTGACACTGTCTCCTTCATTAGAGAGGTTCAAGGCACTTGCAACCACCTCTGGCATGATCACACTCATTCTATCTTTTCCTTGTAGATATGTAACCTTGGCTATGCCATTCTCCTTTACTATTGTGACGAATTCCCAGACTCTCTGAATGTCAATCCCTGCTGGTAAAGCCTCAAAATAATTGTGCAAGTCTAACTTTTCCAAGATAGACACCATTTCTGGCCTTCTCGTGAACTCATTGAGTTCCTGTGGTATCATCGGCAGCTCTATGCCATTGCCCTCTGGATCTTTGAACATGCCTTGGTATATTCTGAGGTTGTTTGCTTCAAGTAGTTGCTTTGTATCCAAGTGGTGGTGGGCTTTATGGTTCCTGTTGGTATTGTAAATGGCTCTACCTCATCCAGGGAATCCTTGTTGGTCATTCTTTTCTTCTTTGCTAGAGACTTTGCGGCTGCCATGGATTCTATTGCACTCAGTAGTCCTAGCTTAGCGTTTTTTTTTTATAGATTAGCTCATAAGGAGTTTTAACTATCCAATTGACTTGAAACTTGAAACATGAGCTCAAGAGGGACTAAGGATGCCATGCAAGTGAAAACAGTAGGATTTGTGCTGCAAAATAAGCCTAAAGACATCCTACGCGTAGGATGTCTTTTTCATTAGAATGACTTGAAACTTGACATGTTTAGGACCTATACATCACAGCTATGTGCTTGGATTTTGGTTTGGACATCAAAAAGTGCTTTTTTGAGCATATTTAGGCTTTTGGTGCACAAATGGGTAGGATGTCCTGAAATGATGAGCAAATGTTGTCCAAATGGCTTGAAAATTGATATGTAGGCATAGTAGACCATGATAAACACACCCATGATGTTAAATCTTGAATAGTAGGTCATTATGGCCTCTGAGACATCCTATGCGTAGGATGTCTTTTATCTCAGAATAACATGAAACTTGGTGGTTTGGTAGAGCATAGCCTGTGGATCATCACCATGGTCTTAGATTTGAATTTGGATAAGTTTTGAGGGTAGTAAGACCATTTCTGGTATTTCAGAGTCTGAAAAGTCCCTCTATGGAGCTATGAGGCCAAAAAGTGATCTGTTTGGCTTGAAACTTGGTGGGTGGGCTTGTATGAATGTGATAAATATGTATGAAGATCAAAAAATCCACCTGGATGTCATTTCAAGCTTGAAGACATACTATGCGTAGTATGCCTTTTTCATGATTTTGAAGATGTGACCTCACAGTTAGCTTTGACATGTTATGTATAGTGTGTAGTTCAAGTTTCACTTGATTTGGATCATTTTTTATAGGTCTACGACTATTTTTTGCCTCTATGCTCTGACTTTGCATTTTTTCATGTATAGGAGGTCATCTGTGGTCCCAAGCTAGGTGGTGCCCCAGCTATCTACCCCACATGGAAAGGCTTGGTCCCATAGTGCCACTGTAGAGTCCACTGGTTCTAGTACGTGAAAAGCCGCCATCATTTGGTGCCCCCATAGAGAAGGGCTCTATGACACCTTCAATTTAAAATGTGTGTTTGTCTTCATGGATGAGTGGCTTCGTGAGTTTGCAAACTGGACCACCGAGGAGGAAGAGTTTCGAGAAAGCGTGGCATAACTGGTCAAAACACTCCTTCTAGGGAGCTCCGTCATCAATATAGAAGAAGTGGAAGGGCCCTCATACCCTACTCAAACTGTCCATATCACCCACCATCCCCGTAGACGCAACAACAAAGCACAACCTACAAAATGCAACCATTGTTGTTGACAATCACATGTGTGGGATGAATGCAATCCAAAGTGAAGGAGGTGCTATCATCTTCTCACTCGAAAAGTGGTAGATGCCCCCAAAGAGGTTGTTGTTTGAATATCCAAAATGGAGAACATATAGAGAATAAGAGCAATGAAGCACCAAACTTATGTGGAGGTCTTAAAGCATGGCCGTAGTCAGTGGCTTGCCTATTCTAAATCAACAAAACGCAAGCCAGGAGTTCCTCTTGGTCACGTGAATTGAGAACCCTGAGATGTAAGTTCCACTTTCCTATGCTCATTTTCTTTACAAGTACATTTTGAAATAAAGTTATATTTTTTGTTGTTTATTTTGAAAGCCTTTGTAAATGTGGAAAACATCACATTCAACCATAAATCATTTTCCAATACAGAAGGACACATGGTCATGTACAATGATGAAATCTACGACCAATGGGTAAACACCTTGGAGAAGGATCAGACATCAACTGCTTCTTGTGGGCGACAGCCAAGCATAACAACCTTTAGATGCCTAAACGGTTTAAAAGATAATGGTATCAAGGTACTACAACAAGAGCTGATAGAAGAGAATATTTTCTTAGTAAAGCAACCACATCAAGGGGACATGATTGACCTCTTTGCACTGAGGCGGTTCGGCGCGGGCAACAAGAAGAGCAACCTCTAGACACCCTTCAAGGCTCCCGTGCTGCTCAATGGGGCTGGGGCACAACACAACACAAACCAAAACAACAAACCCACAGCCAAATCCCAACTACACAAGGGGCACCACCTAGTTTAAGAGCGAACTAGGACGCAAAAGAGGAGAATCGTTAGAGCAACCCACAAACAAGCAAGGAATTTACACTAACCCTAACACCAATGGAACACTCTCACACACTAAAACACGAGCGAGAGAGAGAGAGAGAGAGAGAGAGAGAGAGAGAGAGAGAGAGAGAGAGAGAGAGAGAGAGAGAGAGAGAGAGAGATGGTGTACAACTTAGCTTCAACTTTATATTTTGCACAAAAAGGAACTTAGAGCTTGTGGGATCAAGTGACAAGATTTGGTTATAGCATCACTAGCACATTGTCTTAGGGTTATGGGAGCCCTCTCACCATCCACCCTCTTACAATGGTAGCCAAACAATAGCCAATGAATCACAAGCAACAAAACAACAACCTTCAATGAAACAAGTCACCTTATGAAGATGAATGAGTTTGCCAAGCCAAATTGGAGGAGAAGCGTGAGCCTTTGGACATGAATTGCACCCAAAACTACCAATTCATTGATGTTGGGGTAGATACAACAACGGTAGGAAGAATATCTTCTACTCGCAATCAATCAAACTAGCTCAAGCTTTTCTATGCACCAAGGTGATGGTGTATAGAAAGCTTACTCTCTCTTTACAACCAAGATAGAACTGGCGTGTGGTACGTTCAATCTAGTGTGCAATGGTATAGTGATGTCTTTTACAAGGAGGAATGGGTTCTATTTATAGGTTTTAGAAGCCTTGATTAGGATTAAGCCTAATCAATTTTATTAGGAAAGATCAAGGATTATGAATGTTTATGAATTTCAAATGAAAATGGGGTCTCTCTTTTCTCTTGAGTCACATGGATGTGGGCTCAAGTAAGAGAATTATTGATGTGGTGAAAGGAGAGAAACTCCCATGGGAGTGAGTGAATTTGTTTTACTTGTGCGGTTGCCTACTCCATATGTTGATAGTGTGGGTGCATTTTTACAAGAGAAGTTAGTTGTTAGTGGTAATAATCACTAGAATTGTTAGTGATACATTTACAATGGGTAGGATGAGTTGATTTGATGAAGGAAGAGGGGTGAATTAAAAGAGAATCATTGAGATGGTGAAGCTTTGAAGAAGCTTGAACTCACCCCTGTGTAGATTGTGGAAAAAACGACCGCTGGTCTTCTTCGCTTCTTTACGCCGCCGCCACGGTTGACCACCACGATGAAAAGAGGATTTGTTGATGAAAAATCCTTAATTTGCAGAAGTTATCATGGTTAAGATGCTGAATTTTAGATATTTTTAGGAGAGGTAAATGAAATTGTAACATAGAAGCAATAGAGAGAGACATGGAGAGGGTGTATGTATGTAGAGGTTCATAAAAGAACTATAGGGATGAGAGAGAAGGGTAATGGTGAAGAGGGTGGGAGAAGCCATGGAATTGCAGGTTTGAGTGAGGGAAGGAGAGGGAGGGATGTGTAAGAGTGAGTAGGTGTGTGGAAGGGTGAGAGAAGACTAAAAGCTACTTGTGAGAAAAGTGGGCAAACTGGGGTCCACTCAAAAAATCATAGCTCCAAAAATCATGAAAAAATTTGAGGTGATTATTCAAAGTGTGGGCTACATTTTCTCTTTTGACCACCGCTCCAAATTCAGAGTGGAGATAGGTGCCAAAATTCTCACCAAAAAGCCTGTTTTTTATGCCTGCAAAAGTCTTTTAGTGGCCCCCTCCTTTGTTGAATTTGTACAATGCATCCAAGAGTGAGCCCCTCCTTTGTCATATTATAATACAAAGCATCCAAGTTGCCCTTGACCCATGCATGGAGGAGGATTATTGGTGAATAAAGAAATATATACATGGTGGGACTAGTGTATGGACTATTCATGGACTTTAGCTCAATGAGCACATGGTGTTAGAATAATGAGTAAAAATAATAATAAAAATATGGAGGAGTTATGGATATGGAAAGATATTGGAATCATATGATATGGTCCCTCCTTGAATTATTTTGGGTGAAAGAGGAAAAGGTATGCAAGTAAATAATATAATAAACGTAACCAATGAGTAGAAATCAATTTTTTGTTTTCACGAGGGTGAGGGTGAAAATGTGGGAGTGATTTGTATAAAGGAAAAATATGAGGTTAGAGTATGTACATATTGGCAAAAAATATAATTATGGTGTAAGAGGGTGAAAGAAGGTGTACATAGGTTTAATAAAACACACACCTAAGTAGAAATATTTAAACAAAATACCAAAATAATTATAAAAAATACCTATATTTAGGCCATATATACAATGAAATATTTACACACAAAGAGGCCATAATATACTTTTTTTTTTTTTTTTTTTTTTGGCTCAACTAGCCAAGTGACTAGCTAGCTGAGGGTTTTTAAGAAGATATGGGAAAAGCCCCCTAACTCACACACGCCTATGTACAGTGAAATGGTAGGGATAGCCATAGCGTTTGGGTGAATTTGGTAGGGTGGAGTAACTTACTATGGCAATTATAGAGAGCCGAAAAACGGTTATCAGCACGTGCAATGAACTTAAAGTAGACCAAGGTTTTTGTGGCTCAAATATTGATGGTGTTTAAGGAGCTAGATCCATTAGCAACATTTACTTGATGGGAAGAATGTATGTCTCATTACAACATTACGTATGCAATCTACAAATCTCTCTTCAGGCGCTATACTCAATGGCTAAATCTCAAGGTACAAGAAACAAAGAAAAAAGAGCCAATTCCAAAAATCACGAAGGGATATGTGTAGTAGATCATTGCACAAAAGAATTGCAATTTCAATTTGGAGTTCATTCTACCATGGACAATCAAGTGTGATGGAAAGAATTTGGAAGGCATCAAGTTTCTTTGCAGTGAGAATAGCTCTACAATTCTTGTTGCTTATATCGAGTGGTTGAAGTGCTATCCAATTTGCTAGTAATTGATGGAGTATGTAGGGTAGCACATCAACCATTAGAGTTTGTAATTGTTGGCTTAGTTAAGTATTATCATGTTGCTTCCCTAGAGAAGGCAATTTCTAAAAAAGCTGGATGGTATGAAATGCATGTTCTACCTTTGAGCTCCTTAATACCATCAAATACTGTCCAAACATGCACTCTTCGTGAAGTAGTTTTTGGGGTTTGGGCATTCTTTAGTCAAGGAGAGAAATACACCAACTACTCTAGTGTGAAAGAGTCACTGTTGGAGCCAATGCACTCTCTCTGCATCAATGACAATGAGTATGATGTTGTGACCACAACCAAAGCTTTTTTTTTGCGTTGTGCAATCAAATTCATTTTTGTCAAATAAGATGATCAAGTAATAGACATATTCTCATTATGCTATGGGACTAAAGAGGCATTACATCAATAGAAAAAGGTGATATCACTTACCTGTACTAGTGATCAAATGACTCAATTGGAAGCTCTTTGCCATTCCGCAGTGGATGAAGACCTTGATCTTAAAAGGTAGGTATGTGTGGATACCACAGAGGAAGTCAATGCCAAGGAGTTAGAGGAAGAAGAAATCAAAGAACCATTGGATACAAGTGTTGATGCCATTTTAAAAAGTCTACAAAAAATAGGTTAAGCTAGCTACCCATGATATTGCATCATTGAATTTGAGATTGTTATTTTTATCTTTTTTTTTGCTTTGTCCAATTTCAAATCCACCCATGATGTTCAAGACATTGATGTTTAGTTTGTACTATTTCTCAATTTATTTTCTTTGAAAAAATGTTAACTTGTGAGTTTGAGTTTTTTCACAATAAATAAATTACATTTAAGTGTATAATATCATATGGACATATTGTGGCAAATAAAACCCTACATATATGTGTTCATAAGATATACTATGTAGTACTTTAAAGCTAAGTGATCATATGATGTTTATTGTAACTCAAATATAGAGAGCCAGATAAAGCTAGGGGTTTGGTCAAAACACCCTATGACATGAGGATCCTAGAGTTCATTTTAGACATGCCACCCATTTGCATGCTTTTTCAGACTCGGATTGGGCTGGTTGTTATGACACGCGAATGTCCACGAGTGGTTTTTGTTTCATGCTTGGCAGTTCATGCATATTACCTCTTGAAAGGGGTGAAGTAGATCATGCTATTGATTTAGTTAAAAATGCAAAGTCTGTCTGTAAATCACCTTATAGATCACGCCAAGCACAACATTTAGAAGTAGAGAAACAATTGCAAGGCTATGTAGATAAAGGTTTTATTAAACCTAGGGATTCTCCTTGGGCCAATTTTATTGGTGAAGAAAAAAGATGGCTCTTTGCAACTTTGTGTCGACTATAGAGCACTAAATAATTTAACAATCAAGAATAGGTTCCCTATGCTTAGAATGGAAGATCTTTTTGATCATCTAGAGAGAGCCAATTACTCTAGAAAGATCGACTTACAATTTGGCTACCATCAAGTGAGAATAAAGGCTAACGATGTTGCAAAAAAGCCTTTAGGACTAGATATGGGAATTATGAGTTTTTGGTAATGCCTTTTGGGCTTACCAATGCACCAGCTACCTTTATGAAGCTGATGAATAGTGTTTTACGGCTCTATCTAGGCAAATTTTTAGTAGTCTTTCTTGATGATGTCCTCATCTATAGTCATACTCAAGAGGAGTATTTAGAACATAATAGAAAAGTGTTCCAATTGCTCAGAGAAAATTCTCTTTATGCAAAGGAATCCATATGTGAGTTCTTTGCTGAAGAAGTGAAATATCTTGGTCATATCATTTCTAAAGATAGAATCAGGAGGGATCCAAGAAAGGTTCAAGCTATTTTACAATGGCCTAAACCTAAAAACCTAGAAGAGTACAAATCTTCTTAAGAATGTCTAGATTTTATCGTAGATTCATTAAGGATTATGCCAAGATAGTAGTTTCCATGATAGACCAACTCAAAGGAAAGGGAGAAACCTTTGAGTGGGGGGAAAATCAAAAGAAAATAACACAAAAACAAAAGGTAGCAATAGCTATAGCTCTAATTTTGTATATAGTGGATCCCAATAAACCTTTTGTGGTTGGAACAGATGCTAGTAATTTTGATGTAGGTGCAGTTCTAACTCAAGAGGTTCAACCAATAGCATTTGAAAGTAAAAAGTTAGATCATGAACATCAATATTACTCAATATATAAGAGGGAGTTGTATGCTATTCTTCATGCGTTGAAGAAATGGAAGCACTATTTATATGGTGCTAAGATTACGATAGTGTTTGATCAAGAAAGCATTAATTGTCTTTCCAATCAAACATAATTAAAGGGTCGTAAGGCCCAATGGGCTGAACTCTTACAAGAGTTTGATTATGAGCTTAGGTATTGAAAAGGGAAATATAATGTGGTAGTAGATTCCCTTAGTAGGATGCCTATGATAAATGAATTGAGTTTTACTCAATTCACTAGTGGTCTACTTGAATCATTAAGAGGAAAATGTCAGGTTGATCCTGCATAATCTAAGATATGGAAAAACATTCAGAAAGGGGATCCAAAACATGAGGTTTGCAATGAGAATGAAGCATCAATGGATGATTTAGAAGGATTCAAGTGGAAGAATTTGGCCAGAGGATAATGTTCTTACCAAGCTGTCACATGCAAGCATTTGAAGAGGCCTTCTACACCGGGTTCTTCACTTATGACAGTAAGGTCTTTGGCCCTACAATCACTATGGGCAATGTACGATATGAGTCATATCTAAAGCTGATGAAGCCACCGGGTTTCCATTAAGGGGAACAACCACAGCCTATTGCCACTCAAAAGACCAGAGCCAAAAGCACTAAAAAAGAGGACTTTGACACATGGAAAGATCATGTCGAGGATGACATGAACTCGGAGGGGGGGAGTGTTGAATGGGAGACAATTTACATTTGGAAATCCCATTTTTTGTATTATTTAATTTGGCGAACTTTATTGTAACTATTTTCGAGACTCGTTGAGTTTTCATATTGTAACTTACTGAAAATGCGGATTAGCAGAACCCATTGTAGAAAATAGGGGTTAATCTTGATAAGAGAATACCTCCAAGGCTGAGGTATATAAGCCAATTTTTGTAACCTTAAGAAGGCAGACCTTTAATAAATCATCTTTTTGAGCTCTACTAAGTGTACCGTGATTGCGTGTTGTGTGTTGAGAGTGAGTGAGGTCTTCTCATCTTCTCTATGTGCACTACAGAGCCTACATTGCAAAGGTGACTACATCATCGTGTTAGCAATGGCGAGAGCTATGCTTCAACACCAAGCTTGAGCGATTCCGGTCTCCTCACGAGGAGCTCTCCCACGAGCTTCAAAGTGAGTTTTCACTCTAACCATGTGTCCATTTTGTGATTGTGTCATTGTGTTCATGGCAAGTAGAACTACACTTTAGGCCTAAGTACATTGAGAATCGGATACCTATAATTTTTGGCATGTCTTCATACGCCGCACCTAGTGTTTGCAAGTAGTAGATTCGGTTAGAGACTTTAGGGAAGTGTCCTCTAGGTGTATAGAGGTTTCTCCTTGAGTTTTGTGACGATTCAACAATGTTCGGTTGTGTTTCGGTGAGCATAAGCACCGTAGGTAAGGTAGCGGTTGCATACATGTAGTGTGATTTCAATTGATTTCCCTTGGTAGTGATTGTCTTAGAAGGTCGAGTAGGTGATTGACACCCATCTATTTGTTTCCATGCACCTACGAATCAAGCTCCGTCCTTGGTTGACATCTTGTTTGTTGGCCTGGTTCTCACTTTGCTAGCATTTGCGAGCAGTGTATCTGCTCGAGAAAGGAAAATAGGCTTGGGATTAGATAAAGAGAATGAAGGATGAAGAATATTGAGAGTCTCAATCAAGGATGTGGAGGCTACAATAGAAGAGACAAATCAATGAAGTAGGCTTGGGATTAGATAAAGAGAATGAAAGATGAAGAATATTGAGAGTCTCAAGCAAGGAGGTGGAGGCTACAATAGAAGAGACAAATCAATGAAGTAAAGTTTGTGTATTTTCATGTTAATATCAAGTTAAATATCTTCCTTTCCGAAGAAAACCTAATTGGTTTTTTTGGAGATATAGTTTATGCTTGTATTCAACTCAAGTCCCTAGTTCAACTAGACTTTTCACAAGGAAATATGAAAGGTGGATCACAATCATTTCGTGAAGTGATTTCACATGTTTTTGCTAGGAAAATTGTTGCGTACCAGAGGTATGAAAAGTATTGCAAGCTAAGCTATGGCATGAGCGACCTAGAGAAAGAGAAGGATCAATTGAGAGAGAGAAGGAGCAGCCAAGAACCCACACACACACACACACACACACACAATGCCGCCCCCTCCTTCGTGACTCCTTAGCCACCATCGACCTGCATAGGAAATTCCCTTCTCTCTTCGCTTCAATACTTATCAGGAGTGATAAAGGTCCAGTTAGAGGAAGTTCCCACAAAATGATGTGACTACTGAGTCACGACTCCTAGTTGTGTGTTCATGTTCGTGTGCCCAACTATAGGATATGTCACATTCCTTCTCCCTTAAGAAGAATTTTTGTCCACGAAAATTTAATTGGAAGGAGTAATCCTAAATTTAGGGAACCTTTTTTTATTAATTCTTACTCACTCCCATGTTGAACTCTCCTCAACACAATCCTTCCACTTAGCCAAACACTCTTTATAAATTGTATTTCTAGTTCTTTTTTCTCTAGTGTCTAGTATTTTCTCTGGCTCATGTGGAAGAGATTGAGTATCCATGAGTTTCACTATTTGATCATCTTGAATAAGATTATTAGATTGACCTAACTTCTATTTGAGTCTGCTAACATGGAATACTAGATGTATGCCACTTGTTTTTGGTAATTGGAGTTTGTAAGCCATATGTCCGACTCTCTTCAGTATTGTGAAAGTTCCATAATACTTTGGTGGTAATTTTGGACATGGTCCCGCCTTCATGGTTTCAGACTTTTCAAGCACTTTCAAATAGACTTGCTCCCCTTCCTCAAAGGTAAGAGGCCTTCTATGCAAAGCTGTATATGTTTTTGCTCTATCTTGAGCCCTTTTAATACTATCTTTATCAAGTTTAAGCATTTCATTCATATTCTATAAGAAATTCTTAGCTGCATGAACCTTTTTCTTTTGCAGCCCCAGTGCATAAGGAGCTCTAGGCTAAAACCCATACATTAACATAAATGGACTATATCCAGTGGAAGAGTCCTTGTCACTATTATATGTAAACTCTACTATAGGTAAGCACTCTTCCCAATTAGTTTTCTTTTTACTTACATATGCTCGTAGCATATCTTTTAGGATTTGATTAACCCTTTCAATTTGGCCGAGTCCGTTTGAGGATGCTCAATTGTACTCATGCTCAGTTTAGTGTCCAACCTCTTAAACACAGCTCTCCCAAAAATGTATATTAAACTTCTTGTCTCTATCTGACACAATGTCTGTTGGTAACCCATATAGTTGATAGAGAGTTTCTACAAATAACCTAGCCAATTCAAGAGTTTTAACATGAGATTTTGTTGGAATAAACCTAGCCATTTTGGTTAATCCTTGGGTTAATCTATCACTATTACCCAAACATAGTCATGCCCCCTCTATGTTTTAGGTAATCCAATTATACAATCCATGGAGATACTCTCCCATTTCCCTGAAGGAATGTCTAATGGGTGGAGTAATCCTCCCATCTTAAGCCTTTTAGCTTTATTGATCTGACATTTATTATATTTAGCCACATATTCTAGGATGTCCTTATATATTCTAGACCAATAAAACTGCCTCTTAACAAGACCACAACTCTTGTTTACACCTGGGTGTCCCACACTTGGACTATCATGACACTCATAGAGTATCTGGTGCCTAATCTCTTCATCTTTTGGGATACATAATCTACCTTTGTAGAGAAAATAACCATCACCTTGTACTTTCCCAACACAAGCAAAGAAAGAAGTATATTTTCCTTCTTGGTTGTCTTCCATCTTTTGGCATTACCACCTTCCCCTTCTTCTTTGGTGTTTCCTCGGTTTGTTCTTCTAGTACCACCTCCAGCCTTCTTCGAAACCTGGTTGAGACTTGTGGTGCAGCTAGTGGTTCATCTTTCGTATCTTCTTTTAGTCTCAACCATTCATTCTGTGCTCGTGGAGCGGGTTTATGCATTTGATTTGCTGAGTTTTCCTCTAGATTTTGATCTCTATACAAAGGAGACTCTGCCAAAATTTTTGCAAAAATTTTTCCATAAATTCTTAGTCTCACTCTCTTGCTTTTTCTCTTTTCAATTATGGTTGGCACTTTAGAGAAAGAAGAGTACTATATCAAGAAGTTTGATGGCACAAACTTCACGATAAGGAAGCAGCATATGCTTGATGGCTTGGTCAATAAGGGCATTGTAGCGCTGTTGAAAGAGTGTAAAGAGGGTGTTTACACTAAAGATGAGTGGGAAGAGCTTGATGCTCGTGCTATGGCGACCATTTGCCTGCACCTTGGTGAGTCTATCTTCTTTACCACCATTATGGATAAGACCATTGCAAAGGAATTTTGGGAGTTGTTATGCTCAGCTTGAGATGGCAAGAGTGCCTCCAACAAAGGTTTTCTGATGAAGAAGCTTATGCGTCTTAACATGAAAGAAGGTAGCAGTGTCAATTCACACTTGAATGAGTTTAACAGTTTGTTTACTCATTTGACATCAAAGGGGCTTAATTTTGATGATGAAATGAAAGCCATTTTCTTGTTATGTTCTTTGCTTGCAACATGGGATACTTTTAACACAGCCATTAGTAACTCCACCCCCAAGGGAAATCTTGTTTTTGATTATGTTACTAGTGCTTTGCTCACAAAAGAGATTCAACGTCAGTCTCTTGACACTAGTGGGCATGGTGATGCATATATGCCAAGTGAAAGTAGCCAAAAAAACAATCAAAGGCAAAGAGGTCGTAGTTGCAGTCATGATCATTCTCAAGATCACAAGAATACACCTAGCAAGAGTCATGGACGTGACATAAGAAACATTGAATGCTATCACTATCACACAAAAGGACACATAAAGCAAGATTGCCATTTGCTACAAAAACAGAAGGGTAAATCCATTGTCCTAAGTTTTGCACCTCTTAAGAGTAGTGTGAAGGTAGAGGAGCTCAATGTCGTTGAGTATCCACATGTTGATGTTGTTCTTGACGTGCCGCAGCTATCAGGTGTACTAGTCTTCACTTCTACAGGTGTTGTTAGCTCATGACGAATGTTATGTGCATAATTGGATTACTGACTCAGGTGCCAGGTTTCAAGTTACTCCTCACAAGGAGAATTGAACTTAACAGTGCAGCGGAAATTGTAGATTAATCTAATAATTAGTCAATTAGCATAACGTTGAGCATATTTGAGAATAACGGTTGCCAAGCACAAACTTCAATCAAGATTCATCACACATCACACATGCATGCTATGAAAACTGCAAAGAAGAGAGTGAGTGAGAGAGAGAGACAACCGACACCAGTTGAGGGCCGGACTTTATGGAGCCAACCCCCCCTCCAAAAGGACTTTGTATTAATCAAATTTCTTGTAAGAGAATGATTTTACATTAACACAATGCTAATCGCACTTTTAACTGCACAGATTCAAGAGATTATTAGCTCTAGAATTTGGCAGTGCTTGCAATTAGGCTTTTCCGCACCGCAACTATCGTAGAACTCATTCCCAAAACCTTAAACATCACGGGGATGATAAGATCTGTGGAGAATAAGCAAGATCAAGTTGGAAAGAAGTAATTAAGCATAGGAAATAGTAACTTGCGATCGGGTAGCCATTTAGCTTATCTTCGGAGGCTTTCGGGAATATTTTGGACAATATTAAATTAATACTTTAAGTCCGGAAAATCTCGTTGGAACCCTTAACGGATTTTGATGGCACTTTTGAAAAATGAATAATTTTCTTGGAACTCTCTTCACAGATGCATCATTTTGCCCATTGTACATTGTTGGTCCTTTTTTCTCTCTCACTAAAATGGCCAATTTTAGAGAGAGAATTCATTTAAGTAGAAAAATGCATTTTAGTGACATTACCCCGCCCTTGAAATCATAGTCGTCCTCAACTATACTTCTATGAGAGAGAGAGAGAGAGAGAGAGAGAGAGAGAGAGTATTACATTTGGTCCATTGGCTTTTTGCTCAGGATCCACTTTTAGCACATTTGACATCTTCCCACATTAGATGACCAATCTACTTGGCACTTGGGAGCATTGCTGCCGCAAGTATGTCAACCACTTTTAGCCTAGCACATTTCCACAGTAGTTGGCAAGGCTACTTGGTACTCGAAAGAAACTCTGTCGCGAGTGTGCTACATTTGGTATGCATACACAGTATATTTAAAACATTAATGAAGAACTTAAAACAGTAGATTGCAAAAGAGAAAACTATGTGATTCTTCATTTCCTTTCATTGGATACATCGATGTAATACATTTAGGGCATTTTGTGCATTGCATTGTAGGTGTCTACCATTGACATATTATCCTTCAATTGTGGCTCTTGCATCCATTTAGCATCATCGAAAGGATAATTTTTAAACTTAATGAGATACTTATGAAGTACTTTACCATTGCGTAGCACCTTGTCTTCATGTCGGATGATATGCTCAGGTTGCACTATCTCTTCAGGCCCTTCAAATTATGGAGGATCTTCCAAAATTGGTTCTTGTGGAGGATCACCTTTGTAAGCTTTGAGCAAGCTTACATGGAAAGCATTATGGATTGGCCAATGAGAGGGTAGCTTAAGTTGATAAGACATTTCATTGATTGGCCTTAAGACTTGAAATGGTCCATAATATCTGTGTGCTAGTTTAGCATAATACTTTTGATGACCAGTGAGTTCTCCTTGCCAACTTTTGCCCGTTGTATGACGTAGAGGAGCTTTTGGAAATTTAAGAAGAACCCAATCATTTGTGCTAAATTGCACAGGTCGTCTATGCTTGTCAGCAGCAGCTTTGTGTTTCTGTTGTGCGATAGAGATAGCTTCGTTGATCTTAGAAAAAGCATCGCGCAAATCACGACTATACTCATTGGCATTCCATGCATTTTCAAAATGGGTGGAACTTTGGGTCTTTCTTCTATGCCTCAAAAGTTTCCTTTCTTGTAGAAGTATGCACCGTATTGTTGTATGCATACTCTACTAAGGGTAGGTACTTCTCCCATTGATTGCGTTGATCTACTTCCGTTACATAGGCTTTTAGTAGATCAAGCACAATGGAGTTTTCTATTTCACTTTGCCCATCCGTTTGAGGGTGATAGGCAGAAGAGAAATTCATCCTTGTGCCAAGATTCTCAAAGATTCCTCTCCAAAAATTACTGGTCATTCGAAGATCCTGGTCAGAAACAATACCGGTTGGCATACCATGGTACTTAAAAATTTGAGAGATAAACAATTGTGCCATATGTGGAGCCTTAATAGTCTTTTTGACAGGTATAAAGTGTGCTTGCTTACTAAACCTGTCAACTATTGACATATTCCCGTATTCCCATGGATAGACGTTGGTAAGCCAAAGATAAAATCCATAGCTATACTCTCCCATGGAGAATCAGGAATAGGGAGTGGCTGAAGCAAACCAGGTTGCTTCCCATAGTCATACTTAACTTTTTGGCAAGTAATGCATTGAGATACATATTCTTGAATGTCCTTCTTCATTGTAGGCCAAAAGAAAACTTAGAGTAGAGAAAGAGAAGAAAGAGGCTATGGAGGTGGAAGCATGGAGCCGCATGTATTTGCTTCAAATCGATTAATGTATGCATTGGAGTTAAGTCCTATTGCTTCTCTCTTGCTTTTCACTAATGTTGTGTATTATTGTCTTAATGAGTGTGTAAGAATTAATCACTCTCTAATCTATTGATTGCCTATTATGTGTTTGATTATGGTGTTGTGTGCATGATTGGAGTATTGTGTAGATTAAGATTTGTGCATACATTACTTTAATTGTAACCCCATGAGTTTGGGTGAGCTCATGTTTAAGATGAGCCTACAAAGATTAGTAGGGAATGCAACGAAGAGCATTGTATGATTAGCATAAGGTTTAGCATGTGCGACCACTAATCCCTTTCATTAGTTCTTTCTTCTTCCTATTCTAGTGTTAAAGTTTATGGCATCTCAAGTGAATAGCCCAATGTGATCCCAATATTTATTTTGGCTTTAGGTATTTGTTTTACTTATTTGTCGAATCTTGGGTAGGGCAATTTGCTTACTTGACTATATAAGTCACCCACAGCCTCCCCATTGTAAATCATCTAACTCGTTGCTTAGGTTGATTGGTTCAGAAGTCTCTCTCTCTCTCTCTCTCTCTCTCTCTCTCTCTCTCTCTCTCTCTCTCTCTCTCTCTCTCTCTCTCTCTCTCTCTCTCTCTCTCTCTCTCTCTCTCTCTTCTCATTTGCCCAAACCCTAGCCGAACAGAGTCTCTCCTTTGCTTCTTGTCGGCCTCCCAAGGGTGAGGGGCATCCCTATGGGAGTGTTGCAGCCCTTGCAGTTTCGCCTCCCTCTTCCATCTCATCACGCCCGATGTCTGCAGCGGATTTGACTTGCTCATCTGCCAGTCAATTCCTAGCCCACGCTTTGTAAGCCGTGTGTCACCCTGTCAGCCGATTCCTAATCTTTTGATTTTACCTCACCTGGTCTCTATGTCCCATATACAAGCTTAACATTGGCCCCCTATTCACACAGAGGTCCGAATTTACCTCAGCTCATCTCTCCGTCCCATATACAAGCGTAACATTGCCCCCCTGTTCACACAGAGGTCTGACCTTCAAAACAGGAGATACTTCCCACCACGAGGAAGGCAGAGGTTCAAAAACTACAATAAAGATGCAGCGCGGCGGTTCTCTCTCCCCAATCAAGTGAACGTGGCTTTTCATGCCCACCCCACGGGTGGATCTAATAGATCATCTTCAAGCTCAAATCCATGAACTCAAGGACAAGAACGCAGAGCTCAAGGTACGTCTCGCAGCCCTTGAGACGCATTTCTCCTTCTTGGAGGCTCAAAAGCAAGCCGATAATGAACACCTTCTTGCCAAAACAAAGGAGGTCGAGCACAACCTCACCACAACCATGTCCAATCTTGCATCCCAAGTTCAAGACGCAACCATCATGGTCTCATCCAAAGTAGCAGAGTGCATGCACAAAAAACGCCAACGGGAAGGACTAGCACTATCTGTTCGAATCAGCGGCCTACCCTCTAGTTGGTGGGAAGAGAATGACGACTGCACCTCAACGCTGGTCAAGCTTAACCAAACTATTCACCCAACCGAATTTGACCCCAACACAATTGAAAAGGTTCATCATGACAATTGCACCAACCAAGGTGTCTTGGTCTTCAAGACTAAAGAGGCACGCATAGCACTTCTACAACAAGAACGACTTCTCAAGGGTACCAAAGTATGGATAAGTGAGGCTCTCACCCCCGCCCAACTCAAAGTCAAGAAACAAGAACTACAAAAGGTTCGAGAAGCACGAGCAGCCGGCAAATGGGTCATCTATCAAGCGGCAAGGCCATCATTGAGGAATTTTGGGCTCCAAAAACTCCCAAGCCAACTTCTCCTCCCCTCCCTCCTAAGTGGCATATGTCACAATTCTATTGTATCCCCATTAGTCATGATTTTTCATGTATTCCTCTAGTAAGAGGTCCAACCATGTATGTTTTCTTGGTCCCATAGGTCATATTTGACCTCCGAGGACAATAATGAAATCTCTCTCTCTCTCTCTCTCTCTCTCTCTCTCTCTCTCTCTCTCTCTCTCTCTCTCTCTCTCATGTGCTCCTCTCCTTGGTCTTGGCCTCCTGCTCCATCACCTTTGACATGCTATCAGAGCCTTGGTGGAGCAATGCAAAGTGTTGAGAAGAACCCCCCTATGCCGCTAGCGTCCATCCTCCCCTTTCCCCCTGGCGGCATTTTGAATGCTGGCATCAATCCCTATGTTGACGGCCCTTGTGCCCCCCCACATGCTACCAACATCTAAGTGAGTAAGCAGTTAGTATTTTAAAATGCTATCAGTAGAGCTTGTTTGCCAACAACGTTTTTGACATGCAACAGCAGAGGTTTTTGACAGAGCAACTAGGCAACGATCCTCTAAGGCGCCAGCATTTTAAAACACCATGCATCAACCTCCCCCCAACGGAGACTCTCTCCCCCTTTACTTGCAATGATGTCGCCCACCCTTCCCACCCACGAACCCATCATTTTAAAACGTTGTGGGTTTTGACGTGTTGGGCACCTTTGGGAAGAAGAGAGGGGGAAAGTCGACTTGCTTTGGTGGCTTGAAAGGAGGGATTTTGGAGCCCTTTCAAAAGAAGTTTTGGAAGGTTTTGGTGGATGGCTTGAAGAACTGTGAGACAACTTTTTGAGTGCAAGAGATCTTGCAGCTGCAACATGCCCCCGCCTTGCAGAACCACCAGTGACAAACTGAACAGTGACAATTACGCCCATTGGAAGTTGATCATGCGACTCTAGTTCTTGTGTTGAGCCAGCAGAGGATCACACCCACATTTTTGCTCACACTCATCATTTTGTAACCATTGATTGTAATAAATGTCTTTCCGACATTAATTTTGATTTGAGCCATTCATTAAGTAACGGGACTCAATTGAGTTTCCAGCTTGTAATCCCGAAGTAATTTCACTTGCTGATGTAATTAGTTAGAGATGTTCTCACCTCCAAAGCTGAGGTATATAAGCCAAAGTTTTTGTAACCTAAGGGGATTCAGATTATTGATCAAAGTGAGTTTTTGAGCGCCGTGACTGTGTCTGAGAGAGAGTGAGAGAGAGAGAGTCTTATATACTTGCTACGCGAGCTACGGAGCCGCCATTGGAGAAGCGACACCGCCATTGTGTTAGCAACGGCGAGAGCTACGCACAGATACCAAGAGTGCGCGCTATCGGCTTCTATGTGTGGTAAGTTCCTACGAGCTTCGGTGTGAGTTTTCTTCCAACTCGTGTGTCGGAATGGAGTGTGCAGCATATCTATAGAACCTCAACGAGTAGAGCTACACATTGGTACCATCGGGGTCAAGTTTCGATCACCTGTATTTTTCGACCTGTCTTCATACGCATTTACCGCACGGAGTGGTTATAGGTTGATTTTGCAGTTCAAGTCTTGAGGGTGTTGTTCTTACCTAGTGTATAGACTTCCCCTTGAGTTTGAGATCGATTCAACGATTCTAGATCCTGTTTCGTATAGCATTCGTTCGTAGTACGGATTTCAGTCACTTGCGTATTTTAGAACTTAGATTTGATTTCCTTAGTAGTGATTGTCGTTAGAAGGTCGAGTAGGTGATTTGACACCCACCTAGTTGTTTCCATGCGCCTGCGGGTCAAGCTCCGTCCTCGTCTGACAAATTCTGTTGTTGGTTGAGTTCTCGCTATTTAGCTTCCGCTAGCGGCGTAACCGCCTTAACATTTGGCGCCGCTGCCGGGGACGAGAGCCCTAAGTAGGTGACCTTAGACTAATCCTACGAGGTGAGTCGTATAAACTACTTTGTATACTTTAGTTAGAAAAGATCTAGGAGTGGTGGACTCCGAAGATCTCGAGAGATACTAGGAAGTGGGGTATTCCTGGGTCTTTCGTGTTGACAGTATTTTTAGTTTAGCTTAGAGTTGTTTGTTGTTTTGTTGGTGTTGAGTAGTTGTTGATAGAAGAAGAATTTGCTAGTCCGTGAGTGACAGTGGATATCTTTAAAATCACAATTACCAAACCCATTTTATGATTAGGAATAGCTTAGGTAGGACTTCATTTGATCCTGATCTAGAGCTAGTAATCATTGGAGTATTTGCTTGATATGGTTGATTGCATGTTAGATCACTAAACCGTCGAGTTAGTAGTGAAACTTGCAATAAACAAAAGGCAGAGAAATTTTCTGTGTATCTAGGAGCTGCTGAGCACTTGAGAAAGCTTTAGGAAGGATTCTGTGCCAAAAACTGGAAATCTGCAACTTTAGACATCATACGCGTATGATGTCTAAATGACCAAACAGAGACCAAAACAAAAATTTTGACTTTACCAGAGTGTTCAAAAGGGGAGCATTAACACTCAAAGAAACCCAAAAAGACAAGTCGGAGTCCAAGAAACGCAAAGAATAGGAAATTTTGGATTCAGATCTTGTTTTTACATTCAAACCTGACAAAAACACTTGAAACTCAATTATAAACATTGGAGAAGGCTTAAAACCAAAAATAGTCAAAATCTGGGACAAAAGACATCATACGCGTATAATGTCTTTTAGCACATCCATTGCTTATTTTTGATATCCGACCTGACAAAATTGTTACAAACACTGTAGAAAGCATAAATATCAAGTCTTGACCCAAATTGATGAAAAAGACATCATACGCGTATGATGTCTTTGACCTAATTTTGGACATATTTTGATATTTTGCCAACACAGATCCATTGTAATAGCTGTCTAGAGGTTATATTTCAAATTTCATCCCATTTGGATCACAATTGACCCAAAACGAATCAAAAGCGGAAAATTGCCAAGAAAAGCCTAAATTAGCCATAACTTGCTTAAACAGAGTTCAAACTGAATTTTGTGAGTGGACAGAGCATAAGGGGGCTACTGAGAGTGAGCATAACCAAAATAGTCCAAATCTGTGAAAAAAGACATCATACGCTGTCGTACTGTGACACGTACATAGTGGGAACGCATGCTACAAGATCTATCTTGTATTTTTTTAGATACATAATTATATTTCCTATAGTGTACATATGCATATTTAAGTATAATAATAAGCCTTCTATCTCATCCTATTATTTTTCTCAAGGGTAACATATCCTTACTTTACCATCAGAAAATACTATGGGAAAAGCATCAATAGCTCCGCCTCTTTAACTTGGGGCAAAAAGCATTGATTCTTTATTTCTACTATTTCATTATCATCTCACACCCTAGCTAGATCCTATATCTAGGGTAAACTCCAATATATATATATTCTATGTATTTTTTATACTTTTCTTATATTTCTTTTTAAATAGCTACTAGGAGAGAATCAAATCCTAGTGGGACACTAGGTGGCATGATTTCAAAGATACACTTATTTTAATGCATTATTGCAACCATGATTACAAAATTTTGTCAAGGAGCAATGTCATGCTTTCATATGGCATGAGGTGTCCTTTGGAATTAAATGAAAGTCTAGGCTAAGGAGACCACATGAAGACTTTTGCTGCCATAAATGGACCCTATTTTGATTATATTTTTACACAAGGTTCCAATCCGAATTGGAAAACGATTTTAAAATGAAAATCGTAGCTAATGAGCTGAAGTTTTTGCCCATATTTTTACTTTTTTATTTGGAGCCACGGTTGAGAAGATATGATCAAAATAATGGACCCCAGTCTGCCCACATCATGCAGGGACAGCTCATTTCCAACTTTTCCAATTCCTGTTCACACTGGCTCCTCTCTTCTTGTGTAAACCCTTGGGGGTTCCCTTCACCTATAAAAGGGGACCTCTTCTTCCTTGGAAGGAACTCAAGCATTCAAGCCATTGATGAGAGGTATTCTTGAGGGAGTGAGTAGTAATGCCTAATTGTACTTAGCCATTAACATAAGCCCAAGCCTACACTTTCTCCTAGAGGGAGACTAGCCATTCTTGCAACAAGCTAACCTTGGAAGATCAACTCTAATCAAAGAAGGTCTTGCACTTGGTGTATCAATCAAAGTGGAATTATCCACTCTTCTTCTCTCTCCCATCAATAATGGTGCCGAAGGGTTTCAAGTAAGATGTGTTCTACATTGATGTTTTCTTGATTTCTTGTTGTTTTCATTTTCATCTCTAATCCAACATATATATATATATATATATATATATATGTATCTAATCTCATCTCCTTAACCAAACCTATCTCTCTCATTCTTAGTAATTCATCCTCTCTAGGTTCTCTTGCTACAGGTACATCTCTCCCCGCAGTATCCTTATTGCCTAAGGGCAAGAATAGGGCTTGGGAGGGAAACTTCTCATCTCTTCACTTCTCTCATATCTACATTTCTCACATACTATCCTAGATGAATAACCCACATGATGATCATTTCTATCGCTTTCACTCTGTACGATCTATAAGAATTAACGTATGGATTAGCCGTAAAATACACTTTCAACAACGTATAGTGTTTCTCTTCGGCCCTGAAAGGCTCAATGAAATACTTCTATCACCGGATCCCATCATACTACCTCTCATAGACTATAATTTTTCTTTTGATGTAAACGTAGTTATCTTGCTATGAACCAAGAGGATTTGTACACACAATTAATCCCAATCACTAGACAAAATATATATATTATGGTAAGCACAAAACTACAATTCCAAAGAACAATTCGTAGCCTATTTGGTCAGCCAAGATTGAATGCCATTAACTCATCCATTAACCCTTTCATATTACCCATGATACGATATGACCATAGCCTTGATGTTTTCATCTTCGTATTGTTTTGACATTCTCTTTTGCGTTCTTTCTTTGTGTGTGTGAATGCAAGAGAGAAAGAGTGAGTCTTCTTTGATTGCACTTCTTTCCAAACCCTAGTCTTCATGGCATATATGGTTTAACTCCTTCATATAGTTTTTGTTGAGTTCTCTCACAAACTCTCACAGCCATAAGCCCGGTGCTTTCTTGGCAAGACCGCAAATTTCTCGACAATGCGTATAATGTCTTTTTCAGCATAACTGCAACAAAATTCTCACTTGATGAAACAGAAGTTGTCCAACTGACAAGATTAAACAATTGACCAAGTATCAATCAGATTGGATCAATTCTGACCACAAAAACTTGGGAAAACAAATTGCCGAGACGGAAAAGTTAAAGTCCTTTAGGGGAATTGATGAATTTGAGATCGGGCAGGAATCTCCAGAATAACCAACCAAAACAAGGGGAACAAGCAAGTGTCATATCAATCGAGGAAAGTGTAAACCAAAGTTGGGTGCAACCATTAGAGCCGATCTTTGAAGGAAGTGTTTCTGATACTTCTTCGGAGAGATCTTACGAGATTTTCACCGAACACTTGGAACACTTGAACCTGAACAACAGAGAAAATATGGCAGCAGGATCATCAAACCCTTCCGCCACAATGAAGCTATTGTTCATAAAATACCAGTACGACAATGAGCAAGGTGCCAAGATCTACAAAGATGGAATGGACCGCTATTGTGTAAAGATAGAAGATAGACCTAGTGAGTTCAAGGACTTAGTGCCTGTGAGCTATAGCGGAGATAGATATCTAGATGACGAGGGTACCATGTACTTGGTAGTCCTAAACCCTAACATTGTGGACAAGTCGGGATTGATAGGCACCAAAGCCAAAGTAGATAAAGAACTTGAGGAGAAAGCACCAATAATGAACTTCCCTGATGCGAGGTTAAGAAGAGAGAATGAAACTACAAGGATCAACACTGATAACATCTATGTGGGGCTATACAAATATAATAATGGGGAGCAAGATCTCTATTATAGATGTGAAGAACCCTACACCGGAGAGTTGACAGACCAAAAACGACTTTATGTCTTTACCTACACAGAGGGATCGGAAGTGAAAATTGCCGCTTACGACAAGTATGGGAGGCAATACTCAACAATGGGCAAGAAAGAATTAGAAGGATATACATACTTTGGGAGACCACTACATCAGTATTATGTTACTTCTAGCTCACAAAGACCAGCACCAACAAATGGAGTGCAAAACCCAATGATAACATGAGGACAAAGAACTCAGGTTGCTGACTCTTTCAGTCAACCTCAGTACTCGAAGCCCGGACCAATGGGATCATTACATTCCAGAGAGTCAATGGATACGAATCGAGGTAGTGCAGTTCCAATCCCCACATATACCACTCCAGATCCAAGGTTCGAAGCAGAACCATCACATTTACCTCCTAGTAGTAGATTCAGGGCAGGGGAACCGACAAGGGTAACCCATGAAGTCCATGATGCTAGAGAAAGCTTTAGCCGGGACACAGGAGCAATGAGATTGGTAGCAGACCATAGACGTATGAGACCATCTCAAGTAGCCAAGTGTATGCCAAAGAAGTATGGTGGTTCAGGAGATCCGTATGCACATGTGTCACTCTTTAAGCAAGTCTTAAGAGCTGAGCAGATAACCGATTTCCATACACAATACGAGGGATTTGGTCTTACTCTAGAAGGTACGGCATTGACATGGTTTCAACCACTGAACATAGGGGATTCCATGACATTGACCGTTTGCTAAGAGAGTTTGCTGAGGAATTCTCAAAACGAGGGATTAAGCACAATACGGTCTCACAAATATATCCTTTTAAACAGAGAGAACACGAAAAAGTGAAGGAAGCTTCACTTTGCTTCAAACAATACATTGAGAGATGTCCAGTACGTGAACGACCACAAGATGACAGACTATCTGTTCTCTTTATTGAAGGATTGAGAAACGACACTCTCAAGAAGGACTTGCACTTGAAAGCTTGTACAAGTTTCGAGCAAGTAACGAGAGAAGCATTGTACTTAGTGGATAACTGTACGGTTTATGGAGAGGTGTCAGCGGATACAGATTTTTCATCCAATAGCTCTTCCTCCGTAGCGAGCGAGACTACCACTAAAAAGAATGTTCAAACAACAACCATGCCAAATGTAGAGCAAATGATAGAAGATGCTCTAAAAAGGATGGCACCATACCAAAAACCATTGCCAAAAACACTGAAATGGTGTGCTATTGAACAAAAATGGACAAACCATCCAACAGAGGAGTGCTATTACAACAAAGGGTATGTAAGGGAGCGTCAGTATGCACCTCCTGCTCAATTAGCACCACCTCAGGTACATCCAGTACCTCGATACCCAACGGGAAATGTACCAGGACCTATGGGGATAGAAAGACCGCAACCGGTATTGGGACAACAACCACCTTTACCAGGAGCAAGACCAGTGGGCATTAGATATGCACCAACCATAGAGAATCAGGAAGAACAAGCCTTAGTGCCTGTTCAAGCCTGTTATGAAGAATCTGGTGCACTCATGTCTCCAACTGTGTATTACCCACCAGAAGAACTCAAACAACCAGAACCATGGGGCATGATTGGGAATGTTGGAATACCAACAGTTACAAGTGCTTCTGATGAAGAGAGATACAATTTGGACGCAAGAACATTGATGTTCATAGATCATGGAGGGTTAACAGGACAAAGACCATCCTATCCACAAAGGACGAATCAAATGGGACCAAGACCAGCACTAGGACCCTGTTACAAGTGTGGAGGTGACCATCTGATGAATGTTTGTCCACATACGGAAATCATTAGAATTAATGCTTATTGCACTGAGTGTGGGGTTACTCACTTCATTGAGGATTGTTCAAAGAATCCAAACAAAGTGCAAAAGACGACATTGAATATGCTAGAAACTATTCCTACCAGCAGTGGGTCTGAAAATGAAACTCTGATACCAACGCAAGTTGTTACTAGAGCTCAAGCTAAGAAAACCACTAGAGAACCTGAGAATGGAAAGTTAGCGACTGAAGTGGTTAGTCAAGGACCGCGGAGTCAGAGAAACACATGGAAAGCTAGAAAAGCACGCATGAAGTTGAGAAAAGAACGTGAAGACGCTATTATAGCTGAGGAACTAAAGCAAACTAAAGATAGATTAGAAAAACTTGAGAATCAAAACAGGAAACGAGAGATGAGCCCGGAAAGAACGAAACAAAAGAGTATCAAAGAAACAACGAGCTTAAGCTCAGGGGGATCAGTGCTAGTCGACAAAGTACACGAACCATTGGACGCACTGATGAGAGCTTACGAAGCTAGGTTAAAGAACAACCAAACACAAGAACAGAGGTGGATGACATACCCAAACGCGGAATTGGAAAAGCAGAGACTTGAAATGTGCCAGAGAATGATCGAGACTGCACAAGCCTTATTAGAACCAACAAGAGAAACAATGAATTGTGGAACGGAAAACCCAATTCATCAAGAGACTATCATTTCACGGGTAGCTAAAAAGACTCCCAATGCACAAAAGCCTGAAAATACACACAAGGATGACCGCATAGTGTTGAACACAACCGATCAGGAGATAGAGAGTTTTCATCCAGTCATACAGAGGTCTTACGGAAGAGATGAGGATTACAATGAATTTTGGAAACAAGTGAGAGAGGCAAACTTTGCAAACGAGCTAAGTTGCCAAGCTAATCAGAAAAATTGGGAAAAGGACATCAGGAATCCTCCCATAGTGGAATTTGAGGCAGGATCTCAAGTGGACTTGGATCTGCAATCTTACTGGGGAGATGGGGGCTCTGTTAGAACAATGGAGAGCAAACCTCATTCACTGAATACCTTACCTTCATACTTAGGAGAGTATGAAGCAAAATCTGAGATTAGAGCACTTCCCTCACGAAGAATCTCATCAGAAAAAGTCATGGACTCGCAAGGATTGATAGAGATCTTGTCAACACCAGTGACATGCACTATCACTCTAGCTGAGCTTTTGAGGCTAAGACCACATATGTGGACCACTGTAGGAAAATGCTTGGAGAAATTTGGGATAAAATACCCAACATCAAGACTGCAAGAGGGTATACAAGAGCTGAGCAAACCACAAAAGAACGCTAAGCCTGTACCCTTAAACAAGGTCAGAGAGTATTGCGAAGGTGAAGAGGCGAATACAACCTTACCATTTGAATTCCAAGGAGTGAACACAATGGCAATACTAGACAGCGAAGCTGGGGTAGCCATTGCTACAAAAGAAATCTGGAAAAAATGGGGGAAACCAGCAATAAGGAAGACTAGGTTGAAACTCCAATTAGCAGATGGACACATGGAGAAACCTATGGGGTTATTAGAGAAAGTCGTAGTGGCTTCTTGCGGCATTGAATACGAACATACTTTTGCTATTGTCGATTTTGGCAAGGAGAATAACTATGATATCATACTGGGAAGACCATTCATGAGACAGTTGAAAATGGTCCAGGATTAGGGCTACGATCACATATACCTGAGAAATATGGAAACCACTACACGTGTGAACCTGAAAGACCATAGCTACAAAGATGTGAACCGAACACCGTTAGAGGAGTTTGATTCGGCTACTTTGGCGGGATCAGAATTTCCAGCCTGGTTAGGTAAGCCCAAGGAGTTATGGAT
This sequence comes from Adiantum capillus-veneris, assembly GCF_014529385.1. Classification (NCBI taxonomy): domain Eukaryota; kingdom Viridiplantae; phylum Streptophyta; class Polypodiopsida; order Polypodiales; family Pteridaceae; genus Adiantum; species Adiantum capillus-veneris. Next base: position 100,230,518 of record NC_140951.1, read on the forward strand.
GTGTGGGGCCTCGAAATGTGGAAGTCTGAGGCGAGAAGAATATGTTTTAGAAAGGGCTATCAAAGACGAAACTTATATAGGAGAATCCTTTCCAGAGGACACGCTTGAACCATTAGAATGGACACACATTCTAGCAACCCTAGATATTTGTGCAATCCCGGATGGTCCCACAACGAAATTTTGCGACAAGGACGGGTACGACGTGGTTCCGTACTTCATGCTGAGAACTATACTCGAAAAAGAAACTGAAAAGAACGATACACTGGAAAAGGAAAATGAAAAAGAGGTGTTTCACGACATTCCCGATCATCCAGAGTGGGGAAATGAAGCAGACAACGAGTCAACGGACAATTCAAGCGGAAACGAAGAAACTATAACGGATGTCCAATTTTATGATTTTCCGAACCAAACTAAACAACGCCAGAAACGCTATAGAGCAAAGAGAAAAAGAAAGGGGGTTAGAACCAATCCGATGCCTAGAATAAGGGGAAAAAATCAATTCCTAATGCTAGTAAAGGCAGAAGATTGTGTTAAGGACAAGATTTCTGGAAGAATGAGAGGCAATGATCAAAAGAGCTTACGAAAAGACAAAAGAGGCTCAAGAAATCAAGTTCAAAGGAATGGAACGAAAACTGAAACAGAAAAATCAGAAAACAACAAGCGCAACAGAGAACACACGAAGTCCAAGTTAGAACGTAGAAACAAGTACAGAGAGCTCAAGAAAACTCTGAAAGAAGCTTGGACGACAGAAATTGAGAGTGGAGAGGACGAAAACGCCAAAATCAAGGAAAACATGGATGTTCCCTCCCACTACAGGAAATTTACAATAGAGGATAGGAAGGTGGTATTAACCCAACCTATTCGAGAGAGAAAGGAGAACGAATCTTATGACGGACCGGAGGATGCAAAAAAAGTTGATTTAGCAGCTCCAGGTGAGACACCTAGACCGGTGTACATAGCCACAGATTTGTCTCCAGGAGAGGAAGAGAGACTTTTGAGTCTTCTCAGAGAGTACAGGGATGTGTTTGCATGGTCTTATAAGGACTTAAAGGGAGTTGACCCATCGATATGCCAACACACAATCCCACTAAAACAAGACGCAAAGCCTAGCAGACAGAGACCATACACATATAATGATACGTTTCCTAAGCGAATCAAAGAAGAGATAGATAAGCTAATGGAAGCTGAATTCATATACGAGATTGAACACACCGATTGGGTATCTCCAATTGTGGTGGTACCCAAGAAGAACGGAAAACTTCGAGTGTGTGTCAACTTAAAGAAAGTGAATGCTGCAACAATCAGGGACAATTATCCCCTGCCGATAACTGATCATGTTCTAGAGCGTGTATCATGGAAAATAGCATACTCCTTTCTTGATGGTTTTTCAGGATATAACCAGCTAGCCATAGCACCGACAGATCAACATAAAACAGCTTTTGCAACGGAGTGGGGAATTTATGCTTATCGGGTTATGCCTTTTGGTCTAACCAATGCTCCCGCAACCTTCCAGAGGCTGATGACGCATGCTTTCAAAGAATACTTAAGGTTGTTTCTAGAAATATACATGGATGACTTATGTGTACATTCTCTTCTGAGAGATGAGCATCTAGAACACCTAAGAAAAGTATTTGAGAAATGTAGGACATATCGCATTTGTCTCAATCCTGAGAAATGTGTGTTTATGGTCCGACAGGGCAGAATTCTGGGACATATTGTCTCACAAAACGGAATATCCACGGATTTAGAGAAGATAAAAGTTATAGTGGATATGCCTAGACCAACCAATGCGAAACAAGTACAGAGCTTTATGGGACATTGCGGATATTATAGACGATTCATTTACATGTACGCTATAATAGGCCAACCACTTTACAGGCTAATAGTGAACTTTGAATGGACAGAGGAGTGTGAGGAATCATTCAAGAAATTGAAAGAGGCACTCATTACTGCTCCAGTCTTGAAATCACCAGATTGGGAGAAGATATTCCATGTGCATATAGATGCTTCTGCATATGCAATAGGATGCATTCTTGCTCAGCCAGAAGAAGGAAACATGGATTTTCCTATCTGTTACGCCAGTCGACAGCTCAACAATGCAGAGAAGAATTACACCACAACAGAGCGAGAGGGATTAGGAATGATATATGCTGTGAAATTTCGGCATTATCTTGTAGCCAACAAGTTTGTGTTTTTTACGGATCACCAAGCCTTGCTCTACCTAGTGAATAAACCATGCAATACCGGGAGAGTAGTGAGATGGTTCATTATCTTATTGGAATTCGACTTCACGGTAGTAGCAAAGAAAGGAAAAACACATCTTAGAGCTGATCATCTTTCGCGATTGACGAATGGAGAAGATCCTATAGGAGTAGATGACGACATGCCAGACGCGTACTTGTTCAACATAGAAATGATATCGAAGTGGTCTCAAAATGTCGTTGGCCTATTAACCTATAAAGGAGAGTTAGATAAAAGAGAATACAACCAGAAACATATTGCTATTCAGCAATCCAAGAATCTTCAATTGGTTGCAGGAAGGTTGTATCAATTGGGAAATGATCATGTTTTACGACTATGCATCAATCCTGAAGAATATAATATATATCTGCGCGAAGCACATGTTCAGGAATGTGCATTTCATTATTCAAGAAGGAACACATATAGGAATTTGTTACAATTGGGAGTCTACTGGCCAGGAATGAAAGAAAGCGTACATGAATATGTCACTGTATGTATTGTATGTTCATCAAAACCGCCAGCAGAGTATTCGACATTATATCAGATAATGATCGCTCCGGAATGGAGTCAGTATATTGTTGAATATCTCACAAATAGAGCTTTCTCAGAAGCAACGTCAAAAGCTCGTCAGAAATCTGTAGAGACAGAAGCTAGAGATTACACTTTAATAGGAGATCAACTCTATAAGAGAGCCAGCTTAGGATTTGCGCATCAGAGTCTGAGTATGTGATAATCCTGGAGCAAGCTCATGGAGGAGTAGGTGGAGGCCATTTCTCAGGTGATAAGACAGCAAAACTTGTCTTAGCCACAGGAATATGGTGGCCAACATTACATATGGACGCTGAGGAATACATTAAACGGTGTGATGACTGTCAGCGGACCAAAGTACCACTTAAAAGAGATGATATGCCGCTTAGACCAATGATGGGGGCAAGAGCTTTTGCAAAATGGGGGATTGATTATGTCGGACCCATTTCACCTCCTGCATATAAGACTCATGCACAATACATCGTTGTGGCTACAGACTATCTAACAAAGTGGGTCGAAGCAAAGGCGACTCAAAAAGCAGATGCCAGGACCACGGCACAATTTCTATATGAATACGCCTTTGTACGATATGGATTGCCAATAGAAATTGTGAGTGATCGAGGCACACATTTTATAAATGAAGTGATAAAGATCCTTCTAGATGAATTCATGGTAATCCATAGGAAATCAGCCCCGTATCATCCACAAGCAAACGGACAAGCTGAAGCAACAAACAAAACCATATGCACGGTCCTTACGAAGATTGTATCTGAGTCGAGAACTGACTGGGACCAGAAGTTGCATTCAACATTATGGGCATATAGGGTAGCATATAAAACATCAATAGGAACGACCCCATATAACATGGTTTTTGGGCTAAATGCTATCTTACCAATAGAATTTTGATTTCAACCTTAAGGGTGGCTAAGGATCTAGAGTGGACAGGGCACGAGCTTTCTGATAGAATAGATGACCTGGAAAAGCTAGACGAGCTTCGCCTAAAAGCAGTAGCTTCTATCTACGCTCAAAAAAGGCGACAAAAGGAATTTTTTATAAGCATGTGCGGACTAAAGAGTTTAAGGTTGGGGACTATGTCCTAGTTTACACTCTGAAACAGCATGCTAAGAAGCTTAAAAAGCGAGGGATGGGACCTCTGGTGATTAAAGATCTATCACCAAGTGGAGCCGTCAAGCTTGCTACATTAGACGGAGAAGAAATGCCCAATTGGATTAGTGGATGCAGAGTGAAAAAGTATCTTTTGCCGCTAACCCAAGACATGCTTCTCAAAATACATCAAGAAAAGCTGCGTGTCCAGAAAAAGAAAAAGATTGTGGAGGAAGCGCAAGCCGAGGCGAAGGAAAGAATGGAGAAAAGAAGACTACTGCGTCAGAAACAGCGCAATGAAGGAGCAATACGAATAAACGCAGTCAGTATAACAGAAATGGATAATGACAAAGAAGAACCCATCATTGAATGCAAAGTAGGAACCAACCAAATCAAAGCCAGAGCACTATTGGATTCAGGAGCTCAAACTAACCTACTTTCACTCAGTTTGTATAGACAATTGACAAATGACACTAAATTACAAACTGCCAAGCAAGAGTTAAAGAGTTACTCTGAGAATTCAATCAAAACTGTCGGATGCACAGTTTTACATATACAGATTAACCAGTATGTGTATCCTCATATGTTTTACGTGGTTGAAGACCAAGCTACACAACATCCATTATTGCTAGGACAACCATGGCAGAAGCAATACAATGCAATGATTGACTGGAGTTCTAAATCAGTGCTTATCAAATACGAAGGTGAAAGTCAATCAGTTAAGTTCACCAAAGAAGCAGAGCCAACTCCAAAGGAAGAATCCAAGAACAAAGGTAAACAACAACCAGAGAAAAAGAAGAAGCAATGGCAACCAAAAGTTTCTATACAACTGGATTGCTCTTCGACGAGGAACTCTCAACAGTGGATAAGGAAGACAAGCAATAATATAACAGCTCAACCTTGGGAAAAAACGGAGTCAAAGTTGGTATGGAGACCAAAAAAGGTTGTGCCAGAGAAACAAAGGTGGAAAACAGAGTCTTCAATACCAGACAACAGAGTGATTCCAGACAATCAAGGACAGTGAAACAGATCTGGATTCCAAAGAAGTTCATGACGGCACAAAGCTATAGCAAGCAAATTTGGATCCCAAAGATTTGTAAACAGGAACTCCCTTCAGTACAATCAACGGAAACTCCTAGGTATTTCAAGGCGAGGAAATCAACACAAAGAACAAAGCAGGTTTGGGTCGCAAAGAGTTTGTGGCAAGCACAAGCGAAGCGGAAGCAGATTTGGATTGTGAAAAAGAACAACAAGGTAAAGAAAATCCATCTACTGATTCTACTACCGAAGTGCCAAAACCAACCCAAAACCCGACCACCAATCCTTCAATCAAACAAAGAGCAGCTTTATTGGAAAGACTGTTGTATCATCGCTCTACAATTGCATTGGGAACTTATGACCAAAACAACTACAATGCTTCGCCCACAGACACTTCATAGTCGTCCAGGAGGACTCAGACTAGGAGGGGGGGAGGTATACAGGTATACAGGAGCTACAAAGCAGCTACAAGCGACAAAAACAAAGAAAAACAAAAATTATATTACAAGGGCAGTGTCTTACATGATTTTGCAATTTTTATGTTTGATTGCGGATATTGATAATATTTATGCCCTTATATACCTTGTTTTGCAACAAGAAGAGATCAAATGATGAATTTGGGTCTCTAGACGTGTAAATATCACTAAATAAGAGTGTTTTTGGAGCTAAAAAGTGAAAAAAAGTGGTAATCCAAGTCCAGAAATCACAAATAAGTGTATATTCATATACACAGGGTTACCAGCTATTTATTGTGTATGTTTGGAATTTTTTGGCTTCAATTTGCTATTTTTCTTTATTTTTTATGATTTTCTTAATAAAAGTAAAAGAAAAATAAAAAAGCAGGTGAAACGAGATCAGAAAAAAGAAAAGAATAGATGGTGATGATCCTAATGACAAGGGCAACCCATGGTAAAAATTGAGTACAATTCTGAAAAGTTGCGGAAAGCCCGAAATGACAGAATTTTGGCAAAGTGGACAGATTTCTCAGAAACAGGTCAAACGGAGTCCAAATTGAGAAATTTCAAATCCTAAAGTGCATTTCACGACGAGATAGGAGCACATGTCAAATTTGGTAACAAGTGATCCGGGAAGTCCGAAGTTAAGTATTTTTCACATCACTTTCAAGCTCATTTCCACTATTACCTTCTTGGAGAGAGCAAAGAGCACACAGGAGCATCCAACCTTCTACAGTCTTCTACGACTGCTACGAGAGCTCAGAGGACACCAGACATGAGAGGTAGACTCGTTGCCATAAGCTTTTGATGCTTATCATTAACTTTTGTCGCGAAAACTGACCAAAACCAAGAAACAAGAGCAGACAGGGAATGGGGAAGAACGCTAGGTAGTGGCACAACCGCCTAACCAAACCTTGCAAGAACTTATAGGTGGGTTACCCTAGTATAGAAGATGGGTTTCTAACACTCAAAGCTCGAGAAAGAACGACTGGAAAAACCCAAGGTCAACAGAGCCTGTGAGAGGCAAACAGAAAAAAGTTGTCGAAACGACACAAAACTTCTCAGGAAGCTTAACAACATCGAGGGCAATGCAACCATGGAGTATCTCCAGGTTTGGACCACCAAAATTAGGTCGGAACAACCGATTCGGCTGCGGACACACAAAGCGTCATTTTGGCATAACGGCTGAAATTGACGACCGAATGAAATGAAACTTCACAAGCAGTTTCAAATATACATGGATGACTTATGTTTGCAAGCAAAACCCAAAAGAAAGCTGATTCACTTACCGATGGTGAAAAAGACGCTTTCGGGTAACCAAATGGAGAAAGATGGAGAACAGGGAGCCAAAGTCAAGTTCGACCAAATAGATGGCTTCACAACATATCCAATGAGCTAGAAATGCAACTCTCGAGAAGAAAAGTTGGAGAAATTCAACTCCAAGGCAAAAAGACGACTTCGGAGACTGAAATGCCTATAAGGGGGCTTTTTAGCTAAACTGATGACTTTTTAAGTTGAAAACTAGTTAGCAGGGCTTAGGGCACTAGCACAAAGCATTCTTTGCACAAAAAGACCAACATTTCAAGAAAAGACATCATACGCGTATGATGTCTCACAGCATGAATTTCACATCCATTTCAACATTTGAGTGCATAGCCTCATTCCACATGTTAATCACATCCTATGAACCAAGTATCATGAGAATTGGAGTTAGAAAACCCAAGGAAAACCAAAAAGACGCAAAGTAGGCCATAAAATTGATTTTTGGTCCTAATTTTGTCAAAATAACTCCAAACTCATTGAAACTTTGTAGGATTGTTGATTAACACATCTACAAGCTATCTGGAACCAAAAAGCACCATTTTGACACAAAAGACATCATACGCGTATGATGTCTATTTGCACTTACAGAGCCAAAACTGCTCATTTGTCATCATACATCCATTATATATATCTAATACATGCTACATATGAAATTTGGAACCATTTGGTCAAGTGGATCACCCCATTAGCCCAATTGAGGAAAATCCTTCACCTAAAGCCTATTTTTGGCCCAAATCCAACATACTCAAGTCCAAACCAAGATTTGAGTAGAGACAGTCCTTCACTAGTACATGGGGAGTCCACAGAACCAATCCCATGCAAAATTGATGAAAAAGACATCATACGCGTATGATGTCTCCAGAGCCATTTTTAGCCCAAAATCTATCCAAACTTCATAAATCCACTGAATAAGCCTATCTAAAGCCAAATCCAAGCTTATAGAGAAATTTGGTCCAAAAATACACTAAAAGACATCATACGCGTATGATGTCTCACTATGTGATTTTGGCACCTCAGGGCTTCAACCACCAAACAGAAGTGATCTACATGCCATTTGAAAGTGAACCACCAAGTTTTATCCAATTTGGATCATAAAATCCAATTCCCTTTCAAAATTTTGCCAAGAGCCTGAACTGGACTAAACTGGCCAAAACTTGACCAAATGGGATCCAAACTCAAATCCAAGCATATGATACTCATGTATACACTATCAGCTACAAGCACAACCAATATGAAGTCATTTTGACACAAAAGACATCATACGCGTATGATGTCTCCAGCATGATTTTGAGCCCATTTTGCATATTTTTTCACCTACCTTGCATCCTTAGGCCCTGAATAGCTCATGTTTCAATTTTCAAGTCATTTGAATAGTTAAAAGCTTCATTTCGGCTTTCAGTACTAAAAAGACGCTAACTTCTGAAATTGGAGTTACAGGATCCATGGATTCCGCCAAGTCATCGGCAACGAAGAGAAAAAGACCGACAATCAAAGATGCTCTTGCAGAAGCGGAACCCTTTGACATTCCAGCAGAAACCCTCAAGCCAACCAAAACTTGGGTGGAGGAAGCAGTATTGGAGAAAGAGGGAATAAAGATCTACCAGGGGACTTTCAGAGATCCTCAAGGGCAAGCGGTGGATGTACCGATGATCCCACAGGAATTGGTAGATTATAGCAGGTCAGAAGACATCAGCAGGTACCTGGAAAGGGCAGACTTGCACAGTTTCTTCACCTCGAGACCATCAGGTGTGGATACAAGAAGAGTGTACGAGTTGGCAACATCCATTCAGAAGGATGGAAAAGCCACATTGACAGCCATGGATGGAGAGAAAGTAGAAGTACAGATCACTCCACAGCTCATTGCAGACGCATTGAAGCTGCACAACAAAGGGAGCTTGGTCAGGGAAAGAAGGGAGGCCATAGAGGTCTATGGGCCCAAGAACAAAATGCAACCTATGGAGATATGGCGGACCCAAGAGCGGCAACCCTTTGCCGACTGTACAACCAGTTTCTCCATGTTTGCAGTAAAAGACCGCAAAAGTATACGACACCACCCCATGCCATTGCGACCACCATCACATGGGCATTAAAGAGCAATATGCCAAAAGAGGTGAATTACGCTCAACACATCCACGAGCAAGTAATTGCCATGCACAACGAGAAGCCAAAGTACATAGGAGGAGCGGAAATTCTGACAAGAATAGCTTATGAAGCTATTGGAGCTAGAGATCAGTGGCCAAAGGTTCCCTCCCAGAATGAGTGGCTTAGAGAAGCCGACGAGGAGGAAGAACAGCCCGAAGTATCCAAGAGGGCATCCACAAGAGCACGCCAGAAACTAGAAGTAGTTTCAGAACCTAAGAGGATGTGGACGAGCCGCTTAAGAAGAAAGTAAAGAAGAAGGTTGCTCCCAAGCAAACCAAAAGTCAGAAAGCGGCAAGAATGGAAAGACTAGTGGAGCAGTTTAGAGCGGAAAGAGCTCTAAAGGGTGACTTTGAAGAAAAGTGGGTGCCAGACCCCACTAAAGTCGGAACTAGCTCAGCCAGGCCACATGTTGATCAATACGATCAATATATTAAAGCTTATGAGGAGTCAGAGGCTATTCTGGAGCAGCAACCTGTCGAGCCATACACTGAAGAGGAGGTACAGCTTTTAAAAGCTGAGCTGAAAAAGACGACAAGGGAAAAGGAAAGTAGATGAGTCTACTAACCTCAAGAGAAAGATGGGCAAGCGACAAAGGGAAAGCCAAGGAAGCTGAGGACAGATATCCCTCTTTGACTGATGTACCAAGCCCGAAGAAGACGGAAAAAATTGTGGAGGAGACCACAGTAGAGATGGACACAGATGATTTGGAAAAGCCGAGGCCGAGACCAAAGAAAAGAGATAGATCCAGTTCAGCAAAAGAGAAATGATTATGAGGATCTGGTAGCGATAGGATACACTGAAGAAGAGGCCCTTGAGGCAGTTTATGGGATCACCTACAAAAACAAGATGATCGGAGAGGGACGGAGAAAAAAACAAAGAGTACAAAAGAAAGTGAAGAAAAACTGGACGAACCAGAAAGTACTAGAAGAGCCAAAGCCAGTGGAGGTGGTGGCAGAAAGAGCTTTAGAGTTGACAGATGAAGATGAAAAAGACATGCACATGGTGCATGAACTGCTCAGCAAGATAAAAGAAAGATCCAAGGCAAAGGAAGTAGAGATTGAGACAGCCAAACAAAGGGAAGCAGAGTTGCAGAGGAAATTAGAGAATGCTATGACTGAATCTGAAAGTCATAAAGCATCACTCTATGACGCGGAAAACGAGAGAGACGGCTTGATACTCCAGCTAGCCGAGGCTTCAAGAGAAGTAACAAGTGCACAGGAAGCAAGGGAGCGGATAGAGGATGAGTTGGAGGCGGCCAAGGATGAGCTCATTGAGCTAAGGGAAAGAGTCGAGCTCCAAGAAAGAACAATCACTAGACTCAGGACTACCCCTAGAGCTAGCAGAGCAGGAACCGAACAAGAGGGAGCTATCTACCAGCTTTGGAAGACCAGGTCCGAAGCTTACAAAGAGAGCTGAGATTAGAGCAAGTGCAAAGGTTGCACATTGCGGAGGGATCATTGGCCGCAGAGGAGAGGCTCACATTAGAAAATCAAACACTACGGACAGAGAATGAGGCCCTCCGCAAACAGCTCCAAGATCTACAAGAGCAACAAAGAAGAGAGACAGAGACACCACAAGAAGAATCAGGTGGAGCAGCCATAGAGCTACCAGAAACTGGAGAGGCAACCACAATTGAAGATCCAGCCCCAGCTCAAGAGGTGGCCTCGACTTCAGGAATCTCTGAAGAAGAAGAACAAAGGCTCCATGACCAAATAGAAAAGTCAGCAGAGGAGAGTGCCAAGGCGGAAATGGAATGGGAGAGGAGACTCCTAATCTCCATTAGACTTCAGGGACTAGACACAAAAGTGCTCCATGAACAGTGGATGCAACCCAGCCTGCCTTTCCCTTTGATGAAATTTGAAGTGCTAAAGACGAAAAAGAGAATAGAGGAGGAGCAGTATGTCGCTCTTTACGAAGGCGACATCACAAAGGAGGAACAATCAAAGAAGATAGTAGATTCACAACCTAGATGGAGGAAAGGTTGGCTGAACAAATACCCAGCCTACCTCATCTACTTGGTGGAGGCACCAAAGGAGATTCGGAGGATGCAACCTTCTGCCCGGTGCCAAGAGTCAGAAACTGGAAAGAGCATGGCAGGATTGCAGAAAAGAAGCCAAATTGGCTTAATTATCCCAGGATGCCAGGACCAAAGGCAGGAGAGAGAATAGGTAAAGCCTACATGGTGAAAACCCTAACGGGCACCATCAAGCTCTTTACTGGCTCTCCTGACCTTTCGTGTCAGATGCTCAAGAAAATCTGCAGGACTCTCTTAGCTTGCATTGAAGTGTTCGCGCCAGATAAAGCCACGACCTCGAGTCTACTATCGACGGCCGACACAGTGACTGATATGATGTATGATCTTTCATTGCAGCCTTCTCCAAAAGTGTTACACCTCCTATACCAAAGGATTATGTTTTTGCCTAGCTTCCACATGCAAACATTCGAAGAAGCTTTCTACACCGGCTTTTTCACCACGAAAGCAAAATATTCGGCCCAACCTTGACCATCGGCAACCTACGATACGAATCACATTTGCAGATGCTCAAGACGACAGGACTTTATTGACCAAGCATAAAAGTCATGTCAGGGACGACATGAACGCGGAGGGGGGGGTGTTGAGCCAGCAGAGGATCACACCCACATTTTTGCTCACACTCATCATTTTGTAACCATTGATTGTAATAAATGTCTTTCCGACATTAATTTTGATTTGAGCCATTCATTAAGTAACGGGACTCAATTGAGTTTCCAGCTTGTAATCCCGAAGTAATTTCACTTGCTGATGTAATTAGTTAGAGATGTTCTCACCTCCAAGGCTGAGGTATATAAGCCAAAGTTTTTGTAACCTAAGGGGATTCAGATTATTAATCAAAGTGAGTTTTTGAGCGCCGTGACTGTGTCTGAGAGAGAGAGAGAGAGAGAGAGAGTCTTATCTACTTGCTACGCGAGCTACGGAGCCGCCATTGGAGAAGCGACACCGCCATTGTGTTAGCAACGGCGAGAGCTACGCACAGATACCAAGAGTGCGCGCTATCGGCTTCTATGTGTGGTAAGTTCCTACGAGCTTCGGTGTGAGTTTTCTTCCAACTCGTGTGTCGGAATGGAGCGTGCAGCATATCTATAGAACCACAACGAGTAGAGCTACACATTGGTACCATCGGGGTCAAGTTTCGATCACCTGTATTTTTCAGCCTGTCTTCATACGCGTTTACCGCACGGAGTGGTTATAGGTTGATTTTGTAGTTCAAGTCTTTAGGGTGTTGTTCTTACCTAGTGTATAGACTTCCCCTTGAGTTTGAGATCGATTCAACGATTCTAGATCCTGTTTCGTATAGCATTCGTTCGTAGTACGGATTTCAGTCACTTGCGTATTTTAGAACTTAGATTTGATTTCCTTAGTAGTGATTGTTGTTAGAAGGTCGAGTAGGTGATTCGACACCCACCTAGTTGTTTCCATGCGCCTGCGGGTCAAGCTCCGTCCTCGTCTGACAAATTCTGTTGTTGGTTGAGTTCTCACTATTTAGCTTCCGCTAGCGGCGTAACCGCCTTAACATCTTGCAAAAAGACTTATGGGACATAGCCGATGGCTTGGAGCTATCATAAAAACTAATATCTAACTTTCCCAAATGATTTTCTCATGTTAAACTGATCATTTAATATGGGGAGGTACAAGGGAAACAAGAGCTAGAATATTGGTGAGGCTGGCAGACCTGTCTCAGCAGGGGATCCAAAGGAGGGAAAATAGGGATCCAAATGGAGATGGTCTGCTAAATAGCAATGTGCACCTAATAGAGCAGTCTTCCCACTAACCTACAAAGGAGGGGTTGAGCCCTAATGGTAGGGGATGAGAGAGAACACACGCGCACGCACACACACACACACTCAAGGGTTGCCTAATACACAAGAGGCAATTAGGACACAGGTCAGGCTCCTAAGCAGGTTGTCCCCAATCATCCCTAAAAGTCTATTGGATGGCCAATGAGGTGGACCAATGAGAATTAAGCTTGAGTAAATTGAGCTTAATCATTTCAAACATTCTTGATAAAAGAACCAATAAAAATTAAGATCCCTAGAAGACTATTGGGTAGTCTACCAAGGGGTCCAATGAGAATTAAGCTAGCTTAATTCCTAGTGGCCAGTAGACTAAAAGGTGTTGGGGTATAGGCGTTTGTGCCTTGCCCGGCCGCCCAGAGTCTGGGCGCCCACTGACTTGTATACCTTATACATAGCATAAGTGTATAGAGGGCTGCTCACTCTTTGGAGTCTCCCCACCCATATCTGTGTCGTGTGTCTCCTTCTCTCGCTCTCACTCTTCGTCAGTGGTGCTCCCCGATCCCCTTCAATTGGAATCGGAGCGTAGGTGCGGCGGGAGCGCGTGTGTGCACAGTCACGACGACAGCGGAGAGCCAGTTTCATTCCCGAAATCGCGTCCACGCGCGCACACTTTCAAGAGTGCAAACAGGGTTTCGACTTCGGCATCGGCAAATTCAGCTTTTCGAGAGCGTTTCCACTAGGCATCCTGGCGTTCTATCCCCCTTTCGAAGCCATTCGAGCCATCAGAAACCTCATTCGAGCTACGGTTGAGGAGCTGCATTTTTCAGCCCTCTTTTTGCAATTTATGTTGCGTTTTTGGGTCGAAACGGAGGTTTTTGGCATAGCTTTCACACCCGGACTCGGATACATGTGATCCAGGAGTCTACCTTGGGGTTTTGGCACGCTCCGGACGTGCTCGTCATATCAGAATTTTAAACTTCTGAACGCTGAATTTTCTGCAGTAGCAGTTGTTTATTGTTTGTCGAGGATTCCACACATGGTTTGCTCTCAAATGTGAGAGTGATATTTCCTGCAAGTTTCCTCACAGGTGGGAGGATACGATGTATGCCATATGTGGTTTGATGCTCAAGGAGACTAATGTGATTGCATTTTGAGCTCGGCAATGTATGCCTCGAGCATGTTTTTTGGCAGTCACAGGTAGAGCAGATATTTGTGTACTATATTTGCAGGTGTTTGCAATGATGTATGCAAAGTGTGGAGATTGGTGCATGCATTTGGAGTGCGGTTTGATGCGCTTTGGTTGCTCATGATTTTGAGCGTGCAGTCAGTTTGGTTACTGGTTTTGTGGCCGTTTTACTGTCGAAACTTTGGCAAAATTTTCTTAGGAGTTTTATGCGTATCATTTATGCGATCTAGGTAGAGATTGCGGGTTGCACTCAGCATTTGTGTGCGGTGTTCTCTGCAGGTGGGAGATTTGTGCATGTGTATGCATCGATACCACACAGTGTGGGCTTGGTGATTAGCTCACGGTTTGACAGGCGTACAGTTATCTTGCCACACTCACAAGAGTGAATGTTGTGATGTATGCTTGTGTGGCTACGAGCTAGGTAGCCGGATTTGAGCACTAATGGCTTGAGGTTTTTCAGCAAGTTTCAACTATAGGTTTACAAGTTTACAGGCAGGTTTAAGGGCTTATTTGGGCGCTGAATTTTCATCCATTGTTTCCTCTTTGCAGGTGTCCATGTATGGCTCAGTTGTAGGATGATTTGGGACACATTTGTGACTTGTTTATGCAGCTGTTTAAGAGCTGAATTTTGGGGCTGATTTACAGCCATATTTGCAGACTTTTGTTGATGTGATTCGAGCCAGTTTAGGGCTGATTTGGTTGACATTTGCTACTCATTGTTGGTTGCTCTTTTGCGAGCATTATGGCTAATTTTTCATTTGACTTCCAGCGTTATGGTCTGACACAGTTTGATGGTGCAGATTTTGTTGCTTGGAAGGAGCATATCTTGTTGCATTGGCGGATTTGGGGCAGGATAAACCCTTGTATGGTTTATCGGCGAAGCCCAAGTCTATGCGTGATGATGATTGGCAGGATCTTGATGAGTTAGCAATGTCTACGATTCATTTGTATCTGGTTGAGTCTGTTGACTGGCAGGTCTCGAGGGAGACTACAACTCATGCTTTATGGCAGAGTTTACATGCTATGTACGTGACATCCATGTCTACAGGGGAGTCTAGTCCCACTTCTATATCCATGGGAGAGATTGGTCCGACACGCAAGTCTCGACGGCATAGAGACTTGACATGTTGGCATTGTGGACATAGAGGGCACATTAGGCGTCGATGTTTCAGGCGTTTGAGACAACGGAGACGACAGATGCGTGATGCAGATTTGGGCATGACAGATGCTAATGAGATCAGTACGGTGGTTACTGAGTATGCTTGTGACGGCGATGTCACATTTACATGTAGCTTGTCTTCAGATGATCTTATGTCTACGGATTGCATATCGGATTGCACATTGTCTTCATATTGGTTACTAAATTCAGATGCTACTTTCCATGTCACGTCGCATCGTGAGTGGTTTAGCACGTTTTCTAGTGGGAGACTTGGTTGTGTGCACATGGCTGATGATGTTGTGTATGACATTGAGGGTGCAGAAGACGTATGTTTGTCCTTGCCCAGTGGTATGAGATTTACCCTGCGTCATGTGCGTTATGTGCTAGATCTGAGACGGGATTTGATCTCAGTCAGACAGTTACGGGGTAGTGGATGTCGGGTATCGCTGCTTGAGCGATCTTTTGCGTTGCATTTGGGTTCGCTAGTGATTGCGAGAGGTGCCAGGAGTGGTACAGGTTACCCATTGCATGTGGATCATGGGAGAGGCGGTGTTGTCTCTGTGATCACGCAGCCAGGTAGAGAGCGAGAAAGCAGGCGAGTCTCTTTTGCTTGTGGGTTGCAGGATGCTTTGCATGGAGTGCAGAGTAGTGAGATCGTTGTTCACACAGTTGGGGCACGACTTGAGCAGTCACACAGAGAGGTGACAGAGTCAGACATGCATGCTTTTCTAGTAACTGAGCAAAGCAGAGAGTCAGTTGTGCGAGATACTTCTATGCAGGATAGACAGGTAGAGCGGTCTTGCTCTAGTGAGTCACGACAGGAGGACGTTGTGCAAAAGTCTATCCATACGGAGTTAGAGCATGAGAGCTCTAGTGAGTCACAGCAGATTGAGTGGTCATGTTTGCAGTGGATGATTACAGAGGAGGCTGAGATGTCAGCGATTATGCAGTCATTCCTTTCTATGCTCGACAGTGAGCATGGGGATATAGTTGTGCAGGATATGTCTTCCAGCAGACACCTAGAGCAACTAGTTTGCTCTGAGGTTGCACGACAGGTTGATGTGTCTTTTGCGGATAGTCAGGAGATGCATGTGGTTGACACGCCTTGTCAGTCAGAGATGCCTATTGCCAGGGATATATATGTTGATGCATGCCCCGTAGACCTAGCAGGGCCCGCTAGCATTGCATCGGCATTCGGTGGTCTCATGTATGAGATGTTGATCTTGAGACCGGATATCGCAGCTACAGTGGGAGCATTTGCAATTGGGGTTGTCAGTCGTTTGTTGACTGATGATGGCATAGTGCACGAGGGAGATATGCAGGTATTGCGTACATACTTGCAGTACGTGTGCGGTATGTCTGGTGGTGTATGGACTTACATGGGAGCAGGAAAGCCGGATGCACACGATCAAAGCCAGCCAGTGGGCATCGGTTGAGAGCGGTTTTCTCTCACCTTTTGTAGTCTTTAGACTAGGTTCCCTTGCTTAAAGGCACAGTCGCCCTAAGTGGGAGGTTGTTGGGGTATAGGCGCCTGTGCCTTGCCCAGCCGCCCAGAGTCTGGGCGCCCACTGACTTGTATACCTTATACATAGCATAAGTGTATAGGGGACTGCTCACTCTTTGGAGTCTCCCCACCCATATCTGTGTCATGTGTCTCCTTCTCTCTCTCTCACTCTTCGTCTGTGGTGCTCCCCGATCCCCTTCAAAAGGTCTTATGAGAGTTTAGTTTAATTAAATTAATTGCCTAAGCTCTCTCTAAAGGGGAAAGGGAGACACTTGTCACAAAGGCTACCCAATATGCTTGTAAATTCCTATTGGCTAAGCTTGGCATGGGCCAATGAGGTGCCAGCATGAGTAATTAGCAAGAGGGGTCGACCAAGAAGAGAGAGAGAAGACTCATTTGGGCACACACAACTCCACACACACTCACACAATTGATGTGTTGAGTAAAGAACTCCATCTCCTTCTCCAAGCATTGAGAAGTGGAGGCCTACACCAACAACTCTTGGCTATGAAATGCAAATCCAAGCAAGAGCCAAGCTTCAATGGCATGCTCATCTCCTATACCATCTAAATTATTAAGCTATGATATGCTCTAAGAGTGATTATGTGAGGAGAATACTTCTTTCTCGTAAAGGTACATCTTCTTCCTCTTCACTTTGCCTCATTCCCTGTGATGGGAGCAAAGCGAACCCCGAACCCCGACGGCCTCTAAAACACCGGGGACCGAATGGAGCACCTCGAGCCTGTCATGGTAAAGCAAACAGGGGGCACCACCTAGCTTCAGCGGCTAGGACACAAACAACACACCACCATAACAAAGTTTTCATCCAAGAGAGATGGATGCTTGGGAGTAATGATGAAAAGGAAGGGGAATGAGATCAAGTGAGTGAAAGAGAGAGAGAGAGAGAGAGAGAGAGAGAGAGAGAGAGTATAGCGGCTTAGTACTTAGGCACCACAGAAGGATGGCGAATCCGCACACCCTTCACACATACACAAGCTCACTCCAAACACAAGACTAGGTGGCGATTCCGCACACCTCACATGGGCAAAACATTGCAAGAAAACATACTCACAAAACCTCAAGCTTTATTTAGAGAATAAGGCGATGAAATGGGGAGCATAGGGTAGGGGAATGAGAAGGGAGAGAGTGGTAGAGCACATGGCGGATAGGTGGGAGTTGATGGCGAAGACTCGCACGAGGATTATGGCCATCATCCTTCATTTAGTTGCCCTTCATCTTCCATAGCCAAGGGTGTAGAGGTCATGCTCAAGACAAGCATGGTGATTGCGGTGATGGTGATGGTGTGGGTGTGTGTGTGTGCACTAGGCACACACAGTGCATAGTGTACTCTTTGGTGATGGTGTGTGTCCTTAGTGTGATGGTGACCCCTCTTTATACAGGGGAGGAGGGGGGAGAAATTCTAGAATTTAGAAATGAAGAAATCATTATCTACATAGGCCATGTGACTGTGGGCCCCACTTGTCTGGCTGTGTGTATATGTGCCAGAACAGCAGTCTCATGAGAGAGAGACTAAGAGAGAGAGATGGGTTGATGAAAAAAAAGTGAGAGGTGACATGGAGAATAAAGTAATTACAAGAGGGGAGAGAGGGGAGTGTGTTCAGCGGTGAATCTGTGTGCAGATATGTGTGAACAAAAGAAAAATCAGGTAACCACCGGGTGGGGATGGGTCTGTGGGCACCTTTTTCAGTGAAACTGAGTGTTTGTGAGTGTGGGGGAGGTTATTTAGCTACAAGACAAGAGACATGGCGCCCTTTAGAGAGAGAGGGGGGTATTTGGGTCATGGGATATGATAGGAGAGAGAAAGAGGAGGTGGGGTATACTATTTTGGAAGATAGGGTAAGTTGCATGTGAGTTAGGGTGCATTATTGGTGAGTTATAATGCATTATTGGTGAGAGGTGGGGTAGCTTGAGGGGAGAGAGAAAGGAGAAAGGACAAGGGGAAGAGAGAGGGGGTTGACCTTTTGAGTGGAGGAGAGGAAAAGGGACACACGACGGGGCAACAGTGAAGAAAAAGGAGGCAAGGTGGGGATGGGCTACCCCGCAGGCATGAGGTGGCCTATTTTACCTTTCTTATATATTTACATAATCATACTTTATTTTTTTCTTAATTTTTTCCAATGCCTTTTATCACTCCCTCCCTAAGAGGGGGTTTTCATGGGGTGGGGACGAGAGAAGAGGGGTATGGGAGCTTGGCTTGTGAAAAGCCCCCATCATTAGCCCTCCCCTTTTGGCTAGAGGCATTCATGTCTCTAGCTCATCTGTTTAATCATTATCGTCGGAGGTGGCGGCTGATGGTGTGTCCTCATCTGGAATGTCAATAGGTGGAGCCTGGTCAAATCGAAGAAAATAAGGTTTAAGTCGCCAACCATTTACCCTGGTTTTATGAAGTTTTCCATCAGCCTCCATAAGCTGGTAGCTTCCATTGGCATACTTTTTCTTGACGATGAAAGGACCTTCCCATCGGAGTAGGAGTTTCTTATCCTTGCGCGTGTCGAAGCGATTGTCGTAGCGGAGCACCAACATTCCTTTCTTCAATTCGTTTTTCTGGAGATGCTCGTTAAAGCTAAGCCGTCTATGCTCTGCTTGTGCTGCATAATAATTTATTGCTTCTTCTCTGTCCAGCTGCAGTCTTTCCAAGTTGATGATGTGATCTCTCAAATGCATGTTGGGCTGTTTAAGCTGGCTTGCCATTACTCTGAGACTTTGTAGTTGCACTTTAATGGGCAAGATTGCTTCCTTATCAAATACTAGATGATACGGTGTGAATCCCAAGGATGTACGAAATGAAGTTCTGTAGGCCCATAAAGCTGGTAGTAGATACTTATCCCAGTCTCCAGGATGATCGTTTACCTGCTTGGTAATAATTTTAGAAACCATTCCATTTACCTTTTCAACTAGGCCATTACATTGAGGGTAATATGGTGAAGAGTGCCTCCTTGTAATGCCCAGTTTCTGCATTAATTCTCCTACCAAGTCTGCTGTGAAACCTGGCCCTCTATCAGAGATGATCTCCAAAGGTGTGCCAAACCTACAACATATGTGCTCGTAGATAAATTTAGCTACCTCTACCGCTGTGATTCTAGTGGTGGCTGTAGCCTCTGCCCATCTAGTCATGTAGTCGACCCCCATGATAATGTAGAATTTTCCTGAGTTGGCCCTAGGTTATGGCCCAATGGCATCGATACCCCATTTTTCAAATGGGCCATATGAGAGAATAGGTGTCTGTGGTTCAGGCATAAGTGACCTAGTGCCGGCCTTTTGACACAACTTACACATTTTGCACCAATGGTGTACATCACGGTTGAGGCTAGGCCATATGAAGCCTGCCTGCAAGATTTTCCTACTTGTTATGTCTAGGGCAAAGTGACCACCACAAACCCCGTCGTGACAACTAGCAATTACTCCCATGATTTCCTGAGAGAGAGGGACCTTCCTGAGTATTTGGTCCTTACCCTTACAGTACAAACCGTCATTGATGAGTCGATACCTTGTGGCCTTCCGCGTCAGCCATTGCTTCTGTCCCTTTGTTAAATCTGATGGGCATTCTCCTGTTTCCAAAAAATGCATGATGTCAGGCAAGGCATCACTGCCTTGAAATAGAGGGAGCTTTAGCTTTATTGCTCCAACCACCACTTCCTGTAGTCTTTCACTTGCCAGGGCATCTGCTTCTTGGTTTTGAGCCCTTGGGATATGGTGTATTTGAAATTCTTCAAACTTACCCAACAAGGTTTTTACACCACTTAAGTGAGTCCTTAAACTAGGATTCTTGCATGTCCATGCTCCATTTACTTGCCTTACCAGAAGTAGAGCATCCCCAAATACATTAAGGCGTTGTACACCTTGCGAGACGCACCATTGTAGACCCTTGGTTAGTGCTGCATACTCAGCTTCATTGTTAGAATGTGAATCTAACAATTGGCCCAACGAAAATACCTTTGTCCCTTTGTCATCAAAGACCACTATGCCTGCAGCTGCTTTGTCGGACGCTCGCTTGTAGGCTCCATCAAAGTAGAGAGAGTATGCTCCTTCTACCATCGGTGGTACTGGAGGTAATCAGACTTCTCCTTCCTTAGATTGCTTCTCCTTCCTTTCAAAGACTTGGTAGGTCATGAGTCCCCCCAAACTTGCCCTTGTCGTGCTTTCTACCTATACCGTGTAGTCAAACTCTTGCAGACGAACTAGCCATTTAGTAATTCTAGCAGACACATCCATGTGTTGTACAACATAGGGAAATATTTCATCCGTGGTTAGAATCACAAATTGCTTAGGCAGCAAATATGACCTAAACTTTGTAGTTGCAAATCTAAGAGCTAGGACTAAGTGTTCCACATGGGTGAAACCTTTCTCTCCTGCTGTCATCATTCGACTAGAGAAGTAGATTGGCCTCATGAAAGATGTCGTCATATCCTTTTGGAGTAGCACAGCCCCCAATGAGTCATCACCAACACTTGAGGTGACATAGAATTTTTCATCCCACTTAGGTGGTGAGATAGTTGGCAGAGTGGCTAAGACCTCCTTTACCTTGTTGTAGTGATGTTCGCTTTCCTCGTCCCAAGTGAAAGTTGATCTTTGAGTGAGTTGTTGCAGTGGTAGAACAAGTTGTGATAGTAGATGTATGAATCTACTTAAGTACCTCACCTTCTGTAGAAAAGAGACCAGTTGACGTGCGGTCGTCGGTGAAGGTAGGGCTATGAGTGCGGACACCTTACTTGGGTCGGCGTTGATACCTTTTGCTGAAATTTCATGGCCTAGTAGAATGAATTTACTCTCCCCAATGTGGCATTTATCCACATTTAATTGCCCACCTAGGCTCTGCAACCTGGCCAAACCTTCAGTTGCCTTTTCTAAATGTGAAATACGGGAGCTATATATACAAAAATCATCAATGAACACTCTTATGGATGTTCCAAACAACGGTTGAAAAACATATGTGACATATCTTTGGAATGTGGCAGGTGCATTTGTGAGACCAAATGGCATAACCCTGTATGCAAAACAACCCCATGGCGTGATAAAAGTGGTTTTTAGCTGATCTTCCAAGGCTATGCGTATTTGAAAGTATCCAGAATAACCATCACAAACGGTATAGCATTCAAAACCCACTACTTCATTCAGAATTTCATCCAAGAAAGGGAGAGGAAAGTGGTCTCTCTTTGTAGCTGCATTTAGTGGTTTGTAGTCAACACAGACCCTCCACTTACCATTCTCTTTAGGCGTCACCACTACGGGTGACACCCATTCTGAGTTTTCTACAGGATAGATGAATCCCGCCTCCAGCAGTTTCCTTACCTCGGCCAAGAGTGCCTTTTCTTGTATGACCCCCAGTCGTCGTAGCTTTTGCACAACTGGTTTTACCCCTTCCTTCAGCTTAATATGATGTTCCACCACTGTAATGCCTGTGATTCTTTCATAATTGTCAATGAACAGGTTAGGAAATCCCATCAACATTTGCAAAAAACTATCTTTCTCCTCAAGTGTTAATTCCGTAGACAACATACCCTTCAACCTACTTCCTCCTAGGCCAGGTGATTTGCTCTCCTCTTCATTGGGTTGCCCTTTTGGTGATGGATCACCAGTTGTGCTTGCCCTTTGTGGATCCTTCATAATGATACCCATCACATCAATGGAACTGTCACTTTCGTCGGTGGATGTGGTCTCCTCCTCAGAACTGGAAGATTCGCTAGTGGTTTCATCTGCCGATGTTTCCAGATTCATTTGCTTCTGCTTGCCAATCCTCATGTCGTAGTAGATTGTCTCCCCTTTCTTACCGGTCATGCGTAGAAGGCCAGTACCCCAGTCCTGTTTTGCCTTCATGGCCATCAACCATGGCCTTCCCAAAATTAGTGGATAGCCCTCCCCCTTAGTAGGCATTACAAAAACATCTACCTCTACCTCAGTGTTGAACGCTTTGATTTTCACGGCACTTACCACACCCACACACTTTACTTTTGCGTTGTTTGCCATCTTTGCCTTGCATGGAGAAGGCCTGTCAACCTCGAGCCCTAATCGAAGCATCATAGCTTCGCTCATTACACAGATTTGTGCACCTCCATCAATGTAGGTGTTTCCAACCCTCTTTCCTTTTATGTTTACGTCGACAATTGGAAGGATGTCATCCATGTTGCATCCCGAAATTGCTCCGGCTACCTTTGTTTTGGAGCGTCTTGTACTTACCATTTTAGACCATTGTCGCCTTACTTTAGGTACAAGATGTAGCAGCTGTGGCCATGTAATCTTCGGTCCTTGCTCTGCCACATCCAATGTTAGGTCATAGGGCTTAGAACTTTCCCCTAGCTGGAAGTCGGTGATGCCCAATTTCCGTCGTGGCCTGGATGGCCTCTTGCTAGTTTCTCCTCTCATGCTTCTCTCATCATCTGATTGTGTAGCCTTCTCCCTCCTAGCTCTTTTCACAGTCATGGCCTCAAGTGGTTCTAAAAAGGTTACCTTCTCCTTACCCTTGTCCCTCTCCTTTGCTCTGGGTGGATCCACTACTATGGCTTTTCCTTTCTCTTCTAGCCTTATGATGTTTACAGGGCGATCAGGTGCTGGGGCTGGTGGAAGAGGTGGGATGGATGCTTGTAGTGGTGTTTGGGGTAGACGTAGAATTTGTGTTGGTAGGGGTGGTGCTCGGGGTGGGGGTGTTCTTTCTCTAGGGGGTGAAAATTGCTTCCTCCTACCTCCTCTATTATAGTTTTGTCGTGGTTTGGGACAGTAGTACATACCATGACCGTCTTCTCCGCAGTTGTAGCAGTGATACTCCCTGTTTTGTCGTCGTGCTCTTCCAGGGTCTTGATCTCTTTCTTGACTCCTCCCTTGTTGTATTAAGTGGACAGACAAATTCTGCAGCTGGTCAGTAATATGGGCCAACATATCTTGTTGGTCATCTCTTACCCCAAGAGCCGGTGGTGGTGGTTTTCATAGTTGCTGGTCGACGCGATGTTCCTGATTCTGTTGCCTCGGTTTCTTTGGCTTTCATTCGCAGCTTCTTGTCTTTAAGGCGAGCAATCTCAACGGCTAACTCGTACGTAGCCGGGAATCTACCTTTCACCTTCTCCTTGAGAAGCGGCCATAAGCCATGCGTGAACCGATCTTTTTTTAGGAAATCGGGTGCAGCTTCCCCCATAGCCAGTGACCCAACCCACCGTTCCCACAAATCCACAAATTTGGACTCATAGGTGGCATATTCTAAAAGACTCTCCTGCTTCAAGTCTCTCAACTTGTCCCACAACTTTTCTGAAGTGGTACCTCCCCCAAAGTGCCTCTTAAAAGCGGTTTTTAAGGGTTCCTAGTCATCCTTGGTTGCTTGTGGAAGTGCATTGTACCATGATCTAGCTTCTAGCTTCATGAGATGCTTAAAGATTCTAACCCGGGATTCATCCGTATCTTTGTTGCTCACTACACATGCTACTTCAAAGTCATCTAGGAAGTCTGTTACCAAATCCTCCCCCTTCTTTCCTTTAAATGTTGGAAATGCTACACTTGCCATGATTACTGAGAGAGAGCTAGAAAGACACACTGCTTAACTTGCAAAAGCTTTTTTCTTCTTTACAAGGAGGCGTGTATACCCTCTTATACTAGGACATAGATTAAAACTTCAAACGGTACATTGCCTTGTACCAAAGGTAAGATAAATGGTTGATCTGATGCCAGAACCTCAAAAAATCACTCCCCACCCAGCATGGTGTCAATGACGTGCTGGTAGTGAGCCTTCAAATCCAGTATTACCTTGATTGAGTGTACACGTGTTGGTATGTGTGATCTGTCTTGAGGTAGGTTGTACTAATTCATGTGAAGCTTAGAGGTGCTTAGTCACTGTCCAAGCTTGTGGGAGAGGGTGGTGTTCTTTCCTGAAACAAACTCAGTAGATCCCTAGTTTCTCTAGTGAGAGTGTGAGCCAATGATTCCGTTATCTGTGCTGCAGCATCAGGTACGACTTGAAAACTGACTATGATAATTACCTCGGTGACTTGAGTTACCCGATTCTCAAAGTAGAATAGTGTTGATTCTCTATTGTGTGGAGCTCCTTCCATTTTGTATTTGTGGGTTGGTTGTAGGTTGCGGACATGGTTTCGACCTTCTCCTTCTTCTTCTTGGCACTTGGCCTATGTATATCCACTGGGTTTGGCGTGTTGGTTGACTCTCCCACTGCAAATCGATTACCGTTACGCCTGGCACTCGAGCTTCGATGGAGATGCGGAGTTCGTCTAGTTGTGCTTGGAGCTCTTCTTCTTCTGTCGTCCAATTAGCAAATCCTGCTAGCCATTCATCCATTCACAATAGTTTAAGGGTTTCAGTCTTGTAAACTGAAGGGTTTCATGAAAAGATCCTCAGTGGGGGCACCAAATGACGGGAGCAAAGCGATCCCCGAACCCCGACGGCCTCCAAAACACCGGGGACCGAATGGAGCACCTCGAGCCTGTCATGGTAAAGCAAACAGGGGGCACCACCTAGCTTCAGCGGCTAGGACGCAAACAACACACCACCATAACAAAGTTTTCATCCAAGAGAGATGGATGCTTGGGAGTAATGATGAAGAGGAAGGGGAATGAGATCAAGTGAGTGAGAGAGAGAGAGAGAGAGAGAGTATAGCGGCTTAGTACTTAGGCACCACAGAAGGATGGCGAATCCGCACACCCTTCACACATACACAAGCTCACTCCAAACACAAGACTAGGTGGCGATTCCGCACACCTCACATGGGCAAAACATTGCAAGAAAACATACTCACAAAACCTCAAGCTTTATTTAGAGAATAAGGCGATGAAATGGGGAGCATAGGGTAGGGGAATGAGAAGGGAGAGAGTGGTAGAGCACATGGCGGATAGGTGGGAGTTGATGGCGAAGACTCGCACGAGGATTATGGCCATCATCCTTCATTTAGTTGCCCTTCATCTTCCATAGCCAAGGGTGTAGAGGTCATGCTCAAGACAAGCATGGTGATTGCGGTGATGGTGATGGTGTGGGGGTGTGTGTGTGCACTAGGCACACACAGTGCATAGTGTACTCTTTGGTGATAGTGTGTGTCCTTAGTGTGATGGTGACCCCTCTTTATATAGAGGAGGAGGGGGGAGAAATTCTAGAATTTAGAAATGAAGAAATCATTATCTACATAAGCCATGTGACTGTGGGCCCCACTTGTCTGGCTGTGTGTATATGTGCCAGAACAGTAGTCTCATGAGAGAGAGACTAAGAGAGAGAGAGAGATGGGTTGATGAAAAAAAAGTGAGAGGTGACATGGAGAATAAAGTAATTACAAGAGGGGAGAGAGGGGAGTGTGTTCATAGGTGAATCTGTGTGCAGATGTGTGTGAACACAAGAAAAATCAGGTAACCACCGGGTGGGGATGGGTCTACGGGCACCTTTTTCAGTGAAACTGAGTGTGTGTAAGTGTGGGGGAGGTTATTTAGCTACAAGACAAGAGACATGGTGCCCTTTAGAGAGAGAGGGGGGTATTTGGGTCATGGGATATGATAGGAGAGAGAAAGAGGGGGTGGGGTATACTATTTTGGAAGATAGGGTAAGTTGCATGTGAGTTAGGGTGCATTATTCGTGAGTTATAATGCATTATTGGTGAGAGGTGGGGTATCTTGAGGGGAGAGAGAAAGGAGTAAGGACAAGGGGAAGAGAGAGGGGGTTGACCTTTTGAGTGGAGGAGAGGAAAAGGGACACACGGCGGGGCAACAGTGAAGAAAAAGGAGGCAAGGTGGGGATGGGCTACCCCGCAGGCATGAGGTGGCCTATTTTACCTTTTTTATATATTTACATAATCATACTTTATTTTTTTCTTACTTTTTTCCAATGCCTTTTATCACTCCCTCCCTAAGAGGGGGTTTTCATGGGGTGGGGACGAGAGAAGAGGGGTATGGGAGCTTGGCTTGTGAAAAGCCCCCATCACCTGCTAGCTCTCACGATGTTTGAAAGTGTGTGAGATCTTGGGACTGAATTTAGTGCATGAAGCTTCCATCTTCATTGCACCAACGAGTTTTATCAAGGAACACAAATAATTGTATTGTACAAAGTCTCTCTTGATGGGATAAGTTATAATACAAAAGCCTTTTGGAGGGGGGACCGGCTCCATGTAAATCCGGTCCTTAGTTGTTGTCAATTTCTCTATTTCTCTCTCTTTTTCACGTATTGTTCATGCCAAACTAACTCGGTGTAATGCTTATGTTGCTTTCTCCAACCAAGCACTCTCTCTCTGCTCATTAGGAACTTTTCTTAATGAAATGCTCACTATGTTAATCTATTTTTCGTTGCACACAAGTTACTAGTTCGTTAATGTTACAACGCACGCCCTTTCTGAAGTTCTTTTGCGTTATTTCTCTTAAAAACACAGCCGAACTTCAAAAGTGGCTTTCACACTTGTCATTTTCGCTTGGCACTTTGCACACTACTTGTCCTTGTGCCTATTGATGGTTTGAACAAGTGCACAAGCCATTTTTGAAATTTGTTTGCCTTTTTTCTAAAAAACACAAACGAACTTAAAAAACAGCTTGCACACTTACAGTTTTTGCTTGCCGTTTTGCACACGGCTTGCCATATTTTCTTGTTACTTTGAATATGTTTTGTCCATTTGCCTATTGATTGTTTGGGCAAGCCATATGCGTTCTTGTTAGTTCAAACAACAAAAGAGCAAGCCGTTTCTAAAGTTTTTCTTCAAAATAATAAACACATACAGACTTCAAAAACGGCTTTCCATCTTTTCGTTTGTGTTAACAAGAATGCATACAATTTGCCCAAACCAAAAATAGATAAGTAGGCAAGCCATGTACAAAGTGGCAAGCATAAATGGCAAGTGCGCAAGGCATTTTTGAAGTTCGCTTGCGTTATTTCTCTTACAAACGCAGCCGAACTTCAAAAATGACTTGCACACTTGCCATTTTTGCGTGCCACTTTACACACTACTTACCCTTGCATCTATTGATGGTTTGAACAAGTGCACAAAACAGTTTTGAAATCCGTTTGCGCTTTTTCTAAAAAATACAAACGGACTTTAAAACGGCTTGTGCACTTACAATTTATGTTTGCCGTTTTGCACACGGCTTGCCATATTTGCTTGCTACTTTGCATATGGCTTGTTCGTTTATCTATTGATGGTTTGGGCAAGCCGTATGCGTTCTTGTTAGCTCAAACGACAAGAGAGCAAGTGTTTCTAAAGTTTGTTTGTGTTTTTTTTTAAATTAAAATGCATACGGTCTTCCAAAAAGGCTTTCTATCTTTCTATTTGTGGTAACAAAAATGCATACAGCTTGCCCAAACCAACAATAGAGAAGTGGGTAAGCTTTGTACAAAGTGGCAAGCAAACATGGCAAGTGCGCAAACCGTTTCTGAAGTCCGTTTGCGTTATTTCTCTTAAAAATGCAACCAAACTTTAGAAATGGCTTGCGCACAAATAAAAACGGACTTCAAAAGTGGTTTGCATACTTGCCATTTTTGCTTGCCACTTTGTACACTGTTTTTCCTTGCGTTTATTGATGGCTTGGACAAGTGCATAAGCCGTTTCTGAAGTCCGTTTGCGTTTTTTTTAAAAAAAACACAAATAGACTTAAAGAACGGTTTGCGCACTTAAAACATAGCTATTTATTTGCGGCCAAACCAAAAGCCGCTAGTTCTAAGCCTCTAACCCTAAGCTGCTACCCCAAAGTAGACTGAAATGGCCAAATGCTGCTTTAATTTGATTTAGAGCGGCCAAACCTAAGCGGATTTACACGGCAAACTCCTAACGATCAAACATGGCTATCTATTAGCAGCCAAACCAAAAGTTAGCCAAACCAAAAGCCGCTAACCCTAAGTTGCTATCCCTATGCATATAGCCCTAAGCAAACTAAAATGGCCAAATGCTACCCTAGCTCGATTTAGAGCGGCCAAACGTAAGCAAATTTATACGGTCAACTCCTAAAACGACCAAACACGACCATCTATTAACGGCCAACCCTAAGTCACTAACCCTATGCCAGTAGCACTAAGCAGCTAGCCCTAAGCAAATTGAAATGGCCAAATGTTGTCGTAACCCAATTTAAAGCGGCTTTACAGCTTAGGTTTGGCCGCTAACCAAGCATCTAACCAAAATGCTTATAGCTTGCCCAACCCAATAACAAGCAAGTGGGAAAACCATATACAAAGCAGCAAGCACAATGGCAAGTGCACAAGTGATTTTTGAAGTCCGTTTGTATTTATTTTTTTAAACACAAACGAATTTTAAAAACGGTTTGCGAACTTACAATTTATGCTTGCCGTTTTACACATGGCTTGTCGTTTTGCAAACAAACTTGCTACTTTGCATATAGCTTGCCTATTTGCATATTGATGGTTTACACAAACCATATGCGTTCTTGTTAGCACAAATGACAAGAGAGCAAATCGTTTTTAAAGTTCGTTTGCCTTTTTAAGAGAAAAAACGCATGTGGACTTCAAGAACGGCTTTTCATGTTGCCGTTTGTGCTAACTAGTCATGTAAGCCATATGCAAAGTGTCAAGTGTCAAGTTCTAAGCTGATTGAAACAAAAAACTAACCCTAAGCGGCTAAACTTAAGCATACTGAAATTGATCAAACACTGTCCTAACCCGATTTGGAGCAGCCAAAGCGCTAGCGGATTTACACAACCTACCCTAACTATCCAAACACAGCCATCTATTAGTGGCCAAACCAAAAGCTACTAACCCCCCGCTAACCCTAAGCCATAACCTTAATTGGCTAGCTCTAAGCGGATTGAAACGGCTCTAAATGGATTGAAACCACCAAACGCTAAGATTAAGCTAATCGACTAAAATATTCAGCTAACCAATTTTAAGCGGTAAGTTCTAAATTAATTAAGATGGCCAAACTCTAAACCTTAAGCTTAAGCGTTTAGGTTTAAATGGATTAAAATGGTCAAACCTATTAAGCGCTTAACACTTTAACCTTGGACAGTTTACATTACCACTAACTTAAAGCATCAGTAATCTAACTTAAAATACTTTAATTTTAACAATTAAACTTAAAATACTATCACTTTAACACTTTAATTTGATACACTAAACTTTAATTTAAAACATTTTAACCTTAATAATTTAAAATTGAACGACATGCTAACTTTGTTTGCTGTAATTTTAAACTTTAAAACACTTTAATTTCAAACATTCTATTCAAATTTGGAAGTAGCAAAAGAGTGGAAACAAAAACGCAAAATAAGTTTCGGGTTTGTGTTTTACAATGAGCGTCGGAATGTCCGTCTAAGTGTCCGTCGGAATACGCGTCAGAATGTGCATTTATATGGGCATCGGTATACCTATCGGTATCAACGTCGATAATTCAAAATTTGATTTTCACTTGAATTTGCACTCCCTCCAGTTTTATCGACGTCCGTCAACGGTGCGGTAATTTAACATCGGCAACCAATTGATCTCTCATATTGTCACGTCTTTACTACTAGCTATATCTCTATGTGAAGGCTTGTCTAGCTCACTGTAGGATTGGGTTTAAACATTTATCTTTGTCCAATTATGATGTGCAGTGAAGGGGGGTCCTAACCCATCACGGAGCCAGTGTCTGCCCTGTCATAAAAGAATCTAAGAACTCCATTCGTTGACATAAGAAAAATTTGCAGCAACACCAAGAGGTTTAGCATCTAGATCATCATCTCT
Source organism: Adiantum capillus-veneris (assembly GCF_014529385.1). Classification (NCBI taxonomy): domain Eukaryota; kingdom Viridiplantae; phylum Streptophyta; class Polypodiopsida; order Polypodiales; family Pteridaceae; genus Adiantum; species Adiantum capillus-veneris. The sequence continues at coordinate 100,260,616 of NC_140951.1, forward strand.
TTCACCATTAAGCAAATTAACTCTTGGTTTGTTCTTATAAAAACTGTCACATTCAATATAATTACTTCTACCACAAATGGAGCATTTGACTTAAGGTTTACCTTAACCATGATTGAATGTATTAGCAGTAGTAGGTCTCTGATGTTGCACAACAAAAGCTGCTGTTAAAAACTTCCTCCAAAGAGAGTACTATTGGAATTCACATGTTATTGTTCCTATGATAAAACAACTACGCTTGAAAATGTAAGGTCATTAAGATTTTGCAAGGTAGGGACTATGTCCCTATATTTGAACAAATCCTGTTCATTCTTAAGAAGTACTGCGATACCATTGTCTTCTTCAACTTTTGCATTGATTCTAGTCAATTGCAACATGAGACCATGAATGCTATTAAAATGAGTCAGAAGAGTTGTACCTTTCTTCATGACGATAGGAAAAAACTAAACCTTTAAAACATTTTTTGCATTCTTGATCTATGCACTAGATAAGTTGTTCAACTATTGCCATGCTAGCATTGATGTATTCATTCTCGCAATATGATATATAAAGTTATCGTTACATGCAATCACAATGATCACAAATGCTTTTTCTTCCCTTTTAATCCATTGCAACTCAGCATCTCCAGTTTTGCTGGTCACTGATCTATTTTACTAACAATACAATCGCACATAAGATGAAATTTCAATTTTATCTGCCAAGTGTGGATACTTGTTATGTCAAAATTTTCCAACTTCAAAGAAAGACTTTGGGTCGATGATGCCATCTATTCAGCTGAATGTAGGCAAATTGTGTGCTTATGGAAATTGAGTTTCAAAAAAACGTGAGCAAGAAGAAATTTATGCAATAAAATTGTATTTTTTACATAAGTGAATCTGAGATTCTGTAGAACTTGATATCTCCGTAAATACTTTATTGATGAAGCTCAAATGCAAAAAATAAACCACAATTGAGCTCAAAACATAATTTTGCTCAAACCAAATTAGAAAATTTTGAAATTTGATTATTCCTTATAGACTTGTTGACAAGGAAGCCCATATGTCAAATTGGAGTGAAGGACCTATTGTAGTTAAAAATAGGATGCCACAAAAAGCTTAAAGAAGCTTATAGTGTGAACAAAGCTTGAAAAATATATAAAAATCCAAAAAAAAGAATGTTGTTCTTCTCAAGCTAGGTCGAGTGGATCATGGAGACCTATAGCAGTTGAAGCAAGGGCATTCAATGTGTCAAAAAACATTCCCAAGGCATGGGCGATTCTGTTGATGCCGTTTGTGCAGAATTTAAGCAGGTACAGTTCGTAAGTTTCCTCTTTGCAATCTTGCCTATTTCTTGCGAGCTTGAAGCCAAGGTTGTCGAGGCAGAAGGCTATGGAAGCTTTCATACCATGTTGGTATATGGGTATGTGCGCTCCTTGCCGCACTGTCGAAGCAAGGGACTTGCCTAACACTATGTGCGAAGCCACAGACGGCTCCAAGCAAACAACTAGCTTAACTAGTAAGCTCAAAAGAGGGCAATGGTGTGTCACTCACCGCTCTATGCTCCTGCCGTGGGGGATTCCTCGCCGCGAAGAAGAAGGAGACGCCGCTACGTCGCGCTCAACCGCTTCACCGCCGTCGTGCCACCGCAACGCTCGATCACACACACACACTCTCTCTCAAGTACACACACACACACACACACACACACACACACACACACACACACACACACACACTAGTACCCAAGGAGATGGAGAAGGAGATGGAGCAAGAGCACTCTTCTTGCATTGCACAAATGAGAGAAATGAGTGAATTTTAGGTTTAGTTGGCTTTTATATGAGCTCACCCCATTCACACTGGGGCGCCCATGCTTAGCCAACTAATCCCTTAAATGTCCCAGTTAGAGTGCGCCTCTCATCGGTGATCACTCTTACCCTTTTCCTATTGGACCGACAAGCCCGGTACCTAACTCTACCAAATAAATAATACAATGTCCACCGTAGGTTACAACGTCCGTCTCGTAGGTGATAGGGTGTCCGTGAGCCGTGAGGGTTAACATGCCCCCCTTCCTGATGTAGATTCCATCCTCGGAAGCTATTGAGTTGAAGCTCATTGGTCGAGGTGGAAGAGCATTGGAGATGAATGTCCTTAGCCTTCTTCAGTCACTGCAAAATCAAACAACATTGCACAGTAATTGCATTCTCATAAGCGATTAAAAAGCATATGCAATTTTAGGCAGACAATTGATTGGTAACAGAATTTTAAACAATTTGTCAGCAATAAGCATTAAATTGCAATGTAATCAAATGCATAAACAGATGTAAAGGTAAAAAATTAAACAAGTCTAGGGTCGCTAATTTAACGGTCGAAAGGCACTAGAGATCGACTATTAATACCATGGGTAAGCTTCTTAATTTTCTCTGGTTAATTAAGTTGTTTAATCGCGAGAGCCAAGTATTTCATGTTCGAGGGCTGACTAGAGGCTATACCTAGAGGACCTTGTAGTTAAGCTACGATAAAAGGAATTTCTCATGAAATCATCGCCTGACTGATTACCTTTGCTTTGACCCCCCAAAGTCTTTTCACAGTGATTCAATTTTGATGTGTGTGCTTATTTTGTATGCCTTGGGTTTTTTGCTTTTCAAGGAAAAGTGCCCACATTGGGAACCTCCAGGGCTCTAGTACCATAGGCGATACATGTGAGTGGAGTACCAATTTAAGCAAGGATTTCTCTTCCAGCTTAAAATTTTACATTGTGGCACTTTGATATTTTTTTGTGTTGTTTGTTTTCATCATTTTAATTTTGTAGCTTTGGGGGGTCATATAACTCTGATACACCTCCCCAGGCTCATCACACTAGTAAACTCCCTTTATAATACTTAAGCTAAAGGTCAATAGGGTCAAGCCCACTAGAAAGCCCTAGTACATTTCACACAATGCTGCCTAAATCAGATTAAGAACCTAAGTAACCATTGCTTATAAGGAAGGCATTCCCCATGGTATTAAGAGAAGATTTCTAACACCTAGCTTGGTCAAACTAGCTTAGTCGAACTGCTTGATTTTTAAACCTAGACAAGTGATTATGATAAAAAATTACATTGAATTAAATGTTTGATACTAAGCAAATGCGGTGAATATTAGGCTACCAATCACAATTAAAGCAGACAAACATGGATGCAAAATAGATAGGGGCAATGCTAATGGACAAAAAACACCTGTTTGTGTTGATGGTCGCGCTTGATCTGAAGTGTAAACGAGAGAAAGGTTCCTTGGAGGTCCAAATCCTATCAATAGCAACACGCTCTTGTACATACTAAGAAACACAAGAATACCTCTAGGAGGCACATCAGTGGGAAAAAAGAACTTTGGTAATCACTCAACTCTAAAACAGAAACACTCCTATCGTATTAATCCTACCTACCCTCCATCACTCGAGTGATGAGGATCAAAGGTGTTTTATGACATAGGTTTCTGTTTCAATGTACCGGATGTGAATGTGTAGGTCTGAGTCAATGTTTTGACTTTTATTGTGCATACTCGTTTGCTAATTGCTCTTGCTCTTTATTTTTTTTTGTTTTTTGTGAGTATAAGGCTTTATATATACATTTCCTAAGATTCGGATATTGAGAGGTCAGGGAAACAAGGTTGAGAGAGGAGCAAGTGAATGATGACTGTCAACAAACATTCCCTCCTTCCTTGGGTAGATCATATCGTTTGAAATGTGCTCGTCACCCTTTGAAACCAATTGTTCTAGTCGATAATAGGTGAGGATTTTTGCCAGTAGTTTTCTATTACCTTAGGTGCCTCATCGAGTTGCAAGGGTGGTAAGGTACTCTCCCAGGATCGAACTTGAAGTGGTTCATCAGGTGATTCTTGAACACTAGGAGGTGTGGATTCCTTTGTAGCTTTATGGAGGTCCACTATTGTAGGTCGACGATGTGGCAAAGCTTTTACCTCTATGGATGCATTACATGAGGAGCTAGAAGCTTCATGGGACTCCCCCCTTGTTGAGCTAGGTGGAACAAATCGTTCTTTCTTTGGTACCCAAACTAGCTCTGGAGCGGGTGTGTAGCATTCTGTGATTTTTTTCTTTCCGCGATTGTCGATTTGTTTTGGAGCTACAGGAGTGGGTTCATATGGATCAGGTGACAGGTAAGAACACAATTTACGTTTTGGCACCCAAATTTGATCATTTCCTCGATAGTAGCCTTGGGCTTCCAATAATCGTTTAGGGATCCAATGCCACATTCTCTTACATTTCTTGGGGAGAGTGGTATGTTTCTTACAAGGCTTCTGTTTTTTAGTACTAGCCATGGTCGCTAAAGAAGCTTTAGGGACCCACTTGTATGTTTTCTTCGTTATATTAGAATGAGTCTTGTCAGAAGCTATATGCATTGCTTGTAGCATATTTAAGGGTACGGGCATTTCATCCCCCTCAGGTGTTACCCAAGTTGTCCCCCTGTTTCCCCAAGTGTCTATGGTTGCTGCTAGGTGGACCCAATCCACATTTTCCGACTCAGTCATCCCAGGTAGTACATCCATATAAGGAGAATCTTCCCCAACATCAGTGTCCGCTTTACACGTGTAACAATACTGCAACGGGGCCGAGTGAATTTTCGTATTAGATCTATGATCAATTATAAACTTGTTTCCTAGAGGATGTGCTCGACCCGTCACAAGATCCACTCGAATGACAGAATCTTGGAACTGCAAGTAGACATGGTTTTTAGACCAGTCATGCACCATTTTTGCTTCCCTCATGAAAGGACGTCCTAAGATCATCTCCGATGCCATAGTGTGCTTGGAGAAATCCATAACAATGAAGGTAACTCTTATTTTATGTCCAAACACCTTGATCTTGAGATCGTCTAGCATCCCAATAGGTTTAACAATAGACCCATTGGCCATCTTCACTACTGTGGTTGTGGTCGCAAGGTGAGGTCTTCCCATAGTTTCCCAACAATTTTTAGTCACAATGCTAACCCCAGCGCCACCATCAAGGATTCCCTTCACAGTTAATCCCTTAGTAGTGATTGGTATGGTCGCATTGGATTCATCACCCTCAAAGTATTGTCCCAACTTGTTAACAAGTATTTCTATAACAAGGTTCTCATCTAGGTTCGGTTGTGGATCTATGTATTCCTCCTCTATTGGCATCTCCCCAGCTCCATCCATCTGTGCAAATTGTGGTAGCCCAAACTTCAGTTCTCCATTGACGAAGGCTCGAAGAGCTGAGACTAGCTCGGGATCTTTATATAGTTTGGACATGATGGTGGTTCTAACTTCTGAAGACATGAAAGCCATCAATTTGGAAATGTTTAATGGCACCTTTTGGTCTTGAGTCCCTTGACGTGGGGAAGATGGGATCTCCATTTCTACGATACGATCAGGTAGTCCCTCTGTAAACATTCTTTCCATCAAGAAGTGAGTACGCCCACTTTCCCATGACTTTAAGTCACTTTCTTCTTGGATGACACTAGGTATGTCCAAGGGTCTATGGACTTGGTGAGGTTGTTGTTGCGTAGGGAACACGGTGTCTGTAATTTGGATCTTCCTAGGTGCTGGTTCTAGATCCCTTTGGGTATCTTCTACCAAACTCCTTAATTGATTGACTCGCTCAATCTCCTCTGTAGGGTTTGGGTAAGTTCCTATCTTCTTTTTGGATCCTGGCCATTGTGGCTCATGAAGATCTTCCTTGTTGGTTTCTATGTTAGTGGTCGTTTTGGTCTCCATGGTTTCACCAGAATCAGAATCTTCTTCAGCGTCGTTCATATATACGGGGTCATCACCAGTCCCTATGTTGGTCTTTGAGCTGGGGTCTGACTTCGCTGCTTTTTGCGATCTCTTTCTTCGTGTTTTCTTCTTTTTCTGAGATTGGGCAATTGATGCCGTGTCTCTTTCCTCAAGAATATAATTTTGTTTTTGGATCATCGATCGTGTGAGTGCGTTTACTGGTACTATGTTTATAAATGGTGGTGTCCCATCAACAATCTCTATTAAGTTCAATGGTGTGATTTTCGGTGCGTTTGGATTGTTAGGACACTGTGTGATCAAATGATCTATGCCACAATGATTACAAGTGAGTATTGGCATTGCCAATGCACTCCCTTGACTTGTTTGCATTAGTGCAGCATTCTTTTGCATTCTAATGGGGCACTCAGCTACTCGATGTGGTCCACCACATTCGTAGCACTGAAGAGGTGGTCTCTTAGCAGTGTAGTTGATATTTTGGCCTCTTGCCACAAGAGCAGCTACTTGATATACAGGTTTTACTTGTCCCCAATGGTCTTCCATATAGTACATGGGACACTCCTCAAGCATGTCGACTCCATAGGTGATACTAGAGTCTATGTCCTCTTCGCAATCTACATAAGTACTAGATGAATCGCAACCTATTTGGTTCATAGGTGTAACTCTTGGATGAGGGGGTTGCGGTCCTAGCACTGGAGGTGGCAACGGTGTGGTTTGGACCACAATTTGGGTTCTAGGGACCATGTGCTGTAATGGAAATTGTTGCTCCATGGGTGGGGTAGGCATCAATGCAGGAACTCGAGGTGAGTCTGCCCAAGCTATAGGCGGTCTATTTTCCATGATGCGTTTAAGCATTAGGCAATCCTTCGCTTGATGGCCATACCTACCACACGCGTTACAAGTCCCGTTAAACTTTACTATGAAAGTAGGGCATTCACTCGTAGTATGTGGGCCCAAGCAAATTGAGCACCATTGTTGCTCCCTTCTTGGATACATATGAGTGTTTTGTGGAGCACGATTACCCCTAAGGCTTTCTTGGATGGCCTTGGTGAGATCTGCCAAAGTCATCTCAGATATCGTTTGCTCTTTCACGATTGGCTTTATCTTCATTGGCTCATGCCCTGACGCTTGCGAGCTACTAGACTTCAGCTCGGCAGACACTCTTTCTCCTGCAATCATTAAATTATCCTCCAATTGGATTGCATTCATGGTGACTGCTTCCCAAGTAGTGATACCTCTAATGACTAGGCCATTATAGATACTTTCATGTCGTAGTCCCCTAATGAATCTATCGAGCAATTGGTTGTTGTTGAATCGCTCGTTTGGATTACATCGAGAATTCAAATTCTTTAGGCGACTAATGAAGTCTCTACCTTCTTCTCGTTGGGCTTTCTGGAGCTGAGAGGCTACACCCCAAAGTACTCCCTCTCGTATGTGCTCTTTCAAGAACAATCTCCTAAGAGTAGAGTAGATCGTTTTCTCTTCTACTCTTAAGGTTCTATACCAATCTCCAGCCTTTCCGCTTAGGATCAAACTCAAAGCCTTACACTTATGTAGCTCATTGTGCTCTTCCAAGGAATCGCACACATGTTCAAAGACTTCCATATGATTTCTAGCATCTCCGTCTCCCCTGAATTTATGTGTGAGCTTAGCTACTTGAACTACCTTGCTCCTAGGCTCTCTATGAGGTGCACTGTGCATGTTTTCCGCAATAGAGCGACCGATAATTTGAGCAAATGTTGCCAAATCTCCTATTTGAGCAGGTATAATGGGTGTATGTGCTCCCAGAACCACATGTGAGATGGGAGTTGGCCTTGGCCTTGGCATACGCGCGGCTCTTGGGTCCCATATTTCTTATGGTGGTGTACTAGACGGTGGTCCAAAGTTTACAGGTGTGGCCCTAGGCATAGGGGGTGCCTGATATGGCATATTATTATTAAATGGCATGGCTCCACTTGTATAAGAGCTTGGATAATGCCATTGTGGATTGTAAGCTCCTGGAATAATCGGAGGTGTAGGAGCTACATGAGGCTGAGGTACAACAGGTGCACATGATTGATACATACATGTAGGTATAGTTGGGGGCACTGTGCTACTAGGCATCGGCGCAGTATTAACAAATGAACTCCATGGTGTACTTCTTGTCATGCTCACTACTGGGATATGCATGGTAGCCGTAGTGTCATTAAGAGAAAGATGAGCTAGATCTGGGAAGGTAAAGTTGCCACTTGTGGGCTCAGATTGTACTGAGGCTCCCGGAGAAACATGAACCTACGCTCTGGACGAGTGTTAGAGCACGAGCATATTGGTAGTGCCTCCATTTACGCGGGCACCCATTATTCCTCCACCCTAGGTTCTGGACCTTGGCCGGGACTCAAGGTAGCGCGACCCAAGATCCTCATATCGCGTTTAGTGATTCTTCCTCTGACTATGAAGTCATGGAGGGGTATCCTACACCAAACCCTGATAGTTCAAGTCAAGACATGCATGCCATGGGACCATGGCCCGGGTCCAGTGTGTTTAGCCGCTTAAAAGAGACCCTTAGTAGAGCTACTCGCTCCGAACATGCGGTTAATGAAATAAATGAAGGGAGTGGGGAAGTAAATTCGTCATTCATGCCTAAAATAGACCCTATGCTTCTTGAGAGTGTGCATGTGAATGTTCCATCCACTGCACCTCCTGATCCTTTAGGACTATCTCCCTTTGAGGTTTTACTACCCGATGGTAGGAGTCTTGCCAAAGTACAAGAGATCGAATGCTATATGCAAGCAACAAGGGAGAGGGAAATTGAGAACCTACGAAAGCTAGAACAAAGTCGAGCCCTGAAAGCAAAGGCTCCTATGACAACAATCACGCCAGCCGAGCAACCAAGTGCTCCCAAGGCAGCAGTCACGGAGGGGCAAGCGATGGGGAGCAATAATGCTTCCACTTTGAGGGAAACCTCCAGCACGCCAGGCCTAGATGAGATATTCCTAAACAAAAATTGGGAGTATGACCTACAAGCAGAAGCTTTAACTGATCGGTACACAGGACACACCTATCATGTGGGTTGGTTAGATGTTCTACAATCCACATCGGGTGCTACTAGCATAGATGAGCAACAACAGAAAGTCTGTGATGTCCTCCATAGGATTGTCGAGTTAGAAAGACAGAACACAGGGATCAACATGCCTTCAACAGGCCTAATGAGATTCTTGGATACGGTAAAGGCCAACTAACCAACCCTATCACAAATGGAGACTCTCTCAGTGAGCCCCATTAGTAGACAATTGGGGTGAACATCTCCAAAGTGTCATGTGGTGCAGCCCGCGACCCATTGACCTCGCTCAATTGGAGGTTACAGAGCCAAAATTGAGTCGAACTATAAGAAGACGTCAAAACCGAGAGTTATCACAACAACAAAAGGAGGCAGAACTAAAAGAAAGGTCTCCGTCAGGACAAGAGTCTGCTGACTTACATACGGCTCCTGAACATTTTAAATCTTATACCACCGGGGAGCGAAAGGTTGTGTATGCCAAAGCCCAATGAATACCTACCAATGGAAGCAGTGGAGTCTATGATGGTCCAGCGGTAGTTAAAGAGATAGAATTAGCAGAACCGGGTGAGGAGTTTAAACCAGTCTTTATTGCTCAAGACCTTACCGAAACTGAAGAGGCTGTACTTAAGGAGCTCCTCAAGGAATACAAGGATATCTTTGCTTGGACATATCATGACATGAAGGGCGTTCCACCTTCTGTGGTGCAACATACAATTCCCATGATCAACACTACTAAACCCATCCAGCAACGACCCTATCCAATGAATCCTAAGTACGCCAAAATTGTACAAGAGGAGATTGAAAAACTTATCCAATGTGGATTCATATACCCTATTGAGCACTCAGAATGGGTTTCTCCAATAGTCATTGTGCCAAAAAAGAATGGGAAACTAAGAGTGTGCGTGGACCTCAAGAAAGTTAATGCAGCCACTAGGAGAGATCATTATCCCTTGCCATATTCAGAACATGTGCATGAAAGAGTTGCGGGCAAGGAAGCTTATAGCTTTTTAGATGGGTACTCTGGTTACAATCAAATCACAATTGCATTAGAGGACCAAGCTAAAACTGCTTTTAACACAGAGTTTGGAGTGTTTGCATTTCGTGTTATGGCTTTTGGCTTAACGAATGCCCTTGCTACATTCCAACGATTAATAAACACTGCGTTTAAAGAATTTCTAAGGGAGTTTTGTGAAACTTTCCTAGACGACCTTTGTGTTTATTCTTCTTGGGAGAAGCATTTGTTATATCTACGAAAAATATTTGAAAGGTGCAGATTTTATCGCATTCCATTGAACCCTTTCAAATGCCAATTTTGGGTTAAGCACGGAGTCAAAAGAAGGCTGCCAAGGAACAAGCAGAGCTTAAAAAATCCAAGCAAGAGTTGAGGCTCGAGAACGACAACAACGTCTTAGACGCCAACGAGAGGCTAATCTGGGAATCACGCAAGCATTTTTCGAGTACACAGATGGCGACTCATTAGAATCTGAGCCACCCCTACGATACCCAATTGAGCTAAATAGCCCCTATGGGAAAGTACTATACAATGCCTTATTAGATACGGGAGCTAAACACAATTTGTTATCCTATGAAGTTTGGTGTCAATTAGGGAAACCGACCCTATCCCCGAGTACGATGCAAGTCAAGGGCATTAATAAAAAGAAAACTGCTATTCTTGGAGTCCTTCAGACCCCTGTTGTCTATGACAATGGAAGCATAGTGTAGAGGTTTCTAGTCATGCCCGCGGGAGCTATGGAAGGCAACGTAAACCTGGGATGCACGTGGATGTTGGCAACCAAATGCACTATTTATTGGGATACTGTTAGTGTCACGACGCGACCACCAACTCTTACCCCTATCATTCAAGCAAAGTCACCTACGTTGCAAAATCTAGCAAAGTTGAAGGATAGCCAACATTCACAAGCCAAGGTGGTTAACTCGTCTTTTCCTGCTACCCATGAACCTAGCACTTCAACACTTGTAGTTGCAGCAAGCAGTAATATTGCAAGTACTCATCCACAACCTAAGAGTACATATCAATGGGTCCCCAAGGCCTTACTTCCAACTACCTCAACCCTCCCATGCATTCCAAGAAAAAATTTCCTGGGAAAACCAAGAGCGCGCCCTAGGAGTGTCAAGAACAAATCACGATGGATTCCAAATCAACTATTAGAAGCCCAAGGCTACTATGATGGAAATGAGCAAATTTGGGTACCTAAATGTAAAATGTGTCCTTCCCTATCGACAACAAACCCATATGAGTCAAACAGTGTAACGCTATTGGATCCCCTAGAAGTGTCATTGAGTGCCCGTGAAGGCTGCTCACCTAGTATTCTTGGGTGTTTTGCAACCCAAGTCGTTTCTTATTTTATTTTTTTATTATTTTTTGGTCCTTTTTTTTCTGACCCAGCTATAGAATAGAACGTATGATAGCTCAAAACGAGCATCTCGGTCAGAGGGACGTGCCGTGCTTTACAGCCCTCCGTTTGGTCACTTTATGCCCTCAGAATCCCTAAAACCGTCAATTTCTAGTAGGGAACTAGGCCCAAATTAGAAAGTCTAAGGGTGCAAGTGGGAAGAGAAGGGAGGAGAGTGGAGGACTTGCCCCACATGCTCTCATTCCCTCTTGAGGGGGTAGGGTATATATATAAGAGTGAGTCTAGTATATATCATAAGACTGAGGACTGAGGCATGGGCCTGGGCTTGGGCTTGGGCAAATGATCCCAATCAAAATTTTAGTGTAGCCCCCCATTCACTCACGCTTAAATATTTTCGGTTGTTTTTTTTTTTTTTTTTAAAGGCGGCGACCGCGCCGGTTTAGGTGACCCTTTCTTGGCCACACACACTGTCAACACCTACCTAACCTCTCTGTCAACAGCTCACAGCTCACTACCTTATCTACTTACTAACAATGCTGCTAACCACTAACTAATCTGTTAACACTCTGCTAACTGCTTACTGACAGTGAGCTAACTGTCCACCTACTTCCTCTCTCACTACCTTACTGTGCAAAGACTGTGTGCAAGCAAACCTTAACAGAAAACTGTGTACAGACTGTGTGCAAACAGAAATTGCTAACTGTCTACCTACTTACTCATTCACTGCGAACAAGCTAACGACTACTAATTGTGCAAAGACTGTGTGCAAACAGAAAACACAAGATTATGCAGAAATCACAGAACTTGCAGACAATACAGAAATTAACAACTTGCAGAAAAATAACTCATTCCTCTTCCTCTTCCTCTTCTTTCCTACTACAAACAACTCATAGAAGAAGCACAAAGTGCCTCTTGGGTTTAGTGCAGGGCGATTCCCAGGCAGCGGCGCCAAAAATGTGCGCTCCTTGCCGCACTGTCGAAGCAAGGGACTTGCCTAACAATGTGTGCGACCCACAGACGGCTCCAAGCACACAACTAGCTTATCTAGTAAGCTCAAAAGAGGGCAATGGTGTGTCACTCGCCGCTCTATGCTCCTGCCGTGGAGGATTCCTCGCCGCGAAGAAGAAGGAGACGCCGCTACGTCGTGCTCAACCGCTTCACCACCGTCGTGCCACCGCAATGCTCGATCACACACACACACACACACTCTCTCTCTCTCAAGTACACACACACACACACTAGTACCCAAGGAGATGGAGCAAGAGCACTCTTCTTGCATTGCACAAATGAGAGAAATGAGTGAATTTTAGGTTTAGTTGGCTTTTATATGAGCTCACCCCATTCACACTGGGGCGCCCATGCTTAGCCAACTAATCCCTTGAATGTCCCAGTTAGAGTGCGCCTCTCATCGGCGATCACTCTTACCCTTTTCCTATTGGACCGACAAACCCGGTACCTGACTCTACCAAATAAATAATACAATGTCCACCGTAGGTTACAACGTCCGTCTCGTAGGTGATAGGGTGTCCGTGAGCCGTGAGGGTTAACATGGTAGCTCATGAGCAAGAAGGAAGGGGAGAGAGAGAGAGAGAGAGAGAGAGAGAGAGAGAGAGAGAGAGAGGGGGGGGGGGGGGGGGGGGGGGGAAGAAGAGAATTCAATTCATAGGATTTTATTTTTTTTAACATACAAAAGTATGCATGAAATTCATGCCAATATTTTTAAATACATGGTTTAAGGGATAATACCCATGGTGGTAGGCACTTGCTTTCCCCCCCCCCCCCCCAAAAAAAAAACACACACACACACACCTACATACCTAGAGAGAGGAACAAGTTATGGATGGGAGGAAGGGATGAGAGAAGAAGATGAAAATGAAATAGAGAAATAAAAAAGACGGTGACATTCACAAGGCAAGAGCTTGCTCTTATGGTGGAAGGGGCCGGAATGGAGTTGAGCAAGGTTCAAGAAATCTTGGGAGCAAAACTTGCAGAGAAAGAGCAAGAAGCAGTGAGACTATCGCAAGCACAATCCGCGCCCGGCCATTGCAAGGGTTGAAGTTCAACTTAACAAGCTTAGTGAAGATGTGCAGGGTCTGTCTGAACGTTTGAATCCTCTATGCCAAGGCAATCATATCTCCCACTTTTTAATGCATCCTGAGGTTGTGGGGGTCTCAAATGTGGCTAGTAGTTCCTCCACCAACCAATGTCCCCTGTGCTACAAAGTCTTTGAGACGGTTGGAGCGGCCATTATATGTTGCCATGTGGACACTATTACCATCTTACATGCTTGGTGAGGCAAATGCAAAATATGTCCACATGTGCATTGTGCGGTGCAACAATTAATGAAGGCCTATATACCATGCTTGGCATGGCCAATGAATAGAAACCACCGGGACCGCAGGAGGCAACTCCTAGTGTATTTCAAAATCTACTTCAAGACGAAAACCGATTGTAATCTTTTACTAATATGACACACTTTTACAGATTCAATGTAACTGTTTGTGATTCATGACTACCCCCGATCCCCTCTTTTGTAATCAAAAGTATCCATATAAATGGGCAAATCAATTTAATAATTCTCTTTACCCATGAAGGAGTTAGTAGTCTACCTCATTCTCCAAGCACACCACTTGTTCTTGGAGGAAGTCCACATACTTCCCACAAGCACAAATGTTGTGCTTGGAGAATGACGTGAGCTTAACTTATTTGAAGCACACCATTACAAAGTTTAGGGTATGTACATAGTTATTAATCTTTATAGATGTACAATATCAATTTTTATTAAATCTCAAGCATCGTAGAGTGATTCTTTCAAGTAATCTTTAAACCATATAAATGTGTTTTTGTAAATTAAGATGCATGAAACTAATATGACACACTTTTACAAATTCAATGTAACCGTTGATTAATCTTCTTCATTGTCATCATTTTCCAAGATTCTGTCATATGTGTTTACTTTGTCGCTTGCTTGAATGAGCTCATTTAGGTCAATATCGATATTTTCCTTTAGCTCAAGGCTTGTGCACATCACAACTCCAACATCAAAGTGCTCATCTTCCACATCATCACAGTCGTACATCCATCTGGGCATATCTTCTTCATATTCTTCACTTTCAATGTGACACAGATTTTTTTCATTGCAATATGTGTAAACAAGTTTATCTGCTCGATCCACAAGAAGTCGGTTGCGAGTAGTGCTGTGAATATATTTATACATGCTCCAATTTCTTTCGGAGCTTGAATTCAAAGAACACTGGCCTAAAACCTTCATTGCAAAGTTATGCGACAAAGCATAGTGTTCTCCACCATTCATCATCCACCATTTCCATGCAGGTTGCTCTTTTGCCATTTGTTGAACAAGGGTGTTTGAAAACAGACCTTATTTCAATCGAAAGGCGGACATTTCTTTGATGCATCTTACACGATCATCAACATTGGCATAAAAAGTATTCACCACTTCATAAAAATCATGAACCACTTCAACATTTGACATGTAACATTTAACGGCCTAGAATCTTATTTGTAGCGGAAATTAGCATGAACATAGTGGGCATTTCATTAGAATAGATTCCTAATGATAATTACAAGAGTGCTTGGGTGGAGAGAGCAACAAAAAGCATAACACCTAGTTAGATAGCATCGACAATACTTTCAAAAGAGAGAGCAATTAAACTATTGACAACAGTTGAGGACCGGATTTGCATGGAGCCGGTCCCCCCTCCAAAAGGCTTTGTATTATGGTTTCTCCCATCAAGAGAGACATTGTACAATACAATTCTTTGTGTTCCTTCAAGACTAGCTAGTGCAATGAAGATGGAAGCTTCATACACCAAGCAAAACACTTAATCAAACACAACTTGAATTATCCCCGTTCTCAGACCCAAGACCTCACACACCTTCGAAGATGGTGAGAGCTAGCAGGGTATGAGAGTAGATTGAGAGGAAAAAGAAGTATCTTACGAGAAAGAAGTACATCTCCTCACATAATCACTCATATTAGCATAGCTTAGCTTAGTAATTAGCTTGGTAGAGAAGATGAGCATGCATTGAAGCTTGGCTCTTGGTTGGATTTGCATCCACATGCCAAGAGAGTGTTGATGTAGGCTTCTATCTCACAAGCTTGGAGTAGGTGATGAGCTCTCCATTAAAGCTTGGGAGGAGATAGAGTGTTTTTCCCTTCACACATGGTCAAGTGTGAGAGTGTGAGAGTGAATGCCCAGCAAAAATCAGCCCCCCCTCTCTCTTGGGCGAGCCCTAGCTGCTAAGTTAGGCTGGCTTTTTCCTCATTGGACCTCCCCAGGTCAAGCCAATAGGAATTAAGCAGCATAAGTGATAGCCTTCTGACATGTGTCCCCCTTTCCCCTTTTGTGAGAGCTTTAGATAATTAAATAATTAAACTAAACTCTCATTGGACCCCTTTGCCTCCTGGCCAATAGGAATCAGGCAAGCCATGGGGCTTATGAATGCTCATTGGACCCCTTGGGAGACTGCCCAATAGTCTTCTAGGACACTTAATTCTTATTGGTTTCTTTTATTAAATGTTTTTAAATTAATTAAACTAGATTTACTCTAGCTTAATTCTCATTGGTCCACTTTAAGGGTCTTCCAATAGGAATTGGGCACACCTTGTGGGCATCTGGCCTAGGGAGCTGACATGTGTCCCTCATTCCCTTTGTGTAAAGGGAGCCTGTGTGTGTGTGTGTGTGGTTTTCTCTCTCATCCCCTAGCTTTGGGGCTCGCCCCCTCCCATGTAGGGATGCAGAAAGACTTTTTGGGCACCACACTAAGCATCCAATTTTCCCTAAGGTTGACCTTTGGACACAACCTTTGAATTTTGGAACCTTAGCATTTTGGAAGTCTTAATGGGCTGAACCTTAGGGTCTTTTTAGCCCGTTGTTTCACATGGCTCTTTTGCAGATGGCCCCCCCTTTGGATCCCTATTTTCCCTCCTTTGGATCCCTACTGTGGCCGGTCTGCTAACTTAACCAATATTCTAGCTTTTTCTCCCTTGGCACTTCCCCACATTAAATGATCAGTTTAATATGAGAAAATCATTTAGGAGAATTAGATATTGATTATTATGACATTACCTCTCTCTTGAAATCATAGTCGTCCTCGACTATGGTGTAGAGAAGATAAAGCAGATACATGAGTCCTTTTCTTAGCGGGTAGAGGATCCCTATGTTACCCTACGACATCATTCCATAATGGATGACTAGTCCATTTGGCGCTTGAGAGCCTGAGGCTGCCGCAAGCATGTCTGCACATTAGTCCTATCAGTCTTCCATAGTAGAGTGACAAGCTCTACTTGGTGTTTGGGAGACGTCGTCTCCACAAACTTGATCTAAGCATGCATACTACTTTATTTTTGTGCACAAATAAAGAAAAAGAGAGTCTTATAAGACAAAAATTTTTGTTCATTTTTTTTTAACATTTTGTACATTTGCTTACTCTTGGGAAGCATTGTAAGCATTGACAAGGTTTAGGTTATCCTTTAATTGTATGCCTTGCATCCATCTAGCATCTTCAAAAGGATAATTCTTAAACTTAATAAGATATCGTCGGATAGTCTTACCGCCTCTTAATACCTTGTCTTCATGTCGGAGAATGGACTCGGGCTGCAGCACCTCCTCGTGGTCCTCGATCTCCGGTGGGTCTTCAATAGTTGGTTCTTGAGGTGGCTCTCCTTTGTAAGGCTTTAAGAGGCTCACATGAAAAGCATTGTGTATGAGCCAATGATTGGGCAACTTAAGTTGATAGGCCATCTCATTGATTGGCCTAAGAATCTGGAAGGGACCATAGTACCTTTTTGCTAGTTTAGCATAGTACTTTTGGTGGCCCGTAGGATTCTTGCCCGTCGTGTGCCTTAATCGAGCCTTGGGAAACTTTAACAAGACCCAATCGTTTTCTTTAAAGGTTTGGGCTCTTCTGTGCTTGTCAGCAGCAGCCTTTTGCCTTTGCTGTGAGATAGAGATAGCATCCTTAATTTTTTGGAAAGATTCTTGTAGGTCTCGGCTATACTCATCTGCAGCGAAGATCTTCCCATGTACCTTAAGTAGCAAGGGACTTTTTGATCTTCCCTCAATTACCTCGAAAGGTGCTTTTCCTGTAGAAGTATGTACAGTGTTATTGTAAGCATACTCTACTAAGGGTAAGTACTTCTCCCATTGGGATCTTTGATCTACTTCCGTTACATAGGCTTTTAGTAGATCGAGAATAGTTAGGTTAGCTATTTCACTTTGGCCATCAGTTTGTGGATGATAGGCCGAAGAGAAGTTTAGCCTTGTTCCTAAATTCTCAAAGAGACCCTTCCAGAAATTACTGGTCATTCTAGGATCTCTATCCGACACTATGGACATTGGCAAGCCATGGTACTTGAAAATTTGTGAAATGAAGAGGGTTGCCATTTGATGGGCTTTGATAGTCTTTTTGACAGGTATAAAATGATCTTGTTTACTGAACCTGTCTACTATCGTCCATGTTCCCGTATTCCCATGGATAGACTTAGGCAATCCAAAGATAAAATCCATGGATATGCTCTCCCACGGTGAATTAGGAATTGGCAAGGGTTGAAGCAATCCAAGTTGCTTCCCTCTATCAAATTTTGTCTTTTGACATACCACACATTTGGAAACATACTCATGTATGTTCACTTTCATGGTAGGCCAATAGAAATATGTTTCAATTCCCTTTAGGGTAGACTGAATCCCTCTATGCCCCGCATATGGGGGAGCATGAGATTCATACATTACTTTCTCACGTAGTGAGTTAGTAACGCAGAGTCTATTGCCATAGAGAAGATAGCCATCTTGTAAAGTAAATGGTTCTTCTTTCTTCCCTAAGGCAAGGGCTGAAATCACATCTCTAAAATCGGGATCAATAGCATACTCATCTATCATTAAAGATAGATCATTGTGAGTTGCTATGGAAACCGCATTCACTCTCGGTCGTCTTGAGAGTGCATCGGCTACTTGATTATGCTTGCCAGCAATGTGAGCAATATGAAAATGAAATTGCGAAAGGAAATTTGCCCACCTCATTTGTTTGTCGGAGAGCTTGGTCTGCGTCATGAAGTACTTAAGACTTTGGTGATCCGTTCGCAGAATGAAAGGAGTCCCCAATAAATAGTGCTTCCATGAGTCTAAGGCATGTAGAACTGCAAGGAGTTCTTTTTCGTATATGCCTAGAGCTTGCTCAACAGGGTCGAGCCTTCAACTTTCATAGCCTATGGCGTGCCCTTCTTGGAGTAAAACAGCCCCAAGGCAATCACCACAAGCATCACATTGGACCTCAAATGGTTTTGAGAGATCCGGTAGTGTAAGCACAGGTTGAGAGATAAGCTTTTCTTTAAGCTTTTCGAAAGCATTGTTCTCCTTAGCAGACCACGTATACCTAACATTTTTCTTTGTTAGGTCATGTAATGGTCCCGCAATTTGTGAGAACTTTTCTATGAAGCGTCTATAGTATGCACACATACCTATAAAGCTTCTTAATTCATGAAGATTCCTTGGTTTAGGCCATCCTTTTATTACCTCTAACTTGGATGGATCCATTTGGATTCCATCTTGAGAGATAATGTGACCTAAATATTGAATCTCTTGCAAGAAAAATTCACTTTTCTTTCGATTAACATAAAGTTTATTCTCTCTTAAAACTTGAAATATTACCTGGAGGTGTTGCTTATGTTCCTCTAATGAATTAGAGTAGATGATAATATCATCAAAGAACACTCCAGTGAAGGTTCGATGAGGTCTGAACAGCTTCTCCATCAAGCGGTTAAATGTGGCTGGTGCATTAGTCAAGCCAAAAGGCATGACAATGTATTCGTAAAGACCAAATGTAGTACGAAATGCGGTCTTTACAATGTCTTGATCAACTATCCTTATTTGATGATAGCCACTTTTTAGGTCAATCCTACTGAAGTAGGTCGATCCTTGTAGCTTATCAAATAGGTCTTCTACCCGTGGAACGGGAAACCTATTCTTGATAGTGATCCTATTTAGTGCTCTATAGTCGACACACATACGATATGTGCCGTCTTTCTTTTGCACTAATAGCACAGGTGAGCAAAATGGAGATGAGCTAGGCCTAACCATGCCCTTCTCAATTAACTCATGCACTTGCCGCATAATCTCCTC
The DNA here is from genome assembly GCF_014529385.1 of Adiantum capillus-veneris. NCBI lineage: Eukaryota > Viridiplantae > Streptophyta > Polypodiopsida > Polypodiales > Pteridaceae > Adiantum > Adiantum capillus-veneris. The sequence continues at coordinate 100,279,892 of NC_140951.1, forward strand.
TTGTTGAGCTTGAGAAACTCTATAAGGAGGTTTGTTAGGCGGTGAACTTCCTGGAAGAAGTTCAATTGCATGGTCGTCATTACCTCGTTTAGGAGGTAGCTCAGAAGGGATGTCGTCAATAAAGACATCTTGAAACCCCTTGAGAAAATTGGATAACTCTAATTCCTTTTGGTTGCTTTTATTTTCTTTTGCTAAAGCATTAGGTTCATTTTGAGAATCTTTAACAAAAATCATGTACACGGAAATAGAGCTCTTTATTGACTTGTTGAAAGCTGGTGTATGTACAATGGGGATGGTGTTACCCATCTCCCTAGCATCTATATACATGTCCTTTTCCCTGAACTTAAAGGAGATTCTCCTTTCAGGAAATTTAACATGGGCAGCCAAACGGTCAAACCATGGTGCCCCTAGGATTACATCCTCATGCTTGAGAGGAGAGATAAAGAAATCCTCTTTGTCCACATAGCCTTGGACATGAAGCCTCAATTTCCCGATTAAGGGAGTGACTGAAGCTTCTTGCCCCTTGAAGGCACTGTCTGCGGGTAGGATATCTCCCATCTCGTAGGATTGTATGCCTAGCTTGGTGGCTAACTCCATAGATATGAAATTGTGAGTAGAACCAGGGTCAAAGAGAATAAAAGCATCATGTTCTCTTACCTTTCCCCAAGCATGGCATAGAGGAGATCCTTTGTGGTGAGTTTGGTGAATCTCCTCCTCTTGGATTTCAACCAAAGAAGCTCTAGGAGGATCTTGGCGGTTGTTCTTTTGGGGACAAGCGCGGTACGCATGCCCTTGTTCGCCGCACTTGAAACACCGGTTATCTTTACGATAACGCTCAAGCTCTTCAGGAGAGAGTTTATTCTTTCCTTTGTAAACTCCCTTCTCTTTGGCTTTGTTGGAATTGCCCTTAGGAGACTTTTGGACATTGTCCTTCCCCTTAGGCTCATTGGAACCCTTGTTTTCCGGGGGCTTATTATTTCTTTTACCCCCCGTTTGGAAATTGATTCGCGAGGCCACCATAGTATGATGTATTACCGCCGATATGGTACGTGGCCTTTGGGAGTTGACATACTCCGCCATTTCTTCGGTTAAGCCCGCACAAAATTGTTGCTTTTGCTCTCCAAAATCCAACCTTTTGAAGACAGTGGCTTTGAGTTGTAAGTCCCAAAACTTGTCTACATATTTGTGGATGGATTCATTGGGAGAGAGCTTTAAGCTTCGCCATTCGGTGAGTACTTTGTCTTTGGCATCGGTGGCCAAAAACTGCTTCATAATGGAAGCTCTTAAAGCCTTCCATGTTCGTGGAGCTTCACCGTTGGCTCGTAGGCTAGACCACCATTGTCTGGCGGACTTTTGAAAGTGCATAGCTACATGGCGTAGCTTAGAGGACTCCGTGAAGCCCTCATCTCCAAACGCCGCATCGAATTGCTGGATAAAGGCCAAAACTTTGTCTGTAGCACCGAAGGTACCATCATAGGTAAGGAAAGAGATGCTCTTCCCTCCCTCTTTGAATTTCTTCAGCTTGGACGACCTCTTCCATGCGGCATAGGATTTCCTATGGCCTCTTCTTTTTGATGGTTCAAAAGTTGCACCATCACTTTCTTCAGAAGATGAAGAATTTGAAGAAGGTGGAGAAGAGGGTGACCTCTTTCTCGCCTTTTTCTTGTCTTGATCTTTGTCGTCTTCACCATAGCTTTCATAAGAGGAGAGGATAAAGAAGATGGAGAAGAGGGTGTCCTCTTTCTCGCCTTTTTCTTCTCTTGCTTTTTATCATCCCTCTTTGAATTATGGCGTGGAGAAGAGTGTGATGGTCTTCTCCGCTTTGGTGGTGATGGAGAGCGTTTAGCCCGCCGTCTTCGTGGAGCCATCTCCGCCGAGGTGGCGGGAGACTCGCTTCTTTCTCGTTCCTTCGGTGGAGGCTCTTGAGTTCTCCTTTGGGAAGGAGATGCATCATCAAGAAGTAAGTTCTTGAGCCCTTCATATGGATTCTCTTCTTCTTCCCGAATCGGAGAGAGACCTCTTTTGGTAGTCTCACAAGGAGGCTTCCTAGGTGTTCTCTCGTCATGGTGATGAGCTTGGAGAATCCCGTGAGCACGGAGCTGCCGTTGCACTTCACTTTGGAGAGATGGATTGCCCATGGCTTGTTGAAGCCTAGAAACAAGATAATTAACAAGCATTGAAGCATCATTAGTAGCTTGCTCATGAGCAAAATCAAAGTTATCAACATTAATTTCACTCTCTTTAATATTGTCAGCCATTCTAACAATTTTTAGGTGTAAACTTTTTAGGTGTACTTTGGCACTTCAAGCCCTAGTTGCTACTCCTCTTTACCCCTTTAGAAAAAGCACTCAAGCTACTGTACCCGCGGCTCGAATACCATTAATTGCAAGGAATAGAAGAGAGGGTCTTTCGACACCAAAACAGCACCGGCTCCTGTCAAGCTTCTAATAGCTCAATAGTGGTTAAGCCGTAGGCAATAAGCCGTAGGCAAGCCCCGTAGGACTCCACTATTAAGACCATAGCTCTCGACGGTGATGCCCCGTTAACTGCACAAAGGCAGGCGCACTGCAAGGCTGAAAAATCCCTATTCTACTTACTCACAGGCAATTAATAATACCAATCATTTGTAGCTAGCTTGAGGACCTCCCTTCTTGAGCAAGAAAAGAGAAACCTTGAGCTCTGATACCAATGTAACATTTAACGGCCTAGAATCTTATTTGTAGCGGAAATTAGCATGAACATAGTGGGCATTTCATTAGAATAGATTCCTAATGATAATTACAAGAGTGCTTGGGTGGAGAGAGCAACAAAAAGCATAACACCTAGTTAGATAGCATCGACAATACTTTCAAAAGAGAGAGCAATTAAACTATTGACAACAGTTGAGGACCGGATTTGCATGGAGCCGGTCCCCCCTCCAAAAGGCTTTGTATTATGGTTTCTCCCATCAAGAGAGACATTGTACAATACAATTCTTTGTGTTCCTTCAAGACTAGCTAGTGCAATGAAGATGGAAGCTTCATACACCAAGCAAAACACTTAATCAAACACAACTTGAATTATCCCCGTTCTCAGACCCAAGACCTCACACACCTTCGAAGATGGTGAGAGCTAGCAGGGTATGAGAGTAGATTGAGAGGAAAAAGAAGTATCTTACGAGAAAGAAGTACATCTCCTCACATAATCACTCATATTAGCATAGCTTAGCTTAGTAATTAGCTTGGTAGAGAAGATGAGCATGCATTGAAGCTTGGCTCTTGGTTGGATTTGCATCCACATGCCAAGAGAGTGTTGATGTAGGCTTCTATCTCACAAGCTTGGAGTAGGTGATGAGCTCTCCATTAAAGCTTGGGAGGAGATAGAGTGTTTTTCCCTTCACACATGGTCAAGTGTGAGAGTGTGAGAGTGAATGCCCAGCAAAAATCAGCCCCCCCTCTCTCTTGGGCGAGCCCTAGCTGCTAAGTTAGGCTGGCTTTTTCCTCATTGGACCTCCCCAGGTCAAGCCAATAGGAATTAAGCAGCATAAGTGATAGCCTTCTGACATGTGTCCCCCTTTCCCCTTTTGTGAGAGCTTTAGATAATTAAATAATTAAACTAAACTCTCATTGGACCCCTTTGCCTCCTGGCCAATAGGAATCAGGCAAGCCATGGGGCTTATGAATGCTCATTGGACCCCTTGGGAGACTGCCCAATAGTCTTCTAGGACACTTAATTCTTATTGGTTTCTTTTATTAAATGTTTTTAAATTAATTAAACTAGATTTACTCTAGCTTAATTCTCATTGGTCCACTTCAAGGGTCTTCCAATAGGAATTGGGCACACCTTGTGGGCATCTGGCCTAGGGAGCTGACATGTGTCCCTCATTCCCTTTGTGTAAAGGGAGCCTGTGTGTGTGTGTGTGTGGTTTTCTCTCTCATCCCCTAGCTTTGGGGCTCGCCCCCTCCCATGTAGGGATGCAGAAAGACTTTTTGGGCACCACACTAAGCATCCAATTTTCCCTAAGGTTGACCTTTGGACACAACCTTTGAATTTTGGAACCTTAGCATTTTGGAAGTCTTAATGGGCTGAACCTTAGGGTCTTTTTAGCCCGTTGTTTCACATGGCTCTTTTGCAGATGGCCCCCCCTTTGGATCCCTATTTTCCCTCCTTTGGATCCCTACTGTGGCCGGTCTGCTAACTTAACCAATATTCTAGCTTTTTCTCCCTTGGCACTTCCCCACATTAAATGATCAGTTTAATATGAGAAAATCATTTAGGAGAATTAGATATTGATTATTATGACATGACATCAAATCCATATTCCAGTATTTAAGGTCTAGCATGTAAGCAGCACTATTTGATGGTGTATGCGCCCCAATCCATCTAGCATGAAAGAGAACTTTCCTTTGTTTCCAAGAGAATGGAACATGCCAATGCTTTTCCACCACCGAGTGCTCTAATTTTTCAGGACACTCCAAACTCCTTTAGATAGTCCACCACTGCATCCATACTTTTTCAAGATTAGGTGCCTTTTGGTCAAGATTGCGCATGGCATACATAATAGGCATCATTACATGATATACATCCATCACACTACTCCACCAAGTTCTTTTCGTAAGCGCTACCCTCAAGACTTTGATTTTCTCTTTCACTTTTGCTCTCTCAGTACTCTCCCAGTCATGAAATGCCATACATGTAAATGTGGTTATGACTGCATCTTTGTTTCTAGGAAGAGATTCAAAAGTGTAGAAGTGAGTGTAAAATCTAATCTCTGCAGGTAGTTTTAACATAATTGACATGCGAGGTCAAAAAAAACTAATACTCTCTGTATTTTGAGCATAAATCTCACAAGTTGGTAAGCAATATCGACAATAGTGGGAAACCACTTGGTATCATCACTTTTGTACCAACCTTTTAATACAAGATTCAATCCATGTGTATTGCAACCAGAAGGAAAAACATGCGGATATCGCTTCAAGATTTTGCTAGCATTCTTGCAGTTCTTTGCATTGTCCATCACAATTTGGACTACATGTTTTGCACTCACTTCATCTATTGCATCGGCAATTACATCGGCAATATAATTCCCAGACTTAATTGAACCATGTAAATCCACAGTTCGAAAAAATGTTTCACCTCTAGGTGAGACAATCGTTAAATCAATTAGTTGTTTTCTTTGTACATTGGACCAACTGTCGCTAACTATAGTACATCTAGAAAGCTTTATATTACAGAGAATTAATCTTTGCACACGTTCTTTTACTTGACCATAATATTTCTCTAATAAATCATTTTGTATAGCATGGTATGAGGGAGGTGAAAACCCTGGTTCAAACTCACCAATTTTCTTCCATGCTCTCTTCCAATGCTCACTGTCCACCATCATCATAGCACTCCCTGAAAAGTAAATTGCTTCAGGAAGAGCGAGTTGTGCATCATCAAGCAGACCGTTACGTAAGCTTTCTTGCAATGAAGTTTGATGCATAGACATCTTTCTAAAGTCAAAATGACGCTTCGATGAGGATGCACTAGGTACATTGCTTTTTGGTTGCACATTGGAGTTTGGAGTGCAAGCCGACGATGTTTTCGGAGTTTGTTGATTGGAACCATGATATTCTGGCATCCTTGAAACATTAAACATAGATGTGTAATGTTTCTTTGATTCTTTCTTTTGAATTTCCTCTCTCAGGCGTTTGACAACTGCAGCTGCACTGGGATGGGAACATGTGCGACCAAGTTTGTTAGGTCCACCTAAAAAATGATCTCTTTGTCGAGGTGCCCCGCTTGATTTTGTTGTATGGCATAGCTTACACTCCCAATCTATGAATCAATCACCGATTTTTTTTGCATATTGCCACTCCATCTCAGGTGCCTTTTTCTTTTTGCTATTTTGAATTTGGGTTCTATCACTAGGTCCAACGTCGCCGTCTTCATGGTGCCATCTCTGGCGAGGTGGAGGGAGACTCACTTCTTTCTCGTTCTTTTGATGGGGGCTCTACCATTGAGACTTGGGCTCTCCTTTGTGAGGGAGAGATGCCCCATCACACAATAAGCTTTTGAGCCCTTCATATGGATCCTCTTCTTCTCTCACCGTAGAGAGCCCTCTTTTGGAAATCTCACTGGGAGCTTTCCTAGGCACTCCCTCTTCTTGGTGAGGAGTTTGGAGAATCCCATGGGTGTGTAATTGTTGTAGCACTTCACCTTGGAGGGATGGATAGCCCATGGCTTGTTGAATCTTAGTAACAAGATAGTTTACAAGCATAGGGGCATCATTAGTAGCTCGATCATTAGCAAAATCAAAGCCATCAACATTTATTTCACTCTCTTTACTATTGTCCATACTAACAAATTTTAGGTGTAAATATTTACTTGTACTTTGGCACTTCAAGCCCTAGTTGCTACTCCTCTTTAATTTCAAAGATAAGCACTCAAGCATGTATACCCGTGGCTTGGAATATCATTAATTGCAAGAAATAGATGAGAGGGTTAAACAGAGCCAAGACAGCACCGGTTCTTGTCAAGCTTCTAATAGCTCAATAATGGCTAAGCCGTAGGCTAAGCCGTAGGCAAGCAACAAGCCCCGTAGGACTCCATTATTAAGACCATAGCTCTCGACGGTGATACCCCGTTAACTGTGTAAAGCAGGCGGGCCTTAAGGGTGAAAAATCCATATTCTACTTATTCTTTTGCAATTAATAATACCAACCATTTGTAGCAATCTTTATGACCTCTCTTCTTTAGCAAGAAAAGAGAAACCAGTAGCTCTGATACCAATGTAAATTTCAATGGTCTAGTAATTTGTGTGTAGCGGAAAATAACTTAACATAGTGAGCATTTCATTAAGAACATGTTCCTAATGAGCATAGAAAGAGTGCTTGGTTGGAGAAAGCAACATAAGCATAACACCTAGTTAGTTTGGCATGAAAAATACTTGAAAAAGAGAGAGAAATAGAGCAATTGACAACAATTGAGGACTGGATTTACATGGAGCCGATCGCCCCTCCAAAAGGCATTCGTATTATAGCATCTCCCATCAAGAGAGACTTTGTACAATACAAAACATCCTGTTCCTTGGTAAAACTTGTTGGTGCAATGAAGATGGAAGCTTCATGCACCAAATTATGCTTGAAAACACGTGAATTTCCTCATGGTCTCAGTCCCAAGACCTCACACACCTTCAAAGATGGTGAGAGCTAGTAGGGAATGAGATTAGATGAAGAGGAAGAAGAAGTATCTACGAGAAAGAAGTATTCTCCTCACATAATCACTCTTATAGCATATCATAGCTTAGTAATTATAATGATAGAGGAGATGAGCATGCCATTGAAGCTTGGCTCTTGGTTGGATTTGCATTCCATAGCCAAGAGTTGTTGGTGTAGGCCTCCACTTCTCAATGCTTGGAGAAGGAGATGGAGTTCTTGCTCAACACATGGAATGTGCGAGTGTGTGGAGTTGTGTATACCTAATGCAAACCTTCTCTCTCTTCTTGTTCGACCCCTCTTGGGATTTACTCATGCTTTCACCCTATTGGTCCTTGCAAAGCTTAGCCAATAGGATTTAATGAGCAGAATCAAGAGCCTTGTGACAAGTGTCATCCTTTCCCCTTTAGTGAGAGCTTAGATAAGTAGTTTAATTAATCTAAACTCTCATTGGACCTTTTAGTCTTCTGGCCAATAGGAATTAAGCAAGCTTATGGGCTGCTTAATTCTCATTGGACCCCTTGGCAGATTGTCCAATAGTCTTTTAGGGAGCTTAGTTTTCATTGGTTATGTTATCAAGTATTTCTAAAATGATAAAGCTGAATTTACTCTTGCTTAATTCTCATTGGTCCACCTCTTTGGCCATCCAATAGGATTCAGGCTTAATTTGGGGAAACTCACCTAAAAGCCTAACATGTGTCCTATTTCCTTTATGTGTATTGGGGACTCTTGTGTAGTGTGTGTGTGTGTGTGTGTGTGTGTGTGTGTGTGTGTGTGTGTGTGTGTGTGTGTGTGTGTGTGTTCTCTCTCATCCCCTACAAGAAGGGCTCGCTCCCTCCTTTGTATCCCCTTTGTTGACTTTAGGGATTAACACCTTAGTCACCTAAGGATAGTTCCCATGGCATAGGACCTTAGAATTTTACATTAGCCTTTGGAAGTCTTAATGGAGTTAAACCCTGTGGTATTTTAAAACCCCATTGATGCACATTGCTCTTTAGCAGACCATCCCCATTTGGATCCCTATTTTCCCTCCTTTGGGTCCCTTGCTAAGACCGGTCTGGCAGCCTTACCAATATTCTAGCCTTTGCTCCCCTGGCACCTCCTCATATTAAATTATGAGTTTAACATGAGAAAATCATTTGGGAGAGTTAGATATTAGTTTTTATGACATGTGTTATTAACAATAAAGTGGTAGTAATTAAGAAACAAGTAAAAAAGTGTGATTGTGGGGGTGGAAAGTGGGGACTGGGGGTCAGGTTGCCATATCTATGGATGGGTGGTCTCAATTGGTCAAGAGAGACTCATTGCACCAAGAGCCGAGAATTCTCAAAATGTTAGTGCCTTTGAAAGCTATGGGGAAAACGGCATTTGAGATTCTCTCTTTTGGAAAATGAGAATTTAGGATCGCATAAAATTTTGTACTAGTTTTAAGCTTTCGCTGCAAGACAGGGCTAGGATCCGCTCGGACTCAAGTTACCTTGTGACTAGAGATTGTCCATTGGAAATCAAAATTGTCTTGACTATGTTTTCTTAATTGATTAAGCCTAGTGAGACCTGTTAGGAACCCTTCAGTTGCCGAGTGGATAAATGATAACAGGGAGAGGCTTGCTCAAACTTGTATTGAAAATAAAGGGTGCTAGAAGAGGAATGGTAAAGCTTTGTCATCTATATGGACTGTAGTTTTTGGAAGACAAATTGAAAGCTACCCTTTGTTTCATATTTTTGGCTCTTTGAGGTCCTTGACATAAAAGAACCTTCTCAAACCTTCACTTGATGCAGATGAGTCTCCCACCCTTAAAAGGCCTCTGCTAACTAGTTCTGCTTCACATTCTATCACCTCCTTTTTATTCCTCTCTTCTACACCTGGGTCCTCTGAAGGACGTAATAAAGCTAGAAGCTATGTCAAAAGAAGAGGAAAGAATCTCCCTATCAATAAAATGTTTAACTCTTGATTGAATTGGTCTTTCAGATCAATCGAACTTCTTCGGGGAAGCTGTTTCTGTGCAAAGAAGACTATCTAAAGAAGCGTATTGTTCATTGCCATTTTTCAAATCGGATTTTGGATCTTTTACACCAAAGTCTTTAATGCAAAGTTCTTTTCAACAAGTGTTTGGAAGTACCTGCAAGTTAGATGAATTGACTTTTGGTTGGACCTTTGACCCTCCATGGGAGTCTCCTACTCTACAACTTGACGCTTCCCTTTCACCAAGGTACTGCATGAAATTCTATATTGCAATACCGATGATTCGCATACATCAGGGAAGTATAGAAATTGTTCCGCATTCACTGCCACCTACGGGTGGTAGTTTAGAGCTTCCTAGTCCATGTGGGGACTAGGAAGCTCTAAACTGTTTTCAGCTAATACAAAGGGAGCTCATCTCTCCAAATGCAATCACCTATGCTTGCATCTTGAAGGCATGTGGCAATTTCAAAGACGTTGAGATGGACAAAATAACCCATGATGATATTGTTAGTCAGGAGCTTGAGCATCAGGCTAAGTTGAAAGAAGTGGAACAGCATAGAAGCAGTAATGATGGTACATGAAAGTAGAATTGAGCACAATAGTAACCACAATAGAAAAGTCGCAGAAGAGATGATGATGGAGCTCACAGTAGACATGATCAATTGCATGATGACTGAGAACATTATGATCACAAAGATGGATACAATGGATATGCTAGTAATGATGATGATGATGATGATGGATGCAAAGTAGAAGGGATCAATATAAGAGCTCTTCAAGGGGGAATCAATCATAGGAAATTGAGCTGTTCAATGTTTACATAGGTAGGGTAGCCATGACATGGATCATGGCTACTTTGTGCAGCTCGCAGGCTTTCATGGTCGTGATCAAAACGAAGGGATAAAGGTGGTAATAGTCATACAAGGACATAATAGCAATGTACATTTCGAAGATACAAGCAAGCTTCGAGGTTTGTAATCTGCCTCTAAACCTCCATGTCTATGTGTTTGCTTGGTCGACACAACTAGTCTACGGGACAGGACACGGCTTCCGTTCCTTATTATTTCTGGGGAGACACAGTGCCGACTCTCTACCATACTTCTGTATGGCACTTCTGTGCGATGCACATTATTTGATATATATTGTTTCTCTTTTGCTTATTGCATGGCACATAAGTTTAACTACTCATGTTGTTTTGTTGTAGCTCAATAATAGTGGAGTCCGCGACCAAAGGACCTAGCTTGGTTGGTTGAGCATTCATCTTCAGTGACTCGGGTCATCGGTTCGAATGCAGTCAGGCGACCCTTGTAGTGCTCAAGGACGTGTTTGTCACACCTCGCATCGGATGAGTGCGGTCTGCTAAAAAACAAAGCTCATGTCTTGGCAACCTGGTATGGGAATAGCTTTTTCTCAAACGAGAGCGTCTAATTTTGTCCCCATTTCTCACGAATTAGGTTGTGAGCGCCATCTTTCAACAACAAAGGTCGGAGGAGAGGAAGAAAGGCTGCTGCATGTGCTTCTCTACCACTTTGTTGCCATTGCCAGGTCTGATGTCGTGTGTATTGTCTTTCTGAAATTCTTTTTATCGCCATCTGTATTTCCATCATCCGCATTTTCTTGTTCCTATTGTTCATACGTACTATTTCAGGTAGATACTTGAGGCATATACAAAAACTACACCTTGAGAGGAACTGGGCTTTGCTGCTCAAATCTTGTTACCATATACATGTGGTAGTGATGTGTGTGAACACACCAGGACCGCCGGGGCATTTTTTCCCTCTTTAGGAGGTTTTTTCCCCCGTGCATTGTATATACGCCCATCACTCTAGGGCTATCTGTCTTTCCATTGCACACTAAGTAACACACTCTCTATTGTGTGCCTTGAGCTTCCTTCATCTTCTCCAAGCTGTGTGTGTTTCTCTGTAACCCTAATTCCAACAATTGGTATTAGAGCAGGTCACGCCCTCCCGGGCTTACTCGCCAGCTACTCCAGCACACGCCTGCTCACTTTCTCCGATTTCAGTGAGCTTTGGCGAGCGTTCGCAGGTTGACAAAATTTTTGGGTGAGCTCGAAGAGTTTGGTCTGCTCAGAATTTTGATTTGGGCTCATTTCGGCCTCCGTTTCCACTACAGGCAGTACTGCACAGGCTATTTCATCATTTTGTGCAGAATTTTTGTCAGTGCCATTTTCTGCATAACAGGTGCCTTATAGTCTTCTACGGTTTGTGCTATATAGCAGAGGTTGTTCCCGCTTCGTTTCTCCTATTTTCGGGCAGTTTTCACATCAGGTGCAGCATTTACCATGGCTGACAACAACAACACAGATGTGTTCAAGATGTTTGCTGTTGAGGATAGGTTGGATGGGGACAACTACCCTATGTGGGCTTATATGATGCAACATGTTCTTGTGTCAAAGGGTGTCTGGAACATTGTGCAGGGCGTTATACCAGTTCCTTGAGACATTCTTGCAAACAAATCCACTCAACTAGCATAGTAATAGGTCACCTTATATCATGACGCGTTAGAGACATGTTCTTCAAACAAAAACATACATGAATTCAACATTTGCAAGCTATATAATAAAGACACTTGTTAAGTATATGTTGTACAAATTTGCAAGTATTTCCATCCAATAATCCTAAAATATACATTAGAATGAGATTATCCACCTCAAATAAGCATGGATTTGAAGCACCTCCCTGCAAGAGAATAGGAATTGGAAAAGTTGGAAATGAGTTGTCCCTGCATGATGTGGGCAGACTGGGGTCCAGTATTTTGATCATATCTCCTCAACCGTGGCTCCAAATAAAAAAGTAAAAATATGGGCAAAAACTTCAGCTCCATTAGATATGATTTTTATTTTAAAATCATTTTCCAATTCGGATTGGAACCTTGTGTAAAAAATTCATCAAAATAGGGTCCATTTTTGACAGCAAAAGTCTTCCCGTGGTCCCCTTAGCTTAGACTTTCATTTAATTCCAAAGGACACCTCATGCCATATGAAAGAATGACATTGCTCCTTGACAGATTTTTGTAATCACGCTTGCAATAATGCATTAAAATAAGTGTATCTTTGAAATCATGCCACCTAGTGTCCCACTAGGATTACTTAACAGGTGTCCTACGAAAGCTTTGCAGTCTATTACTCCATATGAAGCATGGCATGATAGAAAGCCTTCTATTGAGCACATGCGTGTTTTTGGCTGTTTGGCATATGCTTTGGTGCCACAAGTGCAGCGCAGAAAATTGGATGATAAGGCTGTCAAATGTATTTTTGTTGGTTATAGTGCTGAAAGCAAAGGTTACAGGTTGTATCATCCGCAAACAAAACGTATTCTGGTTTCACGGGATGTAGTGTTTGTGGAAGATTCTATTCAGCCCTTGCTGTCATGTACTAGAGACAGTAATGTAAGCTCACAGGACATTTATGACACTTTGTTGCCGCTTTTCAGTGGTGGAAATACGAATGTAAGTTCCAATGAGGCAAATGTACAGCCTATGTATTGATGCAGATGTACATGATGTACTTGATGAGGAAAGGGCTGAAAATGAGCAGGCTAGAGGTAAGCCAAAATGGTTGGTGCACACTTTGCGTGACAGTAAATTGGATGCACCTTTGTCTAGTCGTACTCATTCAGGCTCTTGCCATGCATCTTATGCATCAGATTGTTATGCTTTGGCTGTGTCTAGTTTACATGATGTTGAGGAGCCTCTATCTTTTGATGAAGCACAGAATTCAGAAAATTGGATGGCTGCCATGCAATCAGAATATGATGCACTTATAGAAAATGACACATGCACTTTATGTGATTTGCCTCTTGGCAAAAAGGCCATTGGTACGAAGTGGGTTTACAAGTTGAAACGCAAGATGGATGGTCAGATCGATCGCCATAAGGCTCGACTTGTTGCAAAAGGTTATGCACAGCAAAAAGGCATAGATTATGAAGAGACTTTTACTCCCAAAAGGTTATGCACAGCAAAAAGCAAAGTGTGCAAATGTAACAAGGCTTTGTATGGGTTGAAGCAATCTCCTCGTGCTTGGTATGAGAAAGCTGACACTCATTTGGTCAAACAAGGCTTTCGTAACAGTCCAACAGAAAGCACATTGTATGTAAAGCATGAGGGTGATGTATTTCTCATCGTGGTTCTTTATGTTGATGATTTGCTGATCACTGGACCAAATGAGAGACATATTGCTGAATTTAAGGCTGATTTGAATGCTACTTTCAAGATGAAAGATTTGGGGCTGTTGCATCATTATTTGGGCATACAGTTTAAGCAATGTGATGGTGGTATTGCCTTGTGTCAGAAAAGTTACATAGAGACATTGCTATGTAAGTTTGGACTTGAGGATTGCAAACCTATTGCCACTCCCATGGAAACAGGTTTGAAGTTGAGTCTACATGATGCTAGCAATCCTGCTGATGTCACTCTTTACCAAACTACTGTTGGCTGCCTCATTTATGTATGCAACACGAGGCCGGATATTCAGTTTGCAGTCTCACAGGTCAGCAGATTATGCATAGCCCAGGGTCTAAGCATTGGCAGGCTGTCAAGAGGATTTTCCGCTACCTTAGTGGCACTTTACATCTTGGCTTGTTTTATCCCAAGGGGGGATCATTGCCGCCAGACTTACATGCTTTTTCGAACTCAGATTGGGCTGGTTGTTTTGACACGAGAGTGTCCACAAGTGGTTTTTGTTTCATGCTTGGCAATTCATGTATATCATGGTTGAGCAAGAAGCAACCTACTGTGGCCACTTTGAGTTGTGAGGTTGAGTACAGGGCAGTCTTCACAGCTACGGTTGAGTGTGTATGGCTCAGACGCCTTATGGCTGATTTGGGTGTTGGACAGGACACTGCCAACACTATCTACACTGACAGTCAGAGCGCATTGGCAGTTGCGAGGAACCCAGTTTTTCATGCTCGCACAAAGCACATTGAGGTGCATTACCACTATGTCAGGGAGAGGCTCTCAGTAGGAGAGATCAGCTTGGCTTATGTGCCAACACAGGACAACCTTGCAGATCTTTTCACAAAGGCATTGTCTCGTGAGAAGCTTGAAGCTTTCCGCAAAGCTTTGGGCTTACTCCCCTTTGTGGACTGATCCTGTCCTCAGGGCATGGCACTTCCCTTTACTCATGTGCCAGCTCTCGTTCACCGCATCACTCCAAGGGGGATTTGTTACCACATACATGTGGTAGTGATGTGTGTGAACACACTAGGACCGCCGAGGCATTTTTTCCCTCTTTAGGAGGTTTTTTCCCCCATGCATTGTATATACGCCCATCACTCTAGGGCTATCTATCTTTCCATTGCATACTAAGTAACATACTCTCTATTGTGTGCCTTGAGCTTCCTTCATCTTCTCCAAGCTGTGTGTGTTTCTCTGCAACCCTAATTCCAACAAATCTGAGGTAGGACTTCGCTCATTGCCTTGCATGTCCTTGCCGTCATGAGTAGCTTTGTTGGCACTGCCTGCTTTTGCAGGTAGTGATATAGGCGTGGTGCCTATCAAATGATGTACACAATTTTTAGGATTTCTTTTAGGCTTTTTACACAAATAACAAGCCGAGAATCGAAGCCAAACTTCAGAAGGGCCTGCCATGTGCCAGTGGCAAGATAATGTAAGTGATGGAATGATCAGACCAATAACAATAGTTTGTCTCGCATGAGAATTCATTTGCTCTTGAGTTGATCCAAATGTGATCCAACGTTGAGTAATTTATTGTTGTTGGTTCTTTGATTATTTGTTTGAATCCATACAGTGCCACGTAATGTTGTAGAGAGATGTAATAACTATTGCTATTGTTTGCATCTATATTGAAATCTCCTATAATAATGGTTTCTGTGGTCATATCCAATGCGTGCAAAATTTTATCCAGTTCTTGCCAAAGGGACGAGAGTTTCGATGAAGGATGTCTGTATAATGATACGATGTTTAATTTCTTATTGCTTGCAATAAACATGGTCAATGAAACAATTTGATTCCGTCTGATATTAATATATTTGTGTCAACAAAGTGATACTTATTCTTGTGCAGCATAAGAACACCTGATGGTCCTTCAGAGGATATACAATCAAATTCGGGAAATGTGTTTCTTGGATGCACAGAATGTCTGATGACATAAGGCTCATGTTTTTTATAATGTCACTGTAATGCGCAGACATGGACGCTCTGTTTAAAGATTGAATAATGATATTGTTCTCGAAGTAGTCTCTTAAGTTTCTGTTTACGGTTTTCCATGTTGCTTTTTGTTTCTGGCGTTCTATTGCTTGTAACACTATATTATCTGTTTTTATTTGCTTCGAGTCAATTCTGGAGAGGAGAAACAAGTTTTGAGGATTTTTAATGCGTGACAACACTGTGTATATCAGTCCATGGCTTTTTACTTTCGAACGGTCGAAGACCAATGTGTGAAGTGTTAATCCTTGAGATATATGAATAGTTCGAGCTGATGCATGTTGAACAGGATACTGTGTTCTTGATACGACATTAAGCATATTTTTCTCGACTTGGAACTCTCTTGTGATTTTTCTTATCGGAGTCCATTTTCTCAGTATAAATTCTGTGAACAGATGTTGGTTCTCAAATCTTGTACGTTGACCTACTCTGACGTTGTAAAACTCAATCCAAATTATTTTTTCGTTTGATGCCTCTGAATGACTCTTGTAAAGTCCATCGACTCCATTTACAAGCCCATCTGTAATGTTTAAGTTTCCGGCGCATAGTTCTACGACTAAGTTTGGTTTCAAATGCAAGGTTTTTTGTAACCCTCCACATTGTTTTGAATCTTCTGGAATCTTTACATATTTTTGGCAACTTTTTGACTTTCTGTAAGCAGCTTCAAATATATCTGGTGTTCTTGGTGTGGCTTCAAATATGTACTTGTTATACGCGTCTTTGCTTTTATTGTCGTAAAACAAATAAGAATAATTATTCAGTGGAGGTGGTTCACGGCAGAAAGAATCGTTCAAGTGTTTAATATCTTCCTCTGTGTGTTCACTTTTGCGTATCCGATTTAAAAT
Source organism: Adiantum capillus-veneris (assembly GCF_014529385.1). NCBI lineage: Eukaryota > Viridiplantae > Streptophyta > Polypodiopsida > Polypodiales > Pteridaceae > Adiantum > Adiantum capillus-veneris. Next base: position 100,296,061 of record NC_140951.1, read on the forward strand.
TTCAATGAATCTTATATTTTCTTGTCGCATTGGTTGTGTTAGTTCGTATTGCTTGATATGTGAGTGCCAAAATGAAACGAGCAATGTGTTGAGTATGTTTTTGTGGTATGAGAAGATCCAGCTATCACGAACAGGACTTGCTTGACAAAGATCTCCACAGAGGATAACGTCTATGCCTGCAAATGGTTTATCATGTATTTTTTTTATAGCGCAGAGTCGTGCATCAGCTTGTTCGAATAGATTACATCCAACGAGGGAGATCTCATCAATAACCACTAACTATAAATTTGCATACTGTGTAGAGAGTTCATCTAAATTTTCCACGCTCAACGAGGTTTGGTCACTCGCTATCAGTGGTAGACGGAGAGCAGAATGTATCGTGGTTCCGCCAATATTGAATGCTGCTTTTCCAGTGTATGCCATCAATAAAATTTTAGTAGATTCAATGTTTGCAGGCAATTTAAAATTGTAGTGCCGCAGCAAGCCTTGAACCAATAGTAACAGTAAAAAAGTTTTACCAGTTCCAGTACCTCCGGTCAAAAACAGGTGTATTGCTTTGTTTGGATCTGTTCATTTTCTCAGCATGATATCATCGAATAAAAGACGTTGTCGGGTATTCAGCATTTGTAAGCCTTCGTTTAATTGTTTATTTGAAATTGCTATCAGCTTCGTTATTGCTAGTTTTCTGTTGTTGGTAGTGTTCAAGTCTGGAAGATTTGAAGTGATGTTGTCGTGCATATTTTTGAGTGAAGAAGCAAAGGAGCATGATGTTGATGCTGTTGCAACTTGTGAGATATTATTTTCGTCTATAATATCTTTGCTAAATTTTTTCTCGTTGTAGGATACAAGATCTAGATGACGTTTATATATATCTGCCCATGTTTCAGAGCAATGAAGATGTTGATTCTCGTCATTGTTCCAAGATAAATACAACAAGCATTGTTCTCGATAAAAGTTATTGGGATCTTTATGCTTGTCGTATCGAACGTAACGAATGATTCGGTTATCTTTCAACGAAACAATTTTGCATCCATAATGCTTTTAGCACGAGCAAAATTCTGCCAAGCAGATATTATGCAAGTACGTTGGTCTTTTGCTATATTTATCGACGATGTTTTCAAAAAATATGTCATGGCTGTCTGGATCTAACTGTTTCAGTGTTTCTTTTCTTTTTAAAATAAGCGAACGCTGGTTTGGAGGATTTGTGTTGATGAAAACAAATTCTCTAGTAGAACTGTGCAAAGGTGAAGATAAAACAATATAAGCAGCTTGTTGTGCACTCAATTGTTGCATATTTAAAATCGTATTTCCAATGCGCCGTAATCTTTCAACAGTGTTGGCATTATTTGCGATACAAGTATCGATTTCAGCTTTAATAGTTGTTATCAATGTAGTATCCATTTTTGTTATGTATGATGAGCAGTATGCAGCAGCACCATACGCGTTCACTATGTATTGGATGTCGGTATTAGCGTTCCATAATTCTGAAATTTTTGGATTGAAATTATTTGTAAAAACGTCTCTTGTTCTTCGTCTCATTAGCACGATCGGTGTCACAATTTTTGATCGAATTGCGAATACGTAATCGTCGAAAGAAAGTTCTAATTCTTCGAGCCAATTCTTGAAATCAACTGGTAATTCATCGAGTTTGATTGTTTCGAGGAGTTCTTTGATTCTCTTAAGATTTTTCTTGTGCTATTTGTTATGTTTTTCTTCTTTTTGCAATGGTTTAAGTACACAAGTGTAAGGCATTGGGTATCGGGGGAAATCAAAACAACATTTTTTTTTCAAGCAAGTTTTTCGATGTGCGTGTTGTTGAACATCTCTCAAATCTTCCTGAAGAAGGTTCTTGTCAGTGCTAATGCATTTTTCAATGAATATCGTTACACTATTTGTATTTGCATCAGTTAGCTGAGGTGCATTTTCAATCCATATTAGACCATGATCGTGTTGACTGCCACGACTTTGGAATTCGGTCACAAAAAGTAGTCTTTCACTTTTCCTCCCAGTATGTTGTTGTCTTTGTTGAGTAGTTTTTTCAAACTTTAAAATCTGTGTAAATAATATCTAGAACATGTAATCGGTCCGATCGCACGAGACGTCTAATGTAGGCATTTTCTGTTTCGTTTTCATCTTTGGTCATGGGAGAGAGTTTTTCTAAACAATTAATTAGTTCTTTCCAGCATCTCTCTACAGCCGAGAAAGTGACAAAAAAGGTAGGAGGACCTAGTTGTCTTATCATCGCGAAGATATTTTTTTAAAATCTTTTGCTTATAATCTGGAGAAGTTCTCAAAGCTTCATAATCTCTGTAACCTATCTTCGATCAAATAATTATGTTGACGTTTGTATCGTGCAACACATCTCGGGCGTGAAGAACGATCCCTTCGAGTTTAACCTTTCTTAGACAGACCTATATAGGCGAAATAATTTGTTGTGTCATTATTTTCACTGCTTTAAAGAACAAGTTTTCTATATCCAATGCAAATCGTCTGTCCCCATGAAGTAATTCCCATTTTGCAATTTTATGATAGTTTTTAATTGCTAGATCGTGATACTTATGTGGTTCACCGAAGAATATCTTTGGAAAACCTAGTTCTTCACAAAATGTGTCTTTTAATAAACCAAGTGGATGATTTCCTTCACTAGGTGCAACGTGCAAAATCTTATCGTTGTAATCAATGATCTGTTGTGCCGATGTGAACTGATAAATGAGAATATCGTGATAATTCTCATCATCCTCGTCGTCATCATTGCACCTTGCAAGACAAACTGAATGCGCCTTTTGCAAGAGGGTAATATGTCGTAACCAATTCTCATTCAAGCTTATGTTCTCTTTCACGTAAAGATCGGAATGTAGAAACTCTTTTAGCGCTTCAAGAGTGAGAAGTGGACGCACTAGTCCGCTCAAATAACAATGGTTGTATTCTAGTTTTCTCTTTAAACCTACAAGAATCGAGTTTTCTTCATCAATGAATCGAGGCAAGCTTACTTGTGTTTCGGTAACGTTTGCTAGCACGTTCACAATACTTCCATGTAAACCGTATTGTCCGTCGTATGTTAACTCTCATATTTTCGAGAACAGTATTCGAGGTGCGATCAATCTTTTTTCTAACTTGTTTAGCTTTTGTACAGTTTCATTCTTGTCGTTCAACCCGATTTCTTGTAAAGATTTATAAGTTATTGCTGGTTTTCTTCTCTTTCTTTTGCAAGCTTCACAAATTCGTGTGAAGGTGTCGCTAGCTTTCTTTTTTTTCGTCAATGTTATTTGGTAACAAAAAAGCATTCTATTGCAATGCTCACATAAGGTTGAAGGAGTATCCTGTATTTCTTTTAAATACATTTCCAAAGGTGTATCACTGAAACGCAATCTCTTTTTCGAGCAGGGTTTGTGTTCCTCAGGAGAAATATCTTGATATGAATTTCTCAAGCGTTTTACCTTTGTTATTATCGTTGTTTTTGTACGAAGTGTGTTGGTTTCTTGAGACAAATACTCTTTGGCGACACATTTGTTACTGTCGTTAGGATACAAAACCAGTAACACACAAAGTTTTGAAACTTCAGAAGATATCCAAATTTCAGATCTTTTCGACCCTGATGCAGGTTCGCGCATAGGATACACGTACAAAGTCCCATCGATGTCTGTGACCAATATTCGATGTTTCATACCGTCATGGTTGCATGCACCGACGATAAATTTCTTTTGCTTCTTACGATGTCCACTATGTAAAACCACCTCAATGCACAAGCGGTTCGCTTCACTGAAAAGCTCGATTATATGAATAGTTAGTGCCAAGGAATTGCGAGAGGTTTTTAGCAACCTATAGACTCTATCGTAAGTTATTTTGGTTATGCTACTGTTGTTTCCCACCATGAGAGAGTTTATTACATTTGTCGATGCGGTTTGTTGTTCCATTTGAAAGAGGGCATAAGCAGCTAAGTTTCTCAGAAGATCTGTCGGTGCAATTGTTGTTTTTGTAATATACTGGAAAACAATGAATATATCAACATTTTGATTGTATGTACACAAGAAAGATTCATCGACGCCAAGTTTTTTAATGTCGTCAATAGTGGAGATAGCCATTGTTTGAGTGAACTGAATGAGCATAGAGAGAGAGAGAGAGAGAGAGAGAGAGAGAGAGAGAGAGAGAGAGAGAGGGGCGGGGGGGGGAGAGTTTCTTATCCAACTGTAGATAGAGAAAAGGGAAACGAGAGAAATATGCGAATGACTGGAAGTAGTGAACCTCTATCTGCAATACTGTAACTGACAAACACAAGCAAGGGAGTCTTTATGAATAATACTGAAATAGATAGATAGCCAGAGAGAGAGAGAGAGAGAGAGAGAGAGAGAGAGAGAGAGAGAGAGAGAGAGAGAGAGAATCCAAAGCTGTTGGCTACTGGAAATAACGGGACTCTTTACATGATCATGTTTGAGAGAGAGAGAGAGAGAGAGAGAGAGAGAGAGAGAGAGAGAGAGAAAAGACAGTTGGTTCACTAACGACAGAGAGGCCTATGCACAATACTTAGAGAGAGAGAGGGAGGGGGAAAAATGAGTGAATAAAGAGAGAGAGAGAGAGAGAGAGAGAGAGAGAGAGAGAGAGAGAGAGAGACGGGAAGGGAATCTCGAAAACGGTATGAAAGCAGAGTTGCAAGTCTTTTTACAGAGGTTTTTTTTTTTACAAGGGTTTTTGTACAAGGCTTTTTTGGTGCATTCAAGACCATGAAAAGGAAAACTAGATCGAAACTCTCTAAGAGCTTTACCAGTATTATTTATATACAATGGTAATTTCTATTCTACTTCCAAGACCTTTACCCTGGATAAAAAGCCGTCATATTTCCTGCTAGGCTGATTTTGAACGTGCCAGTGCGTGTTTTTTGATGCGAAGATCTCCCTTGCAACTATTGGACTTTTAGAATACAAGCTTTGAAAAGTCTTGCCCAAAGCCAAGACCTCATCAACAATGAGTCCAACTAGTTGTGCAGAAATGACAGGACCTTCGCGTGGCTTTGATCTGCACTTGAAGCTTGGGAATCTCGTAGCTTGTGGTGGTCTTTTGGCAAGTGACACAGAAAAGACCTTCCATCGTTTTATGAACCTTGTTCGATTTGCAAATGACACATAGTGTCTCTAGAAGAACACCATTTATATTAGGGAAACGCAAGACACCGAATACCTCCAGGTCAAAAGTGATAACGAAAAAATTACAAAGAAAGTCAGTACAGTTTCTAGGCAATCAAGTTATCTAACATTACCTGTTTTCCGTAGCCAAGACTCTCAACCTGTGTCTTGTAAGTTTGTAAGAGATCAGATTGTAGATGCTTGCTATGAACAGGCACCAAGATCGTGAGATCCAAAACAGACAGCGTATTCTCATGACCTAAGAAAGCTCCGACATTCCTTGCAACAAAAGTTTTCACTTCTCCATTGTCAATATCCCTCTTGATAGACTTATACTCTTCTTTGTGATCGTTGACAAAAGTCAGCTGAAACAAGTACACGTTAAAAATCACGAAATCTTATCCACCCAAAGAAGTGCAAACGATTTTAATGTACGAAACTTACAGTTGCTCGATCTTTGGGAGTAGAACCGTCATCCACCAGTAGTTCTCCACGAGTGGAGTTGGTGTACATTTCAAAACTCTCACTCTCAATAACAACAAAAGCAAGCGTACCCAAATAACTTTTTGCACCGCTTAGACCCGCACTTGCCGCCTCATCTAAGAAAAATCTTATCTTCATTTCTGGGTAAAAGCTCAAGCGAATTGGAAACGAAGCAATGCAAGTGACGATCGAGGTAGCATCCAGGTAAAGAGAGAAAGGTGACGTCCCACCATCTGCCTTGTTCTTTGTTTTGATTGTTGAACCCTCTATCCGCACAAAGCTACCAACACTCAAAAAGAAAGCAAATTGACTTATCAAAGATGAACCGACGACGACAGTGATTGTGTGTGGAGTTGTGCGAATCCACAAGATCAGTCTTGAAGAACTTCACAATCTTTGGATCAAAAAGCTTGAAAGTACCATAATTGTTCAGCACACACCCCTCAATTGCAAATCTAGGAGTGATGTCAGAGAGGTCAGTTATATGTAAAAAAGGCACATTATGCTCTTCAATAGAAGGTTCTTGTTGTGGGAAAGGGTTGGCTTTCACTTCATCTTCTTCAGTGTCAATTAAAGCATCTACAAAACAGTACAGGAGAACATGATAAACGATTTATATTAAAAACAAGTATATGGTCAAATTTTTTTGGTTTTATATATACCATGTCTCTCGATCTTAACGACATCCATCTTTGCTTTTTGCGCTTTCGAGCATCCAACTTGTGCACCTATTGAAAAAGAAAGGGACACTGTAAAATGTAAAAGGTAATCGAATCTCGTATACACTTTCTTTAGAAAAAGGTAGAAATCAACGCACTGCAAGCTTGCACTTTGCCTTTCGAAAGAGATGGCTGGATAGCAAAGTTTGGTTCACTGTATACACTACGCTTGCGAGAAGTTGTCGGAGTGCTTGCAGATGACTCACTTGCATCAATGCGTACACATTCACGTTTGGAAGTTCCACTTTTTGGATAGCAATACGTGCAAGGGCAACATTTTTTTCGGCTCTTCAAAACGAATATGTTCAAGTAAGAAGACCAAAAGCACAAAGGACACCGCAAGACCTATACTCCATACTGTCAATCTCCAGGCTTTGCACGCCACCACGGCTATAGGCCATATTTCAACGCACTTACTCACTTTATCTACATAACACAAACAAATGAAAAAAATTGAGAACACTTCTGAACTATGATTTTGTCACCAATTATCCAAACTAAACCTACAAAGAAGAGAGAGTCAGAAAAGGGGGGGAGGGGATTGCATCTTTCTGATACCACGTATCCCAAACAAACCATTGTCTTTTAAAGGGGCACAAGAAAGAGGGAAGGCGACATCCACACCCAATAAACAGAAGTGAAGAGAGTAGTGAAAAGGAGGAAAGGCATTTTGAAGCAACAAGAACCTTCACTACATCGATTCAATATAGAATAGTGCCACTCGACAATAATGGAGAGAGGAGAAAAAGTGAATGTCATTTTTCTTTAGTGATGACAATCCATATTGTACCACCAATCCATCATAAAGCACGACACCGTAAAGAAAACTAACGGCGCACAAATTGTATTTTTTCAACCTCGAACAGAGTCAACAAGGTCAGAGAGAGAGAGAGAGAGAGAGAGAGAGAGAGAGAGAGAGAGAGAGAGAGAGAGAATTGGGGGGAAGTGGATAGAAGAGAGGGGGGGGGGAGAGGGAGAACAAGCGACGACCAATGCAAGATGCAAGGTTGCAATGCTCAAGGCAAGCGGGGAGGGGAAGGGGGGGGAGAAAAAGGAAGAGGACAGGAAGACCTAGCCGAGAGAAGATTTCACTTGTCATCTATATATATATATATATATATATATATATATATATATATATATATAGATAGATAGATAGATAGATAGATAGATAGATAGACAGAGAGAGAGAGAGAGAGAGAGAGAGGGAGGGAGGGAGAGAGAGAGGGGGGGGGGGGAATCGACACCAAGGTTGCGTCAGTAGACTCGTGACACGAGAAGAGCCCACATTTTGAATCTCGCGAATTTTTTTTAGACACGGGAGGAGAAAAGAAGAGGGACAAGTAGGGAGAAAAAGGGGGAAGGGAATGCTCGACGTGACCTCAACGCGTTCACACGTAGCACACTATGAAACGCCACCTTCAAAATCCCTTACACAACAAATACGAAACATTACACATGTAAATGATCACACACAACTGAAAAGACATAGAACAAGGAAACACACACGGTAGACAGCATTCTGCAAAAAAAAAACTAATCAGAAGGCCTTCAATCCATGGTTGCTGCATATCTTGACTGCCTTGCCTTTAGATCCCTTTTCCTCTCAACTGTCAATGGTCACAAGCAATACATGCAAGTGATGACGCGAGCGACAAGAAACCATCCCAAACAGTTGCATGCATTTACACAAACAAATGCACCCAATCGCCAACAAACGAACACGTTCCCACCATTTAGAAATCTATAAACATACTCCGAAAAAAAGACATCATAACGTAGTCAACAAGACGATTCAGAACACAGTCAACAACATGAAATCACATCAAAGCCTTCAGCAAACCTTTTGCCATGCGTTGCACTTGACCACCAGCAAAAGAAATCTTTACACATGCTCGAGAAAAAATACTAGAAAACAGCGAACAACACTATCCAGAACACAGCTTCATGATCTGGAAAACAGAGATTGAGGTGAAGAAAAGAAAGGTGAGTCTCACCGTGACATTGCCTGGCTTTTCTTGTGTATCGGCTTTTCTAAATGAGCATGGACTTCATTATTAACTCACCATACACAAAAATACCACAAAGAGGTTTTCCCCTTTCCACACCTTGGCTGATGAGAGGCCATGCACCAACCACAGAAAGTAACAGCAGGCAAAACTCAAAAAGGACAACACTAAACATCCCCGGCAAAGCACAGGCCAGATCCAACCATTTCATACTTGCAAGAGTCATGCAATTATTCTTTAATGGTCCATTACTGTGAACCATACACTGCACACACTACCCCAAGAACCCATTCCCAATCTAACTGAACCAGCATCTAGCCTCTTCTTGGCTTGAAGAAGATCTCTCAAACCCAAAAAGGCAGCTATGACACCCAGAATCGAGCAAGTCAACCACACAAACAACCAACCACATTACAAACAGTCCCCCAGTACCTGTGTCCAACAACTTGCAACACAAGAGATTGTTATTACTTCGAAGAGCAGCCTAATTAACGAAATTACCCACCTGTATAAGCTATGCATGCAAGACCTGAACATGATCTCTGAACTGATCTTGTGTATGCAAATGAGCTCATGCTCTGCTCACAAGAACTCGCGTCCCAAGACCGTCCCAAGACCAAACATTTCTTTATGAACACCTAAATATCCTACTGAAATTGACGCTCGAAGAGCATGCCTTGACGCAGTACAAGCTGATCCACCACCTCAGAAAGAGCCACATAACCCCTGCACTCTTTCCCCTTTCTGCCAACACTCATCGACCAACTCCTCAGTGCCTAATTCTGAGTCGCGCAGGAGAAAAAAACAGTCAGCCCAGTTAGTGCCTGATTCTAAGCCACACAAAGGAAAAAAAAAAACAGTTGGCCCAGCGAGAGGCCGAGCTCAGAGGGCGGTACTGGCCGGTTTCCAATCAGAAGCAGGAACTCTGCAGTAAGATGACAAGCTAGTGCACGTCACATCCTACTATTACATAGCAACCAAATAGCAATCCAAAGTTCTAGGAAGAAGGGAGGGCATCATTCAATTTCATTAGACATATTAAGGACGGGCACCTGCACTATGATTGAGGCCAGAAATCAATTTTCTAGTGATATCTTTTCTTGTACTGAATACCAGATAGTCCTATCTCATCGTCACATCCTATGGTAGATGGGTTGCTGTATGCACTTTCAGCCTTAGTCGAAGTGCGCTCAATACATGCAATCCAACTATCGGATGGTGTGCCGACTATGGATATTGCACCACATACAAGGCTTGAAGGAGGAAGAATCCTCCAACCATGGATGCACATGCATGGCTTGAAAGAGGAAGAATAGCGCCACAATTTCTGCTCCTTCTATTGCCAATTGGCACCTTGAGGCAGCAGGGCAATCGCGGTGGCTTCTTTCGTCGCATAGGATATGAGAAACTGTCAAACTCAAAGAACAAGCACAAAGCAAAAGAATTAACCTATCAGAAACCCTGCGCGGGTGTGTTGATGTTCACACCCAGAACCCTACAATGCATGAAGCCCTAATTTTATACACAACCAGTTTTCTCATCGTCCTTGTTCTCAGAAGTTGTGGCTCAGCGATCCGGGCATCTTTCTTAGAGCAGAAACGGTAAGTGGCGAGAGGTTTGTGAATTTATGAGCTTGCAAATTAGGTGAGTAGATCTAAAGGAAAAACCCCTCGATGCTGGTCGAGAACAAAATTTCTTTGTGTACTCTTTAGCTTCTTCTTCTCGAAGCTGTGTGTGAGCGTGCCTGTGACCCTTAACTTAACAATTTGATGTTGTACACTAGGTTAGTTCACAAAGAACATCACGAGCCTGAAAGAAAAACAAGATGAATTGTGCTTGCAAGGACTCCACAAACTCTTTTTTGGCAAGGCAATATGATGAGGTAATTTCTCCTCACGTATTCCCACATACCTCAACTGAGTATGAATAAAAGTAAAGCCACCTTTCGACAGAAAGCAAAAGGAAAATAAATTGAGGCTATGAACAAAAGCAAAGCCACCTTTACACAGAGAGCAAAAAGGAAAATAAATTGAGGCTATAATCTTCAACCCTTCATTCCCTACACAGAACGCAATGGACTTCAACACAATGATATTTCGATGATGTGCCTTCAATTACTACAGAGACGAGACAGCAGTCATGAATCAGTTTCGCATGGCAGTGCATGGAAGGATCAAAACACAACATAAGACATGCTCAAGAAAGAGAGCAGCACCTTACACGTAGGCCTCGAAAACAATCAACAATTACAACCTCAGAAATGGTGAATTTAAAGCCCTTACAGTCCCCAACCAGATTTGGGAATCACATGCAACCCCATCACGCAATGATGAGCCAACTCCACCAAAGCAGTCTGAGCAGAATTGGCACAGCATGGTACCGTCACAAAGGCTGTAGAGACCGAACCTTCCATCGCAATCAGCGTCGATTTCATTCCCTACACCAACGTCAGCAAGGAGTCTCCATGAGCGAGAGACGACAAAAGACCAGGTCCACAGCCCCCCGAATCGGGACGCGGACACGCGCGAACGAGAAGAACACAAAAGGGGCCTCTGCATCTCACGCGCCAGAGAAAGTGGCCGTAACCACGTGGATTCCCAAATAAGGGTAAAAGCAGGCCTAAAGTCCAACCAGTAGGCAACCGACACGTGTGTGCCCCAAGTTCAAGGCAAACGCTAAGGCTGCCAGTATGGCAGGCCAAAAATAGCAATGCGTTGTAAAAGAAAATAGCACTTGGGGCTTTGCCAGCGCGAGGAGTGCAGAGACGAGACGAGAGCGCGCGAGGAGATCTCTGCAGAGCAGAAGTGCAAGGTATGCAAATTTCTACGTGTGTGTGTGTGTGTGCACGCGCACGCGCATGCGACCCAAATGTGTAGATGGATGCAGTTGATTTTACAGAGAATCAAAAAAGGGAGATTCGCCATCCGTGTTACTATGGCTCTCTTGCCAAGCTTGGTCTTGTTCCACATCCCCATCTTGCCAAGCCTGATCTTGTTCAGGGTAGCTTATTGCTTCCATTGCATCTCGGTGGACTTGGTTAGGGCTTTCAGTTATGTCTGCATTCACACGAACATGTGTTTAAAGGTTTCGAGCATGATCATTAGAAACTGAACTTGTTAAGTTGTGTGGCCCCCATGCCTACTTTGAGAGTTCCTTCTTGATTTATGGCGCTATATTTCCATCAGGAAAAAACTCAGAAGAATCTTCCTTCATAATGTCTTCTAATTGTCTTTTCGACGCCATGCCAACAAGATGTAGCTTAGCATCGCCTACTAATTCCATTTGTTGGTCTAAATTACCTGCTGCATCCAACTTCCCCAATTGGCTGTAGAGAGGTTTGGATTCGACACTGCTATGTCTCCGACGAGTTTCGTGAAACTTAACACCTGCTCGAGAGGGTGAGTAAAAGTGACTCCCAGCTTCCATAGCCTTTGTCGCTCCCTGCCAGAAGGAAGACCACGTTGTCCAGGCAAAAACAGGGCATATTATATATCTCTACTTGTATGTCATGCAATGACAATGCCACCTTTATTTTGGGATGGCCAACTAGATGTGACACCCTGTTATTGCAGAGTGATGGGCTTAGAAGAGTGCACTCTTGAGTCCTAGGTGAAAGAATCCACAAGATTTCAAGGACATGGAATCTTCTTGCTGCTTTTGCATGCATTAGGCATGTAGTTGTGAAACCTTTTGAGGATGAGAGAGCTTTTGTTTTGATGCGACGTGTGATGGACAGTCTTTGAGGCCTTGTTGGTGATGGAGACATAGTAGCTGCCTGAAATCTGCTTGAAATTAAGCTATGAAGATTTCTTGCTCCATAGCTGCAATTTCTTGGGCAGCAGGAAGGAATCTATGCATTATGAAATTTGGCATAGAAGGCTCTTCTTTGTCAATGTGATCTTGACGCAAATGCTCATGTAAGCTTACCATGCAGAGCATAATAACACACTTCCAGTCGAGGTGTGCGCACAAGCATCCGCAACCGCCAAAGAAATGGCCGATATGGAGCTTTCCTCCTCCCAACTTGTCTGCTTTGTTGCAGAGCGATGGGCCTAGAAGAGTGCACTCTTCAGTCCCAGGCAAAAGAATCCACAAGATTTCAAGGACATGGCATCTTCTTGTTGTTTTGCATGTATTAGGCATGTAGTTGTGGAACCTTTCGAGGTGTGACGAACGGTCTTTGAGACCTTGATGGCAATGGAGACATAGCAGTTGCCCGATTTTTGCTTGCAATTAAAGCTATGAGCTTTCTTGCTCCATAGCTGCAATTTCTTGGCCAGCAGGAACGAATCTATGCATTATGAAATTTGGCATAGAAGGCTCTTTTCTGTCAATGTGATCTTGATGCAAATGCTCATGTAAGCTTACCATGGAGCTTGCATCTGACGACAATGAGCTTGTATCTCAGGTCAACAACATAGACTGTCAAGAATTGCATTCATGCATCTCAACTCCATCCATAAGAACCCATGATACAAAGCATACTGTACAGATGGAAGATATTAGCCTAGAGATCTGCACCCTCACCCTCTGCACAAGTACAATTCTCGGGCCTTTGACATCTCTTGCTTCATCGGCAAGGTCTGCTCCTCGCAATTTGTTTGATTGGAGACTCATGCAAAGGATTGGAAGGATGAGGAATCTCTTGTGACTCTTCATGTATGCTTAGAGGATAATTGCTCTGTACAATGTCGTTCTGACTCTGAATCGGTCAAAAATTGTGTAAATGCCTCTTGCAACTCCAAGCCTTTCTCAAAAAATATGTCTGTGTGTGTGTGTGTGTCTCCCCTACGTGTATGTATGTGTGTATGTGTCTACACTCGAATGCAACAAATGGGACCATTTTCCTCTGTTTCTATGACTAAGTGTAAGCATCTCTCTCTCTCTCTCTCTCTCTCTCTCTCAGGCAGTGCCACCGTTGGCAAGTTAGTGCCAACTTTGTTTGAGACGTCATCAGCTTGACCACATCCTTGGACGTCTTTGCCAATAAGTCCTTGGGCTGCTCGCTTGCCTCTTTACTTGTGCACTTGCCCCACCCGCCACAATGCTATATTCATAGCAAGTAGCAAAGATTTTAGTAACTCTGAGAGAGAGAGAGAGAGAGAGAGAGAGAGAGAGAGAGAGAGAGAGCGCTTGTTCTCTATGAGCATAGACAGGCATGCAGAGGGAGTCTCTTCTTGATTTAATAAGTATGTTATTCTCAACTCTTTTGTTGTTTTGTTCAGAGGTATCCATGGCTGGAATCTCCACTTCAAGCAGGTTCTATTTATTTTCCTTTTGTCTGATTTTAAAATGTATTTGTATATTTGTAGCATTTTGACAAATTGCATGTGCAGCAGCAAGTGCACAGATGCTTCTGACCCAGCATTGATCATGAGTGACTCGGAGTCTTGTGCTATACAAGATTGGAAGAGGTGCAATTTGATGCGACTTGAAATTGAGTAACACCTCACGTGTTTTTTTTCCCCCCGAGAAAAAGATCCTTCAATTATCTTTCCCATTTATTCTAAAGTATGCATTGGCTTATGGTTTTCAGCATCGTCTTAGACACTTGGATTGAGAATCCCAGGTAAATGTTTATTTTTGCCTTTACATTTGCTTAAGAGTTATTTAGATGGGGAACTGCCGATGTTCATCTTTTTTTTAGGGAGCTTGCAAAAAAATTGAGTGTTGTTGATTGGGAAGAAATGTCGGATGAGCATTATGATCGATTTGTGACTGCGTTAGGTTGTGGCGGAGTATCCTTCGAGTGGTAGGTTTTATGGCAGTAGTTGTATGGATAGTTGAAAATTTTATGCTTTCATAATAGGTGGATGTTTATAGGTTCTCTGATGTGAATTGCTATCTCGCTTTGAGGCGAAGAGATGGGAGAAGAGCAAAAGATGTCACTCAGAAGCTTGAAGAGGAAATTAAAGATACAGATCTGGTTTCAGTCATGAAAAGGTGCAGGTCAAGCTCGAACGATGAGTGTGAACCACTTGATGAGGAATTGTGTGGTCTACCTCCATTCTCGAAAGAGAAAGCTGACAAGAACCATCGTGTGGGGAGGAGTAAGCACTCAGTCAACTAATCCCTAGCTTGTCAACCCAAAAGTTAATTTTGTATAAATTTCGAATGTGAGCCCTTAGCTCAAGGATCAATGCAATGACCTAGTCGAGCAGCTAGTTTTCAACCCATGTTCTACAAGACATCGATCTTTAAATCAAGATGATCTATTTCGTTCGGTTTTCTTTTGATGCATACTTGTCATTCTCTTGTAATGAGCATATTGTTTATAATATATTGGTCCTTTAAGGGCTTGGATGTGAAGTTGTCTAGTCGTTTGCTAATTTCATTATTGAATATTGTGATGACTCGTAATTTTGTCTACTACTTGATCTGGTTTGTTGTGAATGTGTTGCTGAGTCGTCAACGTTGAGATTGCCTTGGCGTTTGAATCCATAAATTGATTAAAATTGGTTTGCTCTTTTTGCTGATATAGAATAGATTATTTGGTGGTGCGTCATAAGGGTCGACTCTCAAAGAGTACGTATGTTGGTGTCTAGATTGGTTCTAGACTTATGCAGTGTTACATCAGATTGAAGGTGATTGACCTTAACAACTGATATGTAAGAGCTGCAATGTATCTTTCTGTTTCAAACTAGTTGATAACAAGTTCATTTATGAAGCTTTGTGATTCACATATACAGATTCATGTTGTTTGATCTTTTTCACTGGTCGTCAAATTCTCTTGTAGATATTGAGATGGAGTTGGAGCGGAAGAGGGGAAACAATAGCGTGAAGGTGGTGGCTGGAACAGATACTTTGTTCACAAGTGATCAAGGTCATGGTCTACTCCATCTTCCTGTGGGTTCTAAAGTGGCTATTGACACGAGCATACTCATTTATCTGGCTCAACGAGGTGTGGAAGCTTTCAAGACAAAAGCAGAGATTGTGGAAGAGGTGTTTTGCCTGCCAGTGGAATTTGTGGTCGCGCAATCTGCGTTTACAAAGCTGCTCTACGTATTATTGAAGAAGAGCAAGCAAATCTCTGGCGCGGGCTCCGCTGAGGATTGCAAGAATCCTCGCCAGTTCCGCCTCAAGTCTATCATAAGATTGTATGAGTTTTTGAAGCGCTATGAATTTGCACAGGTGAGAAATCGGAGATTCTTGCCGGTTCTTATTGAATTCTATCTTCAGCATGTTTTGAATGTTTGAAATGTCATGAATGTGCACAGGCTGAGTGTTCTTGGGGTGCTTATCTCCATTGTAACAGACTTGGACACTCCAAGTCAAGAATCAACCGCGACAGCACCAAATAACCACTTCAAAACAATTCACAGATCACAATAGATTTGCACTGGCCCGGCGGAGTTCCGTGCCTAGAGATATTGGCCCCAAAGACTGGCGCCCCTTTCGGTATTTCTTTTTATATTAATCAATCATCAAAGTACAAGAGAGCGGTTAGGGTTTCACTCTCAGACTCTGCGTCCAGATGCTCTGAGAAGTGAGGCCCTCACCACTAATTTAAAGGTTACAAGGGATGCCCAAAAGCAGAGCCCCAAAAGCTTTTAAAATCAAAAGCATCAGTTCTCTCTCTCTCTTAGAGAGTCTTTTCTTTTTTTTTAATAAAAAAAAGCAAAAGCAAAATTCGCGTCGCTCATCATTTTCCAAATTTTTTTTTTTTAATAATCCGCCTCCGCGATTTTCGGAATTTAGGGTTTTTAGCAAAAATTAGGGTTTGCAAGAATTTTAGGGTTTTTGGCAGAAATTAGGGTTTCTGCTGTCCGCCACGTCATCACTTTGTGACATACCCCCCTCTTGAAAGCATTGTAATCGACCGCGATTACGCCTGCAAAACCGACAAAAGTCATAAACCGTCTTAGCAGACACTGATTGTTAGTACCTACGTACTAGGAACGCACATCTAGCACATGTACAAAATCGATAGTCACATCACACGACATCACCAGACATCACAGGACATCACATGACATTCAACATTCATTCGGATCTTAGACCATGATTTATCGGCAATGTAGCTAGCAATCACATCTAGGTCCAATCGGGACCTCATCGATGTCCGATTGACTAACCCCTATTGCAACCATGTCCATTCGAGATCAATCGACCAAAATGTTGCAGTCATTTCGGCTATCAATTCCTGCACTCACAAGAAGTCAAGAACAAATCAGTATCATAATCAGGAATTCCATTTCATAAAGTCATCCAGCAGAATATTGTCAGCTCTCAGTATCCCTGAAGCTCAAAGAGACATCAGTGACTTTAGTATCAAAATCGAGGCATCTGTTGATAAAGGAGTGGAGTAACTCCCCTCTTGTGCATCCCACTGCACCAGATCTTCGGCCAAGCTGAGTTTCTGGGTTCCGTTTGGAGTAGACTATGCTAAACCAAAACATCGAGGTAAAGTTTCACAATCCGAGGAGTATCTGCTAGGTCCTCCTCCTCCATCCACTTCGCATCAAATGCAGGAAAGTTCTTGAACTTAACCAAGAACCGCCTTCGGACTTTACCTTTCTTCGTATCATTATGTGCCAAAATCTGTTCAGGAACAAGGATCTCCTCGTTTTCTTCCACTTCGGGTTGCTCATCAGGCTCCCCATCATCAGGCACATCACCCTTAACAGGTTTCAAGAGACTCACATGCAATGCATTATGAATCCTCCAAGTATCTGGCAGTTCCAATCGGAAGGAGACATCATTTATCTTGTCAGTAATCTGGAAAGGTCCGTAGTATCACATACTAAGCTTTGGAAAAAGCCTCTCCTTTCCCTTTTTCTTTCTTAGGCGTGCCTTCTCAAAAGTAAGAGCACCCAATCATCCTCCTTCAGTTTCCAGTTGCGAAGATGGCGATCCGTTGCCTTTTTCTGTCGTTCTTGAGACTCCTACAAAGTCTCGCGAACCTTGGCAAAAGCCGTATCCAAATCTCGCGAAAATTCATCCGCTTCAAATTTCTAATCTTTCGTACTCAGGAAGGATGGAACCTTCGCAGCAGTTTCAACAATCTCTCATGGCGTCTTCCCCGTCGAAGAGTATATCGTGTTATTGTAGACAAATTCCACCAAAGGTAAGTTCTTTTCCCATTGAGTCTTCTGATGCGAGATACAAGACTTCAATAAATCTAAAATCACTGAATTGGCAATCTCAGATTGCCCGTCAGTCTGCAAGTGGAACGATGACGAGAACTGCAACCGCGTGCCAATGTTCTCCCAAATTGCCTTCCAAAACAAACTCATAAATCTGGGGTCTCTGTCGGAGACAATTGTCTCAGGCGTGCTATGTAATCGGAAAATCATCGTGATCATTCTGTATTCTCGGGAGATAAAAAAAAATGAAATCCATTTCAATATTTTCCCACGGGCGGGTGGGTATGGGTAAAGGCTGTAACAATCCCTGTGCCTTATGCCTGTCAAACTTCACCTTCTGGCATACCAAGCAACTGCGCACAAACTCTTCCATATCCTTCTTCAGTCTCCGCCAAAAGAAATCTCTCTCTACCCCTTTCATGGTGGTAGCAATGCCGCGGTGACCCGTAAAAGGTGGACAATGGCATTCAGTCATAACCTTTTCCCTCAACGGCTGTGTAACGCACAACATAGTCTTTTTCATCAAGTAGCCTTCCCGAAGGGAGTATCCAGCTACTGTCTCCCCATCCCGTATCCGTGTGAAAATATCTGCAAAACCTGTATCTATGGCACACTGATCGACCATATCCTCGAAGCTCCTATGATGTATCGCGGAAATAGCCAGAACCAACGGTTTCCGAGACAAAGCATCTGCCACCACATTCTTTTGTCCCTGCACATGGACTATCTTGAAGTGGAACTGTGACAAGATGTTTGCCCACCACATCTGCTTTTCCGAAAGCTGCTTCTGTGACAAGAAGTAGCGCAAACTCTGATGGTCTGTAAAGACAGTAAAATCCGCTTCGAGTAGGTAATGCCGCCACTGAGTAAGAGCATGGATAACCACCAAAAGCTCTTTCTCATAAATCTGTGCTGTCATCTCCGGCCTAGAGAACAAACGACTCTCGTAAGCTATGACATGGCCTTCTTGCATCAAGACCGCACCCAGACTACGACCACAAGCATCACAAAATACTTCAAATGACTTCTGCAAGTCCGGCAAAGTCAAATCTGGTCCTGTAGTGAATTTCTCTTTCAATGTCTGAAAGGCAGTCACCTCTGTGGGTCCCCACGAAAAAGGTACTCCTTTCTGTGTCAAGGTATACAAAGGGGAAGCAACCTCTGCAAACTTTCGTATGAACCGCCTGTAGTACGAACACAGTCCCAAGAAGCTTCTAACTTCATGGACATTCCTCAAATCGGGCCAATCACGGATAGTCTCTATCTTGGCCGGGTTCATTTGCATCTCTGGTAGGAAAAATTCACTTTTCTTAGCATTAATCACTAATGTGTGATCTCGTAATGCTTGAAAGACTTGAAGCAGATGATCTCTGTGTTCTGCCTCATTCTTGGAGAAAACAATGATGTCGTCAAAGAAAGTGCCAACAAATAGCCTGTACTCTCGAAAAATCCTATCCATCATCCGATTAAATGTCGCAGGACCATTGGTTAAGCCAAAAGGCATCACCAAAAACTCAAATAACCCAAAAGTCGTCCGAAAGGCTGTCTTGTAGACATCTCCTGGCGCTATCCTGATCTGATGATATCCACTCTTCAAGTCAATCCTGCTAAAGCACGAGGATCCCTGTAACCTGTCGAGTATATCATCGATCCTAGGAATCGGAAATCTGTTCTTGATGGTGATTTCGTTGAGAGTGCTATAATCGATGCACATTCTCCAAGATCCGTCTTTCTTCAAAACCAACAACACTGGAGAGCAATACGGTGAAGTACTAGGCTGGACAAGACCCTTTTCCAAGAGGTCTTTCACTGAGTTCATAATCTTTTCATTCTGTACTCGGCTCACACGATAAGGTGGCCGATTCGGTGGCGTGCTTCCAGATATCAGATCAATGGTATGATCTTCAGGCCCTCTCAAAAGCAATCGGCATGAGCGTGGAGAAAAAAAAATCTTGGCGTTCTTTTCTTCAGGTCAAAACATTTTCAACTTTTATCCATCGTTCAGTTCTCCCAAAAGAATGAGTAAGAAAACTGAAGTTCATCAAGTACAATCTCTAAGCCCTTCATTTATCAAAGTCGCTTTCTCGGCCCGGTAGTCAACAACGGCGTAGTTCTTGTGGTACCAAGGGATCCCGAGTAGAACGTCACTCACGTGCCCTGAACACCCCTGTCATTGCAAACGAAGTTTGCCAATGCTCGGTGTAATGGCAACATCCCATCCGGGTGCCAGTTGAACTACCTCCGCCTGTGGCGTCAGTCTGTCGGGTGTAGTTCCAAATCGAGCCGCCAATTCCAAGTGAAAAGAAGTTGGCCTTGGCTCCTTCAAAAGAGCTTCCTGATCCTTCACTTTGCCCCGAAAGCGGCAAAGTTTGTACTTTCATTCATTAGATTCGGTGCAGGTCCCACGCCATGTGGTACCAGTTTGCTTTTCTATCTGCCTTTTCTGCCACATTCCTCAGGTGCTCTCGAACTCTTAGACCTGTCGTTGTCTTTATCATTCTGTTCTTTCTGTGCCTTATCAGGGCACTTTGCGGAAATATGTCCATGTTCCCCGCATCCAAAGCACTTCCCCTCTCTGATGAAGCGAGCTCTCTCCTCAGGAGTAAGCTTGGGTCGTGCATCCTTTTTTTTTTCTCTTGGTTGCTCTTTTTCATTCTACTTTCATTCCCAGAAGTCTGTTCGGCTCGTTGTGTCATGGCCTCATCTGTGGGGTAGGTCAGACTGCCAGAGTGAATGGCAAAGCCCCGCTTCGCATGACTCATCAACTCCCGAATAGAAGCCGACTTCTGTTCCAAGCAGTGATCTCAGATCTCTGTAGGTAGACCCAAGGTAAACCGCTCAATCTGTTCTTTGAATGAGATCTTCTTGAATGAAGAGGCGGGTAGAAAAGAGCTCCAGAATCTTTCACAATAAGAATTCACTGTATCGCTCTTGGTCATCCGGAGATGGTTCCAAGCAGCTCGTATATCTCGCTCAAACTCTTGAGTCAACCAAGAAGAAATAAAAAGCCTCTTGAATTTCAGCCATGCAATTGGCACAGTCTTGCTTAATAGAAGCGTGGACCACCAAGTGCGAGCATTCCCCTTAAAATAAGAGGCAGCTCTCCGAATCTTGGAGTGCTCTGAATAGCGTCCTCCCGCGAAAGCGATGTCAAACTGCTGTATAAAAGACAAAGTCTTTGAAGCATCGGAGTATCCCGAAAAAGTATCAAACTTAAGTGCTTGGCCACCTTCCTTAAACTCTCGGACTTTCTTGCTTTTATCTTCGAGAAAGTCATACTGGTTGGCTTTGTAAAAATTCCTCTTGTTTGCATAAAAGTTTCCGTTGTCAGAGTCTGAACTGTCCGTAGACGAGTCCTCTGTAGAAGTGTCACTCACTGGGCTTTTTCTTACCCTTTCCGAAGCGTTGTTTCTTGCTTCGCTTTTTGCTTTTCCTGTCTTCTTCGCTAGAGTCTGAAGAGCTAGAAGAACTGTCAGAAGAAGAAGAAGAACTGGGTAGGCCTTCAAACTTGACGCGCTTCTTCAGTTTCTTTGCCTTGTCGAATGTTGACCGACGACCCAAATATCCCGGGAAGTCAGTGCCTTTCTTCTGCTTTTTGCCGTGCTTTTTGTCCTTCTTTTGCACGTCAAAAAGCTGAGCAATCCGTGCATCAACCACGTTCTCTAGTTCCTTCTCCGTATATTTCTTGGAGGCAGAAGATTTCTTGAGAGCGGGTTTCGGGAGTGGTGTTGTGGTTTTCTGCCACTCTGTCTATACCTCTTCCAAAGAGGTCTGGTTCATATATTTTGCCATCGTCGGGTCCTTGGCAAAATTGAGCATCATCTTTGTTGCATTGCCAATCAATTGACGACGCTCCATCTCTTGCTGTTCCGCTTGAGTAGGCCTAGGCGGGCCATACTCTCTGTCTGAATCTTCGTTGTGATCCCAGCCTGCATCTCCAGATGCAGAGGGAGTCGACTGATCATTGCCTGAAGCCATAGGTGCCGCGGAAAAAAATTTCGGGGATCGGATTTCCCGTAGAAGAGAAATCGGCCGTGCTCTGATACCACTGTAACAGACTTGGACACTCCAAGTCAAGAATCAACCGCGACAGCACCAAATAACCACTTCAAAACAATTCACAGATCACAATAGATTTGCACTGGCCCGGCGGAGTTCCGTGCCTAGAGATATTGGCCCCAAAGACTGGCGCCCCTTTCGGTATTTCTTTTTATATTAATCAATCATCAAAGTACAAGAGAGCGGTTAGGGTTTCACTCTCAGACTCTGCGTCCAGATGCTCTGAGAAGTGAGGCCCTCACCACTAATTTAAAGGTTACAAGGGATGCCCAAAAGCAGAGCCCCAAAAGCTTTTAAAATCAAAAGCATCAGTTCTCTCTCTCTCTCTTAGAGAGTCTTTTCTTTTTTTTTAATAAAAAAAAGCAAAAGCAAAATTCGCGTCGCTCATCATTTTCCAATTTTTTTTTTTTTTTTTTAATAATCCGCCTCCGCGATTTTCGGAATTTAGGGTTTTTGGCAAAAATTAGGGTTTGCAGGAATTTTAGGGTTTTTGGCAGAAATTAGGGTTTCTGTTGTCCGCCACGTCATCACTTTGTGACATCCATCCGTTGAGGTTGACAGCTACGACACAAATTCAGCCTTATGATGCTCGTCTCATCACGGAGAGTTAAGTGCCAGGGGTGCACGTGTTTGCATGTGAAGACATGGCGCACGGTCAGGTTGTCGCCTGTGTGCGAGAGGATGTGCAGAGGAAAGTTATTCTGTGGAATATTCTGGTGCATGATTTGCAAACATATTTGCGTAAAAACAGGGCATCAAATTTTGGCCAAGGTTAAATGTCACTTTGTATGGAAGCGTACTGGATTGGGTCGTATCAAATCCACAAACTTTCTTTTTGACAAACTCCACCTGTTCTCATACATAAAGTACATTAGGAACTCATTCACATTCCATTCATTTTTGGGGTTGTAACCTTCAACTTTGACATAACAAGGACACTTTTATGCATGTTTCAGACCCTTCATCATGTCATGTGCTCGTATGTTGGCATATGCTCAAGCTGCTAGTCAATCAGATGCATATAGGAAACGTTTATTGGAGTTTGCAAACACTATCAGCCAGTTTTGATTAAATGGGATGTTTATGGCAGATTCCTTGTTAGAGTTTATATATTAAGTTGAGATTATTTGGTTTGCTGGTGTATATGCACCGAATGATGTGAAGCAATGCTGTGATTTATGGAAGCAGCTACATTCATGCATTAAACTTGGAAGACCTGGTTTGTTGATGGGAGATTTTAACATTCAATCCACATCTAGGATGCATTTACCTCAGTGGTTCTTTAAAAAGCTCTACAGTCATGGTTGCATCGTCTCGACCGGCTATATGGACAATGGTGTAAGCTTGTAAAGCACAGGATTAACAATCAAGTGCATAGCTCTGATTGATTGACCATTCTAGTTTTATTGTAGAGCGTTCTTATATGAGAGCCTCCCACTGATATTTTATTCTTTTCTTGAGATGCAATAAGTGAGAAAATCTCCGCCAACTTTATTTGTTACAAAGGTGCATTTGTACGGTCCCTGTTTTTATGTAAAGAGGGCCGTCAAGAGAGTAAGAAAGGCTTATCATGACTTTCGCAACGCTTATTCTAATGAGCCATTTGTGTAGGTGCTTTTCTTTGTACAAAGCTCTGCACACGACATCTTTTTTTGCATGTGTAGCTACTATTTCATACAATGTAAGGCTTGGTTGCTCAAAGGCCTGAACCAAACAAAAAAAACATCATGCGTGTGTATAAGGTGAGCAATACCGTCATCAGTATATCAGATGGCTGCAATGACAAAAACAGTTAAAACATTTCAGAAAATTTGTAAGGTGAGCAATACCATCATCGATATATCAGATGTCTGCAATGACAAAAACAGTTAAAACATTTCAGAAAATTTTGACCTCATCTCATCAACATAATTCCCAGTGTTTCCATCTTTTCTTTCAGTACTACCCGAAACTTTGGAAATATTTGCGATTTTGGGCTGTTAGTCATGTCTTCAGGAAGAAAACTCACATCTACTGCACCTGAATAGTCGCAAATGCTTTCACCGTGAGGACTTACATCTAGTGCATCCAGTTTATGTCACTTTTGTTCCTTTCACATTGTTTCTCCATGAGAAAAATTCTAAAGTACCTTTTTTGGTTTTTTTTAATGATAAATTGAGAAATAAGCTTTCATGTGATGTGCAAGTAGCACTGTGTAGTAATTGGGCATGTCATGATTTTGCTTTTGTGCAACCGTCTCCATAGGGACCTATCGAACACTGGAATTGATGGACCTGTGCCAGATGAGATCAGAAACCTTAATCATCTCACGAATCTGGACTTGAGCAATGTCAGGAACTCCAAACCCCCTCACAATCTTATTGTAGGCGACTTGTCTCCACTAGGATCTCTAACAAGCCTCTTACACTTGTATGACTGTTGTTTCCTAGAAAATGTCACCGTTTTCATTGAAAATATGCGGATTTACATGTACTGTGGTGTGTTGTGTTAGTAGCTTTTTGTTTTTGTCTTTCTCTTATTTCCTTCTATCTAAAGAAATATGTCATACTCAGACAGGTCTTGAGTCTGTAATTTTATATTTAGCACGACTAATTTTTCTTTGTAGGAATTTAAGTTTCAACCACATTCAGTTGAACACCTTTCCTACTGCCATTTACAACCTGTCAAACCTCATCACTTTGTAAGTGCTTATAATCAGTTATGAAGCTGTGGTGTATTTTGACATTCTGTAAAATTCTCATTTTCCATATTCACAGGAAACTTGACAACAATGCTATTTCAGGATCCTTGCCTGCAGAGCTTTCCCAATTGAAAAGCTTGATATATCTGTAAGTTTCTCTTACGTGTAAGTCACATTCACATACTTGCATGTACATATGTTGTATTTACTTTACTTTTCATGGATTGGTGCGTGTGTTGTCTCTTTGTTGTGTGAGCGCATGTGCGGGTAGGCGTGCGGGCGCGCGCATGTGTGTGTGACACCATCATTTGGTCATTGGCAGCCGATATATTGGGAGGTTATTTTTGGGCAAACAAAAGAATGTGAGATATGGTGTCAAGATCCTAATGTTTGTCTCAGTCTCCTGTTTTAAGGACTGCAATCTTGATTTCTCTTTTGATTGTCATTCAATATGTTTAAATGTTAATGTGCTTTCATCCGAGCATGATGCTACTGTAGAAGGATATTCTGTTTTAAAAGAGTTCGCTAACGTGTTTCCAACAGATTTATCCGATGGGCTTCCATTGTCTCGTGGATCCGACCTTGCCATCTTGTCTCTCGGCAACCTTATAAGTTCAGCCCGAAAGAGAAGGACAAGATTGCTATGTAGCTACAAGCCTATCTTGCGAAAGGTTTTATTCAGCCTAGTAAATCTCCGTGGAATGCTCGTCTTCTTATCGCCAAAACGAAGAACGGAGGGATGCGCTTTTGCGTAGAGTACAAGGGTCTTAATAAGGTCACCGTCAAGAATAAGTATTTGTTACTGATGACCTCATGGATTGACTCTCGGGTATGTGATACTTCACCAATGTTGATCTTTGGTGTGGTTACCATCAGATACGGATATACCTGCGTGATGTCGTGAAAACCGCATTCCATACACGTTATGGACGTTACCGATTGGTAGTCTTACCTTCTGGATCGACCAATGCTCCTGCAACTTTCTAGTGGGTACCACAAGGGCTGGTTTTCCTTACCTCCAAGCCCACACCGATACAGGTGTGTGGGTAGAGCAGCCAAGGGCCTAGAGTCTAAGTGTGGTGATTACACAAGATAGCTCACAAATGAGCCTAGGGTCCTATTTATAGAACCGCCCTAACCAAAGGGTCATGTTGACACTTGGCCGTGGCATAGCTCTGGTGCCCATCCTAATGTCTGGGGACGTAACACTTCCCCCCTTAATTTTATTTGTTGTCCTTAGCAATATCCTCGGTGATAAATCCGGGAAAACGACCCTCGAAGAATTGTATTGATTTCCAAGTAGCACTTGACTCAGGTTGATGCTTCCACTTGATCAAATACTCGGGGTAAGAAGCCTTTAGAGACCGCCTGTTCCTTTGATCATAACTTGTGCCAGAGTGCTTCTATGAGAAAATTCAATCTGCGGTAGATAACGTTCCCATTCAGACTGACGGCGGGAGACATATGCATGTAGCATATCTTCCATGGTTTGGTTGGTGCATTTAGTATGTCCATTAGTCTCAGACTGATCTGAGGATGACATACCTAAGCGCGTCTCCAATTTTTGGAAGACCATTTGCCAAAAATTGCTAGTGAACCTAGGGTCATGGTCACTAACAATCTCCTTCGGTAAACCTTACAACTTACATTAGTGCTCTACAAGAGCTGAGCTAACTCATGACTCTTTATAGTGGTGCGAGTAGTATTAAATGCGCCATTTTCGTGAGTCAATCAACAACGACCTAGATGGTAATCACGACCACTATTTGTCCAAGGCAATCCAACTACAAAATCCATAGAAATGCTAGTTCTTATCGGGAATTTGCAGAGGATGTAAGAGCCCAACAGGCTTTTGACGTTTAGCTTTGTTAGGCTTTAATAAGCTGACATTGTGTACATTCTCGCTTTCTGGCTACCTTTCTCTCTGTAGCCAACCTACATGCATCCAGACTGCCATTGCTCTTCGGGCTACAAACGATAGAAGTCAATGGAGATTTCGGTGAACGAAAGAACATTCATCTCCGGGATCCTACTAAGGGCATCGACCACCACATTGGTAGCATCCTTACGGTAGTGTATCTCAAAGTTGAACTACTACATGAGCTCGGCCCATCTTGCCTTGTGGCCTCGAAGTTCAAGTTGATCACAAAGATATTTCGATTTAATGCTTCTTTTAGTGCTAGGCTTCATTATGGCTGAGTTTGCCCTTATCTCCGGAGTCATGACAGAAACTCAGTACGCTGAACTTTGTGTTGATGTATGCTCATGTGTGTGTGCGTGTGGAGACAGTTCGTGGCATTGCTCTGCTCTGCGCGTTGTCAGAAGTTGTTCTGCGCGCTGCTAACCCTGCGTGCACTGCCCTGCTCTGTGCACTGCAGCTTCGGTGTGCTGTCCACCTCTACGTCCCCTCTTTGCCCTGGTCTGCGCGCTGCTAACCCTGCGTGCACTGCCTTGCTCTGTGCACTGCAGCTTCGGTGTGCTGTCCACCTCTACGTCCCCTCTTTGCCCTGGTTCAGTTTTCGCCCTCATCCTGTGAGAGTGTGTGTGTGTGCAGCTTTCAGTTTGACTAGATACCTGCGTGTAGAAGTCTTTCAGCAACAGGTTTGTGTACAGCCAGCCTTTGTGTCACCAGGAGGTGTATTTTTCCTGTTGCCTTCCGTAAATAAGTACTAGAAATTTTTATTTATTTTCCCCGGGACCCTTGAAAAGGTGCAAGTGGACATTGCATGGCCAGTGTGAAACGGCTGCGGCCGAATAGGTTTCTCACAGCGGGAGTCTGGGTCGGTCAGTCTGGGACTGGTCGGGCCAGTTAGCACTGAATTCTGATGAGTATGGAAGGCTGTGTGCGCCAAATGAACTCTGGGCCACTCGGAAAGTCACTTATAACTTTATAAGTCAGTGGGAACTAGGGAATTAACTCAAAGGGGCAAACTGGACACTTGGCAGTTGTAGAGCCATCTGCAGGACACCTCAGCTAGAGGAGGCGCCCAAGAGAGAGGGGGCTGATTTTTCACACATAAGTGACCTACAGTGTGTGTGTGTGAGTAGTGGGTGCAGGTCTGCAGCTTTAATGGAAAGCTTGCCTTCTCCTCTGTCTCATGTAGCGCGATGACTTGCTCTCGTGCATCTCTCTCTCCCCTTTGGCACATATGGTAATACCCCACTAGTTGGGCTACTCAGTTGAACATGTACAGTTCTGGGGGTTTATGTGCGTTTGCCAAGGCAAGAGCCTTCTGAGTAGGAACCGGATTAGCTAATTGCTAATCCCCCACAGGTACGCACTGTTCCATCGCGAAAGATTGCGAGTTCGGAGAGTTTTCTCGCGTACAGGGGAACTGTCCCATTGCGTGCGGGAGCCCTTGGGACACGCGTAGGCATGTTCGCTCCGCTAAAAACGATCCGAAACAGCGAATTACAGCCTGCTGTGTTTTTCTGCAGGTTTAGGGTTTCGCACCTAAATTGCAAGGGAACACCGGGGGAGCCTCGCGAGAGCCTTGGGATGCGTGTACAGGCTTTTGGGCACCCGGCAGTGAAAAACAGGGAATTACAACCTGCTGAATTTCTGTGACAGCTCACCAGAAAACTTCCAGATAGCGAGGGAATCCGTCCTAGACAGGTGCTTTTGACCTACAGGGGTTTTTGCGTCGTTATGTTGCCAAAATCAGGTCGAAAACCTGCGTTTTCAGCCCTCGCCAGGTTTGGACAGCTTTGTGAAAGCTTGTGCGAAGTGGTCGGATCGTCTACCTTAATTTGAATAAAGAAATACCGAAAGGGGCGCCAGTCTTTGGGAGCCTACAGGGTGTCGGTCTCGTGTGCGCAGTGACATTCTAGTCGTTGGACGCAACTGTGTTCTCTTCCCTTCTCAGTGCTCTGTGTAAAGTTAACAGGTAATTGAAATAGTAAAGCCCTCTATGTTGTACAGGCCGGTTATATGGTTCCATTGATGGGATAGTCACTTTTTCTTCAAAAAGTGCAGCGTGGATTGTTGTGGGTGAAAGCAACACAGAGCTTGTCGTTATGGCAGAGAAGAGAGACCAAGTACCTGAAGAGGGATCTTCCTCACATGGCACGGAGAAAGTTCCTTCAACTCTTCAATAAGAGGACAGGTTGTTTAGAACTCAACTGCGTTGCTGCATGGACATGTTTCAGCAGTTGGCTAACAACCCAAGGATACAGGAGTTCTTACAGGCTTCGACACAGGGTTTTCAGCCTCCTACACAGGGCATGACTGAGCCGTTGCAGGAAAAGGAGATTTCCAATGCGCAGAAGACTCATGATGCTCGAGGGAAAGCCCATGTGGTTGAGCAACTAGCGGTGTCCAATGATCCAAAGCAACTTGCTTTAGCTGGACAGGAACCAATTGTGCATGGTCAAGGGAGTAATGAACACGCTATGCGTCAGACCCTTCCATTACCTATTACTTATCCTGGTTATTTTGGAGGTGGTTCAGTGTTTGAAGCTATGGCTGGACCTTCCACAGGTTATATGCCAGGGAATGTGTTCGGGACAATGCAAACAAGCATGGGTAACCCTATATACGCGAACATGGGTGTCCAACCAGGTTTTCAGGGTGCCTACGGCTAGTTTCGAGTGCCTGGAACACAATTTGGTATGGCTGGTTTTTGGCAGCCATACGTACCAAATGCAGATACCACAGGTAAAACAGTTGATGCGAGTGCTGGAATAAACAATCATAGAGCACCACTGTTACAGGCACCTGTTTATGATAATGTGGCTCCTTTGAGTCAGCTTAAGGATTACAAGGAAGGTGGGCAGGGAGTGAAGTTTGAAACTTTCAGAGGAACTGAGGATCAATTGAAGGATTTGACCTTCATACAGCAGTTCGATGCAGCTTATGCTGGAGGAAACTTCACGGAATCTTCAAAGATACGCAAGGCTGCCACTTTCTTGAGAGGGAATGCGCTTCAATGGTGGACCGCATTGTTGAACCAGGGTCAAGCCCCAACAACGTGGGTCCAATTCAAAACAGCTTTTTGCGCCTGCATGGTTGACAAACACTTTTGAAGTGGATGTGATGACAGAATGGCACGAGTTGAATGCTAAACAGTGTGCGAATCTGGAAGAGTACAATAAACAGTTTTGGGCCGCACTGTTGCCAGTCACCTCTTACAGGTTTGTGCCATTGTCAGAACAAATTGAGAAGTACTGTTGCGGATTGCCCAAGAAAATCAGGGACTATTGCACAAAGACTACTGTCATTAATATGTTTCAGTTGATAGAGAATGCAAGAGTGGCCAGCAATCTGTCGAAGGGAGATTCCGATGGATTTAATAGCCACAAGAAAGGGTCCCAGGGCAAACAGTTTTCAGCCAAGGGCAATGTTGCAGCAAAGCCTTCTGAGCCTCCCACAAAGAAGCCCTCCACGGTGATACGTCCAAGAAGCAGTCTAAGTCTTCTTCGGGACGAGGACAAGGACAAAAGAGGCATTTTTCTGGCAAAACTTTTGAAGAACGGAAAGCTCTTAGGGAGGCCAAGAAATGCTACATTTGTGAACAGGAAGGACATTTTGCGAATGAATGCCCACAGAAGAAGTCACAGGATAAGGATGACAAGTCAGACCATAAAGGGAAGAAGCCAAAGCCAAGTGCAGGACTTGTTCCAGATTTGGTTGGAGACCAGCCAAACACGAATGCCACGGAGCTGTGCAGAGCTTGGGGCAAAGTTAGAGACCAGACAATGTTGGTTTTCTTTGATCCAGGAGCCTGTGCAAATTTCATATCACCAGAATTGGCATCAAAGTTGGGCATTCGTGCAGAGGAGATGGGTATGACAGGGGAAGCAGGTTTGGCATGCCCAGGTCATTCAGAGCCCGTTACTCCCATTTTGGGGAAGCTTCGTCTACACATTCGGAGTTATGTCGATGCGGAAGAGTTTCATATTATGCCACTTGAGGGCTGTGATGTGTTACTGGGTATCCCATAGTGTTACAAGTTGCATGCTATGGTGGATACTTACAACAAAAAGATTACCCTTGTACATAGAGGAAAGACTCATGTCCTTGATGTAAAGCTTAAAGGCGAGTCTGTTTCAGTTGTTTCTGCTTCTGCTATTTCATCTGTAATAAAGAATCATCTTTCTGCGTACTTGATCCTTGCAAAAGAAGTACCGCAAGTTGTATCTAATTTGTCTACCTTAGATAAAGACAGGTCAACTTTTTTGAGTGATTTCAGTGATTGTTTTTCGGACTCTTTGCCAGGGGAGTTACCTCCTGAGAGACCTGAGGATCATAGTATAGATCTTGTGCCAGGTTCTAGTCCACCAAATAGACCACCATACAGGGTTAGTGCAGCCCAGTAGAAAGAGATTATGAGTTAGGTCAACGAGCTTTTAGAGAAGGGGCTGATTCAGCCCAGTTCATCCCCTTTTTGTTCGCCTGTACTCTTAGTGCAGAAGAAGGATGGTTCATGGCGTATGTGCATTGACTATCGCGCCTTGAATAAGAATACCATCAAGAACAGGTTCCCCATACCGAGGATAGATGACATTCTTGATCCGCTTGAGGGAGCGTCATTGTTTACAAGAATAGACCTAAAGAGTGGGTATCATCAGATACGCATTAGGTGTAATAGACTTGGATACTCCAAGTCAAGAATCAACCGTGACAGCACCAAATAACCACTTCAAAACAATTCACAGATCACAATAGATTTGCACTGGCCCGGCGGAGTTCCCTGCCTAGAGATATTGGCCCCAAAGATTGGCGCCCCTTTCGGTATTTCTTTTTATATTAATCAAATCAAAGTACAAGAGAGTGGCTAGGGTTTCACTCTCAGACTCTGCGTCTAGATGCTCTCAGAAGTGAAGCCCTCTCCACATATTTAAAGGTACAAGGGATGCCCAAAAGCAGAGCCCCAAAAGCTTTTAAAAATCATAAGCAGTAGTTCTCTCTCTCTCTTTAGAGAGTATCTTTTTTTTTATAAAAAAAAAGCAAGCTCTCTCTCTCTTTCATGGCGTGTGGACCCAAAAGCAACGCCCAAAAGCTGTCAGCGCGTTTTGTGGCGCAATTTCCGGAAAGCTCCTGCTGCCACGTGGCACCCCGCCAAAAATTAGGGTTTGCTGTCAGAAATTAGGGTTTCACAGAAATTAGGGTTTCTGGCAGTTTTAGGGTTTGCAGGGATTTTAGGGTTTCAGCCTAAAATTAGGGTTTCAGCTACCCGTAGCCACGTCATCACTTTGTGACATACCCCCGTCTTGAAAGGATTGTAATCGACCGCGATTACGCTTGCAAAACCGACAAAAGCATAAACCGTCAGCAGACACTGACTGTTAGTACCTACGTACTAGGAACACACATCTAGCACATGTACTAAATCGACAGTCACATCACACGACATCACAGGACATCACCAGACATCACAGGACATCACATGACATTCAACATTCATTCGGATCTTAGACCACGATTTATCGGCAATGTAGCTAGCAATCACATCTAGGTCCAATCGGGACCTCATCGATGTCCGATTGACTAACCCCTATTGCAACCATGTCTATTCGAGATCAATCAGACCAAAATGCTGCAGTCATTTCGGCTATCAGTTCCTGCACTCAAAAGAAGTCAAGAACAAATCAGTATCATTATCGGGAATTCCATTTCATAAAGTCATCCAGCAGAATACTGTCAGCTCTCAGTATCCCTGAAGCTCAAAGAGACATCAGTGACTCTAGTATCTAAATCAAGGCATCTGTTGACAAAGTAGTGGAGTGACTCTCCTCTTGTGCATCCCACTGCACCAGATCTCCGGCCAAGCTGAATTCTGGGTTCCATTTGGAGTAGACTATGCTAAACCAAAAGCATCGAGGTAAAGTTTCACAATCTGAGGAGTATCTGCTAGGGCCTCCTCCTCCATCCACTTCGCATCAAGTGCAGGAGAATTCTTGAACTTAACCAAGAACCGCCTTCGGACTTTACCCTTATTCTTCGTATTCTTATGTGCCAAAATCTGTTCAGGAACAAGGATCTCCTCGTTTTCTTCCACTTCGGGTTGCTCATCAGGCTTCCCATCATCAGGCACATCACCTTTAAAAGGTTTCAAGAGACTCACATGAAATGCATTGTGAATCCTCCAAGTATCTGGCAGTTTCAGTCGGAAGCAGACTTCATTTATCTTTTCAGTAATCTGGAAAGGGCCGTAGTATCGCATACTAAGCTTTGGAAAAAGCCTCTCCTTTCCCTTTTTCTTTCGTAGGCGTGCCTTCTCAAAACGTAAGAGCACCCAATCATCCTCCTTCAATTTCATGTCGCGACGATGGCGATCCGCTGCCTTTTTCTGTCGTTCTTGAGACTTCTGCAAAGTCTCGCGAACCTTGGCAAAAGCCGTATCCAGATCTCACGTATATTCATCCGCTTCAAAGATCTTATCTTTCGTGCTCAGGAAGGGTGGAACCTTCGTAACACCTTCAACAATCTCAAATGGCGCCTTCCCTGTCGACAAGTGTATCGTGTTATTGTAGGCAAATTCCACCAAAGGTAAATATCTTTCCCATTGAGTCTTCTGATCTGAGATATAAGACTTCAATAAATCTAGAACCACTGAATTGGCAATCTCGGATTGCCCGTCAGTCTGCGGGTGGAACGATGACGAGAACTGCAACCGCGTGCCAATGTTCTCCCAAATTGCCTTCCAAAACAAACTCGTAAATCTGGGGTCTCTGTCGGAGACAATTGTCTCAGGCATGCCATGTAATCTAAAAATTTGGGCCACAAACAGTCTCGCTAAGTGATCCGGCTTGACTGTTTTCTTCACTGGAATGAAATGAGCCTGTTTGCTAAATCTGTCAATAACAGTCCAAATACCATCGTGACCACTCCGTGTTCTCGGGAGATCAAAAATGAAATCCATCGCTATACTTTCCCAGGGGCGGGTGGGTATGGGTAAAGGCTGTAACAATCCCTGTGCTTTATGCCTGTCAAACTTGACCTTCTGGCATACCAAGCAACTGCGCACAAACTCTTCCATATCCTTCTTCAGTCTCCGCCAAAAGAAATCTCTCTCTACCCCTTTCATGGTGGTAGCAATGCCGCGGTGACCCGTAAAAGGTCGACAATGGCATTCAGTCATAACCTTTTCCCTCAACGGCTGTGTAACGCACAACATAGTCTTTTTCATCAAGTAGCCTTCCCGAAGGGAGTATCCAGCTACTGTCTCCCCATCCCGTAGCCGTGTGAAAATATCTGCAAAATCTGTATCTGTGGCATACTGATCGACCATATCCTCGAAGCTCCTATGATGTATCGCGGAAATAGCCAGAACCAGCGGTTTTCGAGACAAAGCATCTGCCACCACATTCTTTTGTCCCTGCACATGGACAATCTGGAAGTGGAACTGAGACAAGATGTTCGCCCACCGCATCTGTTTTTCCGAAAGCTGCTTCTGTGACAAGAAGTAGCGCAAACTCTGATGGTCTGTAAAGACAGTAAAATCCGCTCCGAGTAGGTAATGCCGCCACTGAGTAAGAGCATGGATAACCGCCAAAAGCTCTTTCTCATAAATCTGTGCTGTCATCTCCGGCCTAGAGAACAAACGGCTCTCGTAAGCTATGACATGGCCTTCTTGCATCAAGACCGCACCCAGACTACGACCACAAGCATCACAATATACTTCGAATGACTTTTGCAAGTCCGGCAAAGTCAAAATAGGTCCCATAGTCAATTTCTCTTTCAATGTCTGAAAGGCAGTCACCTCTGTGGGTCCCCACGAAAAAGGTACTCCTTTCTGTGTCAAGATATGCAAAGGGGAAGCAACCTCTGCAAACTTTCGTATGAACCGTCTGTAGTACGAACATAGTCCCAAGAAGCTTCTAACTTCATGGACATTCTTCACGTCGGGCCAATCACAGATAGTCTCTATCTTGGCCAGATCCATTTGCACTTCTGCTGCTGACACAATGTGTCCCAAAAAGTGTATCTCTGGTAGGAAAAATTCACTTTTCTTTGTATTAATCACCAACTTGTGATCTCGTAATGCCTGAAAGACCTGAAGCAGATGATCTCTGTGTTCTGCCTCATTCTTGGAGAAAACAATGATGTCGTCAAAGAAAGTGCCAACAAATAGCCTGCACTCTCGAAAAATCCTATCCATCATCCGGTTAAATGTCGCAGGAGCATTGGTTAAGCCAAAAGGCATCACCAAAAACTCAAATAACCCAAAAGTCATCCGAAAAGCTGTCTTGTAGACGTCTCCCGACGCTATTCTGATCTTATGATATCCACTCTTCAAGTCAATCCTGCTAAAGCACGAGGATCCTTGTAACCTGTCGAGTATATCATCGATCCTAGGAATCGGAAATGTGTTCTTGATGGTGATTTTGTTGAGAGCTCTATAATCGATGCACATTCTCCAAGATCTGTCTTTCTTCAAAACCAACAACATTGGAGAGCAATACGGTGAAGTACTAGGCTGGACAAGACCCTTTTCCAAGAGGTCTTTCACTTGGTTCATAATCTCTTTATTCTGTGCTCGGCTCACACGGTAGGGTGGCCGGTTCGGTGGTGTACTACCAGGTATCAGATCACTGGTATGATCTTCAGGACGAGCAGGTGGTAACTCTCCTGGCAGGCCTTCTGAGAAGCAATCGGCGTGAGAGTGTAGAAAATCTTGGCGTTCTTTATCAAGTTTAGACATATTTGTCCTATCATCATCACTCAACTCTTTCATAAAGATCGAGTAAGCAAACAGACTGGATTTCATTAATGTTGAAATGGCCGAAGCCGATACAATAGGGACAGACTCGTCCTTCAGTTTAATATCAAGTACAATTGTTCTGCCCTTTTCTGTAGTCAAAGTCGCTTTTCTCGCCCGATAATCGACCACGGCGTTGTTCTTGTGGTACTAGGGAATCCCTAAGAGAACATCACAACCCTCCAAAGGCATTATGAAAAAGTCCTCATGCCCCAAATACCCCTGACATTGCAACCGAAGTTTGCCAATGACAGGTGTAATGGCTACGTCCCTGTCCGGTGTCGCTAGAACTGCCTCTGCAAGTGGTCCCATCCGATCGGGAGTAATCTTGAGCCGCGCCGCCAATTCCGGTGAAATGAAGTTGGCCTTGGCTCCTCCATCAAAGAAAATCAGGGCCTCTTGATCTTTCACTTTGCCCCAAGCTCGACAAAGTTCTGTACTCTCATCCATGGTGTCGGGATCAATAACCACACAATCTGGAACCAGTCCTGTTTTCATCTTGTCTTTTCGTACACGGTCCTCAGCTGCTCTCGAACTCTCAGGCCTTTCGTCGTCCTTGTCATTCTGTTCTTTCTGTGCCTTTTTAGGGCACTTCGCGGAGATATGTCCAGTTTCCCCGCATCCAAAGCACTTCCCCTCCCTGATGTAGCGAGTCCGCTCCTGAGGAGTAAGTCTGGGTCGTGCATCCTTTTTCTCTGGGTTGCTCTTTCTTTTTCTACTTTCATTCCCAGAAGTCTGTCCGGTTCATTGTGTCGTGATCTCATCTGTGGGGTAGGTCAGATTGCCAGAGTGAATTGCAAAGCCCCGCTTTGCATGACTCATTAACTCCTGAATAGAAGCTAACTTCTGTTCCAAGCAGTGGTCTCGGATCTGTGTAGGTAGACCTAATGTAAACCGCTCAATCTGTTCTCTGAACGAGATCTTCTTGAATGAAGAGGCAGGTAGAAAAGAGTTCCAGAATCTTTCACAGTAAGAATTCACTGTATCGCTCTTCGTCATCCGGAGATGGTTCCAAGCAGCTCGTATATTTTGCTCAAACTCTTGAGTCAACCAAGAAGAAATAAAAAGCCTCTTGAATTTCAGCCATGTAACTGGCACAGTCTTGCTTAATAGAAGCGTGGACCACCAAGTGCGAGCATTCCCCTTAAAATAAGAGGCAGCTCTCCGAATCTTGGAGTGCTCTGAATAGCGTCCTCTTGCGAAAGCGATATCAAATTGCTGTATAAAAGACAAAGCCTTCGAAGCATCGGAGTATCCCGAAAAAGTATCAAACTTAAGTGCTTGGCCACCTTCCTTAAACTCTCGGACTTTCTTGCTTTTATCTTCGAGAAAGTCATACTGGTTGGCTTTGTATAAATTCTTCTTGTTCGCATAAAAGTTCCTGTTGTTAGAGTCTGAACTGTCCGTAGACGAGTCCTCTGTAGAAGTGTCACTCACTGGGCGAGACTTAGACTTCCTTGCCTTTTTCTTGCCCTTTCCGAAGCGTTGTTTCTTGCTTCGCTTTTTGCTTTTCCTGTCTTCTTCGCTCGAGTCTGAAGAGCTAGAAGAACTGTCAGAAGAAGAAGAAGAAGAAGAAGAAGAACTGGGTAGGCCTTCAAACTTGACGCGCTTCTTCAGTTTCTTTGCCTTGTCGAATGTTGACCGACGACCCAAATATCCCGGGAAGTCAGTGCCTTTCTTCTGCTTTTTGCCGTGCTTTTTGTCCTTCTTTTGCACGTCGAAAAGCTGAGCAATGCGTGCATCAACCACGTTCTCTAGTTCCTTCTCCGTATATTTCTTGGAGGCAGAAGATTTCTTGAGAGCGGGTTTCGGGAGTGGTGTTGTGGTTTTCTGCCACTCTGTCTATACCTCTTCCAAAGAGGTCTGGTTTATATATTTTGCCATCTTCGGGTCCTTGGCAAAATTGAGCATCATCTTTGTTGCATTGCCAATCAATTGACGACGCTCCATCTCTTGCTGCTCCGCTTGAGTAGGCCTAGGCGGGCCATACTCTCTGTCTGAATCTTCGTTGTGATCCCAGCCTGCATCTCCAGATGCAGAGGGAGTCGACTGATCATTGCCTGAAGCCATAGGTGCCGCGGAAAAAAAATTTCGGGGATCGGATTTCCCGTAGAAGAGAAATCGGCCGTGCTCTGATACCACTGTAAAACAGACTTGGACACTCCAAGTCAAGAATCAACCGCGACAAACAATTCACAGATCACAATAGATTTGCACTGGCCCGACGGAGTTCCGTGCCTAGAGATATTTGCCCCAAAGACTGGCGCCCCTTTCGGTATTTCTTTTTATATTAATCAAATCAAAGTACAAGAGAGTGGCTAGGGTTTCACTCTCAGACTCTTCGTCCAGATGCTCTCAGAAGTGAAGCCCTCTCCACATATTTAAAGGTACAAGGGATGCCCAAAAGCAGAGCCCCAAAAGCTTTTAAAAATCATAAGCAGCAGTTCTCTCTCTCTTTAGAGAGTATCTTTAAAAAAAAAAAAAAAAGCAAGCTCTCTCTCTCTTTCATGGCGTGTGGACCCAAAAGCAACGCCCAAAAGCTGTCAGCGCGTTTTGCGGCGCAATTTCCGGAAAGCTCCTGTTGCCACGTGGCACCCCGTCAGAAATTAGGGTTTCACAGAAATTAGGGTTTTTGGCAGTTTTTAGGGTTTGCAGGGATTTTAGGGTTTCAACCTCAAATTAGGGTTTCAGCTACCCGTAGCCACATCATCACTTTGTGACATTAGGCCAGAAGATGTCCATAAGACTGCGTTCAGGACAACATTTGGTCTCTATGAGTTTCTTGTTATGCCATTTGGTCTCACAAATGCTCCTGCCACGTTTAATAGAATGATGGACATAATTTTTAGACCACATAGAAACTTGGTGGGTACCTTCTTTGATGACATGATTGTCTATTCAAAGTCTGAAGAGGAGCATAAGGATCACTTGACTGCAGTTTTCAATGAGTTACGTACGAACAGGCTACTCATTAATGCGAAGAAGAGTGAATTCTTTTTGCAAGAGATTCACTTCCTTGGGCACATTGTTTCAAAGGATGGGGTACGCATGGATCCCGCTAAAGTGGAAGCAATTAGATCATGGCCAGACTTGAAGTCCGTACATGACATCCGAAGCTTTCTAGGCTTATGTTCCTACTACTGGAGGTTCATCCGAAATTTTGCTGAGATTGCTTCTCCACTCCATGCACTACAAGGAAAAGGAGTTACTTTCAAGTGGACAGCCAAGGAAATTTTAGCGTTCAAACACTTGAAAGAGAAGCTGACTTCAGATCCGTTAATCATTTTGCAAGATCTTTCGAAACGTTTTGTGGTTCAGTGTGATGCGTGTGGCCATAGTCTTGGTGCAGTTCTAATGCAGAATGGCCGAGTAGTCGCATATGAGAGCATAATTCTTTTGAAGACTGAAAGGAACTTGCAAGTCTATGAGAAAGAATTGTTGGCAGTAATTCATGCTCTCACTAGTTGGAAACACTATCTGCTAGGGGCTGATTTTGTTGTCCAAACGGATCATCAAACCTTGCGATATTTTCTCACACAGACGAAGTTGTCTGAGAAGCACATGCGATGGGCAAACATCTTGTCAATGTTCCATTTTCAGATTGTGCATGTGCAAGGGAAAAAGAATGTGGTGGCTGATGCGTTGTCACGAAAGCCCCAAATTTCAGCAGTGTCAATTCCGTACCATTGTGAACTAGACGAAATGAAGACACAATATGCTGAAGATTCAGATTTTGCAAGGATCTATGAGCAGCTTGTTGATGGGCAACATCATGAGCACTATATGCTTAAGAATGACGTCCCGAGTAGAACGTCACTCACGTGCCCTGAACACCCCTGTCATTGCAAACGAAGTTTGCCAATGCTCGGTGTAATGGCAACATCCCATCCGGGTGCCAGTTGAACTACCTCCGCCTGTGACGTCAGTCTGTCGGGTGTAGTTCCAAATCGAGCCGCCAATTCCAAGTGAAAAGAAGTTGGCCTTGGCTCCTTCAAAAGAGCTTCCTGATCCTTCACTTTGCCCCGAAAGCGGCAAAGTTTGTACTTTCATTCATTAGATTCGGTGCAGGTCCCACGCCATGTGGTACCAGTTTTGCTTTTCTATCTGCCTTTTCTGCCACATTCCTCAGGTGCTCTCGAACTCTTAGACCTGTTGTTGTCTTTATCATTCTGTTCTTTCTGTGCCTTATCAGGGGACTTTGCGGAAATATGTCCATGTTCCCCGCATCCAAAGCACTTCCCCTCTCTGATGAAGCGAGCTCTCTCCTCGGGAGTAAGCTTGGGTCGTGCATCCTTTTTTTTTTCTCTGGGTTGCTCTTTTTC
The DNA here is from genome assembly GCF_014529385.1 of Adiantum capillus-veneris. NCBI lineage: Eukaryota > Viridiplantae > Streptophyta > Polypodiopsida > Polypodiales > Pteridaceae > Adiantum > Adiantum capillus-veneris. The sequence goes on from NC_140951.1 coordinate 100,335,239, forward strand.
ATTCTACTTTCATTCCCAGAAGTCTGTTCGGCTCGTTGTGTCATGGCCTCATCTGTGGGGTAGGTCAGACTGCCAGAGTGAATGGCAAAGCCCCGCTTCGCATGACTCATCAACTCCCGAATAGAAGCCGACTTCTGTTCCAAGCAGTGATCTCAGATCTCTGTAGGTAGACCCAAGGTAAACCGCTCAATCTGTTCTCTGAATGAGATCTTCTTGAATGAAGAGGCGGGTAGAAAAGAGCTCCAGAATCTTTCACAATAAGAATTCACTGTATCGCTCTTGGTCATCCGGAGATGGTTCCAAGCAGCTCGTATATCTCGCTCAAACTCTTGAGTCAACCAAGAAGAAATAAAAAGCCTCTTGAATTTCAGCCATGCAATTGGCACAGTCTTGCTTAATAGAAGCGTGGACCACCAAGTGCGAGCATTCCCCTTAAAATAAGAGGCAGCTCTCCGAATCTTGGAGTGCTCTGAATAGCGTCCTCCCGCGAAAGCGATGTCAAACTGCTGTATAAAAGACAAAGTCTTTGAAGCATCGGAGTATCCCGAAAAAGTATCAAACTTAAGTGCTTGGCCACCTTCCTTAAACTCTCGGACTTTCTTGCTTTTATCTTCGAGAAAGTCATACTGGTTGGCTTTGTATAAATTCCTCTTGTTTGCATAAAAGTTTCCGTTGTCAGAGTCTGAACTGTCCGTAGACGAGTCCTCTGTAGAAGTGTCACTCACTGGGCGAGACCTAGATTTCCTTGCCTTTTTCTTACCCTTTCCGAAGCGTTGTTTCTTGCTTCGCTTTTTGCTTTTCCTGTCTTCTTCGCTAGAGTCTGAAGAGCTAGAAGAACTGTCAGAAGAAGAAGAAGAACTGGGTAGGCCTTCAAACTTGACGCGCTTCTTCAGTTTCTTTGCCTTGTCGAATGTTGACCGACGACCCAAATATCCCGGGAAGTCCGTGCCTTTCTTCTGCTTTTTGCCGTGCTTTTTGTCCTTCTTTTGCACGTCGAAAAGCTGAGCAATCCGTGCATCAACCACGTTCTCTAGTTCCTTCTCCGTATATTTCTTGGAGGCAGAAGATTTCTTGAGAGCGGGTTTCGGGAGTGGTGTTGTGGTTTTCTGCCACTCTGTCTATACCTCTTCCAAAGAGGTCTGGTTCATATATTTTGCCATCTTCGGGTCCTTGGCAAAATTGAGCATCATCTTTGTTGCATTGCCAATCAATTGACGACGCTCCATCTCTTGCTGCTCCGCTTGAGTAGGCCTAGGCGGGCCATACTCTCTGTCTGAATCTTCGTTGTGATCCCAGCCTGCATCTCCAGATGCAAAGGGAGTGGACTGATCATTGCCTGAAGCCATAGGTGCCGCGGAAAAAAAATTTCGCGGATCGGATTTCCCGTAGAAGAGAAATCGGCCGTGCTCTGATACCAACTGTAAAACAGACTTGGACACTCCAAGTCAAGAATCAACCGCGACAGCACCAAATAACCACTTCAAAACAATTCACAGATCACAATAGATTTGCACTGGCCCGGCGGAGTTCCGTGCCTAGAGATATTGGCCCCAAAGACTGGCGCCCCTTTCGGTATTTCTTTTTATATTAATCAATCATCAAAGTACAAGAGAGCGGTTAGGGTTTCACTCTCAGACTTAAGGTGTGGAGTTCGCACAATTCTCCACATTCTTTATAATGCCGTAAGGAATGTGCCTTTCCCCCGCCACTTTTATCCCCTCCAGTGTTGAAGGGGGACTTATGCTTTTCCTTTAGTGTTAGAGGGGCTAGTTTTCTTAGTAAAATCTTTTATTTTTAAATGACGATAGTTTGTTACCTTCGTTGTCTTACAGTTGATTCAAGAAACAAGCAATGCATGTAGTATTTTTTAAGAAAGGACTACCATGGCCACTTCAAAAAAAAGCAATTGGGTACTGTTCAATAGTATAATAAGAAACAGTATAATCGAAACGCCTTCCACTAACAATATCAGGGTGAATTACTTCAAAGAATAAATTGGCAATAGTATAATCGGAAAACTTTTGACTAACAGTACCATCGTGAATTACTCAAGATGCACGCAGACTCCCTCTCGTGAATTACTCAAGATGCACGCGGACTCCCTCTCTCTCTCTCTCTCTCTCTCTCTCATACTATCGCGAATTACTCAAGATGCCCGCAGAATCCCTCCCCCCCCCTCTCTCCCTCTCTCTCTCTCTCTCTCTCCAAGGAAAACGTAACACTGCAACTCTCTTCTTCTTCTTCTTTTCCGGCCTGGGTTGCAGTCCTTCCTCTCTCTCTCTCTCTCTCTCTCTCTCTCTCTCTCTCTCTCAACCAACCAAGGAATATTTACCATCAGTTATCGAGAAGAAGGAGAGGGGCTGCTGGAGAGCGTTGCAAAGGAGATGAGAGCACTAAATAAAGGGCCGCCATATGCATGGGATGATGCTACCACAATTGAAATTGCAACTGAATCTCTCTCTCTCTCTCTCTCTCTCTCTCTCTCGCTCTCTCGCTCTCAACTAACCAAGGAATATTTATCTTGTTTACTTCTCTGCGCTACCTTCTTCTGCACTCCAAGTGAATTGCTCTCTCCGTCAACCTTCTTCTGCAGCCTACGTCAATTGATCTCTCTCTCTATCTTTGTGTGCGCGCGCGTTGCTTTTATGCACGCTAAGAACGGTGCGATGTGGCTGCTATATAAGGTGGTGGCTGCATGCTTTTCTGCATATTTTTTGCATGCGCTTTTTAAATTACCACCAGTGGAGTTAAGCTAAACAATAATTATCTTTATCTCCTCCAATGAGGTATTGCCAAGTGGCCTACGTCTCCTTACAGGATTGGCAAAACCGATATTAGATAATCAAGGTAATGACATGCACCAAAAGAAAATCACATTGTTAGATTTAAGGTTGATTTTAGTGTTTCTTTTGAGATGTCACCCTTGGGTCTTTTGTATCATTATTTGGGCATATAGGTTAACTAGTTTGATGGTGTTATTGCTCTGTAGCTTGAATATATTGATTTGTTGTTCCATAGAATTAGCCTTGAGGATCGCAAGTATAGTCTTTTGAGAGAGAGAGAGAGAGAGAGAGAGAGAGAGAGAGAGAAAATAAACAAGATTTAATTTCAGCTGACTAAAAGAGTCTTACAACCAAGAGTATTGTCGTGTTCCATATACTATCTACTAATTCAATCTTCTCACTAATCTCTACATACATCATACCTATCTAGTCATCCATGTTGGGGATATTTTGAAAAGTTTTTTCCTCCTATGGGAGGCTCCAAGAATACTCATAGGTAGTGTCATGTCAATTGGCAAAAACATTTCTCCATCTTTTAGGCCAGTTGTCAAGAGTTCTTCTTAAACGTGATGTGCAAGAAGGGGGGGGGGGGGTCTCTATAATCCTATGACCTTCAAAAGACCAAACACTGAGTTTGTGAGTACCACCACATCGTTTATGTATAAATATTTTCCTAGCTAACAGACTCCATGCCATCTTGCCCTCCAACTCATGAGGCTCCCCTTGAGCCCTAAAAGCATTGGGCATGTTCCTAGCTTATTGTTGCATGAAATGCAGCCATCACTTTACCCCATCACGTAGAGCAATTATCGAGGTGCTACAATAGGAGGTGGCTTATGTCAAGAATTGCATTGGATATTGATCATGTCTTGTATTAGACATTCTAATGTGTTGCTTCAATAATAACTAGTGGGTAGAATCATGAGTTGGTGGACTTAAATGAACAACATTTTTGGGCAAGCATTTTCTAGCAAGCGCTTTATGGCAGCCAAGCAAGCTTTTTTGAAAATAGAGAGATAGATAGAGAGAGAGAGAGAGAGAGAGAGAGAGAGACTAAATACTCATAGGTAGTGTCATGTAGAATGTAAAATAGCCCATTTATCAAGAGTCCTTCTCAAAGATGTCCTATGGGGGGGCTCTATTAGCCCATGACATCCCAAAGACCAAACACTGAGGTCGCGAGTACCACCACACCGTCTATTTCTATAAATTTTCCTAGCTAGTAGACTCCACACCATCTTTCCCTCCAACTCACGAGTCTTCTCTTAAGCCCTAAAAGCAGTGGGAATATTCCTAACTTGTGTTTTTCCTAGCTAGCAGACTCCACACCATCTTTCCCTCCAACTCACAAGTCTTCTCTTGAGGCCTAAAAGCATTGGGCATATTCCTAGCTTGTTGTTGCATGAAATGCAGCCATCACGCAGAGAAGTTATCGAGGTGCTATCAATAGGAGGTGGCTTATGTTGAGAATTGTGTTGGAGATTGATCATGTCTTATATTAGACATTCTTATGTGTTGCAAGTAAATTATGCTACTACAAGAAATAAAATTCCATGTAAGTGAAACTATAGAGATTCGTAGAGTTTATATGGATTTATGAATGCATGGTTTTTGGCCCATCATTTTTGGTGGCTAGTGGCTTTCACAAAACCATTAGCTTTTAGATAACCACTATTGTCAAGACAGCTTGTAATTTGAAGTATTGACAATGATTGGCTCATGAAGTACTTACATTGACTGGTTCATGAAACTGACGACTTGTACTTACAAGTACTTACAATGATTGGTTCATCAAATTGAAAACATTGTAATTTGAAGTACTTACAATGATTGGTTCTTGAAACTGACAACATTGTGATAAAAAGAAAATTTCTTCATAAACATCGATCTCAAGTATAGGCAAAATGCTAGACAATACAAAGGAAACAACACTAGTATGGACAAGGGGGTTGTGAAGGATAGAATGTTTGTGCAAATGAGTCATGAACGGGCATTTTCAGAGATATGAATTGAGAGGTAGATGGCCCCACATGTAGTGGCACTTGACCTTGAGCCTTTGATGCACATTGTAAATTTGTAATATCCCATGAGCTTCATGTTGTCACACCGTTCTGTGGACATAGTGAGGAAAACAAAAATCAAATGTCATTTATGTAATTTTGTCAATTTGGTAGGTTTTAGCACTTAGGGTGTGCACCAGATGCAGCCACAAACGGTGGGACAAGAGTTTTTAACGCTGAGAAAATGTTGAAATGCAAGGGATTGATTTTGAAATGAAGCTAGATTCTTCAATTATGTTGGTTTTATGGCTTTTAAAAAGTTATCAATGTGCAAAAACTCAATATAATGGTTGAGGAATTCCATGATTTGTGATCCAAAATTGAAGTTCAAGATTTAGACAATTGGTTCAAGAATATGGCGGGCTTTTCAAAGCTCTCATTGGGGTTTAGGTGAAGGATTTATGGTCAAAAAACCGCTTTTTTTTTGTCAATTTTAGTTTTGGGGGTGCATCTTGCGTGTATGTAGGTGTATCACGTGTGCTCAACATGAGAGTATATTATAATTCATATTAGCTACACATTTATACTTATAGAAGGGGGATTTTGATACAATTTTGAAAAGAAGTTATAGGTATATGAAGAAAGAGGCGTAGTTTTTTATTGCAATCCACAAAATCTATAGAGGGGGTTCTGATTACGCTTTGATCGTACCTAATCTAAAGGATTTTGTAAGATACACCCCTCAAGATTTTGGTGAGGTCCTTTGGTTCCAAAGAGGGGTGCATCTCATGCCACCATGTGGCAGAGGGTAATTTTCAAGAGAATTTTAAGGGCTATATATGCTAGAATGTGTAGTTTCATAAGGCATCACAAACGTGGTGCTCAGTTGGAGCTTGAAGCATGGTGTCTTTGTTTAATCTTTGTCATGAATAATACATTGTTGGATGTTCATTCATGCCCATTCGTAGCTACTAGGCGATGGTGGCTTAGCTTGGTGATTTGTTGATGATGGGTGTTGAGGATTTTTGGGGATGGGGGAGGGCCTACAAGCTACCGTTATGAAAGTTGGGCTCATACACATTGATGGTGCAATGGATTGTCACGTGCCATCACAACCCCAAGTGGGTATTGCATGAGACTATTAGTGGTTGGTGGCTGAGTTTCTACTAATGCAAAAATAACCAAGGGTTCTAGCTCGCTCTGAAGGAGGGAAGAAGAGAGGAATTTGTGGGCTCTCTTACTTCAGAGTAGAAGAAGGAATAGTTTTTCTCTCTCACATGTGAAGAAGAAGTTTTTTCTCTCTCGCTCGCTCTCTCTCTCTCTCTCTCTCTCTCTCTCGCTTTCTTTCTTGGATTTGAAGACGAAGACTGACAAGGACAAAGGATTCTATGTTATGTCACTCAGAGGTGAGGGAGGATGGAGAATGAAGAGGAGGAGAAAAACTTGTGTGAGTGGGTTGGGAGATCTCTCTCTCTCTCTCTCTCTCCTTGGGTGAGGTTATTGATTTATTGGGTATTGGGTTCTAGGCCCACAATGCCTATGTAGTTGGTGACATGGTGACCACCACACCGTGCCTCTGCTTGCAAACGTCCATCGCGGCGACCCGCTAATATTGGCACCATTGCTGAGGAATGATCCTTAAATGGTGAGTGACTTAGTACATCTTTAGAGCGTTCTTTTCCAACGATTTGTCTTCCATTCCGTTTACACTTTAGCAGCAATGCAGCTAGACGTGGGTTTAGTGCTTGATAGAGTTTAAAGTCGAGGGATCGGCTAGATCTATCTTTGAGGGACAAAGAGAGTTGTGAGTGAGATACCAAAAGCATTTCATTCTGCAAATCTTCTCGATGATTTGAAAGTACTGTTCCATTTTCCGTTTTGGCTTTAATTTGTATCGTTTTGTTTTGTTTTTTTTTGGTTCTTTCTTTTCAGCACATAGAAGTAGAGTAAGTATAAACCAAAACCATCAAATTGGGCTGAAAAGATTAGGGCAAAAAGGGATGAAAACCATATTTGGGCAAAAATGACCATAACTTTGAAATTTAGGAAATTTGATGGTAGAGACATAAAAGTTGATCAAAACCCAAAATTTTGGTGGAAAAGGATATCAACAAACTCTCAAGAAACAATCTCATAAATTTCACATGAATCTGTGGAGGAACATGGATCATGATCCATGTATCTCAGAGGTCTTTTTTGCAAAAAATTTGCGAGTGACACTTTGCATAAGTAGAACCTTGCTCTGAGAAAGTTTGGTTGCAATAAATTTTCAAAAATCACATCAAAACTAGCTGATAGAGCAAAAAATGCAAAAACAGGCTTTCAGACACAAAATTAGACATATCTTGAGATTCTAAGATCCAAATCAGAAAAGACTAAGTGGAATAGTTAGAAATAATCAGTGTTTAGTAATCTAGAAAGTTGCAGATTCATTTGTGGTGGAACATGGATCGTGATCCATGTACCCCAGAGACAAAATTTAACCAAACTGAGACCAATTGATAGATCTTGATTTGAATTGACTGAGACCAAATTTTGGGATCAAAAAGAGCTCCAAAAGACAATCAAAAGCAAGAAATTGGTAAAGAACCTTGGAAACTGCAAGAATTTGGAAATTTTCAACTTTTTGTGATCAAAATCCAAAAATATTTGGGAAATAGCATCATAATAGCATAGAATACATCATAATAGCATAGACTACAAGCTGACCAAGTTTCATGTCAAAATGAGGTCAAACATGGATCGCATTTTATTTTATTTTATTTAAAAACCTATTCTTTCTAATCTTATAAAGTAGTGTTATTCCTTACGTGGCATTCCACGACTTTCACCCTATCGCACACAGAAAGGGCGTACGCACAAAAAACACAGAGAAATACTCATAGCAGAGGGGTCGCCATCGCACACAACACACAGGGGTCACCATCGCACATGCCACAGTGTTTGGCATTGTACACAGCTTTGATACAAAGTTGCCATCTCGCTCTCGGGTCCATCTGTGTGTGTGTGTGTGTGTGTGTGTGTGTGTGTCTCCCTCCCTCTCTGTTTCCATGTGCAATCAAAGGTTCTCTGTCATTCTTTTTGTGCACAAAGATACACAGTTAGGGTTTGAGATTTCTAGTGTTATTTCCATCCCCATCTCATGTGCACATACTCATGCACACACAAAGTCAAACTGTTTTCTCCCTCTTTCTCTCTTGCATATATGCAGATACGTAAATTTTGAATGTTGTCTCTCTCAGATACACTCTGACATTTAATAAAAACGACGTGTAGATAGTAAACTTGAATGTACAATTGGACTTACTTATGTCAATCTATTATGCCTGATTTTGTCGCAAATGGTGGATCCTTGCTGAGTTGCCTCTCCTCTAATTTGTTTGTAACTTTTGTTTCTTAGCAAAAGTAATTTAGTATGGTGAATGCCTAATGGACATAAATGGTTAAAAATCTAAAAAGTAAACAAAGAATATGTGGGCTAGACATGCGGTGGATATATAAAGTTAGGAATTCTCTTGGTATTATTGGTTGGATAGGCGGTGGACCTTCTTTGAATTTAGGTGCAAGAAATGTGATTCAAGATGGGCCAATTTGAATTTAGGCGAGATAATTAGATTCTAAGTGGGATATTTTGAATTTAAGCGGAACAATCACATCTATTATAGTAAACTTGAGTTTGAATTTGAATTTGGCTGGGATAATTTGAATTTAAGCAGGATAGTGAACTTGACTTTTAATTTGAAACTGGGTGGGATTATTTAAATTTAGGTAGTTTAATTTAAATTTAAGCAAGAAATTTTGAATTTAACCAAAATTTAAAGAGGACATTTTTAAATTTTAAACTAAAATTTCCATAATACAATGGAGTGTAGGTTGGACAAGTGGTGGACCTCAAAGCCAAACCATCCATGTTACTAGACATAGTAGCTACACTCCATTGACACATGGGCCTTGAGACAAAAAACCGAGTGTACAACATCACATGGGTTTTCCATGTACTAATGAATCCTAATTTGGACAAACGGTAGAGTTTTCTTCCCAGGAGCTTGCTTCTACAAGCTTCAATGGAGCTTACCTTGGACAAATGTTGGCACTTTCTTCACTCCATGTTTCTATGGAGCCTAGCTTGAACAAGAGACGAAGCTTTGCTTCTCTTTATATTTCAATGTATCTTAGCTTGGACATCCATGTGAAGCTTTGCTTCTCTCTATGTTCCATTGGAGCTTAGCTTGGACAAGTGGTGGAGCTTTGCTTCTCTCTATGTTTCACTGAACCAAAAGTTGAACAAGTCGTAGACCTTGAAACATATTTTGGGGCTTCTGTGTTTCAATCGATCCTATCTTGGACAAAGGTTGGAGCTGCTTTTCTATATGCTTGAATGGAACCTAGCTAGGACAAGCAGTGGAGCTTTGGTGCTCTAGATCTTTCAATAGATCTAGCTTGGACAAGTGGTGGAGTTTGAAGCCTACATGCAACAGATGGTGGAGCTTTGCTTCTATCCATGTTCCAATGGAGCTAGCTTGGAAAAGTGGTGGACCTTCAAAAAAAACCTCTCCTAGACAACGTATCATGGGTTATCCAAGTGATGAAAAAAACAACCATTCAAGATATAGTGTTGGACCTTGCACCTAGATACTCTGATGCATAACTGGTGGCCCTTGTATTATTTCTCGATGCCAATCTTGGACAAGAGGTAAAACTTTAATCTCTAAGGTTGGGCATGTTGTGGACTATTAAACTGATCCATACTATATACGAAGTGTAGCTTGGACAAGTGGTGGACCTCCAAACAAGAAACCCAATGTGCAATATAGCCTGGGTTTCTCCATCTTTTGATGGAGCCTAGTTTGTACACGTGGTAAAGATTTCTTCTTTCTTAGTTTCAATAAAGCCTAGCTTGGCTAAGTGGTGGAGCATGCTTCAAGGAAGCATAGATGGGATAGATGGTGCAGCTTTGCTTCTATCCATGTTCCAATACAGCTAGCTGGGACAAGTGGTGGACCTTCAAACATAACCCCTCATGGACAATATATCATGGGTATCTCATCATTCTCTGTTTGCAGCGTCTTTGTGTCATCTTCAAGTCTTTTCTGAAGCCTTTCCAATTCCACTTTCAATGATTTGTTATCATCTTCTAACCTGCCTTTGTACCACCATTGATCCCTCTGCTAGCATCAGTCTCACTACCTCTTCTCAAAAGTGAGCTCTTTCTGTAATTCTTTCATTTTCTCTTCATGGACGTCTTTATCTTGGCTAGTGGTAGCCGTAGTGTCCGCTCTTGCTTTGCCCGGAGACACTCTCAACCTCTAAATCGTTTGATCTTTCACTTTGATTTGTTCCTTTAGTTCGATCACTCATCCTGGCTAGCCTCATGTGAGATTTCAGCTTTGTCTTTGGCCTCCCTCAAGCTCTCAACCTCTTTAGACTCTTCCACAGCTGTAGGGTGAGCCCATCTCTTTCCTTTTTGGCTTCAGTTAGAGCATTGGGACTTTTTGGTACTCTTCTTCAGCGTTCACTAGCTTCTGAGTGGTTTCTCGGTTTTTGACTTTCTAACTCTTGACATTTCTTCAGTGTTGCTTCTAGTTTAGCTGGCAGCTATGCTTGGCTATGCATTTTCTCTTGACTTTGCTTCTGAAGTGTTTCCACTTCAACTCTCACCTTTTCTTCACTCAACTTTAGCCCTTCATATCACAATCTCTTTGGCACTGATCTGGCTTTAATCTTGCAGTCTCTGCATCACTTCTTCCCAATCTTCGGCTTGTGGTTGCAAACCCATTGTATCTGTTGCAATCTCCTTTAGCTCCACCCAAACAAGGGCTTGGGCATATATTCTTTGGGCCTAGGGCTTGAAGTTGAAAAGCGTTTGAGCTGCCTCTTCTCGGGGTGTATCCAGCAGCTAGTAGATCAAGGAATATTCTATAGTTTTTTGCTTCCGGATCTTGCTTCTCAGGATTTGGTTCAGACTCTTTCTTCTGCTCTTTCTCTTTGTCTTGTTCTTTCCTGGAGTCTTGCGGCTTCTCAGATTTAATTAACTCCTCAGTCTGTAGAGGTTGAGGAGGACTAGGAGGAGGTGGTGATGGTGGAGGACTGGATTCGCGGCTTGATGGTGGGGTTGGTTGCTTCTTTTTGAAGTCCCAATCAGCCTTTGTTTTCCTCTCTCGCTCTACATTTTCCTGCTCTTCCAACAGCTGTCGCCTCACATCATCAACTTCTTCTTCGGTAAAAGGTATGTTTGGAATATTGTCAGCCATCGCATCTAGGATCTCAAAGTTCTTTATGTAATCTTCAAAGCGATCCCTATTAACCCTTCAAGAAGATCCAGACATGGCCTCAAGTGAGGGCTTCCAAAAGTCGCTCAGATCTCCTTTAAGCATCCTTTCTACTCTAAAACTCTCCATCAGTCTCTCGAGCCGAGTGGCCTTCTGGGATTTCGTCTCTTTTACTGGCATTTGAATTGTAGCTTTCTTCCCTTTCTTTGGCTGAGGTGGCTCTTCCTCTACTGTCTCTAACCTTCTTTTCAGTCTGGTGACCACTCTAGGAGTTGTAGGTTGCTCCTCTTCCTTGTCTTCTATCAGCTTCAACCATTCATTCTATGATGGAGGAAGAGGCCACTGGCCTTTAGCATCTAGAGCTTCATATATCACCTTGGTGAGCATCTCCCTTGCTGCAAAATATGTGGGATTATTGGTCCCCATCCTCACAATATGGTACTATAGGTATGCCGCATAATCTATCTCTTTTGGGCGGCTTGTCTTCATTGCCCATGTGAATGTTGTACCAATAGCTACAGGTGGCATGGTGTACTTTTGAGGCCTCTTGGTGCAGACATGGAAGTATTGGTTGTATAGTTGGCACATGACTGCCACCATTGAATCCGCAATATCCTCAAAGGTGTATTTCTTCTTGGTTCTCTTGTATACCTTCACCTCATCTCGCCTCTTGTTGACACTGTCTCCTTCATTAGAGAGGTTCAAGGCACTTACAACCACCTCTGGCATGATCACACTCATTCTGTCTTTTCCTTGTAGATTTGTAACCTTGGCTATGCCATTCTCCTTTACTGTTGTGACGAATTCCCAGACTCTCTGAATGTCAATCCCTGCTGGTAAAGCCTCAAAATAATTGTGCAAGTCTAAATTTTCCAAGATAGACACCATTTCTGGCCTTCTCGTGAACTCATTGAGTTCTTGTGGTATCATCGGCAGCACTATGGCATTGCCCTCTGGATCTTTGAACATGCCTTGGTATATTCTGAGGTCGTTTGCTTCAAGTAGTTGCTTTGTATCCAAGTGGTGGTGGGCTTTATGGTTCCTGTTGGTATTGTAAATGGCTCTACCTCATCCAGGTAATCCTTGTTGGTCATTCTTTTCTTCTTTGCTAGCGACTTTGCGGCTGCCATGGATCCTATTGCACTCAGTAGTCCTAGGTTAGCGTTTTTTTTATATAGATTAGCTGATAAGCTGAGTTTTAACTATCCAATTGACTTGAAAATTGAAACATGAGCTCAAGAGGGACTAAGGATGCCATGCAAGTGAAAACAATAGGATTTGTGCTGCAAAATAAGCCTAAAGACATCCTACGCGTAGGATGTCTTTTTCATTAGAATGACTTGAAACTTGACATGTTGATAGCTTATGACCTATACATCACAGCTATGTGCTTGGATTTTGGTTTGGACATCAAAAAGTGCTTTTTTGAGCATATTTAGGCTTTTGGTGCACAAATGGGTAGGATGTCCTGAAATGATGAGCAAATGTTGTCCAAATGGCTTGAAAATTGATATGTAGGCATAGTAGACCATGATAAACACACCCATGATGTTAAATCTTGAATAGTAGGTCATTATGGCCTCTGAGACATCCTATGCGTAGGATGTCTTTTATCTGAGAATAACATGAAACTTGGTGGTTTGGTAGAGCATAGCCTGTGGATCATCACCATGGTCTTAGATTTGAATTTGGACAATTTTTGAGGGTAGTAAGACCATTTTTGGTATTTCAGAGTCTGAAAAGTCCCTCTATGGAGCTATGAGGCCAAAAAGTGATCTGTTTGGCTTGAAACTTGGTGGGTGGGCTTGTATGAATGTGATAAAGATGTATGAAGATCAAAAAATCCACTTGGATGTCATTTCAAGCTTGAAGACATACTATGCATAGTATGCCTTTTTCATGATTTTGAAGATGTGACCTCACAGTTAGCTTTGACATGTTATGAATAGTGTGTGGTTCAAGTTTCACTTGATTTGGATCATTTTTGATAGGTCTACGACTATTTTTTGCCTCTATGCTCTGACTTTGCATTTTTTCATGTATAGGAGGTCATCTGTGGTCCCAAGCTAGGTGGTGCCCCAGCTATCTACCCCACATGGAAAGGCTTGGTCCCATAGTGCCACTGTAGAGTCCACTGGTTCTAGTACGTGAAAAGCCGCCATCATTTGGTGCCCCCATAGAGAAGGGCTCTATGACACCTTCAATTTAAAATGTGTGTTTGTCTTCATGGATGAGTGGCTTCGTGAGTTTGCAAACTGGACCACCGAGGAGGAAGAGCTTCGAGAAAGCGTGGCATAACTGGTCAAGACACTTCTTCTAGGGAGCTCCGTCATCAATATAGAAGAAGTGGAAGGGCCCTCATGCCCTAGTCAAACTGTCCATATCACCCACCATCCCCGTAGACGCAACAACAAAGCACAACCTACAAAATGCAACCATTGTTGTTGACAATCACATGTGCGGGATGAATGCAATCCAAAGTGAAGGAGGTGCTATCATCTTCTCACTCGAAAAGTGGTAGATGTCCCCAAAGAGGTTGTTGTTTGAATATCCAAAATGGAGAACATATAGAGAATAAGAGCAATGAAGCACCAAACTTATGTGGAGGTCTTAAAGCATGGCCGTAGTCAGTGGCTTGCCTATTCTAAATCAACAAAACCCAAGCCAGGAGTTCCTCTCGGTCACGTGAATTGAGCACCCTAAGATGTAAGTTCCACTTTTCTATGCTCATTTTCTTCAGAAGTACATTTTGAAATAAAGTTATATTTTTGGTTGTTTATTTTGAAAGCCTTTGTAAATGTGGAAAACATCACATTCAACCATAAATCATTGTCCAATAAAGAAGGACACATGGTCATGTACAATGATGAAATCTACGACCAATGGGTAAACACCTTGGAGAAGGATCAGACATCAACTGCTTCTTGTGGGCGACAGCCAAGCATAACAACCTTTAGATGCCTAAACGGTTTAAAAGATAATCGTATCAAGGTACTACAACAAGAGCTGATAGAAGAGAATATTTTCTTAGTAAAGCAACCACATCAAGGGGACATGATTGACCTCTTTGCACGTGCAATGAACTTAAAGTAGACCAAGGTTTTTGTGGCTCAAATATTGATGGTGTTTAAGGAGCTAGATCCATTAGCAACATTTACTTGATGGGAAGAATGTATGTCTCATTACAACATTACGTATGCAATCTACAAATCTCTCTTCACGCGCTATACTCAATGGCTAAATCTCAAGGTACATTACGTCTAGCCCCTTGATGGAAATTGATGCGTGAAGCAACCATGGTGTGGTGGATTACTTCGGTAATAGTACCGGGCCGTTGAGAGTTGATGTATTCGGCCATCTCTTCAGGTAATCCCGCACAGAATTGCTGTCTTTGCTCGGCAAAGTCTATGTTTTTAAAGACAGTAGCTTTGAGATGTAAATCCCAAAACTTGTCTACATACTTGTTGATAGACTCATGAGAGAGAAGCTTCAAGCCGCGCCACTCGGTAAGAACTTTATCTTTAGTATCGCTTGGCAGAAATTGCTTCATGATGGAAACTCGTAGAGTTTTCCATGTCTTTGGGGCTTCTCCATTGCCACGAAGGCTAGCCCACCATTGACGAGCTGATTTTTGGAAGTGCATAGCTACATGACGCAGCTTGGAGGACTCTGTGAAGCCCTCGTCCCCAAAGGCCGCGTCAAATTGCTAGATGAAGACCTTCGCCATGCAGGAAATGATTTGCGATGTCCTCCCCTCTTGTATTCTCTAGGAGAATAGCCATAACTTTCATCGGAAGAGGAGGAAGGTGAAGAAGAAGGAGAAGAGGGTGACCTCTTCCTAGCCCTTTTCTTCCTTTGTTTCCTCTCTTGCCTTTCAGAGTGATGAGGAGAAGGACTATGGGTTGCTCTTTTCCTCTTGGGAGGAGTAGGTGATCGTCTAGACCGCCTTCTTCGTGGAGCCACATCTTCAGAAGAACTTAGACTTTCATTGCTTTCTTTCTCTTTGGATTCCTCCTCCCGAATGGGAGAGAGTCTTCTTTTGGGGGTCTCTTCAAGAGGCCTCCTAAGCTCTCTCTCCTCTTGGAGAGGAAGGGAAATTCCATAGGCACGAAGTTGTTGAGTAACTTCGGCTTGCAAGGTAGGGTTGCCCATAGCTTGTTGCAACCTAGTCACAAGATAATTCACAAACATGGGAGCATCATCATTAGCACCTTCATGTGCAAAATCAAAGCTATCAATGTTCATTTTACTCTCTTGATTATTGTCAGCCATGTTAACAAAATTTTATGTATGTACTTAGTGTATGCTTTGGCAATTCAAAACCTTAGTTGCCACTCCTCTTAGCCTTTGAAAATTGGCTCTTAAGTATCTACACCCACGGCTCAAAGTGGTTAATTATAGAGAGTAGAGGAGTAGGTTTAACATAGCAGAGTCGCCAAGGGCTAGCTCCTTTCGGACTTCTTATGGCTCAATAATGGTAAAGCCGTAGGCAAGTCTAAAAAGACTCCATTATTAAGTCCAAAGCTCCCGAGGTGTGCACCATCCCCCACATAGTGGGCTTAACAAAACCGATATTAGATCCCAATTCCACTTACCCTATTATAATTAACAACATCAACCATTTATAGGCTACTTAAGGACCTCTCTTCTTAAGCAAGAAAAGAGAAACCAAATGCTCTGATACCAATGTAATGGAATTAACCTATTCAACTTGAGAATAGCGGAAATTAATGAGAATACTTTCGAGAAATAACTTTGTGAGCATACCGGGTAGACATAATTGAAGATAGCAACATAATCATAGCAATTAGTTAACTTGGCATGAACAATAATTTTGCAAGAGAGAGAATTTAGAGAACATGACAACAGTTGAGGACCGGATTTATGTGGAGCCGGTCCCCCCTCCAATAGGCATTTGTATTATGATTTCTCCCATTAAGAGAGACTTGTTACAATACATTCTTTGTGTTCCTTGTGACCTAGGTGATGCAATGAAGATGGAAAGCTTCATGCATCACAATCATAGCATAACATGAACTTGAAGAAAGCTTTAATTGTCCCAAGCCTCAGTCCCAAGACCTCAAACACCTTCGAAGGTGGAGAGAGCTAGCAGGGAATGAGGGTAGGGAAGAGGAGGAAGAAACATTTCATAGGAGAAAGAACTAGTTCCTCACTTATCATACTCTTGTTGCTAGCATACATAATAGCATAGTAATGAAGAAGAAGGAGATGACAAGCTCAAGCATTGAAGCATGGCTCTTGGTTGGATTTGCACTCCATAGCCAAGAGAGTTGGTGTAGGCTCTCAACCTCTACTTGCTTGGAGAGGGAGCTCTTGCACTTTGCATAGCACACCCAGAGAGTGATTGTGAGTGTGTGTGGGTGAGTATACCCCTCAAGAAAACCCCTAGCTAGCTTGGGTCGACCCCCCCTTGTAGCTCATGCTTGAAGCTCATTGGACCCTCCCAGGCCTAGCCAATCATGAGCAGGAGGCATTACAAGTAGTAGGGGTAGCCTTGAGACAAGTGTCCCCCTTTCCTTTTTGAGAGAGAGGGCTAGATAAATGCTAAAACAATTAGATAATTCATGTAATTTATCATTGGACCCCTTTGAAGCTTAGCCAATAGGCTTCAAGCAACACATGAAGGTAACATGGGTAGGGGCCTGACATGTGTCCTTGCTGCCTCTTCAAGTTGGGGCTTCCCTTGTGTGTGTGAGTGGGTGTTCTCTCTCTAGCCCCTAGTTTGTACATGTGGTAAAGATTTCTTCTTTCTTAGTTTCAATAAAGCCTAGCTTGGCTAAGTGGTGGAGCATGCTTTAAGGAAGCATAGATGGGACAGATGGTGCAGCTTTGCTTCTATCCATGTTCCAATACACCTAGCTCGGACAACTGGTGGACCTTCAAACAAAACCCCTCATGGACAATATATCATGGGTATCTCATCATTCTCTGTTTGCAGTGTCTTTGTGTCATCTTCAAGTCTTTTCTGAAGCCTTTCCAATTCCACTTTCAATGATTTGTTATCATCTTCTAACCTGCCTTTGTACCACCATTGATCCCTCTGCTAGCATCAGTCTCACTACCTCTTCTCAAAAGTGAGCTCTTTCTGTAATTCTTTCATTTGCTCTTCATGGACGTCTTTATCTTGGCTAGTGGTAGCCATAGGTGCCGCTCTTGCTCTGCCTGGAGACACTCTCAACCTCTAAATCGTTTGATCTTTCACTTTGATTTGATCCTTTAGTTCGATCACCTCATCCTCGCTAGCCTCATGTGAGATTTCAGCTTTGTCTTTGGCCTCCCTCAAGCTCTCAACCTCTTTAGACTCTTCCACCAGCTGTAGGGTGAGCCCATCTCTTTCCTTTTTGGCTTCAGTTAGAGCATTGCTGACTTTTTGGTACTCTTCTTCAGCGTTCACTAGCTTCTGAGTGGTTTCTCGGTTTTGACTTTCTAACTCTTGACATTTCTTCAGTGTTGCTTCTAGTTCAGCTTGCAGCTATGCTTGGCTATGCATTTTCTCTTGACTTTGCTTTTGAAGTGTTTCCACTTCAGCTCTCACCTTTTCTTCACTCAACTTTAGCCCTTCATACTCAATCTCTTTGGCCACTGATCTGGCTCTTAATCCTTGCAGTCTCTGCATCACTTCTTCCCAATCTTCGGCTTGTGGTTGCAAATCCATTGTATCTGTTGCAATCTCCTTTAGCTCCACCAAACAAGGGCTTGGCATATATTCTTTGGACCTAGGGCTTGACAGTTGAAAAGCCGTATGAGCTGCCTCTTCTCGGGTGTATCTAGTAGCTAGTAGATCAAGGAATATTCTATAGTTTTTTGCTTCCGGATCTTGCTTCTCAGGATTTGGTCCAGACTCTTTCTTCTGCTCTTTCTCTTTGTCTTGTTCTTTCTTGGAGTCTTGCGGCTTCTCAGATTTAATTAACTCCTCAGTCTGTAGAGGTTGAGGAGGACTAGGAGGAGGTGGTGATGGTGGAGGACTGGATTCGCGGCTTGATGGTGGGGTTGGTTGCTTCTTTTTGAAGTCCCAATCAGCCTTTGTTTTCCTCTCTCGCTCTACATTTTCCTGCTCTTCCAACAGCTGTCGCCTCACATCATCAACTTCTTCTTCGGTAAAAGGTATGTTTGGAATATTGTCAGCCATCGCATCTAGGATCTCAAAGTTCTTTATGTAATCTTCAAAGCGATCCCTATTAACCCTTCAAGAAGATCCAGACATGGCCTCAAGTGAGGGCTTCCAAAAGTCGCTCAGATCTCCTTTAAGCATCCTTTCTGCTCTAAAACTCTCCATCAGTCTCTCGAGCCGAGTGGCCTTCTGGGATTTCGTCTCTTTTACTGGCATTTGAATTGTAGCTTTCTTCTCTTTCTTTGGCTGAGGCGGCTCTTCCTCTACTGTCTCTAACCTTCTTTTCAGTCTGGTGACCACTCTAGGAGTTGTAGGTTGCTCCTCTTCCTTGTCTTCTATCAGCTTCAACCATTCAGTCTATGATGGAGGAAGAGGCCACTGGCCTTTAGCATCTAGAGCTTCATATATCACCTTGGTGAGCATCTCCCTTGCTGCAATATATGTGGGATTATTGGTCCCCATCCTCACAATATGGTACTATAGGTATGCCGCATAATCTATCTCTTTTGGGTGGCTTGTCTTCATTGCCCATGTGAATGTTGTACCAATAGCTACAGGTGGCATGGTGTACTTTTGAGGCCTCTTGGTGCAGACATGGAAGTATTGGTTGTATAGTTGGCACATGACTGCCACCATTGAATCCGCAATATCCTCAAAGGTGTATTTCTTCTTGGTTCTCTTGTATACCTTCACCTCATCTCGCCTCTTGTTGACACTGTCTCCTTCATTAGAGAGGTTCAAGGCACTTACAACCACCTCTGGCATGATCACACTCATTCTGTCTTTTCCTTGTAGATTTGTAACCTTGGCTATGCCATTCTCCTTTACTGTTGTGACGAATTCCCAGACTCTCTGAATGTCAATCCCTGCTGGTAAAGCCTCAAAATAATTGTGCAAGTCTAACTTTTCCAAGATAGACACCATTTCTGGCCTTCTCGTGAACTCATTGAGTTCTTGTGGTATCATCGGCAGCACTATGGCATTGCCCTCTGGATCTTTGAACATGCCTTGGTATATTCTGAGGTCGTTTGCTTCAAGTAGTTGCTTTGTATCCAAGTGGTGGTGGGCTTTATGGTTCCTGTTGGTATTGTAAATGGCTCTACCTCATCCAGGTAATCCTTGTTGGTCATTCTTTTCTTCTTTGCTAGCGACTTTGCGGCTGCCATGGATCCTATTGCACTCAGTAGTCCTAGGTTAGCGTTTTTTTTATATAGATTAGCTGATAAGCTGAGTTTTAACTATCCAATTGACTTGAAAATTGAAACATGAGCTCAAGAGGGACTAAGGATGCCATGCAAGTGAAAACAATAGGATTTGTGCTGCAAAATAAGCCTAAAGACATCCTACGCGTAGGATGTCTTTTTCAGTAGAATGACTTGAAACTTGACATGTTGATAGCTTATGACCTATACATCACAGCTATGTGCTTGGATTTTGGTTTGGACATCAAAAAGTGCTTTTTTGAGCATATTTAGGCTTTTGGTGCACAAATGGGTAGGATGTCCTGAAATGATGAGCAAATGTTGTCCAAATGGCTTGAAAATTGATATGTAGGCATAGTAGACCATGATAAACACACCCATGATGTTAAATCTTGAATAGTAGGTCATTATGGCCTCTGAGACATCCTATGCGTAGGATGTCTTTTATCTGAGAATAACATGAAACTTGGTGGTTTGGTAGAGCATAGCCTGTGGATCATCACCATGGTCTTAGATTTGAATTTGGACAAGTTTTGAAGGTAGTAAGACCATTTTTGGTATTTCAGAGTCTGAAAAGTCCCTCTATGGAGCTATGAGGCCAAAAAGTGATCTGTTTGGCTTGAAACTTGGTGGGTGGGCTTGTATGAATGTGATAAAGGTGTTTATGAAGATCAAAAAATCCACCTGGATGTCATTTCAAGCTTGAAGACATACTCTGCGTAGTATGCCTTTTTCATGATTTTGAAGATGTGACCTCACAGTTAGCTTTGACATGTTATGAATAGTGTGTGGTTCAAGTTTCACTTGATTTGGATCATTTTTGATAGGTCTACGACTATTTTTTGCCTCTATGCTCTGACTTTGCATTTTTTCATGTATAGGAGGTCATCTGTGGTCCCAAGCTAGGTGGTGCCCCAGCTATCTACCCCACATGGAAAGGCTTGGTCCCATAGTGCCACTGTAGAGTCCACTGGTTCTAGTACGTGAAAAGCCGCCATCATTTGGTGCCCCCATAGAGAAGGGCTCTATGACACCTTCAATTTAAAATGTGTGTTTGTCTTCATGGATGAGTGGCTTCGTGAGTTTGCAAACTGGACCACCGAGGAGGAAGAGCTTCGAGAAAGCGTGGCATAACTGGTCAAGACACTTCTTCTAGGGAGCTCCGTCATCAATATAGAAGAAGTGGAAGGGCCCTCATGCCCTAGTCAAACTGTCCATATCACCCACCATCCCCGTAGACGCAACAACAAAGCACAACCTACAAAATGCAACCATTGTTGTTGACAATCACATGTGCGGGATGAATGCAATCCAAAGTGAAGGAGGTGCTATCATCTTCTCACTCGAAAAGTGGTAGATGCCCCCAAAGAGGTTGTTGTTTGAATATCCAAAATGGAGAACATATAGAGAATAAGAGCAATGAAGCACCAAACTTATGTGGAGGTCTTAAAGCATGGCCGTAGTCAGTGGCTTGCCTATTCTAAATCAACAAAACCCAAGCCAGGAGTTCCTCTCGGTCACGTGAATTGAGCACCCTGAGATGTAAGTTCCACTTTTCTATGCTCATTTTCTTCACAAGTACATTTTGAAATAAAGTTATATTTTTGGTTGTTTATTTTGAAAGCCTTTGTAAATGTGGAAAACATCACATTCAACCATAAATCATTTTCCAATAAAGAAGGACACATGGTCATGTACAATGATGAAATCTACGACCAATGGGTAAACACCTTGGAGAAGGATCAGACATCAACTGCTTCTTGTGGGCGACAGCCAAGCATAGCAACCTTTAGATGCCTAAACGGTTTAAAAGATAATCGTATCAAGGTACTACAACAAGAGCTGATAGAAGAAAATATTTTCTTAGTAAAGCAACCACATCAAGGGGACATGATTGACCTCTTTGCACGTGCAATGAACTTAAAGTAGACCAAGGTTTTTGTGGCTCAAATATTGATGGTGTTTACGGAGCTAGATCCATTAGCAACATTTACTTGATGGGAAGAATGTATGTCTCATTACAACATTACGTATGCAATCTACAAATTTCTCTTCACGCGCTATACTCAATGGCTAAATCTCAAGGTACAAGAAACAAAGAAAAAAGAGCCAATTCCAAAAATCACGAAGGGATATGTGTAGTAGATCATTGCACAAAAGAATTGCAATTTCAATTTGGAGTTCATTCTACCATGGACAATCAAGTGTGATGGAAAGAATTTGGAAGGCATCAAGTTTCTTTGCAGTGAGAATAGCTCTACAATTCTTGTTGCTTATATCGAGTGGTTGGAGTGCTATCCAATTTGCTAGTAATTGATGGAGTATGTGGGGTAGCACATCAACCATTAGAGTTTGTAATTGTTGGCTTAGTTAAGTACTATCAGATTGCTTCCCTAGAGAAGGCAATTTCTAAAACAGCTGGATGGTATGAAATGCATGTTCTACCTTTGAGCTCCTTAATAGCATCAAATGCTGTCCAAACATGCACTTTTCGTGAAGTAGTTTTTGGGGTTTGGGCATTCTTTAGTCAAGGAGAGAAATACACCAACTACTCTAGTGTGAAAGAGTCACTGTTGGAGCCAATGCACTCTCTCTGCATCAACGACAATGAGTATGATGTTGTGACCACAAACAAAGATTTTTTTGTGCGTTGTGCAATCAAATTCATTTTTTTCAAATAAGATGATCAAGTAATAGACATATTCTCATTAGGCTATGGGACTAAAGAGGCATTACATCAATAGAAAAAGGTGATATCAGTTACCTGTACTAGTGATCAAATGACTCAATTGGAAGCTCTTTGCCATTCCGCAGTGGATGAAGACCTTGATCTTAAAAGGTGGGTATGTGTGGATACCACAGAGGAAGTCAATGCCAAGGAGTTAGAGGAAGAAGAAATCAAAGAACCATTGGATACAAGTGTTGATGCCATTTTAAAAAGTCTACAAAAAATAGGTTAAGCTAGCTACCCATGATATTGCATCATTGCATTTGAGATTGTTATTTTTATCTTTTTGTTTGCTTTGTCCAATTTCAAATCCACCCATGATGTTCAAGACATTGATGTTTAGTTTGTACTATTTCTCAATTTATTTTCTTTGAAAAAATGTTAACTTGTGAGTTTGAATTTTTTCACAATAAATAAATTACATTTAAGTGTATAATATCATATGGACATATTGTGGCAAATAGAACCCTACATATATGTGTTCATAAGATATATTATGTAGTACTTTAAAGCTAAGTGATCATATGATGTTTATTGTAACTCAAATATAGAGAGCCAGATAAAGCTAGGGGTTTGGTCAAAACACCCTATGACATGAGGATCCTAGAGTTTATTTTAGACATGCCACCCATTTGCATGCTTTTTCAGACTCAGATTGGGCTGGTTGTTATGACACGTGAATGTCCACGAGTGGTTTTTGTTTCATGCTTAGCAGTTCATGCATATTACCTCTTGAAAGGGGTGAAGTAGATCATGCTATTGATTTAGTTAAAGATGCAAAGTCTGTCTGTAAATCACCTTATAGATCACGCCAAGCATAACATTTAGAAGTAGAGAAACAATTGCAAGGCTATGTAGATAAAGGTTTTATTAAACCTAGGGATTCTCCTTGGGCCAATTTTATTGGTGAAGAAAAAAGATGGCTCTTTGCAACTTTGTGTCGACTATAGAGCACTAAATAATTTAACAATCAAGAATAGGTTCCCTATGCTTAGAATGGAAGATCTTTTTGATCATCTAGAGAGAGCCAATTACTCTAGAAAGATCGACTTACAATTTGGCTACCATCAAGTGAGAATAAAGGCTAACGATGTTGCAAAAAAGCCTTTAGGACTAGATATGGGAATTATGAGTTTTTGGTAATGCCTTTTGGGCTTACCAATGCACCGGCTACCTTTATGAAGCTGATGAATAGTGTTTTACGGCTCTATCTAGGCAAATTTTTAGTAGTTTTTCTTGATGATGTCCTCATCTATAGTCATACTCAAGAGGAGCATTTAGAACATAATAGAAAAGTGTTCCAATTGCTCAGAGAAAATTCTCTTTATGCAAAGGAATCCATATGTGAGTTCTTTGCTGAAGAAGTGAAATATCTTGGTCATATCATTTCTAAAGATAGAATCAGGAGGGATCCAAGAAAGGTTCAAGCTATTTTATAATGGCCTAAACCTAAAAACCTAGAAGAGTACAAATCTTCTTAAGAATGTCTAGATTTGATCGTAGATTCATTAAGGATTATGCCAAGATAGTAGTTTCCATGATAGACCAACTCAAAGGGAAGGGAGAAACCTTTGAGTGGGGGGAAAATCAAAAGAAAATAACACAAAAACAAAAGGTAGCAATAGCTATGGCTCTAATTTTGTATATAGTGGATCCCAATAAACCTTTTGTGGTTGGAACAGATGCTAGTAATTTTGATGTAGGTGCAGTTCTAACTCAAGAGGTTTAACCAATAGCATTTGAAAGTAAAAAGTTAGATCATGAACATCAATATTACTCAATATATGAGAGGGAGTTGTATGCTATTCTTCATGCGTTGAAGAAATGGAAGCCCTATTTATATGGTGCTAAGATTACGATAGTGTTTGATCAAGAAAGCATTAATTGTCTTTCCAATCAAACATAATTAAAGGGTCGTAAGTCCAATGGGCTGAACTCTTACAAGAGTTTGATTATGAGCTTAGGTATTGAAAAGGGAAATATAATGTGGTAGTAGATTCCCTTAGTAGGATGCCTATGATAAATGAATTGAGTTTTACTCAATTCACTAGTGGTCTACTTGAATCATTAAGAGGAAAATGTCAGGTTGATCCTGCATAATCTAAGATATGGAAAAACATTCAGAAAGGGGATCCAAAACATGAGGTTTGCAATGAGAATGAAGCATCGATGGATGATTTAGAAGGATTCAAGTGGAAGAATTTGGCCAGAGGATAATGTTCTTACCAAGCTGTCACATGCAAGCATTTGAAGAGGCCTTCTACACCGAGTTCTTCACTTATGACAGTAAGGTCTTTGGCCCTACAATCACTATGGTCAATGTACGATATGAGTCATATCTAAAGTTGATGAAGCCACCGGGTTTCCATTAAGGGGAACAACCACAGCCTATTGCCACTCAGAAGACCAGAGCCAAAAGCACTAAAAAAGAGGACTTTGACACATGGAAAGATCATGTCGAGGATGACATGAACTCGGAGGGGGGGAGTGTTGAATGGGAGACAATTTATATTTGGAAATCCCATTTTTTGTATTATTTAATTTGGCGAACTTTATTGTAATTATTTTCGAGACTCGTTGAGTTTTCATATTGTAACTTATTGAAAATGCGGATTAGCAGAACCCATTGTAGAAAATAGGGGTTAATCTTGATAAGAGAATACCTCCAAGGCTGAGGTATATAAGCCAATTTTTGTAACCTTAAGAAGGCAGACCTTTAATAAATCATCTTTTTGAGCTCTACTAAGTGTACCGTGATTGCGTGTTGTGTGTTGAGAGTGAGTGAGGTCTTCTCATCTTCTCTATGTGCACTACAGAGCCTACATTGCAAAGGTGACTACATCATCGTGTTAGCAATGGCGAGAGCTATGCTTCAACACCAAGCTTGAGCGATTCCGGTCTCCTCACGAGGAGCTCTCCCACGAGCTTCAAAGTGAGTTTTCACTCTAACCATGTGTCCATTTTGTGATTGTGTCATTGTGTTCATTGCAAGTAGAACTACACTTTAGGCCTAAGTACATTGAGAATCGGATACCTATAATTTTTGGCATGTCTTCATACGCCACACCTAGTGTTTGCAAGTAGTAGATTCGGTTAGAGAATTTAGGGAAGTGTCCTCTAGGTGTATAGAGGTTGCTCCTTGAGTTTTGTGACGATTCAACAATGTTCGGTTGTGTTTCGGTGAGCATAAGCACCGTAGGTAAGGTAGCGGTTGCATACATGTAGTGTGATTTCAATTGATTTCCCTTGGTAGTGATTGTCTTAGAAGGTCGAGTAGGTGATTGACACCCATCTATTTGTTTCCATGCACCTACGAATCAAGCTCCGTCCTTGGTTGACATCTTGTTTGTTGGCCTGGTTCTCACTTTGCTAGCGTTTGCGAGCAGTGTATCTGCCCGAGAAAGGAAAATAGGCTTGGGATTAGATAAAGAGAATGAAGGATGAAGAATATTGAGAGTCTCAATCAAGGAGGTGGAGGCTACAATAGAAGACACAAATCAATGAAGTAGGCTTGGGATTAGATGAAGAGAATGAAAGATGAAGAATATTGAGAGTCTCAAGCAAGGAGGTGGAGGCTACAATAGAAGAGACAAATCAATGAAGTAAAGTTTGTGTATTTTCATGTTAATATCAAGTTAAATATCTTCCTTTCCGAAGAAAACCTAATTGGTTTTTTTGGAGATATAGTTTATGCTTGTATTCAACTCAAGTCCCTAGTTCAACTAGACTTTTCACAAGGAAATATGAAAGGTGGATCACAATCATTTCGTGAAGTGATTTCGCATGTTTTTGCTAGGAAAATTGTTGCGTACCGGAGGTATGCAAAGTATTGCAAGCTAAGCTATGGCATGAGCGAGCTAGAGAAAGAGAAGGATCAATTGAGAGAGAGAAGGAGCAGCCAAGAACCCACACACACACACACACACACACAATGACGCCCCCTCCTTCGTGACTCCTTAGCCACCATCGACCTGCATAGGAAATTCCCTTCTCTCTTCGCTTCAATACTTATCACGAGTGATAAAGGTCCAGTTAGAGGAAGTTCCCACAAAATGATGTGACTACTGAGTCACGACTCCTAGTTGTGTGTTCATGTTCGTGTGCCCAACTATAGGATATGTCACATTCCTTCTCCCTTAAGAAGAATTTTTGTCCACAAAAATTTAATTGGAAGGAGTAATCCTAAATTTAGGGAACCTTTTTTTATTAATTCTTACTCACTCCCATGTTGAACTCTCCTCAGCACAATCCTTCCAATTAGCCAAACACTCTTTATAAATTGTATTTCTAGTTCTTTTTTCTCTAGTGTCTAGTATTTTCTCTGGCTCATGTGGAAGAGATTGAGTATCCATGAGTTTCACTATTTGATCATCTTGAATAAGATTATTAGATTGACCCAACTTCTATTTGAGTCTGCTAACATGGAATACTAGATGTATGCCACTTGTTTTTGGTAATTGGAGTTTGTAAGCCATATGTCCGACTCTCTTCAGTATTGTGAAAGGTCCATAATACTTTGGTGGTAATTTTGGACATGGTCCCGCCTTCATGGTTTCAGACTTTTCAAGCACTTTCAAATAGACTTGCTCCCCTTCCTCAAAGGTAAGAGGCCTTCTATGCAAATCTGTATATGTTTTTGCTCTATCTTGAGCCCTTTTAATACTATCTTTATCAAGTTTAAGCATTTCATTCATATTCTATAAGAAATTCTTAGCTGGATGAACGTTTTCCTTTTGCAGCCCCAGTGCATAAGGAGCTCTAGGCTAAAACCCATACATTAACATAAATGGACTATATCCAGTGGAAGAGTCCTTGTCACTATTATATGTAAACTCTACTATAGGTAAGCACTCTTCCCAATTAGTTTGCTTTTTACTTACATATGCTCGTAGCATATCTTTTAGGATTTGATTAACCCTTTCAATTTGGCCGAGTCCGTTTGAGGATGCTCAATTGTACTCATGCTCAGTTTAGTGTCCAACCTCTTAAACACAGCTCTCCCAAAAATGTATATTAAACTTCTTGTCTCTATCTGACACAATGGCTGTTGGTAACCCATATAGTTGATAGAGATTTTCTACAAATAACCTAGCCAATTCAAGAGTTTTAACATGAGATTTGGTTGGAATAAACCTAGCCATTTTGGTTAATCCTTGGGTTAATCTATCCACTATTACCCAAACATAGTCATGCCCCCTCTATGTTTTAGGTAATCCAATTATACAATCCATGGAGATACTCTCCCATTTCCCTGAAGGAATGTCTAATGGGTGGAGTAATCCTCCCATCTTAAGCCTTTTAGCTTTATTGATCTGACATTTATTATATTTAGCCACATATTCTAGGATGTCCTTATATATTCTAGACCAATAAAACTGCCTCTTAACAAGACCACAACTCTTGTTTACACCTGGGTGTCCCACACTTGGACTATCATGACACTCATAGAGTATCTGGCGCCTAATCTCTTCATCTTTTGGGATACATAATCTACTGTTAACCCTCACGGCTCACGGACACCCCATCACCTACAACGGACGTGTATTATGTATTTGGTAGAGTCAGGTACCGGGTTTGTCGGACCAATAGGAAAAGGGTAAGAGTGATCGCCGATGAGAGGCGCACTCTAACTGGGACATTCAAGGGATTAGTTGGCTAAGCATGGGCGCCCAAGTGTGAATGGGGTGAGCTCATATAAAAGCCAACTAAACCTAAAATTCAGCCATTCTCTCATTTGTGCAATAGAAGAGTGCTCTTGCTCCATCTCCATCTCCATCTTCTTCTTCTTCACCTCCTCGTGTGTGTGTATGTGAGAGAGAGAGAGAGAGAGACAGGGAGAGTGTGTGTGCGATCGAGCATTACGAAGGCACGACGGCAGAGAAGCGGTTGAGCGCGGCACGACTGCAGCTTCTTCTTCATCACGACGAGGAATCCTCCACGGCAGGAGCATAGAGCGGTGAGTGACACACCATTGCCCTCTTTTGAGCTTGCTAGATTAGTCTTGTTGTGTGCTTGGAGCCATTTGTGGCTCGCACACGGTGTATCGGCAAGTCCCTTGCTTCGACAGTGCGGCAAGGAGCGCACATTTTTGGCACCGCTGCCGGGGAAACGCCCTGCACTAAGCCCAAGAGGCACTTTGTGCTTCTCCTATGAGTTGTTTGTAGTAGGAAAGAAGAGGAAGAGGAAGAGGAAGAGGAAGAGGAATGAGTTGTTTTTCTGTAAATTGTTAATTTCTGTGTTGTGTGCAAGTTCTGTGATTTCTGCATAATGTTGTGTTTTCTTGTTTGCACACAGTCTTTGCACAATTAGTAGTCGTTAGCTTGTTTGCAGTGAATGAATAAGTAGGAAGGCAGTTAGCAATTTCTGCTTGTACACAGTCTGCACACAGTTTCTGTCAAGGTTTGCCTGCACACAATTTTTTGCACAGTAAGGTAGTGAGAAAGGAAGTAGGTGGACAGTTAGGTCACTGTCAGTAGGCAGTTAACAGAGTAGTTAGTAGATTAGTTAGTGGTTAGCAGCACTGTTAGTAAGTAGATAAGGTAGTGAGCTGTTGACTGGGAGGTTAGGTAGGTGACAGTGTGTGTGGCCAAGAAAGGGTCACCAAAACCGCGCGAGGTCGTCGCCCCAAAAAATTATTTAAGCGTGAGTGACTGGGGGGCTACACTAAAATTTTGATCGAGATCATTTCCCCAAGCCCAAGCCCAAGCCCAAGCCTAGGCCCAGGCCTCAGTCCTCAGTCTTATGATATATACCAGACTCACTCTTATATATATACCCTACTCCCTCAAGAGGGAATGAGAGCATGTGGGGCACCCTCCACTCTCCTCCCTTCTCTTCCCACTTGCACCCTTAGACTTTCTAATTCGGGCCTAGTTCCCTACTAGAAATTGACGGTTTTAAGGATTTCGAGGGCATAAAGTGACCAAACGGAGGGTTGTAAAGCACAGCACGTCCCTCTGACCGAGACGCTCGTTTTGAGCTATCATACGTTCTATTCTATAGCTGGGTCAGAAAAAAAGGACCAAAAAATCAAAAAAAAAGAAAAGACTTGGGTTGCAAAACACGCAAAATTACTAGGTGAGCAGCCTTCACGGGCCCTCACTGACACTTCTAGGGGATCCAAGTCATATGAACCTACGCTCTGGACGAGTGTTAGAGCACGAGCATATTGGTAGTGCCTCCATTTACGCGGGCACCCATTATTCCTCCACCCTAGGTTCTGGACCTTCGGCCGGGACGCAAGGTAGCGCGACCCAAGATCCTCATATCGCGTCTAGTGATTCTTCCTCTGACTACGAAGTCATGGAGGGGTATCCTACACCAAACCCTGATAGTTCAAGTCAAGACATGCATGCCATGGGCCCACGGCCCGGGTCCAGCGTGTTTAGCCACTTAAAAGAGACCCTTAGTAGAGCTACTCGCTCCGAACATGCGGTTAATGAAATAAATGAAGGGAGTGGGGAAGTAAATTCGTCATTCATGCCTAAAATGGACCCTATGCTTCTTGAGAGTGTGCATGTGAATGTTCCATCCATTGCACCTCCTGATCCTTTAGGACTATCTCCCTCTGAGGTTTTACTATCCGATGGTAGGAGTCTTGCCGAAGTGTAAGAGATCGAACGCTATATGAAAGCAACAAGGGAGAGGGAAATTGAGAACCTACGAGGGCTAGAATAAATTCGAGCCCTAAAAGCAAAGGCTCCTATGACAACAATCATGCCAGCCGAGCAATCGAGTGCTCCCAATGTAGCAGTCACGGAGGGGCAAGCTATGGGGAGCAATAATGCTTCCACTTCAAGGGAAACCTCCAGCACGCCAGGCCTAGATGGGATATTCCTAAACGAAAATTGGGAGTATGACCTACAAGCAGAAGCTTTAATTGACCGGTACACAGGACACACCTATCATGTGGGTTGGTTAGATGTTCTACAATCCACATCGGGTGCTACTAGCATAGATGAGCAACAACAGAAAGTCTGTGATGTCCTCCATAGGATTGTCGAGTTAAAAAGACAGAACACAGGGATCAACATGCCTTCAACAGGCCTATTGAGATTGTTGGATACGAGAAAGGCCAACCAACCAACCCTATCACAAATGGAGACTCCCTCAGTGAGCCCCATTGATCCTCCATATGTTGTTTCGCCAGGAGCCTCAGTACAATCTGAGCCCACAAGTGGCAGCTTTACCTTCCCAGATCTAGCTCGTCTTTCTCTTAATGACACTACGGCTACCATGCATATCCCAGTGGTGAGCATGACAAGAAGTACACCATGGAGTTCATTTGTTAATACTGCGCCGATGCCTAGTAGCACAGTGCCCCCAACTATACCTACATGTATGTATCAATCATGTGCACCTGTCGTACCTCAGCCTCATGTAGCTCCTACACCTCCGATTATTCCAAGAGCTTACAATCCACAATGGAATTATCCAAGATCTTATACAAGTGGAGCCATGCCATTTAATAATAACATGCCATATCAGGCACCCCCTATGCCTAGGGCCACGCCTGTAAACTTTGGACCACCGTCTGGTACACCACCATACAAAATTTGGGACCCAAGAGCCGCGTGTATGCCAAGGCCAAGGCCAACTCCCATCTCACATGTGGGTCCAGGAGCACATACACCCATTATACCTGCTCAAATAGGAGATTTGGCAGCATTTGCTCAAACTATCGGTTGCTCTATTGCGGAAAACATGCGTAGTGCACCTGATAGAGAGCCTAGGAGCAAGGCAGTTCAAGTAGCTAAGCTCACACAGAAATTCAATGGAGACGGAGATGCTAGAAAGCATATGGAAGTCTTTGAACATGTGTGCGATTCCTTGGAAGAGCACAATGAGCTACATAAGTGTAAGGCTTTGAGTTTGACCCTAAGCGGAAAGGCTGGAGATTGGTATAGAACCTTAAGAGTAGAAGAAAAAACGATCTACTCTACTCTTAGGAGACTGTTCTTAAAAGAATGCATATGAGAGGGAGTACTTTGGGGTGTAGCCTCTCAGCTCCAGAAAGCCCAACGAGAAGAAGGTGAATCCGTGAGAGACTTCATTAGTCGCCTAAAGAATTTGAACTCTCGATGCAATCCAAACGAGCGATTCAAAAACAACCAATTGATCGATAGATTCATTAGGGGACTACGACATGAAAGTATCTATAATGGCTTAGTCATTAGAGGTATCACTACTTGGGAAGCAGTCACCATGAATGCAATCCAATTGGAGGATAATTTAATGATTGTAGGAGAAAGAGTGTCTGCCGAGCCGAAGTCAAGTAGCTCGCAAGCATCAAGGCATGAGCCAATGAAGATAAAGCCAATCGTGAAAGAGCAAACGATATCTGAGATGACTTTGGCAGATCTCACCAAGGCCATCCAAGAAAGCCTTAGGGGTAATCGTGCTCCACAAAACACTCATATGTATCCAAGAAGGGAGCAACAATGGTGCTCAATTTTCTTGGGCCCACATACTGCGAGTAAATGCCCTACTTTCAGAGTAAATTTTAACGGGACTTGTAACGCGTGTGGTAGGTATGGCCATCAAGCGAAGGATTGCCTAATGCTTAAACGCATCATGGAAAATAGACCGCCTATAGCTTGGGCAGACTCACCTCGAGTTCCTGCATTGATGCCTACCCCACCCATGGAGCAACAGTTGCCATTACAGCACATGGTCCCTAGAACCCAAAATGTGGTCCAAACCACACCGTTGCCACCTCCAGTGCTAGGATCGCAACCCCCTCATCCAAGAGTTACACCTATGAACCAAATAGGTTGCGAGTCATCTAGTACTTATGTAGAATGCGAAGAGGACATAGACTCTAGTATCACTTATGGAGTCGACATGCTTGAGGAGTGTCCCATGTACTATATGAAAGACCATTGGGGACAAATCAAACCGGTATATCAAGCTACTGCGCTAGCAGCAAGAGGCCAAAACATTAATAGTTTTGCCAGGAGACCACCTCTTCAGTGCTACGAATGTGGTGGACCACATCGAGTAGCTGAGTGCCCCATTAGAATGCAAAAGAATGCTGCACTAATGCAAACAAGTCAAGGGAATGCATTGGCAATGCCAATACTCACTTGTAATCGTTGTGGCATAGATCATTTGATCTCACAGTGTCCTAACAATCCAAACGCACCGAAAATCACACCATTGAACATAATAGAGATTGTTGATGGGACACCACCAACTATAAACATAGCACCAGTAAATGCACTCACACGGTCGATGCTCCAAAAGCAAAATTACATCCTCGAAGAGAGAGATGCTGCATCCATTGGCCGAGCGAGAAAGAAGAAAACACGAAGAAAGAAATCCCTTAATGCTTCTAGCTCAAAACCTAGTTCAAAGACTAACATAGGGACATGAGAGGATCCCGTGTATATGAATGACCCTGAGGATGACTCAGATTCGATAGAGACCACGGAGACCAAAACTGTTACTACAAAGGAAAAAGCCAGTGAGGAGGATCACGAGAGGGAATTACGACGAATACCAAAAGAGTATTCAAAGTTAAACTACCCAGTTGCGAACCCCCAAGATAAACCACGAGAGACAAAAAATGAGGATTGCAAGAGAAAGATTGGAACCTATCCAAACCCAACAGTGGAAATTGAACGAGTCCAACAACTGAGGGGTTTGGTGGAAGAAACTCAACGAACATTAGAACCTGAACCCAAACATATCCAGATGTCGGACACAGTGTTTCCCACACAAGT
This sequence comes from Adiantum capillus-veneris, assembly GCF_014529385.1. Lineage (NCBI taxonomy): Eukaryota > Viridiplantae > Streptophyta > Polypodiopsida > Polypodiales > Pteridaceae > Adiantum > Adiantum capillus-veneris. Next base: position 100,368,077 of record NC_140951.1, read on the forward strand.
TCAACCTCACAAGAACTACAGGCTGTTAGCTATACCCAGTATCATTCGGGGAGAGAGTGAGGGTAGGACATCTGAAAGTGGACACACACCTTTCCTACTAGAGAGAATGTTTGGTGAGGGAATGCCCGACCCCCTTGAGGAAGTGGAGATTCCATCTTCACCATTCTATTGTCAGGGTCCTACGTCCCACAAGATGCCATTAAATGTTGCCAAATTGATGGATTTCATGTCTTCAGAAGTTAGAACCACCATCATGTCCAAACTATATAAAGACCCCGAGCTAGTCTCAACTCTTCGAGCCTTCCTCAATGGGGAATTACAGGCCGGATTACAACAGTTTGCACATATGAACAAACCTAACTCGGTAATGAATGATGAGGAACATTTAGCACCACCATCTGACCTAGCGGGACATGAATCTGTAATTGAAGTACCCGTTAACAAGTTGGGTCAATACTTTGAAGGTGATGAATCTAATGCTACTCTACCAATCACTATTAAAGGATTAACTGTAAAGGGGGTCCTTGACGGTGGTGCGGGAGTCAGCATGGTGACAAAGAGTTGTTGGGAGTCTATGGGGCGACCTCACCTCGAAGCCACAAGCGTAGTGGTAAAAATGGCTAATGGATCTATTGTTACGCCTATTGGAATGCTAAAGGATCTCAAAATCAAGGTCTTGGGACACAAGGTAAGGCAAACTTTCATTGTTATGGATTTTTCCAAGCATCCTATGTCATTTGAGATGATCTTAGGGCGTCCATTCATGAGGGAAGCAAAAATGGTGCATGACTGGTCCAAAAACCACGTCTACTTACAATTCCAAGACTTTGTCATTCGAGTTGATCTTTTAAGTGGTCGAACGCATCCTCTAGGAAATAAATTCATCATTGATAATCGATCAGACACAACAATTCACTCAGCTCCATTACAGTATTCTTACACGTGTAACGAAGACACGGATATTGGGAAGAACTCTTCTTATATGGATATCCTACCCGGAATGGCTGAGTCAGACAATGTCGATTGGGTACACCTAGCGGCAACTATAGATACATGGGGAGCTAGAGGAACAACCTGGGTTACACCAGATGGGGAAGAGATACCACACATTGCACCGGTAAACATGTTAGGTGTAGCGCATGTAACATCCGATGATAAGAAAGAGGCACACCTACCTGAGAGTGAAACCGATGATTCCTTAAAGGCTTCAGGCCAATACACATCAGAAACGGAATCTCAAGGAGAAATGGATTCAGAACCTGAGGAAACATCGAGTGAGCCAAGTATAGAAACTGAACACTCAAGGTCTAGTACGACCATCTATGGTAATTTATATGAGAGTGAAGAAGATACAAGCGAAGACCTATCAAGCGAGTCGAATTCAAACATTTACCAAAATCAAAACCTTAACAAGAAACAAAGGTCATATAAAAGACGACGATATCGAGCAAATGTGAGAGCTAGGATAAACAAGGAAAGATCTACTGTAGAATGGCTTAGCTATCTAGGGGCATGTGATGCTCATCGAAAGCTAGTAGACAATTGGGGAGAACATCTCCAGAGTGTCATGTGGTGCAGCCCGCGACCCATTGACCTCGCTCAATTGGAGGTTACAGAGCCGAAATTGAGTCGAACTATAAGAAGACGTCAAAACCGAGAGTTAGCACAACAACAAAAGGAGGCAGAACTAAAAGACATGTCTCCGTCAGGACAAGAGCCTGCTGACTTATATACGGCTCCTGAACATTTTAAATCTTATACCACGGGGGAGCGAAAGGTTGTGTATGCAAAGGCCCAACGAATACCTACCAATGAAAGCAGTGGAGTCTATGATGGTCCAGAGGTAGTTAAAGAGATAGAATTAGCAGAACCAGGTGAGGAGTCTAAACCAGTCTTTATTGCTCAAGACCTTACCGAAACTGAAGAGGCTGTACTTAAGGAGCTCCTCAAGGAATACAAGGATATCTTTGCTTGGACATATCATGACATGAAGGGCGTTCCACCTTCTGTGGTACAACATACAATTCCCATGATCAACACCGCTAAACCCGTCCAGCAACGACCCTATCCAATGAATCCTAAGTACGCCAAAATTGTACAAGAGGAGATTGAAAAACTTATCCAATGTGGATTCATATACCCTATTGAGCACTCAGAATGGGTTTCTCCAATAGTCATTGTGCCAAAAAAAAAAGGGAAACTAAGAGTGTGCGTGGACCTCAAGAAAGTTAATGCAGCCACTAGGAGAGATCATTATCCCTTGCCATATTCAGAACATGTGCTTGAAAGAGTTGCGGGCAAGGAGGCTTATAGCTTTTTAGATGGGTACTCTGGTTACAATCAAATCACAATTGCATTAGAGGACCAAGCTAAAACTACTTTTATCACGGAGTTTGGAGTGTTTGCATTTCGTGTTATGGCCTTTGGCTTAACGAATGCCCCTGCTACATTCCAACGCTTAATAAACACTGTGTTTAAAGAATTTCTAAGGGATTTTTGTGAAGCTTTCCTAGACGACCTTTGTGTTTATTCTTCTTGGGAGAAGCATTTGTTATATCTACGAAAAATATTTGAAAGGTGCAGATTTTATTGCATCTCATTGAACCCTTTAGAATGCCAATTTTGGGTTAAGCATGGAGTCATTCTAGGGCATATAGTGTCCGAGAACGGAATATCCACAGATGAGAGTAAGATTAAAGCCATTGCCGATTTGCCACCACCTACGAACTATAAAGGAGTTCAAAGATTTATGGGCCATGTTGGTTATTATCGAAGATTTATTTTAAACTTTGCCGAGATAGCGCGTCCATTGTACAAGATTCTTATCGAGTTTCACTGGACGGAAGAATGTCATCAATCTTATGAGTTATTAAAGAAGGCCCTAACAAGTGCTCCAATCCTGCGAACACCTGATTGGAATGTACCTTTTCATGTGCATATTGATGCATCAAATTTTTCTATTGGGTGTGTTCTAACTCAACCAGGAGAACATAAATTGGACTACCCTATTAGCTTTGCAAGTCGCCAATTAAATGATGCCGAGATGAACTACACTACTACAGAGCGCGAAGGTCTAGCTATGATTTACGCAGTAAAGAAATTTCGCTATTACCTTCTTGCTACCAAGTTTGTGTTTTATGTTGATCATCAAGCATTGCTATATTTGGTAAACAAGCCGTGCTCCACATGTCGAATTACACGATGGTTGTTAATTCTTCTTGAGTTTGACTTCACCGTTGTTGTGAGGCCTGGGAGGAAACATGTCATGGCAGATCATTTATCTTGTATCCCTAATGGAGAAGCTTCTACGGGGGTTGATGATGAATTGCCTGATACTCCTTTGTTCATTGTTGAGACAATGCCTGAATGGAGTGAAAAGATTGTTAACTTCTTAGTTAATGGTTTTCCACCCAAAGAACTGCGAAAAGATATAGCTCAAAAATTAATCAAGGAATGCGAACCCTATTGCTTACTGGCTGGAACTCTCTATAAGAGAGGAAAAGATGATGTTCTTAGATGCTGTGCCCGCGAGGATGAGTATTTATATATTCTACAAGAGGCACACATGGGCGTAGCTGGTGGTCACTTTTCAGGAAACTTGACTGCCCGAAAGATCTTACAATCAGGCTATTGGTGCCCCATTCTGTTTAAGGATGCATCACTTTTTGCAAAGGGATGTGATGAATGCCAACGCTTCAACAAGCCACAAAGAAGGGATAGGATGCCTCTACATCCCATCAAGGTAACCCAACCATTTGAAAAGTGGGGCTTAGACTTTGTAGGACCGATTAGTCCGGCTGCACGTAACACGCAATCATGATATATCATTGTGGCTACCGACTATGTAACCAAATGGGCTGAAGGAAAAGCAACACGAAAGGTGGATGCAAAAACAACAGCTAAGTTCCTCTTTGAGAACATTATCACACGTTTTGGATGCCCCTTTGAACTTGTGAGTGACAATGGAACTCATTTTATAAATGAAGTAATAAAAGAACTCACATCAAACTTCATGATATCTCACCACAAGTCTACACCCTATTATCCCCAAGCAAATGGCCAAGCTGAGAGTACCAACAAAACTCTCATCTCCATTTTGACAAAGACAGTTGAGGCTTATTGCACTGATTGGGACCTAAAGCTTACATCAGCTTTATGGGCTTATCGTACTGTGTATAAAGTTGCTATTAATTGCACACCGTTTAAAATGGTGTATGGCCAAGAAGCAGTTATGCCATGGGAGTTTGTCATTCCTAGTCTTCGAGTAGCTTCTCAAGAAGATTGGGATGGTAACCCCTTAGTGGAGCGATTATATATCCTGGAAAGGCTAGATGAAGAAAGGCAATTAGCTGTGCGAAATGCTCTAGTGGAGAAGGATAGGAGAAAGAAGTGGTTTGATAGCCATTTAAAGGATAAAGACATCAAGGTTGGTGATAAAGTTCTTATGTACGGGGTACGTAATGAAAAGAAGAAATTGAAATACGCTGATAAGGGGCCATATCGAGTGTGTGAAATTACCCCGCAAGGTACCATTCGTGTGGAGACTCTAAATAGAGTTGAAACCATTGGATTCCTTAATGGGAGTAAATTCAAAAGATATTATGATCCTCTAAACCAGGAAGAGTTGCAAGCCATCCATCAAAAGAAGGCTGCCAAGGAACAAGCAGAGCTTAAAAAATCCAAGCAAGAGTTGAGGCTCGAGAACGACAACAACATCTTAGACGCCAACGAGAGGCTAATCTGGGAATCACGCAAGCATTTTTTGAGTACACAGATGGCGACTCATTAGAATCTGAGCCACCCCTACGATACCCAATTGAGCTAAATAGCCCCTATGGGAAAGTACTATACAATGCCTTATTAGATACGGGAGCTAAACACAATTTGTTATCCTATGGAGTTTGGTGTCAATTAGGGAAACTGACCCTATCCCCGAGTACGATGCAAGTCAAGGGCATTAATAAAAAGAAAACTGCTATTCTTGGAGTCCTTCAGACCCCTATTGTCTATGACAATGGAAGCATAGTGCAGAGGTTTCTAGTCATGCCCGCGGGAGCTATGGAAGGCAACGTAAACCTGGGACGCACGTGGATGTTGGCAACCAAATGCACTATTGATTGGGATACTGGTAGTGTCACGACGCGACCACCAACTCTTACCCCTATCATTCAAGCAAAGTCACCTACGTTGCAAATTCTAGCAAAGTTGAAGGATAGGCAACATTCACAAGCCAAGGTGGTTAACTCGTCTTTGCCGGCTACCCATGAATCTAGCACTTCAACACTTGTAGTTGCAGCAAGCAGTAATATTGCAAGTACTCAACCTGCACGACCTAAGAGTACATATCAATGGGTCCCCAAGGCCTTACTTCCAACTACCTCAACCCTCCCATCCATTCCAAGAAAAAATTTCCTGGGAAAACCAAGAGCGCGCCCTTGGAGAGTCAAGACCAAATCACGATGGATTCCAAAACAACTATTAGAAGCCCAAGGCTACTATGATGGATATGAGCAAATTTGGGTACCTAAATGTAAAATGTGTCCTTCCCTATCGAAAACAAACCCATATGAGTCAAACAGTGTAACGCTAAAGCCGACGGCGAACTGTGGGAAGGGAAAGATCACAGAATGCTACACACCTAGTCCAGAGCTAGTTTGGGCTCCAAGGCAAAACCAATTTATCCCACCTAGCTCAGGAAGGGGGGAGTTCCATGAAGCTTCTAGCTCCTCATGTAATACATCCATAGAGGTAACAGCTTCTACACAGCCTCCATCTATAGTAGTGGACCTCCATGAAGCTACAAAAGAATCCACACCTCCCAGTGTTCAAGAATCACCTGATGAACCACTTCAAGTTCGATCCTGGGAGAGTACCTTACCACCCTTGCAACTTGACGAGGCACCTAGGGTAATAGAAAACTACTGGAAAAAATCCTCACCTATTACCAACTGGAACAATTGGTTTCAAAGGGTGACAAGCTCATTTCAAACGGTATGATCTACCCAAGGAAGGGGGGAGTGTTTGTGGACATCCATCATTCACTTGCTTCCCTCTCAACCTTTCTCCCTGACCTCTTAATATCCGATCTTAGGGAATGTATATATAAAGCCTTATACTCACAAAAACAAGATAAAAAAGTAAAAGAGCAAGAGCCATAACACAAATCATAAAAACAAATTATGCACAAGAACACGACCCTTGTAATATTTGCACTCTAACCATCATCTATTTGCGTGTACAGATATGGCTAGTACGCTAGAGTCATCCACTCCTGCCTTGGGTGAGAGGTACCCTCGTTACTTTTCACAAATATGTCACATGGTCTTTCCAGTGCTTGCATGTGAATGGGATTTGATAGGTACGCTAGCATGTGAGAGGAATTTTGAGGAGTTAGAATGGCTGATACGTCTCTTGACCACGTCTAATCCATACTTAGTAGAGAACGTTTCTCCCATTGCACAAGCCTACCCTTTTGACCAAGATGACTATAGGTGTCTAGTGACCTTCTTAGTAAACATGGGCACCTATGATAAAGAAGAAAATTTACAGGACTACACGGATGGCACATATGGTCTCATGGATGATGACTTTGTTTATCTTGACGACGAGGATAGGGGTTTAGCCTACGGTTTCCCCCCAACCTCTACAATATCCTATTCCCTTGACTCTCTAGGGGGAGTGCAAATAATTAGGTTAGGATTTCTTATGTTTTTTGTTGTGTTCAATAAGTGTTGGTACCTTTTTCCACTAATGTGCCTCCTGGAGGTATTCCTTTTGTTTCCTAGTGTGTACAGGAGCGTGTTGCTATTGGTAGGATTTGGACCTTCATGGAATCTTTATCTCGACTCACTCTTCAAATCAAGCACGACCATCCACACAAACAGGTGTTTCTTGTCCATTAGCATTGCCCCTTATCTTTTTTACATCTATGATTGTCAGCTTTAATTGTGATTGGTAGCCTAATATTCACTGCATTTGCTTAGTATCAAACATTTAATTCAATGTAATTTTTTGTCATAATCACTTGTCTAGGTTTAAAAATCAAGCAGTCCGACAACCTAGTTTGACCAAGTTAGGTGTTAGAAATCTTCTCTTAATACCATGGGGAATGCCATCCTAATAATTAATGGTTACTTAGGTTCTTAATCCGATTTAAGCAGCATTGTGTGAAATTTACTGGGGCTTTCTAGTGGGCTTGACCCTATTGACCTTTAGCTTAAGTATTATAAAGAGAGTTTACTAGTGTGATGAGCCTGGGGAGGTGTATCAGTATTATATGACCCCCCAAACTTACAAAATTAAAATGCTGAAAATGAACAAACAAAAAATCAAAGTGCCACACTGTAAAATCATAAGCTGGAAGAGAAATCTCAGCTTGATTCGGTACTTCACTCACATGTATTGCCTATGGTACTAGAGCCCTAGAGGTTCCCAGTATGGGCGCTTTTACTTCAAAAGCAAAAAACCCAAGGCATACAAAATAAGCACACACATCAAAATTGAATCACTGTGAAAAGACTTTGGGGGGTCAAATAAAAAGTAATGAGTCAGACGATGATTTCATGAGAAATTCCTTTTATGGTAGCTTAACTACAAGGTCTTCTAGATATAGCCTCTAGTCAGCCCTCGAACATGAATACTTGGCTCTCGCGATTAAACAACTTAATTGACCACAGAAAATTAAGAAGCTTATCCATGGTATTAATATTCGATCTCTAGTGCCTTTCGACCGTCAAATTAGCGACCCCAGACTTGTTTAATTTTTTACCTTTACATTTGTTTATGCATTTGATTACATTGCAATTTAATGTTCATTGTTGACAAATTGTTTGAAATTCTTTTACCAATCAATTTGTCTACCTAAAACTGCATATCCTTTTTACTCACTTATGAGAATGCATTTACTGTGCCAATGTTGTTAATTTTGCAGTGACTGAAGAAGGCTAAGGACATTCATCTCAAATGCTCTTCCACCTCGACGAACGAGCTTCAACTCAATAGCTTCCGAGGACGGAATCTACATAAGGAAGGGGGGCATGTTAACCCTCACGGCTCACGGACACCCCATCACCTACGACGGACGTGTATTATGTATTTGGTAGAGTCAGGTACCGGGCTTGTCGGACCAATAAGAAAAGGGTAAGAGTGATCGCCGATGAGAGGCGCACTCTAACTGGGACATTCAAGGGATTAGTTGGCTAAGCATGGGCGCCCAAGTGTGAATGGGGTGAGCTCATATAAAAGCCAACTAAACCTAAAATTCAGTCATTCTCTCATTTGTGCAATAGAAGAGTGCTCTTGCTCCATCTCCATCTCCATCTTCTTCTTCTTCACCTCCTCGTGTGTGTGTGTATGTGAGAGAGAGAGAGAGAGAGAGGGAGAGTGTGTGTGCGATCGAGCATTACGAAAGCACGACGGCGGAGAAGCGGTTGAGCACGGCACGACTACAGCAGCTTCTTCTTCATCGCGGCGAGGAATCCTCCACGGCAGGAGCATAGAGCGGTGAGTGATACACCATTTCCCTCTTTTGAGCTTGCTAGATTAGTCTTGTTGTGTGCTTGGAGCCATTTGTGGCTCGCACACGGTGTATCGGCAAGTCCCTTGCTTCGACAGTGCGGCAAGGAGCGCACATCTATCTTTGTAGAGAAAATAACCATCACCTTGTACTTTCCCAACACAAGCAAAGAAAGAAGTATATTTTCCTTCTTGGTTGTCTTCCATCTTTTGGCATTACCACCTTTCCCTTCTTCTTTGGTGTTTCCTCGGTTTGTTCTTCTGGTACCACCTCCAGCCTTCTTCGAAACCTGGTTGAGACTTGTGGTGCAGATAGTGGTTCATCTTTCGTATCTTCTTTTAGTCTCAATCATTCATTCTGTGCTCGTGGAGCGAGTTTATGCATTTGATTTGCTGAGTTTTCCTCTAGATTTTGATCTCTATACAAAGGAGACTTTGCCAAAAATTTTGCCATAAATTCTTAGTCTCACTCTCTTGCTTTTTCTCTTTTCAATTATGGTTGGCACTTTAGAGAAAGAAGAGTACTATATCAAGAAGTTTGATGGCACAAACTTCACGATAAGGAAGCAGCGTATGCTTGATGGCTTGGTCAATAAGGGTATTATAGCGCTGTTGAAAGAGTGTAAAGAGGGTGTTTACACTAAAGATGAGTGGGAAGAGCTTGATGCTCATGCTATGGCGACCATTTGCCTGCACCTTGGTGAGTCTATCTTCTTTACCACCATTATGGATAAGACCATTGCAAAGGAATTTTGGGAGTTGTTATGCTCAACTTGAGATGGAAAGAGTGCCTCCAACAAAGGTTTTCTGATGAAGAAGCTTATGCGTCTTAACATGAAAGAAGGTAGCAGTGTCAATTCACACTTGAATGAGTTTAACAGTTTGTTTACTCATTTGACATCAAAGGGGCTTAATTTTGATGATGAAATGAAAGCCATTTTCTTGCTATGTTCTTTGCTTGCAACATGGGATACTTGTAACACAGCCATTAGTAACTCCACCCCCAAGGGAAAGCTTGTTTTTGATGATGTTACTAGTGCTTTTCTCACAAAAGAGATTCAACGTCAGTCTCTTGACACTAGTGGGCATGGTGATGCATATATGCCAAGTGAAAGTAGCCAAAAAAAACAATCAAAGGCAAAGAGGTCGTAGTTGCAGTCATGATCATTCTCAAGATCACAAGAAAACACCTAGCAAGAGTCGTGGACGTGACATAAGAAACATTGAATGCTATCACTATCACACGAAAGGACACATAAAGCAAGATTGCCATTTGCTACAAAGACAGAAGGGTAAATCCATTGTCCTAAGTTTTGCACCTCGTAAGAGTAGTGTGAAGGTAGAGGAGCTCAATGTCGTTGAGTATCCACATGTTGATGTTGTTCTTGACGTGCCGCAGCTGTCAGGTGTACTAGTCTTCACTTCTACAGGTGTTGTTAGCTCATGACGAATGTTATGTGCATAATTGGATTACTGACTCAGGTGCGAGTTTTCAAGTTACTCCTCACAAGGAGAATTGAACTTAACAGTGCAGCGGAAATTGTAGATTAATCTAATAATTAGTCAATTAGCATAACGTTGAGCATATTTGAGAATAACGGTTGCCAAGCACAAACTTCAATCAAGATTCATCACACATCACACATGCATGCTATGAAAACTGCAAAGAAGAGAGTGAGAGAGAGAGAGAGACAATCGACACCAGTTGAGGGCCGGACTTTATGGAGCCAACCCCCCCTCCAAAAGGACTTTGTATTAATAAAATTTCTTGTAAGAGAATGATTTTACATTAACACAATGCTAATCGCACTTTTAACTGCACAGATTCAAGAGATTATTAGCTCTAGAATTTGGCAGTGCTTGCAATTAGGCTTTTCCGCACCGCAACTATCGTAGAACTCATTCCCAAAACCTTAAACATCACGAGGATGATAAGATCTGTGGAGAATAAGCAAGATCAGGTTGGAAAGAAGTAATTAAGCATAGGAAATAGTAACTTGTGATAGGGTAGCCATTTAGCTTATCTTCGGAGGCTTTCGGGAATATTTTGGACAATATTAAATTAATACTTTAAGTCCGGAAAATCTCGTTGGAACCCTTAACGGATTTTGATGGCACTTCTGAAAAATGAATAATTTTCTTGGAACTCTCTAGTTCACAGATGCATCATTTTGCCCATTGTACACTGTTGGTCCTTTTTTCTCTCTCACTAAAATGGCCAATTTTAGAGAGAGAATTCATTTAAGTAGAAAAATGCATTTTAGTGACATTACCCCGCCCTTGAAATCATAGTCGTCCTCAACTCTTCTTCTATGAGAGAGAGAGAGAGAGAGAGAGAGAGAGAGAGAGAGAGAGAGAGAAAGAGAGTATTACATTTGGTCCATTGGCTTTTTGCTTAGGATCCACTTTTAGCACATTTGACATCTTCCCACATTAGATGACCAATCTACTTGGCACTTGGGAGCATTGCTGCCGCAAGTATGTCAACCACTTTTAGCCTAGCACATTTCCACAGTAGTTGGCAAGGCTACTTGGTACTCGAAAGAAACTCTGTCGCGAGTGTGCTACATTTGGTATGCATACACAGTATATTTAAAACATTAATGAAGAACTTAAAACAGTAGATTGCAAAAGAGAAAACTATGTGATTCTTCATTTCCTTTCATTGGATACATCGATGTAATACATTTAGGGCATTTTGTGCAGTGTATTGTAGGTGTCTACCATTGACATATTATCCTTCAATTGTGGCTCTTGCATCCATTTAGCATCATCGAAAGGATAATTTTTAAACTTAATGAGATACTTACGAAGTACTTTACCATTGCGTAGCACCTTGTCTTCATGTCGGATGATATGCTCAGGTTGCACTATCTCTTTAGGCCCTTCAAATTATGGAGGATCTTCCAAAATTGGTTCTTGTGGAGTATCACCTTTGTAAGCTTTGAGCAAGCTTACATGGAAAGCATTATGGATTGGCCAATGAGAGGGTAGCTTAAGTTGATAAGACATTTCATTGATTGGCCTTAAGACTTGAAATGGTCCATAATATCTGCGTGCTAGTTTAGCATAATACTTTTGATGACCAGTGAGTTCTCCTTGCCAACTTTTGCCCGTTGTATGACGTAGAGGAGCTTTTGGAAATTTAAGAAGAACCCAATCATTTGTGCTAAATTGCACAGGTCGTCTATGCTTGTCAGCAGCAGCTTTGTGTTTCTGTTGTGCGATAGAGATAGCTTCGTTGATCTTAGAAAAAGCATCGCGCAAATCACGACTATACTCATTGGCATTCCATGCATTTTCAAAATGAGCCAAGTATTTCATGTTCGAGGGCTGACTAGAGGCTATACCTAGAGGACCTTGTAGTTAAGCTACGATAAAAGGAATTTCTCATGAAATCATCACCTGACTGATTACCTTTGCTTTGACCCCCCAAAGTCTTTTCACAGTGATTCAATTTTGATGTGTGTGCTTATTTTGTATGCCTTGGGTTTTTGCTTTTCAAGGAAAAGCGCCCACACTGGGAACCTCTAGGGCTCTAGTACCATAGGCGATACATGTGAGTGGAGTACCAATTTAAGCAAGGATTTCTCTTCTTGCTTAAAATTTTACATTGTGACACTTTGATATTTTTTTTGTGTTGTTTGTTTTCATCATTTTAATTTTGTAGCTTTGGGGGGTCATATAACTGTGATACACCTCCCCAGGCTCATCACACTAGTAAACTCCCTTTATAATACTTAAGCTAAAGGTCAATAGGGTCAAGCGCACTAGAAAGCCCTAGTACATTTCACACAATGCTGCCTAAATCGGATTAAGAACCTAAGTAACCATTGCTTATTAGGAAGGCATTCCCCATGGTATTAAGAGAAGATTTCTAACACCTAGCTTAGTCGAACTCCTTGATTTTTAAACCTAAACAAGTGATTATGACAAAAAATTACATTGAATTAAATGTTTGATACTAAGCAAATGCAGTGAATATTAGGCTACCAATCACAATTAAAGCAGACAAACATGGATGCAAAATAGATAGGGGCAATGCTAATGGACAAAAAACACCTATTTGTGTTGATGCTCGCGCTTGATCTGAAGTGTGAACGAGAGAAAGGTTCCATGAAGGTCCAAATCCTATCAATAGCAACACGCTCCTGTACACACTAAGAAACACAAGAATACCTCTAGGAGGCACATCAGTGGGAAAAAAGAACTTTGGTAATCACTCAACTCTAAAACAGAAACACTCCTATCGTATTAATCCTACCTACCCTCCATCACTCGAGTGATGAGGATCAAAGGTGTTTTATGACATAGGTTTCTATTTCAATGTACCGGATGTGAATGTGTAGGTCTGAGTCAATGTTTTGACTTTTATTGTGCATACTCGTTTGCTAATTGCTCTTGCTCTTTTTTTTTTGTGAGTATAAGGCTTTATATATACATTTCCTAAGATTCGGATATTGAGAGGTCAGGGAAACAAGGTTGAGAGAGGAGCAAGTGAATGATGACTGTCAGCAAACATTCCCCCCTTCCTTGGGTAGATCATATCGTTTGAAATGTGCTCGTCACCCTTTGAAACCAATTGTTCTAGTCGATAATAGGTGAGGATTTTTGCCAGTAGTTTTCTATTACCTTAGGTGCCTCATCAAGTTGCAAGGGTGGTAAGGTACTCTCCCAGGATCGAACTTGAAGTGGTTCATCAGGTGATTCTTGAACACTGGGAGGTGTGGATTCCTTTGTAGCTTTATGGAGGTCCACTATTGTAGGTCGAGGATGTGGAGAAGCTTTTACCTCTATGGATGCATTACATTAGGAGCTAGAAGCTTCATGGGACTCCCCCCTTGTTGAGCTAGGTGGAATAAATCATTCTTTCTTTGGTACCCAAACTAGCTCTGGAGCGGGTGTGTAGCATTCTGTGATTTTTTTCTTTCCGCGATTGTCGATTTGTTTTGGAGCTACAGGAGTGGGTTCATATGGATCAGGTGACAGGTAAGAACACAATTTACGTTTTGGCACCCAAATTTGATCATTTCCTCGATAGTAGCCTTGGGCTTCCAATAATCGTTTAGGGATCCAACGCCACATTCTCTTACATTTCTTGGGACGAGTGGTATGTTTCTTACAAGGATTCTGTTTTTTAGTACTAGCCATGGTCGCTAAAGAAGCTTTAGGGACCCACTTGTATGTTTTCTTCGTTATATTAGAATGAGTCTTGTCAGAAGCTATATGCATTGCTTGTAGCATATTTAAGGGTACGGGCATTTCATCCCCCTTAGGTGTTACCCAGGTTGTCCCCCTATTTCCCCAAGTGTCTATGGTTGCTGCTAGGTGGACCCAATCCACATTGTTCGACTCAGTCATCCCAGGTAGTACATCCATATAAGGAGAATCTTCCCCAACATCAGTGTCCGCTTTACATGTGTAACAATACTGCAACGGGGCCGAGTGAATTGTCGTATTAGATCTATGATCAATTATAAACCTGTTTCCTAGAGGATGTGCTCGACCCGTCACAAGATCCACTCGAATGACAGAATCTTGGAACTGCAAGTAGACATGGTTTTTAGACCAGTCATGCACCATTTTTGCTTCCCTCATGAAAGGACGTCCTAAGATCATCTCCGATGCCATAGTGTGCTTGGAGAAATCCATAACAATGAAGGTAACTCTTATTTTATGTCCAAACACCTTGATCTTGAGATCTTCTAGCATCCCAATAGGTTTAACAATAGACCCATTGGCCATCTTCACTACTATGGTTGTGGTCGCAAGGTGAGGTCTTCCCATAGTTTCCCAGTAATTTTTAGTCACAATGCTAACCCCAGCGCCACCATCAAGGATTCCCTTCACAGTTAATCCCTTAGTAGTGATTGGTATGGTCGCATTGGATTCATCACCCTCAAAGTATTGTCCCAACTTGTTAACAAGTATTTCTATAACAAGGTTCTCATCTAGGTTCGGTTGTGGATCTATGTATTCCTCCTCTATTGGCATCTCCCCAGCTCCATCCATCTGTGCAAATTGTGGTAGCCCAAACTTCAGTTCTCCATTGAGGAAGGCTCGAAGAGCTGAGACTAGCTCGGGATCTTTATATAGTTTGGACATGATGGTGGTTCTAACTTCTGAAGACATGAAATCCATCAATTTGGAAATGTTTAATGGCACCTTTTGGTCTTGAGTTCCTTGACGTGGGGAAGATGGGATCTCCATTTCTTCGATACGATCAGGTAGTCCCTCTGTAAACATTCTTTCCATCAAGAAGTGAGTACGCCCACTTTTCCATGACTTTAAGTCACTTTCTTCTTGGATGACACTAGGTATGTCCAAGGGTCTATGGACTTGGTGAGGTTGTTGTTGCGTAGGGAACACGGTGTCTGTAATTTGGATGTTCCTAGGTGCTGGTTCTAGATCCCTTTGGGTATCTTCTACCAAACTCCTTAATTGCTTGACTCGCTCAATCTCCTCTGTAGGGTTTGGGTAAGTTCCTATCTTCTTTTTGGATCCTGGCCATTGTGGCTCATGAAGATCTTCCTTGTTGGTTTCTATGTTAGTGGTCGTTTTGGTCTCCATGGTTTCACCTGAATCAGAATCTTCTTCATCGTCATTCATATATACGGGGTCATCACCAGTCCCTATGTTGGTCTTTGAGTTGGGGTCTGACTTCGCTGCTTTTTGCGATCTCTTTCTTCGTGTTTTCTTCTTTTTCTGAGATTGAGCAATTGATGCCGTGTCTCTTTCCTCAAGAATATAATTTTGTTTTTGGAGCATCGATCGTGTGAGTGCGTTTATTGGTACTATGTTTATAGTTGGTGGTGTCCCATCAACAATCTCTATTAAGTTCAATGGTGTGATTTTCGGTGCGTTTGGATTGTTAGGACACTGTGCGATCAAATGATCTATGCCACAATGATTACAAGTGAGTATTGGCATTGCCAATGCACTCCCTTGACTTGTTTGCATTAGTGCAGCATTCTTTTACATTCTAATGGGGCACTCAGCTACTCGATGTGGTCCACCACATTCGTAGCACTGAAGAGGTGGTCTCTTAGCAGTGTAGATGATATTTTGTCTTCTTGCCACAAGAGCAGTACTTGATATACAGGTTTTACTTGTCCCCAATGGTCTTCTATATAGTACATGGGACACTCCTCAAGCATGTCGACTCCATAGGTGATACTAGAGTCTATGTCCTCTTCGCAATCTACATAAGTACTAGATGACTCGCAACCTATTTGGTTCATAGGTGTAACTCTTGGATGAGGGGGTTGCGGTCCTAGCACTGGAGGTGGCAACGGTGTGGTTTGGACCACATTTTGGGTTCTAGGGACCATGTGCTGTAATGGTACCTGTTGCTCCATGGGTGGGGTAGGCATCAATGCAGGAACTCGAGGTGAGTCTGCCCAAGCTATAGGCGGTCTATTTTCCATGATGCGTTTAAGCATTAGGCAATCCTTCACTTGATGGCCATACCTACCACACGCGTTACAAGTCCCGTTAAACTTTACTATGAAAGTAGGGCATTCACTCGTAGTATGTGGGCCCAAGCAAATTGAGCACCATTGTTGCTCCCTTCTTGGATACATATGAGTGTTTTGTGGAGCACGATTACCCCTAAGGCTTTCTTGGATGGCCTTGGTGAGATCTGCCAAAGTCATCTCAGATATCGTTTGCTCTTTCACGATTGGCTTTATCTTCATTGGCTCATGCCCTGACGCTTGCAAGCTACTAGACTTTGGCTCGGCAGACACTCTTTCTCCTGCAATCATTAAATTATCCTCCAATTGGATTGCATTCATGGTGACTGCTTCCCAAGTAGTGATACCTCTAATGACTAGGCCATTATAGATACTTTCATGTCGTAGTCCCCTAATGAATCTATCGAGTAATTGGTTGTTGTTGAATCGCTCGTTTGGATTACATCGAGAATTCAAATTCTTTAGGCGACTAATGAAGTCTCTACCTTCTTCTCGTTGGGCTTTCTGGAGCTAAGAGGCTACACCCCAAAGTACTCCCTCTCGTATGTGCTCTTTCAAGAACAATCTCCTAAGAGTAGAGTAGATCGTTTTCTCTTCTACTCTTAAGGTTCTATACCAATCTCCAGCCTTTCCGCTTAGGGTCAAACTCAAAGCCTTACACTTATGTAGCTCATTGTGCTCTTCCAAGGAATGGCACACATGTTCAAAGACTTCCATATGCTTTCTAGCATCTCCGTCTCCACTGAATTTATGTGTGAGCTTAGCTACTTGAACTGCCTTGCTCCTAGGCTCTCTATCAGGTGCACTGTGCATGTTTTCCGCAATAGAGCGACCGATAGTTTGAGAAAATGCTGCCAAATCTCCTATTTGAGCAGGTATAATGGGTGTATGTGCTCCCGGAACCACATGTGAGATGGGAGTTGGCCTTGGCCTTGGCATACACGCGGCTCTTGGGTCCCATATTTCGTATGGTGGTGTACCAGACGGTGGTCCAAAGTTTACAGGCGTGGCCCTAGGCATAGGGGGTGCCTGATATGGCATGTTATTATTAAATGGCATGGCTCCACTTGTATAAGAGCTTGGATAATGCCATTGTGGATTGTAAGATCTTGGAATAATCGGAGGTGTAGGAGCTACATGAGGCTGAGGTACAACAGGTGCACATGATTGATACATACATGTAGGTATAGTTGGGGGCATTGTGCTACTAGGCATCGGCGCAGTATTAACAAATGAACTCCATGGTGTACTTCTTGTCATGCTCACTACTGGGATATGCATGGTAGCCGTAGTGTCATTAAGAGAAAGATGAGTTAGATCTGGGAAGGTAAAGCTGCCACTTGTGGGCTCAAATTGTACTGAGGCTCCCGACGAAACAACATATGGAGAATCAATGGGGCTCACTGAGGGAGTCTCCATTTGTGATAGGGTTGGTTGGTTGGCCTTTCCCGTATCCAAGAATCTCATTAGGCCTGTTGATCCCTGTGTTCTGTCTTTCTAACTCGACAATCCTATGGAGGACATCACAGACTTTCTGTTGTTGCTCATCTATGCTAGTAGCACCTGATGTGGATTGTAGAACATCTAACCAACCCACATGATAGGTGTGTCCTGTGTACCGATCAGTTAAAGCTTCTACTTGTAGGTCATACTCCCAATTTTCGTTTAGGAATATCCCATCTAGTCCTGGCGTGCTGGAGGTTTCCCTCGAAGTGGAAGCATTATTGCTCCCCATCACTTGCCCCTCCGTGACTGCTGCCTTGGGAGCACTCGGTTGCTCGGCTGGCATGATTGTTGTCATAGGAGCCTTTGCTTTCAGGGCTTGACTTTGTTCTAGCCTTCGTAGGTTCTCAATTTCCCTCTCCCTTGTTGCTTGCATATAGCGTTCAATCTCTTGTACTTCGGCAAGACTCCTACCATCGGGTAGTAAAACCTCAGAGGGAGATAGTCCTAAAGGATCAGGAGGTGCAGTGGATGGAACATTCACATGCACACTCTCAAGAAGCATAGGGTCTATTTTAGGCATGAATGACGAATTTACTTCCCCACTCCCTTCATTTATTTCATTAACCGCATGTTCGGAGCGAGTAGCTCTACTAAGGGTCTCTTTTAAGCGGCTAAACACGCTGGACCCGGGCCATGGGCCCATGGCATGCATGTCTTGACTTGAACTATCAGGGTTTGGTGTAGGATACCCCTCCATGACTTCATGGTCAGAGGAAGAATCACTAGACGCGATATGAGGATCTTGGGTCACGCTACCTTGAGTCCCGGCCGAAGGTCCAGAACCTAGGGTGGAGGAATAATGGGTGCCCGCGTAAATGGAGGCACTACCAATATGCTCGTGCTCTAACACTCGTCTAGAGTGTAGGTTCATATGACTTGGATCCCCTAGAAGTGTCAGTGAGTGCCCGTGAAGGCTGCTCACCTAGTATTTTTGGGTGTTTTGCAGCCCAAGTCTTTTCTTATTTTATTATTTTATTATTTTTTGGTCCTTTTTTTTCTGACCCAGCTATAGAATAGAACGTATGATAGCTCAAAACGAGCATCTCGGTTAGAGGGACGTGCCGTGCTTTACAGCCCTCCGTTTGGTCACTTTATGCCCTCGGAATCCCTAAAACCGTCAATTTCTAGTAGGGAACTAGGCCCAAATTAGAAAGTCTAAGGGTGCAAGTGGGAAGAGAAGGGAGGAGAGTGGAAGACTTGCCCCACATTCTCTCATTCCCTCTTGAGCGGGTAGGGTATATATATAAGAGTGAGTCTAGTATATATCATAAGACTGAGGACTGAGGCTTGGGCTTGGGCAAATGATCCCAATCAAAATTTTAGTGTAGCCCCCCAGTCACTCACGCTTAAATATTTTCGGTTACATCTCACTACCTTATCTACTTACTAACAGTGCTGCTAACCACTAACTAATCTACTAACTAATCTGTTAACACTCTGCTAACTGGTTACTGACAGTGAGCTAACTGTCCACCTACTTCCTCTCTCACTACCTTACTGTGCAAAGACTGTGTGCAGGCAAACCTTAACAGAAAACTGTGTACAGACTGTGTGCAAATAGAAATTGCTAACTGTCTACCTACTTACTTATTCACTGCGAACAAGCTAACGGCTACTAATTGTGCAAAGACTATGTGCAAACAAAAAACACAAGATTATGCAGAAATCACAGAACTTGCAGACAATACAGAAATTAACAACTTGCAGAAAAATAACTCATTCCTCTTCCTCTTCCTCTTCTTTCCTACTACAAACAACTCATAGAAGAAGCACAAAGTGCCTCTTGGGCTTAGTGCAGGGCGATTCCCTGGCAGCGGCGCCAAAAATGTGCGCTCCTTACTGCACTGTCAAAGCAAGGGACTTGCCTAACAATGTGTGTGAGCCACAGACAGCTCCAAGCACACAACTAGCTTAACTAGTAAGCTCAAAAGAGGGCAATGGTGTGTCACTCACCGCTCTATGCTCCTGCCGTGGAGGATTCCTCGCCGCGAAGAAGAAGGAGACGCCGCTACGTCACGCTCAACCGCTTCACCGCCGTCGTGCCACCGCAATGCTCGATCACACACACACACTCTCTCTCTCTCTCTCTCTCTCTCTCTCTCTCTCTCTCTCTCTCTCTCTCTCTCTCTCTCTCTCTCTCTCAAGTACACACACACTAGTACCCAAGGAGATGGAGCAAGAGCACTCTTCTTGCATTGCACAAATGAGAGAAACGAGTGAATTTTAGGTTTAGTTGGCTTTTATATGAGCTCACCCCATTCACACTGGGGCGCCCATGATTAGCCAACTAATCCCTTGAGTGTCCTAGTTAGAGTGCGCCTCTCATCGGCGATCACTCTTACCCTTTTCCTATTGGACCGACAAGCCCGGTACCTGACTCTACCAAATAAATAATACAATGTCCACCGTAGGTTACAACGTCCGTCTCGTAGGTGATAGGGTGTCCGTGAGCCGTGAGGGTTAACAGGGTAGCTCATGAGCAAGAAGGAAGGGGGGGGAGAGAGAGAGAGAGAGGGGGGGGGGGGGGGGGGGAAGAAGAGAATTCAATTCATAGGATTTTATTTTTTTTAACATACAAGAGTATGCATGAAATTCATGCCAATATTTTTAAATACATGGTTTAAGGGATAATACCCATGGTGGTAGGCACTTGCTTTCCCCCCCCCCCCCCCCGAAAAAAAAAACACACACACACACACACACACACACACCTACATACCTAGAGAGAGGAACAAGTTATGGATGGGAGGAAGGGATGAGAGAAGAAGATGAAAATGAAATAGAGAAATAAAAAAAGACGGTGACATTCACAAGGCAAGAGCTTGCTCTTATGGTGGAAGGGGCCGGAATGGAGTTGAGCAAGGTTCAAGAAATCTTTGGAGCAAAACTTGCAGAGAAAGAGCAAGAAGCATTGAGACTATCGCAAGCACAAACCGCGCCCGGCCATCGCAAGGGTTGAAGTTCAACTTAACAAGCTTAGTGAAGATGTGCAGGGTCTATCTGAACGTTTGAATCCTCTATGCCAAGGCAATCATATCTCCCACTTTTTGATGCATCCTGAGGTTGTGGGGGTCTCAAATGTGGCTAGTAGTTCCTCCACCAACCAATGTCCCCTGTGCTACAAAGTCTTTGAGACGGTTGGAGCGGCCATTATATGTTGTCATGTGGACACTATTACCATCTTATATGCTTGGTGAGGCAAATGCAAAATATGTCCACATGTGCATTGTGCGGTGCAGAAATTAATGAAGGCCTATATACCATGCTTGGCATGGCCAGTGAATAGAAACCACCGGGACCGCAGGAGGCAACTCCTAGTGTATTTCAAAATCTACTTCAAGATGAAAACCGATTGTAATCTTTTACTAATATGACACACTTTTACAGATTCAATGTAACTGTTTGTGATTCATGACTACCACCGATCCCCTCTTTTGTAATCAAAAGTATCCATATAAATGGGCAAATCAATTTAATAATTCTCTTTACCCATGAAGGAGTTAGTAGTCTACCTCATTCTCCAAGCACACCACTTGTTCTTGGAGGAAGTCCACATACTTCCCACAAGCACAAATGTTGTGCTTGGAGAATGACGTGAGCTTAACTTATTTGAAGCACACCATTACAATGTTTAGGGTATGTACATAGTTATTAATCTTTATAGATGTACAATATCAATTTTTATTGAATCTCAAGCATCGTAGAGTGATTCTTTCAAGTAATCTTTAAACCATATAAATGTGTTTTTTTAAATTAAGATGCATGAAACTAATATGACACACTTTTACAAATTCAATGTAACCGTTGATTAATCTTCTTCATTGTCATCATTTTCCAAGATTCTGTCATATGTGTTTACTTTGTCGCATGCTTGAATGAGCTCATTTAGGTCAACATCGATATTTTCCTCTAGCTCAAGGCTTGTGCACATCACAACTCCAACATCAAAGTGCTCATCTTCCACATCATCACAGTCGTACATCCATCTGGGCATATCTTCTTCATATTCTTCACTTTCAATGTGACACAGATTTTTTTCATTGCAATATGTGTAAACAAGTTTATCTGCTCGATCCACAAGAAGTCGGTTGCGAGTAGTGCTGTGAATATATTTATACATGCTCCAATTTCTTTCGGAGCTTGAATTCAAAGAACACTGGCCTAAAACCTTCATTGCAAAGTTATGCAACAAAGCATAGTGTTCTCCACCATTCATCATCCACCATTTCCATGCAGGTTGCTCTTTTGCCATTTGTTGAACAAGGGTGTTTGAAAACAGACCTTCTTTCAATCGAAAGGCGGACATTTCTTTAATGCATCTTACACGATCATCAACATTGGCATAAAAAGTATTCACCACTTCAACATTTGACATCAAATCCATATTCCAGTATTTAAGGTCTAGCATGTAAGCAGCAATATGTGATGGTGTATGCGCCTCAATCCATCTAGCATGAAAGATAACTTTCCTTTGTTGCCAAGAGAATGGAACATGCCAATGCTTTTCCACCACCGAGTGCTCTAATTTTTCAGGACACTCCAAACTCCTTTAGATAGTCCACCACTGCATCCATACTTTTTCAAGATTAGGTGCCTTTTGGTCAAGATTGCACATGCCATACATAATAGGCATCATTACATGATATACATCCATCACACTACTCCACCAAGTTCTTTTCGTAAGCACTACCCTCAAGACTTTGATTTTCTCTTTCACTTTTGCGCTCTCAGTACTCTCCTAGTCATGAAATGCCATACATGTAAATGTGGTTATGACTGCATCTTTGTTTCTAGGAAGAGATTCAAAAGTGTAGAAGTGAGTGTAAAATCTAATCTCTGCATGTAGTTTTAACATAATTGACATGCGAGGTCAAAAAAATCTAATACTCTCTGTATTTTGAGCATAAATCTCACAAGTTGGTAAGCAATATCGACAATAGTGGGAAACCACTTGGTATCATCACTTTTGTACCAACCTTTTAATACAAGATTCAATCCATGTGTATTGCAACCAGGAGGAAAAACATGTGGATATCATCGCTTCAAGATTTTGCTAGCATTCTTGCAGTTCTTTGCATTGTCCATCACAATTTGGACTACATGTTTTGCACTCACTTCATCTATTGCAGCGGCAATTACATCGGCAATATAATTCCCAGACTTAATTGAACCATGTGAATCCACAGTTCGAAAAAATGTTTCACCTCTAGGTGAGACAATCGTTAAATCAATTAGTTGTTTTCTTTGTACATTGGACCAACCATCGCTAACTATAGTACATCTAGAAAGCTTTATATTACAGAGAATTACTCTTTGCACACGTTCTTTTACTTGACCATAATATTTCTCTAATAAATCATTTTGCATAGCATGGTATGAGGGAGGTGAAAACCGTGGTTTAAACTCACCAATTTTCTTCCATGCTCACTGTCCACCATCATCATAGCACTCCCTGAAAAGTAAATTGCTTCAGGAAGAGCGAGTTGTGCATCATCAAGCAAACCGTTACGTAAGCTTTCTTGCAATGAAGTTTGACGCATAGACATCTTTCTAAAGTCAAAATGACGCTTCGATGAGGATGCACTAGGTACATTGCTTTTTGGTTGCACATTGGAGTTTGGAGTGCAAGCCGACGATGTTTTCGGAGTTTGTTGATTGGAACCATGATATTCTGGCATCCTTGAAACATTAAACATAGATGTGTAATGTTTCTTTGATTCTTTCTTTTGAATTTCCTCTCTCAGGCGTTTGACAACTGTAGCTGCACTGGGATGGGAACATGTGCGACCAAGTTTGTCAGGTCCACCTAAAAAATGATCTCTTTGTCGAGGTGCCCCGCTTGATTTTGTTGTATGGCATAGCTTACACTCCCAATCTATGAATCAATCACCGATTTTTTTTGCATATTGCCACTCCATCCCTGGTGCCTTTTTCTTTTTGCTATTTTGAATTTGGGTTCTATCACTAGGTCCAACGTCGCCGTCTTCATGGTGCCATCTCGGGCGAGGTGGAGGGAGACTCACTTCTTTCTCGTTCTTTTGATGGGGGCTCTACCGTTGAGACTCGGGCTCTCCTTTGTGAGGGAGAGATGCCCCATCAAACAATAAGCTTTTGAGCCCTTCATATGGATCCTCTTATTCTCTCAACGTAGAGAGCCCTCTTTTTGAAATCTCACTGGGAGATTTCCTAGGCACTCCCTCTTCTTGGTGAGGATTTTGGAGAATCCCATGGGTGTGTAATTGCTGTAGCACTTCACCTTGGAGGGATGGATAGCCCATGGCTTGTTGAATCTTAGTAACAAGATAGTTTACAAGCATAGGGGCATCATTAGTAGCTCGATCATTAGCAAAATCAAAGCCATCAACATTTATTTCACTCTCTTTACTATTGTCCATACTAACAAATTTTAGGTGTAAATATTTACTTGTACTTTGGCACTTCAAGCCCTAGTTGCTACTCCTCTTTAATTTCAAACATAAGCACTCAAGCATGTATACCCGTGGCTTGGAATATCATTAATTGCAAGGAATAGATGAGAGGGTTAAACAGAGCCAAGACAGCACCGGTTCCTGTCAAGCTTCTAATAGCTCAATAATGGTTAAGCCGTAGGCAACAAGCCCCATAGGACTCCATTATGAAGACCATAGCTCTCGACGGTGATACCTCGTTAATTGCGTAAAGCAGGCGGGCCTTAAGGGTGAAAAATCCATATTCTACTTATTCTTTTGCAATTAATAATACCAACCATTTGTAGCAATCTTTATGACCTCTCTTCTTTAGCAAGAAAAGAGAAACCAGTAGCTCTGATACCAATGTAAATTTTAATGGTCTAGTAATTTGTGTGTAGCGGAAAATAACTTAACATAGTGAGCATTTCATTAAGAACATGTTCCTAATGAGCATAGAAAGAGTGCTTGGTTGGAGAAAGCAACATAAGCATAACACCTAGTTAGTTTGGCATGAAAAATACTTGAAAAAGAGAGAGAAATAGAGCAATTGACAACAGTTGAGGACTGGATTTACATGGAGCCGATCCCCCCTCCAAAAGGCATTCGTATTATAGCATCTCCCATCAAGAGAGACTTTGTACAATATAAAACATCCTATTCCTTGGTAAAACTTGTTGGTGCAATGAAGATGGAAGCTTCATGCACCAAATTATGCTTGAAAACACGTGAATTTCCTCACGGTCTCAGTCCCAAGACCTCACACACCTTCAAAGATGGTGAGAGCTAGTAGGGAATGAGATTAGATGAAGAGGAAGAAGAAGTATCTACGAGAAAGAAGTATTCTCCTCACATAATCACTCTTATAGCATATCATAGCTTAGTAATTATAATGATAGAGGAGATGAGCATGCCATTGAAGCTTGGCTCTTGGTTGGATTTGCATTCCATAGCCAAGAGTTGTTGGTGTAGGCCTCCACTTCTCAATGCTTGGAGAAGGAGATGGAGTTCTTGCTCAACACATGGAATGTGCGAGTGTGTGGAGTTGTGTATACCTAATGCAAACCTTCTCTCTCTTCTTGTTCGACCCCTCTTGGGATTTACTCATGCTTTCACCCTATTGGTCCTTGCAAAGCTTAGCCAATAGGATTTAATGAGCAGAATCAAGAGCCTTGTGACAAGTGTCATCCTTTCCCCTTTAGTGAGAGCTTAGATAAGTAGTTTAATTAATCTAAACTCTCATTGGACCTTTTAGTCTTCTGGCCAATAGGAATTAAGCAAGCTTATGGGCTGCTTAATTCTCATTGGACCCCTTGGCAGATTGTCCAATAGTCTTTTAGGGACATGTGTTATGACATGTGTTATTAACAATAAAGTGGTAGTAATTAAGAAACAAGTAAAAAAGTGTGATTGTGGGGGTGGAAAGTGGGGACTGGGTCAAGTTGCCATATCTATGGATGGGTGGTCTCAATTGGTCAAGAGAGACTCATTGCACCAAGAGCCGAGAATTCTCAAAATGTTAGTGCCTTTGAAAGCTATGGGGAAAACGGCATTTGAGATTCTCTCTTTTGGAAAATGAGAATTTAGGATCGCATAAAATTTTGTACTAGTTTTAAGCTTTCGCTGCAAGACAGGGCTAGGATCCGCTCGGACTCAAGTTACCTTGTGACTAGAGATTGTCCATTGGAAATCAAAATTGTCTTGATGATGTTTTCTTAATTGATTAAGCCTAGTGAGACCTGTTAGGAACCCTTCAATTGCCGAGTGGATAAATGATAACAGGGAGAGGCTTGCTCAAACTTGTATTGAAAATAAAGGGTGCTAGAAGAGGAATGGTAAAGCTTTGTCATCTATATGGACTGTAGTTTTTGGAAGACAAAGTGAAAGCTACCCTTTGTTTCATATTTTTGGCTCTTTGAGGTCCTTGACATAAAAGAACCTTCTCAAACCTTCACTTGATGCAGATGAGTCTCCCACCCTTAAAAGGCCTCTACTAACTAGTTCTGCTTCACATTCTATCACCTCCTTTTTATTCCCCTCTTCTACACCTGGGTCCTCTGAAGGACATAATAAAGCTAGAAGCTATGTCAAAGGAAGAGGAAAGAATCTCCCTATCAAGAAAATGTTTAACTCTTGATTGAATTGGTCTTTCCGATCAATCGAACTTCTTCGGGGAAGCTGTTTCTGTGCAAAGAAGACTATCTAAAGAAGCGTATTGTTCATTGCCATTTTTCAAATCGGATTTTGGATCTTTTACACCAAAGTCTTTAATGCAAAGTGCTTTTCAACAAGTGTTTGGAAGTACCTGCAAGTTAGATGAATTGACTTTTGGTTGGACCTTTGACCCTCCATTAGAGTCTCCTACTCTACAACTTGACGCTTCCATTTCACCAAGGTACTGCATGAAATTCTATATTGCAACATCGATGATTCGCATACATCAGGGAAGTATAGAAATTGTTCCGCATTCACTGCCACCTACGCGTGGTAGTTTAGAGCTTCCTGGTCCCCACCTGGGGGTGGGGACCAGGAAGCTCTAAACTGTTTTCAGCTAATACAAAGGGAGCTCATCTCTCCAAATGCAATCACCTATGCTTGTATCTTGAAGGCATGTGGCAATTTCAAAGACGTTGAGATGGACAAAATAACCCATGATGATATTGTTAGTCAGGAGCTTGAGCATCAGGCTAAGTTGAAAGAAGTGGAACAACATAGAAGCAGTAATGATGGTACATGAACGTAGAATTGAGCACAATAGTAACCACAATAGAAAAGTCGCAGAAGAGATGATGATGGAGCTCACAGTAGACATGATCAATTGCACGATGACTGAGAACATTATGATCACAAAGATGGATACAATGGATATGCTAGTAATGATGATGATGATGGATGCAAAGTAGAAGGGATCAATATAAGAGCTCTTCAAGGGGGAATCAATCATAGAAAATTGAGCCGTTCAATGTTTACATAGGTAGGGTAGCCATGACATGGATCATGGCTACTTTGTGCAGCTTGCAGGCTTTCATGGTCGTGATCAAAACGAAGGGATAAAGGTGGTAATAGTCATACAAGGACATAATAGCAATGTACATTTCGAAGATACAAGCAAGCTTCGAGGTTTGTAATCTGCCTCTAAACCTCCATGTCTATGTGTTTGCTTGGTCGACACAACTAGTCTACGGGGCAGGACACGGCTTCCGTTCCTTATTATTTCTGGGGAGACACAATGCCGACTCTCTACCATACTTCTGTATGGCACTTCTCTGCGACGCAAATTATTTGATATATATTGTTTCTCTTTTGCTTATTGCATGGCACATAAGTTTAACTACTCATGTTGTTTCGTTGTAGCTCAATAATAGTGGAGTCCGCGACCAAAGGACCTAGCTTGGTTGGTTGAGCATTCATCTTCGGTGACTCGGGTCATCGGTTCGAATGCGGTCAGGCAACCCTTGTAGTGCTCAAGGACGTGTTTGTCACACCTCGCATCGGATGAGTGCGTTCTGCTAAAAACAAAGCTCATGTCTTGGCAACCTGGTATGGGAATAGCTTTTTCTCAAATGAGAGCGTCTAATTTTGTCCCCATTTCTCACGAATTAGGTTGTGAGCGCCATCTTTCAACAGCAAAGGTCGGAGGAGAGGAAGAAAGGCTGCTGCATGTGCTTCTCTACCACTTTGTCGCCATCGCCAGGTCTGATGTCGTGTGTATTGTCTTTCTGAAATTCTTTTTATCGCCATCTGTATTTCCATCATCCGCATTTTCTTGTTCCTATTGTTCATACGTACTATTTCAGGTAGATACTTGAGGCATATACAAAAACTACACCTTGAGAGGAAATGGGCTTTGCTGCTCAAATCTTGTTACCATATACATGTGGTAGTGATGTGTGTGAACACACCAGGACCGCCGGGGCATTTTTTCCCTCTTTAGGAGGTTTTTTCCCCTGTGCATTGTATATACGCCCATCACTCTAGGGCTATCTATCTTTCCATTGCACACTAAGTAACACACTCTCTATTGTGTGCCTTGAGCTTCCTTCATCTTCCCCAAGCTGTGTGTGTTTCTCTGCAACCCTAATTCCAACAATTGGTATCAGAGCAGGTCACGCCCTCCCGGGCTTACTCGCCAGTTACTCCAGCACACGCCTGCTCACTTTCTCCGATTTCAGTGAGCTTTGGCGAGCGTTCGCAGGTTGACAAAAATTTTGGGTGAGCACGAAGAGTTTGGTCTACTCAGAATTTTGATTTGGGCTCATTTCGGCCTCCGTTTCCACTACAGGCAGTACTGCACAGGCTATTTCATCATTTTGTGCAGAATTTTTGTCAGTGCCATTTTCTGCATAACAGGTGCCTTATAGTCTTCTACGGTTTGTGCTATATAGCACAGGTTGTTCCCGCTTCGTTTCTCCTATTTTCGGGCAGTTTTCACATCAGGTGCAGCATTTACCATGGCTGACAACAACAACACAGATGTGTTCAAGATGTTTGCTGCGGAGGACAGGTTGGATGGGGACAACTACCCTATGTGGGCTTATATGATGCAACATGTTCTTGTGTCAAAGGGTGTCTGGAACATTGTGCAGGGCATTGATGTACGTCCTGGTTCTGAGGATGTAGGCGATGTTGAGGATGTTGCAGGTCTTGCTCCAAGGATTGCAGCTGTTAGAGTTGTTTTGCCTACAGCAGAACAAGCTCGTTGGGATGTTAAGGATGCGCAGGCTCATGCATTGATTGCATTGTCAGTGAAGCGCACCATTTTTCCTCACATCCGTTCAGCAAAATCTGCAAAACACGCTTGGGATATTCTAGCAGGTCTTTATGCAAGCCGCAATGAGGCTAAAATTGCTTTGCTGCGTAAAGAGCTAGCGTCGAAGATTATGCATGAGGAAGATGATATGGACACTTTCCTTGCTAGTGTCAAGGATATCAATGAGCAGCTTATTTCTGTAGGTGAAGTCATTTTAGACAGTTCCCTTGTGCAGACTGTTCTTGATGCCTTACCAGATTCCTACCAGACTTTTGCTAGTACTTGGAGACTGATGACACAAGGAAATCCTGAAGTTGTCAAGTTTGATGCATTATGCACATTGTTGTTGCAAGAGTCACTTTCCAGAAAAAACAGGACTAGGCAGCGTACACTTGAACAGGCTTTTATTGCTTCTCAAAGAAAGGGTGGTAACAGTAATGTAGCCACTTCTTATGGTTCTGCTGTGAGTGGCAAAAATTTTGTTCCTAATGCTTCTGCTGGCAGTACTTCGTCTGGCAATTCTGGTGATAAGGGCAAAAAGAAGATGCGTTCCCATTATTGTAAAGCCAATGATCACTTGATCAAGTTGTGTCCTAAGTTGAAGGCCAAAGAGGCTAAGAAGAAAGAGGGTGGTTCCACTGCAAATGCTGGTTCCACTACAAATGCAGCCATTGTTGAGTCTTCTGTGAAAGGAGACTGTGTTGCTGATGTTGATGCAGAATGGGCTTTTAGCGCAGAGTGCACTTACAATCCTGTTGTCCATGATGCATGCTTGTCAGTTGCTGCAGATACACATGTGTGGTATTTCGACAGTGGTGCTACAAAGCACACTACCTCACATCGTGAATTGTTTACCTCTCTTGAGTCTGTCCCTCATGGGAATTCAGTCATTTGTGCCAACAACGCCTCTTATCCAGTTGAAGGAGTTGGAAAGATTGTGCTCACTGCTGCTAATGGCAGTTCCTTCACACTTGTTGATGCACTTTATGTACCTGGGATCAAGAAGAATCTCTTGTTTGTATCCGCACTTGCTAGACTTGGACTTGTAGTCAAATTTGTGGATGACAGATGTACAGTTCATGATCTCAGTTTTGGTGATGAAATTGTTGCATCTGGCCTTTTGTGCCGTGGGCTGTATAAGCTCACTTTGTATGACAAGTGTGAACAAAATTTTGCAAATGTTGTTGCAGATTCAAGGGCTATTTCAGATGCAAAACTTTGGCATGCACGTTTTGGTCATCTGAATTTTTTGAGTTTGTTGCGTTTGTAGAAATCTGATATGGTTGCTTCTTTGCCACCTCTTGAAGCACCTGTCAAACATGTTTGTGAAGGCTGTATTTTGGGTAAGATGCAGCGTTCTAAGTTTCCAAAGGATGGTTCAGTTCGGGCCACATGCAAGTTGCAGCTTGTGCATAGTGATGTTTGTGGGCCCATGCAAACTCCCTCCTTGGGCAATTACCTGTACTTCGTGACTTTCATTGATGATTACTCCAGGCATGCATGGGTATTTCCGCTTAAAGAGAAGTCTGAAGTTTTTATGTGCTTCAAACAATTTCTGGCTATGGCTGAAAATGTCTCGAAATGTACTATGGGCACCCTCCGTTCCGATCGAGGGGGGGAGTATATGTCTCATGAATTTAATGCATTTCTGGCTAGTCGTGGGATAAAACACCAATGTACAGTGCCTTATACACCTCAGAAAAATGGTGTTGCTGAGAGGAAAAACAGGTCACTAACGGAAATGGCACGATGTATGGTCAAAAGTCAAGCTTTGCCGCATTCTTTTTGGCTTGAGGCCATTATGTGTGCCACTTATGTACTTAACAGGTGTCCTACGAAAGCTTTGCAGTCTATTACTCCATATGAAGCATGGCATGATAGAAAGCCTTCTATTGAGCACATGCGTGTTTTTGGCTATTTGGCATATGCTTTGGTGCCACAAGTGCAATGCAGAAAATTGGATGATAAGGCTGTCAAATGTATTTTTGTTGGTTATAGGGCTGAAAGCAAAGGTTATAGGTTGTATCATCCGCAAACAAAACGTATTCTGGTTTCACGGGATGTAGTGTTTGTGGAAGATTCTATTCAGCCCTTGTTGTCATGTACTAGAGACAGTAATGTAAGCTCACAGGACATTTATGACACTTTGTTGCCTCTTTTCAGTGGTGGAAATACGAATGTAAGTTCCAATGAGGCAAATGTACAGCCTATGTACTGATGCAGATGTACATGATGTACTTGATGAGGAAAGGGCTGAAAATGAGCAGGCTAGAGGTATGCCAAAATGGATGGTGCACACTCTGCGTGACAGTAAATT
This sequence comes from Adiantum capillus-veneris, assembly GCF_014529385.1. Classification (NCBI taxonomy): domain Eukaryota; kingdom Viridiplantae; phylum Streptophyta; class Polypodiopsida; order Polypodiales; family Pteridaceae; genus Adiantum; species Adiantum capillus-veneris. The sequence continues at coordinate 100,399,085 of NC_140951.1, forward strand.
GGATGCACCTTTGTATAGTCGTACTCGTTCAGGCTCTTGCCATGCATCTTATGCATCAGATTGTTATGCTTTGGCTGTGTCTAGTTTACATGATGTTGAGGAGCCTCTATCTTTTGATGAAGCACAGAATTCAAAAAATTGGATGGCTGCCATGCAATCAGAATATGATGCACTTATAGAAAATGACACATGGAATTTATGTCATTTTCCTCCTGGCAAAAAAGGCCATTGGTACGAAGTGGGTTTACAAGTTGAAACGCAAGCTGCATGGTGAGATCGATCGCCATAAGGCTCGACTTGTTGCAAAAGGTTATGCACAGCAAAAAGGCATAGACTATGAAGAGACTTTTTCTCCCACTTGTCCTATGACTACTTTGCGTTTTCTATGTGCATTGGCAGCTCATTTTGGTTGGGATGTACATCAATCAGACATTGTTACTGCTTTCTTGAATGGTGACATATTTGAGGAAGTTTATGTAACGCAGCCTCGCGGTTTTGTCATAAAAGGACAAGAGGACAAAGTGTGCAAATGTAACAAGGCTTTGTATGGGTTGAAGCAATCTCCTCGTGCTTGGTATGAGAAAGCTGAAACTCATTTGGTCAAACAAGGCTTTCGTAACAGTCCAGCAGAAAGCACATTGTATGTAAAGCGTGAGGGTGATGTATTTCTCATCGTGGTTCTTTATGTTAATGATTTGCTGATCACTAGACCAAATGAGAGACATATTGCTGAATTTAAGGCTGATTTGAATGCTACTTTCAAGATGAAAGATTTGGGGCTGTTGCATCATTATTTGGGCATACAGTTTAAGCAGTGTGATGGTGGTATTGCTTTGTGTCAGAAAAGTTACATAGAGACATTGCTATGTAAGTTTGGACTTGAGGATTGCAAACCTATTGCCACTCCCATGGAAACAGGTTTGAAGTTGAGTCTACATGATGCTAGCGATCCTGCTGATGTCACTCTTTAACAAACTGTTGTTGGCTGCCTCATTTATGTATGCAACACGAGGCCAGATATTCAGTTTGCAGTCTCACAGGTCAGCAGATTATGCATAGCCCAGGGTCTAAGCATTGGCAGGCTGTCAAGAGGATTTTCCGCTACCTTAGTGGCACTTTACATCTTGGCTTGTTTTATCCCAAGGGGGGATCATTACCGCCATACTTACATGCTTTTTCGAACTCAGATTGGGCTGGTTGTTTTGACACGAGAGTGTCCACAAGTGGTTTTTGTTTCATGCTTGGCAGTTCATGTATATCATGGTTGAGCAAGAAGCAACCTACTGTGGCCACTTCGAGTTGTGAGGTTGAGTACAGGGCAGTCTTCACAGCTACGGTTGAGTGTGTATGGCTCAGACGCCTTATGGCTTATTTGGGTGTTGGACAGGACACTGCCAACACTATGTACACTGATAGTCAGAGCGCATTGGCAGTTGCGAGGAACCTAGTTTTTCATGCTCTCACAAAGCACATTGAGGTGCATTACCACTATGTCAGGGAGAGGCTCTCAGCAGGAGAGATCATCTTGGCTTATGTGCCAACACAGGACAACCTTGCAGATCTTTTCACAAAGGCATTGTCTCGTGAGAAGCTTGAAGCTTTCCGCAAAGCTTTGGGCTTACTCCCCTTTGTGGACCGATCCTGTCCTCAGGGCATGGCACTTCCCTTTACTCATGTGCCAGCTCTCGTTCACCGCATCACTCCAAGGGGGATTTGTTACCATATACATGTGGTAGTGATGTGTGTGAACACACTAGGACCACTGGGGCATTTTTTCCCTCTTTAGGAGGTTTTTCACCCCGTGCATTGTATATACGCCCATCACTCTAGGGCTATCTATCTTTCCATTGCACACTAAGTAACACACTCTCTATTGTGTGCCTTGAGCTTCCTTCATCTTCTCCAAGCTGTGTGTGTTTCTCTGCAACCCTAATTCCAACAAATCTGAGGTAGGACTTCGCTCATTGCCTTGCATGTCCTTGCCGTCATGAGTAGCTTTGTTGGCACTGCCTGCTTTTGCAGGTAGTGATATAGGCGTGGTGCCTATCAAATGATGTACACAATTTTTAGGCTTTCTTTTAGGCTTTTTACACAAATAACAAGCCGAGAACCGAAGCCAAACTTCAGAAGGGCCTGCCATGTGCCAGTGGCAAGATAATGTAAGTGATGGAATGATCAGACCAGTAACAATAGTTTGTCTCGCATGAGAAATCATTTGCTCTTGAGTTGATCCAAATGTGATCCAACGTTGAGTAATTTATTGTTGTTGGTTCTTTGATTATTTGTCTGAATCCATACAGTGCCATGTAATGTTGTAGAGAGATGTAATAACTATTGCTATTGTTTGCATCTATATTGAAATCTCCTGTAATAATGGTTTCTGTGGTCATATCCAATGCGTGCAAAATTTTATCCAGTGCTTGCCAAAGGGACGAGAGTTTCGATGAAGGATGTCTGTATAATGATACGATGTTTAATTTCTTATTGCTTACAATAAACATGGTCAATGAAACAATTTTGATTCCGTCTGATATTAATATATTTGTGTCAACAAAGTGATACTTATTCTTGTGCAGCATAAGAACACCTGATGGTCCTTCAGAGGATATACAATCAAATTCGGGAAATGTGTTTCTTGGATGCACAGAATGTCTGATGACATAAGGCTCGTGTCTTTTATAATGTCACTGTAATGCGCAGACATGGACGCTGTGTTTAAAGATTGAATAATGTTATTGTTCTCAAAGTAGTCTCTTAAGTTTCTATTTACGGTTTTCCATGTTGCTTTTTGTTTCTGGCGTTCTATTTCTTGTAACACTATGTTATCTGTTTTTATTTGCTTCGAGTCAATTCTGGAGAGGACAAACAAGTTTTCAGGATTTTTAATGCGTGACAACACTATGTATATCAGTCCATGGCTTTTTACTTTCAAAGGGTCGAAGACCAATGTGTGAAGTGTTAATCCTTGAGATCTATGAATAGTTCGAGCTGATGCATGTTGAACAGGATATTGTGTTCTTGATACGACATTAAGCATATTTTTCCCGACTTGGAACTCTCTTGTAATTTTTCTTATCGGAGTCCATTTTCTCGATATAAATTCTGTGAACAGATGTTGGTTCTCAAATCTTGTACGTTGACCTACTCTGACGTTGTAAAACTCAATCCAAATTATTTTTTTGTTTGATGCCTCTGAATGACTCTTGTAAAGTCCATCGGCTCCATTTACAAGCCCATCTGTAATGTTTAAGTTTCCGGCGCATAGTTCTACGACTAAGTTTGGTTTCAAGTTTTTTGTAACCCTCCACATTGTTTTGAATCTTCTGGAATCTTTACATATTTTTGGCAACTTTTCGACTTTTTGTAAGCAGCTTCAATTATATCTGGTGTTCCTGGTGTGGCTTCAAATATGTACTTGTTATGCGCGTCTTTGCTTTTATTGTCGTAAAACAAATAAGAATAATTATTCAGTGGAGGTGGTTCACGGCAGAAAGAATCGTTCAAGTGTTTAATATCTTCCTCTGTGTGTTCACTTTTGCGTATCCGATTTAAAATTTCAATGAATCTTATATTTTCTTGTGGCATTGGTTGTGTTAGTTCGTATTGCTTGATATGTGAGTGCCAAAATGAAATGAGCAATGTGTTGAGTATGTTTTTGTGGTATGAGAAGATCGAGCTATCACGAACAGGACTTGCTTGACAAAGATCTCCACAGAGGATAACGTCTATGCCTGCAAATGGTTTATCATGTATTTTTTTTATAGCGCGGAGTCGTGCATCAGCTTGTTCGAATAGATTACATCCAACGAGGGAGATCTCATCAATAACCACTAACTATAAATTCGCATACTGTGTAGAGAGTTCATCTAAATTTTCCGCGCTCAACGAGGTCGGGTCACTCGCTATCAGTGGTAGACAGAGAGCAGAATGTATCGTGGTTCCGCCAATATTGAATGCTGCTTTTCCAGTGTATGCCATCAATAAAATTTTAGTAGATTCAATATTTGCAGGCAATTTAAAATTGTAGTGCCGCAGCAAGCCTTGAACCAATAGCAACAGTAAAAAAGTTTTACCAGTTCCAGTACCTCCGGTCAAAAACAGGTGTATTGCTTTGTTTGGATCTGTTCATTTTCTCAGCATGATATCATCGAATAAAAGACGTTGTCAGGTATTCAGCATTTGTAAGCCTTCGTTTAATTGTTTATTTGAAATTGCTATCAGCTTCGTTATTACTAGTTTTCTGTTGTTGGTAGTGTTCAAGTCTGGAAGATTTGAAGTGATGTTGTCGTGCATATTTTTGAGTGAAGAAGCAAAGGAGCATGATGTTGATGCTGTTGCAACTTGTGAGATATTATTTTCATCTATAATATCTTTGTTAAATTTTTTCTCGTTGTAGGATACAAGATCTAGATGACGTTTATATATATCTGCCCATGTTTCAGAGCAATGAAGATGCTGATTCTCGTCATTGTTCCAAGATAAATACAACAAGCATTATTCTCGATAAAAGTTATTGGGATCTTTATGCTTGTTGTATCGAATGTAACGAATGATTCGGTTATCTTTCAACGAAACAATTTTGTGTCCATAATGCTTGTAGCACGAGCAAAATTCTGCCAAGCAGATATTATGCAAGTACGTTGGTCTTTTGCTATATTTATCGACGATGTTTTCAAAAAATATGTCATGGCTGTCTGGATCTAACCGTTTCAGTGTTTCTTTTCTTTTTAAAATAAGCGAACGCTGGTTTGGAGGATTTGTGTTGATGAAAACAAATTCTCTAGTAGAACTGTGCAAAGGTGAAGATAAAACAATATAAGCAACTTGTTGTGCACTCAATTGTTGCATATTTAAAATCGTATTTCCAATGCGCCGTAATCTTTCAACAGTGTTGGCATTATTTGCGATACAAGTATCGATTTCAGCTTTAATAGCTGTTATCAATGTACTATCCATTTTTGTTATGTATGATGAGCAGTATGCAGCAGCACCATACGCGTTCATTATGTATTGGATGTCGGTATTAGCGTTCCATAATTCTGAAATTTTTGGATTGAAATTATTTGTAAAAACGTCTCTTGTTCTTCGTCTCATTAGCACGGTCGGTGTCACAATTTTTGATCGAATTGCGAATACGTAATTGTCGAAAGAAAGTTCTAATTCTTCGAGCCAATTCTTGAAATCAACTGGTAATTCATCGAGTTTGGTTGTTTCGAGGAGTTCTTTGATTCTCTTAAGATTTTTCTTGTGCTATTTGTTATGTTTTTCTTCTTTTTGCAATGGTTTAAGTACACAAGTGTAAGGCATTGGGTATCGGGGGAAATCAAAACCACATTTTTTTTTTCAAGCAAGTTTTTCGATGTGCATCTTGTTGAACATCTCTCAAATCTTCCTGAAGAAGGTTCTTGTCAGTGCTAATGCATTTTTCAATGAATATCGTTACACTATTTGTATTTGCATCAGTTAGCTCAGGTGCATTTTCAATCCATATTAGACCATGATCGTGTTGACTGCCACGACTTTGGAATTCGGTCACAAAAAGTAGTCTTTCACTTTTCCTCCCAGTATGTTGTTGTCTTTGTTGAGTAGTTTTTTCAAACTTCAAAATCTGTGTAAATAATATCTAGAACATGTAATCGGGTCCGATCGCACGAGACGTCTAATGTAAGCATTTTCTGTTTCGTTTTCATCTTTGGTCATGGGAGAGAGTTTTTCTAAACAATTAATTAGTTCTTTCCAGCGTCTCTCTACAGCCGAGAAAGTGACAAAAAAGGTAGGAGGACCTAGTTGTCTTATCATCGCGAAGATAATTCTCATCATCCTCGTCGTCATCATTGCACCTTGCAAGACAAACTGAATGCGCCTTTTGCAAGAGGGTAATATGTCGTAACCAATTCTCATTCAAGCTTATGTTCTCTTTTACGTAAAGATCGGAATGTAGAAGCTCTTTTAGCGCTTCAAGAGTGAGAAGTGGACGCACTAGTCCGCTCAAATAACAATGATTGTATTCTAGTTTTCTCTAGTTACTTGTGTTTCGGTAACATTTGCTAGCACGTTCACAATACTTCCACGTAAACCATATTGTCCGTCGTATGTTAACTCTCATATTTTCGAGAACAGTATTCGAGGTGCGATCAATCTTTCTTCTAACCTGTTTAGCTTTTGTACAGTTTCATTCTTGTCGTTCAACTCGATTTCTTGAAAAGATTTATAAGTTATTGCTGGTTTTCTTCTCTTTCTTTTGCAAGCTTCACAAATTCGTGTGAAGGTGTCGCTAGCTTTCTTTTTTTCGTCAACGTTATTTGGTAACAAAAAAGCATTCTATTGCAATGCTCGCATAAGGTTGAAGGAGTATCCTGTATTTCTTTTAAATACATTTCCAAAGGTGTATCACTGAAACGCAATCTCTTTTTCGAGCAGGGTTTGTGTTCCTCGGGAGAAATATCTTGATATGACTTTCTCAAGCGTTTTACCTTTGTTATTATCGTTGTTTTTGTACGAAATGCGTTGGTTTCTTGAGACAAATACTCTTTGGCGACACATTTGTTACTGTCGTTAGGATACAAAACCAGTAACATACAAAGTTTTGAAACTTCAAAAGATATCCAAATTTCATATCTTTTCAACCCTGATGCAGGTTCGCGCATAGGATACACGTACAAAGTCCCATCGATGTCTGTGACCAATATTCAATGTTTCATACCGTCATGGTTGCATGCACCGACGATAAATTTCTTTTTGCTTCTTACGATGTCCACTGTGTAAAACCACCTCAATGCACAAGTGGTTCGCTTCACTGAAAAGCTCGATTATATGAATAGTTAGTGCCAAGGAATTGCGAGAGATTTTTAGCAACCTATAGACTCTATCGTAAGTTATTTTGGTTATGCTACTGTTGTTTCCCACCATGAGAGAGTTTATTACATTTGTCGATGCGGTTTGTTGTTCCATTTGAAAGAGGGCATAAGCAACTAAGTTTCTCAGAAGATCTGTCGGTGCAATTGTTGTTTTTGTAATATACTGGAAAACGATGAATATATCAACATTTTGATTGTATGTACACAAGAAAGATTCATCGACGCCAAGTTTTTTTATGTCGTCAATAGTGGAGATAGCCATTGTTTGAGTGAACTGAATGAGAGAGAGAGAGAGAGAGAGAGAGAGAGAGAGAGAGAGAGAGAGAGAGAGAGAGAGAGGGGGGGGGGGGGGGGGGGGGAGAGTTTCTTATCCAACTGTAGATAGAGAAAAGGGAAACGAGAGAAATATGCGAACGACTGGAAGTAGTGAACCTCTATCTGCAATACTGTAACTGACAAACACAAGAAAGGGAGTCTTTATGAATAATACTGAAATAGATAGATAGACAGAGAGAGAGAGAGAGATCAAACCAAAATCAAAACCAATTCGAAGGCTTTGATCTGTGATTGCTACACACACACACACACACACACACACACACACACACACACACACACACACACACAGAGAGAGAGCGAGAGAATCCAAAGCTATTGGCTAGTGGAAATAACGGGACTCTTTACATGGTCATGTTTGAGAGAGAGAGAGAGAGAGAGAGAGAGAGAGAGAGAGAGAAAAGACAGTTGGGTCACTAACGATAGAGAGGCCTATGCACAATACTTAGAGAGAGAGGGAGGGGGGAAAATGAGTGAATAGAGAGAGAGAGAGAGAGAGAGAGAGAGACACGGGAAGGGAATCTCGAAAACGGTATGAAAGCAGAGTTGCAAGTCTTTTTACAGAGTTTTTTTTTTACAAGGGTTTTTGTACAAGGCTTTTTTGGTGCATTCAAGACCATGAAAAGGAAAACTAGATCGAAACTCTCTAAGAGCTTTACCAGTATTATTTATATACAATGGTAATTTCTATTCTACTTCCAAGACCTTTACCCTGGATAAAAAGCCGTCAGATTTTCTGCAAGGCTAATTTTGAACGTGCCAGTGCGTGTTGTTGATGCGAAGATCTCCCTTGCAACTATTGGACTTTTAGAATACAACCTTTGAAAAGTCTTGCCCAAAGCCAAGACCTCATCAACAATGAGTCCAACTAGTTGTGCAGAAATGACAGGACCTTCGCTTGGATTTGATCTGCACTTGAAGCTTGGGAATCTCGTAGCTTGTGGTGGTCTTTGGCAAGTGACACAGAAAAGACCTTCCGTCGTTTTATGAACCTTGTTCGATTTGCAAATGGCACATAGTGTCTCTAGAAGAACACCATTTATATTAGGGAAACGCAAGACACCGAATACCTGCAGGTCAAAAGTGATAACGAAAAATTACAAAGAAAGTCAGTACAGTTTCTAGGCAATCAAGTTATCTAACATTACCTGTTTTTCATAGCCAAGACTCTCAACCTATGTCTTGTAAGTTTGTAAGAGATCAGATTGTAGACGCTTGCTATGAACAGGCACCAAGATCGTGAGATCCAAAACAGACAGCGTATTCTCATGACCTAAGAAAGCTCCGACATTCCTTGCAACAAAAGTTTTCACTTCTCCATTGTCAGTATCCCTCTTGATAGACTTATACTCTTCATTGCGATCGTTGACAAAAGTCAGCTAAAACAAGTACACGTTAAAAATCACGAAATCTTATCCACCCAAAGAAGTGAAAACGATTTTAATGTACGAGACTTACAGTTGCTCGATCTTTGGGAGTAGAACCGTCAGCCACCAGTAGTTCTCCGCGAGTGGAGTTGGTGTACATTTCAAAACTCACTCTCAATAACAACAAAAGCAAGCATTACCCAAATAACTTTTTGCACCGCTTAGACCCGCACTTGCCGCCTCATCTAAGAAAAATCTTATCTTCATTTCTGGGTAAAAGCTCAAGCGAATTGGAAACGAAGCAATGCAAGTGACGATCGAAGTAGCATCCAGGTAAAGAGAGAAAGGTGACGTCCCACCGTCTGCCTTGTTCTTTGTTTTGATTGTTGAACCCTCTATCCGCACAAAGCTACCAACACTCAAAAAGAAAGCAAATTGACTTATCAAAGATGAACCGACGACGACAGTGATTGTGCTGAGTTGTGCGAATCCACAAGATCAGTCTTGAAGAACTTCACAATCTTTGGATCGAAAAGCTTGAAAGTACCATAATTGTTCAGCACACACCCCTCAATTGCAAATCTAGGAGTGATGTCAGAGAGGTCAATTATATGTAAAAAAGGCACATTATGCTCTTCAATAGAAGGTTCTTGTTGTGGGAAAGGGTTGGCTTTCACTTCATCTTCTTCAGTGTGAATTAAAGCATCTACAAAACAGTACAGGAGAACATGATAAACGATTTATATTAAAAACAAGTATATGGTCAAATTTTTTTGGTTTTATATATACCATGTCTCTCGATCTTAACGACATCCATCTTTGCTTTTTGCGCTTTCGAGCATCCAACTTGTGCACCTATTGAAAAAGAAAGGGACACTGTAAAATGTAAAAGGTAATCGAATTTCGTATACACTTTCTTTAGAAAAAGGTAGAAATCAACGCACTGCAAGCTTGCACTTTGCCTTTCGAAAGAGATGGCTGGATAGCAAAGTTTGGTTCACTATATACACTACGCTTGCGAGAAGTTGTCGGAGTGCTTGTAGATGACTCACTTGCATCAATGCGTACACATTCACGTTTGAAAGTTTCACTTTTTGGATAGCAATACGTGCAAGGGCAACGTTTTTTTCAGCTCTACAAAACGAATATGTTCAAGTAAGAAGACCAAAAGCACAAAGGACACCGCAAGACCTATACTCCATACCGTCAATCTCCGGGCTTTGCACGCCACCACGGATATAGGCCATATTTCAACGCACTTACTCACTTTATCTACATAACACAAACAAATGAAAAAAAATGAGAACACTTATGAACTATGATTTTGTCACCAATTATCCAAACTAAACCTACAAAGAAGAGAGAGTCAGAAAAGGGGGGGAGGGGATTGCATCTTTCTGCTTATGAACTATGATTTTGTCACCAATTATCCAAACTAAACCTACAAAGAAGAGAGAGTCAGAAAAGGGGGGGAGGGGATTGCATCTTTCTGATACCACGTATCCCAAACAAACCATTGTCTTTTAAAGGGACACAAGAAAGAGGGAAGACGGCATCCACACCCAATAAACAGAAGTGAAGAGAGTAGTGAAAAGGAGGAAAGGCATTTTGAAGCAACAAGAACCTTCACTACATCGATTCAATATAGAATAGTGCCACTCGACAATAATGGAGAGAGGAGAAAAAGTGAATGTCATTTTTCTTTAGTGATGACAATCCATATTGTACCACCAATCCATCATAAAGCACGACATCGTAAAGAAAACTAACGGCGCACAAATTGTATTTTTTCAATCTCGAACAGAGTCAACAAGGTCAGAGAGAGAGAGAGAGAGAGAGAGAGAGAGAGAGAGAGAGAGAGAGAGAGAATTGGGGGGAAGTGGATAGAAGAGAGGAGGGGGGGAGAGGGAGAACAAGAGACGACCAATGCAAGATGCAAGGTTGCAATGCTCAAGGCAAGGGGGGGAGGGGAAGGGGGGGGGAGAAAAAGGAAGAGGACAGGAAGACCTAGCCGAGAGAAGATTTCACTTGTCATATATATATATATATATATATATATATATATATATATATAGAGAGAGAGAGAGAGAGAGAGGGAGAGAGAGATAGATAGATAGATAGATAGTTCTATTATCATCCTGGGAGGTCAAATATGACCTATGGGACCAAATGAACATGTCACGTGGTGTGAGTGGAGTTCATAAGTGACTCTCGATGCTCAAAAATGGCTGAAATGAGCGTCGCAATAGAGAGTCCACATCGTGGTTGGGAGAGGAAGGTATGTAGGGAGAGCTCATGGCTGAATATATGGGGAAAAGAGGACCTAATGTGGTCAAAAGCTGAGCACTCAAGTAGTGTGTGGTACTCACTCTCTCGCACTTGACGAGGGCATAAGGTGCAAAGTCGATGACACTCCTCGCCAGTGCCCCAACGTCCTGTCTCGCAGCGTAGAGAATGGGAGCTAAGACGAATGGAGGCAATGGTGCGGATCGCACTCAACGGGATGGGCTCAAGGATGTAGGAATGGGTTCGGTTACCTCGTTCTGAGAAGAAGAGAGATTTGTAGTTTGGGGCAACGTGTGTGGTGTAATGGCTGAAGCGAGAACCTCCGGATTTCTCCCAAGCCATGATACATTGGTGTTGTAAGAAGGCCTCATTAACTTGGGAGTCGATCGACGCATCCTTGACCAAGTGACATGCATCCCATCTTCCAAACCATTTCTTGATATCAAGCATCCACCCCGAACTTAGTATTTTGCTCTTGCATGTCTTTTGAACCTTTTGACTTGCTTCATATGCGATTCTAGGAAGTCGATGCAAAGGGCTACGTTGTGTCTTACGCATGTACTCCACAACCCTTTCCATGCCCAAGACCTCAATGGGAAGCGATCCGGACTCAAGAAGTAAGAGCATGTAGGGTGTTTGTGTCTTGACTTGGAGAAAGTTGGTGAGAAAACGATTTTGGACATTCTCAAACTCTTTCCAAGTAGACTTCCCGATGCTTCCAAGTAGAGAGAGGGGGGGGGGGGGGGGGGAATCGACACCAAGGTTGCGTCAATAGACTCGTGACACGAGAAGAGCCCACATTTTGAATCTCGCGAATTTTTTTTAGACACGAGAGGAGAAAAGAAGAGGGACAAGTAGGGAGAAAAAGGGGGAAGGGAATGCTCGACGTGACCTCAACGCGTTCACACGTAGCACACTATGAAACGCCACCTTCAAAATCCCTTACACAACAAATACGAAGCATTACACATGTCAATGATCACACACAACTGAAAAGACACAGAACAAGGAAACACACACGGTAGACAGCATCCTGCAAAAAAAAAAACTAATCAGAAGGCCTTCAATCCATGGTTGCTCCATATCCTGACTGCCTTGCCTTTAGATCCCTTTTCCTCTCAACTGTCAATGGTCACAAGCAATACATGCAAGTGATAACGCGAGCGACAACAAACCATCCCAAACAGTTGCATGCATTTACACAAACAAATGCACCCAATCACCAGCAAACGAACACGTTCCCACCATTTAGAAATCTATAAACATACTCCGAAAAAAAGACATCAGAACGTAGTCAACAAGACGATTCAGAACACAGTCAACAGCATGAAATCACATCAAAGCCTTCAGCAAACCTTTTGCCATGCGTTGCACCTGACCACCAGCAAAAGAAATCTTTACACATGCTCGAGAAAAAATACTAGAAAACAGCGAACAACACTATCCAGAACACAGCTTCATGATCTGGAAAACAGAGATTGAGGTGAAGAAAAGAAAGGTGAGTCTCACTATGACATTGCCTGGCTTTTCTTGTGTATCGGCTTTTCTAAATGAGCATGGACTTCATTGTTAACTCACCCATACACAAAAATACCACAAAGAGGTTTTCCCCTTTCCACACCTTGGTGATGAGAGGCCATGCACCAACCACAGAAAGTAACAGCAGGCAAAACTCGAAAAGGACAACACTAAACATCCCCGACAAAGCACAGGCCAGATCCAACCATTTCATACTTGCAAGAGTCATGCAATGATTCTTTAATGGTCCATTACTGTGAACCATACATTGCACACACTACCCCAAGAACCCATTCCCAATCTCACTGAACCAGCATTTAGCCTCTTCTTGGCTTGAAGAAGATCTCTCAAACCCAAAAAGGCAGCTATGACACCCAGAATCGAGCAAGTCAACCACACAAACAACCAACCACATTACAAACAGTCCCCCAGTACCTGTGTCCAACAACTTGCAACACAAGAGATTGTTATTACTTCGAAGAGCAGCCTAATTAACGAAATTACCCGCCTGTATAAGCTATGCATGCAAGACCTCAACATGATCTCTGAACTGATCTTGTGTATGCAAATGAGCTCATGCTCTGCTCACAAGAACTCGCGTCCCAAGACCGTCCCAAGACCAAACATTTCTTTATGAACACCTAAATATCCTACTGAAATTGACGCTCGAAGAGCATGCCTTGACGCAGCACAAGCTGATCCACCACCTCAGAAAGAGCCACATAACCCCTGCACTCTTTCCCCTTTCTGCCAACACTCATCGACCAACTCCTCAGTGCCTAATTCTGAGTCGCGCAGGAGAAAAAAACAGTCAGCCCAGTCAGTGCCTGATTCTAAGCCACACAAAGAAAAAAAAAACAGTTGGCCCAGCGAGAGGCCGAGCTCAGAGGGCGGTACTGGCCGGTTTCCAATCAGAAGCAGGAACTCTGCAGTAAGATGACAAGCTAGTGCACATCACATCCTACTATTACATAGCAACCAAATAGCAATCCAAAGTTCTAGGAAGAAGGGAGGGCATCATTCAATTTCATTAGACATATTAAGGACGGGCACCTGCACCATGATTGAGGCCAGAAATCAATTTTCTAGTGATATCTTTTCTTGTACTGAATACCAGATAGTCCTATCTCATCATCACATCCTATGGTAGATGGGTTTCTGTATGCACTTTCAGCCTTAGTCGAAGTGCGCTCAATACATGCAATCCAACTATCGGATGGTGTGCCGACTATGGATATTGCACCACATACAAGGCTTGAAGGAGAAGAATCCTCCAACCATGGATGCACATGCAGGGCTTGAAAGAGGAAGAATAGCGCCACAATTTATGCTCCTTCTATTGCCAGTTGGCACCTTGAGGCAGCAGGGCAATCGCGGTGGCTTCTTCCGTCGCATAGGATATGAGAAACTGTCAAACTCAAAGAACAAGCACAAAGCAAAAGAATTAACCTATCAGCAACCCTGCGCGGGTGTGTTGATGTTCACACCCAGAACCCTACAATGCACGAAGCCCTAATTTTATACACAACCAGTGTTCTCATCGTCCTTGTTCTTAGAAGCTGTGGCTCAGCGATCCGGGCATCTTTCTTAGAGCAGAAACTATAGACGCTTCATAGCAAAATTCTCTCAAGTAGCAGGACCACTACACGACTTAACTAAGAAGAACGTTAAGTTTGTATGGACTGCTAAGGAGCAAAATGCTTTTGAAAAACTCAAAGAGAAGCTTACTTCCCAACCAATCCTCGTGCTTCCGGATCTCTCAAAGCCATTTGAGGTCCAATGTGATGCTTGTGGTGATTGCCTTGGAGCGGTTTTGCTTCAAGAAGGACATGCCATAGCATATGAGAGCCGAAGGCTCAATGGTGATGAACGAGTCTTGGGCATTTATGAGAAAGAGCTTTTAGTTGTTCTACATGCCCTAGACACATGGAAGCACTACCTATTGGGGACTCCATTTATCCTACGAACTGACCACCAAAGTCTCAAGTATTTCATGATGCAAACCAAGCTTTCCGACAAACAAATGAGGTGGGCAAATTTTCTTTCGCAATTTAATTTCCATATTGCTCACATAGCTGGTAAGCACAATCAAGTTGCCAATGCACTTTCACGACGACCAAAAGTTAATGCGATGTCTATAGCTACTCAGAATGATCTATCCTCTATGATAGATGAGTATGCTACTGACCCTGACTTTAGAGACATAATGTCAGCCCTTGCTTTGGGGAAGAAAGAGGAACCATTCACCTTGCAGGATGGTTATATTCTCCACGGCAATAGGCTATGTGTTACTCATTCCCTTCGTGAGAAGGTTATGTATGAATCCCATGCTCCTCCATATGCAGAGCATAGAGGTATTCAACCTACTCTCCGAGGAGTAGAGACGTATTTCTATTGGTCTACCATGAAAGTGGACATACAAGAGTATGTTTCAAAATGTGTAGTATGCCAAAAGACCAAGTATGATACAGGGAAGCAACCTGGATTACTCCAGCCATTGCCTATTCCAAATTCACCATGGGAGAGTATATCCATGGATTTCATCTTTGGATTGCCCAAGTCTATCCATGGGAATACAAGAATATGGACAATAGTCGACAGGTTTAGCAAGCAAGCACATTTCATTCCTGTCAAAAAGACTATTAAGGCACACCAAATGGCAACTCTCTTCATATCTCAGATTTTCAAGCACCATGGATTACCCACATCCATCGTGTCAGATAGAGATCCTAGAATGACCAGTAATTTCTGAAAAGGTCTCTTTGAAAATCTAGGAACAAGATTGAATTTCTCTTCGGCCTATCACCCACAAACGGATGGCCAAAGTGAGATAGCCAATCTTACGATACTCGATCTACTCAAAACTTATGTTACCGAAGTAGATCAACGCTCACAATGGGAAAAGTATTTACCGCTAGTAGAGTATGCCTACAATAATATTGTACATACTTCTACGGGGAAAGCACCTTTCGAGATCATAGAGGGAAGACCTAAAAGTCCCTTGCTACTGAAAGTACATGGGAAGATCTTCGCCGCCGATGAGTATAGCCGTGACCTACAAGAATCTTTTCAAAAGATTAGGGAGGCTATAGCCATCTCTCAACAAAGGCAAAAAGCTGCTATTGATAAGCACAGAAGAGCCTTAATGTTCAAAGAAAATGATTGGGTCTTACTCAAGTTTCCTAAGGCTCGATTAAGGCAAACGACGGGCAAAAATCCTACGGGCCATCAAAAGTATTATGCTAAACTAGCAAAAAGATACTATGGTCCTTTCCAAATTTTGAAGCCTATCAATGAGACGGTTTATCAACTCAAGTTGCCCAACCATTGGCTTATACACAATGCCTTTCATGTAAGCTTACTTAAGCCCTACAAAGGAGAGCCACCAATTGAACCAATTATTGAAGACCCTCCCGAAGTCGAAGACCAAGAAGAGGTGCTACAACCCGAAGCTGTCCTTCGGCATGAAGACAAGGTACTACGACATGGTAAGATAATCCGACGGTATCTTATTAAGTTCAAAAATTATCCTTTTGAAGATGCTAAATGGATGCAAGGAGTACAACTTAAGGATAGTATGAACCTTGTCAATGCTTACAATGCTACATTAGAGTAAGAAAATGTACAAATTTCTTTTAAATGACTCATGTTTTTGTCTTATATGACTAGTCCTCTTATTAATTGTGCACAAATTTAACTAGTATGCATGCTTAGAATCATGTTTGTGATGACGACGTCTCTCAAACACCAAGTATAATTTGTCACTCTACTTTGGGAGAATGAAATGGACTAAAGAGCAGACATGCTTGCGGCAGCTATGTCTCCCAAGCACCAAATGGATTAGTCATCCATCTTGGAAAGATGTCGTAGGGTAAAAAGGGATCCTTTACCCGCTAAGTACGATTGACTAATGACTAAGACTTTATCTCTTCTACCTCATAGTCGAGGACGATTATGATTTCAAGAGAGAGGTAATGTCATAAAATCTAATATCTAACCAACCCAAATGATTTTCCTATATTAAGTTGATCACTTAATGTGGGAGAATAAACGGGAACAAGTGTTAAGATATAGATATGTGCTTATAGATCTATCTCAACACGGGGTCAATGGTAAAGGGGCCCAAAAGGGAGATGGTCTATCAAAGAGCAAGGCTAACCAATGGAGCATAAGACCTTAGGGTTAGCTTCATTGAAGACCTCCAATAAATGGAGGTGCTTGACTGGATCCATGCTTGAGGTGCTTGACTTGCTGCATGATTAAGGTACTTGAGGTGCCTTGAGAAGCTTGCCTGAGATGCTTGTGGGAACACCCCCTAGTTCAAGTGCTTTGTCATGCTTGGTGAGTAAGGTGCTTGATCACCTAAAGTCAAAAGCATTCCTACAAGAGGGGGGGCGAACCCTTTTCCTAGGGGCTAGAGAGAGAACACCCACTCACACACACAAGGGAAGCCCCAACTTGAAGAGGCAGCAAGGACACATGTCAGGCCCCTACCCATGTTACCTTCATGTGTTGCTTGAATCCTATTGGCTAAGCTTCAAAGGGGTCCAATGATAAATTACATGAATTATCTAATTGTTTTAGCATTTATCTAACCCTCTCTCTCAAAAAGGAAAGGGGGACACTTGTCTCAAGGCTACCCCTACTGCTTGTAATGCCTCCTGCTCATGATTGGCTAGGCCTGGGAGGGTCCAATGAGCTTCAAGCATGAGCTACAAGGGGGGGTCGACCCAAGCTAGCTAGGCTTGCTTGAGGGGTATACTCACCCACACACACTCACAATCACTCTCATTGTGTGCTATGCAAAGTGCAAGAGCTCCCTCTCCAAGCAAGTGGAGGTTGAGAGCTTACACCAACACTCTTGGCTATGGAGTGCAAATCCAACCAAGAGCCATGCTTCAATGCTTGAGCTTGTCATCTCCTTCTTCTTCATTACTATGCTATTATGTATGCTAGCAACAAGAGTATGATAAGTGAGGAACTAGTTCTTTCTCCTATGAAATGTTTCTTCTTCCTCTTCCCTACCCTCATTCCCTGCTAGCTCTCTCCACCTTCGAAGGTGTTTGAGGTCTTGGGACTGAGGCTTGGGACAATTAAAGCTTTCTTCAAGTTCATGTTATGCTATGATTGTGATGCATGAAGCTTTCCATCTTCATTGCATCACCTAGGTCAGAAGGAACACAAAGAATGTATTGTAACAAGTCTCTCTTAATGGGAGAAATCATAATACAAATGCCTATTGGAGGGGGGACCGGCTCCACATAAATCCGGTCCTCAACTGTTGTCATGTTCTCTAAATTCTCTCTCTTGCAAAAGTATTGTTCATGCCAAGTTAACTAATTGCTATGATTATGTTGCTATCTTCAATTATGTCTACCCGCTATGCTCACAAAGTTATTTCTCGAAAGTATTCTCATTAATTTCCGCTATTCTCAAGTTGAATAGGCTAATTCCATTGCAACAAAGAACGTAATGGACTTCAACACAATGATATTTCGATGATGTGCCTTCAATTACTACAGAGACGAAACAGCAGTCATGAATCAGTTTCGCATGGCAGTGCATGGAAGGATCAAAACACAACATAAGACATGCTCAAGAAAGAGAGCAGCACCTTACACGTACGCCTCGAAAACAATCGACAATTACAACCTCAGAAATGGTGAATTTAAAGCCCTTACAGTCCCCAGCCAGATTTGGGAATCACATGCAACCCCATCACGCAATGATGAGCCAACTCCACCAAAGCAGTCTGAGCAGAATTGGCACAGCATGGCGCCGTCACAAAGGCTGTAGAGACCGAACCTTCCATCGCAATCAGCGTAAGCAAGGAGTCTCCATGAGCGAGAGACGACAGAAGACCATGTCCCCCTGAGAAAAAGATCCTTCAATTATCTTTCCCATTTATTCTAAAGTATGCATTGGCTTATGGTTTTCAGCATCGTCTTAGACACTTGGATTGAGAATCCAAGGTAAATGTTTATTTTTGCCTTTACATTTGCTTAAGAGTTATTTAGATGGGGAACTGCTGATGTTCATCTTTTTTTTAGGGAGCTTGCAAAAAAATAGAGTGTTGTTGATTGGGAAGAAATGTCGGATGAGCATTATGATCGATTTGTGACTGCGTTAGGTTGTGGCGGAGTATCCTCTGATTGGTAGGTTTTATGGCAGTAGTTGTATGGATAGTTGAAAATTTTATGCTTTCATAATAGGTGGATGTTTATAGGTTCTCTGATGTGAATTGCTATCTCGCTTTGAGGCGAAGAGATGGGAGAAGAGCAAAAGATGTCGCTCAGAAGCTTGAAAAGGAAATTAAAGATACAAATCTGGTTTCAGTCACGAAAAGGTGGAGGTCAAGCTCCAACGATGAGTGTGAACCACTTGATGAGGAATTGTGTGGTCTACCTCCATTCTCGAAAGAGAAAGCTGACAAGAACCATCGTGTGGGGAGGAGTAAGCACTCAGTCAACTAATCCCTAGCTTGTCAACCCAAAAGTTGATTTTGTATAAATTTCGAATGTGAGCCCTTAGCTCAAGGATCAATGCAATGACCTAGTCGAGCAGCTAGTTTTCAACCCATGTTCTACAAGACATCGATCTTTAAATCAAGATGATCTATTTCGTTCGGTTTTCTTTTGATGCGTACGTGTCATTCTCTTGTAATGAGCATATTGTTTATAATATATTGGTCCTTTAAGGGCTTGGATGTGAAGCTTTCTAGTCGTTTGCTAATTTCATTATTGAATACTGTGATGACTCGTAATTTTGTCTACTACTTGATCTGGTTTGTTGTGAATGTGTTGCTGAGTCGTCAACGTTGAGATTGCCTTGGCGTTTGAATCCATAATTTGATCAAAATTGGTTTGCTCTTTTTGTTGATATAGAATAGATTATTTGGTGGTGCGTCATAAGGGTCGACTCTCAAAGAGTACGTATGTTGGTGTCTAGATTGGTTCTAGACTTATGCAGTGTTACATCAGATTGAAGGTGATTGACCTTAACAACTGATATGTAAGAGCTTCAATGTATCTTTCTGTTTCAAACCAGTTGATAACAAGTTCATTTATGAAGCTTTGTGATTCACATATACAGATTCATGTTGTTTGATCTTTTTCACTGGTCGTCAAATTCTCTTGTAGATATTGAGATGGAGTTGGAGCGGAAGAGGGGAAACAATAGCGTGAAGGTGGTGGCTGGAACAGATACTTTGTTCACAAGTGATCAAGGTCATGGTCTACCCCATCTTCCTGTGGGTTCTAAAGTGGCTATTGACACGAGCATACTCATTTATCTGGCTCAACGAGGTGTGGAAGCTTTCAAGACAAAAGCAGAGATTGTGGAAGAGTTCTTTTGCCTGCCAGTGGAATTTGTGGTCGCGCAATCTGCGTTTACAGAGCTGCTCCACGTATTATTGAAGAAGAGCAAGCAAATCTATGGCTCTGGCTCCGCTGAGGATTGCAAGAATCCTTGCCAGTTCCACCTCAAGTCTATCATAAGATTGTATGAGTTTTTGAAGCGCTATGAATTTGCACAGGTGAGAAATGCGGAGATTCTTGCCGGTTCTTATTGAATTCTATCTTCAGCATGTTTTGAATGTTTGAAATGTCATGAATGTGCAGAGGCTGAGTGTTCTCGGGGTGCTTACCTCCATCCGTTGAGGTTGACAGCTACGACACAAATTCAGCCTTATGATGCTCGTCTCATCACGGAGAGTTTAGTCCCAGGGGTGCACGTGTTTGCATGTGAAGACATGGCGCACGGTCAGGTTGTCGCCTGTGTGCGAGAGGATGTGCAAAGGAAAGTTATTCTGTGGAATATTCTGGTGCATGATTTGCAAACATATTTGCGTAAAAACAGGGCAGCAAATTTTGGCCAAGGTTAAATGTCACTCTGTATGGAAGCGTACTGGATTGGGTCGTATCAAATCCACAAACTTTCTTTTTGACAAACTCCACCTGTTCTCATACATAAAGTACATTAGGAACTCATTCACGCTCCATTCATTTTTGGGGTTGTAACCTTCAACTTTGACATAACAAGGACACTATTATGCATGTTTCAGACCCTTCATCATGGCATGTGCTCGTATGTTGGCATATGCTCAAGCTGCTAGTCAATCAGATGCATCATAGGAAACGTTTATTGGAGTTTGCAAACACCATCAGCCAGTTTTGATTAAATGGGATGTTTATGGCAGATTCCTTGTTAGATTTTATATATTAAGTTGAGATTATTTGGTTTGCTGGTGTATATGCACCGAATGATGTGAGAAGCAATGCTGTGATTTATGGAAGCAGCTACATTCATGTATTAAACTTGGAAGACCTGGTTTGCTGATGGGAGATTTTAACATTCAATCTACATCTAGGATGCATTTACCTCAGTGGTTCTTTAAAAAGCTCTACGGTTATGGTTGCATCCTCTCGACCGGGTATATGGACAATGGTGTAAGCTTGTAAAGCACAGGATTAACAATCAAGTGCATAGCTCTGATTGATTGACCATTCTAGTTTTATTGTAGAGCGTTCTTATATGAGAGCCTCCCACTGATATTTTATTCTTTTCTTGAGATGCAATAAGTGAGAAAATCTCCGCCAACCTTATTTGTTACAAAGGTGCATTTGTACGGTCCCTGTTTTTATGTAAAGAGGGCCGTCAACAGAGTAATAAAGGCTTATCCTGACTTTCGCAACGCTTATTCTAATGAGCCATTTGTGTAGGTGCTTTTCTTTGTACAAAGCTTTGCACACGACATCTTTTTTTGCATGTGTAGCTGCTATTTCATACAATGTAAGGCTTGGTTGCTCAAAGGCCTAAACCAAAAAAAAAAAACATCATGCGTGTGTATAAGGTGAGCAATACCGTCATCAGTATATCAGATGGCTGCAATGACAAAAACAGTTAAAACATTTCAGAAAATTTGTAAGGTGAGCAATACCATCATCGATATATCAGATGTCTGCAATGACAAAAACAGTTAAAACATTTCAGAAAATTTTGACCTCATCTCATCACCATAATTCCCAGTGTTTCCATCTTTTCTTTCAGTACTACCCAAAACTTTGGAAATATTTGCGATTTTGGGCTGTTAGTCATGTCTTCAGGAAGAAAACTCACATCTACTGCACCTGAATAGTCGCAAATGCTTTCACCGTGAGGACTTACATCTAGTGCATCCAGTTTATGTCACTTTTGTTCCTTGCAAATTGTTTCTCCATGAGAAAAATTCTAAAGTACCTTTTTTGGTTTTTTTTTTAATGATAAATTGGCATAGAAGGCTCTTTTCTGTCAATGTGATCTTGATGCAAATGCTCATGTAAGCTTACCATGTAGATCATGATAACACACTTCCAATCGAGGTGTGCGCGCAAGCATCCGCAACCGCCAATGAAATGGCCGATATGGAGCTTGCATCTGACGACAATGAGCTTGTATCTCAGGTCAACAACATAGACTGTCAAGAATTACATTCATGCATCTCAACTCCATCCATAAGAACCCATGATACAAAGCATACTGTACAGATGGAAGATATTAGCCTAGAGATCTGCACGCTCACCCTCTACACAAGTACAATTCTCGGGCCTTTGACATCTCTTGCTTCATCGGCAAGGTCTGCTCCTCGCAATTTGTTTGATTGGAGACTCATGCAAAGGATTGGAAGGATGAGGAATCTCTTGTGACTCTTCATGTATGATTAGAGGATAATTGCTCTGTACAATGTCGTTCTCACTCTGAATCGGTCAAAAATTGTGTAAATGCCTCTTGCAACTCCAAGCCTTTCTCAAAAAATATCTGTGTGTGTGTGTGTGTGTGTGTGTGTGTGTGTGTGTGTGTGTGTGTGTGTGTGTGTGTGTGTGTGTGTGTGTGTGTGTGTGTCTCCCCTACGTGTATGTATGTGTGTATGTGTCTACACTCCAATGCAACAAATGGGACCATTTTCCTCTGTTTCTATGACTAAGTGTAAGCATCTCTCTCTCTCTCTCTCTCTCTCTCTCTCTCTCTCTCTCTCTCTCTCTCTCTCTCTCTCTCTCTCTCTCTCTCTCTCTCTCTCTCTCTCTCTCTCTCAGGCAGTGCCATCGTTGGCAAGTTAGTGCCAACTTTGTTTGAGACGTCATCAGCTTGACCACATCCTTGGATGTCTTTGCCAATAAGTCCTTGGGCTGCTCGCTTGCCTCTTTACTTGTGCACTTGCCCCACCCACCACAATGCTATATTCATAGCAAGTAGCAAAGATTTGAGTAACTCTGAGAGAGAGAGAGAGAGAGAGAGAGAGAGAGAGAGAGAGAGAGAGCTTGTTCTCTATGAGCATAGACAGGCATGCAGAGGGAGTCTCTTCTTGATTTAATAAGTATGTTATTCTCAACTCTTTTGATGTTTTGTTCAGAGGTATCCATGGCTGGAATCTCCACTTCAAGCAGGTTCTATTTATTTTCCTTTTGTTTGATTTTAAAATGTATTTGTATATTTGTAGCATTTTGACAAATTGCATGTGCAGCAGCAAGTGCACAGATGCTTCTGACCCAGCATTGATCATGAGTGACTCGGAGTCTTGTGCTATACAAGATTGGAAGAGGTGCAATTTGATGCGACTTGAAATTGAGTAACACCTCACGTGTTTTTTTTCCCCCCCGAGAAAAAGATCCTTCAATTATCTTTCCCATTTATTCTAAAGTATGCATTGGCTTATGGTTTTCAGCATCGTCTTAGACACTTGGATTGAGAATCCCAGGTAAATGTTTATTTTTGCCTTTACATTTGCTTAAGAGTTATTTAGATGGGGAACTGCTAATATTCATCTTTTTTTTAGGGAGCTTGCAAAAAAATTGAGTGTTGTTGATTGGGAAGAAATGTCGGATGAGCATTATGATCGATTTGTGACTGCGTTAGGTTGTGGCGGAGTATCCTTCGATTGGTATGTTTTATGGCAGTAGTTGTATGGATAGTTGAAAATTTTATGCTTTCATAATAGGTGGATGTTTATAGGTTCTCTGATGTGAATTGCTATCTCGCTTTGAGGCGAAGAGATGGGAGAAGAGCAAAAGATGTCGCTCAGAAGCTTGAAGAGGAAATTAAAGATACAGATCTGGTTTCAGTCATGAAAAGGTGGAGGTCAAGCTCCAACGATGAGTGTGAACCACTTGATGAGGAATTGTGTGGTTTACCTCCATTCTCGAAAGAGAAAGCTGACAAGAACCATCGTGTGGGGAGGAGTAAGCACTCAGTCAACTAATCCCTAGCTTGTCAACCCAAAAGTTAATTTTGTATAAATTTTGAATGTGAGCCCTTAGCTCAAGGATCAATGCAATGACCTAGTCGAGCAGCTAGTTTTCAACCCATGTTCTACAAGACATCGATCTTTAAATCAAGATGATCTATTTCGTTCGGTTTTCTTTTGATGCGTACGTGTCATTCTCTTGTAATGAGCATATTGTTTATAATATATTGGTCCTTTAAGGGCTTGGATGTGAAGTTGTCTAGTCGTTTGCTAATTTCATTATTGAATACTGTGATGACTCGTAATTTTGTCTACTACTTGATCTGGTTTGTTGTGAATGTGTTGCTGAGTCGTCAACGTTGAGATTGCCTTGGCGTTTGAATCCATAATTTGATCAAAATTGGTTTGCTCTTTTTGTTGATATAGAATAGATTATTTGGTGGTGCGTCATAAGGGTCGACTCTCAAAGAGTACGTATGTTGGTGTCTAGATTGGTTCTAGACTTATGTAGTGTTACATCAGATTAAAGGTGATTGACCTTAATAACTGATATGTAAGAGCTGCAATGTATCTTTCTGTTTCAAACCAGTTGATAACAAGTTCATTTATGAAGCTTTGTGATTCACATATACAGATTCATGTTGTTTGATCTTTTTCACTGGTCGTCAAATTCTCTTGTAGATATTGAGATGGAGTTGGAGCAGAAGAGGGGAAACAATAGCGTGAAGGTGGTGGCTGGAACAGATACTTTGTTCACAAGTGATCAAGCTCATGGTCTACTCCATCTTCCTGTTGGTTCTAAAGTGGCTATTGACACGAGCATACTCATTTATCTGGCTCAACGAGGTGTGGAAGCTTTCAAGACAAAAGCAAAGATTGTGGAAGTGTTCTTTTGCCTGCCAGTGGAATTTATGGTCGCGCAATCTGCGTTTACAAAGCTGCTCCACGTATTATTGAAGAAGAGCAAGCAAATCTATGGCTCGGGCTCCGCTGAGGATTACAAGAATCCTTGCCAGTTCCGCCTCAAGTCTATCATAAGATTGTATGAGTTTTTGAAGCGCTATGAATTTGCACAGGTGAGAAATGCGGAGATTCTTGCCGGTTCTTATTGAATTCTATCTTCAGCATGTTTTGAATGTTTGAAATGTCATGAATGTGCACAGGCTGAGTGTTCTCGGGGTGCTTACCTCCATCCGTTGAGGTTGACAGCTACGACACAAATTCAGCCTTATGATGCTCGTCTCATCACGGAGAGTTTAGTGCCAGGGGTGCACGTGTTTGCATGTGAAGACATGGCGCACGGTCAGGTTGTCGCCTGTGTGCGAGAGGATGTGCAGAGGAAAGTTATTCTGTGGAATATTCTGGTGCATTATTTGCAAACATATTTGCGTAAAAACAGGGCAGCAAATTTTGGCCAAGGTTAAATGTCACTCTGTATGGAAACGTATTGCATTGGGTCGTATCAAATCCACAAACTTTCTTTTTGACAAACTCCACCTGTTCTCATACATAAAGTACATTAGGAACTCGTTCACATTCCATTCATTTTTGGGGTTTTAACCTTCAACTTTGACATAACAAGGACACTATTATGCATGTTTCAGACCCTTCATCATGGCATGTGCTCGTATGTTGGCATATGCTCAAGCTGCTAGTCAATCAGATGCATCATAGGAAACGTTTATTGGAGTTTGCAAACACTATCAGCTAGTTTTGATTAAATGGGATGTTTATGGCAGATTCCTTGTTAGAGTTTATATATTAAGTTGAGATTATTTGGTTTGCTGGTGTATATGCACCGAATGATGTGAGAAGCAATGCTGTGATTTATGGAAGCAGCTACATTCATGCATTAAACTTGGAAGACCTGGTTTGCTGATGGGAGATTTTAACATTCAATCCACATCTAGGATGCATTTACCTCAGTGGTTCTTTAAAAAGCTCTACGGTTATGGTTGCATCCTCTCGACCGGGTATATGGACAATGGTGTAAGCTTGTAAAGCACAGGATTAACAATCAAGTGCATAGCTCTGATTGATTGACCATTCTAGTTTTATTGTAGAGCGTTCTTATATGAGAGCCTCCCACTGATATTTTATTCTTTTCTTGAGATGCAATAAGTGAGAAAATCTCCGCCAACCTTATTTGTTACAAAGGTGCATTTGTACGGTCCCTGTTTTTATGTAAAGAGGGCCGTCAACAGAGTAAGAAAGGCTTATCCTGACTTTCGCAACGCTTATTCTAATGAGCCATTTGTGTAGGTGCTTTTCTTTGTACAAAGCTTTGCACACGACATCTTTTTTTGCATGTGTAGCTGCTATTTCATACAATGTAAGGCTTGGTTGCTCAAAGGCCTGAACCAAACAAAAAAAACATCATGCGTGTGTATAAGGTGAGCAATACCGTCATCAGTATATCAGATGGCTGCAATGACAAAAACAGTTAAAACATTTCAGAAAATTTGTAAGGTGAGCAATACCATCATCGATATATCAGATGTCTGCAATGACAAAAACAGTTAAAACATTTCAGAAAATTTTGACCTCATCTCATCAACATAATTCCCAGTGTTTCCATCTTTTCTTTCAGTACTACCCAAAACTTTGGAAATATTTGCGATTTTGGGCTGTTAGTCATGTCTTCAGGAAGAAAACTCACATCTACTGCACCTGAATAGTCGCAAATGCTTTCACCGTGAGGACTTACATCTAGTGCATCCAGTTTATGTCACTTTTGTTCCTTTCAAATTGTTTCTCCATGAGAAAAATTCTAAAGTACCTTTTTTGGTTTTTTTTTTAATGATAAATTGGCATAGAAGGCTCTTTTCTGTCAATGTGATCTTGATGCAAATGCTCATGTAAGCTTACCATGTAGATCATGATAACACACTTCCAATCGAGGTGTGCGCGCAAGCATCCGTAACCGCCAATGAAATGGCCGATATGGAGCTTGCATCTGACGACGATGAGCTTGTATCTCAGGTCAACAACATAGACTCTCAAGAATTACATTCATGCATCTCAACTCCATCCATAAGAACCCATGATACAAAGCATACTGTACAGATGGAAGATATTAGCCTAGAGATCTGCACCCTCACCCTCTACACAAGTACAATTCTCGGGCCTTTGACATCTCTTGCTTCATCGGCAAGGTCTGCTCCTCGCAATTTGTTTGATTGGAGACTCATGCAAAGGATTGGAAGGATGAGGAATCTCTTGTGACTCTTCATGTATGCTTAGAGGATAATTGCTTTTACAATGTCGTTCTCACTCTGAATCGGTCAAAAATTGTTTAAATGCCTCTTGCAACTCCAAGCCTTTCTCAAAAAAATCTCTGTGTGTGTGTGTGTGTGTGTGTGTGTGTGTGTGTCTCCCCTACGTGTATGTATGTGTGTATGTGTCTACACTCCAATGCAACAAATGGGACCATTTTCCTCTGTTTCTATGACTAAGTGTAAGCATCTCTCTCTCTCTCTCTCTCTCTCTCTCTCTCTCTCTCTCTCTCTCTCTCTCTCTCTCTCTCTCTCTCTCTCTCTCTCTCTCTCTCTCTCACAGGCAGTGCCATCGTTGGCAAGTTAGTGCCAACTTTGTTTGAGACGTCATCAGCTTGACCACATCCTTGGATGTCTTTGCCAATAAGTCCTTGGGCTGCTCGCTTGCCTCTTTACTTGTGCACTTGCCCCACCCACCACAATGCTATATTCATAGCAAGTAGCAAAGATTTGAGTAACTCTGAGAGAGAGAGAGAGAGAGAGAGAGAGAGAGAGAGAGAGAGAGAGAGAGCTTGTTCTCTCTGAGCATAGACAGGCATGCAGAGGGAGTCTCTTCTTGATTTAATAAGTATGTTATTCTCAACTCTTTTGATGTTTTGTTCAGAGGTATCCATGGCTGGAATCTCCACTTCAAGCAGGTTCTATTTATTTTCCTTTTGTTTGATTTTAAAATGTATTTGTATATTTGTAGCATTTTGACAAATTGCATGTGCAGCAGCAAGTGCACAGATGCTTCTGACCCAGCATTGATCATGAGTGACTCGGAGTCTTGTGCTATACAAGATTGGAAGAGGTGCAATTTGATGCGACTTGAAATTGAGTAACACCTCACGTGTTTTTTTTCCCCCCCGAGAAAAAGATCCTTCAATTATCTTTCCCATTTATTCTAAAGTATGCATTGGCTTATGGTTTTCAGCATCGTCTTAGACACTTGGATTGAGAATCCCAGGTAAATGTTTATTTTTGCCTTTACATTTGCTTAAGAGTTATTTAGATGGGGAACTGCTAATATTCATCTTTTTTTTAGGGAGCTTGCAAAAAAATTGAGTGTTGTTGATTGGGAAGAAATGTCGGATGAGCATTATGATCGATTTGTGACTGCGTTAGGTTGTGGCGGAGTATCCTTCGATTGGTATGTTTTATGGCAGTAGTTGTATGGATAGTTGAAAATTTTATGCTTTCATAATAGGTGGATGTTTATAGGTTCTCTGATGTGAATTGCTATCTCGCTTTGAGGCGAAGAGATGGGAGAAGAGCAAAAGATGTCGCTCAGAAGCTTGAAGAGGAAATTAAAGATACAGATCTGGTTTCAGTCATGAAAAGGTGGAGGTCAAGCTCCAACGATGAGTGTGAACCACTTGATGAGGAATTGTGTGGTTTACCTCCATTCTCGAAAGAGAAAGCTGACAAGAACCATCGTGTGGGGAGGAGTAAGCACTCAGTCAACTAATCCCTAGCTTGTCAACCCAAAAGTTAATTTTGTATAAATTTCGAATGTGAGCCCTTAGCTCAAGGATCAATGCAATGACCTAGTCGAGCAGCTAGTTTTCAACCCATGTTCTACAAGACATCGATCTTTAAATCAAGATGATCTATTTCGTTCGGTTTTCTTTTGATGCGTACGTGTCATTCTCTTGTAATGAGCATATTTTTTATAATATATTGGTCCTTTAAGGGCTTGGATGTGAAGTTGTCTAGTCGTTTGCTAATTTCATTATTGAATACTGTGATGACTCGTAATTTTGTCTACTACTTGATCTGGTTTGTTGTGAATGTGTTGCTGAGTCGTCAACGTTGAGATTGCCTTGGCGTTTGAATCCATAATTTGATCAAAATTGGTTTGCTCTTTTTGTTGATATAGAATAGATTATTTGGTGGTGCGTCATAAGGGTCGACTCTCAAAGAGTACGTATGTTGGTGTCTAGATTGGTTCTAGACTTATGCAGTGTTACATCAGATTAAAGGTGATTGACCTTAATAACTGATATGTAAGAGCTGCAATGTATCTTTCTGTTTCAAACCAGTTGATAACAAGTTCATTTATGAAGCTTTGTGATTCACATATACAGATTCATGTTGTTTGATCTTTTTCACTGGTCGTCAAATTCTCTTGTAGATATTGAGATGGAGTTGGAGCGGAAGAGGGGAAACAATAACGTGAAGGTGGTGGCTGGAACAGATACTTTGTTCACAAGTGATCAAGCTCATGGTCTACTCCATCTTCCTGTTGGTTCTAAAGTGGCTATTGACACGAGCATACTCATTTATCTGGCTCAACGAGGTGTGGAAGCTTTCAAGACAAAAGCAAAGATTGTGGAAGTGTTCTTTTGCCTGCCAGTGGAATTTATGGTCGCGCAATCTGCGTTTACAAAGCTGCTCCACGTATTATTGAAGAAGAGCAAGCAAATCTATGGCTCGGGCTCCGCTGAGGATTACAAGAATCCTTGCCAGTTCCGCCTCAAGTCTATCATAAGATTGTATGAGTTTTTGAAGCGCTATGAATTTGCACAGGTGAGAAATGCGGAGATTCTTGCCGGTTCTTATTGAATTCTATCTTCACCATGTTTTGAATGTTTGAAATGTCATGAATGTGCACAGGCTGAGTGTTCTCGGGGTGCTTACCTCCATCCGTTGAGGTTGACAGCTACGACACAAATTCAGCCTTATGATGCTCGTCTCATCACGGAGAGTTTAGTGCCAGGGGTGCACGTGTTTGCATGTGAAGACATGGCGCACGGTCAGGTTGTCGCCTGTGTGCGAGAGGATGTGCAGAGGAAAGTTATTCTGTGGAATATTCTGGTGCATTATTTGCAAACATATTTGCGTAAAAACAGGGCAGCAAATTTTGGCCAAGGTTAAATGTCACTCTGTATGGAAACGTATTGCATTGGGTCGTATCAAATCCACAAACTTTCTTTTTGACAAACTCCACCTGTTCTCATACATAAAGTACATTAGGAACTCGTTCACATTCCATTCATTTTTGGGGTTTTAACCTTCAACTTTGACATAACAAGGACACTATTATGCATGTTTCAGACCCTTCATCATGGCATGTGCTCGTATGTTGGCATATGCTCAAGCTGCTAGTCAATCAGATGCATCATAGGAAACGTTTATTGGAGTTTGCAAACACTATCAGCCAGTTTTGATTAAATGGGATGTTTATGGCAGATTCCTTGTTAGAGTTTATATATTAAGTTGAGATTATTTGGTTTGCTGGTGTATATGCACCGAATGATGTGAGAAGCAATGCTGTGATTTATGGAAGCAGCTACATTCATGCATTAAACTTGGAAGACCTGGTTTGCTGATGGGAGATTTTAACATTCAATCCACATCTAGGATGCATTTACCTCAGTGGTTCTTTAAAAAGCTCTACGGTTATGGTTGCATCCTCTCGACCGGGTATATGGACAATGGTGTAAGCTTGTAAAGCACAGGATTAACAATCAAGTGCATAGCTCTGATTGATTGACCATTCTAGTTTTATTGTAGAGCGTTCTTATATGAGAGCCTCCCACTGATATTTTATTCTTTTCTTGAGATGCAATAAGTGAGAAAATCTCCGCCAACCTTATTTGTTACAAAGGTGCATTTGTACGGTCCCTGTTTTTATGTAAAGAGGGCCGTCAACAGAGTAAGAAAGGCTTATCCTGACTTTCGCAACGCTTATTCTAATGAGCCATTTGTGTAGGTGCTTTTCTTTGTACAAAGCTTTGCACACGACATCTTTTTTTGCATGTGTAGCTGCTATTTCATACAATGTAAGGCTTGGTTGCTCAAAGGCCTGAACCAAACAAAAAAAACATCATGCGTGTGTATAAGGTGAGCAATACCGTCATCAGTATATCAGATGGCTGCAATGACAAAAACAGTTAAAACATTTCAGAAAATTTGTAAGGTGAGCAATACCATCATCGATATATCAGATGTCTGCAATGACAAAAACAGTTAAAACATTTCAGAAAATTTTGACCTCATCTCATCAACATAATTCCCAGTGTTTCCATCTTTTCTTTCAGTACTACCCAAAACTTTGGAAATATTTGCGATTTTGGGCTGTTAGTCATGTCTTCAGGAAGAAAACTCACATCTACTGCACCTGAATAGTCGCAAATGCTTTCACCGTGAGGACTTACATCTAGTGCATCCAGTTTATGTCACTTTTGTTCCTTTCAAATTGTTTCTCCATGAGAAAAATTCTAAAGTACCTTTTTTGGTTTTTTTTTTAATGATAAATTGGCATAGAAGGCTCTTTTCTGTCAATGTGATCTTGATGCAAATGCTCATGTAAGCTTACCATGTAGATCATGATAACACACTTCCAATCGAGGTGTGCGCGCAAGCATCCGTAACCGCCAATGAAATGGCCGATATGGAGCTTGCATCTGACGACGATGAGCTTGTATCTCAGGTCAACAACATAGACTCTCAAGAATTACATTCATGCATCTCAACTCCATCCATAAGAACCCATGATACAAAGCATACTGTACAGATGGAAGATATTAGCCTAGAGATCTGCACCCTCACCCTCTACACAAGTACAATTCTCGGGCCTTTGACATCTCTTGCTTCATCGGCAAGGTCTGCTCCTCGCAATTTGTTTGATTGGACACTCATGCAAAGGATTGGAAGGATGAGGAATCTCTTGTGACTCTTCATGTATGCTTAGAGGATAATTGCTTTGTACAATGTCGTTCTCACTCTGAATCGGTCAAAAATTGTTTAAATGCCTCTTGCAACTCCAAGCCTTTCTCAAAAAAATCTTTCTCTGTGTGTGTGTGTGTGTGTGTGTGTGTGTGTGTGTGTGTGTGTGTGTGTGTGTGTGTGTCTCCCCTACGTGTATGTATGTGTGTATGTGTCTACACTCCAATGCAACAAATGGGACCATTTTCCTCTGTTTCTATGACTAAGTGTAAGCATCTCTCTCTCTCTCTCTCTCTCTCTCTCTCTCTCTCTCTCTCTCTCTCTCTCTCTCTCTCTCTCTCTCTCTCTCTCTCTCTCTCTCAGGCAGTGCCATCGTTGGCAAGTTAGTGCCAACTTTGTTTGAGACGTCATCAGCTTGACCACATCCTTGGATGTCTTTGCCAATAAGTCCTTGGGCTGCTCGCTTGCCTCTTTACTTGTGCACTTGCCCCACCCACCACAATGCTATATTCATAGCAAGTAGCAAAGATTTGAGTAACTCTGAGAGAGAGAGAGAGAGAGAGAGAGAGAGAGAGAGAGAGAGAGAGAGAGCTTGTTCTCTCTGAGCATAGACAGGCATGCAGAGGGAGTCTCTTCTTGATTTAATAAGTATGTTATTCTCAACTCTTTTGATGTTTTGTTCAGAGGTATCCATGGCTGGAATCTCCACTTCAAGCAGGTTCTATTTATTTTCCTTTTGTTTGATTTTAAAATGTATTTGTATATTTGTAGCATTTTGACAAATTGCATGTGCAGCAGCAAGTGCACAGATGCTTCTGACCCAGCATTGATCATGAGTGACTCGGAGTCTTGTGCTATACAAGATTGGAAGAGGTGCAATTTGATGCGACTTGAAATTGAGTAACACCTCACGTGTTTTTTTTCCCCCCCGAGAAAAAGATCCTTCAATTATCTTTCCCATTTATTCTAAAGTATGCATTGGCTTATGGTTTTCAGCATCGTCTTAGACACTTGGATTGAGAATCCCAGGTAAATGTTTATTTTTGCCTTTACATTTGCTTAAGAGTTATTTAGATGGGGAACTGCTAATATTCATCTTTTTTTTAGGGAGCTTGCAAAAAAATTGAGTGTTGTTGATTGGGAAGAAATGTCGGATGAGCATTATGATCGATTTGTGACTGCGTTAGGTTGTGGCGGAGTATCCTTCGATTGGTATGTTTTATGGCAGTAGTTGTATGGATAGTTGAAAATTTTATGCTTTCATAATAGGTGGATGTTTATAGGTTCTCTGATGTGAATTGCTATCTCGCTTTGAGGCGAAGAGATGGGAGAAGAGCAAAAGATGTCGCTCAGAAGCTTGAAGAGGAAATTAAAGATACAGATCTGGTTTCAGTCATGAAAAGGTGGAGGTCAAGCTCCAACGATGAGTGTGAACCACTTGATGAGGAATTGTGTGGTTTACCTCCATTCTCGAAAGAGAAAGCTGACAAGAACCATCGTGTGGGGAGGAGTAAGCACTCAGTCAACTAATCCCTAGCTTGTCAACCCAAAAGTTAATTTTGTATAAATTTCGAATGTGAGCCCTTAGCTCAAGGATCAATGCAATGACCTAGTCGAGCAGCTAGTTTTCAACCCATGTTCTACAAGACATCGATCTTTAAATCAAGATGATCTATTTCGTTCGGTTTTCTTTTGATGCGTACGTGTCATTCTCTTGTAATGAGCATATTTTTTATAATATATTGGTCCTTTAAGGGCTTGGATGTGAAGTTGTCTAGTCGTTTGCTAATTTCATTATTGAATACTGTGATGACTCGTAATTTTGTCTACTACTTGATCTGGTTTGTTGTGAATGTGTTGCTGAGTCGTCAACGTTGGGATTGCCTTGGCGTTTGAATCCATAATTTGATCAAAATTGGTTTGCTCTTTTTGTTGATATAGAATAGATTATTTGGTGGTGCATCATAAGGGTCGACTCTCAAAGAGTACGTATGTTGGTGTCTAGATTGGTTGTAGACCTATGCAGTGCTACATCAGATTGAAGGTTATTGACCCTAACAACTGATATGTAAGAGCTGCAATGTATCTTTCTGTTTCAAACCAGTTGATAACAAGTTCATTTATGAAGCTTTGTGATTCACATATACAGATTCATGTTGTTTGATCTTTTTCACTGGTCGTCAAATTCTCTTGTAGATATTGAGATGGAGTTGGAGCGGAAGAGGGGAAACAATAGCGTGAAGGTGGTGGCTGGACCAGATACTTTGTTCACAAGTGATCAAGCTCATGGTCTACTCCATCTTCCTGTTGGTTCTAAAGTGGCTATTGACACGAGCATACTCATTTATCTGGCTCAACGAGGTGTGGAAGCTTTCAAGACAAAAGCAGAGATTGTGGAAGTGTTCTTTTGCCTGCCAGTGGAATTTATGGTCGCGCAATCTGCGTTTACAAAGCTGCTCAACGTATTATTGAAGAAGAGCAAGCAAATCTATGGCTCGAGCTCCGCTGAGGATTACAAGAATCCTTGCCAGTTCCGCCTCAAGTCTATCATAAGATTGTATGAGTTTTTGAAGCGCTATGAATTTGCACAGGTGAGAAATGCGGAGATTCTTGCCGGTTCTTATTGAATTCTATCTTCACCATGTTTTGAATGTTTGAAATGTCATGAATGTGCACAGGCTGAGTGTTCTCGGGGTGCTTACCTCCATCCGTTGAGGTTGACAGCTACGACACAAATTCAGCCTTATGATGCTCGTCTCATCACGGAGAGTTTAGTGCCAGAGATGCACGTGTTTGCATGTGAAGACATGGCGCACGGTCAGGTTGTCGCCTTTGTGCGAGAGGATGTGCAGAGGAAAGTTATTCTGTGGAATATTCTGGTGCATGATTTGCAAACATATTTGCGTAAAAACAGGGCAGCAAATTTTGGCCAAGGTTAAATGTCACTCTGTATGGAAACGTATTGCATTGGGTCGTATCAAATCCACAAACTTTCTTTTTGACAAACTCCACCTGTTCTCATACATAAAGTACATTAGGAACTCCTTCACATTCCATTCATTTTTGGGGTTTTAACCTTCAACTTTGACATAACAAGGACACTATTATGCATGTTTCAGACCCTTCATCATGGCATGTGCTCGTATGTTGGCATATGCTCAAGCTGCTAGTCAATCAGATGCATCATAAGAAACGTTTATTGGAGTTTGCAAACACTATCAGCCAGTTTTGATTAAATGGGATGTTTATGGCAGATTCCTTGTTAGATTTTATATATTAAGTTGAGATTATTTGGTTTGCTGGTGTATATGCACCGAATGATGTGAGAAGCAATGCTGTGATTTATGGAAGCAGCTACATTCATGCATTAAACTTGGAAGACCTGGTTTGCTGATGGGAGATTTTAACATTCAATCCACATCTAGGATGCATTTACCTCAGTGGTTCTTTAAAAAGCTCTACGGTTATGGTTGCATCCTCTCGACCGGGTATATGGACAATGGTGTAAGCTTGTAAAGCACAGGATTAACAATCAAGTGCAAAGCTCTAATTGATTGACCATTCTAGTTTTATTGTAGAGCGTTCTTATATGAGAGCCTCCCACTGATATTTTATTCTTTTCTTGAGATGCAATAAGTGAGAAAATCTCCGCCAACCTTATTTGTTACAAAGGTGCATTTGTACGGTCCCTGTTTTTATGTAAAGAGGGCCGTCAACAGAGTAAGAAAGGCTTATCCTGACTTTCGCAACGCTTATTCTAATGAGCCATTTGTGTAGGTGCTTTTCTTTGTACAAAGCTTTGCACACGACATCTTTTTTTGCATGTGTAGCTGCTATTTCATACAATGTAAGGCTTGGTTGCTCAAAGGCCTGAACCAAACAAAAAAAACATCATGCGTGTGTATAAGGTGAGCAATACCGTCATCAGTATATCAGATGGCTGCAATGACAAAAACAGTTGAAACATTTCAGAAAATTTGTAAGGTGAGCAATACCATCATCGATATATCAGATGTCTGCAATGACAAAAACAGTTAAAACATTTCAGAAAATTTTGACCTCATCTCATCAACATAATTCCCAGTGTTTCCATCTTTTCTTTCAGTACTACCCAAAACTTTGGAAATATTTGCGATTTTGGGCTGTTAGTCATGTCTTCAGGAAGAAAACTCACATCTACTGCACCTGAATAGTCGCAAATGCTTTCACCGTGAGGACTTACATCTAGTGCATCCAGTTTATGTCACTTTTGTTCCTTGCAAATTGTTTCTCCATGAGAAAAATTCTAAAGTACCTTTTTTGGTTTTTTTTTTAATGATAAATTGGCATAGAAGGCTCTTTTCTGTCAATGTGATCTTGATGCAAATGCTCATGTAAGCTTACCATGTAGATCATGATAACACACTTCCAATCGAGGTGTGCGCGCAAGCATCCGCAACCGCCAATGAAATGGCCGATATGGAGCTTGCATCTGATGACAATGAGCTTGTATCTCAGGTCAACAACATAGACTGTCAAGAATTACATTCATGCATCTCAACTCCATCCATAAGAACCCATGATACAAAGCATACTGTACAGATGGAAGATATTAGCCTAGAGATCTGCACCCTCACCCTCTACACAAGTACAATTCTCGGGCCTTTGACATCTCTTGCTTCATCGGCAAGGTCTGCTCCTGGCAATTTGTTTGATTGGAGACTCATGCAAAGGATTGGAAGGATGAGGAATCTCTTGTGACTCTTCATGTATGCTTAGAGGATAATTGCTCTGTACAATGTCGTTCTCACTCTGAATCGGTCAAAAATTGTGTAAATGCCTCTTGCAACTCCAAGCCTTTCTCAAAAAATATCTGTGTGTGTGTGTGTGTGTGTGTGTGTGTGTGTGTGTGTGTCTCCCCTACGTGTATGTATGTGTGTATGTGTCTACACTCCAATGCAACAAATGGGACCATTTTCCTCTGTTTCTATGACTAAGTGTAAGCATCTCTCTCTCTCTCTCTCTCTCTCTCTCTCTCTCTCTCTCTCTCTCTCTCTCTCTCTCTCTCTCTCTCTCTCTCTCTCTCTCTCTCAGGCAGTGCCATCGTTGGCAAGTTAGTGCCAACTTTGTTTGAGACGTCATCAGCTTGACCACATCCTTGGACGTCTTTGCCAATAAGTCCTTGGGCTGCTCGCTTGCCTCTTTACTTGTGCACTTGCCCCACCCACCACAATGCTATATTCATAGCAAGTAGCAAAGATTTGAGTAACTCTGAGAGAGAGAGAGAGAGAGAGAGAGAGAGAGAGAGAGAGAGAGAGAGAGAGAGAGAGAGAGAGAGAGAGAGAGCTTGTTCTCTATGAGCATAGACAGGCATGCAGAGGGAGTCTCTTCTTGATTTAATAAGTATGTTATTCTCAACTCTTTTGATGTTTTGTTCAGAGGTATCCATGGCTGGAATCTCCACTTCAAGCAGGTTCTATTTATTTTCCTTTTGTTTGATTTTAAAATGTATTTGTATATTTGTAGCATTTTGACAAATTGCATGTGCAGCAGCAAGTGCACAGATGCTTCTGACCCAGCATTGATCATGAGTGACTCGGAGTCTTGTGCTATACAAGATTGGAAGAGGTGCAATTTGATGCGACTTGAAATTGAGTAACACCTCACGTGTTTTTTTTCCCCCCCGAGAAAAAGATCCTTCAATTATCTTTCCCATTTATTCTAAAGTATGCATTGGCTTATGGTTTTCAGCATCGTCTTAGACACTTGGATTGAGAATCCCAGGTAAATGTTTATTTTTGCCTTTACATTTGCTTAAGAGTTATTTAGATGGGGAACTGCTAATATTCATCTTTTTTTTAGAGAGCTTGCAAAAAAATTGAGTGTTGTTGATTGGGAAGAAATGTCGGATGAGCATTATGATCGATTTGTGACTGCGTTAGGTTGTGGCGGAGTATCCTTCGATTGGTATGTTTTATGGCAGTAGTTGTATGGATAGTTGAAAATTTTATGCTTTCATAATAGGTGGATAGGTTCTCTGATGTGAATTGCTATCTCGCTTTGAGGCGAAGAGATGGGAGAAGAGCAAAAGATGTCGCTCAGAAGCTTGAAGAGGAAATTAAAGATACAGATCTGGTTTCAGTCATGAAAAGGTGGAGGTCAAGCTCCAACGATGAGTGTGAACCACTTGATGAGGAATTGTGTGGTTTACCTCCATTCTCGAAAGAGAAAGCTGACAAGAACCATCGTGTGGGGAGGAGTAAGCACTCAGTCAACTAATCCCTAGCTTGTCAACCCAAAAGTTAATTTTGTATAAATTTTGAATGTGAGCCCTTAGCTCAAGGATCAATGCAATGACCTAGTCGAGCAGCTAGTTTTCAACCCATGTTCTACAAGACATCGATCTTTAAATCAAGATGATCTATTTCGTTCGGTTTTCTTTTGATGCGTACGTGTCATTCTCTTGTAATGAGCATATTTTTTATAATATATTGGTCCTTTAAGGGCTTGGATGTGAAGTTGTCTAGTCGTTTGCTAATTTCATTATTGAATACTGTGATGACTCGTAATTTTGTCTACTACTTGATCTGGTTTGTTGTGAATGTGTTGCTGAGTCGTCAACGTTGAGATTGCCTTGGCGTTTGAATCCATAATTTGATCAAAATTGGTTTGCTCTTTTTGTTGATATAGAATAGATTATTTGGTGGTGCGTCATAAGGGTCGACTCTCAAAGAGTACGTATGTTGGTGTCTAGATTGGTTCTAGACTTATGCAGTGTTACATCAGATTAAAGGTGATTGACCTTAATAACTGATATGTAAGAGTTGCAATGTATCTTTCTGTTTCAAACCAGTTGATAACAAGTTCATTTATGAAGCTTTGTGATTCACATATACAGATTCATGTTGTTTGATCTTTTTCACTGGTCGTCAAATTCTCTTGTAGATATTGAGATGGAGTTGGAGCGGAAGAGGGGAAACAATAGCGTGAAGGTGGTGGCTGGAACAGATACTTTGTTCACAAGTGATCAAGCTCATGGTCTACTCCATCTTCCTGTTGGTTCTAAAGTGGCTATTGACACGAGCATGCTCATTTATCTGGCTCAACGAGGTGTGGAAGCTTTCAAGACAAAAGCAAAGATTGTGGAAGTGTTCTTTTGCCTGCCAGTGGAATTTATGGTCGCGCAATCTGCGTTTACAAAGCTGCTCCACGTATTATTGAAGAAGAGCAAGCAAATCTATGGCTCGGGCTCCGCTGAGGATTACAAGAATCCTTGCCAGTTCCGCCTCAAGTCTATCATAAGATTGTATGAGTTTTTGAAGCGCTATGAATTTGCACAGGTGAGAAATGCAGAGATTCTTGCCGGTTCTTATTGAATTCTATCTTCAGCATGTTTTGAATGTTTGAAATGTCATGAATGTGCACAGGCTGAGTGTTCTCGGGGTGCTTACCTCCATCCGTTGAGGTTGACAGCTACGACACAAATTCAGCCTTATGATGCTCGTCTCATCACGGAGAGTTTAGTGCCAGGGGTGCACGTGTTTGCATGTGAAGACATGGCGCACGGTCAGGTTGTCGCCTTTGTGCGAGAGGATGTGCAGAGGAAAGTTATTCTGTGGAATATTCTGGTGCATGATTTGCAAACATATTTGCGTAAAAACAGGGCAGCAAATTTTGGCCAAGGTTAAATGTCACTCTGTATGGAAACGTATTGCATTGGGTCGTATCAAATCCACAAACTTTCTTTTTGACAAACTCCACCTGTTCTCATACATAAAGTACATTAGGAACTCGTTCACATTCCATTCATTTTTGGGGTTTTAACCTTCAACTTTGACATAAGAAGGACACTATTATGCATGTTTCAGACCCTTCATCATGGCATGTGCTCGTATGTTGGCATATGCTCAAGCTGCTAGTCAATCAGATGCATCATAAGAAACGTTTATTGGAGTTTGCAAACACTATCAGCCAGTTTTGATTAAATGGGATGTTTATGGCAGATTCCTTGTTAGAGTTTATATATTAAGTTGAGATTATTTGGTTTGCTGGTGTATATGCACCGAATGATGTGAGAAGCAATGCTGTGATTTATGGAAGCAGCTACATTCATGCATTAAACTTGGAAGACCTGGTTTGCTGATGGGAGATTTTAACATTCAATCCACATCTAGGATGCATTTACCTCAGTGGTTCTTTAAAAAGCTCTACGGTTATGGTTGCATCCTCTCGACCGGGTATATGGACAATGGTGTAAGCTTGTAAAGCACAGGATTAACAATCAAGTGCATAGCTCTTATTGATTGACCATTCTAGTTTTATTGTAGAGCGTTCTTATATGAGAGCCTCCCACTGATATTTTATTCTTTTCTTGAGATGCAATAAGTGAGAAAATCTCCGCCAACCTTATTTGTTACAAAGGTGCATTTGTACGGTCCCTGTTTTTATGTAAAGAGGGCCGTCAACAGAGTAAGAAAGGCTTATCCTGACTTTCGCAACGCTTATTCTAATGAGCCATTTGTGTAGGTGCTTTTCTTTGTACAAAGCTTTGCACACGACATCTTTTTTTGCATGTGTAGCTGCTATTTCATACAATGTAAGGCTTGGTTGCTCAAAGGCCTGAACCAAACAAAAAAAACATCATGCGTGTGTATAAGGTGAGCAATACTGTCATCAGTATATCAGATGGCTGCAATGACAAAAACAGTTAAAACATTTCAGAAAATTTGTAAGGTGAGCAATACCATCATCGATATATCAGATGTCTGCAATGACAAAAACAGTTAAAACATTTCAGAAAATTTTGACCTCATCTCATCAACATAATTCCCAGTGTTTCCATCTTTTCTTTCAGTACTACCCAAAACTTTGGAAATATTTGCGATTTTGGGCTGTTAGTCATGTCTTCAGGAAGAAAACTCACATCTACTGCACCTGAATAGTCGCAAATGCTTTCACCGTGAGGACTTACATCTAGTGCATCCAGTTTATGTCACTTTTGTTCCTTTCAAATTGTTTCTCCATGAGAAAAATTCTAAAGTACCTTTTTTGGTTTTTTTTTTAATGATAAATTGGCATAGAAGGCTCTTTTCTGTCAATGTGATCTTGATGCAAATGCTCATGTAAGCTTACCATGTAGATAATGATAACACACTTCCAATCGAGGTGTGCGCGCAAGCATCCGCAACCGCCAATGAAATGGCCGATATGGAGCTTGCATCTGACGACAATGAGCTTGTATCTCAGGTCAACAACATAGACTGTCAAGAATTACATTCATGCATCTCAACTCCATCCATAAGGACCCATGATACAAAGCATACTGTACAGATGGAAGATATTAGCCTAGAGATCTGCACCCTCACCCTCTACACAAGTACAATTCTCGGGCCTTTGACATCTCTTGCTTCATCGGCAAGGTCTGCTCCTCGCAATTTGTTTGATTGGAGACTCATGCAAAGGATTGGAAGGATGAGGAATCTCTTGTGACTCTTCATGTATGCTTAGAGGATAATTGCTCTGTACAATGTCGTTCTCACTCTGAATCGGTCAAAAATTGTGTAAATGCCTCTTGCAACTCCAAGCCTTTCTCAAAAAATATCTGTGTGTGTGTGTGTGTCTCCCCTACGTGTATGTATGTGTGTGTGTGTCTCCCCTACGTGTATGTATGTGTGTATGTGTCTACACTCCAATGCAACAAATGGGACCATTTTCCTCTGTTTCTATGACTAAGTGTAAGCATCTCTCTCTCTCTCTCTCTCTCTCTCTCTCTCTCTCTCTCTCTCTCTCTCTCTCTCAGGCAGTGCCATCGTTGGCAAGTTAGTGCCAACTTTGTTTGAGACGTCATCAGCTTGACCACATCCTTGGACGTCTTTGCCAATAAGTCCTTGGGCTGCTCGCTTGCCTCTTTACTTGTGCACTTGCCCCACCCACCACAATGCTATATTCATAGCAAGTAGCAAAGATTTGAGTAACTCTGAGAGAGAGAGAGAGAGAGAGAGAGAGAGAGAGAGAGAGAGAGAGAGAGAGAGAGAGAGAGCTTGTTCTCTATGACCATAGACAGGCATGCAGAGGGAGTCTCTTCTTGATTTAATAAGTATGTTATTCTCAACTCTTTTGTTGTTTTGTTCAGAGGTATCCATGGCTGGAATCTCCACTTCAAGCAGGTTCTATTTATTTTCCTTTTGTTTGATTTTAAAATGTATTTGTATATTTGTAGCATTTTGACAAATTGCATGTGCAACAGCAGGTGCACAGATGCTTATGACCCAGCATTGATCATGAGTGACTCGGAGTCTTGTGCTATACAAGATTGGAAGAGGTGCAATTTGATGCGACTTGAAATTAAGTAACACCTCACGTGTTTTTGTTTCCCCCCGAGAAAAAGATCCTTCAATTATCTTTCCCATTTATTCTAAAGTATGCATTGGCTTATGGTTTTCAGCATCGTCTTAGACACTTGGATTGAGAATCCCAGGTAAATGTTTATTTTTGCCTTTACATTTGCTTAAGAGTTATTTAGATGGGGAACTGCTAATATTCATCTTTTTTTTAGGGAGCTTGCAAAAAAATTGAGTGTTGTTGATTGGGAAGAAATGTCTGATGAGCATTATGATCGATTTGTGACTGCGTTAGGTTGTGGCGGAGTATCCTTCGATTGGTAGGTTTTATGGAAGTTGTTGTATGGATAGTTGAAAATTTTATGCTTTCATAATAGGTGGATAGGTTCTCTGATGTGAATTGCTATCTCGCTTTGAGGCGAAGAGATGGGAGAAGAGCAAAAGATGTCGCTCAGAAGCTTGAAGAGGAAATTAAAGATACAGATCTGGTTTCAGTCATGAAAAGGTGGAGGTCAAGCTCCAACGATGAGTGTGAACCACTTGATGAGGAATTGTGTGGTTTACCTCCATTCTCGAAAGAGAGCTGACAAGAACCATCGTGTGGGGAGGAGTAAGCACTCAGTCAACTAATCCCTAGCTTGTCAACCCAAAAGTTAATTTTGTATAAATTTCGAATGTGAGCCCTTAGCTCAAGGATCAATGCAATGACCTAGTCGAGCAGCTAGTTTTCAACCCATGTTCTACAAGACATCGATCTTTAAATCAAGATGATCTATTTCGTTCGGTTTTCTTTTGATGCGTACGTGTCATTCTCTTGTAATGAGCATATTTTTTATAATATATTGGTCCTTTAAGGGCTTGGATGTGAAGTTGTCTAGTCGTTTGCTAATTTCATTATTGAATACTGTGATGACTCGTAATTTTGTCTACTACTTGATCTGGTTTGTTGTGAATGTGTTGCTGAGTCGTCAACGTTGAGATTGCCTTGGCGTTTGAATCAAATTGGTTTGCTCTTTTTAATGATATAGAATAGATTATTTGGTGGTGCGTCATAAGGGTCGACTCTCAAAGAGTACGTATGTTGGTGTCTAGATTGGTTCTAGACTTATGTAGTGTTACATCAGATTGAAGGTGATTGACCTTAACAACTGATATGTAAGAGCTGCAATGTATCTTTCTGTTTCAAACCAGTTGATAACAAGTTCATTTATGAAGCTTTGTGATTCACATATACAGATTCATGTTGTTTGATCTTTTTCACTGGTCGTCAAATTCTCTTGTAGATATTGAGATGGAGTTGGAGCGGAAGAGGGGAAACAATAGCGTGAAGGTGGTGGCTGGACCAGATACTTTGTTCACAAGTGATCAAGCTCATGGTCTACTCCATCTTCCTGTGGGTTCTAAAGTGGCTATTGACACGAGCATACTCATTTATCTGGCTCAACGAGGTGTGGAAGCTTTCAAGACAAAAGCAGAGATTGTGGAAGAGTTCTTTTGCCTGCAAGTGGAATTTGTGGTCGCGCAATCTGCGTTTACAGAGCTGCTCCACGTATTATTGAAGAAGAGGAAGCAAATCTCTGGCTCGGGCTCCGCTGAGGATTGCAAGAATCCTCGCCACTTCCGCCTCAAGTCTATCATAAGATTGTATGAGTTTTTGAAGCGCTATGAATTTGCACAGGCGAGAAATGCGGAGATTCTTGCCGGTTCTTATTGAATTCTATCTTCAGCATGTTTTGAATGTTTGAAATGTCATGAATGTGCACAGGTTGAGTGTTCTCGGGGTGCTTACCTCCATCCGTTGAGGTTGACAGCTACGACACAAATTCAGCCTTATGATGCTCGTCTCATCACGGAGAGTTTAGTGCCAGGGGTGCACGTGTTTGCATGTGAAGACATGGCGCACGGTCAGGTTGT
The DNA here is from genome assembly GCF_014529385.1 of Adiantum capillus-veneris. NCBI lineage: Eukaryota > Viridiplantae > Streptophyta > Polypodiopsida > Polypodiales > Pteridaceae > Adiantum > Adiantum capillus-veneris. The sequence goes on from NC_140951.1 coordinate 100,442,828, forward strand.
CGCCTGTGTGCGAGAGGATGTGCACAGGAAAGTTATTCTGTGGAATATTCTGGTGCATGATTTGCAAACATATTTGCGTAAAAACAGGGCAGCAAATTTTGGCCAAGGTTAAATGTCACTCTGTATGGAAACGTATTGCATTGGGTCGTATCAAATCCACAAACTTTCTTTTTGACAAACTCCACCTGTTCTCATACATAAAGTACATTAGGAACTCGTTCACATTCCATTCATTTTTGGGGTTTTAACCTTCAACTTTGACATAACAAGGACACTATTATGCATGTTTCAGACCCTTCATCATGGCATGTGCTCGTATGTTGGCATATGCTCAAGCTGCTAGTCAATCAGATGCATCATAGGAAACGTTTATTGGAGTTTGCAAACACTATCAGCCAGTTTTGATTAAATGGGATGTTTATGGCAGATTCCTTGTTAGATTTTATATATTAAGTTGAGATTATTTGGTTTGCTGGTGTATATGCACCGAATGATGTGAGAAGCAATGCTGTGATTTATGGAAGCAGCTACATTCATGGATTAAACTTGGAAGACCTGGTTTGCTGATGGGAGATTTTAACATTCAATCCACATCTAGGATGCATTTTTCTCAGTGGTTCTTTAAAAAGCTCTACAGTTATGGTGGCATCCTCTTGACCGGCTATATGGACAATGGTGTAAGCTTGTAAAGCACATGATTAACAATCAAGTGCATAGCTCTAATTGATTGACCATTCTAGTTTTATTGTAGAGTGTTCTTATATGAGAGCCTCCCACTGATATTTTATTCTTTTCTTGAGATGCAATAAGTGAGAAAATCTCCGCCAACCTTATTTGTTACAAAGGTGCATTTGTACGGTCCCTGTTTTTATGTAAAGAGGGCCGTCAAGAGATTAAGAAAGGCTTATCATGACTTTCGCAACGCTTATTCTAATGAGCCATTTGTGTAGGTGCTTTTCTTTGTACAAAGCTTTGCACACGACATCTTTTTTTGCATGTGTAGCTGCTATTTCATACAATGTAAGGCTTGGTTGCTCAAAGGCGTGAACCAAACAAAAAAAACATCATGCGTGTGTATAAGGTGAGCAATACCGTCATCAGTATATCAGATGGCTGCAATGACAAAAACAGTTAAAACATTTCAGAAAATTTTTAAGGTGAGCAATACCATCATCGATATATCAGATGTCTACAATGACAAAAACAGTTAAAACATTTCAAAAAATTTTGACCTCATCTCATCAACATAATTCCCAGTGTTTCCATCTTTTCTTTCAGTACTACCCGAAACTTTGGAAATATTTGCGATTTTGGGCTGTTAGAGTCATGTCTTCAGGAAGAAAACTCACATCTACTGCACCTGAATACTCGCAAATGCTTTCACCGTGAGGACTTACATCTAGTGCATCCAGTTTATGTCACTTTTGTTCCTTTCAAATTGTTTCTCCATGAGAAAAATTCTAAAGTACCTTTTTTGGTTTTTTTTTTAATGATAAATTGAGAAATAAGCTTTTATGTGATGTGCAAGTAGCACTGTGTAGTAATTGGGCATGTCATGATTTTGCTTTTGTGCAACCGTCTCCATAGGAACCTATCGAACACTGGAATTGATGGACCTGTGCCAGATGAGATCAGAAACCTTAATCATCTCACGAATCTGGACTTGAGCAATGTCAGGAACTCCAAACCCCCTCACAATCTTATTTTAGGCGACTTGTCTGCACTAGGATCTCTAACAAGCCTCTTACACTTGTATGACTGTTGTTTCCTAGAAAATGTCACCGTTTTCATTAAAAATATGCGGATTTACATGTACTGTGGTGTGTTGTGTCAGTAGCTTTTTGTTTATGTCTTTCTCTTATTTCCTTCTATCTAAAGAAATATGTCATACTCAGACAGGTCTTGAGTCTGTAATTTTATATTTAGCACGACTAATTTTTCTTTGTAGGAATTTAAGTTTCAACCACATTCAGTTGAACACCTTTCCTACTGCCATTTACAACCTGTCAAACCTCATCACTTTGTAAGTGCTTATAATCAGTTATGAAGCTGTGGTGTATTTTGACATTCTGTAAAATTCTCATTTTCCATATTCACAGGAAACTTGACAACAATGCTATTTCAGGATCCTTGCCTGCAGAGCTTTCCCAATTGAAAAGCTTGATATATCTGTAAGTTTCTCTTACGTGTAAGTCACATTCACATACTTGCACGTACATATGTTGTATTTACTTTACTTTTCATGGATTGGTGCGTGTTTTGTCTCTTTGTTGTGTGAGCACATGTGCGGGTAGCCGTGCGGGCGCGCGCATGTGTGTGTGACACCATCATTTGGTCATTGGCAGCCGATATATTGGGAGGTTATTTTTGGGCAAACAAAAGAATGTGAGATATGGTGTCAAGATCCTAATGTTTGTCTCAGTCTGCTGTTTTAAGGACTGCAATCTTGATTTCTCTTTTGATTGTCATTCAATATGTTTAAATGTTAATGTGCTTTCATCCGAGCATGATGCTACTGTAGAAGGATATTCTGTTTTAAAAGAGTTCGCTAACGTGTTTCCAACAGATTTATCCGATGGGCTTCCATTGTCTCGTGGATCCGACCTTGCCATCTTGTCTCTCGGCAACCTTATAAGTTCAGCCCGAAAGAGAAGGACAAGATTGCTATGTAGCTACAAGCCTATCTTGCGAAAGGTTTTATTCAGCCTAGTAAATCTCCGTGGAATGCTCGTCTTCTTATCGCCAAAATGAAGAACGGAGGGATGCGCTTTTGCGTAGAGTACAAGGGTCTTAATAAGGTCACCGTCAAGAATAAGTATTTGTTACCGATGACCTCATGGATTGACTCTCGGGTATGTGATACTTTACCAATGTTGATCTTTGGTGTGGTTACCATCAGATACGGATATACCTGCGTGATGTCGTGAAAACCGCATTCCATACACGTTATAGACGTTACCGATTGGTAGTCTTACCTTCTGGATCGACCAATGCTCCTGCAACTTTCTAGTGGGTACCACAAGGGCTGGTTTTCCTTACCTCCAAGCCCACACCGATACAGGTGTGTGGGTAGAGCAACCAAGGGCCTAGAGTCTAAGTGTGGTGATTCCACAAGATAGCTCACAAATGAGCCTAGGGTCCTATTTATAGAACCGCCCTAACCAAAGGGTCATGTTGACACTTGGCCGTGGCATAGCTCTGGTGCCCATCCTAATGTCTAGGGACGTAACACTTCCCCCCTTAATTTTATTTGTTGTCCTTAGCAATATCCTTGGTGATAAAACCGGGAAAACGACCCTCGAAGAATTGTATTGATTTCCAAGTAGCACTTGACTCAGGTTGATGCTTCCACTTGATCAAATACTCGGGGTAAGAAGCCTTTAGAGACCGCCTGTTCCTTTGATCATAACTTGTGCCAGAGTGCTTCTATGAGAAAATTCAATCTGCGGTAGATAACGTTCCCATTCAGACTGACGGCGGGAGACATATGCATGTAGCATATCTTCCATGGTTTGGTTGGTGCATTTAGTATGTCCATTAGTCTCAGACTGATCTAAGGATGACATACCTAAGCGCGTCTCCAATTTTTGGAAGACCATTTGCCAAAAATTGCTAGTGAACCTAGGGTCATGGTCACTAACAATCTCCTTCGGTAAACCTTACAACTTACATTAGTGCTCTACAAGAGCTGAGCTAACTCATGACTCTTTATAGTGGTGCGAGTAGTATTAAATGCGCCATTTTCGTGAGTCAATCAACAACGACCTAGATGGTAATCACGACCACTATTCGTCCAAGGCAATCCAACTACAAAATCCATAGAATGCTAGTTCTTATCGGGAATTTGCAGAGGATGTAAGAGCCCAACAGGCTTTTGACGTTTAGCTTTGTTAAGCTTTAATAAGCTGACATTGTGTACATTCTCGCTTTCCGGCTACCTTTCTCTCTGTAGCCAACCTACATGCATCCAGACTGCCATTGCTCTTCGGGCTACAAACGATAGAAGTCAATGGAGATTTCGGTGAACGAAAGAGCATTCACCTCCGGGATCCTACTAAGGGCATCGACCACCACATTGGTAGCATCCTTACGGTAGTGTATCTCAAAGTTGAACTACTACATGAGCTCGGCCCATCTTGCCTTGTGGCCTCGAAGTTCAAGTTGATCACAAAGATATTTCGATTTAATGCTTCTTTTAGTGCTAGGCTTCATTATGGCTGAGTTTGCCCTTATCTCAGAAGTCATGACAGAAACTCAGTACGCTGAACTTTGTGTTGATGTATGCTCATGTGTGTGTGCGTGTGGAGACAGTTCATGGCGTTGCCCTGCTCTGCGCGTTGTCAGAAGTTGTTCTGCGCGCTGCTAACCCTGCGTGCACTGCCCTGCTCTGTGCACTGCAGCTTCGGTGTGCTGTCCACCTCTACGTCCCCTCTTTGCCCTGGTTCAGTTTTCGCCCTCATCCTGTGAGAGTGTGTGTGTGTGCAGCTTTCAGTTTGATTAGATACCTGCGTGTAGAAGTCTTTCAACAACAGGTTGGTGTACAGCCAGCCTTTGTGTCACCAGGAGGTGTATTTTTCCTGTTGCCTTCCGTAAATAAGTACTAGATATTTTTATTTATTTTCTCTGGGACCCTTGAAAAGGTGCAAGTGGACATTGCATGGCCAGTGTGAAACGGCTGCGGCCGAATAGGTTTCTCACAGCGGCAGTCTGGGTCGGTCAGTCTGGGACTGGTCGGGCCAGTTAGCACTGAATTCTGATGAGTATGGAAGCCTGTGTGCGCCAAATGAACTCTGGGCCACTCAGAAAGTCACTTATAACTTTATAAGTCAGTGGGAACTAGGGAATTAACTCAAAGGGGCAAACTAGACACTTGGCAGTTGTAGAGCCATCTGCAGGACACCTCAGCTAGAGGAGGCGCCCAAGAGAGAGGGGGCTGATTTTTCACACATAAGTGACCTGCAGTGTGTGTGTGAGTAGTGGGTGCAGGTCTGCAGCTTTAATGGAAAGCTTGCCTTCTCCTCTGTCTCATGTAGCGCGATGACTTGCTCTCGTGCATCTCTCTCTCCCCTTTGGCACATATGGTAATGCCCCACTAGTTGGGCTACTCAGTTGAACATGTACAATTCTGGGGGTTTATGTGCGTTTGCCAAGGCAAGAGCCTTCTGAATAGGAACCGGATTAGCTAATTGCTAATCCCCCACAGGTACGCACAGTTCCATCGCGAAAGATTGCGAGTTCAGAGAGTTTTCTCGCTTACAGGGGAACTGTCCCATTGCGTGCGAGAGCCCTTGGGACACGCGTAGGCGTGTTCGCTCCGCTAAAAACGATCCGAAACAGCGAATTACAGCCTGCTGTGTTTTTCTGCAGGTTTAGGGTTTCGCACCTAAATTGCAAGGGAACACCGAGGGAGCCTCGCGAGAGCCTTGGGATGCGTGTACAGGCTTTTGGGCACCCGGCAGTGAAAAACAAGGAATTACAACCTGCTGAATTTTTGTGACAGCTCACCAGAAAACTTCCAGATAGCGAGGGAATCCGTCCTAGACAGGTGCTTTTGACCTACAGGGGTTTTTGCGCCGTTATGTTGCCAAAATCAGGTCGAAAACCTGCGTTTTCAGCCCTCGCCAGGTTTGGACAGCTTTGTGAAAGCTTGTGCGAAGTGGTCGGATCGTCTACCTTAATTTGAATAAAGAAATACCGAAAGGGGCGCCAGTCTTTGGGGCCTACAGGGTGTCGGTCTCGTGTGCGCAGTGACATTCTAGTCGCTGGACGCAACTGTGTTCTCTTCCCTTCTCAGTGCTCTGTGTAAAGTTAACAGGTAATTGAAATAGTACAGCCCTCTATGTTGTACAGGCCGGTTATATGGTTCCATTGACGGGATAGTCACTTTTTCTTCAAAAAGTGCAGCGTGGATTGTTGTGGGTGAAAGCAACACAGAGCTTGTCGTTATGGAAGAGAAGAGAGACCAAGTACCTGAAGAGGGATCTTCCTCACATGGCACGGAGAAAGTTCCTTCAACTCTTCAAGAAGAGGACAGGTTGTTTAGAACTCAACTGCGTTGTTGCATGGACATGTTTCAGCAATTGGCTAACAACCCAAGGATGCAGGAGTTCTTACAGGCTTCGACACAGGGTTTTCAGCCTCCTACATAGGGCATGACTGAGCCGTTGCAGGAAAAGGAGATTTCCAATGCGCAGAAGACTCATGATGCTCGAGGGAAAGCCCATGTGGTTGAGCAACTAGCGGTGTCCAATGATCCAAAGCAACTTGCTTTAGCTGGACAGGAACCAATTGTGCATCGTCAAGGGAGTAATGAACACGCTATGCGTCAGACCCTTCCATTACCTATTACTTATCCTGGTTATTTTGGAGGTGGTTCAGTGTTTCAAGCTATGGCTGGACCTTCCACAGGTTATATGCTAGGGAATGTGTTCGGGACAATGCAAACAGGCATGGGTAACCCTATATACGCGAACATGGGTGTCCAACCAGGTTTTCAGGGTGCCTACGGCTAGTTTCGAGTGCCTGGAACACAATTTGGTATGGCTGGTTTTTGGCAGCCATACGTACCAAATGCAGATACCACAGGTAAAACAGTTGATGCGAGTGCTGGAATAAACAATCATAGAGCACCACTGTTACAGGCACCTGTTTATGATAATGTGGCTCCTTTGAGTCAGCTTAAGGATTACAAGGAAGGTGGGCAGGGAGTGAAGTTTGAAACTTTCAGAGGAACTGAGGATCAATTGAAGGATTTGACCTTCATACAGCAGTTCGATGCAGCTTATGCTGGAGGAAACTTCACGGAATCTTCAAAGATACGCAAGGCTGCCACTTTCTTGAGAGGGAATGCGCTTCAATGGTGGACCGCATTGTTGAACCAGGGTCAAGCCCCAACAACGTGGGTCCAATTCAAAACAGCTTTTTGCGCCTGCATGGTTGACAAACACTTTTGAAGTGGATGTGATGACAGAATGGCACGAGTTGAATGCTAAACAGTGTGCGAATCTGGAAGAGTACAATAAACAGTTTTGGGCCGCACTGTTGCCAGTCACCTCTTACAGGTTTGTGCCATTGTCAGAACAAATTGAGAAGTACTGTTGCGGATTGCCCAAGAAAATCAGGGACTATTGCACAAAGACTACTGTCATGAATATGTTTCAGTTGATAGAGAATGCAAGAGTGGCCAGCAATCTGTCGAAGGGAGATTCCGATTGATTTAATAGCCACAAGAAAGGGTCCCAGGGCAAACAGTTTTCAGCCAAGGGCAATGTTGCAGCAAAGCCTTCTGATCCTCCCACAAAGAAGCCCTCCACTGAAGAAGGTGATACGTCCAAGAAGCAGTCTAAGTCTTCTTCGGGACGAGGACAAGGACAAAAGAGGCATTTTTCTGGCAAAACTTTTGAAGAACGGAAAGCTCTTAGGGAGGCCGAGAAATGCTACATTTGTGAACAGGAAGGACATTTTGTGAATGAATGCCCATAGAAGAAGTCACAGGATAAGGATGACAAGTCAGACCATAAAGGGAAGAAGCCAAAGCCAAGTGCAGGACTTGTTCCAGATTTGGTTGGAGACCAGCCAAACACGAATGCCACGGAGCTGTGCAGAGCTTGGGGCAAAGTTAGAGACCAGACAATGTTGGTTTTCTTTGATCCAGGAGCCTGTGCAAATTTCATATCACCAGAATTGGCATCAAAGTTGGGCATTCGTGCAGAGGAGATGGGTATGACAGGGGAAGCAGGTTTGGCATGCCCAGGTCATTCAGAGCCCGTTACTCCCATTTTGGGGAAGCTTCGTCGACACATTCGGAGTTATGTCGATGCGGAAGAGTTTCATATTATGCCACTTGAGGGCTGTGATGTGTTACTGGGTATCCCATGGTGTTACAGGTTGCATGCTATGGTGGATACTTACAACAAAAAGATTACCCTTGTACATAGAGGAAAGACTCATGTCCTTGATGTAAAGCTTAAAGGAGAGTTTGTTTCAGTTGTTTCTGCTTCTGCTATTTCATCTGTAATAAAGAATCATCTTTCTGCGTACTTGATCCTTGTAAAAGAAGTACCGCAAGTTGTATCTAATTTGTCTACCTTAGATAAAGACAGGTCAACTTTTTTGAGTGATTTCAGTGATTGTTTTTCGGACTCTTTGCCAGGGGAGTTACCTCCTGAGAGGCCTGAGGATCATACTATAGATCTTGTGTCAGGTTCTAGTCCACCGAATAGACCACCATACAGGGTTAGTGCAGCCCAGCAGAAAGAGATTATGAGTTAGGTCAACCAGCTTTTAGAGAAGGGGCTGATTCAGCCGAGTTCATCCCCTTTTTGTTCGCCTGTACTCTTAGTGCAGAAGAAGGATGGTTCATGGCGTATGTGCATTGACTATCGCACCTTGAATAAGAATACCATCAAGAACAGGTTCCCCATACCGAGGATAGATGACATTCTTGAGCGGCTTGAGGGAGCGTCATTGTTTACAAGAATAGACCTAAAGAGTGGGTATCATCAGATACGCATTAGGTGTAACAGACTTGGACACTCCAAGTCAAGAATCAACCGTGACAGCACCAAATAACCACTTCAAAAAAATTCACAGATCACAATAGATTTGCACTGGCCCGGCGGAGTTCCGTGCCTAGAGATATTGGCCCCAAAGACTGGCGCCCCTTTCGGTATTTCTTTTTATATTAATCAAATCAAAGTACAAGAGAGTGGCTAGGGTTTCACTCTCAGACTCTACGTCCAGATGCTCTCAGAAGTGAAGCCCTCTCCACATATTTAAAGGTACAAGGGATGCCCAAAAGCAGAGTCCCAAAAGCTTTTAAAAATCAAAAGCAACAGTTCTCTCTCTCTCTTTAGAGAGTATCTTTTTTTTTAATAAAAAAAAAGCAAGCTCTCTCTCTCTTTCATGGCGTGTGGACCCAAAAGCAACGCCCAAAAGCTGTCGGCGCGTTTTGTGGCGCAATTTCCGGAAAGCTCCTGCTGCCACGTGGCACCCCGGCAGAAATTAGGGTTTCTGGCAGTTTTTAGGGTTTGCAGGGATTTTAGGGTTTCAGCTACCTGTAGCCACGTCATCACTTTGTGACATACCCCCCTCTTGAAAGGATTGTAATCGACCGCGATTACGCCTGCAAAACCGACAAAAGCCATAAACCGTCTTAGCAGACACTGACTGTTAGTACCTACGTACTAGGAACACACATCTAGCACATGTACAAAATCGACAGTCACATCACACGACATCACTAGACATCACAGGACATCACATGACATTCAACATTCATTCGGATCTTAGACCATGATTTATCGGCAATGTAGCTAGCAATCACATCTAGGTCCAATCGGGACCTCATCGATGTCCGATTGACTAACCCCTATTGCAACCATGTCTATTCGAGATCAATCAGACCAAAATGCTGCAGTCATTTCGGCTATCAGTTCCTACACTCAAAAGAAGTCAAGAACAAATCAGTATCATTCTCAGGAATTCCATTTCATAAAGTCATACGGCAGAATACTGTCAGCTCTCAGTATCCCTGAAGCTCAAAGAGACATCAGTGACTCTAGTATCTAAATCAAGGCATCTGTTGACAAAGTAGTGGAGTGACTCTCCTCTTGTGCATCCCACTCCACCAGATCTCCGGCCAAGCTGAATTCTGGGTTCCATTTGGAGTAGACTATTCTAAACCAAAAGCATCGAGGTAAAGTTTCACAATCTGAGGAGTATCTGCTAGGTCCTCCTCCTCCATCCACTTCGCATCAAGTGCAGGATAATTCTTGAACTTAACCAAGAACCGCCTTCGGACTTTACCCTTATTCTTCGTATCCTTATGTGCCAAAATCTGTTCAGGAACAAGGATCTCCTCGTTTTCTTCCACTTCGGGTTGCTCATCAGGCTTCCCATCATCAGGCACATCACCTTTAAAAGGTTTCAAGAGACTCACATGAAATGCATTGTGAATCCTCCAAGTATCTGGCAGTTTCAGTCAAAAGCAGACTTCATTTATCTTTTCAGTAATCTGGAAAGGGCCGTAGTATCGCATACTAAGCTTTGGAAAAAGCCTCTCCTTTCCCTTTTTCTTTCGTAGGCATGCCTTCTCAAAACATAAGAGCACCCAATCATCCTCCTTCAATTTCATGTCGCGACGATGGCGATTCGCTGCCTTTTTTTGTCGTTCTTGAGACTTCTGCAAAGTCTCGTGAACCTTGGCAAAAGCCGTATCCAGATCTCGCGTATATTCATCCGCTTCAAAGATCTTATCTTTCGTGCTCACGAAGGGTGGAACCTTCGCAACACCTTCAACAATCTCAAATGGCGCCTTCCCCGTCGACGAGTGTATCGTGTTATTGTAGGCAAATTCCACCAAAGGTAAATATCTTTCCCATTGAGTCTTCTGATCTGAGATATAAGACTTCAATAAATCTAGAACCACTGAATTGGCAATCTCGAATTGCCCGTCAGTCTGCGGGTGGAACGATGACGAGAACTGCAACCGCGTGCCAATGTTCTCCCAAATTGCCATGTAATCTAAAAATTTGGGCCACAAACAGTCTCGCTAAGTGATCCGGCTTGACTATTTTCTTCACTGGAATGAAATGAGCCTGTTTGCTAAATCTGTCAATAACAGTCCAAATACCATCGTGACCACTCCGTGTTCTCGAGAGATCAAAAATGAAATCCATCGCTATACTTTCCCAGGGGCGGGTGGGTATGGGTAAAGGCTGTAACAATCCCTGTGCTTTATGCCTGTCAAACTTGACCTTCTGGCATACCAAGCAACTGCGCACAAACTCTTCCACATCTTCTTGAGTCTCGGCCAAAAGAAATATCTCTCTACCCCTTTCATGGTGGTAGCAATGCCGCGGTGACCCGTAATAGGTGGACCGTGGCATTCAGTCATAACCTTCTCCCTCAACGGCTGTGTAACGCACAACATAGTCTTTTTCATCAAGTAGCCTTCCCGAAGGGAGTATCCAGCTACTGTCTCCCCAACCCGTAGCCGTGTGAAAATATCTGCAAAATCTGTATCTGTGGCATACTGATTGACCATATCCTTGAAGCTCCTATGATGTATCGCGGAAATAGCCAGAACCAACGGTTTTCGAGACAAAGCATCTGCCACCACATTCTTTTGTCCCTGCACATGGACAATCTGGAAGTGGAACTAAGACAAGATGTTCGCCCACCGCATCTGTTTTTCCGAAAGTTGCTTCTGTGACAAGAAGTAGCGCAAACTCTGATGGTCTGTAAAGATAGTAAAATCCGCTCCGAGTAGGTAATGCCGCCACTGAGTAAGAGCATGGATAACCGCCAAAAGCTCTTTCTCATAAATCTGTGCTGTCATCTCCGGCCTAGAGAACAAACGGCTCTCGTAAGCTATGACATGGCCTTCTTGCATCAAGACCGCACCCAGACTACGACCACAAGCATCACAATATACTTCGAATGACTTTTGCAAATCTGGCAAAGTCAAAATAGGTCCCGTAGTCAATTTCTCTTTCAATGTCTGAAAGGCAGTCACCTCTGTGGGTCCCCACGAAAAAGGTACTCCTTTCTGTGTCAAGATATGCAAAGGGGAAGCAACCTCTGCAAACTTTCGTGTGAACCGTCTGTAGTACGAACACAGTCCCAAGAAGCTTCTAACTTCATGGACATTCTTCAAGTCAGGCCAATCACAGATAGTCTCTATCTTGGCCGGATCCATTTGCACTCCTGCTGCTGACACAATGTGTCCCAAAAAGTGTATCTCTGGTAGGAAAATTTCACTTTTCTTTGTATTAATCACTAACTTGTGATCTCGTAATGCCTGAAAGACCTGAAGCAGATGATCTCTGTGTTCTGCCTCATTCTTGGAGAAAACAATGATGTCGTCAAAGAAAGTGCCAACAAATAGCCTGCACTCTCGAAAAATCCTATCCATCATCCGGTTAAATGTCGCAAGAGCATTGGTTAAGCCAAAAGGCATCACCAAAAACTCAAATAACCCAAAAGTCATCCGAAAAGCTGTCTTGTAGACGTCTCCCGACGCTATTCTGATCTTATGATATCCACTCTTCAAGTCAATTCTGCTAAAGCACGAGGATCCCTGTAGCCTGTCGAGTATATCATCGATCCTAGGAATCGGAAATCTGTTCTTGATGGTGATTTTGTTGAGAGCTCTATAATCGATGCACATTCTCCAAGATCCGTCTTTCTTCAAAACCAACAACACTAGAGAGCAATACGGTGAAGTACTAGGCTGAACAAGACCCTTTACCAAGAGGTCTTTCACTTGGTTCATAATCTCTTCATTCTGTGATCGGCTCACACGGTAGGGTGGCCGGTTCGGTGGTGTACTACCAGGTATCAGATCAATGGTATGATCTTCAGGACGAACAGGTGGTAACTCTCCTGGCAGGCCTTCTGAGAAGCAATCGGCGTGAGAGTGTAGAAAATCTTGGCGTTCTTTATCAAGTTTAGACATATTTGTCCTATCATCGTCACTCAACTCTTTCATAAAGATCGAGTAAACAAACAGACTGGATTTCATTAATCTTGAAATGGCCGAAGCCGATACAATAGGGACAGACTCGTCCTTCGGTTTAATATCAAGTACAATTGTTCTGCCCTTTTCTGTAGTCAAAGTCGCTTTTCTCGCCCGATAATCGACCACGGCATTGTTCTTGTGGTACCAGGGAATCCCTAAGAGAACATCACAACCCTCCAAAGGCATTATGAAAAAGTCCTCATGCCCCAAATACCCCTGACATTGCAACCGAAGTTTGCCAATGACAGGTGTAATGGCTACGTCCCTGTCCGGTGCCGCTAGAACTGCCTCTGCAAGTGGTCCCATCCGATCGGGAGTAATCTCGAGCCGCGCCGCCAATTCCGGTGAAATGAAGTTGGCCTTGGCTCCTCCATCAAAGAAAATCAGGGCCTCTTGATCTTTCACTTTGCCCCAAGCTCGACAAAGTTCTGTACTCTCATCCATGGTGTCGGGATCAATACCCACACAAGCTGGAACCAGTCCTGTTTTCATCTTGCCTTTTCGTACACGGTCCTCAGTTGCTCTCGAACTCTCAGGCCTTTCGTCGTCCTTGTCATTCTGTTCTTTCTGTGCCTTTTTAGGGCACTTCGCGGAGATATGTCCAGTTTCCCCCCATCCAAAGCACTTCCCCTCCCTGATGTAGCGAGTCCGCTCCTGAGGAGTAAGTCTGGGTCGTGCATCCTTTTTCTCTGGGTTGCTCTTTCTTTTTCTACTTTCATTCCCAGAAGTCTGTCCGGTTCGTTGTGTCGTGATCTCATCTGTGGGGTAGGTCAGATTGCCAGAGTGAATTGCAAAGCCCCGCTTCGCATGACTCATTAACTCCTGAATAGAAGCTAACTTCTGTTCCAAGCAGTGGTCTCGGATCTCTGTAGGTAGACCTAATGTAAACCACTCAATCTGTTCTCTGAACGAGATCTTCTTGAATGAAGAGGCAGGTAGAAAAGAGTTCCAGAATCTTTCACAGTAAGAATTCACTGTATCGCTCTTGGTCATCCGGAGATGGTTCCAAGCAGCTCGTATATTTCGCTCAAACTCTTGAGTCAACCAAGAAGAAATAAAAAGCCTCTTGAATTTCAGCCATGTAACTGGCACAATCTTGCTTAATAGAAGCGTGGACCACCAAGTGCGAGCATTCCCCTTAAAATAAGAGGCAGCTCTCCGAATCTTGGAGTGCTTTGAATAGCGTCCTCCCGCGAAAGCGATATCAAACTGCTGTATAAAAGACAAAGCCTTCGAAGCATCGGAGTATCCCGAAAAAGTATCAAACTTAAGTGCTTGGCCACCTTCCTTAAACTCTCGGACTTTCTTGCTTTTATCTTCGAGAAAGTCATATTGGTTGGCTTTGTATAAATTCTTCTTGTTCGCATAAGAGTTCCTGTTGTTAGAGTCTGAACTGTCCGTAGACGAGTCCTCTGTAGAAGTGTCACTCACTGCGCGAGACTTAGACTTCCTTGCCTTTTTCTTGCCCTTTCCGAAGCGTTGTTTCTTGCTTCGCTTTTTGCTTTTCCTGTCTTCTTTGCTCGAGTCTGAAGAGCTAGAAAAACTGGAAGAAGAAGAAGAAGAAGAAGAACAACTGGGTAGGCCTTCAAACTTGACGCGCTTCTTCAGTTTCTTTGCCTTGTCGAATGTTGACCGACGACCCAAATATCCCGGGAAGTCAGTGCCTTTCTTCTGCTTTTTGCCGTGCTTTTTGTCCTTCTTTTGCACGTCGAAAAGCTGAGCAATCCGTGCATCAACCACGTTCTCTAGTTCCTTCTCCGTATATTTCTTGGAGGCAGAAGATTTCTTGAGAGCGGGTTTCGGGAGTGGTGTTGTGGTTTTCTACCACTCTGTCTATACCTCTTCCAAAGAGGTCTGGTTCATATATTTTGCCATCTTCGGGTCCTTGGCAAAATTGAGCATCATCTTTGTTGCATTGCCAATCAATTGACGACACTCCATCTCTTGCTGCTCCGCCTGAGTAGGCCTAGGCGGGCCATATTCTCTGTCTGAATCTTCGTTGTGATCCCAGCCTGCATCTCCAGATGCAGAGGGAGTCGACTGATCATTGCCTGAAGCCATAGGTGCCGCGGAAAAAAAAAATCGGGGATCGGATTTCCCGTAGAAGAGAAATCGGCCGTGCTCTGATACCAATGTAAAACAGACTTGGACACTCCAAGTCAAGAATCAACCGCGACAGCACCAAATAACCACTTCAAAACAATTCACAGATCACAATAGATTTGCACTGGCCCGGCGGAGTTCCGTGCCTAGAGATATTGGCCCCAAAGACTGGCGCCCCTTTCGGTATTTCTTTTTATATTAATCAAATCAAAGTACAAGAGAGTGGCTAGGGTTTCACTCTCAGACTCTGCGTCCAGATGCTCTCAGAAGTGAAGCCCTCTCCACATATTTAAAGGTACAAGGGATGCCCAAAAGCAGAGCCCCAAAAGCTTTTAAAAATCATAAGCAGCAGTTCTCTCTCTCTTTAGAGAGTATCTTTTTTTTAATTAAAAAAAAGCAAGCTCTCTCTCTCTTTCATGGCGCGTGGACCCAAAAGCTATCGGCGCGTTTTGCGGAGCAATTTCCGGAAAGCTCCTGTTGCCACGTGGCACCTCGACAGAAATTAGGGTTTTTGGTAGTTTTTAGGGTTTGCAGGGATTTTAGGGTTTCAGCCTCAAATTAGGGTTTCAGCTACCCGTAGCCACATCATCACTTTGTGACATTAGGCCAGAAGATGTCCATAAGACTGCGTTCAGGACAACATTTGGTCTCTATGAGTTTCTTGTTATGCCATTTGGTCTCACAAATGCTCCTGCCACGTTTAATGGAATGATGGACATAATTTTTAGACCACATAGAAACTTCGTAGGTACCTTCTTTGATGACATGATTGTCTATTCAAAGTCTGAAGAGGAGCATAGGGATCACTTGACTGCAGTTTTCAATGAGTTACGTACGAACAGGCTACTCATTAATGCGAAGAAGAGTGAATTCTTTTTGCAAGAGATTCACTTCCTTGGGCACATTGTTTCAAAGGATGGGGTACGCATGGATCCCGCTAAAGTGGAAGCAATTAGATCATGGCCAGACTTGAAGTCCGTACATGACATC
Organism: Adiantum capillus-veneris; assembly: GCF_014529385.1. Classification (NCBI taxonomy): domain Eukaryota; kingdom Viridiplantae; phylum Streptophyta; class Polypodiopsida; order Polypodiales; family Pteridaceae; genus Adiantum; species Adiantum capillus-veneris. The sequence continues at coordinate 100,458,444 of NC_140951.1, forward strand.
CGAAGCTTTCTAGGCTTATGTTCCTACTACAGGAGGTTCATCTGAAATTTTGTTGTGATTGCTTCTCCACTCCATGCACTACAAGGAAAAGGAGTTACTTTCAAGTGGACAGCCAAGGAAATTTTAGCGTTCAAACACTTGAAAGAGAAGCTGACTTCAGATCCGTTAATCATTTTGCCAGATCTTTCGAAACGTTTTGTGGTTCAGTGTGATGCGTGTGGCCATAGTCTTGGTGCAGTTCTAATGCAGAATGGCCGAGTAGTCGCATATGAGAGCAGAATTCTTTTGAAGACTGAAAGGAACTTGCAAGTCTATGAGAAAGAATTGCTGGCAGTAATTCATGCTCTCACTAGTTGGAAACACTATCTGCTAGGGGCTGATTTTTTTGTCCAAACGGATCATCAAACCTTGCGATATTTTCTCACATAGACGAAGTTGTCTGAGAAGCACATGCGATGGGCAAACATCTTGTCAATGTTCCATTTTCAGATTGTGCATGTGCAAGGGAAAAAGAATGTGGTGGCTGATGCGTTGTCACGAAAGCCCCAAATTTCAGCAGTGTCAATTCCGTACCATTGTGAACTAGACGAAATGAAGACACAATATGCTGAAGATTCAGATTTTGCAAGGATCTATGAGCAGCTTGTTGATGGGCAGCATCATGAGCACTATATGCTTAAGAATGACTTTCTCATGATGCATGGAAAGTTATGCATTACTAAACAGTTACGGCCAAAGATTTTGATGGAAAGTCATGCTCCACCTTATGCTGGGCATCGTGGAATTGATGCGACAGTGAAAGGGGTTGAGGCATTCTTCTATTGGCCAACTTTACATCAAGATGTTGACACATTTGTAAGATCATGCTTAGTATGCCAAAAAGTCAAATTTGACAGACAAAAACAACCGGGATTGTTGCAACCATTGCCGATCCCAGATAGGCCATGGGAAAGCATAGCAATGGACTTTATCTTTGATCTTCCAAGGACGTAAACAGGCAATGATGGGATTTGGACTATTATTTGTAGGTTCAATAAGCAGGCCCATTTCATTCCTGTGAGGAAGAATATAAAGCCAGAACACATGGTCAAGATATTTATGGGCAATATCTTTAAATATCACGGGATGCCTCAGTCAATTGTCAGTGACTGGGATCCACGTATGACGAGTCTTTTCTGGAAGGCATTGTTTGAGAACATGGGCACTACGCTAAAGTTCTCTTCTTCGTTTCATCCGCAAACTGATGGACAGTCAGAAGAGGCAAATTCTATTGTTTTGGACCTGCTCAAATGTTATGTGTCAAGAGCACAAGGAAACTTGGAAACACCATCTTCCATTGGTTCAACAGGTAAGGCACCATTTGAGATAGTGGAAAGAGGGAAGAAAGTCCCGCCCATTTTGTAGACTAAGGACAAGATTTTTGAGGCAGACAAGTATGTGCAAGATATGGATGAAACATACAGGAAGATAAAGATTGCTCTTGAGAAGACTCAGGCTAAGCAAAAGAAAGCTGTTGATCGTCACCATCGTGAACTTGTATTTTCACTTGGTGATTGGGTGCTTTTGCGCTTTGAAAAGGCCAGGTTAAGGAAAAGGAAAGGCAAGGAACGCTTGTTTCCTAAGCTCAGTATACGATATTATGGTCCTTTTCAGATTTCAGAAAAGATCAGTGATGTAGCTTACAGATTAAAGCTACCCGAAGGCTGCAAAATACATAATGCTTTTCATGTCAGCCTTCTAAGACCCTTTGTTGGTCATGTGCCAGAGAATATGCTTGATGAGGAACAACCCGAAGTGGAAGAATTGGATGAAACCCTTGTTCCTGAACAGATATTGGCACATAAAGAAAGAAAAGGTTAGAGGAAAGGTTGCAAGACGCTATTTGGTGAAGTTCAAGAACTATCCATCGTTGGATGACAAATGGATGGAAGAGTCTGAATTGGTTGATTCACCTCAGCTATTGCAATTGTATCTTGAAGCCTTTCAGATGGAACCCACAGTGACTTGATGTAGCCTTTTCTGGAGCAAGGCAAGAGCATGGTTCATGATGCTCAAGAGAGTAGTTAAGCAATTGTATCTACTCTTTTCATACAGAATTTAGCTAGAGAAGTTTGTGCTTGAGAGTACACTAGAAGACTTCTATGCTTGATATATGTGTCGTAGCCAGGTTGGTCGGATTGTTTAATCGTCCAACGCTACATTTCCGGAAGCATGTATATCTTGGATTCCCATCATAAAATATATGTGATATCAGGAGATACTGCATGTATTATTGGCATGCAAGCGAGGTCGCTTGTAGTATTTCAAGGGTGGGGTGTGTCACCAGGAGGTGTATTTTTCCCGTTGCCTTCCGTAAATAAGTACTAGATATTTTTATTTATTTTTATTTTTACTTGTTTTCCCCGAGACCCTTGAAAAGGTGCAAGTGGACATTGCATGGCCAGTGTGAAACTGTTGCGGCCGAATAGGTTTCTCACAGCGGGAGTCTGGGTCGGTCAGTCTGGGACTGGTCGGGCCAGTTAGCACTGAATTCTGATGAGTATGGAAGCCTGTGTGCGCCAAATGAACTCTGGGCCACTCGGAAAGTCACTTATAACTTTATAAGTCAGTGGGAACTAAGGAATTAACTCAAAGGGGCAAACTGGACACTTGGAAGTTGTAGAGCCATCTGCAAGACACCTCAGCTGGAGGAGGCGCCCAAGAGAGAGAGGGGGCTGATTTTTCACACATAAGTGGCCTACAGTGTGTGTGTGTGAGTAGCGGGTGCAGGTCTAGAGCTTTAATGGAAAGCTTGCCTTCTCCTCTGTCTCATGTAGCGCGATGACTTGCTCTCGTGCATCTCTCTCTCCCCTTTGGCACATATGGTAATGCCCCACTAGTTGGGCTACTCAGTTGAACATGTACAATTCTGGGGGTTTATGTGCGTTTGCCAAGGCAAGAGCCTTCTGAATAGGAACCGGATTAGCTAATTGCTAATCCCCCACAGGTACGCACTGTTCCATCGCGAAAGATTGCGAGTTCGGGGAGTTTTCTCGCGTGAAAACTCGTCCAATTCACAGGGGAACTGTCCCATTGCGTGCGGGAGCCCTTGGGACACGCGTAGGCGTGTTCGCTCCGCTAAAAACGATCCGAAACAGTGAATTACAGCCTGCTGTGTTTTTCTGCAGGTTTAGGCTTTCGCACCTAAACTGCAAGGGAACACCGGGGGAGCCTCGTGAGAGCCTCGGGATGCGTGTACAGGCTTTTGGGCACCCGGCAGTGAAAAACAGGGAATTACAGCCCGCTGAATTTCTATGACAGCTCACCAAAAAGCTTCCAGATAGCGAGGGAATCCGTCCTAGACAGGTGATTTTGACCTACAGGGGTTTTTGTGCCGTTATGTTGCCAAAATCAGGTCGAAAACCTGCGTTTTCAGCCCTCGCAAGGTTTGGACAGCTTTGTGAAAGCTCGTGCGAAGTGGTCGGATCATCTACCTTAATTTGAATAAAGAAATACCGAAAGGGGCGCCAGTCTTTGGGGCCTACATGGTGTCGGTCTCGTGTGTGTAGTGACATTCTAGTCGCTGGACGCAACTATGTTCTCTTCCCTTCTCAGTGCTCTGTGTAAAGTTAACAGGTAATTGAAATAGTACCGCCCTCTACGTTGTACAGGCCGGTTATACTTTGTGTGTGTCTATGTGCATAGCAGTCAAATATCAAAACCCCATAAAAAAGTGTGTGTGTTTGTGGCCGAGCATCACATGTGTGTGTGGCTAAGCATCACATGGATTCGACTGATCAGTGTATATACAAGCGTCGGAAAGCCATGGAAAGAACCGATGTGGATGCTTTAAGCCTTATCAAAGAATGTTTGCATGAGGACTCTTCGAGGAAACGCGTCAAGCTTGGGAAGGATGTAACAGACTTGGACACTCCAAGTCAAAAATCAATCACGACAGCACCAACTAACCACTTCAAAACAATTCACAGATCACAATAGATTTGCACTGGCCCGGCGGAGTTCCGTGCCTAGAGATATTGGCCCCAAAGACTGGCGCCCCTTTCGGTATTTCTTTTTGTATTAATCAATCATCAAAGTACAAGAGAGCGGTTAGGGTTTCACTCTCAGACTCTGCGTCCAGATGCTCTAAGAAGTGAAGCCCTCACCACTTATTACAGATACAAGGGATGCCTAAAAGCAAAGCCCCAAAAGCTTTTAAAATAAAAAGCATCAGTTCTCTCTCTCTTAGAGAGTCTTTTCTCTTTTTTTTAATAAAAAAAAGCAAAATTGGCGTCGCTCATCATGTCATTTTTTAATATATATTTTTTTAAGCCTCCGCGATTTTCGAAAATTAGGGTTTCTGGTAGAAATTAGGGTTTGCAGGAATATTAGGGTGTCTGGCAGAAATTAGGGTCTTTGCTGTCCGCCACATCATCACTTTGTGACATTACCCCCTCTTGAAAGCATTGTAATCGACCGCGATTACGCCTGCAAAACCGACAAAAGCCATAAACTGTCTTAGCAGACACTGACTGTTAGTACCTATGTACTAGGAACACACATCTAGCACATGTACAAAATCGACAGTCACATCACACGACATCATCGGACATCACATGACATTCAACATTCATTCGGATCTTAGACCATGATTTATCGGCAATGTAGCTAGCAATCACATCTAGGTCCAATCGGGACCTCATCGATGTCCGATTGACTAACCCCTATTGCAACCATGTATATTCGAGATCAATCAGACCAAAATGCTGCAGTCATTTCGGCATCAGTTCCTGCACTCACAAGAAGTCAAGAACAAATCAGTATCATTATCAGGAATTCCATTTCATAAAGTCATACGGCTGAATACTGTTAGCTCTCAGTATCCCTGAAGCTCAAAGAGACATAAGTGATTTTAGTATCAAAATCGAGGCATCTGTTGACAAAGGAGCGGAGTAACTCCCCTCTTGTGCATCCCACTGCACCAGATCTTCGGCAAAGCTGAGTTTTTGGGTTCCGTTTGGAGTAGACTATGCTAAACAAAAACATCGAGGTAAAGTTTCACAATCCGAGGAGTATTTGCTAGGTCCTCCTCCTCCATCCACTTCGCATCAAATGCAAGAAAGTTCTCGAACTAAACCAAGAACTGCCTTCGGACTTCACCTTTCTTCGTATCATTATGTGCCAAAATCTGTTCAGGAACAAGGATCTCCTCGTTTTCTTCCACTTCGGGTTGCTCATTAGGCTCCCCATCATCAAGCACATCACCCTTAACAGGGTTGAAGAGACTCACATGCAATGCATTATGAATCCTCCAAGTATCTGGCAGTTTCAATCGGAAGGAGACATCATTTATCTTGTCAGTGATCTGGAAAGGTCCGTAGTATCGCATACTAAGCTTTGGAAAAAGCCTCTCCTTTCCCTTTTTGTAACAGACTTGGACACTCCAAGTCAAGAATCAACTGCGACAACACCAAATAACCACTTCAAAACAATTCACAGATCACAATAGATTTGCACTGGCCCGGCGGAGTTCCGTGCCTAGAGTTATTGGCCCCAAAGACTGGCGCCCCTTTCGGTATTTCTTTTTGTATTAATCAATCATCAAATTACAAGAGAGCGGTAGGGTTTCACTCTCAGACTCTGCGTCCAGATGCTCTGAGAAGTGAGGTCCTCACCACTAATTTAAAGGTTACAAGGGATGCCCAAAAGCAGAGCCCCAAAAGCTTCAAATCAAAAGCAATTGCTCTCTCTCTCTCACAGAGAGTCAAAACATGAAAGCAAAAGCATTCTCTCTCTCTTTCTCATTTAAGTAGAGAAAAAGCGAAATTTGCGTCGCTGATCATTTTCCATTTTTTATTTTTATTTTTATAGTAAACCGCCTCCGCGATTTCCGGAAATTAGGGTTTCTGGCAAAAATTAGGGTTTGCAGGAATTTTAGGGTTTCTGTTGTCCGCCACGTCATCACTTTGTGACATACCCCCCTCTTGAAAGCATTGTAATCGACCGCGATTACGCCTGCAAAATCGACAAAAGCCATAAACCGTCTTAGCAGACATTGACTGTTAGTACCTACGTGTACTAGGAACACACATCTAGCACATGTACAAAATCGACAGTCACATCACACGACATCACAGGACATCACCAGACATCACAGGACATCACATGACATTCAACATTCATTCGGATCTTAGACCATGATTTATCGGCAATGTAGCTAGCAATCACATCTAGGTCCAATCGGGACCTCATCGATGTCCGATTGACTAACCCCTATTGCAACCATGTCTATTCGAGATCAATCAAACCAAAATGCTGCAGTCATTTTGGCTATCAGTTCCTGCACTCACAAGAAGTCATCCACAAATTTTACTACAAGTCCAAGTCTAGCAAGTGCGGATACAGACAAAAGATTCTTCTTGATCCCAGGTACATAAAGTGCATCAACAAGTGTGAAGGAACTGCCATTAGCAGCAGTGAGCACAATCTTTCCAACTCCCTAAACTGGATAAGAGGCGTTGTTGGCACAAGTGATTGAATTTTCATGAGGGACAGACTCGAGAGAGGTAAACAATTCACGATGTGAGGTAATGTGCTTTGTAGCACCACTGTCGAAGTACCACACATGTGAATCTGCAACAACTGACAAGCATGCATCGTGGACAGCAGGATTGTAAGTGCACTCTGCGCTAAAAGCCCACTCTGCATCAACATCAGCAACACAGTCTCCTCTCACAGAAGACTCAACAATGGCTGCATTTGTAGTGGAACCAACATTTGCAGTGGAACCACCTCTTTCTTCTTAGCCTCTTTGGCCTTCAACTTAGGACACGACTTGATCAAGTGATCATTGGCTTTACAATAATGGCAACGCATCTTCTTTTTGCCCTTATCACCAGAATTTCCAAACGAATTGCTGCCAGCAGAAGCATTAGGAACAGAATTTTTGCCACTCGCAGCAGAACCATAAGAAGTGGTTGCATTGCTATTACCACCCTTTCTTTGAGAAGCAATAAAAGCCTGTTCAACTGCACGCTGTTTAGTTCTGTTTTTTTTGGAAAGTGGCTCTTGCAACAGTAATGTACATAATGCATCAAACTTGACAACTTCTGGATTTCCTTGGGTCATAAGTCTCCAAGTACTAGCAAAAGTCTGGTAAGAATCTGGTAAGGCATCAAGAGCAGTCTGCACAAGGGAACTGTCTGAAATAAATTCACCTGCAGAAATAAGTTGCTCATTGATATCCTTCACACTAGCAAGGAAAGTGTCCATATCATCTTCCTCATGCATAATCTTCGACGCTAGCTCTTTACGCAGCAAAGCAATTTTAGCCTCATTGCGGCTTGCATAAAGACCTGCTAGAATATCCCAAGCGTGTTTTGCAGATTTTGCTGAACGGATGTGAGGAAAAATGGTGCGCTTCACAGACAATGCAATCAATGCATGAGCCTGCGCATCCTTAACATCCCAACGAGCTTGTTCTGCCGTAGGCAAAACAACTCTAACAGCTGCAATCCTTGGAGCAAGACCTGCAACATCCTCAACATCGCCTACATCCTCAGAACCAGGACGTACATCAATGCCTTGCACAATGTTCTAGACACCCTTTGACACAAGAACATGTTGCATCATATAAGCCCACATAGGGTAGTTGTCCCCATCCAACCTGTCCTCCGCAGCAAACATCTTGAACACATCTGTGTTGTTGTTGTCAGCCATGGTAAATGTTGCACCTGATGTGAAAACTGCCCGAAAGTAGGAGAAACGGAGCGGGAACAACCTGTGCTATATAGCACAAACCGTAGAAGACTATAAGGCACCTGTTATGCAAAAAACGGCACCGACAAAAATTCTGCACAAAATGACAAAATAGCCTGTGCAGTACTGCCCGTAGTGGAAACGGAGGCCGAAATGAGCCCAAAATATTTGTCGACCTGCGAACACTTGCCAAAGCTCACTGAAATCGGAGAGAGTGAGCAGGCGTGTGCTGGAGCAGCTGGCGACTAAGCCCGGGAGGACGTGACCTGCTCTGATACCAATTGTTGGAATCAGGGTTGCAGAGAAACACACATAGCTTGGAGAAGGCGAAGGAAGCTCAAGGCACACAATAGAGAGTGTGTTACTTAGTGTGCAATGGAAAGATGGAGAGCCCTAGAGTGATGGGCGTATATACAATGCACGGGGGAAAAAACCTCCTAAAGAGGGAAAAAATGCCCCGGCGGTCCTAGTGTGTTCACACACATCACTACCACATGTATATGGTAACAAGGCTTACAAAGAAGGTGGTGCAGTTGTAAAGTTCAGCACCTTCAGTGGTTTCGAGGATAAGACGAAGGCTCTTACCTTCCTCCAGCAGTTTGATACAGCATATGCAGAAGGGAATTTTACAGAGGCCTCGAAAGTCAAGAAAGCTGCCACTTTCTTAAAGGACAATGCGCTTACATGGTGGACGACATTGTTAATGGAAGGACAGGCACCCGCCACTTGGGTTTACTTCAAGCAAATGTTTGCATCTGCTTGGCTATCAAATGAATTTGAAGCCGACGTCATGACATCTTGGCACCAGCTTACTTCAGCTTTGTGCAAGAGCTTGCTGGAGTACAATAGGAGGTTTTGTAAAGCGTTACTCTCAGTGACCTCCTATAGATTTGTGCCATTGACAGAGCAGATAGAGAAGTACTGTTGTGGGTTGCCTAAAGGGCTTGGCGATTACTGTACAAAGAACAGAGTGGCCACCCTCACTCAGCTTATGGAAGTTGCGAACACTTGTCTTGCCTTGTTGAAAGGAGAGGACAGTGGATTCCCGAGCAGCGACAAAGGAGGGCAGCAAAAGAAAAATTCAGCGAAGAAGCCCTTTGTGAAAACGGCTCCTGATGCGTCACAGGGGTCAAAAAAGGCCACCAAAGACAAGGATTCAGCCGAGACTTCTGGAGCGCAGGCAAAGAAACAGAAAAGGAAGCCTTTTGTGCGCAAGTCGCTCGAGGAAAAGAAGGTCGTGATGGCTGAGAACAAATGCTTTATATACGAGCAGCCTGGTCACTTCTCTATCAATTGTCCACAAAGGAAAAGACCAGCTGACTCAGAGGATAAAGAAGACCAGAAAGGCAAGAAGCCTAAACCCACGACAGGTTTAGTGCCAGACATGGTGGGTGACATGCCCAGCACAGATGCCAGTGAGTTATGCAGGGCATGGGGTAAAGTTAGGGATTTCCTCTTGGGAGGAGTTGGAGATCGTTGGGACCGCGTCTTCGTGGAGCCACATCCTCCGAGTAACTACTTTTTGCTATTTCAGTGGTTTCTTCTTCTTCTTCTTCTTCTTCTTCCACCGGAGAGAGTCTCGTTTTGGGAGTCTCATTACAAGGCTTCCTAGACTCTCTCTCATCTTGGAAAGTTTGAAGAATCCCGTAGTTGCAAAGTTGTTGGGCAGCTTCGGCTTGTGCGGCAGGGTTGCCCATAGCTTGTCATAGCCTAGTGACAAAATAGTTCACAAATATGGGGGCATCATTAGTAGCACCTTCATGTGCAAAATCAAAGTCATCAACATTTATTCTACTCTCTTTATGATTGTCAGCCATGCTAATTAAACTTATGTATATATTACCCATATTTTTATAACAACTCGGTTCCTCGCCTCCGTCCCACGCTGCCACACAGAAGTGTTCATGCCTCATTTAATCAAGCTTACGTTACTCTTTTTTTACCTTCAGCTGACGTGGAAATTCCAGCCAAAATTAATGACCCATCGATTAAGGATGATTTTAGCATGGCAAATAAACCCCCATTCGAGCTTGCAATCGCGCCACTCTGCTGGCACGCACAATTCACAGCAAGGACACTCTGCACACACACCCACTTCACAATTACAACACTCAGACTCTCTCTCTTCAGAGAGCTTACACTCAGCAAGTTCACCAGTACACACACACACGTTACCTGCATTACACTCAGCAGCACACACACTTGCACCTTGCATAAGTCCTATCAATCCCGCACCCATTTTCTCACCAGCGTATTCCCCCACGATGGTATACACAGGGCGTACTACTCGAAAAGGCTCTGGGCCATCGCAGCCTCAGTTCCAACTACATCGCATTCATGGCTCTGCCGCACCTCCTCGGTCATCCTCTCCATCAGACTCCCCTCCCCGCAACATCAATCGCCCTCTCTACTTATCGGAGACTTTCTCCAACCATGGTACGCCCTTACACTATCCAATTCCCTCTGGCATCGATGAGGTTGAGTCTCAGCCATCTGAGTCTCAAACGTCACCACTTACAGCTGCAACTGACTCCACTGTCTCATCTCCTACTGATACCGGCCTCAATCGACGCACGCGCTCTATCCGCAATATCTACAATGCCACTTGTTTCGCCACTGTCATTGCCGAAGAGCAAGTAGCCGACTTGCCCCCGGACCCAATAGAAGAAAAGCGTCACATCCCACTTCATGAAGCATTGGCCTCTTCCGAAGCCCCTTTTTGGGAACAAGCCATTCAGGGGAGTTGAGGGCACTAGAGGCAGCAGACACCTGGAACATAGTGCCCCCGCCAAAACACCACAACATTGTTAGCTGCAAGTGGCTTCTGCGGATCAGTCGAGCGCTACAAAGCTCGCTTGGTCGCTCGTGGATTCACTCAACGCTCCGGCATCGACTATTTCGATACCTACTCACCCGTCCTTGGTATGGCATCTTTTCGCATTCTTGTTACTATAGCCGCAAAATTTAATCTCCCATTGCACCATATAGATATCAAAACAGATTTTCTGCATGGTTTTCTGTATGAGGTCATATATATGCATCAGCCCCCCTCCTATTCCAACCCAAATTATCCACACTACTATGTTTGTGAGCTAAAGCGGCCTATCTACAGTCTAAAGCAATCCGCTCGCCAATGGTATACTCGAATGCATGAGTATCTACATGGCAATGGCTGGGAGCGTTTAGCCGTAGATTATAACATATATATATGGCGGACTACTCACGGTCTTGCCATTATAGAGCTATTTGTGGATGACATCCCCCTTCTAACCACCAATGAGCACATGATTTTTCTTACCACTCAGATGCTTGGCCAAGAATTTCCGATCTCTGACAAAGGTCCCATGACCTACTTTCTTGGCATTGAAGTGATTAGAGACCCACATGGTTCCTCTATCAAGCTTTGCCAACGAAAGTACATTTCTGAGATTCTTGCTGAGCATAATTCTATTGCTAATATTTATTAATCAGAACCCACCCCCTTACCCTGTCAACGCTTTTCACTAGCTCCTGAATATCATGCTTACATTGCTAAAGATGAGACATATTTGCTGCACTTCTCATATGCACGTTTTTGTGGTCAAATCCGATATCTTATTTCTTGCACACGCCTTGATTTGTGTTATGCTGGTCATATCTTATCTCGTGCACTCACCATGCCCTGTCGTGCTCACAAGAAAGCTGCTTGCCGCACCCTTCGCTATTTGCATGGCACACAACACTATTGCCTGACATATCACTATGATCCATATACACCACTTCAAATCACTGGATATACTAATGCTGCCTGGGCAAGCGACGACCCCTACTGCTTGTCTGCTGTTGGATATGTGTTTATGCTATCAAGTGGACCAGTCTTCTGGCAAACAAAGAGACAGAAGTCTCTGGCTCTCTCCTCTATCGAAGCCGAATATGTTGCAGCTGCATTGGCTTCACGAGAAGCTCTTTGGCTCTCCCAGTTTCTCCACGAGTTCCAGCTTCCATACACCATTGATAAGGCACCCATTCGCCTCTACTGCGACAACAAATCTGCTATCACACTCTTCGAAAGCCCGAGCTTCTCCCTAAAAATCAAGCATGTTCGAATTAGCTACCATTTTTTGAAGGAACTTGTAGCTCATGGATCCATATCCTTGGAGTATGTACCTACAGGTAGTAACTGGGCTGATTTTCTCACCAAATCTATGCGAGGACCTAAGCAATGTGCCTCCTGCATCGGCTTGTCTCTACATCCCTAGTAGCAACTGCCAGCTTAGCTTGTTGAAGGGGGATGTATGGAAGAAATGAACAATCTAATCCACCCTTAATGTTGAGTTGTAATGGTGGATTAGATTCACCTACTTTATCTTTACTTTTCTAGATTAGATTCACCTACTTTCTAGATCTAGAATCACCTACCCTTGATCAATGGGATTCACTTACAAGTAATCCTAATCACACCTACCACACCTAACACCTCTTGTAGGTTTGTATATAAGCACATTGTATCTTGTCATTTGATCATGAGTAGTGAAATCAGTCTTGGTGTGTTATCTCTTCTATTTGTTTTTACATTCAGTCTTGCCTCTATTCAGTTATTTCCTTCAGTAAGTGTCAAGGTTAAGATTATTAGTTTCCACACTATTCACCCTCTCATCGGATAGAGAGGGCAAAGGACACAACATTGAGTGTATACACCCAATTTGAACTAGCAGCCATTAACAAAGACCTAGTTCCAAATATAAGGATACTAGATCTTCAACCAAAGCTACAAGCAATGGAGATAACACCAACAATAAAGGAGGCCAGTTAAAGTAACTTCAGATTGTATTAACAAAAGGATCCAATACATCACAGATAAAGTCAGATAATATTGCTGAAGATGTTCTTTCAGCACTCAAAGGGAAGAGAGTTTGAGGTCTTCTACGTGCTTGGGAAAATGTATGAGGAAGGAGATGAAAATCCTCAAGGCAGAGCAGCATCATTGAAGGACCGACCTCTTCGAGAGGATAGAGCGGAGGTGGACAAAGAAGCCATCAAGGAAGAGCTAACAGAACGCAATCACAGAAAGCCTTGAGGGAAAGATTGAGGCCATGACAGATGTACAAGTGGAGCTGGTGAAGAAGAACCTCCAAAACGATGTGAAAGAAGAAGCACAAAAGCAGGAACTACTAAGCGACCACAATCGACGAAGAGAAGATGAGACACGCTCATTGGCTCAACATACTAGTCATGGGCATAGCAAAAATGAAATGAAATGATCCGTCACATAGTCCTTCTCCTCGTTATTGTGACAAAGAAGAGAGAAACCAAAAAAAGAAAAAGGCGAGAAAGAGGTCACCCTCTTCTCCATCTTCATCATCTTCCTCCTCTTTCGATAAAAGCAGTGGCTATTCTCTTAGAGAATACAAGAGGAGAGGCAATCGCAAATCCTATGCTTCTTGGAAAAAGTCTTACAAGCTTAAGAAGTTCAAGGAGGGAGGAAAGAGCATCTCTTTTCTCACATATGATGGCATCTTTGGTGCTACAGACAAAGTTTTGTCCTTCATCCAACAATTTGATGCGGCCTTTGGAGACGAGGGCTTCACGGAGTCCTCCAAGCTACGTCATGTAGCTATGCACTTTAAAAAATCTGCTCGACAATGGTGGGCTAGCCTTCGTGGTAATGACGAAGCTCCAAAGACATGGAAAACTCTACGAGTTTCCATAATGAAGCAATTTCTTGCAAGTGATGCCAAAAACAAAGTGCTCACCGAATGGCGAAGCTTGAAGCTACTTCCCAATGAGTCTATCCACAGTATGCAGACAAGTTTTCAAAGCTACAATTAGACTCATTGGGAAGTAGCTTCAAGCTTCGCCATTCGGTGAGCACTTTGTGCGGGATTACCTGAAGAAATGGCCGAGTATGTTAACTCACAACGGCCACGTACTATCACCAAAGTCATCCATCACACTATGGTTGCTTCAAGGATCAAGTTTCAACAAGGGGCTAGAAGGAATACTAAGCCCATGGAAAACAAAGATCGAAATGAATCTAAAGGGAAGAACCATACTCAAAACTCTTCCCAAGGTAACACCACCAACAATAATAATCGCAACAAGGCCAAGGAGAAAGGAGTTTACAAAAGTAAAAATAAACTATGTCCTGAAGAATTAGAGGCTTTTCGCAAAGACCATAAATGTTTTAAGTGTGAAGAGCAAGGACATGGATATCATTCTTGCCCCAAAAGAAATGCACGTGATGAGGCTCCTAGAGCTTCCATGGTCGAAGCTCCAAAAGAGGATACTCATTGCAAAGGATCCTCTCTTTCCTATGCTTGAGGAAAGGTGAGGGAGCATGATGTCTTTATCCTTTTTGACCCTGGCTCTACTCACAACTTCATATCAAAGGAGTTGGCCACCAAGCTGGGCATACAAGCTTTTGAGATGGGAGATATGGTGGCTGCTGATGGAGATTTCAAGGGACAACAAGTCTCCGTTACTCCCTTGATTGGAAAATTGAGGCTTCATGTCCAAAGCTATGTCAACAAAGAAGACTTTTTCATCCCCCCTCTCCAACATGAGGATGTTATCTTAGGGGCACCATGGTTCAACCGCATGGCTGTCAACATGAAGTTCCTTGAAAGGAGAATCTATTTCAATTACAAGGAAAAGAGCATGTATATAGATGCTAATGATTCGGGTTAGCTGTACCACTTGTAAATTCACTTGTTTTTGATAAGTAAATGAAAAGCTCAGCTTTTGTGTACATGATTTTTGTCAAGGAATCCAAAAATGACCCTAATGTTTTAAGTAAAAATGATTAGAATAAAGAGGAATTAGAGTTTTCTAATTACCTAAACCGATTCCAAGATGTTTTTATTGATGATATCCCTGGAGAGCTACCTCCAAAACGAGGGGATGATGACCATAGAATAGAGCTTCTACCTGTTATCTCATCGCCTAATAAGCCTCCTTATAGAGTTTCTCAAGCTCAACAAGAGGAGATTATGAGGCAAGTTCACGAATTGGTAGATAAGGGGATGGTGAGACTTAGTTCCTCTCCCCTCTCCCTTTTGTTCACCAGTCCTTTTAGTGCAAAAGAAAGACGGCACATACCGTATGTGTGTGGACTATAGAGCACTAAACAAGATCACTATCAAAAACAGATTCCCCGTACTGTGGGTATAATATTTGTTTGATAAGCTACAAGGATCGACCTCCTTTAGTAGGATTGACCTCCTTTTGCTAATATTTGTACTATTTACACACACTTAGTGATTATCATATTACACTCTTTCCGTTCTCTTTACTTATAAGGGAATTTTTATTAGATTTTGTAGAAAAATTCACACGTTAATAAACAATTACTTCAAACATTGCCCTTTTGCTAGCAGAATCATATGTTTGGGTCCGCATTCAGAATGCCTTCCCCCCTCCTAGTTGGAGTCTATGCAAGAGGAGGGTCTTGATCTGATTGTTCAAGGGTTATTGATGTCAAAGCTTCTTGTGGAGTAATTATCTTGAATAGAAGATTTTGTAGCAATTGAATGCATTCTTTGATAGTCAATAACGAACAACAAGGGTTGTCTGTGCGGTTAGCTTGCTGAGAGATTGGTTCTTGCTTTGGTGGCTGTGAAAGCTTTGGCATAACTGGTGCGTCAGTTGACTTCGCGGCAGAGTTGTAAAGTGTTCCCCTAGTCATACCGAAGGTAATGACGCGAACACATTTCGTGGCCCAAAATAGCAGTTCCCTAAATTTTAGGAGATGCTTCCGTTGGGCTCCCACTGGTCTTCTGACCATCTATCCTCATTGGGACCGCATCCAAAAAGGCAATGTGGCCCAACTGTCGGATACTTTTTGTTGGTAGTCCCACCTTGACTTTACGCCTTAATTGAGTTCACTTCCTAGTATCCACCAACTTGCTAAGTGCGACGGGGGGACCTATATGATCTTGCTCTGAGCCTAGACATCCTCTTACCATACGAATTCCAGTGCCGACCCCTTCCCGTCTGCGGGTGAATCTACCGTTCACATTGGCCATACAATGTCCGACCGTTTGCTACTTCAAAAAGAGGGTCTTAAACAAATAAAATAAACCCCATTGGAAAGAAACCAACAACCAAGGTTAGCAGTTGCCACATCTCTGTGACATGGTTAATAACTGCCACGTCCTCGTGACACTCCCCCCTCTTGAAATCGCAAACGTCCTCGATTGCATACCATAAATACACGCCACTGATGATCTTGTGCTATCAACACTCTTTTATCATCGCATGTATCCGCAAGAAAGGTCGTAACATACATAGATACAAATGACTTAATGAGGCCTTCATACTTTTGCCATTTCTATCTATGGTAGTGAATTCATATGTACATTCGATGTACTAGCTCTATCATTACCCCTCCTTTGCACACGTTGGGTTGGGGCATAAGTAGGTTGTAACCCAAAGGCTTCAAGGTAAAGTTGCAATACATTTGGTGACTCTGACAGTTCATGCTCTTCCATCCACTTTGCATCCATAGGCGGATAGTTCTTGAACTTCACCAAATAGCGTCTTGCAACTTGTCCTTTAACTTTTCTGTCCTTATGTGCCAAAACTTGCTCAGGTACCAGGATCTCATCAAGTTCCTCAACTTCTGGCTGATCCTCAACTGGCATATCTTCTGGCACATCACCCACGAAGGGTCTTAGAAGACTCACGTGAAACGCATTATGAATCTTCCATGCATCAGGCAATTTCAGCCTGTAAGCCACATCGCTGATCTTGTCAAGCACTTGAAAAGGCCCATAGTAACGCATGCTGAGCTTAGGAAACAGCCGTTCCTTGCCCTTCATCTTCTTTAATCTTGCCTTTTCGAACCTTACGAGAACCCAATCACCAGGTGATAGTAGCAATTCACGACGGTGACGATCAGCAGCCTTTTTCTGTTCTGTCTGAGTCTTCTCCAAGGCAACTTTAATCTTCTTATACATCTCATCCATGTTCTCAACATATCGATCTGCCTCAAAGATCTTGTCCTTTGTGTGCAAAATGGGAGGAACCTTTTTGCCGCCTTCAACAATCTCAAAAGGTGCTTTGCCAGTAGACGAATGCACCGTATTATTGTACGCATACTCAAGCATAGGCAAATAATGTTCCCACTTGCCCTTATTATCTGACACATAGCATTTCAGCAGATCTAAGACAGTAGAATTGGCCTCTTCTGACTGTCCATCAGTTTGTGGATGAAACGAAGACGAGAACTTGAGCGTAGTACCCATGTTCTCAAACAATCCTCTCCAGAACAAACTGGTCATGCGAGGATCACGATCACTGATAATCGATTGTGGCATACCATGGTACTTAAACACATTGTACATGAACAAGCGTGCCATCTGATCAGATTTTATCTTCTTCCTGACAGGGATAAAATGGGCCTGCTTGCTGAACCTGCAGATAATGGTCCATATACCATCATTCCCTGTTGGCGTCCTTGGAAGATCAAAGATAAAGTCCATAGCAATGCTTTCCCATGGCTTATCCGGAATCGGCAGTGGTTGTAACAACCCTGGTACCTTTTGCCTGTCAAACTTGACCTTTTGGCAAACTATGCATGCTCGCACAAAGGCATCCACATCTCTCCTCAAGGTAGGCCAATAGAAGAACGTCTCTACCGCTTTAACTGTTGCATCAATGCCACGATGCCCTGCATACGGTGGGACATGACTCTCTTCCATGACCTTATGTCGCAATGGCCTAGTGACACAAAGTCTGCCATGCATCATCATAAAACCATCTCTGAGGAGGTAGTGCTCATGATGTTGCCCCTCTTGTAACTATTCAAAGATCCTTGCAAAATCTTCATCAGCAGTATACTGTTCCTTCATGTCATCTAACTCATGATGATAAGGAATTGACACAACTGAAATTTGTGGCTTTCTTGATAACGCATCAGCCACAACATTCTTCTTGCCTTCCACATGCATAATCTGGAAGTGGAACATGGAAAGAATGTTTGCCCATCGCATATGCTTTTCGGATAACTTTGACTGTGTCAAGAAGTATCCCAAGGTCTGATGATCTGTTTGGACAACAAAATCAGCACCTAAGAGGTAGTGCTTCCAGCTAGAAAGCGCATGAATAACGGCCAAGAGTTCTTTCTCATAGACTTGCATAGTCCTCTCTGGCCCTTGCAAAATTCGGCTTTCATAGGCTACTACCCGTCCATCTTGCATTAGCACTGCTCCGATGCTACTGCCACACGCGTCACACTGGACCACAAATGACTTCTTGAGATCTGGCAAAACAATAACTGGATCTGAAGTCAACTTTTCCTTTAAGAGACTAAAAGCTGAAATCTCTTTTTGGGTCCATCTGAAAGTGACCTCTTTCTTTTGCAATGCGTGAAGAGGCGATGCTATCTCTGCAAAATTTCTGATAAACCTTCTATAGTAGGAACACAATCCCAAGAAGCTTCTGACATCGTGCACAGTCTTCAAGTCTGGCCATGTCTTGATAGCTTCGACCTTTGCGGGATCCATTCTAACACCATCCTTTGAGACTATGTGGCCCAGAAAGTGGATCTCTTCAAGGAAGAATTCACTTTTCTTAGGATTGACAAGTAACCTGTGACTACGCAGCTCTTCGAACACAATGGTCAAGTGACGCCTATGCTCCTCTTCATTCTTCGAATACACAATCATGTCATCGAAGAATGTTCCAACAAACTGTTGATGCGAGCGGAAAATCCGGTCCATCATTCTCTTGAACGTGGCTGGAGCATTTGTTAGCCCAAACGGCATCACTAGAAACTCATAAAGACCAAATGTCGTTCTAAACGCAGTCTTGTGCACATCCTCTGGGCTCATACGAATCTGATGGTACCCACTCTTCAGGTCTATCCTGCTGAAAATTGCAGCACCCTCTAAACGATCGAGAATATCATCAATGCGAGGAATAGGAAACCTATTCTTGATGGTATTCTTATTCAACGCACGGTAATCAATACACATGCGCCATGAGCCATCCTTCTTCTGCACTAGGAGCACTGGGGAGCAAAAGGGTGAAGAACTAGGCTGAATCAGCCCCTTCTCTAATAACTCCTCAACCTGGCCCATAATCTCTTTCTGCTGCGCTGCACTAACCCTGTAGGGAGGTCTATTTGGTGGGCTACACCCTGGCACCAAATCTATCCGATGGTCCTCAGGTCTCTCTGGCGGCAATTGCGACGGTAATGAATGAGAAAAACAGTCACTAAACTTTTGCAAAAATGCTGACCTTTCTTTATCTAACACAGATAAATTTGACTGATCCCTATCTGAGACATCACGTGCAAAAATCAAGTACACAGAAAGATGATTCTTTATTACAGAAGTGATAGCAGAAGCAGATACAATAGGGACTGACTCTCCTTTAAGCTTTACATCCAAGATGTGAGTTTTGCCCCTATGCTGTACAGTGATCTTTTTGTTGTAGGCATCCAAGACTCCATGCACTCGGAACATCCACGGGATCCCCAACAAGGCGTCACAACCTTCCAGCGGCATGATGTAAAACTCTTCAGTGTCCACATATGACTGAATATGCAGACGCAGTTTTCCAATGATGGGAGTAACACACTCTGAGTGGCCAGGACATGCCAACCCTGCCTCTGCTGTGTACCCCATCTCTTCAGCTTTGATGCCGAGCTTCATAGCTAACTCTCGTGAGATAAAGTTGGCTTTGGCACCTGGATCAAAGAAGATGAGTGCCGTCTGATCCCTAACTTTACCCCATGCCCTGCATAACTCACTGGCATCTGTGCTGGGCCTGTCACCCACCATGTCTGGCACTAAACCTGCCGTGGGTTTAGGCTTCTTGCCTTTCTGGTCTTCTTTATCCTCTGAGTCAGCTGGCCTTTTCCTTTGTGGACAATGGATAGAAATATGACCAGGCTGCTCGCATATAAAGCATTTGTTCTCAGCCATTAGGACCTTCTTTTCCTCGAGCGACTTGCGCACAAAAGGCTTCCTTTTCTGTTTCTTTGCCTGCGCTCCAGAAGTCCCAGCTGAATCCTTATCTTTGGTGGCCTGTTCTGACCCCTGTGACGCATCAGGTGTAACAAACTTGGACACTCCAAGTCAAGAATCAACCGCGACAGCACCAAATAACCACTTCAAAACAATTCACAGATCACAATAGATTTGCACTGGCCCGGCGGAGTTCCGTGCCTAGAGATATTGGCCCCAAAGACTGGCGCCCCTTTCGGTATTTCTTTTTGTATTAATCAATCATCAAAGTACAAGAGAGCGGTTAGGGTTTCACTCTCAGACTCTGCGTCCAGATGCTCTGAGAAGTGAGGCCCTCACCCCTAATTTAAAGGTTACAAGGGATGCCCAAAAGCTTTTAAAATCAAAAGCATCAGTTCTCTCTCTCTCTTAGAGAGTCTTTTCTCTTTTTTTTTATAAAAAAAAAAGCAAAAGCAAAATTCGCGTCGCTTATCATTTTCCAAAAAAAAAAAATAATAATAATTTAATAATCCGCCTCCGCGATTTCCGGAATTTAGGGTTTTTGGCAAAAATTAGGGTTTGCAGGAATTTTAGGGTTTCTGGCAGAAATTAGGGTTTCTGCTGTCCGCCACGTCATCACTTTGTGACATACCCCCCTCTTGAAAGCATTGTAATCGATCGCGATTACGCCTGCAAAACCGACAAAAGCCATAAACCGTCTTAGCAGACACTGACTGTTAGTACCTACGTACTAGGAACACACATCTAGCACATGTACAAAATCGACAGTCACATCACACGACATCACAGGACATCACCAGACATCACAGGACATCACATGACATTCAACATTCATTCGGATCTTAGACCATGATTTATCGGCAATGTAGCTAGCAATCACATCTAGGTCCAATCGGGACCTCATCGATGTCCGATTGACTAACCCCTATTGCAACCATGTCTATTCGAGATCAATCAGACCAAAATGCTGAAGTCATTTCGGCTATCAGTTCCTGCACTCACAAGAAGTCAAGAACAAATCAGTATCATAATCAGGAATTCCATTTCATAAAGTCATCCAGCAGAATACTGTCAGCTCTCAGTATCCCTGAAGCTCAAAGAGACATCAGTGACTTTAGTATCAAAATCGAGGCATCTGTTGACAAAGGAGTGGAGCGACTCCCCTCTTGTGCATCCCACTGCACCAGATCTTCGGCCAAGCTGAGTTTCTGGGTTCCGTTTGGAGTAGACTATGCTAAACCAAAACATCGAGGTAAAGTTTCACAATCCGAGGAGTATCTGCTAGGTCCTCCTCCTCCATCCACTTCGCATCAAATGCAGGAAAGTTCTTGAACTTAACCAAGAACCGCCTTCGGACTTTACCTTTCTTCGTATCATTATGTGCCAAAATCTGTTCAGGAACAAGGATCTCCTCGTTTTCTTCCACTTCGGGTTGCTCATCAGGCTCCCCATCATCAGGCACATCACCCTTAACAGGGTTCAAGAGACTCACATGCAATGCATTATGAATCCTCCAAGTATCTGGCAGGTCCAATCGGAAGGAGACATCATTTATCTTGTCAGTAATCTGGAAAGGTCCGT
This sequence comes from Adiantum capillus-veneris, assembly GCF_014529385.1. NCBI lineage: Eukaryota > Viridiplantae > Streptophyta > Polypodiopsida > Polypodiales > Pteridaceae > Adiantum > Adiantum capillus-veneris. The sequence continues at coordinate 100,479,713 of NC_140951.1, forward strand.
AGTATCACATACTAAGCTTTGGAAAAAGCCTCTCCTTTCCCTTTTTTTTTTCTTAGGCGTGCCTTCTCAAAAGTAAGAGCACCCAATCATCCTCCTTCAGTTTCCAGTCGCGACGATGGTGATCCGCTGCCTTTTTCTGTCGTTCTTGAGACTTCTGTAAAGTCTCGTGAACCTTGGCAAAAGCCGTATCCAAATCTCGCGAATATTCATCCGCTTCAAATTTCTAATCTTTCGTGCTCAGGAAGGATGGAACCTTCGCAGCAGTTTCAACAATCTCTCATGGCGTCTTTCCCGTCGAAGAGTGTATCGTGTTATTGTAGGCAAATTCCACCAAAGGTAAGTTCTTTTCCCATTGAGTCTTCTGATGCGAGATACAAGACTTCAATAAATCTGAAATCACTGAATTGGCAATCTCAAATTGCCCGTCAGTCTGCAAGTGGAACGATGACGAGAACTGCAACCGCGTCCCAATGTTCTCCCAAATTGCCTTCCAAAACAAACTCATAAATCTGGGGTCTCTGTCGGAGACAATCGTCTCAGGCGTGCCATGTAATCGGAAAATCATCGTGATCATTCTGTATTCTCGGGAGATAAAAAAAAATGAAATCCATTTCAATATTTTCCCAGGGGCGGGTGGGTGGGTATGGGTAAAGGCTGTAACAATCCCTGTGCCTTATGCCTGTCAAACTTGACCTTCTAGCATACCAAGCAACTGCGCACAAACTCTTCCAGATCCTTCTTCAGTCTCCGCCAAAAGAAATCTCTCTCTACCCCTTTCATGGTGGTAGCAATGCTGCGGTGACCCGTAAAAGGTGGACAGTGGCAATCAGTCATAACCTTTTCCCTCAACGGCTGTGTAACGCACAACATAGTCTTTTTCATCAAGTAGCCTTCTCGAAGGGAGTATCCAGCTACTGTCTCCCCATCCCGTATCCGTGTGAAAATATCTGCAAAATCTGTATCTGTGGCACACTGATCGACCATATCCTCGAAGCTCCTATGATGTATCGCGGAAATAGCCAGAACCAACGGTTTCCGAGACAAAGCATCTGCCACCACATTCTTCTGTCCCTGCACATGGACAATCTGGAAGTGAAACTGTGACAAGATGTTCGCCCACCGCATCTGCTTTTCCGAAAGCTTCTTCTGTGACAAGAAGTAGCGCAAACTCTGATGGTCTGTAAAGACAATAAAATCCGCTCCGAGTAGGTAATGCCGCCACTGAGTAAGAGCATGGATAACCGCCAAAAGCTCTTTCTCATAAATCTGTGCTGTCATCTCCGGCCTAGAGAACAAACGGCTCTCGTAAGCTATGACATGGCCTTCTTGCATCAAGACCGCACCCAGACTACGACCACAAGCATCACAATATACTTCGAATGACTTCTGCAAGTCCGGCAAAGTCAAAATAGGTCCCGTAGTCAATTTCTCTTTCAATGTCTGAAAGGCAGTCACCTCTGTGGGTCCCCACGAAAAAGGTACTCCTTTCTGTGTCAAGATATGCAAAGGGGAAGCAACCTCTGCAAACTTTCGTATGAACCGCCTGTAGTATGAACATAGTCCCAAGAAGCTTCTAACTTCATGGACATTCCTCAAATCGGGCCAATCACGGATAGTCTCTATCTTGGCCGGGTCCATTTGCACTCCTGTTGTGTTGCTGACACAATGTGTCCCAAAAAGTGTATCCATGGTAGGAAAAAAATTCACTTTTCTTTGCATTAATCACTAGCGTGTGATCTCGTAATGCCTAAAAGACTTGAAGCAGATGATCTCTGTGTTCTGCCTCATTCTTGGAGAAAACAATGATGTCGTCAAAGAAAGTGCCAACAAATAGCCTGTACTCTCGAAAAATCCTGTCCATCATCCGGTTAAATGTCGCAGGAGCATTGGTTAAGCCAAAAGGCATCACCAAAAACTCAAATAACCCAAAAGTCGTCCGAAAAGCTGTCTTGTAGACATCTCCTGGCGCTATCCTGATCTGATAATATCCACTCTTCAAGTCAATCCTGCTAAAGCACGAGGATCCCTGTAACCTGTCGAGTATATCATCGATCCTAGGAATCGGAAATCTGTTCTTGATGGTGATTTCGTTGAGAGTGCTATAATCGATGCACATTCTCCAAGATCTGTCTTTCTTCAAAATCAACAACACTGGAGAGCAATACGGTGAAGTACTAAGCTGGACAAGACCCTTTTCCAAGAGGTCTTTCACTGAGTTCATAATCTTTTCATTCTGTACTCGGCTCACACAATAAGGTGGCCGATTCGGTGGTGTGCTTCCAGATATCAGATCAATGGTATGATCTTCAGGCCCTCTCAAAAGCAATCGGCATGAGCGTGGAGAAAAAAAACCTTGGCGTTCTTTTCTTCAGGTCAAAACATATTCAACTTTTATCCATGGTTCAGTTCTCCCAAAAGAATGAGTAAGAAAACTGAAGTTCATCAAGTACAATCTCTAAGCCCTTCATTTATCAAAGTCGCTTTCTCGGCCCAGTAGTCAACCACGGCGTAGTTCTTGTGGTACCAAGGGATCCCGAGTAGAACGTCACTCACGTGCCCTGAACACCCCTGTCATTGCAAACGAAGTTTGCCAATGCTCGGTGTAATGGCAACATCCCATCCGGGTGCCAGTCGAACTACCTCCGCCAGTGGCGTCAGTCTGTCGGGCGCAGTTCCAAATCGAGCCGCCAATTCCAAGTGAAAAGAAGTTGGCCTTGGCTCCTTCAAAAGAGCTTCTTGATCCTTCACTTTGCCCCAAAAAAAAACGGCAAAGTTTGTACTTTCATTCATTTGATTCGGTGTAAGTCCCACGCCATGTGGTACCAGTTCTGCTTTTCTATCTGCCTTTTCTGCCACATTCCTCAGCTGCTGTCGAACTCTCAGAACTGTCGTCGTCTTTATCATTCTGTTCTTTCTGTGCCTTATCAGGGCACTTTGCGGAAATATGTCCATGTTTCCCGCATCCAAAGCACTTCCCCTCTCTGATGAAGCGAGCTCTCTCCTCAGGAGTAAGCTTGGGTCGTGCATCCTTTTTTTTTCTCTGGGTTGCTCTTTTTCATTCTACTTTCATTCCCAGAAGTCTGTTTGGCTTGTTGTGTCATGGCCTCATCTGTGGGGTAGGTCAGACTGCCAGAGTGAATGGCAAAGCCCCGCTTCGCATGACTCATCAACTCTTGAATAGAAGCTGACTTCTGTTCCAAGCAGTGATCTCGGATCTCTGTAGGTAGACCCAAGGTAAACCGCTCAATTTGTTCTCTGAACGAGATCTTCTTGAATGAAGAGGCGGGTAGAAAAGAGCTCCAGAATCTTTCACAATAAGAATTCACTGTATCGCTCTTGGTCATCCGGAGATGGTTCCAAGCAGCTCGTATATCTCGCTCAAACTCTTGAGTCAACCAAGAAGAAATAAAAAGCCTCTTGAATTTCAGCCATGTAACTGGCACAGTCTTGCTTAATAGAAGCGTGGACCACCAAGTACGAGCATTCCCCTCAGAGTAAGAGGCAGCTCTCCGAATCTTGGAGTGCTCTGAATAGCGTCCTCCCGCGAAAGCGATGTCAAACTGCTGTATAAGAGACAAAGCCTTCGAAGCATCTGAGTATCCTGAAAAGTATCAAACTTGATCGAGTGGCCACCTTCCTTAAACTCTCGGACTTTCTTGCTGTTATCTTCGAGAAAGTCATACTGGTTGGCTTTGTAAAAATTCTTCTTGTTCGCATAAAACTTTCCGTCATCGGAATCTGAGCTGTCTGTAGACGAGTCCTCAATAGAACTGTCAGTCTCTGGGCGAGATGTAGCCTTCTTTGCCTTTTTCTTGCCCGTTCCGAAGCTTTGTGTCTTGCTTCGCTTTTTGCTTTTTTTCTGTCTTCTTCGCTCTAATCCGAGGAGCTAGAAGAACTGTCAGAAGAAGAAGAAGAAGAACTGGGTACTCCTTCAAATCGAACACGCTTCTTCCGTTTCTTTGCTTTGTCGAATGTCGATTGACGACCCAAATATCCCGGGAAGTCAGTACCTTTGTTCTGCTTTTGGCCGTGCTTTTTGCCGTGCTTTTTGCCTTTCTTTTGCACGTCGAAAAGCTGAGCAATCCGTGCATCAACCACGTTCTCCAGTTCCTTCTCCGTATATTTCTTGGAGGTAGAAGGTTTCTTGAGAGCGGGTTTCGGGAGTGGTGTTGTGGTTCTCTGCCACTCCATCTGTACCTCTTTCAAAGAGGTCTGGTTCATATATTTTACCATCTTCGGGTCCTTGGCAAAATTGAGCATCATCTTTGTTGCATCGCCAATCAATTGACGACGCTCCATCTCTGTTTGCTCCGCCTGAGTAGGCCGAGGCGGGCCATACTCTCTGTCTGAATCTTCGTTGTGATCCCAGCCCGCATCTCCAGATGCAGAGGGAGTCGACTGATCATTGCCTGAAGCCATAGGTGCCGCGGAAAAAAAAATTCGGGGATCGGATTTCCCGTAGAAGAGAAATCGGCCGTGCTCTGATACCACTGTAACAAACTTGGACACTCCAAGTCAAGAATCAACCGCGACAGCACCAAATAACCACTTAAAAACAATTCACAGATCACAATAGATTTGCACTGGCCCGGCGGAGTTCCGTGCCTAGAGATATTGGCCCCAAAGACTGGCGCCCCTTTCGGTATTTCTTTTTGTATTAATCAATCATCAAAGTACAAGAGAGCGGTTAGGGTTTCACTCTCAGACTCTGCGTCCAGATGCTCTGAGAAGTGAGGCCCTCACCACTAATTTAAAGGTTACAAGGGATGCCCAAAAGCAGAGCCCCAAAAGCTTTTAAAATCAAAAGCATCAGTTCTCTCTCTCTCTTAGAGAGTCTTTTCTCTTTTTTTTATTAAAAAAAAAAAGCAAAAGCAAAATTCGCGTCGCTTATCATTTTCCAAAAAAAAAATTAAAAAAAAATTTAATAATCCGCCTCCGCGATTTCCGGAATTTAGGATTTTTGGCAAAAATTAGGGTTTGCAGGAATTTTAGGGTTTCTGGCAGAAATTAGGGTTTCTGCTGTCCGCCACGTCATCACTTTGTGACATCAGGAGCCGTCTTCACAAAGGGCTTCTTCGCTGAATTTTTCTTTTGCTGCCCTCCTTTATCACTGCTCGGAAATCCACGGTCCTCTCCTTTCAACAGGGCAAGACCAGTGTTCGCAACTTCCATAAGCTGAGTAAGGGTAGCCACTCTATTCTTTGTACAGTAATCGCGAAGCCCTTTTGGCAGCCCACAACAATACTTCTCTATCTGCTCTGTCAATGGCACAAATCTGTAGGAGGTCACTGAGAGTAATGCTTTACAAAACCTCCTATTGTACTCCAGCAAGCTCTTGCATGAAGCTGCCGTAAGCTGGTGCCAATCTGTCAGGACATCGGCTTCAAATTCATTTGATAGCCAAGCAGATGCAAACATTTGCTTGAAGTAAACCCAAGTGGCGGGTGCCTGTCCTTGCATTAACAATGTCGTCCACCAGGTAAGCGCATTGTCCTTTAAGAAAGTGGCAGCTTTCCTGACCTTCGAGGCCTCTGTAAAATTCCCTCCCGCATAAGCTGTATCAAACTGCTGGAGGAAAGTGAGTGCCTTTGTCTTGTCCTCGAAACCACTGAAGGTACTGAACTTTACTGCTGCACCACCTTCTTTGTAAGCCTTCGGCTTCTCTAGTGCCCCCAAGTTGTCATACGGAATGGTCTGCAACATGGGCACTGTACTAGGCATGATCGGCACGTGTTGGCCATTCACATTTTGCGTCAGAGGTGCGATATCTGGCTGCTGTCCAGAAAAACCAGCCATGCCAAAATGACCCTGTGGCACCCCAAACTGGCCCTGGTTGCCGTGGAAACCTTGCTGCATGCCGATAGTACCATACATGGGGTTTGGCATGATGCCTTGCATACCCCCAAACACTGTTCCTGGCATGTATGGCTGACTTCCAGACGCATAACCAGCCATACTTTGGAACACTGATCCACCCCCGAAATACCCAGGATGTACCGTGGGTGGTGGAAAAACTGAGTGCATAGCCTGGTATCCAGCTCCCTGTCCATTCAAGACAGCATGCTGGCTCTGAAAGGTGGCGGGCTGAACTGGCATAACCTGTGGAATAGGCGTTCTAGCCACCTGTTCAAGCACGGGAGGAATCTGCTTTGGAGCCCCCGACTCCGCAACATGCGAGTGTTCCCTTTCCTCCTGCGCCTCATGAAGTACCTGGGCTTGAGCTTCAACAAGCTCCGTACGTGGCGTAGGTTGCCTATTTTGATGTTGCACTGGTGGCGCTTGCAAGAATTCCATAAACCTCGGATTCTGCACCAGCTGCGAAAAGACATTCACCGCGGCAACTAACTGAGTCTTAAACGCATCATCCTCAAGTTGCCCTGTCATAAAGCCCTGTACTACTGGAGGGACATTGACGTTGACAGGAGGTACAGACTGACGTGGCCGTGAGCTCTCGCCAATCTCAAAAACCATAGGAATCTCCTGCCTGTCCTTTGGAGAGGAACCCTCTTCCATAATTCCCTTCCCCTTGTCGGTCATAGTGTAATACCCTCGTTCTTGCAATGTGTGTCTTTACCCTGAACAATCCAGGATCACTCTTTGAGGAAAAAGTGATTGATATCCCGGCAGTGGAACCATGCAACCGGCCCATAGGGCGGTAGGCGTTGGCTTTCACCCGAAATTCTTTACTTTATACACACACACAGAGCACTTTGCAAAGAGAACCTGTAATGGGAATTAACACTTAATCACACACACAGCTCGGAAGCTAGAATGCTCCGAGCAGACGCCGACAACCTGTAGGCCCCAAAATTGGCGCCCCTTTCGGTATTTCTTTATTCTTTAGGAGGGTAAATTACAAGGTAAGGTCCTGGGAATCCTTCACGTGTATCCACCTAGATACCATTTGATTTGGCCAAATTTCGGCAACATAACAGCCCCAAAACTTGCGCGAAACCCATTCCCCTGCTGGAACTCGCTTGCACTGTCGTATACCCTCTGATTCCTGTCCAAAAACAGTAAATTCAGCACGCTGTATTTACTGGTTTTTGCCCTGTTTTCAGCCCCAAACAGTCCCCTAACTGTCCTTTGCCAGTGGGGCACGATTCCCAATGATCCTGGCGTCCGTATGGCTGAAAAACAATCAAATTACAGCGCATACACAGCGCTGATTTTGCACCTGTACGGTGAGGTTATGACCCTCACCAATGCCTGCTTTGGAGCAGCAGTTAGCTACCCCTGTTCCTGCTCAAGGAGGCTCTTGCCTCAGCACAAAAGCATGAACCCACACAACTGTACATCAGTCAAATGAGTAGCCCTCTTGTGGGGCATCACATAACTGCACGTAGGGGAGAAAGAGAGCAGTATGTAGCGTGCGGGGCATCACTCCCGTCACCATACTGTGCATAGAGGGCAAGGTAAGCATTCCATAGCTTCTGTACCTGTTGCAATCCGCCTGTGGCTGAAAATGGCGCCCCCTTTGTTGATATGCAGTTCGTTTTTGCCTCCCAGAGTAGCAGAATCGCTCACAAGCTGACACGTCGCCCACTTTCCGAGTTTGGGCTTTCCCTGCTAAAAATATCTCAACTGGTGCGTCAGTTGACTTCGCGGCAGAGTTGTAAAGTGTTCCCCTAGTCATACCGAAGGTAATGACGCGAACACATTTCGTGGCCCAAAATAGCAGTTCCCTAAATTTTAGGAGATGCTTCCGTTGGGCTCCCACTGGTCTTCTGACCATCTATCCTCATTGGGACCGCATCCAAAAATGCAATGTGGCCCAACTGTCGGATACTTTTTGTTGGTAGTCCCACCTTGACTTTACGCCTTAATTGAGTTCACTTCCTAGTATCCACCAACTTGCTAAGTGCGACGGGGGGACCTATATGATCTTGCTCTGAGCCTAGACATCCTCTTACCATACGAATTCCAGTGCCGACCCCTTCCCGTCTGCGGGTGAATCTACCGTTCACATTGGCCATACAATGTCCGACCGTTTGCTACTTCAAAAAGAGGGTCTTAAACAAATAAAATAAACCCCATTGGAAAGAAACCAACAACCAAGGTTAACAGTTGCCACATCTCTGTGACATGGTTAATAACTGCCACGTCCTCGTGACACTCTCCGTCACATTCCCCACAACTGGTATCAGAGCGAATGGCGATGACGGAGAGCATGGCAACGTCGAGAGCTTCAAGGCAATAGCTTGCTTGCTTGTGACGGTGGAGAGATCAAGTAAGCTCGGGATCTGCGTGAGAACACAATGAGTGCTTGTGAGCTCAGCTGAGAGTGATGTATACTCTTGTTGAAGTTCAGAAGAGAGTGTGGCAGCAGACAGTGTGTAGGTGAAGTTGCCCTAAAACTGTGTATGCGCAGCAGCCCGTTTTTACAGATCTGTTTTCGTCTGTTAAAACATGTCCATTCAGGCCAACTCCCGCCCTTCTTACTCGATTTTCTGTGATCTACAACTTTGCAGAAGAAACTTTCTGCAAATTCCTCACCGTTTTTCTGTTATTCAGCTCGGACTGACTGTATGCAGAAAATTACAGATTTTCTGTTTTGCGCAATGTGCGAGTATAATGCACTTTTGGAAGTGCGAGGAGTGCTCAAAGAACCTGAAGGTGCAATTTCAGCTTATGCAGAGCTTGAAGGTTGAGGTATTTGGTAGATTCGGCTAAAGTAAAAGCAAGTAGTACGTTTGCCATGGTTTTGGCTTATGTATGCAGATCGCAGATTTGTGCATGAGACGGTTTGTTTCGGATAGGTGTATGCACTTCGGATTGACCCACAAGCTGTTTTGCTTTCTCTTCATGGATTTTGGAGAGGTTTTTGAGTCAGTTTGACTTAATGTATGATAAGCTGTGGATGAGAGATTTTGATCTCTGTTCATGTGCATAGTCGAGTTGGCTTTACAATTGCTTTTATGCGGTTTTGTGTTGCCGGTTTTATGGCCGAGATTCTTTGAGATTTTGCTCAAGTTACATGGAAAACTCTGCCAGATTTTTTCCAGATTCTCGCCATGTTTGGTGCGCACTTGTAGTTTACTCTCTGATGGTATAGTGGTCGAGCATTACTCCCACTTTGATAGTGATCGAGTGTTTACTCTCACTTTGACAGGTTTTGTCAGATCGGACACAGATTGGTGTCTTGTACCCACTCTCGCAGGAATGAAGATTGCATATGCTCATGTGGCTATAGACAAATAGTCACACAGGTTCCATGTACGTTTTTGGTTGTTGAGACTTGCATCATTGTGACGATTGCAGAGCACAGTGTGATTACACTGTGTGGGAGATTTTATGCGTTGATGCACTTGAGCACTACGAGTACTGGTGAGCTCTTTTGAGAGCGTTTTCTTCATGCAGGTAGCCACCTTCGATCCAGGTTTGGTGCACTTCTTTTTGACATTGGTTTATGCATTTGTCCTTGTACATGTTGTAGAGCGATAGCTTTTTGCCATTGATTTGGTTGTAGTGGTCGAGTGTTCTCCCACTTTGTTTGCCAATTTGGCATGATTTATGGTTGAGATTGAGCTTGAGTTTTTGTTCAATTTACAAGGGAGACTCTGCCAGTTTTCTCCTAGGTTTTCTTGCCATAGTTTTGGTTCTTGACATCCAGTTAGCAAACATGTGTGACAGTTTAGAGTCGACGGTTATGACTCGAGAGAGACGACGGTCTCGCAGTTGCCGATACATGCGTTGTTGGCATTGTGGTCACACAAGGCACATTAGACGTCGTTGTTTCAGACGTATGAGACAGCAGCGGAGATGTATGCGAGATGCAGATCAGCAGGTTTTGACACATGCTAGAGCGGTGGCTTCTTATGCCAGTGACGGTGTTGTCATGTTTCCCTTTAGCGTCCCTCCTCCGTACATGTCTTTGAGAGCTGACACTTCCCCGTATTGGTTGCTAGATGAGGATGCAGTTTTTCACGTCACGCCACACCGTGAGTGGTTTAGCAGTTTCTCTAGTGACAGTTTTGGTAGTGTACACTTGGCCGATGGTTCCGCGTTTGACATAGCAAGTGCAGGAGATGTTTGTTTGTCATTGCCTAGTGGTGCATCATATACGCTACGGCATGTGCGCTACATTCCTCAACTGAGACAGCTTGATCTCAGTGAGACAGTTAGCAGATTGTGGGTGTCAGATAGTGCTTAGAGAGCACTATTTTCAAATGCATTGCGGTTTATTAGTGATTGCCAGAGGAGCCCGCAGTGGCTTGGCATATCCTATGCATGTATCCGAGGTTTGAGACGGCATAGTCTCCTTCGCGGGTGAGCTCCACCATGCTCACGAGACAGAGCATTTAGTTGTGCAGAACATGCTAGTAGACTCTGTAGAGACAGAGATAGAGCGGCAGTGCTCTAGTGAGACACAACACGTATCATCGGCATTTGTGAAGGTAGAGGTAGAGCAGATCTACTCCCTAGTGACCAAGACAGAGATGACAGACATGGAGTTCTTTGATATTCTCATGTTAGAGGCTGATGAGTTGGTTCTAGGACACACAGTTCCACCTACGGATAAGAGGGACATAGCCATCCTCGTGTTGGCATTGACACATCCATACGTGAGTAGTAGTCCTGATGGTGTAGAGATTGCACATAGCGCAGAGGAGGCAGGTACAGCCAGGTTTGCACAGATTTCATAAGCATTCGGGCGTCTCATGTACGACCTTCTAGTGTCGAGGCCCGACCTAGCAGCTGCAGTGGGAGCATTTGCAGCAGGGATTGTCAGTCGAAAGTTCAATGACACTAGCATGATGCATAGTGGAGTTTTGCAGACCATATAGAGTAGTCTGTGAGAATTACATGCTCGCCTATCCCAAGAGCCAATACAACTGCATGTAGATCGACTGAGCGAGCCAGTGGGCATAGGTTGAAAGAGACTCTCACCTGTTTTGTACATATTAGTAGTTTAGCTAGTAGGTTCCACTTATCGGCACATTCGCCTTTAAGTGGGAGGTTGTTGGGGTAAAGGCGGTGTGCCTTGCCCAACCGCCCAAGTTATGGACACCCGCCCACTGACACTCTTATTCTTGTACATAATACCAAGAATAAGGAGTAGCTCAAATTGAGCTATACTCCACCCACACACTCTGTACTCTTCTTCTCCTCTCCGTTCCTCTCTTGCACTCTTCGTCGCATTCCCCACAATTTGGAGCTCATTGGTACGAGGTGGTACTTTGTTGTGTATGCGGAATTGGTGGCTGGGGTCAGCAATGACAAAGTTTTTATGTGCCTAAGTGATGGTGGTTTGCCGATCATCGGTCGAAAGTCAAAGGCAATCGTGGTGGTGATCGTGGGGTTTTAAGGGCAAGCTCTCCTCACTGCGATGAATTCAGTATTGGAGCCTTGATGTCTAGGCATGATCATATATATACCTAGATGAATCCAGGAGAAGCCCAAATTCACCCTTGAAGGAAAGTGCAAGATATAGACCCATGGTTGTCACCCACAAGACAATATAACCATCAGCTCCATCATGCATAGTATTGACTAAATACCACGACATCCCCACTAACGTCGTCAGTGCCCAATAGTGGGTGTAGAACTAGGTACTAACATATGCTCCCCAACACAACACACACCACACACACACACATGAGCATACATCAACACAAAGTTCAGCGTACTGAGTTTTTGTCATGACTCCGGAGATCAAGGGCAGACTCAGCCATAATGAAGCCTAGCACTAAAAGAAGCATGAAATCGAAAAAATTAGCACAAAAATGAGGTAGTTGATAGGACATACGCACCACAAAAGATGGAAATAATTAGCACAATATCAACTGATCAATCCATCGGATCATGTTTCAATATGTAGAGCTTGACAAGGTCGGCCATTGCATTGCTTCTTGTGGGAAAAAGACCTAAGCCAAGGGGAGTTCAAAAAAAGAATTCTTTTGAAGTGTGGCTATCCATGGCGAGTTGCAGGCAAAAAAAAAGTACGCCAGGTGTGTGGAGGGGAGGAGATATTGAAAAAAGGCATCAAAGGGCTTGTGTTAGAAAGGTGGAGCTCCAGCTCAGAGGAGGTTGGGCAGTCGGGGGTTGGTAAGGACCGCCAAGGGCCATGGCTGCAGGAAAGTGGATGCCACAGAGGGGGCTGACGTTAAGGGGGCCGCCATCTGGAGCGCATGCATGAGACATATTCTGCGGGCTTCAACAAGCCCATTTCCAGCTTCCTCTTTGCTTTCCTGGTCTTTACCTTTGCCAAGTAGACCATTTGAGCATAGTTTTCTGCACCATCAAATTTGATCTTCTCCTTAATTGTTGGATGCAAGCAAGCTAGAAACCACTCTTGTTTAAAAAGATCTCCATTCCGTATGCATGTGGCAACAACTCCCAAATAGACTCAAACTTTTTAAAAAACAAATCAAAATCTTCACTTACATCCTATTTGAAGATGCTCAATTGTGCATCCCATGCCCTTGGAGAAACCCACTTCTAAAAAGCTTCAACAAACCACTTTCGAACTTCCTGTAGGGATCGTCAATCCGCAAACTTCAATCTTTCAAACCAAGCTTTAGCTTGTCCTTGTAGCACTAATGGTAGCGCCTTCAATTTTGCATCATCTTCATAGATTCTCATCTACAATAGGTAGAGCTCTAGATCAGAAAACCAATCTGCAGCCTCTTCCTCTCTAGCAAGAACTGTTTTGATGCCAGGCATCATCTTCAAGTTTTAGAACTGCAGTGCAAAACAATCAGTGTTATCCTCAATGGGGGCACCACTAATGGAAAGGGGTAATAAACAATAAACCCAGAACACAGTAAGAAGCCTCTATATAGCTGAGGATAACTCTGACACCCCTCTCCCCTTTGAGAACCACTTTGATGCAACACAACCAACTCAAGAGCAATGGTTCAGACACTACTCACACACACATATACCCAATTTTTGAACACCGGATTCATATTCTAGGCCCCTTTGACATCATCACAACCTTCACCCTTGATTCGGTTCTCTCTCTCTCTCTCTCTCTCTCTCTCTCTCTCTCTCTCTCTCTCTCACACACACACACACACATTGCTCACACAATCTCGCTCTCCCTCTCTCTCTGCACTCACTCACACAAAGTCCGGTGCCAACTTTACCACGGATGCACTGCACAAGACAAGAAGTCGACAAGGATAGTGTCCAGCCAAACAAAAAACATAAATCCACTATGTATCACACACAAAAAACCCCAATACAATGATGGCAATGTTTTGGATCATCCCCTCTTTGTTAGCAGCCGGCCATAGACGACCCTTGGTGGCCACACCTTGTGCTCCCCTCCTCTCTAACACATCCCTGCTTTCATGATCTTGGCTGCACTTTGACATGTTTTTTTAATCTCTGCAGGTAGCACCCCCAACAGCCCTCTGCCCTGAGCTTTCTTTGACTACCTTGCCCCTTACCCTTGGAAGCCTATACTCCTCCTTATACAATCCCGGGCCGACTCTTCCTCCCTTTTCTGTAATGATGCCTGCGACCCTCTCTGGTAGCCCTTCTCAGTCCTCCTCAAGTAGTGCCCTTGTCTTCTCTGCAGAAAAGCACCTGCTTCAACTTCAAGTGGCCTGGATGGCCCGACCTTTCATGCTTACCATCTACAGCCCTCTTCTCTAATCTGTAGCCGCTCCCTTGACCTCTCACCCTCACTGGTCTTCTCACAAATGGCACCGTCTTCTCTTATCTGACGGTGGCCCCTCCTATCATCTCAAGCTCTTGCTTTTGCACCTGACGGGCTGCGCACCCTCTGAGGTGACGCTCTTCGTGTAGTCGACCCCTTGCGCCCCCTGCAAATGCCGCCCCCTCTTTTTCATACCTTGGTTGCTAACTTGCTATATTCTCCTGCTAGTACCCCTTTCCGCCCCAACCACCTCCCCCTTCCCCCTCCCCCTCCCCCTCCCCATTTAGTATGTTTTTCCACGTTTTAAGACCGTTTTTTCTTCACTCAATCCACCCATGTAGACTCCCACTTTTTTGTTTAGACAAGTGCTCTTATGAGAAGGGTTTTGGGTCGCGGTCGACGATCGGATTGATAACAGCCTTGCATCCCATAGCTAATCTACTCATGTGTAAACATCAAGGCTCCTATACTAACAATGGAAGAGTCCACCAACCCCGATCGTGGCATTCCGATGAGGAGAGCTCGCTAAAAACTTACGATTGTCATGATCCCCTTTGATATTGAGCTTAGCCATGCACCTTCTCTCAAACACATAAAGCCTTTGAATTTGCTGACCTTGATGATTTATTTGGCATACACATTGCAACATCATTGCCCCCAATGATTACCTAGCCGCAACCTGCTAAGCTCCAATTTTGTTTTGGCATAAATCCCTCTTGAGAACTTCAAATACAAAGTTGTAAAAACCACCTCATAGAGAACATCAAAGGTGATTTTTTAAAAAAGCTAAGATTTCTCACCACTAATGCTTGAAAGCCCAGTTAGTCCGACAGAGTACCCCATTTTGCATACACATCACATTGGCACCTATCATTATCTGCACCTAGCATGTGCTCAAGCATACCGCTATCATCTTCTTGAATTTCATTCTCATGTTGCTGCCACTTCCATGGGTCAACAGAGCTTGGATGCACCATCATTGCCCACCCCTTTGTTGAGCATTTATGCTCAACCAAAGCATTATTTAGATACTATTCAACTGCAAAAGAAAAGTAAACTGTAGTATGTACATAGGTAGCATAGAGATATAGAAAGAGAACTCCTTCAGGTATACAACCCCCCCCGGATCAAATGGAAAGCCTTGAGCTCTCTCATGCATATTGTAAACTCAACCTAGATCAAATTGACGACACTCACCGTAGTCATCTGTCTGTAAAACATATGTGTTCAATCTTTCATTTGTAAACCCAAAAACAAACCTCTCTTAGAGATTTGCATAGTAAAGACCTTCAATCTGTATCCACAGGCATTTCTCATACACAAAATAAACCTGTACACCCTGTGAAGCTCTTGAATCATATGTAATCATCCCCTCACCTGCGAGAGAAGTCTCCATAGCATAGTTTTCTTCAAGAAAGCCTTGCAAATGGCATAGAGCTTCATGCAAAGCTACCTCCAACAGCAAGTCCATCAAAAGCATAGCACCTACCTTTGGTAATCCATCTTCCATGACGCATCTTGCATAATCAAGCCTACCTTTTTTTCAAGAATACCCTCTGTTGTAGGTCCTTCAAATGGCACACATTCTCTACTTGACTTGCCATGCCAGTCTTTGTCCATCATAGCCTCGGATGCTATATCTTCACCCTCTTCATGTGAGAGAAAGCTAGATTGCTCGATCGCCAAATATTGAGCACCAACATTTTCTTCCTTCTTTGCAAAGACTTCTTCTACTACCATATCATCTGCTAAGAAAGAATTTAAGTCAACTATTACCTTGTCCTCTGGTAGGTCGATATCATTCGAATCCTACAACGTAGGGCTAGCTATCTCCTCTTCAATCCATGTCGCTTGGGCTTCACCACCTCACTCTGCAAAGCTTGGTGTCGGTGTCCCTTCATCACAATAAGCCATCACCTCTCTAATACCTTGAAACTCTTCAAGATGATTTGTAGGGCAAGGTTGCCCAACCCCCTTGCTATCTTCTACCTGCAGTTCTTTGACCATCTGTTTGTATATATCTTGAAATTGATCAAGTAAGCTTTGATCCATGCCTTCATCTGATTCTTCATGCGTACACCCTTTGGCCAAGATCGCATCCTTGCTAACAAGGTTAATGGATTCGTGTATAGCAGCATACCAAGTTGGAGGCACGAATTGAAAAGGAGGACAAAAATGGCTTACCAATGGTGAAGCAACTACCTCTTTGATGCTTGAAATCTCCTTTGGCTTTAAGGTATGATGCACCTCCATTGTCAAGCTATACCCATAATCTACAGGCTTCAACAGTCCCATTTTTAGCTTCCTCTTTACTTTCCTGCTCTTTACCTTTATCAGGATCTACTCCCTTGAGATCCTTGTAAGACCATGCAAAAACATCCCTATATTCGTTCACGGTTTTGATGAGAATTTCTTCTTTCTCTAGAGACAAATCCGTTGCTATATAAGCTAGTTTTGGTTCCTCCCCAAGTTTAGCTAGGTCTATTTTCTTAGCATTCTCAAATTCCTTATATTTGCCTTTTCTTTTTGTTTTGGTCGATGGTTCTTTTTTGTTTTTGTCTATTTCCTTCCGAATTCTTTGTCTCTTTTGAGGTTGGTGTTTCATTTCTTTTTTTGTTTCCAAGATGTGGTATATACATTTGATTTTATCTTTGATGTAGTCATCAACATTAACCATCATCAAAAATTGTGTTTTTTCCTTGACATGGGGCATAAGCTTCCCTTGTTGACGTTTGGTTTCTCTTTTTCTTCGGTGTCTCTCTTGTCGTCATCTGCGTTCATTGAAAAATTCAAAGAATTTTTCCTCTCCTCCGCGTAACAAAACTTTTGCTCTTATGTGTTCCTTTTCTGAATCTAATTCCTTAGTAATAAGAGTCGCCTCCTCTAATTGGTGTGTTGCATCGTAGTAATGATAAAAGAAGACTTGTTGTTCCTTAAGCGGCATGATTGACACCATTTGGATAGGAACAATGTCATATCCCTCTTCATCGTAAATTGGGTTGGTGTGGACTCATTGACACATACATCCATGGCAGCCAATATTTGAGTCCATTCAAATGGCTCAAGGAATGGTTCAGGTACATAGTCCATATCATTTACGTCATGATCTAATATGCAATCTTCTCGTTTCAAGCTTTCATTCTTTGAAGCCCCATACATCCACATAGGAGTGTCTTTATTCAACCAAGATGGCAGTTTTGTTGTTGTTGATGTTGTTGAATCAAACTCTTGAATAGGTGTCTTCAAAACATCTTTGTAAGAGTGATCCTTCAAGTTTACTCGTGTAATTGATCCAACTTTTCATGTAGAGATAGTCATTTCCCCAATCTTGGATCAACTGCATTTGTCTCATGAATGGTTTTGGGTATACCATCAAACGTGTTTCGCTTTTATGAGCTCTTCAGTGGTGGTTTAAGTGGTTTAAAAGTGGTGGAGGTAGGGGTTTATAAAGGGTGCTTCTAAGATTCTCTTAGGGTACAAATTTTTTGGGGAGGAGTGGAATTGAAGACAGGGTACCAGGTACAAGGTGGAGAGTTAAGATGATTTAGGTGTAGCTTTAAGAAAAGTGAAATTACCAAGAGTACAAATTTGGGAAATAAAGGATGAGGTAGGAATGTGATCAAGGAGCGGCTTCTTTAGGTGAGGGAGATGTGTCATTAAAAAAAGGGTTGAAAGGGGAGTGCCAAAGTATTTTGTAGATTTTGAAGAGTCCTTTTGCAAAAATCAAGCAAGGATTTTTCACCAACAATTGTGTAGCTTTCCCAATGAGCTTGCGTTTGGTCAAACAGTGGATAATCTTTTAGAGTAAAGGCTAATATCAAAAGTTCACATTTAACCTATATAATCCTTTGAAGAGGATAATTTTAGAGGAAGATAAAGGAGAGGGGGTGCGGGCAAGCGGCGCGGGGGGGGGAGGAGGGGGTGTTAGGTGGTGGGTCCAGTTCTGTTGGAAAATCCTTGCAAGCTAGTGTTTAAAACACCCAGGGAGGACCCATAAAGAGTTAAGAAACAAAGGCCATTGAGGTTTTAAAGCAACCAATGCATTAGGTGCACAAGTGCTTATTGTCAAGATTTCAAAAAAGGTATGGTGCAAGTGTTCTTTTATAGAAGGTAGGGTAAAAGGGTAAGATGAGGGATATATTGAAACGTAGGAAAGGTTTACTAAGAAAAAAGAATGAGAGGTTTGATGTCTGCTAATCAAGGGGGCTGCAAGCTATGTACTAAAATCCTGTGCAAGTTGGGGCCTCAAGTCCAACAAATAGTGGGTCTAGGGAGGTGGGATAGGGTGACATCAAGTTGACAGGCTTTAGAGATGGGATTGCTGATACAATAAGCAGGCATCATTTTTCTTGTGGCGGGTGTGAAAGGGATCTTAAAAACCATGGGGGCATTTTTTGCTAAAGCATGCGAGGGTAGAAGGAGAGCGGTGCGGTTAAGGTAGGAAACCTTGCTAAAAACCTTTTGGAGGAAGCTAGGTGGGTAGCCCTTTGCCCTAAGGCAAAGGTAGAAGAAGTTGCGGATGTAGAGGTAACCCTTTAAGGCAGATTCTTGAACAATGTACCTTTTGAGCTCTGAGATGATGTATGCCTCTTTTTGATGTGTTGGGTGCCAAGAGATCCAAGGGATATAGTTGTAGGCGTTCATGGGTTTTTGATAGCCGTGGGAATCTAAGAGGTTGGATGTAGTGAAACGGGAACCTGTAAAGAATTCAATGTCAAGGTTGCATGCATGGGTAGAAGAGATGGAGCTAGAGATCTTAATGTGATCTTGAAGGGGTTCTCCATAAGAGTTTAAAAGGGGAATGAGGGTGTTGATGGAACCCGTCCAAAGTCCAAAAGCATCATCCACATACCGTTTGAAAAAGAGAAGGTTAGGGTTGTGTAAGAGGGGGCACGTGGTTTCCAAATGGCATAGAAAGAGGCACGCACGTACCATGGCAAAGTTAGAGCCCATGGCGGTGCCCTTAATTTGTTTTCAAGATTTTCCTTTGAAAGTAATATAGTGATGAGATAGGATAAGGGAGGCAAGAGAGAGGATAAAATGAGACTTGTGTGGGTCAAAATGGTTAGTGATGGAAGCTTTGAGGGCAGCGAGGACGTGTTAATTGGGATGCTAGGGTATAAAGCTTCTACACCAAAAGTGAAGAGGAGGGTGTTGGGTGGAAGGGGGAGAGTGTCGAGGTCATTGATGAGAGTGTGAGAGCTTTATAGGTGTTGCTTATGGCCAAGGAGGATGGGTAGAGCTCAAAGTGGAGCCAAATAGAGGATTTCTCAAAGATGTAACCCTTATAAGAGCAAATAGGTTGGGAGACGATGGAAGGATTATGGATTTTGGGAATGAAGTAGATGGGACAAGTCTTGAAAGGTTTAATAAGGGGAGAAAGGATAAAGTTGCGTTCAATGGAGCGGAGACCGGAATAGCGTAGTGTGAGAGAGGAAAGGAGGGAAGCTAGAAAAGGGAAGGGAATGCTAAGGCATGGTTCATAGGTGGAGTAATCATTAAGGTGTGAGAGGGCATCATTCTCATACCATTCCATGGGTAAGATAACTACTCCCAAATTTTTGTCGACGGGTTTTATAATGATTGAGGGGTCCATAGAGAGGCTAGCTAAGGCATCAATGACAAAGTGGGGTCGCTTTGAACTAGGGAAATAGCAAGATTTCACAATGTGGCTAAAGTTAAGTCGGTTGGTATAAAAAATTTGGTTAAGAGAGGGACTTTCCAAAGGGGTTTTCCAAAGGGGGTTGTGTTCTTTAAAAGGAGAAGGAGAGGAGGGTTGAAGGTCCTTGAAGAAAAGTTTAAGGGTAAGATTTCTTGACAAAATATCATAGGAATTGAGAAGCAAGGGTGGGGAAGGGTTAATAGGGGGAGGGATGTACTTTAAGCCTAGGGCTAAGCATTGCCTTTCGGAGAGGGAGAGAGCTCGAGATGATAGATTATGAACTTTAAAGTTGGAGATGTCATGTTGACGTTTACTAAAGCAAAGGAGCTTGTAGCTTTGAGGATTGGTAAGTGGGAGCCAAAATGTTCTCTTAGTTCTTCCTTTGTGAGAAGGGGGATTGGGAATGGTCTTTGATATCCAAAGGTATGGGAGGAGGGGGGGCTTGGAGAAGTAGAGGTGCACCCAAGTGTATGGGTGGTCCAACCCTAATCCCTCCTCCCTTTGCCTTTTCCCAAATAGTTAGCCTTGCAATAGCAGGTATCATTTCGGGAGAGGTTATTGTTTCGATGGTGGAAGTGGGGTTGGAAACGGATTTTATGCGGTGGATTTGATAAAGAAGGGCCAAGAGTACAGGGTGGGGGATTAAGGGTTTTGAGAGGGTATAATGGATAGATGGGGGTGATAGGAGAAGGGGTAAGGTTGGGCTTTTTGGAGACATGAGTCAGTTTTACAAGGGAGGGTTTGGAGGGTGGTTCAAGAGGGCGTTTGTTGGAGTTCGAGTGGGAGGGTGGATGAGGGGGTGGGTGGCTATGGTTAAAGGGAAAGGACGATGATCTGGGAGGTAGAAAGGGTTTTTTGGTACGAGAAAGGGAGGATATTTTTGATGAGGGCAAGGAGGAATTTGATAGGGAGGCGGATGGAGGGGTAGGCAAATTAGGAAGCTTTGAATTGAATTGCTCCGCTACAACTTGTTCGACAAGCTCTTTGATGGTTTGCTCCTTGGGTAGTGAGAGAAATTCTTCTTCGATGTTGTTGATGGACTTCTTACGGGCAAGCTTAGCTACCACTTCTTTGGTGGAGGAGAGGTGCTCATTTACAATGTGGGTTTGAATTTCCAAGAGAAAATGTTGAAGAGATGAGGTTTTCCAATGTTGTAGCTTGAGGTTCCAAGCATGCTTGGAAATTAAGGGGATGGAAACTTGGAGGAGTCTATTGATGAGGTCGTTGAGCCGTTCTTCTACTTGTGCGTGATATTCGTCAAGGTACGTTTGAAGATTATTGATGAGGAGCGATTGTGCTTGTGCAAGTGCTTGTGTACAATCAAGTTGATATCTTATGGTAAGGGCGGTGAACTTGGCATTGAGAAGTGCTTGAGCTCATGCATCATCTATTGTTAATTTTGGTGGTTTCATACACAGGCTATTAGGTGCTCTTTGATTTCCAAGCAAATCCTTGAGGTGGTTAAGGAAGCCTTTAGCTTTTCCAATTTAACCATGAAGCTTTTTATATTCCAAAAGAGAGTTGGATATAATCGCCTTGAAGTCCTCCGGTTGCTTGAGTTGAGAAAGTGCATGATCGGTCAAGGATGAGCTCAAAGCTTGAAAGGTTGAGTTGGCGTTGGTCGTAGTGCAATCCTTGTTTCCCAAAGGCGGGGAAACGACGGCCGACAAGTTTGTCATCGAGGCTCCCGCTCTTGCATAAGCAGCGGCCGAAACAAACCCTGGGAGGGACGGGCCAATCGTAGATGAGGAAGGGATGTCCAAAGTGGGGTTGGCTTGAGGTTGCTGCAAATTTGAGGAGTTGGGATCCATTGTTAAATGTAAGCATAGAGGACTCTACACCCCGAGACACAAGCAGGCGCTCCAATGTGGAGGTCCCAAGCATACAATCCTTGAGAGTATAGGTGGGATGAGCGTCCTTCTAGTGTGTCGAATAGGGGTTGAGCAGGTGTGCCAAACGCAAGCATGTATTTGTAGAAGTGACTTATGTGTTAGGTTATTGTGTGTGCAGCTGGGGTTAAGGCATGCACATGATAAGGAGCCCTTTCAGGGTTTAAAAAAAGGGAATGGGTAAAGTTAAATCGATTTGTAGGGGTTGCAGGCACTGTGGTAGGTAGGAGCTTGAGCTTTTGGGGTTGTTAGACGCATGCACGGGTGTGGTTGCGAGGGTGAGCAAGCTAAGTTGCACGTGAGGAAGTGGGGTTCTGGTTCAGCGACGATCCAAGACCTCACACACTTTCAAAAATGGTGAGAGCTAGCAGGGAATGAGGCAAAGTGAAGAGGAAGAAGATGTAACATCCGAGAAAGAAGTATTCTCCTCACATAATCACTCTTAGAGCTTAGCATAGCATAATAATTTAGATGGTAGAGGAGATGAGCATGCCATTGAAGCTTGGCTCTTGCTTGGATTTGCATTCCATAGCCAAGAGTTGTTGGTATAGGCATCCACTTCTCAATGCTTGGAGAAGGAGATGGAGTTCTTTGCTCAACACGAGTTGTGTGAGTGTGTGTGTACAAAATGAAGATTCTCTCTCTTCTTGGTCAACCCCTCTTGCTAAATGCTCTTGCTACCATCCCATTGGTTCATGCCAAGCTTAGCCAATAGGAATTAACAAGCAAATTGTGTAGCCTTGTGAGACAAGTGCCCTCCTTTCCCGTTTAGAGAGAGCTTAGGTATTTTTTTAATTAAACTAAACTCTCATTGGACCTTTGAGTATACTAGCCAATAGGAATCAAGCTAGCTTATGGGCTGCTTAATTCTCATTGGACCCCTTGGTAGACTGTCAAACATGACAAGTAAGCATGCAAAGCCTCAAGCATGGTCTTAGGTCTAAGGACTTTTAACACTAACTTTTGGAGGTCTTTAATGAAGCTAACCCTAAGGTATTTTAAGCTCGATTAGTTGGCCATTTCTTTTTGATAGACCATCTCTCTTTTGGACCCGTTGCCTTTTCTTACTTTGGTTCCGTATTGAGACATATCTAAAAGCACATGTCTATATTCTAACTCTTTGTTCCCATTTATTTTCCCACATTAAATGATCATTTCAACATGAGAAAATCATTTGGGTTAGTTAGATATTAGATTTCATGACATTACCTCTCTCTTGAAATCATAGTCTCGTCCTCAACTATGAGGTAGAGAAGATAAAGTCTTAGTTATTAGTCCATTTTTCTTAGCGGGTGTAGGATCCCTTTTTACCCTTCGACATCATTCCAGAATGGATGACTAATCCATTTGGGGCTTGGGAGACGCAGCTACTGCAAGCATGTCTTCTCATGTAGTCCATATCATACTCCCTAAGTAGAGTGACAATATCTAATTGGTGTTTCGGAGACGTCGTTGCCACAAACATGATACTAAGCATGCATACTACTAATATTTGTGCACAATAGAAAGAGAATTAGTCTTATAAGACAAAACATTGTTCATTTTAAAAAAAATATTTAGCATTGACAAGGTTCATACTATCCTTAAGCTGTGTTCCTTGCATCCATCTAGCATCTTCAAAAGGATAGTTTTTGAACTTAATAAGATACCATCGGATAATCTTACCATGTCTTAGTACCTCGTCTTCATGTTGAAGAATTGATTCGGGTTGAAGCACCTCTTCTTGATCTTTGACCTCGGGCGAGTCCTCTATGATTGGTTCACTTGGTGGTTCTCCTTTGTAAGGCTTGAGTAGGCTCACATGAAAAGCATTGTGAATGAGCCAATGGTTGGGTAACTTGAGTTGATAGGCTATCTCATTGATTGGTTTGAGGATTTGAAAAGGACCATAGTATTTTTGCTAATTTAGCATAGCACTTTTGGTGGCCCGTAGGATTTTTACCTGTAGTTTGCCTCAAGCGAGCCTTGGGAAACTTGAGTAGGACCCAATCATTTTCCTTGAAAGTAAAGGCCCTTCTGTGCTTGTCAACAACAACTTTTTGCCTTTGATGTGAGATGGATATAGACTCCTTAATCTTTTGAAAAGATTCTTGTAGGTCCCTGATATATTCATCGGCAGCGAAAATCTTCCCATGTACCTTAAGTAGTAAGGGAATTTTAGGTCTTCCCTCAATGATTTCGAAAGGCGCCTTCCTCGTAGTAGTGTGGACAGTGTTATTGTATGCATACTCTACAAGAGGTAGGTACTTTTCCCATTGCGAACGTTGATCTACTTCTGTAACATAGGTCTTGAGTAGATCTAAAATCGTAAGGTTGGCTATTTCACTTTGTCCATCCGTTTGGGGATGGTAGGCCAAAGAGAAATTTAGCCTTGCACCTAGATTCTCAAAGAGACCCTTCCAGAAATTACTGGTCATTCGAGGATCTCTATCCAACACTATTGATGTTGGCAAGCCATGGTACTTGAAGATTTGGGAGATGATATGGTTTCCATTTGATGTGCCTTAATAGTCTTTTTGACAGGTATGAAATGTGCTTGTTTACTAAACCTGTCGACTATTGTCCTTAGTCCTGTATTCCCATGGATAGACTTAGGCAATCCAAAGATAAAATCCGTGGATATTCTCTCCCATGGTGAATTTGGAATTGGTAAGGGCTGGAGTAATCTAGGTTGCTTCCCTCTATCATACTTCGTCTTTTGGCATACCACACATTTTGAGACATACTCTTGTATGTCTACTTTCATGGTAGGCCAATAAAAGTATGTCTCTACTCCTTGAAGGATATGTTGAATCCCTATGTTCCCCGTATAGGGAGCAGCATGGGATTCATACATTACTTTCTCACGAAGAGAGTGAGTAACACATAGCCGATTGCCATGGAGAAGATAACCATCTTGCAAGGTGAATGGGTCTTCTTTCTTCCCTAAGGCAAGGGCTGAAATTGTATCCTTGAAATCGAGGTCAGTAGCATACTCATCTATCATGAAAGATAGATCTTTATGAGTTGCTATAGACACCGCATTTGCCCGTGGTCATTGTGATAGTGCATCAGCTACTTGATTGTGCTTGCCAGCGATGTGAGCAATATGAAAATTGAATTGCAAAAGAAAATTTTCCCACCTCATTTCTTTGTCGGAGAGCTTGGTTTGTGTTGAGAGCTTGGTTTGTGTTATGAAGTACTTAAAACTTTGGTGATCCGTTCGTAGGATGAATGGAGTCCCCAAAAGATAGTGCTTCCATGTGTCAAGGGCATGGAGAATAGCTAGTAGCTCCTTTTTGTAAATGCCCAAAGCTTGCTCAACGGAGTCGAGTCTTCAACTCTCATAGGCTATGGCATGCCCTTCTTGAAGCAAAACTGCTCCAAGGAAATCACCACAAACGTCACATTGGACCTCAAAGGGTTTTGAGAGATCCGATAGTGTAAGCACAGGTTGAGAGATAAGCTTCTCTTTAAGCTTTACAAAAGCATCTTGCTCTTTTGTAGTCCATGTATACCTAACGTTCTTTTTTGTTAGGTCATGTAATGGTCCTGCTATGAGCGAGAATTTTTCTATGAAGCGTCTATAGTATGCACACATACCAATAAAGCTTTGTAGTTCATGTAGATTCCTTGGATTAGGCCAATCTTTTATTACCTCTAACTTTGATGGATCCATTTGGATGCCATTCTGAGAGATAATATGACATAAGTATTGAATCTCTTGTAGGAAAAATTCACTTTTCTTTTGATTAATAAAGAGTTTATTTTCTCTCAATTCTCGAAAAATTACCTAGAGATGTTGCTTGTGCTCCTCAAGTGAATTGGAGTAAATGATGATATCGTCGAACAACACTCCAGTAAATGTGCGGTAGGGTCTAAAATTTTTCTCCATTAAGCGGTTAAATGTGGTCGAGCATTTGTCAAACCAAAAGGCATGACAAGATATTCATAAAGACCAAACGTAGTACGAAAAGCGGTCTTTACAATATCTTCATTCACTATCTTTATTTGATGATAGCCACTTTTAAGGTCAATCCTACTAAAGTAGTTTGAGCCTTTTAGCTTATCAAATAGATCTTCTACCTGCGATACGGGAAATCTGTTTTTGATAGTGATCCGGTTTAGTACTCTATAGTCGATACACATATGGTATGTGCCATCTTTCTTTTGCACTAAAAGGATTGGTGAACAAAAGGGAGAGGAACGGTGGCCTCGGGGTTCTTAACCCTAGTACTCATGCAAAGGCTATGCAAATCCAACCAAGAGCCAAGCTTCAATGCATGCTTATGTCCTCTACCATGATAATTATTAAGCTATGCTAAGCTTTTATGAGTGATTATGTGAGGAGATATACTTCTTTCTCATAAGACTACTCCTTCTTCCTCTCAATCTACTCTCATACCGGCTAGCTCTCACCATCTTCAAAGGTGTGTGAGGTCTTGGGTCTGAGACCGTGAGGGAATTGATGTTGTGTTTTATAAGTGTTTGCTTAGTGCTTGAAGCTTCCATTCGCTACACACAAGTTACTAGGCCATTAAATGTTACATTTGTCTCAGAGCACAAGGTTTCTCTTTTCTTGCTTAAGCATGGGAGGTCCTCAAGCTAGCTATAAATGGTTGGTATTATTAATTACAATATAAGAAAAAGGCGAGAAAGAGGTCACCCTCTTCTCCATCTTCCTCAAATTCTTCATCTTCTAAAGAAAGTGATGGTGCAACTTTTGAACCATCAAAATGAAGAGGCCATAGGAAATCCTATGCCGCATGGAAAAGGTCGTCCAAGCTCAAGAAGTTCAAAGAGGGAGGAAAGAACATCTCTTTCCTTACATACGATGGCATCTTTGGTGCTACAGACAAAGTCTTGGCTTTCGTCCAACAATTCAATACGGCATTTGGAGGTGAGGGCTTGACGGAGTCCTCTAAGCTACAACATGTAGCTATGCATTTTCAAAAGTCCGCCAGGAAATGGTGGTCTAGCCTATGGGAAAATGGTGAAGCTCCACAAACATGAAAAGCTTTAAGAGCTTCCATCATGAAGCAGTTTTTGGCCACCGATGCCAAAGACAAAGTACTCACTGAATGGCGAAGCTTGAAGCTCTCTCCCTACGAATCCATTCACAAATATGTAGACAAGTTTTGGGACTTACATCTCAAAGCCACCGTCTTCAAAAAGATTGATTTTGGAGAGCAAAAACAAGAATTTTGTTCAAGTTTAACTGAAGAAATGGTGGAGTATGTCAACTCCCAAAGGCCACGCACCATATCTGCAGTCATACACCATACCATGGTGTCTTCTTGAATCAATTTCCAAACAGGGGCTAAGAGAAATCTCAAGCCCACGGAAAACAAGGGTTCCAATGAACCTAAGAGGAAGGACAATGTCCAAAAGTCTCTTCAGGGAAATTCCAATAACAACAAAGCTAAGGAGAAGGGAGTTTACAAAGGCAAAAACAAACTCTCTCCTAAAGATCTTGAGCGTTATCTCAAGGATAACTTTGTTTCAAATGTGGCGAGCAAGTGCATGCGTATCGTGCTTGGTCCCAAAAGAACACCCGCCATGAGCCTCCTAGAGCTACCTTGGTCAAAATCCAAAAAGAGAAAGCTCACCACCAACGATCTCCTCTATGCCATGCTTGGGAAAGGTAAGAGAACATGATGCTTTTATTCTCTTTGACCCTGGTTCTACTCACAATTTCATATCCATAGAGTTGGCCACCAAGCTAGGCATCCAAGCCTATGAGATGGAAGATGTCCTACCCGCAGATAGTGCTTTCAAGGGGCAAGAAGCTGTAGTCACTCCCTTAATTGGGAAATTGAGGCTCCATGTCCAAAGCTATGTGGACAAAGAGGACTTGTTTATCTCTCCTTTCAAGCACGAGGATGTAATTCTAGGGGCACCGTGGTTTGATCGCATGGCTACCAATGTTAAATTCCCTGAAAGGAGAATCTACTTTAGGTTTAGGGAAAAAGATGTGTACATAGATGCCAAAGAGATGGGTAACACCATACCCATTATACATACGCAAGCTTTCAATAAGTCAATAAAGAGCTCTATTTCCGTGTACATGATTTTTGTTGGATTCTCAAAATGAACCTAATGCTTTAGCAAAAGAAAATATCAATAATCACATGGAATTAGAGTTATCCAATTTTCTCAAGGGGTTTCAAGATGTCTTTATTGACGACATTCCTCGTGAACTACCTCCTAAACGAGGCAATGATGACATGCAATTAAACTTCTTCCAGGAAGTTCACCGCCTAATAAACCCCCTTATAGAGTTTCTCAAGCTCAACAAGAGGAGATTATGCGGCAAGCGCATGAGTTAGTTAAGAAGGACATGGTTAGGCCTAACTCATCTCCATTCTGCTCACCCATGTTATTAGTGCACAAGAAAGACGGCACATATCGTATGTGTGTCGACTGTAGAGCACTAAATAGGATCACTATCAAGAATAGGTTTCCCTTTCCACGGGTAGAAGACCTATTTGATAAGCTACAAGGGTCGACCTACTTCAGTAGGATTGACCTAAAAAGCGGCTACCATCAAATAAGGATAGTTGATTAAGACATTGTAAAGACCGCATTTTGCACCCCCCGTTTGTTCTTTACAAATACATTGTCATGCCTTTTGGCTTGACCAATGCCCAACCACATTCAACCGCTTCATGGAGAAGCTATTCAGACCTCACCAAACCTTCACTAGAGTGTTATTTGATGATATCTTCATCTACTCTAATTCACTAGATGAACACAAGCAACATCTCCAGGTAATATTTCAAGTCTTACGAGAAAATAAACTTTATGTTAATCGAAAGAAAAGTGATGTTTTCTTACAAGAGATTTAGGATTTAGGTCACATTATCTCTCAAGATGGAATTCAAATGGATCCATCAAAGTTAGAGGTAATAAAAGGATGGCCTAATCCAAGGAATCTTTATGAACTAAGAAGCTTTATAGGTATGTGTGCATACTATAGATGCTTCATAGAAAAGTTCTCACTAATAGCAGGACCATTACATGACCTAACAAAGAAAAACATTAGGTATACATGGTCTGCCAAGGAGAACAATATTTTCAAAAAGCTTGAAGAAAAGCTTATCTCTCAACCTGTGCTTACACTGTCGGATCTCTCAAAGCCATTTGAGGTCCAATGTGACGCTTGTGGTGATTGCCTTGGAGCTGTTTTTCTCCAAGAAGGACACGCCATAGCCCTGGGGAATTCACCACTTATAATAAGGATACGTCACCTGCGTGCACCAAATTCCCCTTTTTTATCCCTATATACGGGACCATCCTTTGTAAAATGCACCTTTTCTCCCCTTTATAACCCCCCTATTGTACACTCACGTGATACCATACGGTAAGACTTAGTGGATCCCCCGAGGCCATAGCCTATGAAAGTCGATGGCTCGACCCTATTGAGCAAGCTCTAGGCATATATGAAAAGGAACTCCTCCCAGTTCTACATGCCTTAGACTCATGGAAGCACTATTTATTGGGGACTCCTTTCATTCTGCGGACGGATCACCAAAGCCTTAAGTACTTCATAACGCAGACCAAGCTCTCCGACACACAAATGAGGTGGGAAAATTTCCTTTCTCAATTTCATTTTCATATTGCTCACATTGTTGGCAAGCATAATCAAGTAGTCAATGCACTCTCAAGACAGCCGAGAGTGAATGCGGTTTCCAAGCAACTCACAATGATCTGCCTCTATGATAGAAGAATATGGTATTGTTTCCGATTTTAGAGATGTGATTTCAGCCCTTGCATTAGGGAAGAAAGAGGAGCCATTTACTTTACAAGATGGTTATCTTCTCTATGGCAATAGACTATGCGTTACTAACTCACTCCGTGAGAAATTAATGTATGAATCTCATGCTCCTCCTTATGCGGGGCATAGAGGGATTCAGTCTACCCTAAAAGGGATTGAAACATATTTCTATTGGCCTACCATGAAAGCAAACATAAGAGAATTTGTTTCTAAATGTGTGGTATGCCAAAAGACGAAGTTTGATAGAGGGAAGTAACCTGGATTGCTTCAACCTTTGCCAATCCCTAATTTACCATGGGAGAGCTTATCTGTCATGACAAGGGTAGGACCAGTCCGGGCCAAGGGCCAGGACGGACATGCAGTCAAGGGGGTCATTATATTTAGAAGGCCAAGGGCCTATATAGGGCATGGCTGGGTGGAGATTAGCATGTCAGTTCCCCTGTCCTTTCACTGGTATCAGAGCTAGGGGAGAGCTATGGAGGAGGGGGAAGGACTCTCTCTCTCTCTCTCTCTCTCTCTCTCTCTCTCTCTCTCTCTCTCTCTCTCTCTCTCTCTCTCTCTCTCTCTCTCTCTCTCTCTCTCTCTCTCTCTCTCTCTCTCTCTCTCTCTCTCTCTCTCTATCGCAGCAGCATGAGGCATGGCCTCCCTCTCTCCGGAGTCGGCTCTCTCTCTCCTTAGAGGCCGTGCATGGTCTTGCATATCATGCACTCCGTGGTGTTCACGGTCGGGGACGAGGAGCACGTTGTGTTCATAAGCTCTTGACAGGCGGAGACGACAAAGATGGGAAGCAGCGCGTGCAAGGCCGCTTGCGGCGGGGAGGGAGCATTGCTCAACCTCCACCAAACCGCGCAGGCTCAAGCTTGACGGTGTCGCGTTGCAGCAGGCTGGAGTTCCCGTTCATGGGACGTGGTCAAGCGACCAACCGAAACGGGTCCTTCTTCTTCTCTCTCACGGCGCTGCCTGGTTTCAACGCCATCGCCATAGTAGCTTTCGGTTTCACACAAACGCCCTAAGGCCTTTGGCCTTGGGCAATAAAATTTAACCCAAGGAAGGGTGCCCACGGGCTACCCCCCCCCCCCCCCCCCCCCCCTTTTTTTTTCACCTCTTCGTTCTCCGTGCACGGCACCACACGAAGCCACCGCATTCGGGTGAGCAAACAACAGAGCAGTAAGGGATTTCAGCTTGCAGAAATTTGGTGAAACTCAGAAATTCATGATGCGGATCGAGTAATTCGTACGGATCAAGTATGGATGGCGAGGTGCGTCAAGAGGAACATGGGCGGCAAGAGCACTTACTGAGGTAAGCAGTAGCTTTCGATATTCCCTTTACTTTTGGAATTGGTTATGTCATCATCTGCATTTTGTTGGGTTTGTGAATACCAATGTATGCCATGATGGCCACCCAAGGGGTAGGTTGGACTTTATCAAGCAAGGCTTGATTGTCAGTCCAACATGGCTAATATTAACTTTAGTCACTTCCATTTCTTGGCATGGACAATTAGCTAATATGCCTGATCATTCATGTACAAAATGCATACACCTTCAGCATATGGGACATATTTATCATTGGAAAAATTGTTTTATGCATGCCATGTTGCATCCATTATTGGCATAAGACCCATGCTTCCCTGGCCAGCTTGAATCAAGCATGGCTTGAGTATGACAAGGTTATGATGTTTCTAAAAGCAAGGTTGTGTATTGCTTAGGAAACGTATTTTTCAGATAGAGGAAGTATCACCTCTATTGCATATCTCTACATGCATAACAGAAAGTGCAGCTTCTGCACTCCAAGCACAAGCATGGCTTGTCACAGTTATCTGAAACATTAAATTTTATTGCCTACATTGTTGGTAAAAGCCCAAAGATACGCTTGAAAACTCGAATCAAGCACGGCTTGACTCCCAACCACCTGGCTCCGAAGCACGGCTTCTCAGCGGCCGGTTAACT
This sequence comes from Adiantum capillus-veneris, assembly GCF_014529385.1. Lineage (NCBI taxonomy): Eukaryota > Viridiplantae > Streptophyta > Polypodiopsida > Polypodiales > Pteridaceae > Adiantum > Adiantum capillus-veneris. The sequence continues at coordinate 100,510,575 of NC_140951.1, forward strand.
CTGATGCAAAAGCATAGCAAATTCGCGATGCTTTAGAATCTCAAGGAGATGATCCACACAACCTATTGCTCAACTTGATGAAGGGTGCAAAGTACTTGGCATGGCTGACTAATGGTCGCTCCTTCTAGAAGTCGACAAAGAATGCTTGCCACACAATACTAACCAATTTTGGTTGAAATTGCTCGACAAGGTCGATTTTCCTTTGCTACGACATCTGTCTGTTAGCAGGAGTCTCTGTTAGCTCTGAGCAAAGAAACTCCATAAGTACTTATCTGAAGCAAGGCTTCAATTTCTACATCTTTCATTGAAGCTGGCCACGTTTTGGCATATGCTATGAGCATACAAACTTGGGAGGAATTTGGTAATCTGCTTGCAGGTTCTTTCATTACATGCCAGATGGATGTATATGATACAAGGGACATATACATGCGACAACTCTCTCTGGTGCAGTAGACTAGGCTATGAGCCGTTATGAAACAAGTTCTTCTCCATCAAAATTTCAGGATGACTGGTTACAGCGGGATAACCAGGTTAGCCTAATTTTAAATTTGTTTGTTTTTCATGTTTTCATTGGAACACGTTGTCTGTCATGTAAAGCAAAGTGCTTTGACAAATTCACATGAAGCACGACTTCTCACGCGTGCCAGATACTACCCATTGACTTGGCATGAAGGGAATTGGCATGCCAGTTTGGGAAACTGTTAACATTGCAATTTGCTTCTATTTTATGTGTGGCAATAACACGTTATGATGCATCGCTACCAAGGCAGACTCTGCAAGGTACTTATGGTTTCGGCTCTCATGCTTGAGGCCGTTATACTAGCCAAGGGCTTACGATTCTGCATGCACGGCATGCTAACCAGGTGGCACGAATTCCACCGCTTCATGGATTACTCTTCCGCTATCACACTCGCAACTCTGTCAAGGACAGACTAAGTGATGAATTGTTTAATGTGTTTTTTGGTTGCTGTCAACACAACAACACTAAAAAGAACCAAAAATTTGGACTTGATTCCCATGCAAAGTGCCAATACCAAGTCATCCTCATACAATCAAGACCCCTACAAGGTAGGTGGGTTGGAATGAGTTTTATGTTTTTCTGTTGCCTCTCTTGATGTGAGCGTTATACAGACAGATTGTGGAATGCTTTTAGGATAAGCTACAATGAAGGCATAAGAGGTCTAAGAGCACACATTCTGGGCACACACTCTACAAATTGAAGGAAAGTTCCTTAGCCCAGCATGCTCTTCTTTTCTCTCTTCTTCTTATTTCTTTCACGAATAACGAAACTCTTCTAAGAAGCTTTTGATACATATTCTGCTCGTGAGCAAGCTTGGGCCAAGGTGCTGTCACTCACAGCTAGCACGTGGCTAAGATGCTACTCAAATTAGTCTTCATCGGTTCGTCGATTGAACACTATTTTGCATAAGGGCTAGAGCCGATGTTAGGATAAGGGTAAGACCCAACTATTGGCATTCTTTGGGTGATTGTTTTCAAGATATACCCACGGAAGTACACGTCGACGTTAATGGACAAGCAAGAGTCTTGTCATTACGGATGTTTAGGGTGTCATTTTTGCACTACATGTTTTCAATGTGACACTCAAGTTGAGTTTTTGATAATCTTAAATTCACACCAACTGCTCTCTACCACGGAGTATAGACGCAGCAATCATTTGTGATAGCATGGCTGTCCATAAGAGATCGGTAGTTCACTTGTGTGGGTCTCCTGCTCTCTCTATAGCACTACGGAGTGTCTATGGACATACTGTTTTGGGGTAAGACCCGACAGGTGATTGCTACATCACCCCATAAGCATTAAGGATCACAGTTTGATCTGCATTGAGGATCACAGTTGATCTCTCTCAGTTGTACTTTCAAGGAAAGAATTCTGCAATCTACCACGCGGTAGGAGACGAACACACTTTTCAAGTTGATTCCACTCAATGTGTACACGGTTAACTATGTTGGCTACCGTTATCTGCTAGTTGAGCAGTTTCTACAAAGAGTCTTATCAAGGGGTTTGACTACGTAGATTCTAATCTAAGAGCTTGGATTGCAAAGGCAACAACCATGCTTCCCAGTGCAATGTTGTTCAGGTAGGGGACGTGCTCCTCCCCATTTGAATACAAGTAAGTGAACATTACGTTCGAATCTCCAGGTATGCATCTATTGATTTGGTGTTATTCCATTTTTAGTATGCTTTGCTTGGTTTTTTCAAGACGTATAAGTACTCTTGAATGTTATAGAGTCATACCAAGGGCATGTCGGCACAAAGTATTTTGGGCCAAGTAGTCAATCTATCTTTCTGCCTTATGCTGTTACGAACCTACTTGTAGGGTTCAATTTGGCACATGTTGTCACATGGGATACAACATGGTCTAGGAACTCAAGGAGTTCGGTTCAACCAGTGTGGAGCAATGAATGAGGGTCCCTCTCACTCTTGTCGTAAAGTGTTTATAGCTACCTCCACACACAAGTAAATCTTGTACTTGTAGGATGTTCTTTTCCAGACATCCTTAGTTGAGACAGATTCCACATGTGGCGAATATGAGTCTCTAGGACTGACACTGGCGCCCCTATTTCACATATGTGTCACGACAAAGTCCCTAAGTGCTGGTCACATCTGTTTTCTAGACCATTTTTAGCACGACGTATCAGGAGCAATTTCGTGGCTAGAAATTGTCGGATACTTAGAATGATTTGTTAAGGTACAAGTATTGCTAAACAACATTACAGATGGTTGTTTATATAGATAGCAAATGAAAAGTTTCATTGTTTGTATCTAGAAGTGATCACTATTTCACCTTCTATTATGATTCAGACATTTAAGCAAAGCTTGCAAAAGATTGCAAATGAAAGTATTTAGTTTCTTTTCAGAACTATTTACATTCCTGTTAATTTGTGCTAGGCGCATCACATTTTCCATAAGTATTGGCAAGAATTACCATGGAAATACAGGTTCGGATACGTTTTTTGCTAAATGCATGCACACTAGGTGTTATGGGCCCTAGTGTTTAGCAAAGGCTGATTTGGAACGACATGCATATTCCTCAAGTTGTTGCTTATGAAGCATTTTGCACTTTATGTGCACTATCTCTATGAGATTACCTTTGCGTCTACTAATCACCAATAGAGGTCATGGCTCGGTTTGGGTGTTTGTGGATTTTTTAAGTTAACCATGATGGTTATTCCACACATCGTTGATTCCTCAACAATGTTATACGCTATTGTGATTTCTCGTTTACCAGCCATCTGGGAAGACTGTCTGGAAACCGTGGGGGGAAACACATCTCAGTACTGTTAGTATCCAGGGGATTGACAGATTACAAAGTGTAATTTTGGGCTAAAGGATATGCAAAGTGTGTACATTAGCTTCATAAGCATTTATTGCTCTTTTTGGAGTTTACTTACTATCAGTTAACACATGTTGCGACTAGGTAGTCTCTTCATGTATAACTCAGGTTCTCAACCTTGAACACTCGTTAGGGTGGGGTTGTTTACTGATGATGAAGAAGAGAGCCAAGTCAAGGACTTAAAATTGACTGATGAGTTATGTCAGCAAGTTACTTTCATGGAAAGTGACAAGAGGTACTCTTTTTGGTACACCTATGTTGTGATAAACTCGTTTACCATGCTCATGAGAGTTCTAAATGGAGTCTACACACTAGGTTTGGATAGGAACCGGTAACATCAGATGGTTACAAAGGGACAACAATGTAGAAAATCAAGATGTTACTCTTGGTTTCATTGAACCTCCTACTGATCCGGGTTTCGCTCAAATGAACCGTTGGATCCATGTGGGATGTTACGGTAGAAACATTAGTGTTCTTGTGAAGATACCATCACTTGTGTTTTCGCAGACGAAAACGCTTCTCCAAGGGGGGAGTAATGTCAGGACAAGGGTAGGACCAGTCCGGGCCAAGGGCCAGGACAGACATGCAGTCAAGGGGGTCCCTATATTTAGAAGGCCAAGGGCCTATATAGGGCATGGCTGGGTGGAGATTAGCATGTCAGTTCCCCTGTCCTTTCATTATCCATGGATTTTATCTTTGGATTTCCTAAGTCTATCCATGGGAATATGGACGATAGTAGACAGGTTCAGCAAACAAGCTCATTTTATACCTGTCAAAAAGACTATCAAAGCCCATAAAATTGCAACCCTCTTCATATCACAAATCTTCAAGTACCATGGCTTGCCAATGTCCATAGTGTCGGATAGAGATCCTAGAATGACCTGTAATTTTTGGAAGGGTCTCTTTGAGAATTTTGGGACAAGGCTAAGCTTCTCTTCGGCCTATCACCACCAAAACGGATGGCCAAAGTGAAATAGCTAACCTAATAATTCTTGATCTACTAAAAGCCTATGTAACGGAAGTAGATCAAAGGTCCCAATGGGAGAAGTACTTATCCTTAGTGGAGTATGCCTACAATAACATTGTACATACTTCCACGGAAAAAGCACCTTTTGAGGTAATTGAGGGAAGATCAAAAAGTCCCCTGCTACTTAAGGTACGCAGGAAGATCTTTGTCATAATAATCAATATCTAATTCTCCTAAATGATTTTCTCATATTAAACTGATCATTTAATGTGGGGAGGTACCAGGGGAGAAAAAGCTAGAATATTAGTTAAGCTAGCAGACCGGTCACAGTAGGGATCCAAAGGAGGGAAAATAGGGATCCAAAGGGGGGGCCATCTGCAAAAGAGCCATGTGCAACAATGGGCTAAAAAGACCCTAAGGTTCAGCCCGTTAAGACTTCCAAAATGCTAAGGTTCCAAAATTCAAAGGTTGTGTCCAAAGGTCAACCCTAGGAAAAATTGGATGCTTTGTGTGTGCCCTAAAAGTCTTTGCACATCCCTACATGGGAGGGGGTGAGCCCTAAAGGTAGGGGATGAGAGAGAAAGCCACACACACACACACACAGGCTCCCTTTACACAAAGGGAATGAGGGACACATGTCAGCTCCCTAGCCCAGATGCCACAAGGTGTGCCCAATTCCTATTGGATGACCCTTGAAGTGGACCAATGAGAATTAAGCTAGAGTAAATCTAGTTTAATTAATTTAAAAACATTTAATAAAAGAAACCAATGAGAATTAAGTCTCCTAGAAGACTATTGGGCAGTCTCCCAAGGGGTCCAATGAGCATTCAGGAGCCCCATGCCTTGCCTGATTCCTATTGGCCAGGAGGCAAAGGGGTCCAATGAGAGTTTAGTTTAATTATTTAATTACCTAAAGCTCTCACAAAAGGGGAAAGGGGGACACATGTCAGAAGGCTATCACTTATGCTGCTTAATACCCATTGGCTTGACTTGGGGAGGTCCAATGATGCAAAAGCCAGACCAAATTAGCAACAAGGGCTCGCCCAAGAGAGAGAGGGGGCTGATTTTTGCTTGGCATTATCACACACACACACACACACACACAAGCTCATGTGTGAAGAAAGAATACTCTATCTCCTCCCAAGCTTTAATGGAGAGCTCATCACCTACTCCAAGCTTGTGAGATAGAAGCCTACATCAACACTCTCTTGGCATGTGGATGCAAATCCAACCAAGAGCCGAGCTTCAATGCATGCTCATCTTCTCTACCAAGCTAATTACTAAGCTAATCTATGCTAATATGAGTGATTATGTGAGGAGATGTACATCTTTCTCGTAAGATACTCCTTCTTCCTCTCAATCTACTCTCATACCCTGCTAGCTCTCACCATCTTCGAAGGTGTGTGAGGTCTTGGGTCTGAGAACGGGGATAATTCAAGTTGTGTTTGTTAAGTGTTTTGCTTAGTGCATGAAGTTTCCATCTTCATTGCACTAGCTAGTCTTGAAGGAACACAAAGAATTGTATTGTACAATTTCTCTCTTGATGGGAGAAACCATAATACAAAGCCTTTTCGAGGGGGGACCGGCTCCATGAAAATCCTGTCCTCAACTGTTGTCAATAGCTTAATTGCTCTCTCTTTTGAAAGTATTGTCGATGCTATCTAACTAGGTGTTATGCTTTTTGTTGCTCTTTCTCCACCCAAGCACTCTTGTAATTCTCATTAGAAATCTATTCTAATGAAATGCCCACTATGTTCATGCTAATTTCCGCTACACATAAGTTATTAGGCCATTAAATGTTACAATCTTCGTTGCAGATGAGTATAGCTGAGACCTACAAGAATCTTTTCCAAAAGATTAAGGATGTTATCTCTATCTCACAGCAAAGGCAAAAGGCTGCTGCTGATAAGCACAGAAGAACCCAAACCCTTAAAGAAAATGATTGGGTCTTCTTAAATTTCCCAAGGCTCAATTAAGACACACCACGGGCAAGAATTCTATGGGACACCAAAATACTATGCTAAGAAAGCAAAAAGGTACTATGGTCCCTTCCATATTCTTAGACCAATGAATGACATGGCCTATCAACTCATGTTTCCCAGCCATTGGCTCATACACAATGCTTTCCATGTGAGCCGACTAAAGCCTTACAAAGGAGAGCCACCTCAAGAACCAACTATTGAAGACCCACCGGAGATCGAGGACCAAGAAGAGGTGTTGCAGCTCAAGTCCATTCTCTGACATGAAGACAAGGCATTAAGAGGCGGTAAGACTATCCGACGGTATCTTATTAAGTTTAGAAATTATCCTTTTGAAGATGCTAGATGCATGCAAAGCATACAATAAAAGGATAACCTAAACCTTGTCAATGCTTACAATGCTTCCCTAGAGTAAGCAAATGTACAAATGTTTTAAATGAACAAAGTTTTTTCCTTATAAGACTCTCCGTTTTCTTTATTGTGCACAAATGTTAATGCGCAGACATGCTTGCGGCAGCCTTAGGCTCTTAAGTGCCAAATGGATTAGTCATCCATTTTGGAACGATGTCGTAGGATAAGATAGGGATCCTCTACCCTGTAGAAAAAGGACTAATAAATAGGCTTTATCTTCTCTACCTCATAGTCGAGGACGACTATGATTTAATATGGGGAAGTACCAGGGGAGAAAAAGCTAGAATATTGGTTAAGCTGGTAAACTAGCCACAATAGGGATGCAAAGGAGGGAAAATAGGGATCCAAAGTGGGGGCCATCTACAAAAGAGCAATGTGCGACAATGGGCTTTAAAGACCCTAAGGTTCAGCCCATTAAGACTTCCAAAATGCTAAGGTCCAAAATTCAAAGGTTGTTTCCAATGGTCAAACCTTAGGGAAATTGGATGCTTTGTGAGTGTACACAAAAGTCTTCAAGACTCCTACATAGGAGGGGGCAAGCCTTGTAAGTAGGGGATGAGAGAGAAACACACACACACACACACACACAGGCTCCTTTTGCACAAAGGGAATAGGAGACACATGTCAGCTCCCTAGCCCAATTGCCCACAAGGTGTACTCAAATACTATTGGATGGCCATAGAGGTGGACCAATGAGAATTAGGCTAGAGTAAATCTACTTTAATTCATTAATAAAAGAACCAATAAGAGTTAAGCTCTCTAGAAGACTATTGGATAGTCTCCCAAGGGGTTCAATGAGCATTCAACAACCCAATGGCTTGCCTGATTCCTAATGTCCAAAAGACACAGGGTCCAATGAGAGTTTAGTTGCCTTATTTAATTACCTAAAGCTCTCAAAAAAGGGGAAAGGGGGACACATGTCACAAGGCTATCACTTATGTTTCTCACTCATGATTGTCTAAGCTTTGCAGGTCCAATGGGGTGCCAGCAAGAGTAATTTGCAAGAGGGGTCGACCAAGAGAGAGAGGGGACTGATTTTGGCAAGGCATTATCACACATACACTCACACAATCTCATGTGTGAAGCAAGAAGACTCTCTCTCTCTCTCCTTCTGAAGCTTTAATGGAAAGCCCATCATCTTCTCCAAGCTTGTGAGAGGGAGGCCTACACCAACAACTCTTGGCTTTGTGATGCGAATCCAACCAAGAGCCAAGCTTCAATGCATGATCATCTCCTCTACCATGCTAATTACTAAGCTATGCTAAGCTTTTATGAGTGATTATGTGAGTAGATATACTTCTTTCTCGTAAGACTACTCCTTATTCCTCTCAATCTACTCTCATACCCCGTTAGCTCTCACCATCTTCGAAGGTGTAAGAGGTCTTGGCTCTGAGACCGTGAGGGAATTGATGTTGCGTTTTATAAGTGTTTGCTTAGTGCTTGAAGCTTCCATATTCATTGCACCAGCTGGTTATTGAAGGAACGCAAAGAATTGTATTGTAAAATGTCTCCCTTGATGGGGGGAAGCTATAATACAAAGCCTTTTGGAGGGGGGGCCGGCTCCATGTAAATCCGGTCCTCAACTGTTTTCAATAGCTTAATTTCTCTCTCTTTTGAAGTATTGTTCATGCCTATCTAACTAGGTGTTATGCTTTTTGTTGCTCTCTCCATCCAAGCACTCTTGCTATGCTCATTAGGAATCTACTAGGACCGGCTCCATGTAAATCCGGTCCTCAACTGTTTTCAATAGCTTAATTTCTCTCTCTTTTGAAGTATTGTTCATGCCTATCTAACTAGGTGTTATGCTTTTTGTTGCTCTCTCCATCCAAGCACTCTTGCTATGCTCATTAGGAATCTACTCTAGTGAAATGCTCACTATGTCTATGCTATTTTCCCGCTATTTTCCGCTACACTCAAGTTACTAGGCCATTAAATGTTACACCATCCCACATCACAAGATGGCTAGTGTCACTGGAAGGAGTTCTTAAAACTAGTAAAAAGATTTTTATAGAAAAACAACACGAAAACCTCTAGACCATGTCAGTGGGCCAAATGGAGTCAATCTCTTGACAAGTGGACGAAGGAGGTCTCAAAATTCTTAACCTAGTTTCCCATGCTGAGACCCTATGCGCCAAATTTATGGTCTCATTGGCTAAACAAGACTAAGCTTGGGCTATCATGACCAAGGATTTGCTAGATGTAGCTAAACTTGGTTCAAAAGTCGGTAAGTGGAAAGGGTAGAGTCTTATGATAAATTCTTAGCCCCGATGTGGTCTAGCCTAAGTTTGGGGAGCATCTCAGGGAAACTAGTGAGGAAGTGCAAAAGAGAAGCTGGGGTATTGGAGTGGGGAGAAGAAACGAGATACTTCAAGAACTTCATCTTGCACTGGTCCCCCTAGCTCTCTAAAGTTTTAGGACAACCAAAAACCCCCTATTGGATAGAAACTGCCAGGAAAGTGAATAATAAGGGTCTGAATTGGTTTGTTCACTTTTGGGATGGTACCAGTAAGAGCTAGAAAACCATTGACTTTATGGCAACCTAGTATCAACTAAATGGCTATGAGATATTGTTCATCAACATAGTGATAAAAGAGATGGACAAGGTTGTAATGCAAATTTGTGAATCCAGTTTTGAGTGGATCACCTGGAGATGCCCCAGTAGTAGTCTTTTTTGGAAACCCCATTCTAAAGGCATCTATCATGCATTAATACACAAGAATAATTGATCTAGCCCCCTTAACAAAATATAGAAGAGACAATGGTCCGAAGAACAGTGGGAGGAATTCATAAAGAGCATCTAGAAGCCCAAGTGACCATAGTTTATGAAGATATTTTTGTGGAAAGTGGTGTGGGGTCTTCTATTGACCAGCGTAAAGATCCAGGAAAGAGGAATTGGATCCGATCGTTGCTTGGGGTGCAAGATAGCTAGTGAAGATTTAGCCCACCTATGCATGGAATGCCAACAAGAAATCAGAGGCTTGGCAGGGAAAATATGCAAGTGGATCCAAAGGACATGGAAGATTAGGTTCTTTAAGATTGATATGTTCCTTGGTGGCAAGAAGATAGGAAGCCTTGCTCTTCTTATTTGCACTCAAAGTGTCAAGTACTTCTTCTTTCACCATATATGGAAATTGAGGAACCGCCATGTGTTTGAGGGAGACCTTCATGTAGCAAGCTTCTCACAGATTATACAAGAAACTAGAGTGATGATCTACATGCTTGGAAGCAAGTAAGAATCGGGAGATTTCTCTAGGGCTACGCATGCCATGTTGTCAACCTCCAATAAGTAAAAGCCTAGAACTATAGTTCGCCTACTTTGTGAAGCCGTTTATGATTAGCCTCGGTGATAGGCGATAGACATCCATTTTGTAATCTTCATCACCTCAAGGTTCTACTTGAGCTTGAGGCTGTTGTGTAATCTTTCTGTTGTGCTTAATACAATTCACTCACAAATTGTGAGTTTTGCAAAAAAAGAAGAAGAAAAAGAAAGAAATACTAGTAGAAATCAATGTGGATATTTAAATGAATGCATAAAGTAGGGTCCAATTTCTTTTTTTTCCTTGTGCAGAACTCAGAAATTGTGAGTGTTAATTGTATTAAATCCCAAAAAAGCTACAGAGCTAGCCATGCTCACCATGAGCTATGGCTTCCAGATAGACACAACAACATTTTATAAGAGACACAACATCAGACATACCCAACATCATCCCATAAGTGACAATCATGGCCAAAATAGGGGATGCCAACCTCGCCTAGAGGAGTACTCGAAAACATACCCTCAAAAACATACCGCAAGCCGATAGGGTGGGGCCCATGTCCCCATCACCAAAATAAGTCTCACGGGTGCCACCATATCATTGCCCCTGCCCGCGGACAAATTACACGATCATGGACTCAAGCAAAACACAGAAAGCAACCAAGTAGATAATATACCATCCGGTCTAACACAAAAGAAGCTAAGATACCAACATCAGGTTGATGCCAACAGCTTCACCCCGTAGTAGAACCAAATCCAGAGCAACGCACAAAAAGAAAAACCTAATAACCGGAGAATCCATTAGAGAACCACCCAAAGGATTGTGACTCCCATCAAGCATCCATAGCACCACCTCCACCAGGCCTTTGAGAGGGGCCTTGCTCTTTCAAAACCGTGAGTCGACACTCCAGGCCACCAAGTCACCCTCCGACCCACAACCATTGACACAGTACCACCAAAAAATCCAGATGCATGCGATCCAAAAACATGCAGGTCCGTCCCACAGCTGCAGTACCCCACGGAGCAAAACATGTCTCCTTTTCGCTTTAGATGAAGCTGGGCGGCCGGCATGCCTTGTATGAAAAAATAGGCCCTTAAGTTGACACTCAAACACCACATGGCAAGGAGCAAATAGCCAGGCACTGCCCCTCGGGCAGCCCCTACCTACAAGACAAAGCCAACCCCCACACGAAAAATACATTTTTCCTAACCGAAGAAAATAAGGGCAAACTTGAAATTCTATCGGTTTTTAGGTCAAAATTTGAAGCTTTTGCCAGTATTTGCACTAAAAATTGAGTAAATTTGTTGGTTTTCTTCAAGGCACGCTCTAAATCTAACTGGGATTTTATGATTTTAGTCGGTTAAAATACACTATATTCCGGTTTTTTTCTAACACTGGTGCATACGTATATTTTGTACTTTTCTTCTTGTTTTGTTTCCTGTAGCCTTTCTTGCTCTTTAGAGTTTCTTTGCAACATGCACTTTGTATATTGGGTAGTGATTTTTTTTTTTTTTTGAGCCATTAGGAAAGACATAAACTAGAAAATTGGCATGAGACTCTTCAACTCTAGGAATATGACACTATGGGAACACGATTCTGGGAATGAATTTAATTAAGGGCATCTCATGAGATGCCATCGGGTGAGACAAGCAAGGGACAGAGGTCGAGGCAGCTAGCATCTAGATAACAGAAGTACTTGCGTGAGCAAGAGGACACGGGAACCGGTTGCATGAGGTTTTCATTTATAGGTATGAGCTTGTAGCACGTATGCAGGCTCTGGTGTTGGATTGGCTTAGGGGAGTATGCTCTATCTAAATGCAAGGAGAAGAGTTTGATTACTTGCATGCATGGTGATTTTTCAACCAACTCTAGTGCTTCCTTAGAGGGAATCTATAAAAGATTCCCTATAGTGAAAAATGAGGAAGTTAGAAAGGAGAAGGAAGTGAGTTGCTGGGCCATTCAAGAAAATCATATTGATGCTCGCAGGAAAAGAAAATAGGCTTTGGGAAAGTAGTTGGTTTTCTATGGAGAGGGAGTGGATGGGTTTAGTGGAGTCCTCTCTATTGTGGACAAGGACTTGGAACCCATAGTGGTCCTTAATCACCCATCTAGGAGAGCCCTAGGAGTGAGAATTATGTGGGTAGATCAGCCTATTACTATAGTCAACATTTATGTCCCTTGCAATGCAAAGGATAGAGCCAAATTATGGATGCACTTGAGGGATTCCCCTATTGAAGCAGAGTGGCTTCTGATCGGGGACTTTAATATGGTGGAGAAGAGCAAGGATAGAACTAGATCAGCCAGTCTATGGGCAGGCTCTAAAAAAGCTAAATGGTTGGGTCTATGTGAGAAATGGGCTTTGATGGAACTATGGAAGGTGGGTCCCAGGAACAGCATGCCGGGCTTCACGTACACAAGCCTTTAGTATGCCTGCATGACTTCTCGCCTTGACAGGTGTTACTACTCTCACCATGCTGATTGGATCCCATTTGCTACTTGAAATGAAGGTCGTACCAACAAAGAGCATGTCGGACCATATACCATTACACTTGGAACTCAAGAAAGCCAATGGGGTGGGCCAAACCCCCAAGGGGAGTAAGAAGCTGCTTGTTTACAGGGGCACACCTATTCAAGAAATCCCTGATCAAACTCAGTAAAGATGTTAATCTTGAAAAACCTAAAGCTTGGGACCTCTTTTCTTGAAGTATACAAAAAGCGATCAAAAGCTTGGGCCCTTGGATGAAAAGACTTGAGAAGAGCAATGGAAGCAGCTTGAAGAGGAGGTTGCTAATCTGACTTCCAGAAAAGCTTCTGGATTGGCTCCCAAAAAGAACACATAAGGTGGCTGGAATCAAAAGCCAACCTGGTATTCTGGAATACAAGTTTGTAGCATAGCTGTATTCTAGAATACAACTTTGCTACAATCTTGTATTCCAAAACACAACAAGAAAGTAATGTTCTCTCCAAAGGCCGTATCTAGGTATGTATTTTTCATCTCCATCTCCATCTTCATGTTCTCCATCTCTTTGTTCTCTGTGTGAGTTTGCTTTATCTTCACTTGTGTACTTTGCATGGTCGTGTGCAATTTTTTTTTGCGTTTCCGCACGCGTGCGCAAAGTTTAAAGGGAATTTTTGGGTCCAGAACTTGGATACGCATATTCAACACTCCAAGAAATTCTCCAATAGGTGTCTGAGCAGCAGCTCGAGGAGGTCAAGAGGGCAAGACTGATATCCCGAGAGACCTTCCTCCAGTCAGAGGCCACTAATCAAGCACATTTTTAAAGGGCCCTAAAAATCAACAAAAGTTGTGGCACCATCCACTCGTTCACAGATGAGAACAGGAATGCTACACAAGACCAAGATGAAATGGCTAGGTTGATGCTTGATCACCTTAGCCAAATCATTGGACAACCAGAGACACATTCCCAAGAGGTGGATGAAGCCAGTGAGACCTTGCTCAAGAGTGTCAACAAGAGTCTCCCAACATGAAGCCAATCAGCTTGAGATGGCCTTCTTTGAAGATGAATGCTCGCTTACTCTACAAGCTCTTGGCAAGGAGAAATCCCCTGGTTGGGATGGTCACTCAGTTCTTCAGGGAGTTCTGGGAGGATCTCAAGGTCCCTGTCACGTGTATGGCTAACCAGGCTCTAGTCAAGGGATCCTTGGATCTCAATGTGAAAAGAGGACTTATCAAGCCTATCCCAAAACAGGTTTGCTGCTCGTAGCTTAAGCACTAGCGTCCCATAACCATGATGTCGGTTGCATACAAAATCATTACCAAGGTAGTCGCTCTTAGAATGGCACCCCCCTTGACAAAGTTATCTCCCCTCATCAGCACGGATTTATCAAAGGAGGGAATTTATGACAACATATTGACAATAATGGTTGGCATTGAGTATGCAACCTTCACAAAGTGTGCGCTCCTTGCTGCACTGTCGAAGCAAGGGACTTGCCAATACACCGTATGCGAGCCACAAACGGCTCCAAGCACACAACAAGCCTAAACTAGCAAGCTCAAGAAAACAAAGGGTGTGTCACTCACCGCTCTACGCTCGCCTTCGTGGTGGATTCCTCGCCGCGATGAAGAAGAAGCTGCAGTCGTGCCGCGCTCAACCGCTTCGCCGCCGTCGTGCCTTCGTAATGCTCGATCGCACACACACTCTCCCTCTCTCTCTCTCTCTCTCACACACACACACACACACACAAGGAGGTGAAGAAGAAGAAGATGGAGATGGAGCAAGAGCACTCTTCAATTGCACAAATGAGAGAATGAGTAAAAATTAGGTTTAGTTGGCTTTTATAGGAGCTCACCCCATTCACACTTGGGCGCCCATGCTTAACCAACTAATCCCTTGAATGTCCAAGTTAAAGTGCGCCTCTCATCGGCGATCACTCTACCTTTCCCTATTGGTCCGACAAGCCCGGTACCTGACTCTACCAAATACATAATACGCGTCCATCGTAGGTGATGGGTGTCCGTGTGCCGTGAGGGTTAACATGCCCCCCTTCCTGATGTAGATTCCGTCCTCGGAAGCTATTGAGTTGAAGCTGGATCGTCGAGGTGGAAGAGCATTTGAGATGAATGTCCTTAGCCTTCTTCAGTCACTGCAAAATCAAACAACATTGGCACAGTAATTGCATTCTCTTAAAAAGCATATGCAGTTTTAGATAGAAAAATTGATTGGTAAAAGAATTTCAAACAATTTGTTAGCAATGAACATTAAATTGCAATGTAATCAAATGCATAAACAGATGTAAAGGCAAAAAATTAAACAAGTCTGGGGTCGCTAATTTGACTGTCGAAAAGCACTAGAGATCGAATATTAATACCATGGGTAAGCTTCTTAATTTTCTGTGGTCAATTAAGTTGTTTAATCGCGAGAGCCAAGTATTCATGTTCAAGGGCTGACTAGAGGCTATATCTAGAAAACCTTGTAGTTAAGCTACCATAAAAGGAATTTCTCATGAAATCATCGCCTGACTGATTACTTTTTCTTTGACCCCCCAAGGTCTTTTCACAGTGATTCAATTATGATGTGTGTGCTTATTTTGTATGCCTTGGGTTTTTTGCTTTTCAAGGAAAAGCGCCCACACTGGGAACCTCTAGGGCTCTAGTACCATAGGCAATACATGTGAGTGAAGTACCAAATCAAGCTGAGATTTCTCTTCCAGCTTAAAATTTTACATTGTGGCACTTTGATTTTTTGTTTGTTCATTTTCATCATTTTAATTTTGTAACTTTGGGGGGTCATATAACACTGTTACCCTCCCCAGGCTCATCACATTAGTAAACTCCCTTTATAATACTTACGCTAAAGGTCACTAGGGTTAAGCCCACTAGAAAGCCCTAGTACATTTTATACAATGCTGCCTAAATCGGATTAAGAACCTAAATAACCATTGCTTATTAGGAAGGCATTCCCCATGGTATTAAGAGAAGATCTCTAACACCTAGCTTGGTCAAAGTAGCTTAGTCGGACTGCTTGATTTTTACACCTAAACAAGTGATTATGACAAAACATTACATTGAATTAAATGTTTGATACTAAGCCAATGCGCTGAATATTATGCTACCAATCACAATCAAAGCAAACAAACATGGATGCAAAAAGATAAGGGCAATGCTAATGGACAAGAAACACCTGTTTGTGTTGATGGTCGCGCTTGATTTGAAGGTTCCATGAAGGTCCAAATCCTATCAATAGCAACACGCTCCTGTACACACTAGGAAACAAAAAGAATACCTCCAGGAGGCACATCAGTGGGAAAAATTAAAACTCCTAAAAAACAAACTCAAAACACAATCTAGACCCCTAACCTACCTATCTGTCACCCCTTTTAGAATCAAGGAAAGAGGATATTATATAAACCGGGTGGCCACCCTAAGGCTAGGCCTCTATCCTCATCATCTAGATAAATAAAATCGTTGTCCGTGAGGCCATAGTCTTCCTCGGTCTCTATTAGTTCCTCTTCATCATCCTCTTGTGCAAGCATGCTAATCAAGAACCTCGTGATGCGTGGATACTCATCTTGTGCAAAAGAATAAGCATGTGCCATTGGAGACACATTCGCCACTGGGTAGGGATCACTAGTTAGCCATAGACGTATCAGCCATTCTAACTCCTCAAAATTTCTCTCACATGCAAGGCTCTCTATCAAATCCCATTCGCAAGAAAGTATAGGGTAGCATACGTAGAACACTTGTTGAAAAGACAAGGGGTACCTTTCATCAAAAATAGAAGTGCATGCCTCTGGTGAAGTAGCCATTTCTGACAAGACAGATAGATTTGGTTAGGCCTTTAAAACATAAGAGTTGTTTTTGTGTGTTGCTTGACTTGACACGGTGAATTTAGACTTATATGTAAGATCTGATAGGGTGCTCTCTCATTGCTAGGCGCTCTTGCTCTTTACTATTTTTGTTTTTTTGTGAGTATAAGGCTATATATATACATTCCCTAAGATCGGAGATTAAGAGGTCAGGGAAAAAGGTTGAGAGGGAAGCAAGTGAATGATGGATGTCCACAAACATTCCCCCCTTCCTTGGGTAGATCATACCGTTTGAAATGAGCTTGTCACCCTTTGAAACCAATTGTTCCAGTTGGTAATAGGTGAGGATTTTTTCCAGTAGTTTTCTATTACCCTAGGTGCCTCGTCAAGTTGTAAGGGTGGTAAGGTACTCTCCCAGGATTTTATTTGCAACGTTGTTGTAGGTGGTGAACTTACCCCGGAAGGTGCAAACTCTTTCGTGCTTGGATGGATATGTACAGTGTTAGGTGGAGGTTGTGTCGAAGCTTCTATTTGCATATAGGGACTACATGAAGAGCAAGAAGCTTCATTTGATTTCCCTGTTCCTGAGCTAGGTGGAACAAATCGTTCTTTCTTTGGTACCCAAACTAGCTCTAGAACGGGTGTGTAACATTCCATGATTTTTTCCTTTCCGCGATTTTCAATTTGTTTTGGAGCCACAGGATTGGGTTTACATGGGCCAGGTGACAGGTAAGAGTACACTTTACGTTTGGGCACCCAGATTTGATCATTTCCTTCATAGTATCCTTGGGCTTCCAATAGTCGTTTAGGAATCCAACGCAGCGTTTCTTTACATTTCTTGGAGTGAGTGGTACGGTTCTTACTAGGTTTCCGTTTTTTTGCATCAACCATGCTCACTACAGAGGTTTTAGGGACCCACTTGTATGTTTTCTCTGTTATATTAGGATGGTTCTTGTGTGTCTCAAGCTTTCTTTCAACTACATTAGTTGAAGCTCTAGAGAGTTGGGCTATGGGGACGTATGGTTCAACCTCCTGGACATGCAATGTCTTGGGTTTTATTTCCTTGGGCAATATCTCAGGGACTATGGCTTGAGTGGTAGGGCTAAGAGTTGGTTTTTGCGTTGTAACACCCCCAGTCCCCCAATCAATAGTGCATTTGGTGGCTATCATCCACGTGCGGCCTAGGTTTATATTACCCTCCATAGTTCCAGTAGGCATGACCAAAAAGTCTTGAGCTACCACCCCATTGTCATAACTGACAGAAGTGTGCCAGATTCCAAAAACCGCAGTTTTTTTCTTGTTGACACCCTTGACTTGGATAATACTCTCAGATAGAGGTGGCTTCCCTAACTGACACCACACCCCATAGGATAGCAGATTGTATTTAGCACCCGTGTCCAATAAGGCGTTATATAGCACTTTTCCATAGGCACTATTTAACTCAATGGGGTATCGTAGAGGTGTGTCAGAGTCCAACCCATCCTCTTCGATTTCCACGTGGAATGCATTTGTGACCCCAAGGTTAGCCTCTCGTTTTTGTCTTATACGTTGTTGTCGCTCCTTAGCCTCAGCTTGAGCTTGTATCTTGTTTAACTCGGTTTGTGCTTTGGCGGCTTTCTTTTGATGAATGGCCCGTAGTTCTTCTTCGCTTAAAGGATCATAATATCTTTTGAATTTACTCCCATTGAGGAATCCAATGGTTTCAACTCCATCAAGAGTTTCCACACGAAGGGTACCTTGTGGGGTAATTTCACATACTCTATATGGTCCTTTACCAGCATATTTCAACTTTTTCTTCTCTTTACGTACTCCATACATAAGGACTTTATCACCAACTTTGATATCCTTGTCCTTCACATGGCGATCAAACCACTTCTTTCTCCTATCCTTTTCCACAAGAGCATTTTGCACAGCCAACTGTCTCTCTTCGTCTAGTTTTTCTAAGATAAACAAACGCTCGGTTAAGGGGTTACCATTCCATCCTTCTTGCGAAGCTACCCTAAGACTAGGAATGACAAACTCCCAAGGCATAACCGCTTCTTGGCCGTATACCATTTTGAATGGCGTACAATTAATAGCCACTTTATAAGCAGTACGATAAGCCCATAGAGCAGATGTCAACTTCAAATCCCAATCAGTGCGATGAGCTTCTACCGTCTTGGTTAAAATAGAGATTAGAGTCTTGTTGGTGCTCTCGGCTTGTCCATTAGCTTGCGGGTAATAAGGTGTAGACTTATGGTGGGATATCATAAAGGTCGTGGTAAGCTCTCTTATTACCTCATTTATAAAATGGGTACCATTATCACTAACAATTTCAAAAGGGCAACCAAATCTTGTGATAATGTTCTCAAAAAGAAACTTAGATGTTGTCCTCGCGTCAGCTTTTTGTGAAGCCTTAGCTTCAGCCCACTTTGTTACATAGTCCGTAGCAACTAGAATATATCGAGATTGAGTGTTGCGAGCTGCGGGACTAATTGGACCTACAAAGTCTAAGCCCCATTTTTCAAATGGTTGGGTTACTTTAATAGGATGTAAGGGCATTCTGTCCTTGCGCTGTGTGGTCTTGTAACGTTGGCACTCATCACACCCTTTTGTAAAAAGTGATGCATCCTTAAATAAAGTTGGCCACCAATAGCCTGATTGCAGCACCTTTCTAGCAGTCAGGTCCCCTGAAAAATGTCCTCCTGCTATGCCCATATGTGCTTCTTGCAAGATATACAAATATTCATCCTCGCGGGCACAACGCCTAAGAATATCGTCCTTGCCTAATCTATACAGGGTTCCGGCAATCAAACAATAGGGTTCACATTCTTTTACTAGCCTTCGAGCGATATCCTTACGAAGTTCCTTGGGTGGAAAACCATTAACTAAAAAGTTAACAATGTTCTCACTCCATTCAGGCATAGTCTCAACTATGAATAGGGAAGTATCGGGTAATTCATCATCAACTCCTGTAGGGGCTTCACCATTGGGTATGCGAGACAAATGATCAGCCATGACATGCCTTTTACCGGGTCTCACTACAATCGTGAAATCAAACTCAAGAAGAATTAACAACCATCGTGTGATTCTTCCTGTGGAGCATGGCTTGTTTACCAGATACAGCAACGCTTGATGATCCACATAAAATACAAACTTGTTTGCCAGAAGGTAGTAGCAAAATTTCTTTACTGCATAAACCATTGCCAAACCTTCTCGCTCTGTAGTGGTGTAGTTCCTTTCAGCATCGTTCAATTGACGGCTTGCAAAGCTAATGGGATAGTCCAATTTATGTTCTCCTGGTTGAGTGAGAACACACCCAATAGCAAAGTTTGATGCATCAATATGCACATGGAAAATGACATCCCAGTTAGGTGTCCTTAAAATTGGAGCACTTGCTAGTGTTTTCTTCAATTGTTCATAGGCCTGGTCACACTCTTCAGTCCATTTAAATTCAATGAGAAGCTTGTACAAAGGACGTGCTATCTCAGCGAAAAATAAAATAAACCGTCGATAATAACCCACGTGTCCCATGAACCTTTGAACTCCCTTGTAATTGGTTGGTGGTGGTAACTCTAGAATCACTTTAATTTTGCTCTCATCGGTTGAGATACCATTCTTGGATACTATATGCCCTAAAATAACTCCATGCTTGACCCAAAATTGGCATTTGAACGGGTTCAATGAGATACGATATAACCTACATTTTTCAAACACCTTCCGCAAACATGATAGATGTTCTTTCCAAGAAGAGTAAACACAAAGGTCGTCTAAGAAAGCTTCACAAAACTCTCTCAAATATTCTTTAAAAGCAGTGTTTATTAATCGTTGGAATGTAGCAGGGGCATTTGTTAAGCCAAAAGCCATCACACGAAATGCAAACACGCCAAATTCTGTGATGAAGGCAGTTTTAGCTTGGTCCTCTAGCGCTATCGTGATTTGGTTGTAGCCTGAGTACCCATCTAGAAAGCTATAAGCTTCCTTGCCTGCAACTCTTTCGAGTACATGTTCGGAATATGGTAGGGGGTAATGGTCTCTTCTAGTAGCTGCATTAACTTTTTTGAGGTCCACGCACACCCTGAGTTTCCCATTCTTTTTTGGCACGATAACTATTGGCGACACCCATTCAGAGTGTTCAATAGGATATATGAACCCACATTTGATAAGCTTTTCTAGTTCTTCTTGAATGATCTTTGCGTACTTAGGATTCATCGGGTAGGGTCTTTGTTGTACGGGCTTCGCAGTGCTAATCATAGGGATTGTATGTTGGACCACAGAAGGCGGAACACCTTTCATATCATGGTATGTCCAAGCGAATACGTCCTTGAATTCCTTGAGAAGCTCTTTGAGGACCGCCTCTTCAACTTCTGTGAGGTCTTGGGCAATAAAAACAGGTTTTGATTCTTCACCGGGGTCAGCTAATTCTATTTCTTTAACTATTGCCGGACCATCATAGATTCCATTATTCCCATCGATAGGTATTCTTTGGGCTTTTGTGTACACAACCTTTGCTTCCCCTGTGGTGTAAGATTTGAAATGTTCTGGTGCAGGATGCAAGTCTGTGGATTCTGGTTGTGCGTTGGTTTGTGCTTCCATTTCTGCTTTCTTGTGTTGTCTAGCTAACTCTTGGTTTTGACGCCTCCTTGCAGTGCGGCTCAACTTTGGCTTGTCTATGATCTCTAATTGGGCTATGTCATGGGGTCGTGGTCTACACCACATAACATTTTGGAGATATTCACCCCAATTGTCTACCAATTTTCGATGAGCATCACATGCTCCTATATAACTGAGCCATTCTGCTGAGGATCTCTTCTTGTTTATCCTAGCACGTACATTGGCTCGATATCGACGCCTCTTAAGGTTTTTCTTTTTCTTATTTGAGACCTGCTTTTGATTTGCATTTAGATCTGGCTCACTAAAGGAGTCCTCGTTGGTGTCCTCTTCACTCTCGGAGGAGCTATCATCGGTTGATGTGCTCGATCCTTCCGAATGTTTTGACTGTGAACTTGCTCCACTCTCTAATTCATGAGATTCAGAATCCGTTTCACTCTGGGAGTCAGTGTCCAAGTCGTGTTGGTCAAAGTCTTCTATTGAGCTATCAGTGTCACTGTCAGATTGGTCCACAATTGCCTTGCCCTTAGAAGATGCATGTATGGCACTTATCATGTTCAGAGGTGCAATTTGTGGTACCTCTTCCCCCTCTGGTGTGACCCAAGTGGTTCCTCTATTTCCCCAGGTATCTATGGTTGCAGCTAGGTGTACCCAATCCACATTGTCCGACTCAGTCATCCCAGGTAGGATATCCATATAAGGAGAATCTTGGCCAATGTCTGTATCCTTCTTACAAGTGTAACAATATTGTAGTGGGGCCGAGTGAACTGTGGTGTCAGAGCGATGATCAATAATGGTTTTACTCCCTAAGGGGTGTACCTTACCAGTCACCAAATCCACTCTAAGGACAGAGTCTTGGAATTGCAAATAGACATGATTTTTAGACCAATCGTGAACCATTTGTGCTTCCCTCATGAATGGTCGTCCTAAAATCATTTCATATGACATAAGGTGTTTAGAGAAATCCATTACAATGAACGTATGTCGTACCTTGTGTCCTAGAACTTTGATCTTAAGATCCTTGAGCATCCCCATAGGTTTGGCTATGGTACCATTTGCCATCTTTACCACAATGTTAGTAACACTGAGGCGGGGTTTTCCCATGGATTCCCAACAATCTTTTGTAACGATGCTAACTCCCGCACCACCATCAAGAATTCCCTTTATAGTTAATCCCTTGGTAGTGATGGGTAGGGTCGCATTAGACTCGTCGCCTTCAAAATACTGGCCTAATTCGTTAATGGGTACCTCGATCACAGACTCGTGTTCATCTAAGTCAAGTGATTGCACATGATTTTCCTCATCAATCATAATCGAGTCAGGCCTATTTGGTTGCGCAAACTGCGGTAATCCCGTTCGTAGCTCTCCGTTAAGGAATGCTCGAAGTGCAAGGAATAACTCAGGATCTCCATACAGCTTTGCTATGATCGTGGTTCGGACCTCAGAAGACATGAAGTCCACTAGTTTGGCAACATTCATTGGCGTTTTGCAGGGTGTAGGTCCTTGACTAGGAACTGGTGAGGATGGAATCTCATATTCCTCAATGGGATCAGGTATTCCTTCGTTAAACATCCTTTCCAACAAGAAGGGTGTATGCTCACTTTCTGATGTCCTGTCCTCACTCCCTTCTTGGATGATACTAGATATGGCTAACGGTCTATGGTTCATGTGGGGTGGATGAACTTGCGTGGGAAACACTGTGTCATGAATTTTTACATGCATGGGTTCTGGTTCTAGTTTCCTTTGAGTCTCCTCCACTAAACCTCTTAGATGTTTCACCTGCTTAATCTCGTCTACAGGGTTTGGGTACGTCCCAATCTTCTTTTTACGATTTTTCCCTTTTTGCCCCTGCGATTTATCTTGGGGGTCGTGGATTGGATTTGGAAACACTTGTGGTGTTTTCAGAGGCTCTTTATGGTTTTCTCTTATTCGGTTTTCATTTGGTTGGCTGCGAGAGCAGCAGCTTGATAAACCGGCTTGACTTGTCCCCAACAATCTTCCATGTAGTATATAGGACATTCTTCCAATGTATCAAGTCCGTAGGCAATACTAGTGTCTATTTCCTCCTCACAACCATCTGCATAAGCATTAGATGGCTCGCAACCCACTTGGTTCATAGGGGCGACTCTTGGATGCGGGGGCTGCGGTCCTAGCACAGGAGGTGGTAACGGCGTAGCTTGTACAACATTTTGAGGTCTAGGGACCATGTGTTGCGGTAGTTGCTCAACAGGTGGAGTAGGCATCAATACAGGAGCTCGAGGTGCATCCGTCCAGGCTACAGGTGGTCTATTTGCCATCATACGTTTGATCATTAAACAATCCTTAGCTTGGTGACCATACCTACCACATGCGTTGCAAGTTCCATTAAATTTTACTCTAAACG
The DNA here is from genome assembly GCF_014529385.1 of Adiantum capillus-veneris. Taxonomy (NCBI): domain Eukaryota; kingdom Viridiplantae; phylum Streptophyta; class Polypodiopsida; order Polypodiales; family Pteridaceae; genus Adiantum; species Adiantum capillus-veneris. The sequence continues at coordinate 100,533,784 of NC_140951.1, forward strand.
TAGGGAGCTCACTAGTGCTATGTGGACCTAAGCAAATGGAACACCATTGTTGCTCCCTTCTTGGATACATGTGACTATTTTGAGGGGGTCGATTATCCTTAAGAGACTCTTGGATTGCCTTGGTGAAGTCTGTCAAGAATGTCTCAAATACCTTTGGCTCATTGGCAATGGGCTTTGCAGTCATGGGTTCATACTCAATGGCTTGTGAGCTAGTGGATCTCGTGTCAGTAGACACCCTCATGCCTGCTATCATCAAGTTGTCCTCTAATTGGATTGCATTGGCAGTGACATCTTCCCAGGTTGTGATACCTCTAATCACTAGTCCATTATAGATTCCTTCATTCCTCAACCCTCGAATGAATCGATCAAGCAGTTGGTTATTGTTGAAGCGATCATTTACAGGGCAGCGAGAGTTTAAGTGCTTTAGACGACTAATGAAGTCCCTTACTGACTCTCCTTCCTTACGTTCGGCCTTCTGTAGCTGAGATGCTACACCCCAAAGCACACCTTCTCGTATGTACTCCTTTAGAAACAACCTTTGAAGGGTAGGGTAGATTGTTTTCTCGTCCACCCTTAGGGTCCTATACCAATCTCCAGCCTTCCCACTTAATGTCAAGCTTAAGGCATTGCACTTATGTAGTTCGTTGCGTTCCCCTAAGGAATCACATACTTGTTCAAACACTTCAATGTGTTTCCTAGCATCTTCGTCCCCATTGAATTTTTGCGTGAGTTTGGCAATTTGTACTGCCTTACTTCTAGGCTCTCTATCAGATGCATGCCGCATATTTTCCGCGATAGATCGACCTATGGTTTGAGCAAACGCTGCCAAGTCACCTATGTGAGGAGGCAGGGCCGGTGGAGGTACTCTTGGAATCATATGTGGGAGAGGAACGGGTACCGGTCTTGGCATATGTGTGGATGATGCAGGATATGGAACATAACCGGGCATTGGTCCACTCGGATAAGGGCTAGGGAGCGGCACTCGAGGAGCATAAGCAAGTGGTACAATTGGAGGTGTGGGGGCCATGTGTGCATAAGGGGCTAGAGGCACATACGGTCGAGGCCCCATATTAGGTACTACAACACTAGGTAGTGGCACTGCGCTAACCGTAGATGTCATCGGTACATTCTCTGTCAGGCTTATCCCTGGAGTGAGCACTGTGTTTTCCTTGATAGAGGGTTGAGCCAAGTTAGGGAAGCTAAAGTTTTCGCTCGGAGGCTCAGATTGCATAGAGACCCCAGGTGAAATGACGTAAGATGGGTCCATGGGGCTCATTAGAGGAGTCTCCATTTGAGATAGAGTAGGATGTTGAGCCTTGCTCGTATCCAGAAATCTCATGGGGCCAGTTGAGAGTATATTTACCCCTCGGTTTTGCCTTTCTGATTGAATAATGCCATGGATAACATTACAGATCATTTTCTGTTGATCTTCGATGCTCGTGGCACTAGAGGTGGATTGTACAATCTCTATCCATCCTACATGGTAGGCGTGGCCAGAGTGTAGATCCGTCAACACCTCAGTGTGGAGGTCGTATGTCCAATGATCATTAATGAACAATCCTTCTAGAGTCGACGTGTTAACGGTTTCTTGTGAGGTAGAAGCAATGTTGCTCCCCGTGGTTTTACTTGCCACCAACGGTACTCTAGAGGGAACTTCTGAAGGAGGCAGCTCAACAGGGCCTTCTTGGTAAGAAGTTGGTAGGATATCCACATGGACACTCTTTGGGGGTGTGGGGTCCACGTGCGATGTGAAAGGAGATTCCACTTCCCCACCCCCTTCGCGTGCTTCATCTGCATCAGGTTCCGAGCGAGTAGCTCTACCTAATGTTTCCATGAAACGGCTAAACATACTAGTACTAGGCTGTGGAGCTTCGGGAGGTGCATGGCCTTCTCTCTCAGTGTTTTGGGTAGGGTATGCTTCCATGATTTCTGAGTCGGAGGAGGAATCACTAGCGGCTATTTTAGGGTCTTGGGTGGTGCTACCTTGTGTCCCCGCTGAGGGTCTAGAGCTTATCGTGGATGGGTAATGGGTGTCCGTATGAACAGAGGCACCCTCAATATGCTCGTGTTCTAGCACCCGCCCAGAGCGTAAGTGCATGTGCTTTTGATAGCCTAAGGTGTCAAAAAGCTGCTCTAGGAGGCCTTGTGACTAGTTTTTAGCGTGTTTTTTGTTTGTTTTTTTGCTAGATTTTTTAGAGCGTGTCGTGGAATGGGCCGTGTGATAGCTCAAAACGAGCGTATCGGTCAGAGGGTCGTGCCGTGCTTTACAGCCCTCCGTTTGGTCACTCTATGCCCTCGGAATCCCTAAAACTGTCAATTTCCAGTAGGGAACTAGGCCCAAACTAGAAAGTCTAAGGGTGCAAGTGGGAAGAGAAAGGAGGAGAGTGGAGGACTTGTCCCACATGCTCTCATTCTCTCTTGAGGGAGTAGGGTATATATATAAGAGTGAGTCTAGTATATATCATAAGACTGAGGCCTGGGCTTGGGCTTGGGCTTGGGCTTGGGCTTGGGCTTGGGAAAATGATCCCGATCCCGATCTATCTTTTATACAAACCAACCCGTCCGTTTTAAGAGTCACGTTTTTTATTTTTTTTCAAAAAATTTCGCCGCCCGCTCACTCGCGTTTTTTTATTTCCGAATTTTTATTTTCTTCTTTTTTTTCATTTTTTTTTTTGGGAAAATACAGAAATTGAAAACGCAGGTATGCAAAAAATGCAGAAATTGCAGAAAATTGCAGAAACTGCAGAAAAAACGCAGAAATTGCAGAAAATGAAGAAATTGCAGAAAATTAAAAAAACGCAGAAATGCAGAAAATTGCAGAAATTGAAAACGCCGAACTTGAAAATGCAGAAATTGCGAAAATTGAAAAAACGCAGACAAAAGTAGAAATTGAAACTTGACAGCAATTGCAGAAAACGCAAAAAACAGAAATCTCCACACACTCCTTCCTTGCCTTTCCTATGATAGAAATTGCACCACAAGGAAGTGTAAAGTGCTAACCGAGCTTAGTGTAGGGCATATCCCCGGCAGCGGCGCCAAAAATGTGCGCTCCTTGCCGCACTGTCGAAGCAAGGGACTTGCCAATACACCGTATGCGAGCCACAAACGGCTCCAAGCACACAACAAGCCTAAACTAGCAAGCTCAAGAAAACAAAGGGTGTGTCACTCACCGCTCTACGCTCGCCTTCGTGGTGGATTCCTCGCCGCGATGAAGAAGAAGCTGCAGTCGTGCCGCGCTCAACCGCTTCGCCGCCGTCGTGCCTTCGTAATGCTCGATCGCACACACACTCTCCCTCTCTCTCTCTCTCTCTCACACACACACACACAAGGAGGTGAAGAAGAAGAAGATGGAGATGGAGCAAGAGCACTCTTCAATTGCACAAATGAGAGAATGAGTAAAAATTAGGTTTAGTTGGCTTTTATAGGAGCTCACCCCATTCACACTTGGGCGCCCATGCTTAACCAACTAATCCCTTGAATGTCCAAGTTAAAGTGCGCCTCTCATCGGCGATCACTCTACCTTTCCCTATTGGTCCGACAAGCCCGGTACCTGACTCTACCAAATACATAATACGCGTCCATCGTAGGTGATGGGTGTCCGTGTGCCGTGAGGGTTAACACAAAGCAAGAGTGCATTCTGCTCCTGGTAGATCTAGACAAGGCTTATGATAGGATTGTGTGGTCCTTCATTGAAGATGCCATGCAATCATTGGGCTTCGGGCCACACCTCTGCTAGCTTATACACACTCTCGGTGAGGGTGGCCATTTGGAGCTCCTATTCAATGATAGAATTGAGGGCTCCTTTGAAGCTAAAAGATCGATCAAGCAAGGATGCCCCTGGGACCCGCTCTTTGCTATTGGATCGCATCCTCTATTAACAATGCTCGAAGCTGTTGCTGAGCGGGGGGAAATACAAGGGTTTACTTTGCTCAGTAACAACCAGCTCCTGGCCAAGATGTTTGCGAACGACTCCCTCCTCTTCTTGAAAGCTTGCCCTCAGGTGCTCAGGAAGGCCCTTGAGATTGTGCATACATTTGTTGTGGCTTCTGGGTCGAAGTGTAATATTGAAAAGTTGAGACTGATCTCCCTCACAAAAAACTACTCTTTTGACCGATAGGTCTGCTATGGAGAGATTGTGTCTAAAGGTAGGATCTTTAGGCATCTAGGGGCCCCCTTAGGGGTGGACGTTATGCACAAGCAAAGGGTCCAGTGGGGGTCCTTGAGAAGATTCAGAGGAAAATGAGAAGGTGGGAGTATGTGATGCTCCCCTTCTAGAGTTGAGTCGTGATTAACTCTCTTATGCTTCCTTATATTGCCTTCACTAGCCCGCTCCTCAAAATAGCCAAATACAACTGGAAGGAGTTTCTAAAATTAGTTAAATTATTCTTATGGAGGAACAACACTAAAACCTCGACGCCGTGGAAATGGGAAAAGTGGGAAGGTATTGCTCAATTGGTGACGCAAGGTGGCCTTGGAATTCTCAACCTCGTTGTTCATGTTGAAGCCCTGTTTGCCAAGTTTGTGGTCTCAATCGCAAATCAAGAACAGGCTTGGGCTATCATGACCAAGGATATGATTGAAAAGGCCAAACTTTGGGCTAGCTTAAGACTGAGTGGTATCACGGGAGAGATGGTGCAAAAATGCAATAGAGCAACAGGGGCACTTGAATGGGGTGAAGTTACTAGATACTTCCATAACTCCATCTCGCACTGGTCCCCTTGGCTGTCTAAAGCTGTTGGGGTTTTCTTGAACTCTTATTGGAGTGAAATTGCAAGAAGGATTAACAATAAAGGACTGCAACGGCTGAGACACTTCTCAGATAGTAATAGCAAGGGTTGGAAATCCTCAGCCCAGGTGTTTTCCCAGTTTCAACTCAATGGCACTTAGCAGTTACTTGTGAATAGGGTTGTAGAAGGTCTAGACCGTGTTCTCATGCCGATATGTGAATTTACTTTTGAGTGGAAAGCTTGGAAATGGCCCATGAGTAGCCGATTCTCTAAACCCCATACCAAAAGAATTTACCAAATGTTAATCCATGAGGTTGATTGGTTTGCCCCTTTAAAACAAGCAGTGGAAGAAGCAATGGTCGGAGGCTCGATGGGTAGAGGTCACGAAGAACATTTGTAATCCGCAATGGCCTCAATTTATGAAGATATTTTTGTGGAAAGTACTTTGGGGGGCCTTGCCAACATGTGTCAAGATACAAGCGCGTGGTATCAGACCCGACAGATGTTTCGGGTGCAGATTAGCTAGCAAAGACCTCTACCACCCCTTTCATGGAATGTGCGGCTATTAGAGGCCTTGCAAGAAAGATGTGCAAATGGATACAAAGGACGTGGAAGATTGGGTATTTCAAGAAGGATTTGTGCCTTGGTGGCATACAATTTTAAAGTTTTGCACTACTTATTTGTACTCAAATTGTCAGATACTGCTTCTTGAGTAACATCTGGAAGGCCAAGAACTGTCGTGTCTTTGATAATGACCTCTCGGTGGCTAGCTTCTCAGAGATTGTACAAGAAATCAAGGAGATAATATATATGGTAAGTAAAAGGTACATCAGAGGATTGGCTTAGGGCATCCCTTGCCATCCATTTGTGCCATGTGTAATAGTAGATACTTGTAACTAAGCTCAGTTGTAACCCTCTGTCCCTCAAGGCTCGGCCTGAGCTTGAGGCTGGTTTGTAATCTATTGGTGACTCTATAATACAATCACTCACAATTCTGAGTTTTGCCCAAAAAAAAAAAGATACCCTCATTTTGGGGTAAGGAATTTGTTTGAGAGTATCTAAGGAGATATCCTCTGGAAAGTGGGAAAGTAAGGAAAGGGAAAAGAGTTGCCAACGGAGGTCACAGGGAGAAAGCCAAGTGCAGGGGACACATGGCAGGGAGAGAGGGAATCAAAGCAACATGAGGCATGTAAATGGTTTTGTTTTGTTTGTACAAACGTAAAAATTGAGCTAATAAGTAGAAATCAGGGCAAGGTAGGGAGATATGAATTAATAGCAATTAAATAGTAGCACAAATTTGATTAAGAATAAATTGTGGGCCTACTTTACATATAGGCTCCTAAGTACTCTGTTCACAATTATATAATGGTGTCCTCTTTATAGGATGGCCCAAGGTGCAAGACAAGACAAAGATGGTCTCTAAGGATGTGGGATTGCAAAACCAACAACTTGACCTCATTAGTCATTTGGTGATCCTTCAACCAATACTGATAAAAAGATTGGCTAGAAAAAAGTGATTTTTGCACAATAACACGTTATGGCTTGGCGGTCAAGGGGTGCGTTGTGGCAGAGCTCTCTCCTTGGTGGCAACCCCAAGCCAGCCTAAGTCTGTTAGTATCGATTGGTTTTCATGTGGCACCCTTGGTTAGCCGATGTAATAGTGTCCTCGTGTCTCAAGTGCCGGTTGATGCCATGGTTCAATAAGAACATGGTTTGCAATGTAATTTTTTTTTGTTTTTGTAATATATATATACACTCATTCGAATTTAGGTCTCCTCAAGTGAAAGGTGAGTATACAATCACTCAAAATTGTGAGTTTTGCAAAAAAAAAAAAAAGGAAAAAAAAAACAGTATGAAGACGGAAAGTCAAAAGGTATATGAAGGTGGAGAGTCGAAGAACCTTTTGTGTCCATATAGAGAGGTGTTTCCCTTTAGCATGTGCTCACTCACTCGCTCACTCACTCTCTCTCACTCTCTCTCTCTCTCAATGTCGTATCCGTCATTTTCAACTAATATTGTTACAAATCTACATGCTTCGTCATTATCCATTGCTACGTGCTATACATTAACACATCGTTTTCGTTGTTGAGAGAATCTTTAAATTAAGAATATCTTTTAATTTGTTTTAAAGGCAATAAGAACACCTTTTAATTTTTGCTTTCGTAATATAGACATACACTCACTATTGTGAGTTTGGGAAAAAAAAAGGATAGCCTAAAATTATGTCAAAACCATAGAGTATGCATTAATTCCGATATCCTAATTTTTGAGTCTCTCTACAATATTGAAATAAAAATCAAAATAAAATAAAGTAGGATTTGTAAAGGGTCAAGAAATGTCAAAAAATGACAAGTTTTACACCGATATCATGTGTGTGTTTGGAGCCTACACTTTGGTAAAGAAAGATATGCTTTTTCACCCATAAATGTACTAAAATCAGATTGGTGGTTTTGCAAAGGGGGTCATGATTCATGAACCCATAAAGCATGCACATTAAGAATTCACATCAACCATTAGAATGAGAGAACCCATTCATAAGGTCAATTATCATGTTCTTTTGAGATCTTCTATTTACCAATACGGGGCGGTTTGTTAAAGGTGGTTGCCCATATTGTTGTTGTAATTATGGTCCCTGGATGATTTCATGGCTCGACAAGAGCATGGCCAGACTTTGTAATTTTTTGAGATGATCAATATAATTCACTCACAATTGTGAGTTTTGAAAAAAAAAAAGAGAGAGAGAACTCATTACATCGGCACCATGCTCATTCCTACCCAAGAAAGGTTGAAGCTCCTTTTTCACTCACAAGATTGAGTCAATGAAGCTTGGCCTTTATTATCCACTTGCTCAAATCAGTTTTGTAATCTTTATTTTTTTGGAAAAACCAATTCAAAAGGACAATTTTTTGGACCATGTGTATTGGTGGGGGTGGCTGCCCTGATGTAATTATAGTTTCTGGATGATGTCATGGCTCAACAAGAGCATGACCTTGTAATTTTTTTGGGCTGCTCAATATAATTCACTCACAATTGTGAGTTTTGCAACAAAAAAAAAAAAGGAAAAACCAATTCAAGAATTGCGATGCACACATGATTTTAGCTATCTATCGAAGTTAATAAGCACAATGACCAAAAAATTAACATCACACAAAAATGTAACCAGGAGAAAATAAATCATATTACAATGCTTTGAGAATTAAAGCCATTAATTTTAATATTAGATTTTTCGTTTCCAATTAGAAAGTTTCCATGAGGAACTGTCATATGCAAGGATTGGTGTCATCTCCACAAAGCTTAGGAGAGGTTCTAAGTCTCTTTATCAACAGAACGGCTACCAACTGTACTTTATCTTTTGGAGAATTCCCTAAAGTGTGTTGGCTAAATTCAATTCACCAACCAAAAGAAGCCCTCAACCACAAAGTGGTGTTGGTTTGCTAGGTTTTGAATATGAATGATTGGCACTCAAATAATATCCACTATGATCCCTAAGATGGTCCCCTTGATATAATTGGTAGGATGGGGTCCATGTAGTGCTTCGAAGAGGCATCTGTAGTAGTCCATGTCGTCCTCAATTGGTTAGGCACTTCAATTGTTGATGGTTCTGGCAGTCCTATTGCGATTTTGAGCACTACCACTTTGGGCCAATCAAGTGATCTAGTAATCCCACCTACAAATTTTGAGATTCACCTCTAAAATTTAAATGCAAACTCTAGGAAAATTTAGTGTAAAAACCTTCAATTATAGTTAATTTACCTCTAAAATTTCTCAAATGTAGATTTTTGAAGTTTTTGGGGAAAAAATTCGAGCAATGGGTCCAACCTGCAAAAAAATGTAGTATGCATGAACGAGGAAAAATAAAAAGAGAAATTAAGAGATTAAAGAGAAAAACTATAAGAAGAAAATTTGAATCCAGTAATTAACTTTAGCTTTTCTAAATTTTAGACGACCAAAGGGCCCAGTGAGAATGTGAGCCTAGGGTTTTCTGCTTCGCGGGTGGCTGCCGTGTTTCCTGCGCATTTTGCCTGCGAGGGATTGTGAGTTGAGGAGCTCGTTGGATCTTCTGTGGCAGGAGAACCATTGTAGGTGGGATGGTGGTCAGGTATTGAGAGAAATGTTGTCCAATGGGGGTCTCCTAGCTGCCTCACCCTTTCTTGGCGCCTACGATGGCAATCCCTTATTTTTAATAGTGGGGGAGGAAGCCCTCCCAGCTCCCCTGTGGGCACAAACGGCTTCCAGTTATTTTCTGTCCTACGGAATGGCATGCGGCCTGTGGCAGTGGCTACTTCCCATGGTGGCACCATGGGGTTGATTTGGCGGGGTGGGCTCCCCTTCAACCCGGGTAGCTGGTTCTACATCTCTTTTGGCGACCTCAGTCCTTGTCGTCGAGGCATTGCTCGCCGCAACAGCCTGCTAATCTGTGGTTCCCTATGGAGGTGCGAGGTAATGGAGCGGTTATGGCTCCCCCCTTATGCGTACATATTATGGTATGTGTTGTTCTCCTTGTTCAGTTGGCTTCTATTCTTCGCGATACTGCTTTGGTTTTCTGTTGTATCGATTGGCTTGTTTGGGCACTTTCGTCCTTGTGGAAGGGGGCCGATGGTGGTGGCAACCGTACATGTCATACTCGGCTCTTTATATGTACATTTTTGGTTGTATGGTGTTGCATGTACGCGGGCTCCTTGTAAAAGCCCCCAAGGCGGTGCTCTATTAGTTTGCTGATGTAACTTTTTCTGGACTCCATCGCTCACTTTGAGCATGGAGGAAATGTATGCTCCTTTTTTAATTTATTTCAACTCACTCAGTCGAGTGAGTATTGCCAAAAGTAAAAAAAAACAAGTGAAAGGGTCACGATAGCTTTCTAAAACAATAAGAAAGTGTTAAAATTATTAGGCTGAGTTTAACTAGAATTATATAAGGTGAAGCCTTGTTCGGGAATGTCTCTTTTATTGAGCGATCGAATGTTCTCCTCGCAAAAAAAACAAAAAATATTGGTAATTTTTTTGAAATTTGTAAGATTTTTGAAATAAGTTTTGACATCATTGCACCAATTTTTTCTCTCTTCACCATAGTTTTCTCATTAATAAATAAATAAATAAATAAATAAATAATATATGCTAATGAAATTTTTTATTATATATATAGGTTTATTTATTTACTCATATAAACATATATATATTATTTATTTATTTATTTATGTTGTGTGTGTATGTATATATGTATATGTATTTATAGAACTTACATATATATATATATATATATATGTATATGTATATGTATGTATGCAAGGTGAAGCTTCACTTTAGCATTCTAAAAGAATAGAATGCAAAAGAAGTCAAGACTAGAGCCATGTGAAGAAGTGAAATAAAAGGTGAAATAAAAATATCCATTTAATACTTTAAAACCAAAATAATATTTTAAGGTAAGTCTGAGTCATCACCATCACTGAAAACATTGAAAGTATATCTAACTCAATACTTCTCTGAGGCTTCTTTTAGAAAGCCAAAAAGTTTTTGTGAAATCATACAAGAGAGCAGAGTGACGATCCACATGATCGGAGGCAAACAAGCCTCATAGGACTGCTTTAGAACAATACATAACATCTTGTAATAAGTAAAACCCAGGAGTAGTAGTGGTTTCTTTGTCAAGTAGAAAACTTGTAATCCTTTGACTCTCAAGACTCGGTCTGAGCCTGAGGATTGGTGTATATTTCGAATGTTTTTGATACTATCCACTCACAATTGTGAGTTTTGCAAAAAAAACAAAAGCCAAAAAGTTTTCTAAGACCAACTTCATCCCTCAAGTAGGTCCCCAAAATGGGTTTTTCCTGGTGGGATTAATGCGAATCTGTGTAGCAAACTTCAGGAAGCAAATCGGAGGCGAGCCAGGCGGTGTGGCGTGTGTCAGGACAGCTCTGGCGGCAGTTACTGGTCAACACAAACGCGTGTATTTGCTCATTTTATAAGACGCCGGATATTTTTACTCAGTGCTCGCGACCTGGTTCAGTCCGTTTTCTCTGCGCACGCAAGCGGCTGCTGCTGAATCTAACCAAGTGGAGGTAACTTCTGCTGTGCTTTTTTGTTTATGGTGTGGATTGTCTGCTGAATTGAAGTCAATAGGCTGAGAGCGTGCTGTTGTGTTTGTATTCTGCTGCATCTTGTTGTTTGATGCAAAGGCCTATGGTTCGCCTCAAGGCAGAGGCCCGCTCTGCAGACAACATGCAAATGAGGGGAATGTAGAGGCCTGCTGCAGACAGCATGCAAATGAGGGGAATGTAGAGGCCCGCTGCTGCAGACAGCATGCAAATGAGGGGAATGTAGAGGCCCACTGCAGACAGCATGCAAATGAGGGGAATGTAGAGGCCCGCTGTGCGGACAGGATGCAAATGAGGGAAATGTATCAAAAAAACGAAAAAGGCAGTCATTGCCAGCTGGTAGTAGCAGGGCTGAGAAGCCGAAAAGCTCTAGGGTCATGCAGGTTAGTGTCACGGTATCTGTAGGGGGTTGCGATATTGATGTAGCTTTGTTAGCTTCTATGCATGCATTCCTCGAAAGGGAGACAACTGATGGTCTTTGTGCTAAAAAAGTCTTTTTGACGCCTGCAAATATATTTGATAGGACATATATGTTCTGGAAGTTTAGATTGGGACATCCATTGGGAAACGATTTCTTGTCGACTGTGCACAAGATGCTAAAAACTGGGAAATATTATCCGTCATCGGAGTGGGTGACACCTTACCAAGGCCGGGGGATGCAATTAGGCAAGACGAAAGCTCTTTGGAGATGCATGGTTTATCCATCAACCACAACCTACCAAGATGTCGCTAGTATGTTCATCAACAACGATGAGTATAGTACAACTCACCCGCGTGCCGACTGGTTCCACTCCCGCTGGCAAGGAATTGAGAGGTATGCTCATGAATATGCATAGGAATGATTTTGATTTTGCACTTTGCTAACTATCAAACATCTTCTCAACAGTCCAGCGAGCGTGCGAACTAATCACGAAGATAACTATAGTGAACAAAACTGCAATGACAGGGATGATGATAGCGACGGAGGGAGTCCGCAAATAGGCGATGAGTACATCCCGTTGGTGCATAGTGTTGGTGTCACAACAATTGCATGATACAATGAATTTCAAGTTCATTGTAATTGCTTCTATTTGTTGCATGTGATGAGACTAAAAGTTTCTATTCTGTGAATGCAGGGTAAAATGGACCAGATGAACTTGGTGGACACAATGACAGAGACGCAAGTAGACGAGTCATTGGATGAAATTCAAGATCCACGATTGGACAAGGTCGAGGAGATTGGTGACAAAAAATTTGCACGAGGTCTCCAGGAATCAACCGGAGGGTTATCGAGCTCTTCGATCTAATGTCTTGGATGCAATAGATAGATTAAAAGACGCAATCGATGAACGCGAAACAAATGTCGCTGATATCCAGGTTTCCAAGCTAGAGGAGCAAATCTCAGTGCTGCGTATTGAAGTATCAAAGTTGAAAACACAGCTTAGCAAGCTGAATGCGCTCCTATGCAGGCTTGCGAACTTGCTAAACAGACATCTTGTCGACTAGATTGTCAACATGTGAAAAAATATTACTGCATCTGCTGGCATTTTTGTGAGCACAGTCTCGACACCTGCTGGGTTTTTTTTGCTGGTGTGGATTTTTGTTATTTAGTGCTAATATGTACAGCCATTTTGGTTATTTACTCCCAGCATGTATTGCTGACCTTATGTCACTATGCACCTAATAACTGAATTCTGATAGTCATCTTGAGTATCAGCTCCATTGTCTTGATGCAATTTGTTGATTATGTTTAAAATCGATGTCAACGTAACAAATAAAACGTTACGGTTATGTCTTTCGTAATGTTAAGATATGCTTTCCGCATGAACAAGGCTAAGCTATCCGTTTCCTCTACGATTTCTTCATTGTGTTCAAAATCGACGTTAACATGACAAATCGTTATGCTTTTTGTCTTTCATGATCTCGAGATATGCTTTCCGCGTGAACAAGACCAAGCTATCCATTTCCTCTACACTCCCATAAGAAAACATGGAATCTTGCTAATTAGTTAATGTAACAGTAAGATACAGCCAGTAGGCTACTACTTCATGGTGGTTGTATTGGTGCTTGTCAAGGGGATCTCATGAACGAACAAATTCACTTTGTTCGATCAGACATAAAATCGAGCCCAACAAAAGCAAAACTTGAAGCCCTTGTGTTCATTCACGTGGTTAGCCGAGTACAGTAAAGCCTCCTCATTGCCTCAAGTTTCAAGATTTCAACTCCGTAGAGAAATCCTTACGCTTGTACTTTTGTCGATTTAGAAGGGAAATTCAAAATTTACAAAAATAAAAGTCAAAAGTTTACACCAGAATCTCAACATGTACCATCCTTCAAATTCTCCTTCACATGCCACTTCAAGGAAAAACTCAAGTTCATAAAGTCTCTCTCTCTCTCTCTCTCTCTCACTCACACACACACACACACACACACACACACACAAAATTGACACTGAAGGGCACATCTATCTATGGGTGGGTTCAGACTAGGCGGCAGACGAGAAATGCACAGGGGCGTCGATGCTTCATGACGAAATTTGATTGGTTGCAGTTGAAGCACTCTTTCGCCGAGCCCTCCATTTTTCTTCTGACCCCCCCCCCCCCCCGGAAGAGTTGATGGCCACTCTCGACCCCCTTCACTTTTTCACTTTTCCTTCTCCACATTGTTCACACTAGGCGGCGGCAGATTTGTAAAGGCTTGTTTCTTCTGTCGGTTCAGTCTGAACCCAGCCTATATACTATCAAGCTTTAGCTTGGGTCGACATGTCTCCTTCGCCATCTCCAAACATGCACACATTGCTTCTTGATGGCCTTTGGTGCATGTGCAGAGGCCTAACCGCCATCACACTCCCTGCTTGCAATCCTGTGTGTGCTCGCTTGCAGTCACTCCTGCCTACCCACGTGCTGTTACGCACCACTATTATATGCTGCCAAAGGCGTGCTGCAGAGGTGCGCTCCTGCACCTGCCACTGTAGGTTACGATAACGTCCTGCTAGGCCCACCATTACAACCAGAGCGCTGCAGATTAAGGGCCAATATGTGTTGCAGTTCGAGCATCTTGCAACCCCCATCGCTACCAGAGTTGTTGTAGAGCTGCACTGCTACACCCGCCACTACAAGCTACCATATCGTGGACCAAGGGTTTGAGATATGGCTCCACCCTATGAGTCATGAATGAAAACTCCCCGCTCCTTTGACACCTGTGCAATCCATGTTGTGTGTGTGTGTGTGTGTGTGTGTGTGTGTGTGTGTGTGTGAGTGTGAGAGAGAGAGAGAGAGAGAGAGAGAGAGAGAGAGAGAGAGAGAGAGAGAGAGAGAGAGAGATGGACCTTGGAACACCCGCAGCGGTGTTGCTATATTCCACTACATCCCCCACCCACCCCACACAGTACACACATATGCATGAACGCCTTGGAACTCTTAGCTCTTGGAACTTGGAAGTTGGCAACCACAGCTTCAGTATTCGCCATTGGGAAGCCGAACAGCGCGAGTGAGAACCACAGTAGCAATTTCAAAATGCCTGCCTACCAAAGGTGTCAGGCAGATCAAGAGTTATTATGTCGAGTTTACAAGAACAAGCATTGTTCTCTAATGAAGGCCACGTTTGCACGCTATATGGGAGCACTTGGAACCGATAATACTCTGTGTGTGTGTGCGTGTGTGCGCGTACCAACCATGTCTTTTATGGTTGCTTCCTCTTCGACTACCCAAGGCACTACATGTTGTCTAAGCTAAGAGAATCCACATAGCACTACCGACGGCGGTGCCATTGTACTAGTGGTCTTTAAAACTCCAAAGCGGTGGGATCAACGATGGGAGATCCACTCACACACCTCGAGGTGCATGGATGGCTCAAAAAACGTTGTAGATGCCCCTTGTCAAAGTTTTGAACACACATCGGTGTCGTCTCAAGCTTCTACATTAACGCACCCGTGGGACATTTGTTCACCCTGACGGGAGAACATATGTAGATATTAGTCACCTTGAATGCTCCTTTCAATGTTCGAGATTACAAATTGCATTTGAGTTTACTTTTTGTAAATTAGAGCCTGGTCACATCGGGGAGGAGTGGGGGGAGCAGGGAGAAGATATTCGCCATTTTCATAAACTTCGAAAAGCTATGCAAAATATCTGAATGCTCCTACTAACCCCGCTATCACTTTGAAAAAGGGAGGGATTAAGCGAAGATTAAGGGCCAGCTGCTTCCTCCGTCAACATAGGAATTCGTGAGCCAATCAAAGTGAAGCACTTGAGTTGGTTCCTATTTTGTTGGTCTTTTCTTCATCGCAAGGAGGTTGGGTGCCACTCTGTGCTTTCCACTCCCCCCACTAACATGGGTGCGACCTGTCTCTTAGACGGGTTGGAGGGCCTTGAGATATGTGCATGGGATTCCACATCGTAGATCCTAGAGGCAGCATCCTGTTTAGTCTTGAGGAAAAACCCAAAAAAAAAAAGAAAAAAAGAAAAAAAAAGAGGTATTTTGTGTGCAACAATTTGACTTTGCACAACATTCCTTACCTCGTTAAGAAATGTAGTGATGTTAGTGAAGAAGAGAGCATCCAATCTAAAGTGAACCTTGTTGTAATGCTGAACCCTTATTGTCAATGCTTTTTCGTCTCCTTTGATGGGTGTGCATGGGCCAGGGAGGGCTCCAAGCAACCTCGCCATGTATTTGGTGACACTAGGGATGATTGGGTGTGGCGGGTCCATTAACTTGGGGGATGGGGTATGCACGGGCTATCCTCAGAGTGTGGACAATGCCCATCTCATTGGGGGGCCTTGTGGCCCTTCTCTATTTTTGGTTATGTGGCTTGGCGGCAAACCCCTTCTCATGGAAGGGACAAAGCTTGCCCTTGTTCGATGTTGCTGCATTTTTGTGGTGCCAGGAGGATTAAATGGTTGTTGGCATATTGGAAAGGGAGAGGGCGGTCGGTTCCTTGGTGGTAGCTAGAGTCTCTCGGTGACACCTTCTTCAATTGTGGTGGCTCAAACATTTGTGGCAAGGATCTCTCATTTGATTTGATTTTTTTTGGGCCTCGATTGAGTTACTGGGTGCAAGGGTAGATGTTCTTTGTCAATTCCTCTGATGGATTCACTCCCTCATACTCAAGCTAAGATATCTTTCTCTCTCACTCTTATTCCTTGGGAAGGTGGAGCACACTAAAAAGCTTGACATGGGTCTGTCATAATCAACATCAGAAGCTCTATTTAGAGGACATAAGCCGAAGGAAGCTCACCATTGCAAACCCTGGTGATAACCAAACCGCCTAATCTCTCAAATAAGTAGGGATGCTTGCGTTGCTCTCATAAGATAAGTTCTCAAGCTCTCTCTCTAACACCTCAAGAAGAACTAAATCTTTATAGACGATTTAGTTAAGTGCAATAGCACTGACATATTACAGAATTTTATAACATGCAAGGTCAACGCGGGAATGAAGGGAGGGGGGGGGGGGGGGGGGGGGGCTCGCTCCTGTGGGTTAAGCTGAGGGGAGAATGAAGCCAAACCCCTGCTATCCGTGTCTTGCCTATGTCATAAAATCTAATATCTAACCAACCCAAATGATTTCCTCATATTAAACTGATCATTTAATGTGGGAGAATGAACGGGAACAAGGGTTAGAATATAGACATGTGCTTATAGATCTATCTCCACACGGCGCCAACGGTAGAGGGGCCCAAATGAGAGATGGTATGTCAAAGAGCAAGGCTAACCAATGGAGCTTAAAAGACCTTAGGGTTAGCTTCATTGAAGACCTCCAAAGGTTAGTGCTAAAAGTCCTTTGACCTTAGGTAATCTAGGGCTCAGCTTAAGGTGGTAACCTGGCCCAAGCTTGAGGTGCTTGTAGTGCTTGCTGACTAAGGTGCTTGAGGTGCTTGTCGTGCTTGATGACTAAGGTGCTTGAGGTGCTTGTCATGCTTGCCGACTAGGGAGCCTGAGGTGCTTTTCGGAACACTATCCAAGCTTGAGGTGCTTTGTCATTCTTGCTGACTAAGGTGCTTGGGGGTAAGGTGTGCAAGTTTCAACAACTATCCCTACAAGGAGGGGGAGAGCCCTACAAGAGGGGGGTAGAGAGAGAACACACATACCCTCACACAAGGTAATCTTGGTTCAAAGAAATCATATAGGACAGTTGTCAAGTTTCTCCTCATGTTGCCCTCATGGTGTGCTAAAGCCTATTGGTTAGCCTTCCAAGGGGTCCAATGATAATTTAGTAGATTAATTAATTGTTTTTGCATTTATCAAGTCCTCTGTCTCAAATGGGAAAGGGGGACACTTGTCCCAAGGCTACCCTTGTTGCTTGATATGCCCCTGCATGTGCTTGGCTAGGCCTGGAGAGGTCCAATGATCTTTAAGCATGAGCTACAAGGGGGGGTCGACCAAAGCAAGCTAAGGGGTTGCTTGAGGGATATACTCTCCCACACACACTCACACACACTCTTATTGTGTTAAGTGCAAAGTGCATGAGCTCCATCTCCTTCTCCAAGTTAGTAGAGAAGTTGAGAGCCTACACCAACACTCTTGGCTATGGAATGCAAATTTAACCAAGAGTCATGCTTCAATGCTTAAGATTTCCATCTTCTCCATCTTCATTACTATGCTAGCAATAAGAGTGATGATGAGTGAGGAACTAATTCTTTCTCCTACGAAATGTTTCTTCTTCCTCTTCCCTACACTCATTCCCTGCTAGCTATCTCCACCGTCAAAGGTGTTTGAGGCCTTGGGACTGAGGCTTGGGATAGTTAATGCTTTCCACAAAGTTTATGTTATGCTCGTGATGCATGAAGCTTTCCATCTTCATTGCATCACCTAGGTCACAAGGAACATGTAAGACCAGCGGGTAGACAAACATGCGAATAACCTCCCAACCATCCTATATATAGGCCCCTGGCCCTCTTCCATATATAGACCCCTTTACTGCATGTGTGTCCGGCACATTGCCCGGGCCGTGCCCGTCTAGTCCTACCCTTGGCATGACATTAATCCCCCCTTAGAGAAGCGTTTTCGTCCTCGAAAACACAAGTGGTGATATCTTCATAAGAACACTAATGTTTTCCACCGTGGCATCCCTCATGGATCCAACGGTTCGTTGAAGCGGAACCTGGGTCATTGGGAGGTTCAATGAAATCAAGAGTAACATCTTGATTTTCTACATTGTTACCCCTGTGCCACCGTCGTGGTTAACCGACTCATAATCAAAAGAGCATGAAGGCTCCATGTAGAACTCACTTGAGAATGCTAAACGAGTTATCACAACTAAGAGGTGTTTAAATGCATACCCAGGTTTCAGATTTTCTGAACTAGAATGTGCAATATAACCTCGGCTCATCTTTCCATGAAAGTACTATGCTAACATACTCATCAACAGCAACCAAGTCCTTGACTTGCGGTGGCTTCTTGCCAATAGTCAACCTCATCCAAACTGATGATTAAGGTTGATAACTTGAGAATAACAGGCAGAGATTAGAACTAGCCGTAACATGCCTTTCATCATATGAAGCAAACTCCAAACCAGAAAGGTAACCGATCTAGTTGTTTCACTTCTTGCTAACGTATGCACTTAGCATATCCTTTAGCGTGCTTTACTAACGTATGCACTTTGCATATCCTTTAGTACTAAATAGAATGCTTGTAAGCTGCCCATCCTACGCGGGATGAATAGAAACAGTAAGAGTGAGGTGCTTTCCCCCAACCACTGACAGACAGTCGCCCACGACTGACGACAAACTATGACTCAATCATTGATTATCCAGCCATATACTCGATATGGAATGGAGACAACCAACTAGGTTGAAAACAAATTGGAGTTTCAAGCAGCCAATCACGAATACCCATACTCAGCCATCACCTTGTATGGCAGGGTGTAAACTCATACAAAATCTGCAAGAGAGATTGCACTGGCAGTGCAAAAAATTGCAGAAACAATAATGTCCATGAATTTGCATGCCGCTCCGAATAAATTTGTGTTTAACACTAGGGCCCATAACACCTAGTGTGCATGCATTTAACACAAACATATCTGAACCGCAATTCCATGACGAGACTTTCCACGGTACGTACGTGAAAGTCTTGCAACAAATTTGGACCATAATAGAATGTGACAACCCAGTCACCTCTAGGTACCAACCATGAGACATTCTCATGTACATAGCATACTTAGCTATATGTAGAAACGACCCTCCGTTAAGGTGGTTTCACAGCACTTGCAATCGTAACAAGTTTGTACTTAGTACCCGATAATTTCTGGCCACGGAAATTGCTCCTGATGCTATGTGCTTAAAATGGTCGAACCAATGGATGCGACCAGCACCTAGGGACTTCGTCGCGACACATTGGTAAAAATTTGGCGCCAGTGTCGGTCCAAGAGACTCACATTCTCCACATGTGGAATATGTCTCAAACAAGGATATCAAGAAAAGCGACATGCATCAAGTATGAGCTGGTACTTGTGTGTGGAGGTAACTGCAAACACTCCGCAACAAGAGTGAGAGGGACCCTCATTATCATGCTCCACACTGGCTAAACTAAACTCCTTGAGTTCCTAGACCATGTTGTATCCCATGTGACAACATGTGCCAAATCGAACCCTACAACTAGGTTCGTAACAGCATAAGGTATAATGGACGCTACGGTCCAAAATAGTCTGTTCCAACATGCCCTTGGCATGGCTTTGAAACATTCAAGCGTACCGTGGGTGTTGCCTGCGCAATCCAACCCCTTTGGTTAACATCTACGTAGTCAAACCCCTTGGTAAGACCCTCTGTAGAAACTGCTCAACTAGCAGGCAACGGTAACCAACATAGTTAACCGTGTACATAAAGATTGGAATCAACTCAAAAAGTTGAATTCGTCCGCTACCGTGTGGTAGATTGCGGAATTATTTCCTTGAAAGTTTAACTAGGAGAGATCAAACTGTGATCCTTAATGCCTATGGGGTGATTTAGCAGTCACCCTCCGGGTCGTACCCCAAACAATAGGTCCATAAACACTCCGTAGTGCTATAGAGAGAGTAAGAAATCCACACAAGTGAACTGCCTAGTTCGTGTGGACAGCCATGCTATCTCATCTGATTGCTGCATCTATACTTCCTTGTAGAGATCAACTGCTGTGAGTTGAAGATTTATCAAAAACTCAACTTGAGTGTCGCACTGAAAACATATAGTGCAAAAATGACACTGGAAACATCCTGAATGACAGGATCCTTGCTTGTCCATTAACGTCGATGTATACTTCCCTGGGTAGATCTGTTCACTCTTGAAAACAATCACCCAAAGAATGCCAATAGTTGGGTCTTACCCTTGGCCTGACAATGGCTCTTAGCTTGTGTGGCTCATAGCCCTTGGGCAAATTAGTGTTCAATGGGGACGAACCGATGAAGACTAATTTGAGTAGCATCTTAGCCACATGCTAGCTGAGAGTTAGAGCACCTTGGCTCAGGCTGACTCACGAGCAAAACACGTATCAAAAGCTTCTTAGAAGATTTTCATTATTCCCTTAAAGAGAGAGAACGAGAGAGAAGAAGAGCATGCTGGGCTGCGGAACTTGCCTTGAACGACTATGACGTGTATAGTTGATTGCCATGCTCGTGTGCATCTTATGCCTAACGTGCAGCGTATCCTATAAGCATGCAACAAGTTTCTGCTATGACTCTCTCATTGAGAGAGGTAACAGAAAAACACAACCACATCTTGATCTACCTGGCTTGCAGGGTCATGATTGTATGAAAATGACTTAGCATTGGCACTTTGCCTGTGAAATAAGTCCTAGATTTAGGTTCCTTTTAGTGTTGTTGGGTGTTGATAGCAACCAACCATCAGGTTCAACAATCCATCACTTAGTCTGTCCTTGACAGAGTTGCGAGTGTGATAGTGGAAGCATAATGCATAAAGGGGTGGAATCCATGCCACCTGCTTAGCATGCCTTGCATGCAAAAACGTAAGACATTGGCTACTATAATGGTCTCAAGCGTGAGAACCAAAACCATAAGTGCCTTGCACATAATAAACTGGTAGGGATTCTGTGAGCTGACATTCCCTATTTTGCTAGTTCCCCAAACTTGTGTGCCAAAGCCCTTGATTCCAAATCAATGGCAGTATCTCGGCACAAGGGAGAAGCCGTGCTTCATGTAAAATTGCCAAAGCACTTTGCTTTGCACAAGGACAGTAATTGCCAAGTAAAGTGTAAACATGGAAAAAAAAAACAAGAAAAACTTAAACTTGGCTAACCTGGTAGTTGTTACTGCAACCCCTTGTTATGAGATTCCAAAGGGAAAGCTCGCGTAAAGGTGGCTCATAGCCAAATCGGCCATGTGAGAAAGAGTTGTCACATATGGATAGTCGCCCTCTTGTATCATATACATCCGTCGTATACGGAATGAAATAATCTGCAAACCGTTTGCCAAAGCCTTCCC
Source organism: Adiantum capillus-veneris (assembly GCF_014529385.1). Taxonomy (NCBI): domain Eukaryota; kingdom Viridiplantae; phylum Streptophyta; class Polypodiopsida; order Polypodiales; family Pteridaceae; genus Adiantum; species Adiantum capillus-veneris. Next base: position 100,554,989 of record NC_140951.1, read on the forward strand.
AAGTTTGTATGCTCATAGCATATGCCAAACGTGGTGAGTCATTATGCAAGATGCATAAATAGAAGCCTTGCTTCACCTAAATCGGGTAGTGCTAATAGCCAATTGATGTGGCTGCAAATAGCATGACAAAAAGAATCGACCTTGTCGAGCAATTTCAAGTGAAATTAACCAGTAGTGTATGACAAGCATCCTATGTTGGCTTGTAGAAACAGTGACAAGGAGTCGGCCATGCCGAGCAACTTGCTGCCCTCAACAAATCCAGTAATATGCCATGCCTGTCACCTTGAGATGCTGAAAAACTGGCCCTTGGCCCTGCCTTTGAAGCAAAAATTAACTTGTGATGAGCGTGCTCCATCAAGGTACTCAAGAGAAGCCATGCTTCATATAACTATGTCTGGCCTCTTTGCCAATAAATGTTGCTTGGCATTATGAATGATAGCCGCGATTATTCATTCCATTGCATACGAGAGTTACAAAGCACATGTACAATAAGTACTCCACTTCATGTTGTCAAGGGCCTTGCCCAATTCGCAACCAATTTGGAATCTTGTGAGCAACTTCAATGCTCCAGTGGTGTTACACAAACCGTGCGTCAGCCCTGCCGAGTTCTATGCACCTTGAACAAGAGCGTTGCAGTAGAATCATTCAAGCCTTGCTTGATAAATTCTACCTATCTCTTGGCGGCAACCATTGCACCAGTCGGAATTCACAAAACCAAACAAAGTGCAGATGATTGTATAAAGAATGCAAAAAGTAATGCCGAAACATAAACAAAAATACCTGGAATCATGGCGAAAATCCATGAAGGCATCATAGCCGTTGAAGGATCCTGCTCTTAGTCGGCCAAGCCAAACATTTTGACTACCGTCCTGAAGCCTTGCTCGCATTGCTTTTGCTTGCAAAGTGGTTCACCGCTTTCCACAAGCATAATCCTTATTTAAGGTGCAATCGTAACTGATTCGGTGATGAAAGCTCCCTTGGAAAGCTCGATCCCGTGAATTGCCGTACCTACATATCCGTGTGCCGACATGGTCGTACCATGTTGGTTCCGTCGCTTACTAAACAATCGGCGGTAAATTGAGAAGCTTGCTTCAGTGGAAAAAAATCCATAATTTTCTGTCCCTGCAGAACTATGGCATGGCCTTGGTTGCATGCCAAGCATGCCATGCCCTACGTGCATGCATGGTTGCATGTCTAGACATGCAATCAACAAGAGCCGCGGGTCCCTGCCCCTATCAAGAGGGGGTGCCCTAATTTAGGGCGCCCACTAAATCCAAACTATGAAGAAAAACTCCATGGCGGCGACGTAGGCGACTCTGCAGGAAAAATATCCCTTTGCACTGGCCTGCACGGGCTTTGTTGGGGCTCGCAGCAGGGACGGGATGTGCATAACATGCCGGGGCGCACCCGATGAGTCCAGTCTTGGTGAGTTTTGAGCAGGTCGACATGCTTCCCTTTGTGCGTGCTAGCGGCCGATCCCGCCAAGCTTCCCGACTTCGGTTCTGTAGAACGCCGATTCCTGCGGCCATGGCGGTGTCTAGAACCCCGATCACGAGAGAGAGAAATAATGCCGTCCTTGCAGCACGAAATCTCACCATGCATCCATGAAAAAACTCTGCCATGCTCCTTCTTCGCCGAAAGGAGGGCGAGCTTCCATGAACCCCAAAGAGAGAGAGAGAGAGAGAGAGAGAGAGAGAGAGAGAGAGAGAGAGAGAGAGAGAGAGAGAGAGAGAGAGAGAGAGAGAGAACGAGAGAGAGAGAAGATCCATCGCCTCCATGCCCCCTTCTTCTTCCTCCCCCTTCTCCCCTGAGCTCTGATACCAATGTAAGACCAGCGGGGTAGACAGACATGCGAATAACCTCCCAACTATCCTATATATATGCCCCTGGCCCTCTTCCATATATATACCCCTTTACTGCATGTGTGTCCGGCCCATTGCCTGGGCCGTGCCCATCTAGTCCTACCCTTGGCATGACAGAACACAAAGCTTGTATTGTAACAAGTCTCTCTTGATGGGAGAAATTATAATACAAATGCCTATTGGAGGGGGGACCGGCTCCACATAAATCCGGTCTTCAACTGTTGTCATGTTCTCTAAACTCTCTCTCTCTCTCTCTTGGAAAAGTATTGTTCATGCAAACTTAACTAAATGCTATGTTTATGTTGCTACCATCGATGCCATTTCCATTACATTGGTATCAGAGCATTTGGTTTCTCTTTTATTGCTTGAGAAGAGAGATCCGTAAGTAGCCTATAAATGGTTGATTTTGTTAATTATATTAGGGTAAGCGGGACTGTGCTCTATTATCGGTTTTGTTGAGCCCGCTATGTGGGATATGGTGCACACCTCGGGAGCTTTGGACTTAATAATGGGGTCTTTTTAGACTTGCGTACGGCTTTACCATTATTGAGCCATAAGAAGTAATGGCTAAGAGGAGTAACAACTAAGGTTTTGGATTGCCAAAGCATACACTAAGTAAATACACAAATTTTGTTAACATGGCTGACAATAACCAAGAGAGTATAATGAACATTGATAACTTTGATTTTTCATGGATGATGCCCCCATGTTTGTCAATTGTCTTGTTACTAGTAGGTTGCAGCAAGCTATGGGCAACCCTGCTTTGCAAGCCAAAGTTACTGAACAACTTCGCGCTTATGGGATTTCCCTTCCTCTCCAAGAGGAGAGAGAGCTTAGGACGCCTCTTGAAGAGACCCCCAAAAGAAGACTCTCTCCCATACCAGAGGAGGAATCCAAAGAGCAAGAAAGTAATGAAACTTTAAGTTCCTCTAAAGATGTGGCTCCACAAAGACGGCGGTCTAGAGGATTGCCAACTCCTCCCAAGAGAAAACGTTCAAACCACAATCCTTCTCCTCATCACTTCAAAATGGAAGAGAGGAAACAAAGGAAGAAAAGGGCAAGAAAGAGGTCACCCTCTTCTCCTTCTTCTTCACCTTCCTCCTCTTCCGACAAAAGCTATGGCTATTCTCCTAGAGAATACAAGAGGGGAGGACATTGCAAATCATACCTTGCATGGCAAGGGTCACAAAAGCACAAGAAGTTCAAAGAGGGAGGAAAGAGTATCTCTTTTCTCATCTATGATGGCACCTTTGGTGCCACCAACAACAAAGTATTGGCCTTCATCCAACAATTTGATTTGATGCGGACTTTGGAGACGAGGGCTTCACGGAGTCCTCCAAGCTATACCATGTAGCTATGTACTTCTAGAAATTGGCTCGTCAATGGTGGGCTAGCCTTCATGGCAACGATGAAGCCCCAAAGACATGGAAAACCCTACGAGTTCCATCATGAAGCAATTCCTTGCAAGCGATGCAAAGGACAAAGTGCTCATCAAATGGCGCAGTTTGAAGCTTCTCTATCATGAGTCTATCCACAAATACATAGATAAGTTTTAGGACTTACATCTCAAGGCTACTATCTTCCAAAAGATAGACTTTGTCGAGCAAAAGCAACAGTTTTGTGCATGATTACTACCTGAAGAGATGTCAATAGTTTTGGCCGAGTATGTCAACTCTCAACGGCCTAGTTCTTTCACCGAAGTAATCCACCACACCATGATTGCTTTGCACATCAATTTGCAACAAGGGGCTAGACGGAATGTCAAGCCCATGGAAAACAAAGACAAAAATAAGGCAAAGGGGAAAACCAATGCCCAAAATTATTCCCAAGGCAATTCAAACAACAAGAACAACAACAATCGGTCCAAGGAGAAGGGAGTTTACAAAGGTAAAAAGGACTTGAAGCTTTTTGCAAGGACCATAAGTTTTTTAAGTGTGGGGAGCAAGGACATGGCTATCGTTCTTGCCCTAAGAGAAATGCTCGCAATGAGACCTAGAGCTTTCACCATCGAAGCTCCAAAAGAGGATGCTCATTGCAAAGGTGCACCTCTCTCCTATGCTTGGGGAAAGGTAAGGAAGCATGATGCCTTCATCTTGTTTGACCCTGGCTCTACTCACAACTTCATATCAAGGGAGTTGGCCACCAAGTTGCGCATTCAAGATTTCGAGATGGGAGATGCTATAACGGCCGACACTTCTTTCAAGGGGCAACGAGCCTCCGTTACTCCCTTGATTGGGAAGTTGAGGCTCCATGTCCAAAGCTATGTCGACAAAGAAGACTTTTTCATCTCTCCTCTCCAACATGAGGATGATATCCTAGGGGCACCATGGTTCAACCGCATGGCTGCCCCCATGAAGTTCCCTGAAAGGAGAATCTACTTCACCTCTACAAGGGAAAGAACATGTATATAGATGCTAGTGAGTTTGGTCGTACTATACCACTTGTAAATTCACCTGCTTTTGATAAATCAATGAAGAGCTCAGTTTTTGCGTACGTGATTTTTATCAAAGAGTCCCTAAAAGGTCCTCATGTTTCATCAAATGTAAATGGTAGGAATCAAGAAGAGTTAGACTTGTCTAATTTTCTAAAAGGATTCCAAGATGTTTTCATCGATGATATCCCTATGGACTTACCTCCAAAACAAGGGGATGATGACCATCATATTGAGATCCCACCAGGAAGCTCACCGCCTAACAAGCCTCCTTATCGAGTTTCCTAAGCTCAACAAGAGGAGATCACGAGGCAAGTAAAGGAATTAGTAGACAAAGGGATGGTGAGGTCTAGCTCCTCTCCTTTTGTTCGTCAGTCCTTTTAGTGCAAAAGAAAGATGGTACATATCGTATGTGTGTGGACTATCGAGCACTAAACCATATCACTATCAAAAACATATTTTCCATGCCTCGGGTAGAAGATCTGTTTGATAAGCTACAAAGCTCTTCCTACTTCAGTAGGATTCACCTTAAAAGTGGCTATCATCAAATAAGGATAGTGGATGAAGATATCCTAAAGACCGCGTTTCACACAACGTTTGGTCTTTATGAATATCTAGTCATGCCTTTTGGCTTGACTAATGCACCAGCCAAGTTCAATCATCTAATGGAGAAAATTTTTAGACCCTACCGTAAATTCACTGGAGTGTTCTTTGATGATATCATCATCTACTCCAAGTCCTTGGAGAACATAAGCAATATATCCAAGTGATTTTTCAAGCAATGAGGGAGAACAAGCTTTTTCTCAACCAAAAGAAAAGTGAAATTTTCCTTCAAGAGATTCAATACTTAGATCATATTGTCTCTCAAGATGGTATCTGTATGGATCCATCAAAACTAGAGGTAATAAAAGCATGGCCTAATCCAAGGAATCTACATGAACTAAGAAGCTTTATTGGTATGTGTGCATACTATAGACGCTTCATAGCAAAATTTTCTCAAATAGCAGGACCACTACATGACTTAACAAAGAAGAACGTTAAGTATTTATGGACTTCTAAGAAGCAAAATGCTTTTGACAAGCTCAAAGAGAACCTTGTCAAAGAGAAGCTTACATCCCAACCAGTCCTCATGCTTATGGATCTCTCAAAGCCATTTGAGGTCCAATGTGATGCTTGTGGTGATTGCTTTGGAGCAGTCTTGCTTCAAGAAGGGAATGCCATAGCATATGAGAGCCGAAGGCTCAACGAATGAACGAGTCTTGATTATTCATGAGAAAGAGCTTTTAGCTATTCTACATGCCCTAGACACATGGACGCACGATCTCCTAGGGACTCCATTCATTTTACAAACATACCATCAAAGTCTCAAGTACTTCATGACACAAACAAAGCTTTTTGACAAACAAATGAGGTGGGCAAATTGTCTTTTGCAATTTAATTTTCATATTGCTCGCATTGCTAGTAAGCACAATCAAGTGGCCGATGCACTTTTACGACGACCAAAAGTTAATGTGGTGTCTACAACTCACAATGATCTATCTTCTATGATAGATGAATATGCTACTGACCCTAACTTTAGAGATATAATGTCAGCCCTTGCTTTGGGGAAGAAAGAGGAACCATTCACCTTGCAGGATGGTTATCTTCTCCACGACAATAGGCTATGTGTTACCCACTCCCTTCGTGAGAAAGTCATGTATGAAACTCATGCTCCTCCCTATGCGGGGCATAGAGGTATTCAACCTACTCTCTGAGGAGTAGAGACATATTTCTATTGGCCTACCATGAAAGTGGACATACAAGAGTATGTTTAAAATGTGTGGTATGCCAAAAGACCAAGTATGATAGAGGGAAGCAACCTGGATTACTCAAGCCATTGCCAATCCCTAATTCACCATGGGAGAGTATATCCATGGATTTTATCTTTGGATTATCCAAGTCTATCCATGGAAATACGAGAATATGGACAATAGTTGACAGGTTTAGCAAGCAAACACACTTTATTTTTGTCAAAAAGACTATTAAGACACACCAAATGGAATCTCTCTTCATATCACAAATTTTCAAACACCATGGATTGCCAACATCAATCATGTTAGACAGAGATCCTAGAATGACTAGTAATTTTTGGAAAGGTCTCTTTGAAAATCTAGGTACAAGATTGAATTTCTCTTCGACCTATCACCCACAAACGGATGGCCAAAGTGAGATAGCCAATCTTACGATACTCTATCTACTAAAGACTTATGTTACCAAAGTAGATCAACGATCACAATAGGAAAATTACTTACCACTTGTAGAGTATGCGTACAATAATACTGTACATACTTCTACGGGAAAAGCACCTTTTGAAATAATTGAGGGAAGACCTAAAAGTACCTTGCTACTTAAAGTACATGGGAAAATCTTTGTTGCCGATGAGTATAGCCGCCGTGACCTACAAGAATCTTTTCAAAAGATTAAAGAGGCTATATCCATCTCTCAACAAAGGCAAGAAGCTACTGCTGAGACAAGCATAGAAGGGCATTAATGTTCAAAGAAAATGAGTGGGTCTTACTTAAGTTTCTCAAGGCTTGATTAAGGCAAACAACGGGCAAAAATCCTATGGGCCATCAAAAGTATTATGCTAAGCTAGCAAAAGATACTATGGTCCTTTCCAAATATTGAAGCCCATCAATGAGATGGCTTATCAAAATTTAACCATTGGCTCATACACAATGATTTTCATGTGAACCTACTTAAACCCTACAAAGGAGAGCCACCAAGTGAACCAACTATTGAAGACCCTCCCGAAATCGAAGACCAAGAAGAGGTCCTACAACCCAAAGCTATCCTTCGGCATGAAGACAAGATACTACGACATGGTAAGATCATTCAACAATATCTTATTAAGTTCAAAAATTATCCTTTTGAAGATGCTAGATGGATGCAAGGAATACAGGTTAAGGATAGTATGAACCTTGTCAATGCTTACAATGCTACATTAGAGTAAGCAACTGTACAAATTTCTTTTCAATGATCAATGTTTTTTGTCTTAGAAGACTACTTCTCTCTTTTTATTGTGCACAAATTTAAGTAGTATGCATACTTAGAATCATGTTTGTGATGAGGACGTCTCTCAAACACCAAGTAGACCTTGTCATTCTATTTGGGAGAATAAAATGGACTAAAGAGAAGACATGCTTGCGGCAGCTATGTCTCCCAAGCATTAAATGGATTAGTTATCCATATTGGAAAGATGTCGTATGGTAAAAATGGATCCTCTATCCGATAAGCAAGATTGACTAATGACTAAGGCTTTATCTCTTCTACCTCATAGTCGAGGACCACTATGATTTCAAAAGAGAGGTAATGTCATAAAATCTAATATCTAACCAACCCAAATGATTTTCTCATATTAAACTGATCATTTAATGTGGGCGAATAAACGAGAACAAGGGTTAGAATATAGACATGTGCTTACAGATCTATCTCAACACGACGCCAATGGTAAAGGGGCCCAAATGAGAGATGGTCTATCAAAGAGCAAGGCTAACCAATGGAGCTTAAAAGACCTTAGGGTTAGCTTCATTGAAGACCTCCAAAGGTTAGTGTTAAAAGTCCTTTGACCTTAGGTAAGCTAGGGCTGAGCTTGAGGTGGGAACCCGGCCCAAGCTTGAGGTGCTTGTTGTGCTTGTTGACTAAGGTGCTTGAGGTGCTTGTTGTGCTTGTCATGCTTGCCGACTAGGGAGCATGCGGTGCTTGTGGGAACACTACACAAGCTTGAGGTGCTTTGTTGACTAAGGTTCTTGGGGATAAGGTGTTCAAAATTCAACAACTATCCCTACAAGGAGGGGGCGATCCCTACAAGAGGGGGGTAGAGAGAGAACACACACACCCTCACACAAGGTAATCTTGGTTCAAAGAAATCATATAGCACACTTGTCAAGTTCCTCCTCATGTTTCCCTCATGGTGTGCCTAAAGCCTATTGGTTAGCCTTCCAAGGGGTCCAATGATAATTTAGTAGATTTAATTAATTGTTTTCGCATTTATCAAGTCCTCTCTCTCAAAGGGGAAAGGGGGACACTTGTCTCAAGGCTACCCTTGTTGCTTGATATACCCCTGCATGTGATTGACTAGGCTTGGAGAGGTCCAATGATCTTCAATCATGAGCTACAAGGGGGGGTCGACCAAAGCAAGCTAAGGGGTTGCTTGAGGGATATACTCTCCCACATGTGAGTCCGAAATGCGGTGTGTGTGCAGAGAGTGCAAGAGAGAGAGAGGGAGAGAGAGAGAGAGAGCACGACACAGGGATGTGGGGTGGAGTTCCCAAATCCCACTGTATGAGCACGATGTGAGAATGTGTGAGAGCTCCTTATTCTTTGTATGTATAAAGAATAAGGAGATAAATGTGGAAGATCGGACACTGGCCGACGAACACGGACAAAGTACAGTGAGGCACACCATCTTTACCTAACATTCTCCCACTAAAGGCTGTGTGCTAATAAGTGGCGAGAAGACTAGCCTACAACTAGTATATACAAGAGGTGAGAGAAGATGGCTCTCAACCTATGCCCATTGGCTCACTCTGTAACCACTCTAGTGTAGATGCAGCATGCATACCACTAGGACTAGAGTTATGATGAGACTCTTGATGCAAGTATTGAGTGATGACCTGCATGGCTCCACAATGCACAATGCCAGTGTCAGTCATCGCACGACTGACAACTCCCTCTGCAAATGCACCCACTGCATAAGCAAGATCAGGTCTCGAGACCAAAAGGTCCGACATGAGAGACCCAAAAGCCGACAAAACATGCACTATGTGTACCAACCTATCCCTGTCAGCAACCTCAGTTCCATATGCATCCTCATCAGGAACCACGTGACTATGCATCACCATGTCAGCATCGTCCGGCAAAGGCATATCTGCTGAAAATGACTGCAAAATCAAAAAAATCAGCACCACTGCAATCACACACAGTTGTTTGAAGGTTACTGTCACCCTCAAACATAACAAATGCATCATAGAACAATGCATCAGTCTCTGGCTCAACTGATGTCACCTCAGCTGGTGACTGACCAAGCTGTGCATCATAGAACAATGCATCGGTCTCTGGCTCAACTGATGTCACCTCAGCTGGTGACTCACCAAGCTGTGCATCCCCAAAGATACCACTGTCTGTATGAACATCACCACAAGACAAATGCACAACCTGCTCTCCATGCAACACATCCACAAAAGAGACACGCCTTGTTGTTACCATATACATGTGGCAGTGATGTGTGTGAACACACTAGGACCGGCGGGGCATTTTTTCCCTCTTTAGGAGGTTTTTTTCCCCGTGCATTGTATATACGCCCATCACTCTAGGGCTATCTATCTTTTCATTGCACACTAAGTAACACACTCTCTATTGTGTGCCTTGAGCTTCCTTCGTCTTCTCCAAGCTGTGTGTGTCTCTCTGCAACCCTAATTCCAACAATTGGTATCAGAGCAGGTTGCCTCCTCCCGGGCTCAGTCGTCAGCTCCTCCAGTACACGCCTACTCACTTTCTCCGATTTCAGTGAGCTTTGGCAAGCATTCACAGGTCGACAAATATTTCGGGAGTATTCGTAGAGCTCAGTCTGCTCAGATTTTTTATTTGGGCTCATTTCGGCCTCCGTTTCCACTACAGGCAAGTACCTCTGCACAGGCAATTTTGTCATTTTGTGCAAAATTTCTATCAGTGTCGTTTTCTACATAACAAGTGCCTTATAGTCTTCTACGGTTTGTGCTATATAGCGCGTGTTGTTCTCGCTCTCTTTCTCCTATTTTTGGGCAGTTTTCACATCAGGTGCAGCATTTACCATGGCTGACAACAACAACACAGATGCGTTCAAGATGTTTTCTGTTGAGGACAGGTTGGATGGGGACAATTACCCTATGTGGGCTTATATGATGCAACACGTTCTTGTCTCAAAGGGTGTTTGGAATATTGTGCAGGGCATTGATGTACGTCCTGGTTCTGAGGATATAGGCGATGTTGAGGATGTTGGAGGTCTTGCTACAAGGATTGCTGCTGTTAGAGTTGTTTTGCCTACGGCAGAACAAGCTCGTTGGGATGTTAAAGATGCACAGGCTCATGCATTGATTGCCTTGTCTGTGAAGCGCACCATTGTTCCTCACATCCGTTCAGCAAAATCTGCAAAACAGGCTTGGGATATTCTAGCAGGTCTTTATGCAAGCCGCAATGAGGCTAAATTGCTTTGCTGCGTAAAGAGCTGGAGTCGAAGATTATGCATGAGGAAGATGATATGGACACTTTCCTTGCTAGTGTCAAGGATATCAATGAGAAACTTATGTCTGCAAGTGAAGTCATTTCAGACAGTTCCCTTGTGCATACTGTTCTTGATGCCTTACCAGATTCCTACCAGACTTTTGCTAGTACTTGGAGACTGATGACCCAAGGAAATCCTGAAGTTGTCAAGTTTGATGCATTATGCACATTGCTGTTGCAAGAGTCACTTTCTAGAAAAAACAGGACTAGGCAGCGTGCAGTTGAACATGCTTTTATTGCTTCTCAAAGAAAGGGTGGTAACAGTAATGCAGCCACTTCTTATGGTTCTGCTGCGAGTGGCAAAAATGTTGTTCCTAATGCTTCCGCTGGCAGCAATTCGTCTGGAAATTCTGGTGATAAGGGCAAAAAGAAGATGCGTTGCCATTATTGTAAAGCTAATGATCACTTGATCAAGTCGTGTCCTAAGTTGAAGGCCAAAGAGGCTAAGAAGAAAGAGGGTGGTTCCACTGCAAATGCTGGTTCCACTACAAATGCAGCCATTGTTGAGTCTTCTGTGATAGGAGACTGTAATGCTGATGTTGGTGCAGAATGGGCTTTTAGCGCAGAGTGCACTTACAATCCTGTTGTCCATGATGCATGCTTGTCAGTTGTTGCAGATTCACATGTGTGGTATTTCGACAGTGGTGCTACAAAGCACATTACCTCACATCGTGAATTGTTTACCTCTCTCGAGTCTGTCCCTCATGGGAATTCAGTCACTTGTGCCAACAATGCCTCTTATCCAGTTCAGGGAGTTGGAAAGATTGTGCTTACTGCTGCTGCTAATGGCAGTTCTTTCACACTTGTTGATGCACTTTATGTACCTGGGATCAAGAAGAATCTCTTGTCTGTATCCGCACTTGCTAGACTTGGACTTGTAGTCAAATTTGTGGATGACAGATGTATAGTTCATGATCTCAGTTTTGGTGATGAAATTGTTGCATCTGGCCTTTTGTGCCGTGGGCTATATAAGCTCACTTTGTATGACAAGTGTGGAATTTTTTTTGCAAATACTGTTGCAGATTCAAGGGCTATTTCAGATGCAAAACTTTGGCATGCACGTTTTGGTCATCTGAATTTTGCCAGTTTGCTGCGTTTGCAAAAATCTGATATGGTTGCTTCTTTGCCACCTCTTGAAGCACCTGTCAAACATGTTTGTGAAGGCTGTATTTTGGGTAAGATGCAGCGTTCTAAGTTTCCAAAGGATGGTTCAGTTCGGGCCACATGCAGGTTGCAGCTTGTGCATAGTGATGTTTGTGGGCCCATGCAAACTCCATCCTTGGGCAATTACCTTTACTTCGTGGCTTTCATTGATGATTACTCCAGGCATACATGGGTATTTCCGCTTAAAGCGAAGTCTGAAATTTTTATGTGCCTCAAACAATTTCTGGCTATGGCTGAAAATGTCTCGAAATGTACTATGGGCACCCTCCGTTCCGATCGAGGGGAGGAGTATATGTCTCATGAATTTAATGCATTTCTGGCTAGTCGTGGGATAAAACACCAATGTACAATGCCTTATACACCTCAGCAAAATGGTGTTGCTGAGAGGAAAAACAGGTCACTGACGGAAATGGCACGATGTATGGTCAAAAGTCAAGCTTTGCCGCATTCTTTTTGGCTTGAGGCCATCATGTGTGCCACTTATGTACTAAACAAGTGTCCTACGCTTTGCAGTCTATTACTCCATATGAAGCATGGCATGATAGAAAGCCTTCTATTGAGCACATGCGTGTTTTTGGCTGTTTGGCATATGCTTTGGTGCCACAAGTGCAGCGTAGAAAATTGGATGATAAGGCTGTCAATATTTTTGTTGGTTATAGTGCTGAAAGCAAAGGTTACAGGTTGTATCATCCGCAAACAAAACATATTCTGGTTTCTCGAGATGTAGTGTTTGTGGAAGATTCTGTTCAGCCCTTGTTGTCATGTACTAGAGACAGTAATGTAAGCTCACAGGACATTTATGACACTTTGTTGCCTCTTTTCAATGGTGGAAATACGAATGTAAGTTCCAATGAGGCAAATGTACAGCCTATGGTGGTTTCTGAAAATGTTATAGATCAGCCTATTATTATTGATGCAGATGTACATGATGTACTTGATGAGGAAAGGACTGAAAATGAGCAGGCTAGAGGTATGCCAAAATGGCTGGTGCACACTTTGCGTGACAGTAAATTGGATGCACCTTTGTCTTGTCGTACTCGTTCAAGCTCTCGCCATGCATCTTATGCATCAGATTGTTATGCTTTGGCTGTGTCTAGCTTACATGATGTTTAGGAGCCTCTGTCTTTTGATGAAGCACAGAATTCAGAAAATTGGATGGCTGCCATGCAATGAGAATATGATGCACTTATAAAGAATGACACATGGAATATATGTGATTTGACTCCTGGCAAAAAGACCATTGGTACGAAGTGGGTTTACAAGTTAAAACTCAAGCCGGATGGTGAAATCGATCGCCATAAGGCTCGACTTGTTGCAAAAGGGTTATGCACATAAAAAAGGCATTGATTATGAAGAGACTTTTGCTCCCACTTGTCGTATGACTACTGTGTGTTTTCTATGTGCATTGGCAGTTCATTTTGGTTGGGATGTACATCAATCAGACATTGTTACTGCTTTCTTGAATGGTGACATATTTGAGGAAGTTTATGTAACGCAGCCTCGCGGTTTTGTCATAAAAGGACAAGAGGACAAAGTGTGCAGATGTAAGAAGGCTTTGTATGGGTTGAAGCAATCTCCTCGTGCTTGGTATGAGAAAGATGACACTCATTTGGTTAAACGAGGCTTTCGTAACAGTCCAACAGAAAGCACATTGTATGTAAAGCGTGAGGATGATGTACTTCTCATTGTGGTTCTTTACGTCGATGATTTGCTGATCACTGGACCAAATGAGAGACATATTTCTGAATTTAAGGCTGATTTGAATGCTACTTTCAAGATGAAAGATTTGGGGCTGTTGCATCATTATTTGGGTATACAGTTTAAGCAATGTGATGGTGGTATTGCCTTGTGTCAAAAAAGTTACATAGAGACATTGCTATGTAAGTTTGGACTTGAGGATTGCAAACCTATTGCCACTCCCATGGAAACAGGTTTGAAGTTGAGTCTACATGATGCTGGCGATCCTGCTGATGTCACTCTTTACCAAACTGCTGTTGGCTGCCTCATTTATGTATGCAACACGAGGCCGGATATTCAGTTTGCAGTCTCACAGGTCAGCAGATTTATGCATAGCCCAGGGTCTAAGCATTGGCAGGATGTCAAGAGGATTTTCCGCTACCTTAGTGGCACTTTACATCTTGGCTTGTTTTATCCCAAGGGGGGATCATTGCCGCCCGACTTACATGCTTTTTCGGACTCAGATTGGGCTGGTTGTTTTGACACGCGAGTGTCCACAAGTGGTTTTTGTTTCATGCTTGGTAGTTCATGTATATCATGGTTGAGCAAGAAGCAACCTATTGTGGCCACTTCGAGTTGTGAGGCTGAGTACAACGCAGTCTTCACAGCTATGGTTGAGTGTGTATGGCTCAAACGCCTTATGGCTGATTTGGGTGTTGGACAGGACACTGCCAACACTATCTACACTGACAGTCAGAGCGCATTGGCAGTTGCGAGGAACCCATTTTTTCATGCTCACACAAAGCACATTGAGGTGCATTACCACTATGTCAGGGAGAGGCTCTCAGTAGGAGAGATCAGCTTGGCTTATTTGCCAACATAGGACAACCTTACAGATCTTTTCACAAAGGCATTTTCTTGTGAGAAGCTTGAAGCTTTCCGCAAAGCTTTGGGCTTACTCCCCTTTGTGGACTGATCATGTCCTTAGGGCATGGAACTTCCCTTTACTCATGTGGCAGCTCTCGTTCACCGCATCACCCCAGGGGAGATTTGTTACCATATACATGTGGTAGTGATGTGTGTGAACACACTAGGGCCACTGGGGCATTTTTTCCCTCTTTAGGAGGTTTTTCCTCCCGTGCATTGTATATACGCCCATCACTCTAAGGCTATCTATCTTTTCATTGCACACTAAGTAACACACTCTCTTTTGTGTGCCTTGAGCTTCCTTCGTCTTCTCCAAGCTGTGTGTGTCTCTCTGCAACCCTAATTCCGACACTCGTCTCTTGCTCCAAACATGGTTGCAAATACACAGAGACTACACCGCCTCGTGTGTCAGAAATATGAAAAGGGTATACCAGACCACTCCTAGCACCTCTGGCTATCACCAATGATCCCCTATGCATCTGGAAAGACTGCTCTCTAAGCAGTACACAATGCCCACTACTCTGTTACTGACGCACTGAAATGAGACTTTGACTGAGTCATGGTACATAACATACGTCTCGTAGCGTAAGCAATGCACCGCTAGGTAAAGACATGCATACATCTCCATCACCCTCTATGTCATATACTGTGAACCAGCAAACTACACACAACCAAGTCTCCCACTAGAGAAAGAGCAAAACAAATCACGATGTGGCATCACATGAAAAACTGCATGCTCGTCTAGTAGAAAACGCGTGACAATGTGCTATCCCAAGACACAAAGTAGTCTGAAGGTAAGCTAGACTCAAAAGTGGCATGCCTGTCACATGCATACTCTCTAGCAGCTGTCCTCATAGTAGCACCATGCATCTGTCTCTTCCGCTGCCTCATATGCTTGAAGCAACGGTGCCTAATATGCCCATCATGGCCGCAGTGCCAACATGTCAGTCGCGATCGTGAGCAAGAACCGCTCTAACTTGAAGCGTCTCCATATCCATGCCAAAACTATGGCAAACAAAGCTCGAGATCACAAGACTCTCCCACCCGAGAGCAAACCACTATCTCAAGCAAAAAAGGTGAGCAAACGGTCAAACTCACTAGCCTTTGCAATAGGCATACATATCTGGCAAAATTTGAGTCTCCTCTGTAACTGGAGCAAAAACTCACCAGTAAATCGCAATAGAGACAACAACAAATGCCCAAATGGCCAATCCGGGAATGTACTCGTCCGGAATCACTTCACAAAGTCATACACAGAGCCAAATTGCTCTAGCCGTAGTATCACTCAACGGTGTCACAAATGACATACATATGTAAGTGAAAAACTACTAGCCAAATATGTCAATGAATGAACAATGTGCCAGAAAACCATAGCATGCACAACTCCCCACTCTTGCGAGAGTGGGTACAAGAACACCAAACTGTGTTCAAACTGACAAAACCTGTCAAAAGTGAGAGCAAACTATGGCGAGTAAACTCCAACCACTATCCCACAAAAGCATACACAAAGAAAAAGCTCAAGACACCTGTCGTGTCGAAATCGGTATGCAAGCCAAAACGCTGCAGAAGATGTCCTCAACTGCAAATGGCAACACTTGTGGGAGTACTAGACTCAACCTGTATAGCTGGGAGTCAAAACTGGAAGCTCCAAATGGTCAAGCACTCACAGCTCAAGACCAAAAATGCAGAGCGAAACACGCTCGCGGTGCACCACCCAAATGGGAAAACACTGCACGCAAATCCTGAGTGTTACAAGCAATTGCAATCTCAATTGCACCAATGATGCACATAAAACTGATGGAAAAAATTTGCCAGAGTTTCATCAGCAAAATGGCTACAAAACCAGTAACCAAAGTGACTACACACTTAAAACCATGAGCAACCAAAGTGCATCAAACCACACTCCAAATGCATGCACCAATCTCCACACTTTGCATGCATCATTTGCAAACACCTGCAAATCTAGTACACAAATACCTGCTCTACCTGTGACTGCCAAAAACATGCTCGAGACATATATTGGCGAGCTCAAACTGCAATCACATAAGTCTTCTTGAGCATCAGACCACACAGATCATACATCGTATCCTCCCACCTGTGAGCAAACTTACAGCCAAGACCACTCTCACATCCAAGACCAAACCATGTGTGGAATCCTCGACACACAATAAACAGCTGTTGCAGCAAAAATTTCAAAAGTCAAAATCAGTACAGATGGACATCACCATTGCGTTCAGAGCGTGCCAAAACCCCAGGTTACACCCTAAGCTTGCATAAATCGCATTCCGCATGCAAAAGTTATGCAAAAAACATTGTTTTGGAGCCCATAAAATGACCTGCGAAAATGAAAACTGCATTCTTCCTGCAAGTATGGCTGCGAAAAAGCATATACACTAGCAATACACCCTTCTCTCAAGCTTGGAAATTTCCCTCAAGCTTTCATAAGCACAGATCTGGTGGTTGCTCACCAACCTCAAGCTTCCACCGAAAGCGAGCTCACCATAGCCGAAAGCTCACTTCTCTGTAGCACTCCATCTGTCGCGAAGCCAAAGCTTTGATACCAATTGTGAGTGTGCGAATGTGGTGCATGTGCGGAGAGTGCGAGAGAGAGAGAGAGAGAGAGAGAGAGAGAGAGAGAGAGAGAGAGAGAGAGAGAGAGAGAGAGAGAGAGAGAGCACGACACAAGAATGTGGGCTGGAGCTTCCAAATCTCACTCTATGAGCACGATGTGAGAATGTGTGAGAGCTCCTTATTCTTTGTATGTATAAAGAATAAGGAGATAAATGTGGGCGGCCGGACACTAGCCGACAGACACGGACAAAGCACATTGAGACACACCGCCTTTACCTAACACCACATACACACACACACACACTCTCATTGTGTGAAGTGCAAAGTGCATGAGCTCCATCTCCTTCTCCAGCTAGTAAAGAAGTTGAGAGCCTACACCAACACTCTTGGCTATGGAATGCAAATCCAACCAAGAGCCATGCTTCAATGCTTAAGCTTGCCATATTCTCCATCTTTATTACTATGCTATCATGTATGCTAACAAGAAGAATGATGATAAGTGAGGAGCTAATTCTTTCTCCTATGAAATGATTCTTCTTCCTCTTCCCTACCCTCATTCCCTGCTAGCTATTTCCACCTTCGAAGGTGTTTGAGGCCTTGGGACTGAGGCTTGGGATAGTTAATGCTTTCCACAAAGTTTATGTTATGCTCGTGATGTATGAAGGTTTCCATCTTCATTGCATCACCTAGGTCACAAGGAACACAAAGATTGTATTGTAACAAGTCTCTCTTGATGGGAGAAACTATAATACAAATGGCTATTGGAAGGGGGACCGGCTCCACATAAATCCGGTCCTCAATTGTTGTCATGTTCTCTAAACTCTCTCTCTCTCTCTTGCAAAAGTATTGTTCATGCCAAGTCAACTAAATGATATGTTTATGTTGCTACCATCAATTAAGTTCACCCTCTATGCTCACAAAGTAATTCCACAAAAGTGCTATCTCTAATTTCCGCTACTCTCAAAGTTCATAGGCCATTTCCATTACACCGAACACAAATGAGATCACCTCATGCCATTTCTATTAAGCTCGATAGGAGTTAGGGCATGGCTGTGGGTCTCGACGATGATTGAGTTGGATCATTAGGCGGGCAAGGAAGGCGGTGGAAGGTGATGCATTTGGCTAGTGCATGTCCAAACCAACCCAAGTGAGATTGAGATAAAAAACTACTCAAAGGTAGTTATTGTATTTAGGAGAGGGATGATAACATTTCCCCTTTGCAAGTACGTAGCTCTAGCAATGTTGGGAACTCTTTTGTGATCCATTTTTCTTTTTTTTTAAAAAGCTCATTTGAGCTAGATTTGAATTAACTCAAAATAATACATGGAATCCCTGGCATATCCTTTGGACATCCAACATATACAAAAAAGTCAGCTCAATGGGTGCAAAGCCCATTGAGGTATTTGAGACCATTAACCCCACACGTACCCTTAATCCATGCTACAGAATTGCTATCTTCTTCTTCTCAGCAAGTCGCTTCATCCTGCTTGCCAAAAGCCATCCACAAGTTTCTAGCACCAGTTCTGCATGCAACATTCCATTCTTTTTCTAGAATAGTTCATTTCTAGAGACCCATATGGCTTTTAGGACTACAACTCTGACTATACAATTTTTTTTCCTCAGCTCTTCATTGTCCAAGCGTCTAGAATCCATCGCTAGGTCTTTGTCTAAAGAATGCGGTGGCAAGCTGGAAAAACACCCATTTGCAGACTCTTCTAGTGAAGCTCTTGATCGCTGGGCATCCCCATATGAGGTGAGATATGGTCTACATTTCTTGGTTGCATCTGATGCATACTTTATCGCCAAGACCCCTTGTGTTGGCCTTCTCCCCGATAGGTAGAAAACCAGAAAGCATTTTCCAAAGGAAGACTTTCTACTCATCTTTGCATTGAGAGTGCCAGATGTTCTTTAGCACCTGATTCTATTTGATCTTGCTCAAACCCAATGCTTAGAGAAAGCTAGCTTCTCATAAATGCACTTTGTCGAGGGAGAAAGAAATGAATTCTCCCCGGGCCACCTTCACGCCTTCCGCTCGATTTCCTTAGAGCAAGGTGGGAGAAAGATCTGGTTAAGGAGATCTAGGAGTCTACCAACAAGGACATCTTCTTGTAGGGATAGGCTATTGACCTCTTTCAATTTTTCATGAGACTACCATCCTCCTTCTCGATGGTTCCACAAAGAGGCCAGGGTGCCAAAAGCTTTGCTGTTGAGTTGTCTTGCAATCTAGGTCTAGTGGTGATCAAGAACAAGACCTTGTAAAATGGCCCCCCATGGAGACCAGTGTAGAGCAATGTTTTTTCAGTATCTAGTCGCTTCATCCCGATGAGTGTGGAGGCATGTTTGCAACATTTTCCTGTGAATTTATCAGTGAAGCCCCTCAAATGTAATTACACTCCTTTGGGGGGCAATAGTCTATTTTTCAAATTAAGATTCAACCACTTGCCCCCCTTAGATCTCAGATTAACAGGCCAAAGTTTGAAATAATACAGGCCCAACTCTCGTCAGATTCGGCCAAACTTTGAAACAATTTTGCACAAAGGGCCTCACTGTGAATGGAAGGGTCTATGATTCCCAAATGTCCCTGATTCTTTGGCTTGGCCACGGCCTCCCTATTACCCCATTGCCACGTCCTACTTTCGGTTACTCTGTTTCTCCATAAGAACTCCTTGATGGGCTTGAGGAATGCCTTCCAATTCCTCTAAGATAATTGGAGGAAAGGAGAGGCAAAGGTAATGTATGGCATCATGAAGTTGTTGATGAGTCTTGCCTGGTAATGAAATGAAAGTAGGATAAATTCCCATCTTTTCATCTTGTGTTTAAGCATGCCCCAAAACCAATCAAAAGGTTGTTTCAAGGCCATTCCCTCCCCCATAGGAACTCCCAAATGCCTAAAAATATTCCCCCTCTTAACAATCTCTCCAGTCCACACAACATAGTTGAAATTGTCCTCTTGAGAGAGAGAGATTAGTCTTGACTTCTCAATACCACATTGGGAACCAGATGGTATTGCAAAAACCTGCACCAGTTCCAATGCCTGCCTGACACTTTTCAGTACATCTTGCAAAAATAATAAAGAATTATCTACAAACATCTTAATGAGTAGTTGTTTTCCATTTTGGATTTTCAATACTTGGATCCATCCCCTTGCTACTGCTTGCTCCAACAAAGCAATAAGAGGATGGGTGCATACAACAAACCAAAGAGGGGCCAAGGGGTAGCCTTGACAAATGGACCTCTTGACATCAAATGAGCTGACCAATCTTGAGTTGAAGAGAAGCTCGGACGAGCTACCTTCGCCAAGGATGAGCACTGTTTGGAAAATTTGTGGTATGGAGCCCAAGTGGCTCAACGTTTCTTTGACAAAGGCCATGCTATTCTATCATAAGACTTATCTATGTCTAGTGGAATCAATATACATTCTTGTTTAGAGAGCCTGGCATATTCCATTCCAAGCATGGATGCCAGTATGTTGTCATAGAGTGATCTTACTTTAATAAATATATGTTGATGAGGGGAAATGACTTCCGCCAAGATAGGAGACATTTTCTTTTAGCTATCATTTTTTCCAAGACTTTGTACACCACAATCAACATGGTGATTGATCTCCAGTGCTTAAGCTGAGAATAAGAAGTTTGCTTAGGGATGGGTTTGATTACTCCATTATTCACACTTGTTGGCTCTAGATTTCCATAAATAAATGCCTTGTTAATCATGGTTAGAAAGGATGACCCCAAAACCTCCCAGAATTCTAGACAAAATTCAGTGGTGATCCCATCCCAGCCTGCCAAATTCTCCTTGCCCATCTTCTTTAACTTTGACCAACATTCTTCTAGTGTTAACGCTCTCTCCAAGTAGCCTGATCTGCCTTCTTCCACCAACCTCGGTGTCGCCTCAAATAATTTAGACCAAGCCTCTGTGATTGCGGGTGAGGACAAGTCCTCCTTCCCAATAATTTCACTGAGATAGCGAAGCATCATTTGAGCCATGTGGTCTGGGTTGGTGATCTTCTCACCTTTAATGTCAAGCAATGAAGTGACAATGGCCTGCCTTTTATTCAAACCTTGATAGATATGAGCAGCACATTCCCCAAGGATCAAAAAGTACCTTTTGTCTTCGTTTGCACTTGCAAGACTTGTTCTTGTTGTCAAATTGGTGGATGACAGATGTATAGTTAATGATCTCAATTTTGGTGATGAAATTGTTGCATCTGGAATTTTGTGTTATGGGTTGTATAAGCTCACTTTGTATAACAAGTGTGGGTAGAATTTCGCAATTGTAGTCGTGGATTCAACGGCTATTTCAGATGCTAAACTTTGGCATGCACGTTTTGGGCATCTAAATTTTGCCACTTTGCTACATTTGTAAAAATTTGATATGGTTGCTTCTTTTGTCACCTCTTGAAGCACCTTCTAAACATGTTTGTGAAGGTCTCGAAGAGGTGAAGGTTGTATTTTGGATAAGATGTAGCGTTCAAAGTTTCTAAAGGACGAGGGCTACATACATGTTGCAACTTGTCCATAGTGATGTTTGTGGACCTATGCAAACTCCATCCTTGGGTAAGATGTAGCGTTCAAAGTTTCCGAAGGATGGTTCGGTTTGGGCTACATGCAGCTTGCAACTTGTGCGTAGCCGTGTTTGTGGGCCTATGTAAACTCCATCCTTGAGTAATTAGCTGTGCTTCGTGACTTTCATTGAAGATTACTCTAGGCATGTATGTGTGTATCTGCTTAAAGCTAAGTCCAAAGTGTTCATACGTTTCAAGAAATTTCTGGTTATGGCTAGAAATGTCTCTAAATGAACTATGGGCACCCTCCGTTTAGATCGAGGGGGGGAATATATGTCTCATGAATTTAATACATTCTTGGCTAGTTGTGAAATAAAACACCAATATTGATTGCCATATACACATCAACAAAATGGTGTTGATGAAAGAAAAAACAGGTCGCTTATGGAGATGGCACGATGTATGGTCAAGAGTCAAGCTTTACCTCATTTGTTCTGGCTTGAGGCTGCCATGTATGCAACTTATGTACTTAACACGTGTCCTACCAAAGCCTTGTAGTCTATGACTCTTTATAAAGCATGGCATGATAAGAAGATATCTATTGATTACTTGTGTGTTTTTGGTTGTTTAGCTTATGCTTTGGTGCCACAAACTGGATGATAAGGCCGTCAAATGCATTTTTGTTCGTTACATTTCTAAAAGCAAAGGTTACATGTTACACCATTTACAAACGTCAAATGCATTTTTGTTGGTTACATTTCTAAAAGCAAACGTTACATGTTACACCATTTACAAACAAAACGTATCTTGGTTTCACGAAATGTTGTATTTGTGAAAGATTCTGTTTAGCCTTTGTTATCATGTACCATAGACAATAATGTACACCACTCACATGACATTTATGACACTTTGTTGCCTCTTTTTAAGGGTGGAAACTTGAATATAAGCTCCAATGAGGCACATGCACAACCTATGGGGGTTTCTAAGAATGTTGCAAATTAGCCTATTACTAATGCAAATGTACTTGATGTGGAAAGGGATGAGAATGAAGAGGCTAGAGGTTTGCCAAAATGGCTGGTGTATAGTTTGCGCGATTGTAAATTGGATGCACCTATGTCTAGTCGTACTTGTTCAGGTTCTCGCCATGCATCTTATGCATCAGATGATTATGTGTTGGTTGTTTCTAGTTTATGTGATGCAGAGGAACCTCTTTCTTTTGGAATAACCGTATGAGCATATACCATAAGCATCACATGAAACAACTTATAATAAGCGCGGGGTCTAAATTTTTTGCCTTGCAAATTGTATTAGCATAAATAGCAGGTCATATTTACTTTGGGGAGTCATGAATAGAGTTTTATGCTACATTATATATTTTCTAAATGCAAAAGGAGCAATCTTGCTAGAGTTGATTTGTGCCTAGTGCAAGTGCGAGGAGCACGGATAATGGAGAATTTGGGTATTACTGCTAGAAATGTTTTGGGAAGAGAATTTAATGGAGAGGTTTCACTCATTTCATAGAATCTAATTGAACAAAGCTCTCATGAGAGAGCAATGTTTCACAAACATGAGCGTAACACCTTCAACTACCAGCGTGCTAGAAGGGTTTCTAGATTCACGGAATGATTTGAAGAATATCTAGAATTAGGCTTCTACTCTTGGGTGCAACCCAAATCTTGGAGTCAGGATAGAGAATTGAGGCAGTTGGATGTCTCATGTTGTTTTTCCCCGCAATCGTGCAACTTCATTACTTCAACATTTGCTGCTTCAAGATGTGAGATTTTGAAATGTCTTTGAGAAACTCTTGCTAGTCAAGGTATTTCACATTGGTTAGAGAGGGCCACCCAACATACTACTTTGTGCTTTTAGTAAAACTTGATAGTCTGGAGGGCCCTTGAAAATGGGTGGGCCCTTCAAATGAATTGACAGCACCACAAAGGCTTTGCACATGAGAAAACAATAGCCATAGTTGAACGATAGACCCCCTCATGCTCTTCTTGAGCACAAAGCCTTGCATAATTAGAACAATGGCTCACAACTGGCTAGAGTTTGCGACCAAATTGAACTGTTGGTAGAGTAAGAATCTAATTGCCACCTCAACATAGTCTAGACACAATGGTAGTTTTCTCTATTATGGGCACACCCTTTCATATAGCCGCTTGAACGACTAGCACTTCTAGTCATTGGTGCGATGAGCCCATCTTTCTCCCATCATTATGCGCCTTGCTTTGATGCGTTGCCGTAGTCAGCGATGCATGCTCTTCCTTCATAGAGGAACCCTTTACAATGGTTGCGAGTGGAATCGAGCATGTTTCAGAGTGTGTATTATTTGCTATATGTTAATAACATCTTGGCTACTAAGAGAGTTGTCACTTGGTACATGGGCATGCAATCTTAAAAGGATCTTGACGAACACGTCATAGAGACCTCCCCCATAGGGCCATCAACATGAGAAAGGCCCTCAAGAGGGGGATAGTCGGATGTTCAATAATAGATCTCTAGCTCACCTTCAACGATCAATAGTATTGTGAATCGTTTATGGTGATATCAATGCGGTTGCGTGTTGCGTTGCTATTTCCCACTGCAAGGTGCTTTAGTACTCACAATTGTTGGTAAAGAATGTCATCCATTGACATAGATGGTTGTTGAAGTAACTCCCCCCCCCCCCCCCTCATCACTATATCACACGGGCATGGTCAAATGGGATCAATGCTGGAGGAGAAACAGGCGACGCGCATCAATTATGGACGGTCAGAGGTTGCCTCGAATTTACAAATTTGTCCCGAATTTACTAATCGGCCCACATTTACAATATGACATACTCGAATCGCTTATATTTCAACGTACGCATGAGGCCGTAGTGGTTAGTGCACATGGCTCGTGGTGGGGAGGTCGGGGGTTCGAGACATGGGGTGCAGATCGACCCGAAATTACTTTTCTTCCCAAATTTACTAAACGCCCCGAATTTACCAAATGCGCATCCAACGGCCCAGATCACCTCAGCCGTCGATCCCATGTGAGCATGCCTGTGCGAGATAGTGTGGAGGCCTCCCCCTCGCAAAGATTGGGGTGATAAAATCTTCAAACCATCCTCATGGGAGAGGGCTCTTTGATTCATGCCAAATTTCATGTGAAAATTCAAAGGGCCACTTGTGAGTTGTGACTTGAGGTGAGTTTTTGAAAGACTAGCCAATCGAAAGAACGTGAGAAATGTGACACTTGTGGTATTTCTAAGGATCATGGGAAGAAGGCCAACACGTCAAGGAAGGCAACAAAGGACAGGTGTCAGGCGGCAATGTCAATGAAGGCGAACGACTGCCGCGTCGAAGAGCTGGCAAGATGCACACCCACGATCGCCGGTGCACTTCCATGCCAGAGCCGGTCATGCCGGTCAGCTGAACTTCCTTCTCTGTTAATTTTAGTAGTTCTTTTGGCTGCCAGCAATTGCCAGCCAAAATGCAAAAGAAAAGCTCTGCTTGATAAATCCGTCGAGTCCGCCAACTAGCAAACTCTCATCATGTCGATTTTTTCAACCTTCTACTGGCATTGCTAGATAAATGTTTTCCCAAACCTTTCTCAAAAAGAAAATTTTCAACTAAAGAGGGCTACCCATAAGGCAAGGTTTCCCACTAGAGTACGGTACTCCGTCCGTCTCTTTGGGACATAAGGAGGGCTCCCCATAGGATGAGGTTTGCCCCACTTGAGAGCTCATGGAAAGTCATCTAGAAATAAACTCTCACATCCAAGCCCATGCACAACAGTTTACGAGGTCCTCTAGCCTTGGGCTTGTTGATTTCAGTGCATCACTTCTCTGCCACCTTCCAAAATGGTAGAGTGTTTGAGAGGACTCTGCCAATTTGCAGGTAAAGAGCACAATTTACTGATGTCATGGTGCTTGTGCAACCCTTCCTACTTGTAACACTTCGGCGATCTAGCTCTAAGAATAAACAACCTTCTACTAGTAACACTCTAGCTACAAGGAGTTTCAAACCATCGATAAAATTAAGCCCTCCTGTCCATCTGAAAATTGCATACAAGCAAAGAATGGACATTTGAGCTAGGTAGAACAAGATAAACATCAAGTTTAAAGCATTTTCAACATTGGAGGAGTTGTTCATCTATTTGACAAGCAACCAAATCCAACCTATCCAAAAGCGTGTTGGTTTAACCACGGGACCATTATGAAATACTATCACCCATCACCGCTATGTACGCTTGTTTCGGGTGCCATACATGCCACCAACAAGCCTGAGGCATCCTTGCAGGGCATGCTTGGGTGGCATCTGTAGGGTAGAGCATTTTTGTACTTCCATGTTGTCATGGGACTCATGATGTAGAATGGCGTTGTGGTTTTACATGTGTGACATTGCCCTTAATCTCAATTGGACCACATAAGAGCTTTGAGTCAAAAAAGAAATATAATAACATATATTAGTTTGACAATTTGCCCTTCTTTCTGTGGGTAGACAATGGACATCGTGGATTCATGGATAGCTTAATGCAATTCAATGATCATGAGTGAGGGTCAATAAGGCAACACTAGCAAAAGCAATTGCTAAAGGTAAAAACATTCATTTTAAAATGGAGTAGCTAATTATTTTCTTTCCAAAAAAGAGTGTGATGGACTTTTTTTCATCATAGTAGCTTTTGATAGAAGCTGTTCGAGAGAGAGAGAGAGCGAGAGAGAGAGAGAGAGAGAGAAAAGAAAAAAGGGGGGGGGGGGGGGGGGGGGGACACATGGTGGATCATGCAGGGCTAGCAAAATACATTTTTCCTAACCGGTGAAAATAAGGGCAGACTTGAAATTCTCCTTCACTATTTGAAGCTTTTGCCGGTAGTACACTAAAACTTGAGTTAATTTCTCGGCTTTCTCAAAGGAAAGCTCAAAATCTAACCGGGATTTTGCAATTTCAGCTGGTTAGAATACATTGGACCCCAGTTTTTTTCAGCATTGGACCGTCGATGGTGAGCTCCTAGCCAAAAAATGACGGCCCACCATCGTTTAGTATATAAAGAGAGGTAGCAAAACATTTACAATCGTCGATATCTTGCAACTTCGGAAAATTCTAGGACATCTGGATGCGACAAGAAAATACACTCAACTAAGCAAAACACACAAAATTGTACGCAGGAAACAACCCTTGGGACATTGTTATGGCTTGAACTAATGTGTGATATGTGGAGGAAACATTAATACTAGTTACCAAATGAGAAATAGTTCCACACATATTGGTGGTTGATATGGTCACAGGCCTTCAGGTGTCTATGCCTTTGCTTTTTAGTTGCTTTTATCATTCATTTTGCTACTTCCTCTACCTACACTACAGCTAGATACAGCAAACTCTCTCTCTCTCTCTCTCTCTCTCTCTCTCTCTGTGGCTTGAGCCTTGGCGTAGGAGAGAGCTTGAGCCGCTTCACTGAGAAGCAATAGGAAATCACCACCCACACTTGCACACATAATGCCACTTTCTGTGTAGCAAGCTACCTCCTCTGGCTTGCTCTACAATCTCTCTCCACAATCCACTCACACTCACAGACGCGCTTGCGCGCGCACATTCTCACACACTTGTTAAAATCTCTCTTAGCACAGCGAGTATTTTCTCTTGTCGTCGTCTCCATTTTCTCTGGCTTTCTCTTGGTCTGTGTGGGCGATTAGTTCTTTCTCTGCCTTGCCTTGCATTCTTTTTTTTTGTTTTGGCTCCTACCTGCGAGTCAGGCAGAACCCACGATTTTTCTTAGCACGTAGCAGGAAACCCACATTTTATTTCTGTTTTTCCATCTCGGAAGACATCGCCCACCTGCGATGGGTGGGTTGATGGCATGAGTATAATTAACCGCATTTTCTCTTAATTTCGCGTGATTTTGTGTTTACCGCTGAATGCTAGTTGCATGATCACTTCGCTCTTCTGCGTTCCTGCATAATTGCGCGCGCGTCTGTGTTTGCGTGCGCGCACCTGCAAATTAAGCTTGTTTGTCTGCCGTCTTTAAACTAATTGTTTGCTACGATTATCCCGATTTCTCACGTTTTCCCAGCAAACTTGCTGCTGTAGATCTTAGTGCCTGCGATCCGATTGCTTGGCAACCCTATTCACTCAAATAGGCAAAGCTTTTTCCCGCCATTTTGACCAATTTGACTCAATTTAATGATGGCGCAATGTGAAGCAGAAGGAAGGAAGCACCCCACAATGGATTTGTACGTGGGCATCTTTAACAGCAAACTGTATGCATCGACTCGAGGCAGCGCCCGTGTAAATGCTGTTGATAAGCGGTCTAGGAATGGCTTTAACAGCCCCTCTGCAATTTTGGAAAATGTTTGCGAGGATGACAGAAATTCTTTTCAGAGTGGAAGCTTCAGCGACTTCAAAAATAAACCTCCGGTACTTTCTAACTGCACTGGTTCTAACAGACAGCTGACTTCTATTAGCAATGTAGGTTACACAAAGCTTGAGATGAGAAGCCCATCAACTGATGGTGCTGATGGGGCCCATCTGGAAAAGAGTTTAGCACCTAATGTATTTGCAAGAAAGACGAGTAACCCACAAATTGATGCAGTCCCTGGAGTGAAAAGCCTGCAAGCTGATGTGGGTGATAATGCTGGTCATTTTGGCAAGGAGAGAAAGACTGTGGTGAATAATGTGGGTCATGTGGTGCACGACAAAAGCGAAACAAATATAAATGTAGCTTCTTTAAGCAATGTAAAGAGCAGAGAAATAAACGATGTAGTTGCTGGAATTGGTGACAAAGCGATTGTTGTTGATAATGTCAGCACTGGCCAGGAGAGCCCAGATGCTGAAACTGGCGATTGTGGAAAGGCGATGGGGAGTTCAGAAGCTGCATTGCATTTGCCAAGAGAGAAGAAATATGAAACTAGACAGATCAATAAAGACCTAAGACATGAGGCTAACCAAACCAAAATGGGCAATGAATCACTGCCGCAGGAATGCTTTAGCTCCACCCAGCAACGATCGGATAAGACAACAGTTCAAGAACATTCTGTGGATGGTAGCAGAGTAAGGCACAATCTTGCTCCAGAACATGGTGAAAATGATTCGAACATTATGAAGAAAGATACAAGCACTCGAAGTGTTCCTATCAAACATGTAAAACAGGGACACGTTGAAGACAAGGGCTATAATAGCAAGTGGCAAAAAAGTCAAGTAGCAATTGGATCCTCATTATTACATAGAGCAGGACTCACAAAACCAGGTAAGGCTGGAGATATTTTTGCTGCAAGAAGGCCCTTCTCTAGCAGTGAATTTCACAGGTATGAAAGTAAGAATACTTCTATGGCTCTAAGTGTCTCAACTTCTGAAGTTGAAGGAATGCCACAGAGTTTATTCCAGCCTGAACACATGACTCGTAGAAGGGAAGTGGGAGATTTCTATACTAGTAAGTTTCAGGTTCAAGAGCACAATGTTGGTGCTCTTCAATCTAGAGGACAGGGTTCCAGTGATATGGGAGATATGCCAGGTGAAAGGGCAACAGTTTTAAGCAGAAGAGGGACTGCTGGAGAGGTAGAAAGTGTTGCAAATGAGCTGGCTCTGAAAGACAGCCCAATTGGAGCACATACTCTTGTGGCAAATCTTAGAGTAGGGGGTTCAGCCTCAGCAGACTCGTCATCCTCTCATGGAGGGAGCTCCCATAGTGGAAGCCCCACTGCTGCAGAGAATCATAGAGATAGCAGAGTGTCCTCTTTTGGTAACATCATGCTAAGTAAAGGAAGTCCTCGTTCTGTCAGTTCGAGGTCCATGGGAAGTGCGAGCATTTCAGGCCATGGTTCATTTACACCGAGTAAATCAAGCTTTATTGACAGTCCAGCTTCTCAATTTCGGTATATCACCAGCTCAGGTAGAAAATCAGCTGAATTGGTTCCCAACAGACGGTATTCTGAGATAATTCCCAACAGGAAGTCAACTGAAATGATGACCAATGGTCATAGTAGGGGAGTGGGCATGCAAGGATTGGAAGGGAATGGGCCGTTAGGTTCTGCTAATTCAAGCATAGGAACTGGAAACTTGGGCAATGGAGGTAATATATCATTGAGCAATGGAAATCTGCTAGTGGGCAGTGCAAATGGAAATGTGAAGAGTGTTGGAGGTGCAACCAAGTCACATTTGAAGCAGGGAGATGTAGCCAATCACTCGACTGTGGTTGATTACACTCTCTTGAAAAAGGCTCAAGCAAGCTCGGACCCACAGGAAGTTAAGAATGCAGGTAATGAGTACTATAGACGGGGACTTTTCTCTGAGGCTTTGACACTCTACACCAAGGCAGTTAGTCTCTTGCCAAGCAATGCTGCATATAGGAGCAATCGAGCTGCTGCCTTGACTGCTATTGGACGGTTGGGAGAAGCTGTGAAAGAATGTGAAGATGCAATCAGTTTGGATTCTAGCTATGCTTGTGCACATCAGCGTGCTGTTTCTTTGTATTTAAGGTTAGAAACGTGAAGCATGGATTTTCTGTAGTGAGGTTTGTTTTTGATTCTGTGCTGTCAACTGACAAGCGTCTTGTGAATAGATTGGGTTTGATGGAGAGGGCTAAGCAACATTTACAGGCTACTGGGCAGCAGACTGATATTTTGGAACTGCAACGGTTGCGCACGATAGATGAGCACATCTCTAAGTGCCTCGGAGCTAGAAAGCGATGTGAATGGCAAACCGTCATTAGAGAGAGCGATGCAGCTGTTGTTGCTGGTGCTGACTCTGCACCACAGGTCAGTCATAGCCTCATTTTGCAACTGGTGGTGGTATTGCAAGTCCGGTTTTTGATGTATAGTATCCTGCTTGTTAGAGACTTATCATTCTGCTTCAAGAAATTATATTTCCGCTTCTGGCACTCTTCAACATCTTTGTTAATCATGTTGCTCACTCTTTGTTTTGATATAGATATTTGGCTACAAGTCTGAAGCCCTCCTTGGGCTACACAGACCAGACGAGGCAGATAGTGTGTGTACAGCAGCACAGAGAGTGGAGAGCTCCTTAATCAAGTCAGGTGTCATTTTAGCAGATCCATTTCTGCTAATTGTAAGGGCACAAGTTGACATGGCACTTGGGAGGTAAGGGCATAAGCATTTTCGGAAATTACATGTTTGTAATGGTCCATGTTTGCATAGTAGCTTCATGTTAGTTCGGCACAAAAGCACTTTATCTGTTACTTTGTTTTTTTATTAGATTTGAAGGAGCAATTGAGGCAGCCAAATCTGCTGCAAAGATTGATCCTCGCAACGAAATCATCTCTGCATTGTTGAGGAAGGCACAAGCTGTATGCCACACCAGGACAACTGGCAATGAGTTATTCAAAGCGGGTCGGTTCTTTGAAGCGCTGGCATTGTATGCGGAGGGGCTTGAGAGCGACCCAATGAATGCCGTCTTGCTATGCAATCGGGCAGCATGCAGATCAAAGCTTGGACAGTGGGAGAAAGCTGTGGAAGATTGTGATGCTGCACTTAGAATTCAGCCCAATTACACCAAGGCAATTATGAGGAGAGCTAACTGCTGGACGAAGGTGAGGTTTTATTGGATTAGTTTTCCTTTTTTCTTTTCAACTCAGCATCTCAAAGTGATAGAGTTTGCTTATTGTTTTTGGAGACAGTGTTGATGTGTCTAATGAACCCCTGCTGATTAGTGTATGTGATTTGGCCTGTAGCTTGAGCGTTGGGAAGATGCACTACAGGATTATGAGCTTCTAAGAAGGAAGATGCCTGAAGATCTTGAAGTAGCACGAGGGCTGTTTGATGTTCAGGTAGCAATGAAGAAGCTGCAAGGGGAGGATACTCACAAGATGAAATTTGGTGGTGATGTGGAAGAAGTGCTGAGTGATGAGCATTTTCAAGAGGCCATTAGCTCTCCAGGTAGCATATCAGCCGATTTTCTTGAAACGTCCCATTATGCATTACATATTTGTGGAGCAAATATTTGATTGTCTGAAAGAGCATCGTAGGATCTGCTTTCTTATAGGACTTAGGATGGCTATACTTTCCTTGTGTTTCGCTCTACAAAGAAACATGTAGTCCTTATGTAACTGGTACTTCGTGTGTGCATTTTGTAAGAGATGCTTTTGTGTTGGCAGGACTTTCATTGGTGCAGTTTGTTACGAAATGGAGTGAACGATGCCGGCAGTTTGCTCCATTTGTAGATGATTTGTGCAGGCGCAATCCATGCGTAAACTTTCTAAGGGTAAAACACTTGTCCCCTGTTGCAAAGCTTTGCAAGTACCTAAAGAGGCTTTCTTAAAGAGGCAACTGCAGGATTATTTTCTTACTGAGCTCTCCATCTGTTGCAGGTAAATGTAGAGGAAAACCCTTACCTGGCTAAGTTTGAGTGTGTAAGTTTTATTCCAACCTTCAAGATATACAAAAGTGGCCAAAAAGTAAAGGAGATTCTGGGCCCCACAGAGCAATCACTTGAATACGCATTGAGGCACTACACTATGTAGACGATAGAGTGATTGATTTCCAGACAAGGCTTCTCACTTCTCACTTACCTCACATTCTTTACATTACCGTAAAACACAATTGTTTGTAGCGATGTTCATCATATCTTAGGAAGCCCGTGTGCCTCCTCGTCTACGCCTGAGTTTTTCTTCTCCAAATGGAGAAGTATTCAGATACAGAGCTTGTGGCATTTGGAGACTTTACATGTAAAAAGGCTGAGGAGGAAAGCTCCATTGTATCTGGCAGCTGTGGATCGAGGAATGCACTATGGTAGGGCACCTTGAGATATATCACAATGTCACAAGTTCTTGGCAGAAGGTGGCCACATGTGTGTATGGCTTGCCTCCTCTTGCTGGTGGGCACTCATGTATTGTGTGTATGTAGTGCCTTGTCTTGTGAACAATGATGAAAGGCATTCTTTGAGCAACATTTGGGAAGAGCATGGGAGACAAGAGGTGATGTAGGGCTGGACCAGGTTTGCTTGTTTGTCTTGAATTCAAGACACACAGGGTGTACATAAGAATAACTCAAGCTACTGTGGTATTCTTGACTTTGAGTTATTGGAGGAGTAGGCTAAAACACGTGTGCTCTCTCTCTCTCTCTCTCTCTCTCTCTCTCTCTCTGCATTTCAAGCCATTTACTCATGTTATCTGTCCTTTAGAGTTTTGTTATGGCATGTCTGAGTCCGAATTGAGGCTTGTAAGATTTTTCTCTAAACATTCAGTCTAGCTTTTTAAACGCAAGTGGAAGTCTATGACATGTATTTTGCTGCCAGTGCTCAGTACAAAAGTCCATTTGCATGCTATACATCCACACACAACTGCTGGTAACACAAAGTGTGTGCCAGATTGAAGCCGCAAGGGTTGTCAGCACGTGAGCTGAGACAATCCTAGCAAATCAGCCATGAGATGAGGGAGACCTGATAGATCTATCCGACATGTCGGATAGGGGGACCCGCATTTCCTTTCACCTACGTGTTCAGCAGATGTTTGTGGATGTCTGGCATGAAAACAGCCACGGGAAGAAGTAGAGAACTCAAAGATCTATCCGACGACTAGTTTTGAGCTCAAGATCTATCAGTCAAGTAGGGAGTTGGGAGAACCAATCTACCATACTTTGGTGATAGAAATTGGCAGTATTAGAGTCAGCATTTGTGCAGGCAAAAGCTGTCTCTCTTTTGCCATAGAATTTACAATCCCTTCAGCTGTTGCAGACGCAGAATTACCGCTAACCGTTGTTAGACCCGATAGTGAGCTCAATTTGGCATTCTGGTATTTGACCAAAGTATGAAGTCTTTTTTTTGTGTAGCTTGCGCTAGCCATAAGCCGAACACGCACACTGGCCTGTACCACTAGCAGCCCACCATGGCCGCTCACGGGGGGGGGGGGGGGGGGAGGAGAGAGAGAGAGAGACAGAGAGAATGTGTCAAGCAGCTAGAACAGATGTGACTTAAGGTTTCATATACTAAGAATGTGGTCACGTGGACATCAATCTTCCGTTAGATACAGCTGGTGTAATCATAGGAATCGGCATATTGATATACAGCCTCCACAAGAAGGGAGGAGAGAGAGAGAGAGACAGAGAGAATGTGTCAAGCAGCTAGAACAGTTATGACTTAAGGTTTCATATACTAAGAATGTGGTCACGTGGACATCAATCTT
Source organism: Adiantum capillus-veneris (assembly GCF_014529385.1). Lineage (NCBI taxonomy): Eukaryota > Viridiplantae > Streptophyta > Polypodiopsida > Polypodiales > Pteridaceae > Adiantum > Adiantum capillus-veneris. The sequence goes on from NC_140951.1 coordinate 100,588,518, forward strand.
CCGTTAGATACAGCTGGTGTAATCATAGGAATCGGCATATTGATATACAGCCTCCACAAGAAGGGTTAACTGTTTTTGAGCTACCCCTTTCCCCTCAAATAACTTTACCTAAAAAGAGATAAAGTTAACTCCCCTCAACCAAAACCACGCGCCGCTTAAAGCGGCACGGGGTCCTCAATGAAGGCATTGTCATGAGATCGACGGTGGCGTAGCACGCGGGAATCTCTCCTCGCCATGGATCCCATGATGGGGTCTTCATTGAAGACCCCGTGTTCTTTAGTCCTGAGCCAGAACACCCCCCCCCCCCCTTTTCTTCCCTTTTCTTGTGTGTCCGTGATAATAACTCAATCAAATCCATTTCATCATGTCTTGTTTTACAATTACCCCCTCCCGTGGAGGTCCCCTCATTCGCACAAAAACACTTGTATAGTTATATACATGCAAAATATTGTTGCCCGCATGACAATGCATGACTCAATAGTTATTCAAGAGGAATTGATAAATATGTTTCTTGTGGCCATTGGCTCAATGTGTGCCTTTAATATATGTGTAGTCATCTTGGAGCCATGGAGAGTAATTAGGTTCATTGGAAAGTTCTTGTCCAGCCCCTTCTTCTTCTATACTCTGTTTTTATTATTACAAGGTAATCTATTGCGACATGATGAAGAAGGGAAATTCTCTTAATCTCGAAAGCCTTTGTTCAAAGCGTGTAATTATGTTTAACTAATATTTTGATTCCAAATGTTGGATTTAAGGTTGCAAGAAAACACACATAGCTTGGAGAAGACGAAGGAAGCTCAAGGCACACAACAGTGTATTACTTAGTGTGCATTGGAAAGATAGATACCCCTAGAGTGATAGGCATATATACAATGCACAGCGGAAAAAACCTTCTAGTGAGGGAAAAATGCCTCGGTGGTCCAAGTGTGTTCACACACATCACTACCACACGTATATGGTAACAAATTTCCCCTGGGAGTGATGCGGTGAACGAGAGCTGGCACAGAGTATAGGGAAGTGTCATGCCTTGAGGACATGACTAGTCCACAGAGGGGAGTAAGCCCAAAGATTTGCGGAAAGCTTCGAATTTCTCACGAGACCATGCCTTTGTGAAAAGATCTGCAAGGTTGTTCTGTGTTGGCACATAAGCCAAGCTTATCTCTCTTGTCGAGAGCCTCTCCCTGACATAGTGGTAATGGACCTCAATGTGCTTTGTGCGACCATGAAAAATTGGGTTCCTTGAAACTGTCAATGCGATCTGACTGTCAGTGTAGATAGTGGTGGCAGTGTCTTGTTCAACACCCAAATCAGCCATAAGACGTGAGCCATAACACTCAACCGTAGCTGTGAAGACTGCCATATACTCAACCTCACAACTAGAAGTGGCCACAGTGGTTGCTTCTTGCTCAACCATGAGATACATGATTTGTCGAGCATGAAACAAAAACCACTTGTGGACACTCGCCTGTCAAAACAACCAGCCGAACCTAAGTCTGAAAAAGCATGTAAATCTAGCAGCAATGATCCCCCTTGGGATAAAACAAGCCAAGATGTAAAGTGCCACCCAAGTAGTGAAGATCCTCTTGACAACTGCCAATGCTTAGACCCTGGGCTATACACAAACCTGTTGACCTGTGAGGCTACGAACTGAATATCCGACCTCGTGTTGCATACATAAATAAGGTAGCTAATGGCAGTTCCGTAAAGAGTGACATCGACAGGATCACCGGCATCAGGAAGACTCAATTTCAAACCTGTTTCCATGGGAGTGGCAATAGGTTTGTAATCCTCAAGTCCAAACTTCCATAGCAATGTCTATATGTAACTTGTCTGACATAAGGCAATAACACCATCACACTGCTTAAACTGTATACCCAAGTAATGATGCAATAGTCCCAAATCTTTCATCTTGAAAATAGCATTCAATTCAATCTTAAATTCGGCAATATGTCTCTCATTTGGTTGAGTGATCAACAAATCATCCACATAGAGAAAAACACTGAGAAGTACATCACCCTCACGCTTTACATACAAAGTGATTTCTATTGGATTCTTACTAAAGCCTCGTTTGACCAATCCATACAAAGCTTTCTTACATTTGCACACTTTATCCTCTTGTCTTTTCTTGACAATACCACGAGGTTGCATACATAAACTTCCTCAAGCATATACAACTCCATTTTAAGGCTCATTTTGGAGTACTTGGCTTTATGACCAAACACTTTCTCTAATTCCTTTCAAGAATACCTAGTGCTTGCTCGTCCTTACATTGTCGCTCGACAGATAGCGCTCTCGTAACTGCAACAATGTGCTAGCTTTGTCTGTTGAAAGAGGTTTGACCACGCTCCAAAAATTCTTGCGCATTAGATAGCCCTTCACTTTGACCTTTTAGGTGTGGAAGCCGGATCCAATAAATTTATCCACCTTTGATGCCATGCTTGATATGCTTTGTAGGTTGAAGCGGGGTGTTTTAATCATCGTAGACAAAAGCTTGTAGTAGCTTTCTTTTGATATGCTAGAAAAATTTACCCAATGATAGCTTGTCTTCAACCTTTGTGATATGCCACAAAAAACCCTTGCTGGTCAAACTCTCAAGCAATTGTAGAGGATGGCGATAGGGAGGGTGTTGACAAGACAAAGCCATTGAGAGGTGGAGCGTGCAGAAAAAACAGAAGTGGATGGACGAGAGAGAGAGAGAGAGAGAGAGAGAGAGAGAGAGAGAGAGAGAGAGAGAGAGATTCGACACTACTTCAAACATAACACACTCTATATTGTATTGTGTATGTTTTTTGAAAAGCCTTACAATATAAAAGCAATCTTGCCATGCAAACTACTAAAAGAAGACTAAAGTGTGTCTGCATGCCTTATTAGGAGTTTCCCACGGGCTTGACACATTGGACCCGGGCTTGAATACCCAACATTTGATGCGTACGATGCATGGAGAGAATCTAAACGAGTATGACTAGACAAAGGTGCTTCCAATTTACTATCACGCAAAGTATGCACTAGCCATTTTGGCATAGTGGATAAAATTGAACGCAATAGTGTTATCAAAGGAGTAGGTTGGTTGCTTACCAAAAATTGCAAGCTTGTAGGCATGCGGATTGCTAGTGCCAAAGCCAAAACTTCTTTCTTCTTCTTGTATTTTTGTAAAGAATCCGTTTTTTTCTTGAACGTTTCTAGAAACATGTGAATTTGGTGCGCTTATATGCCTTGGTATGAAAAATTCCCTGGTCTTTTCGTAATCAAATCTGGACACTCAAATCACAGGTTAGGCTCAAAACATTGTCAGAATAGCACTCTAAAATCGCCAAAACAGTGTTTAGGGGACCTTCTAAAATTCCAAATTTGACCAAAATGTGCGGGTAGGCTATCATAAGGTGAGGAACCCACTTTAAGTGATTTTTTTTGAAAATGTTGAAAAGAAAATATCTTGAGGGAAAAAATGTGTTTTGTTTCCCAAGTGCTCCAAAAAAGGTGAATTTTTTTGTGCTCATTCTTGTTGTATTTCAAGCTTAGTGGTCTTTTTAAATTAGAATTTGGGATTTTTTTTTTGTGTGGCTTTTATGACCAAAATAGTGTTTTTTCAGTTCTAAAAGTGTTACAATGAGAGTAGGTGGACATTTTGGATTCCAAATTTCACAAAATTTGACAAGGGGATTCTATAAAGAGTGGGAAACCGAGTGAACTTAGCAAAAATAAAAAAAGTTGCAAAAAAATACGTTGAGAAAAAAGAAACACATTTTCCCCTCAAGTATCTTGAATTAGACAAATATTGAGGTGGTCATTCTCCTCTTGATTACAATCCTATTTGTGTTTTCAGATTTCAATTTGGACAAATTGGCAACAAGTTGTGTGCATATTAGTACCAAAAGGCTGTTATAGTTGAGTTGTCACAAGCTTGAGAGAAATTGCAGGCAACCAACAAGATCTTCATCTGGTGTGATAATAGAAGAAATACCCAAAAATGAACACAAGCCAAGCGGAGTAGAGCCAAAAGATTATCCTAATGCGGGGTTGGAAAAATTGAGGTTGGAGATGTGAAAAAAGCTGATTGAGACTGCTCAAGCACTTATAAAACCTCCACTAGCTATGCCTCTCCAAGCTATGATAATACCTTAACCACCTGTTGATTCTAAAGAAATGAACAAGAGAAAGGAAGAGAGCTTAAATGACTAGGCTGCACAAGGACTGATATAGGAGACTAAGATTTCATTTGACGACGGGATTTGCAAAAAGAACTCAAACGAGAGAGATGAGAAAGATAGTAGATCAGGGATCCAACCTCCTCAAGGGATTGGGAATGTGACTACTTGCGGAGAAGGAGCGGTTGAACAAGTGGTTGAGTACACAACAGATGAATCTGTTTACCATATACCCTCTACCTTGGTGGAAGTTAAAGGATGATTGACATGAAGGACTTTAGGCCATAGTTAGGAAGGCTAGAGATGGCAGTCATTAGTGGGAATCAATACCTATTGCAGAAGTCGATCTCGACAAGGTTATGATGGACTTTGAGTTGCATTCCATGTATGGTGACTAAGGAACGGAAAGATTAGAGGATAGTAGAGAGGAAACCCTTAAGGAGTTGCCATCATACTTGGGGTCTTCTGAGGAAAGATATGATGTTATGGTTTTACCATCTCAGAGAAGAGCTCATAACATGAAAGTGCTTCAAAGACACCACAACACTTGTCAAAGTCAGAACCAACTATAATGGTGTGGCATCCTAAGCTTCCAACACAAATTCAAGCCAAGAAGCGATTTCAACCTTCATCGATTCAAAAGCACTTAACCAACTTACAATGCTTGTTACATGGTATGTGCTCTATCAGTCTCATCATTGAATGCCCTTATGCACTTTGCTTAAGACCCACCTCTCACACAACATTAATTTTTATATGCATTGACTGAGTATGCATACATAGGGACACATTACAAGGCCTTGCATAATACTTTGCTTTGATGCCCATGCACAACACAACCTCGACGACTCACTGTGGTTCATGAGAAATCCAACTGGGGGGGGGGGGGGGGGAGGGGTAAGGAATTCTAAATGCGGATCTATTGATCAAATGATAAAAGATTTTGGGGTTATAATTTGAGTTTGATTTCTCTTTTGATTTTTTTTTTAAATTTATGCCCTAAGAAGATGAGGTGATATCAAAAGTAAGGAACAAATGTTAGATTGAGCCCTTAGGTGTGAGTACATATGTACATAATAGTGCTTTTTATTAAGAATACTAAAGAAAAGTAGAGTGATCCAGTCGCGAGAGAGAGAGAGAGAGAGAGAGAGAGAGAGAGAGAGAGAGAGAGAGAGAGAGAGAGAGAGATAAATAAGGATTTCTCTTGAAGCATGATTTCTAGCTAATTTCTAGAAATTTTTACTTATTTTTTGTTGTTTTTCTCTATTTTCTAGTGCATTTTTTATTTTCTTAAAAAAACAAAAAAGCAACAAATTTTTTAAGAAATGCAAGATACAAATAGAGAGTCTATGAAGTGACAGGAGCTTCCAGAAGTCTAATTAGAGGTCGTTTGGTCAAGATTCAAAATGGATATAACTCGGTCAATGTGAGGACTAAGCTTGATCTACAGATTAAGAACATCAAAGCTACCAAATTCTTTGAAGGAGTCTCACCAAAAACACTACATGCAAAGTGATACAACCAAAGAGGCCCTTGGACATCGAAAGAATCAAAATCACTAAAAGTAATCCAGAATGGGGTCACACTTCGTACACCACTTTGACACGGCTGCTACATGATGTCCCGCATCATTCATAGTGCCAAGCTTCAACCTATAGACAGTCCATGACAATAGTCCAAGATTCATTCGGATGACAAATTGTTAATAGCAACAACAATGGCATCCAATAGATGGAGTGACACATCAAATGTGTCTCAAGGGAGTATATGTTCATGTGAGAATTGTCACATGATTAGAAAATTGTATATTTGTACTAGGTAGGAGAAAAATTTTGATTTTTTCTCTACAGTCAAATTTTGCTTTAGCTAGTTTTTACCCTAGCATAGATACTAATGCCTATGAAGTCCCAAATGTATTGGACTTACCCAATGCCAATGAACTCCTTTTTTCACCTTGCCAAAAGTCTAAAAGTGGTAAAATTCTTGCATAGGAGGCCATATTTATGGTACAGATGGTTTACTACCCTTAAAGAATAATGGGCAACATGCTCACAAAGCTGGAAGTCAATTTCAATTGAAATCTTCAATCTAAGGAGAAAATTGATTTTTTTTCCCACAGAGGTTGATCACACACCTAGCAAGGTTTTCAACCTTATAGCCATTTTGGCTAGATTTGATAGATCACTCTTGTAAGGTCAAAAGTCAAAAAGCTTACATCTATTGTGAATAAGGTCTAAAAAAGCATGCAGGAGCTGATGTTAAAAAGCACGGTTCAAGACAAACCACTCAGCCAAATTTCACCATTTTTGTACAAGAGCCTTCTTATACTGTACATGAAGCACATGAGGTCTAAATCGAGGAAAAGTTGTTATCCATCATAGCTTGGAAAAAATCATGATTTTTTTGTAATTTTGCATGAAAGAAAAATTTTCAAGTTTATGTTCATTTTGCATGAATCATATGGTCATTTTAAGATAGCCAGAAAACCATCAAGTTAAATGGATGCATGGAGGCATGGAAAATGAAAGAATGGCTTTGAAAATTTGCTAAAAATACTATTGTGATATGACAATTAAATAGGAGCTATGTTGAACGATAAAAAAGGAAAGACCAAGAAGTGGAGCCACAAGCAAAAAAAGGCTGGGCAACGGGTGGCCTTCACTATCCTGAAGGAGACAGAGAGAGCTTGACAGGAGACTCCTAAATTTCAAACCTTGATTCATGCGAGGGACGACATGAAGTAGGAAGGGGGGAGTATCAAAAGATTCCAACAACAGATGTCTGCTTTAGAAAAGAAGAGGATTAAGTTGAATGTAAGTTTACCATAAAAAACAATTAGATTTTGTCTCAATTTTTTCTTAATGTAATGGAATTTGCCTATTCAATTTGAGAGTAGCGGAATTTAATGAGAGTACTTTCAAGAAATGATTTTGTGAGCATAGCGGGTTGACATAATTGAAGATAGCAACATAATCATAGCAATTAGTTAACTTGGCATAGACAATACTTTTGCAAGAGAGAGAATTTAGAGAACATGACAACAGTTGAGGACCGGATTTATGTGGAGCCGGTCCCCCCTCAAATAGGCATTTGTATTATGATTTCTCCCATAAAGAGAGACTTGTTACAATACATTCTTTGTGTTCCTTGTGACCTAGGTGAAGCAATGAAGATGGAAAGCTTCATGCATCACCATCATAGCATAACCTAAACTTGAAGAAAGCTTTAACTATACCAAGTCTCAGTCCCAAGACCTCAAACACCTTCGAAGGTGGAGAGAGCTAGTAGGGAATGAGGGTAGGGAAGAGGAAGAAGAAACATTTCGTAGGAGAAAGAATTAGTTCCTCACTTATCATACTCTTGTTGCTAGCATACATAATAGCATAGTAATGAAGAAGAAGGAGATGGCCAGCTTAAGCATTGAAGCATGGCTCTTGGTTGGATTTGCACTCCATAGCCAAGAGTGTTGGTGTAGGCTCTCAACCTTTACTTGCTTGGAGAGGGAGCTCTTCCACTTTGCATAGCACACAATGAGAGTGTTTGTGAGTGTGTGTGGGTGAGTATACCCCCTAAGCACCCCCCTAGCTTGCTTGGGTCAACCCCCCCTTGTAGCTCACGCTTGAAGCTCATTGGACCCCTCCAGGCCTAGCCAATCACAAGCAAAATCCATTACAAGCAACAGGGATAGCCTTGGGACAAGTGTCCCCCTTTCCCCTTTGAGAGAGAGAACTTGATAAATGCAAAAACAATTAGATAATTCAAGTAATTTATCATTGGATCCCTTTGAAGCCTAGCCAATAGGCTTCAAGCAACACATGAAGGTAACATGGGTAGGGACCTGACATGTGTCCTTGCTGCCTCTTCAAGCTGGGCTTCCCTTGTGAGTGTGAGTGTGTGTTCTCTCTCTAATCCCTAGGAAAAGGGCTCGGCCCCCCTCTTGTAGGGATGCTTTTGACTTTAGGAGCTCAAGCACCTTAGTCATCAAGCATGACAAAGCACTTGGACTAGGGGGTATTCCCACAAGCATCTTAGGCAAGCATGTCAAGGCACCTCAAGCACCTTAATCAAGCGGCAAGTCAAGCACCTCAAGCATGGAGTAAGTCAAGCACCTCAAGCACCTTAATCAAGCACCTCAAGCAGGACAAACACCTCAAGAACGACAAGCACCTCAAGCAGGTCAAGCACCTCGAGCTTGGCCCGGGTTCCCACCTCAAGCTCAGCCCTAGCTTACCTAAGGTCAAAGGACTTTTACACACATTATTGGAGGTCTTCAATGAAGCTAACCCTAAGGTCTTATGCTCCATTGGTTAGCCTTGCTCTTGATAGACCATCTCCCATTTGGGCCCCTTTACTATTGGCCCCGTGTTGAGATAGATCTATAAGCACATATCTATATCTTAACACTTGTTCCCGTTTATTCTCCCACATTAAGTGATCAATTTAATATGAGAAAATCATTTGGGTTGGTTAGATATTAGATTTTATGACATTACCTCTCTCTTGAAATCATAGTCGTCCTCGACTTTGAGGTAGAAGAGATAAAGGCTTAGTCATTAGTCAATCGTACTTAGCAGGTAGAGGATCCCTTTTTTACCCTACGACATCTTTCCTAGATGGATGACTAATCCATTTGGTGCTTGGGAGACATAGTTGCCGCAAGCATGTCTGCTCTTTAGTCCATTTCATTCTCCCAAAGTAGAGTGACAAATTCTACTTGGTGTTTGAGAGACGTCGTCATCACAAACATGATTCTAAGCATGCATACTAGTTAAATTTGTGCACAATTAAAAAGAGGATTAGCCTTATAAGACAAAAACATGAGTCATTTAAAAGAAATTTGTACATTTGCTTACTCTAATGTAGCATTGTAAGCATTGACAAGGTTCATACTATCCTTAAGTTGTACTCCTTGCATCCATCTAGCATCTTCAAAAGGATAATTTTTGAACTTAATAAGATACCGTCGGATTATCTTACCATGTCGTAGTACCTTGTCTTCATGCCGAAGGACAGCTTCGGGTTGTAGCACCTCTTCTTGGTCTTCAACTTCGGGAGGGTCTTCAATAATTGGTTCAGTTGGTGGATCTCCTTTGTAGGGCTTAAGTAGGCTTACATGAAAGGCATTGTGTATAAGCCAATGGTTGGGCAACTTGAGTTGATAAGCTGTCTCATTGATGGGATTCAAAATTTGGAAAGGACCATAGTATTTTTTTGCTAGTTTAGCATAATACTTTTGATGGCCCGTAGGATTTTTGCCCGTCGTTTGCCTTAATCGAGCCTTAGGAAACTTGAGTAAGACCCAATCATTTTCTTTGAACATTAAGGCTCTTCTGTGCTTATCAGCAACAGCTTTTTGCCTTTGTTGAGAGATGGCTATAGCCTCCCTAATCTTTTGAAAAAGATTCTTGTAGGTCACGGCTATACTCATCGGCGGCGAAGATCTTCCCATGTACTTTGAGTAGCAAGGGACTTTTAGGTCTTCCCTCTATGATCTCGAAAGGTGCTTTCCCTGTAGAAGTATGGACAGTATTATTGTAGGCATACTCTACTAGAGGTAAATACTTTTCCCATTGTGAGCGTTGATCTACTTCGGTAACATAAGTCTTGAGTAGATCGAGTATCGTAAGATTGGCTATCTCACTTTGGCCATCCGTTTGTGGGTGATAGGCCGAAGAGAAATTCAATCTTGTTCCTAGATTTTCAAAGAGACCTTTCCAGAAATTACTGGTCATTCTAGGATCTCTATCTGACACGATGGATGTGGGTAATCCATGGTGCTTGAAAATCTGAGATATGAAGAAAGTTGCCATTTGATGTGCCTTAATAGTCTTTTTGACAGGAATAAAATGTGCTTGCTTGCTAAACCTGTCGACTATTGTCCATATTCATGTATTCCCATGGATAGACTTGGGTAATCCAAAGATGAAATCCATGGATATACTCTCCCATGGTGAATTTGGAATAGGCAATGGATGGAGTAATCCAGGTTGCTTCCCTCTATCATACTTGGTCTTTTGGCATACTACACATTTTGAAACATACTCTTGTATGTCCACTTTCATGGTAGGCCAATAGAAATACGTCTCTACTCCTTGGAGAGTAGGTTGAATACCTCTATGCCCTGCATATGGAGGAGCATGGGATTCATACATAACCTTCTCACGAAGGGAATGGGTAACACATAGCCTATTGCCGTGGAGAAGATAACCATCTTGCAAGGTGAATGGTTCCTCTTTCTTCCCCAAAGCAAGGGCTGACATTATGTCTCTAAAGTCAGCGTCGGTAGCATACTCATCTATCATAGAGGATAGATCATTGTGAGTAGCTATAGACACCGCATTAACTTTTGGTCATCGTGAAAGTGCATCAGCAACTTGATTGTGCTTACCAGCTATGTGAGCAATATGGAAATTAAATTGCGAAAGAAAATTTGCCCACCTCATTTGTTTGTCGGAAAGCTTGGTTTGCGTCATGAAATACTTGAGACTTTGGTGGTCAGTTCGTAGGATAAATGGAGTCCCCAATAGGTAGTGCTTCCATGTGTCTAGGGCATGTAGAACAGCTAAAAGCTCTTTCTCATAAATGCCCAAGACTCGTTCATCACTATTGAGCCTTCGGCTCTCATATGCTATGGCATGCCCTTCTTGAAGCAAAACCGCTCCAAGGAAATAACCACACGCATCACATTGGACCTCAAATGGCTTTGAGAGATCCGGAAGCACGAGGACTGGTTGGGAAGTAAGCTTCTCTTTGAGTTTTTCAAAAGCATTTTTCTCCTTAGCAGTCCATACAAACTTAACGTTCTTCTTTGTTAAGTCGTGTAGTGGTCCTGCTACTTGAGAGAATTTTGCTATGAAGCGTCTATAGTATGCACACATACCAATAAAGCTTCTTAGCTCATGTAGATTCCTTGGGTTAGGCCATGATTTTATTACCTCTAACTTTGATGGATCCATACGAATACCATCGTGAGAGATAATATGACCTAGATATTGAATCTCTTGAAGGAAGAATTTACTTTTCTTTTGGTTGAGAAAAAGTTTGTTCTCCCTCAAGGCTTGAAAAATCACTTGGAGATGTTGCTTATGTTCCTCCAAAGACTTGGAGTAGATGATGATATCATCAAAGAACACTCCAGTGAATTTACGATATGGTCTAAAAATTTTCTCCATGAGACGATTGAAAGTAGCTGGTGCATTAGTCAAGCCAAAAGGCATGACTAGATATTCATAAAGACCAAATGTTGTGCGAAACGCGGTCTTTAGGATATCTTCATCCACTATCCTTATTTGATGATAGCCACTCTTAAGGTCAATCCTACTGAAGTAGGTAGAGCCTTGTAGCTTATCAAACAGATCTTCTACCCGAGGCACGGGAAATCTGTTTTTGATGGTGATATGGTTTAGTGCTCGATAGTCCACACACATACGGTATGTACCATCTTTCTTTTGCACTAAAAGGACTGGAGAACAAAAGGGAGAGGAACTAGGCCTCACCATCCCTTTGTCTACCAATTCCTGTACTTGCCTCATAATCTCCTCTTGTTGAGGTTGTGAGACTCGATAAGGAGGTTTGTTAGGCGGTGAGCTTCCTGGAAGGAGCTCAATACGATGGTCATCATCCCCTCGTTTTGGAGGTAGGTCCATAGGGATATCATCGATGAACACATCTTGGAATCCTTTTAGAAAAGTAGACAAGTCTAACTCTTCTTGATTCCTATGATTTTCATTTGATGCAACATTATTAGCTTTTAGAGACTCTTTGACATAAATCATGTACGCAGAAATTGAGCTCTTCATTGATTTATCAAAAGAAAGAGGATTTACAAGTGGAATAGTGCGACCACACTCACTAGCATCTATATACATGTTCTTTCCCCTGTAGGTGAAGTAAATTCTCCTTTCAAGGAACTTCATGTTGGCAGCCATGCGATCAAACCATGGTGCCCCTAGGATAACATCTTGATGTTGGAGAGGAGAGATGAAGAAGTCTTCTTTGTCGACATAGTGACGAAGGAAATTTGGAATGGCGGCCTCTACACCAAAACAAACTCCATTGCGCCACAAGGGAAATGAGATGAGGGCACCACCTAGTCTTGGAAACGTGGACTCGGACCGCTACACAAAGAGAGAGAGAGAGAGAGAGAGAGAGAGAGAGAGAGAGAGAGAGATTACTATGAATGAAGCATTAACCTTAGTGTGTGTACAAGGAATGGATGACTTCAAACACTCCCAACACAAATAGTGTGTAGATTACCAAACAACCACTCAAGGATTAGCCAAGATCACATCAAGCACTCTCACACACATATAAAAGATTTCTCTTAATTAACACAAGTAAGAGGAGGAGAGGTTACTAGCATGAAACAATTTGCACTCTAGAATGTGCAAGAATAGAGTGAATGAGTGAGCTTATGGGCTCATGGTGAGTGATACAAAGACTCAGTGGGGCTGAGGGAGGCTTGAAATTACAAAGGGGAAGGCCTCTTTATATAGGAAAGAGAGTGATTAGGAGTGAGGTTAAGATCCAAGTGTAATTTGTACAAATGAAGCTTGATTAGGGACATTCAACCAATGAAGAAGCTCCTTCCAAGTGATTTGTTGACCAATTAGCTCCATCATCACTTGTGTTGTCTTCACTCCTTCCTCCATAGCTTGAGTCCAAGAGCTTCCTTATTTTAAAATGTAAAGAATCTACATAAAATCAATACATATCTAGTAATAATAGAAAGGGGTTGAATGAGAACTTATGAATTACAACAAGATTAAGCATGACTTGAGAGGTGATTATAAGAGGAATTTTGATGGGTTTTTGAGCTTGAGAGAGAGGAGGAAGGAGAGGAGGGTGAGAAGACTAATGGCTGATTTTTAGAGAAGGTCTCAATGTGGAAAAGGAAGTGTGTGTGTGTGTGTAAAGGTAGAGGGGGTGGTCTCCACCGCAGTTGAAAAAATTGGCGTCCGCCATTTTGGCCATATCTCCTAGACCGTAGATGCAAAAATTATAAAAAAAATATGGTCAGAATCTCCAGCTCATCAGCTACAACTTTGATGAAGACAACTTTTCTTGGATCGGAGTGGAAGTATTTTTTAAAAATTCAGGAAAATCATGTGTCTGGTTCCTTCCTTTACCAAGTCTTCCACTTGGGTCCCATCTGTTTGAATCATCATATGGCTCCAAAGCCATGATGATATGAGCCACTCATGACCCTTGAATCATGGGTGCATAGCTCCACAACCACATCATATCTTTTCTTTTCACATTTACATATTTTCCCTTCCCTTTACCACTAGGTTCTCCCTCTACCTTTCACCTCGGGTGAACTAGTCAAGAAAAATTCCTATCAAATCATTTTTTTAATTTTTCCAAGAGGTTGTTCTCACTCTTTCTTTTATTGTAAACCTCTAGAAGCAAGGAAAACCAACAAAATATAATAAACAAAAATTTGTGATAGGCTCGGATCATAGCCCCCCCAAACCTGGCTAGGGGTATTTATGCCTCTAGCCTACTTTCTGTGATCTTGAGCTGACCTTATCCTGATGTGATAAGGCTTTAGACGCCATCCATTTGTCCTGGTCTTGTGCACTTTACCATCAATGTCTTGAAGTCTGTAAGAGCCATTTTTGAACTTTTTGGTGACCAAGAACGAGCCTTCCCATCGAAAAAGAAACTTTCCATCCTTACGAGTGTCGAAGCGATTGTCATATCGAAGCACCAGAGATCCCTTTTTGATGTCTTTGGATGCTAGCTTTTTGTTGAACTTTTCTCTGCGCTTCTATGCTTCTTGAGAATAGTGGTTGATGGCTTCTTCACGATCCAATTGCAGCCTCTCTAGATCCATGATCCTTTGATGTACTTTCTCCTTTTGAGAGCCTACCTGGCTACCCAATATTTGAAGACTTGTTAACTTCACTTCAATGGGCAAAAGCGCCTCCTTTCCATAAACCAAATGAAAAGGTGTGTACCCTAATGTGGTTTTGAAGGAGGTTCTATAGGCCCATAGAGCTCCATTCAGGTGTTTGTCCCAATCTTGGCGCCTGGCATATACCTGTTTGGTGAGAATTTTGCAAATGATTCCATTTACCTTTTCCACCGAACCATTGCACTGAGGGTAGTAAGGAGTAGAGTGTTGATGCTGAATATTTAGCTTCTTCATGAGTTCTCCTACCAAGTCTGCTCTAAACCCTGGTCCTCTATCAGATAGTATTTCAAGAGGGGTGCCAAACCGACAACAGATATGGTCAAAGATGAACTGACTCACATCCTTAGCAGTAATTCTATTGGTCGGCATAGCCTCAGCCCATCTAGTCATGTAGTCTACTCCCATGAGGATGTACTCTTTACCTGACTGAGTGCGTGGTAGAGGCCCCATGGCATCAATACCCCACGTCTCAAAGGGCCCATATACCTTTATTGGGTTCTGAGGTTCAGCTATGAGCCGTCGTGGTCCTGCTTTCTGACATTCATCACATGTTTGACACCAGTATTTGACATCACGATGAAGACTTGGCCAAGTAAACCCAGCTTGTAGAACCTTTCTACTAGTGACGTCTTGTGCAAAGTGTCCTCCGCACATATCATCGTGACAAGCTTTTAAAATCTCTTCAATTTCACTCTTCAAAGGCACTCTCCTAAGCACACCATCCTTACCAAGACAATACAAGTCATCATTTACTATGCGATACCTGATAGCCTTCCTAGCTAACCATCGGCTTTCCCCTGCATTCAAGTGTTTAGGAGCCTCTCCTTGCTCCAAAATGTGCATAATATCTTCTAAGTCCTCCTTGCCTTGCTGAAGTGGAAGTTTGATGGCCACTGCTCCCACTATTGACTCAGTTAACTTTGATGATGCTAGGTGGTCTGCATCCTTGTTCAAGTCTCTTGGCACATGATGTACTTGTGACTCCCTAAATCTCCTCATAAGAACTTTGGCTTCTCTCATTTTAGTAGAGAGACGGGCATTTTTGCAAGCCCATGTACCTTGCATTTGCCTTACCAAAAGCATGGAGTCACCAAAAGAGTTTAATCTCTTAATTGAATTATCGAGGCACCAACAAAGGCCATGAATTAGAGCATGATATTCTGCTTCATTGTTGGAGTGGACATCTTCTAGAGTGATCCCTTCACCATGGATCCTCTCTCCCAATGGAGATAAGACCACGATGCCTGCAGTTGCCTTATCCTTGGTTCTCTTGTATGCTCCATCAAAGTAGAGGCTATAAGCATTGACCAAAGCCTCTAGAGCAGGAGGTGGTGGAAGTTCCTTTCTCTTCAAATGGAAAACTTTTTCATAGCACTTGTTTGTTAAAATGTCGGCTAAGCATGCTCGAGTTGTTCTTTCAACCTGTATTGTATAATAAAACTCTTGAAGTCGCACCACCCACTTTGCTATTTTGTCAGAGATTTCCATATGTTGTAGTGCATAGGGAAACATATCCTCCACAGTGATAATTACAAACCTCTTTGGCAGCAAGTATGGCCGAAATTTGGTTACCACAAACATGAGAGCTAACACTAGCTGTTCCATCAGGGTGTAGGCCTTCTATGTGTTTTCCATGAGGCGGCTAGCAAAATACACATGCCTCATAAAGGATGTTTTTGGATCTTTTTGTAGGAGGGCAGCACCAATGGCCTCTTCTCCCACACGAGGGTTTACAAAGAATGTTTCTTCCCAACAAGGTTGGAGGATTACAGGGAGTGACCCTAACATTTTTTTAATCTCTCTAAAATGCCCATCACTTTCTTCACTCCAAACAAGCGTCTCTTGACGAGTCAGCTGTTGTAGAGGAAATATCACTTGGGAGAGTAAGTGTATGAATCTACTCAAAACCGGCATTTGCAGTGGAGCCACCCTCTCTCTTCTTAGCCTCTTTTGCCTTCAACTTAGGACACTACTTGATCAAGTGATCATTAGCTTTACAATAATGGCAAT
Source organism: Adiantum capillus-veneris (assembly GCF_014529385.1). Taxonomy (NCBI): domain Eukaryota; kingdom Viridiplantae; phylum Streptophyta; class Polypodiopsida; order Polypodiales; family Pteridaceae; genus Adiantum; species Adiantum capillus-veneris. Next base: position 100,604,592 of record NC_140951.1, read on the forward strand.
GTATCTTCTTTTTGCCCTTATCACCAGAATTGCCAGACGAAGTGCTGCCAGTAGAAGCATTAGGAACGGTATTTTTGCCGCTTGCAGTAGAACCATAAGAAGTGGCTGCATTGTTGTTACCACCCTTTCTTTGAGAAGCAATAAACGCCTGTTCAACTACACGTTGCCTAGTCCTGTTTTTTCTGGAAAGTGACTCTTGCAATAGCAATGTGCATAATGCATCCAACTTGACAACTTCAGGATTTCCTTGTGTCATAAGTCTCCAAGTACTAACAAAAGTCTGGTAAGAATCTGGTAAGGCATCAAGAACAGTCTGCACAAGGGAACTGTCTGAAATGACTTCACCTGCAGAAATAAGTTGCTCATTGATATCCTTGACACTAGCAAGGAAAGTGTCCATATCATCTTCCTCATGCATAATCTTTGACTCCAGCTCTTTACGCAGCAAAGAAATTTTAGCCTCATTGCGACTTGCATAAAGACCAGCCAAAATATCCCAAGCCTGTTTTGCAGATTTTGCTGAACGGATGTGAGGAACAATGGTGCGCTTCACAGACAATGCAATCAATGCATGAGCCTGTGCATCCTTAACATCCCAACGAGCTTGTTCTGCCGTAGGCAAAACAACTCTAACAACAGCAATCCTTGCAGCAAGACCTGCAACATCCTCAACATCGCCTATATCCTCAGAACCAAGACGTACATCAATGCCCTGCACAATATTCCAGACGCCCTTTGACACAAGAACGTGTTGCATCATATAAGCCCACATAGGGTAATTGTCCCCATCCAACCTATCCTTAGCAGAAAACATCTTGAACACATCTGTGTTGTTGTTGTCAGCCATGGTAAATGCTGCACCTAATGTGAAAACTGCCCAAAAATAGGAGAAACGGAGCGAGAACAACACGTGCTATATAGCACAAATCGTAGAAGACTATAAGGCACCTGTTATGTAGAAAACGACACTGATAGAAATTCTGCACAAAATGACAAAATTGCCTGTGCAGACCTGCCTGTAGCGGAAACGGAGGCCGAAATGAGCCCAAATAAAAAATCTGAGCAGACCAAGCTTTACGACCTTTCCCGAAGTATTTGTCGACCTATGAACGCTCGCCAAAGCTCACTGAAAACGGAAAAAGTGAGCAGGCGTGTACTGGAGCAGCTGGTGACTAAGCCCGGGAGGACGTAACCTGCTCTGATACCAATTGTTGGAATTAGGGTTGCAGAGAAACACACACAGCTTGGAGAAGATGAAGGAAGCTCAAGGCACACAATAGAGAGTGTGTAACTTAGTGTGCTATGGAAAGATAGATAGCCCTAGAGTGATGGGTGTATATACAATGCTCGGGGGAAAAAACCTCCTAAAGAGGGAAAAAATTCCTCGGCGGTCCTAGTGTGTTCACACACATCACTACCACATGTATATGGTAACAGGTAGGAAGGGTGAAAAGAGGGTGTTTGATACGACTAACAAGCAACCTATGGCACTAGAAGATGTGAGTGAGAATGATGACTCTAAAGTTACCAGTGAAGACAATTCTGAAGATTCAAAAAGTAGCTCTGCTTTGAGTTCCAGTGATGAGGAGAAGAGGGAAGTGGGTGAAATGTTGCAAGTGTCAAGGAATATAAATGATTCAAGCCGTTTAGAGCAACTTGAGGAGTTGATGTAGCCTAAATAGGAATTACCAGTGAAGAAAGAATTGGTTCAAAATATGTTGAGTGACGATGTGACACAAGGAGAAAGAAGGGAGTACTTAACAATGTTGGACATGTTTCTAGATCTTTTCATCACTTCATAATAAGGGGATTTCTTGGGGATCCTATGAAGATTGAACTAGTTGAAGGGGCAAAGCCAATACGGTAGAAATTAAGAAGGATGGGTAAGGAGAAAATGAATGCTTTAAAGGAAGAAGCGGATAAACTTTTGGATGCAAGGTTCATTGTGCCAGTTGATAATGCTAAATAGGTGAGCCCTCTAGTGGTCACTCTAAAGAAAGATGGGCGTTGGAGAGTTTGTGCTGATTATAAGCCATTAAATGCAGTGACCAAGAAAGATCCTTACCCTTTCCCTTTCATTGTAGTGGCTGGTTTTGAAAGATACAGTGTCTGTGATGGTTATTGTAATGGAATTGGCCTATTAGCGAAAATTAATGAGAATAATTTTAAGAAATTGCTTTATGAGCATAACGGGTGAACATAATTAAAGAGAGCAACATAATCATAGAAATTAGCTAACTTGGCATGAACAATACTTTTGCAAGAGAGAGATTTTAGAGAACATGACAACAATTGAGGATCAAATTTATGTAGAGCCGGTTCCCCCTCCAATAGACATTTGTATTATGATTTCTCCCATCAAGAGAGACTTGATACAATACAATCTTTGTGTTCCTTATGACCTAGGTGATGCAATGAAGGTGGAAAGCTTCATGCATCACAAGAATAACATAAACTTTGAAGAAAGATTTAACTATCCCAAGCCTTAGTCCCAAGACCTCAAACACCTTCGAAGGTGGAGTGAGATAGCAGGGAATGGGGGTAGGGAAGAGAAAGAAGAAACATTTCATAGGAGAAAGAATTAGTTCCTCACTTATCATAAATCTTCTTGCTAGCATACATAATAGCATAGTAATGAAGATGGAGAAGATGGCAAGCTTAAGCATTGAAGCCTGGCTCTTGGTTGGATTTGCACTCCATAGGCAAGAATGTTGGTGTAGAATCTTAACCTCTACTTGCTTGAGAAAGGAGAGGGAGCTCTTGCACTTTGCACAATGCCTAATGAGAGTGTGTGTGGGAGAGTATACCCCCTAAGTAACCCCCTAGATTGCTTTGGTCGATCCCCCTTTGTAGCTCATGCTTAAAGCTCATTGGACCCCTCCGGGCCTAGCAAATCACAAGTAGGAGGCATTACAACAAGCAACAAGGGTAGCCTTGGGACAAGTGTCCCGCTTTCCCCTTAGAGAGAGAGGATTTGATAAATGCAAATACACTTAATTAAATCTCCTAAATTATCATTGGACCCCTTGGGTGGCCAACCAATAGGCTTCAGGCATACCATGAGGGCAACATGAGGAGGAGCTTGACAAGTGTCCCTTATGCTTTCTTTGTACCAAGTATGCCTTGTGTGAGTGTGTGGGTCTTCTCTCTCATCCCCCCTCATGTAGGGCTCGCCCCCTCCTTGTAGGGATGGGATCTTTGAATTTTGACACCTAAAGCCCCTCAAGCTTAGGCCCAGTTCCCACTAAAAGCTTGGCCCTTAAGCACTTTAAGCTTGGGCTGGGTTCTCATCTCAAGTACAACTCTAGCATCTCAAGCATGTCAAGCACCTCAAGCATCTCAATCATCAATGTGTCATGAAACACTTGAGACTTTGGTGATCGGTTCGTAGAATAAATGGAGTCCCCAATAAGTAGTGCTTCTGTGTGTCTAGGGCATAGAGTAGCGAAAATCTCTTTCTCATAAATGCCCAAGACTCGTTCATCAGTATTGAGCCTTCGGCTCTCATATGCTATGGCATGCCCTTCTTGAAGCAAAACTGCTCCAAGGCAATCACCACAAGCATCACATTGGATCTCAAATGGTTTTGAGAGATCGGGAAGCATGAGAAATGGTTGAGAGGTAAGCTTCTCCTTGAGCTTGTCAAAAGAATTTTTCTCCTTAGTAGTCCATACATACTTAACATTCCTCTTAGTTAAGTCATGTAGTGGTCCTGCTACTTGAGAGAATTTCGGTATGAAGCGTCTATAGTATGTGCACATACCAATGAAGCTTCTTAGATCATGTAGATTCCTTGGGTTAGGCCATGCTTTTATTATGTCTAACTTTGATGGATCCATACGAATACCATCTTGAGAGATAATATTACCTAGGTATTGAATCTCTTGAAGGAAAATTTCACTTTTCTTTTGGTTGAGAAAAAGCTTATTCTCCCTCAATGCTTCAAAAATCACTTGGAGATGTTGCTTATGTTCCTCCAAAGACTTGAAGTAGATGATGATATCATCAAAGACACTCCAGTGAATTTGCGGTAAGGTCTAAAAATTTTCTCCATTAGACGATTGAATGTAGATGGTGCATAAGTCAAGCCAAAAGGCGTGGCTAGATATTCATAAAGACCAAACGTTGGGCGAAACGCGATCTTTAGGATATCTTCATCCACTATCGTTATTTGATGGGCCACTCTTAAGGTCAATCCTGCTGAAGTAGGTAGAGCCTTGTAGCTTATCAAATAGATCTTCTACCCGAGGCATGGGAAATCTGTTTTTGTTAGTGATATGGTTTAGTGCTCGATAGTCCACACATATATGGTATGTACCATCTTTATTTTGCACTAAAAGGAATAGAGAACAAAAGGGAGATGAACTAGGAATCACCATCCCTTTGTTTACCAATTCATGTACTTGCCTCATGGTCTCTTCTTGTTGAGCTTGTGAGACTCGATAAAGGAGGCTTGTTAGGCGGTGAGCTTCTTGGAAGGAGCTCAATGTGATGGTCATCATCCCCTTGTTTTGGAGATAAGTCCATAGGGATATCATCGATGAACACATCTTGGAATCCTTTTAGAAAATTAGACAAGTCTAAATCTTCATGATTCCTACCATTTACATTTGATGAAAGATTAGGATCTTTTAGAGACTCTTTGACAAAAATCATGTACACGAAAATTGAGCTCTTCATTGATTTATAAAAAGCAGGAGAATTTACAAGTGGAATGGTGCAACCATGCTCACTAGCATCTATATACATGTTCTTTCTCCTGTAGGTGAAGTAGATTCTCCTTTCAGGGAACTTCATATTGGCAGCCATGTGATCAAACCATGGCCCCCCTAGGATAGCATCCTCATGTTGGAGAAGAGAGATGAAAAAGTCTTCTATGTCGACATAGCTTTGGACATGAAGCCTCAACTTCCCAATCAAGGGAGTAACGGAGGCTTGTTGTCCCTTGAAAGCTGTGTCAGCCATTACCATATCTCCTATCTCGAAAGCTTGAATGCCCAACTTCGTGGCCAACTCCATTCATATGAAGTTGTGAGTAGAGCCATGGTCAAACAAGATGAAGGCATCATGCTCTCTTACCTTTCTTCAAGCATAGGAAAGTGACGATCCTTTGCAATGAGCATCCTCTTTTGGAGCTTCGATGGTGAAATCCCTAGGAGTCTCGCTACAAGCATTTTTTTGGGGGCAAGAACGATAGCCATGTCCTTGCTCCCCACACTTGAAACACTTATGGTCGTTGTGAAAAGCTTCAAGCTCTTCAGGAGAGAGTTTGTTTTTGCCTTTGTAAACTCCCTTCTCCTTGGACCGATTGTTTTTGTGGTTCTTGGAAGTGCCTTGGGAAGAATTTTGAGCATTCGTTTTCCCCTTTGCATCATTTTTGTCTTTGTTTTCCAGGGACTTGACATTCCATCTAGCCCCTTGATGGAAATTGATGCTTGAAGTAACCATGGTGTGATGGATTACTTCGCTGATAGAACCATGCCGTTGAGAGTTGATATATTCGACCATCTCTTCAGGTAATCCTGCACAAAATTGCTACCTTTGCTAAAAAAAGTCTATCTTTTGAAAGACATTAGCCTTGAGATGTAAATCCCAAAACTTGTCTACATACTTGTGGATAGACTCATGAGAGAGAAGCTTCAAGCTTCACCAATCAGTAAGCAATTTGTCCTTTGCATCGCTTGCAAGCAATTGCTTCATGATGGAAACTCGTATAGTTTTCCATGTCTTTGGGGTTTTGTCATTGCCACGAAGGCTAGCCCACCATTGACGAGCTGATTTTTACAAGTGCATAGCTATGGTGTAGCTTGGAGGACTCTGTGAAGACCTCGTCTCCAAAATCCGCATCAAATTACTGGATGAAGGCCAACACTTTGTCAGTAGAACCAAAGGTGCCATCATAGGTGAGAAAAGAGATACTTTGGTTCTACTGACAAAGTGTTGTCCTTCAAATTACTGGATGAAGTCCAACACTTTGTCACTAGAACCAAAGGTGCCATCATAGGTGAGAAAAGAGATACTCTTTCCTCCCTCCTTGAACTTCTTTAGCTTTTGTGACCTTTGCCATGCACGGTATGATTTGCAATGTCCTCCCCTCTTGTATTCTCTAGGAGAATAGCCATATCTTTCGTCGGAAGAAGAGGAAGGTGAAGAAGAAGGAGAAGAGGGTGACCTCTTTCTTGCCCTTTTCTTCCTTTGTTTCCTCTCTTCCCTTTCGGAGTGACGAGGAGCAGGACTGTGTGTTGATTTTTTCCTCTTGGGAGGAGTGGAAGATCGTCTCGACTACAGTCTTCGTGGAGCCACATCTTCAAAGGAACTTAAACTTTCATTGCTTTCTTGCTCTTTGGATTCCTCCTCTTGTATGGGAGAGAGTCTTCTTTTGGGGGTATCTTAAAGAGGCCTCCTAAGCTCTCTCTCTTCTTGGAGAGGAAGGGAAATCCCATAAGTGCGAAGTTGTTGAGTAACTTCAGCTTGCAAAGCAGGGTTGCCCATAGCCTTCTGCAACCTAGTTACGAGATAATTCACAAACATGTGGGCATCATCATTAGCTCCTTCATGTGCAAAATCAAATCTATCAACATTCATTCTACTCTCTTGGTTATTGTCAACCATTTTAACAAAATTTTATGTATGTACTTAGTGTATGCTTTGGCAATTCAAAACCTTAGTTGCCACTCCTCTTAGCCTTTAAAAATCGGCTCTTAAGTATCTACACCCACGACTGGAAGTGGTTAATTATAGAGAGTAGTGGAGTAAGTCTAACATAGCAGAGTTGCCGAGGGCTATCTCCTTTTGGACTTCGGCTAAATAATAGTAAAGCCGTACGCAAGTCTAAAAAGACTCCATTATTAAGTCCAAAGCTCTTGAGGTGTGCACCATATCCCACATAGTGGGCTCAACAAAACCGATAATAGATCTTAGTTCCACTTACCCTAATATAATTAACAAAATTAACCATTTGTAGGCTACTTAAGGACCTCTCTTCTTAAGCAAGAAAAGAGAAATGAAATGCTCTGATACCAATGTAATGGAATTGGCCTATCAACTTGAGAGTAGCGGAAACTAAGAGAATACTTTTAAGAAATTACTTTGTGAGCATAGTGGGTGAACATAATTGAAGATAGCAACATAATCATAGCAATTAGCTAACTTGGTATGAACAATACTTTTGCAAGAGAGAGAGATTTTAGAGAACATGACAACAGTTGAGGACCAGATTTATGTGGAGCCGGTCCCCCCTCCAATAGGCATTTGTATTATGATTTCTGCCATCAAGAGAGACTTGTTCAATACAATCTCTGTGTTTCTTATGACCTAGGTGATGCAATGAAGATGGAAAGCTTCATGCATCACAAGCATAACATAAACTTTGAAAAACGCTTTAACTATCCCAAGTCTTAGTCCCAAGACCTCAAACACCTTCGAAGGTGCAGAGAGCTAGCAGAGAATGAGGGTAGGGAAGAGGAAGAAGAAACACTTCATAGGAGAAAGAATTAGTTCCTCACTTATCATAACTCTTCTTGCTAGCATACATAATATCATAGTATGAAGATGGAGAAGATGGAAAGCTTAAGCATTGAAGCATGGCTCTTGGTTGGATTTGCACTCCATAGCCAAGAATGTTGGTGTAGGCTCTCAACCTCTACTTGCTTGGAGAAGGAGAGGGAGCTCTTGCACTTTGCACAATGCCTAATGAGAGTGTTTGTGAGTGTGTGTGGGAGACTATACCCCCTAAGCAACCCCCTAGCTTGCTTTTGGTGGACCCCCCCTTGTAGCTCATGCTTGAAGCTCATTGGACCCCTCTTGGATTAGCCAATCACAAGTAGGAGACATTACAACAAGCAACAAGGGTAGCCTTGGGACAAGTGTCCCCCTTTCCCCTTTGAGAGAGAGGACTTGATAAATGAAAATACAATTAATCAAATCTCCTAAATTATCATTGGACCCCTTGGGTGGCCAACCAATAGGCTTCAGGCATATCATGACGGCAACATGAGGAGGAACTTGACAAGTGTCCCCTATGCTTTTTTTGTACCAAGTATGCCTTGTATGAGTGTGTGGGTGTTCTCTCTCATCCCCCCTCATGTAGGGCTTGCCCCCTCCTTGTAGGGATTGGATCTTTGACTTTTGACACCTCAAGCCCCTCAAGATTAGGCCTAGTTTCCACTACAAGCTTGGCCCTTAAGCACTTTAAGCTTGGGCTGGGTTCTCACCTCAAGTACAACCCTAGCATCTCAAGCATGTCAAGCACCTCAAGCATCTCAATCATCAAGCACCTCAAGCATTTCAAGCACCTCAAGCACCTTGCTTGGGTCGGGTTCCCACCTCAAGCACCTCAAGCTTGGGCCAGGTTCTCACTACAAGCTAAGCCCTAGCTTACCTAAGGTCAAAGGACTTTTACACTATATATTGGAGGTTTCTAATGAAGCTAACCCTAAGGTCTTATCCTCCATTAATTATCCTTGCTCTTTGATAGACCATCTCTCATTTGGGCCCCTTTACCATTGGCCCTGTGTTCAGATAGAACTATAAGCACATGTCTATATCTTAACCCTTGTTTTTGTTTATTCTCCCGCATTAAATGATCATTTTAATATGAGAAAATCATTTGGGTTGGTTAGATATTAGATTTTATGACAGTTATTCAGGATATTTTTAGCTTATCCTTGCTCTTGAAAATCGGAAAAAGACTACTTTTATGACGCCAAGGGGTTGTTTCTGCTTTTGTTGCCTTCCTTTTGGGTTGACAAATGGGAATGAAACTTTTGAAAGAAAAGTGGATTAGGTCCTTACCCCGTTCCTTGGGAAGCTTGTCAAAGGATCATAGATGATTTTTGTGTATATAGATCAAGGAAAGAGCATGTTCAAAAGCTTGAAATGACTTTCGCAAGGAATGATGAATGCGGGGGTCAGTTGAACCCTAAGAAATGTCATTTGGTGCAGCCAAGGGTTTTTGGAATTAAGGTTACAGGAAAACACACACATCTTGGAGAAGACAAAGGAAGCTCAAGGCACACAATAGAGAGTGTGCTGCTTAGTGTGAAATGGAAAGATAGAAGCCCAAAGCTTTGCGGAAAGCTTCGAGCTTCTCACGAGACAATGCCTTGGTGAAAAGATCTGCAAGGTTGTCTTGTGTTGGCACATAAGCCAAGCTGATCTCTCTTGCTGAGAGCCTCTCCCTGACATAGTGGTAATGCACCTCAATGTGCTTTGTGCGATCATGAAAAATTGGGTTCCTCGCAAATGCCAATGCGCTCTGACTGTCAGTGTAGATAGTGTTGACAGTGTCCTGTCCAACACCCAAATCAACCATGAGGCGTCTAAGCCATACACACTCAACCGTAGCTGTGAAGATTGCCCTGTACTCAGCCTATCAACTAGAAGTGGCGGGAGTAGGTTGCTTCTTGCTCAACCATGATATACATGAAATGTCAAGCATGAAACAAAAACACTTGTGGACACTCGCGTGTCAAAACAACCAGCCCAAACGCAGTCCAAAAAAGCATGTAAGTCTGGCGTCAATGATCCCCCCTTGGGATAAAACAAGCCAAGATGTAAAGTGCCACTAAGGTAGCAGAAAATTCTCTTGACAGCCTGGCAATGCTTGGACCCTGGGCTATGCATAAATCTGATGACCTGTGAGACTGCAAACTGAATATCTGGCCTCATGTTGCATACATAAATGAGGCATCCAACAACACTTTGGTAAAGAGTGACATTTGCAGGATCACCAGCATCTTGAAGACTCAATTTTAAACCTGTTTCCATGATGGGAGTGGCAATAGGTTTGCAATCCTCAAGTCCAAACTTACATAGTAATGTCTTTATGTAATTTTTCTGACATAAGGCAATACCACCATCACATTGCTTAAACTGTATACCCAAGTAATGATGCAACATCCCCAAATCTTTTATCTTGAAAGTAGCGTTCAAATCAGCCTTAAATTTAGCAATATGTCTCTCATTTGGTCTAGTGATCAGCAAATCATCTACATAAAGAACCACAATGAGAAGTACATCACCCTCATGCTTTACATACAATGTGCTTTCTATTGGAATGTTATTACGAAAGCCTCGTTTGACCAAGTGAGTGTCATCTTTCTCATACCAAGCACGAGGAGATTGCTTCAACCCATACAAAGCCTTCTTGCATCTACACACTTTGTCCTCTTGTCCTTTCATGACCAAAGTGCGAGGCTGTGCTACATAACTTCGTCAAATATGTCACCATTCAAGAAAGTAGTAACAAATGTTTGATTGATGTACACCCCAACCAAAATGAGATGCCAATGCACATAGAAAACACACATTATTCATACGACAAGTGGGATAAAAAGTCTCTTCATAATCTATGTGTTTTTGCTGTGCATAAACCTTTGCAACAACTCGAGCCTTATGGGGATCGATCTCACCATGCGGCTTGCGTTTTAACTTGTAAACCCACTTCGTACCAATGGCTTTTTTTCCAGAAGGCAAATCACATAAAGTCCATGTGTCATTTTCTAAAAGTGCATCATATTCTGATTGCATGGCAGCCATCCAATTTTCTAAATTCTGTGCTTCATTAAAAGACAGAGATTCCTGAACATCATGTAAGCTAGACACAGCCAAAGCATAAAAATCTCATGCATAAGATGCATTGCCACAGTTTGAATGAGTACGACTAGACAAAGGTGTATCCAATTTACTATCACGCAATGTATGCACCAGCCATTTTGGCATAGCTCTAGCCTGCTCATTTTCAGCCCTTTGCTCATCAAGTACATTATGTATATCTGCATTAGTAAGTAGGCTGATCTGTAACATTCTTGGAAAACCCCATAGGTTGTACATTTGCCTCATTGGAATTTACATTCGAACTTCCACCACTAAAAAGAGGCAACAAAGTGTCATAAATATCCTGTGAGCATACATTACTGTCTCTAGTACATGACAGGAAGGGCTAAACAGAATCTTCCACAGACACTACATCTCGTGAAACCAAAATACAATTTTTTTGTGGATGATACAACCTGTAACCTTTGCTTTCAGCACTATAACCAACAAAAATACATTTGATAGCCTTATCATCTAATTTTTTGTGCTATGTTTGTGGCACCAAAGCATATGCCAAACAACCAAAAACACACATGTACTCAATAGAAATCTTTCTATCATGCCATGCTTCATATGGATTTAATAGACTTCAAAGCTTTCGTAGGACACCTGTTAAGTACATAAGTGGCACACATGATGGCCTCAAGCCAAAAAAAATGCGGCAAAGCTTGACTTTTGACCATACATCGTGCCATTTTCGTAAGTGACCTATTTTTCCTCTCAGTTACACCATTTTGCTGAGGCATATAAGGCACTGTACATTGGTGTTTTATCCCACGACTAGCCAGAAATCCATTAAATTCATGAGACATATACTCCCCCCCTTGATTCAAACAGGGGATGCCTATACTACATTTTTGAGACATTTTCAGCCATAGCCAGAAATTGTTTGAAGCACATAAAAACTTCCGACTTCGCTTTAAGCAGAAATACCCATGCATGCCTCGAGTAATCATCAGTGAAAGTCACGAAGTACAGGTAATTGCCCAAGGACGGAGTTTGCATGGGCCCATAAACATCACTATGCACAAGCTGCAACTTGCATGTAGCCCTAACTAAACCATCCTTTGGAAACTTAGAACGCTACATTTTACCCAAAATAAAGCCTTCACAAACATGTTTGACAGATTCTTCAAGAGGCGACAAAGAAGCAACCATATCAGATTTCTGCAAATGCAGCAAACTGGTAAAATTCAGATGCCCAAAACGTGTATGCCACAGTTTTGCATCTGAAACAGCCCTTGAATCTGCAATTGCATTTGTAAAATTTTGTCCACACTTGTAATACAATGTGAGCTTATAAAACACACAACACAAAACTTAGGACACTGCTTGATCAAGTGATCATTAGCTTTACAATAATGGCAACGCATCTTCTTTTTGCCCTTATCACTAGAATTTCCAAACGAATTGTTGGAAGCAAAAGCATTAGGAACAGAAGTTTTGCCATTCGTAACAGAACCATAAGAAGTGGCTGCATTGTTGTTACCACCCTTTCTTTGAGAAGCAATAAAAGCTTGTTCAACTGCACGCTGCCTAGTCCTCTTTTTTGTAGCAAGTGACTCTTGCAACAGCAATGTGCATAATGCATCAAACTTGACAACTTCAGGATTTCCTTGGGTCATAAGTCTCCAAGTACTAGCATAAGTATGGTAAGAATTTGGTAAGGCATCAAGAACAGTTTGCACAAGGGAAATGTCTAAATTACTTCACCTGTAGAAATAAGTTTCTCATTGATATCCTCGACACCACCAAGGAAAGTGTCCATATCATCTTCCTCATGCATAATCTTCGACTCCAGCTCTTTGCGCAACAATGCAATTTTTGCCTCATTGCGGCTTGCATAAAGACCAGCCAAAATATCCCAAGCCTATTTTTCACATGTTGTTGAACGAATGTGAGGAGTAATGGTGCACTTCACAGACAACACAATCAATGCATAAGCCTGGCATCCTTTACATCACAACGAGCTTGTTATGTCCTAGGCAAAACAACTGTAACAGCAGCAATCCTTGCAGCAAGACCTGCAACATCCTCAACATCGCCTACATCCTCAGAATAAGGACGTACATCAATGCCCTGCACAATATTCTAGATGCCCTTTGACACAAGAACATGTTGCATCATGTAAGCCCACATAGGGTAAAGGGGCCAATAAGGAGACGGGTACCAGAATAAAGCTGCCCCTCCCCCCAATTTAGAGCCAAAAAATTAGAATATGCTTGGAATCTTGGTGATGTGTCCTTCTTTGATTTGCTGAAAAACTGATTATTACTGGGCCTTGCTTGTCTCTAACAGGTGAGAAGCTTCATTTTGCATTGGAGAATGCACTACGCTTTGTATTATTCTGCAATCATAGGCAGATTGCGCTCAGATTTTTGCGACAAAACCCTCTCTTCAACGCGCATCTTAGCTGGCCCACCACTGGCCCCTTTACCCTAGGGTAATTGTCCCCATCCAATCTGTCTCAACAATAAACATCTTGAGCACATATGCGCCACGAAAAATGCCTGCACCTGATGTGAAAACGGCCAAAAATGAGAAAAAACTGAGTGAGACCAGCACGTGCTATATAGCACAACCCGCAGTAGACTGTATGGGACCTATTATATAGTATTTAACACTGACAAATATTTTGCACAAAATGACAAAATTGCTTGTGCAGACCTGGGTGTAGTGGAAACGGAGGTCGAAATGAGCCCGGATCAGAAATCTGAGCAGAGTAAGCTCTATGAGCTTACCTAAAATTTTTGTCGACCTACAGATGCTTGCTTAAGCTCATTGAAATCGGAGAAAGTGAGCAGGCATGTGTTGGAGCTGCTGGACTAAGCCCGAGAGGACACAACCTGCTTTGATACCAATTGTTGGAATTAGGGTTGCAGGAAAACACACACAGCTTGGAGAAGATGAAGGAAGCTCAAGGCATACAACAGAGAGTGTATTACTTAGTGTGCAATGGACAGATAGATAGCCCTAGAGTGATGGGCATATATACAATATGCAGGGGGGGAAAAACCTCCTAAAGAGGGAAAAAATGCCCTGACGGACCTAGTGTGTTCACACACATCACTACCACATGTATATGGTAACAAGGGTAAAGCTTCTTCGACATGTGATTTCAGAAAATGGAAGCTTTGTTGTTGCTATCATCTCCAAAAGATACCAAACAATTAGCCACTTTCAAACAGAAGGTTAAATATATGTCTCATTTCATACCTTTGGCATCACAACTATTGTATCCATTATAGCAAGCAGTTAAGAATGATCCCTTGGAGCGGTCTCGTGATTGTGACGATGTTTTTGACAGAGTCGAAGAGGTTTTGAGTACACTACCCATTATGCAAGCTTCTGATTGGGAAAAGGAGTTTTATGTTAACCCATCAGTGGGACGTGATGCCAATTTGGGGCCATTTTGTTGCAAAAGGGGAAGGAATCTCAGTATATGAAGCATGTTCATTATGCTAGCAGAGTGAAGACTCCTCATGAAAGAGATTTCTCTGAAATTGGATTGGTGATGACCAGTATGGTGCATGCTTGCAGACAATTTAGACACTACTTGGTGCAAAAGTCATTCACCTTTCTCACTAGTTATTCATTGCTTTCCTAGTTGTTCAATAATTCAAAAAAAAAAGTTGTGAGATGGGTTATTGAACTTGAGCAGTTTCAATTCACCTTTTTGGTGGAAGAGAGTACTGGGGCTATCCTAGTACCTTTTTGGTTAAAGAAGAGGTGGTGCAAAAGAAGAAAGTTGAAACTTTGGCCATATCTAATGCTTCACTGTTATACTTTGATGGCTCTTATTGAAGAAGTCATGATGCTACTTCGGGAGGCATTGTCAATTATGATGCACAAGAAAAACTTGTAAGGAAGCAAGGATTGAAACTTGATGAAAAAAGCAACAATGAAACAGAATACATGGCTCTTGAAGGTGGTTTGCACATCTGTTTGCAGTTGGGGATTGATGCCTACAGATAAAAGGAGATGCCTTGTTGGTCATGAAGCAATATTGGGAGTATGGAAGAATAAGAATCCTAAACTGAAGAATTTATGCTTCAAGTTGAAATCATCGCTCAAAAAGTTTGAAGCATGGAGTTTGCACCATATTGAGAGGTCTCAGAATAAAGAAGCTCATGATGTTGCCCAAGAAATGATCACTTGTGTGTTTGTGTTAAAGGCAAATGCCCCTTTATATCATGGGAGGGAGGTGTCATCAAAGGAGATAGATTTTCTATTGACGGATGTTCTACCTGAAGATTTACCATCTTCCAAAATGCAAAATGCTTGATGATGTGATGTACATGAAAGGAAGTGATTTGGTTTTGCATCGTGTGCCCTGGAAAGAGGAAATCTACAAGATCTTGGAAGAAAATCATGAGGGATCTTGTGGAGGCCATTTTGCCATGAAGATCATGTTGCATAAGTTTTTGCAAGAAGGCTATGTATGGCCAAGCATTCAGTGGGATGTTAATCATTGGTGCAAGTCGTGTTTGCCTTGCCAAAAGATGGGAAATAGAATTTTGAACCCCGAATTGCGACAAACAATTCTAACTTTTGATGTGTTTGAAAAATGGGGTCTTGATGCTATTGGACCCTTACCTATGACTAGCAAGAGAAATGCTTACATTTTGACAACAATGGATTACTTGTCAAACGATGGGCAGAAGCTAAAGCTGTGAAACAAATTACCAATAAGGAAATGGGGAAGTTTGTTTATGAGCATATATGCTGCAAATTTGGGGTGCCCCTAGAGCTGCTTTATGATAGAGGACCAAGATTTAGAGGAAAGCTGTTTGATTTCTTATGCGAGAATCTCAATATAAAAATAGGTACAACTCTCCTTATTATCCACAATGCAATGGTCTCAATGAGAGGTTCAATGGAGAGTTGGTAAAGATCTTGACAAAGATGACCCAGACAAATGGGGAGACTTGGGATTCAGAGTTGCCTTGTGCATTATGGGCCTACAGAACTGCTATCAAAACAAGGACATGATTTTCTCCTTATCACTTGGTTTATGGCAAGGAAGCTTTATTGCCAATTGAAGTGGAGATTCGTGCACTCAAATTGTTGTCATTGGGAGATGAAGAGCAAACAAATGCCTAGCAAAAAAGATTATTGGATTTACAATGTTTGCAATTGGACAAAATTTTAGCTTTGAGCTACTATGAGAAAGTGTCAAAGAAAGCTCAGTTAAAAGCCAATGAATGCATGGAGGATAAGAAAATTGAAAAGGGTGATTTGGTATTGCGATACAATAGTAAGTTGGACAATAACTTTCAGAAGAAGTTTCAAATCAAATGGGAAGGTCCTTTTACTGTTGTGAACAAGTTTGACAATGGCACATATCAGTTGGCTAATTTGAGTAGTACACAACATAAATATCGTGTTAATGGTTATAGAGTAAAGAAATACTTAGCGTGTTTGATGACAATTGTGACAGATGAGATGCTATCAATAGAGGAAGACAGTGTGGAAACTTTTAAGGATGTAGATGAGGTTTCTGGGGATGAGATGTAGCAGTTGTTCACCCCAGGAACCTCTGCTTGTCATGAATGATCAAGTAGGCAAGGAGGGGTTGGCAAGCTATGTCAGATATTTTTTTGGATGAGCATAAAGCCACTAAGTCATGCCAAAAAGCTTGCCCACCAGCCTCATATATATATGTGTACATAGCCCTGCAAGTCTTGGAAGTGACCATGTAAAAATTCATGTACAAAGGTGTGATTTTTTCAACTTGAAAGCTGATGTTTTGGGTTGTTCAAGACTCCAAAATATGGTTTTTAATAAGTATTTTCAGCCGTGCTTTATAGCTCGTGAATTGGACTTGTACATCATGAGTTATGAGCATTCGAAGCAGGCGATCTCAACTTAGAAGGTGATTGCGGGTGCATGCGACAAGGGAAATGGGACAACTTGGGGGTCTAAGATTAGAAATGATGAAGTTTTACATTTCTAGAGATAGACGAGGTGATAGGCTTTGAGCCGTGTGTTACAGGGTGTCATTCGATGACCAGAGCAGCAAGTTATGCCTCGGGGAAAGTTGTTTGAGAAGCTCTTATGCTTTGGGAGAAAGCTGGAATGTTTGAGGCTTGGGAGGAATAAGGAGGAGGTTGGCATGTGGCGGGAAGATTATCCCACATGAGAAGAGGAAAAGGGAAAGTGGGGGGTACATAGGGCACATTGGGTGACCAGTATAATTGTATCAAAGGGAGAGGAGCTCTCTCAAGGCTTGGCTATGGGGGACTCATGGGCTCATGGGGAGGGAGATGGTGCATTTTGGGAGTTTAGACTGCCTGGACAGGCACCTAGACACTTATTTTGGTCCCCGGCCACTTGCCCCCACCCCATTCCTTGGTCAAAGGGTCACCGATAGCTCATTTTTGCCAAAAAAAGGCTTAAAAGGAGCCAATTAAAAGATTCATGAGGAGAGAGCCTTGTCGACTAAGAAGAGAGAGAAAAATATTGGGGATAAAGGATAAGAAATCCCCCATTTTATTAGCTACAACACCTGAACAACTTCCAGAGAGCTCATTTTTTAGCAAGAAAGAGTGCACCCCCGACTTCGAGTGGCCATAACTCTTTCATCCTTCATTAGTTTTTTGTCTATGGATACTGTACGGACATCTCCATGAGATGAGCTTTGTCATGATTTCCCTTGTTTCTGCCAATTTTGAGTGTGTTCCACGCTTGAAGGGTTTTTCATAAATCTCTACAAATGTTTAGCACATGTTTTCGGTCGTGCAATAGTTCTTCCTTCTGACGATGTGGCTTGTGCAAGGCTATAGAGGAATTCATTTTCCTTCTCATTTGCACGCTAACAATGCGTAGTCATGAACCTCAACAAAACATACAATGCTTACACTTGATTGAAAGAGCAAAAGAGAGAGGAACACAATGCAAGTAAAATGTACTTAATAAAAGTATTATTCAAGTATTATTCTCAAGTATTATTCTCAACACTTGAATAATAAAATGTACTTGATATACAGATCCATTCGCATAGGCCAAGCTGGGTCTAGTCTTTTCCCCTGTCAGCTGCAATAAATAATAAAATGTCAATTCTATAACATACCTCTCCGTTGGAAAGCAACTGTCCTCAGTTGCGAAGGTAAAAATCTGCAAACAATACTTGTGAAAAACAATGATTAGAAATCTGTATCAAATAGCAAAAGAAAAAATCCATAAAATTAAACAACATTGCTTATGCCTGCCTTCATCCACATACTACCTATTCTAGTGTCCCATACCACTAGAATAAGCAGTATATGTCATACCCTGATGAATCAGGATATCATTGGTCACACTCATCATCAATCTCATAATGTCAAGTCTCATAAACACTGCTGTAATAATCGCCAGATACCAAATACCAATCCAATTCCAATTCCACAATGTAAGTCCAAATCCAAATCACTTTCATTATGTACCCGGGTAACAAAATCATACCAGTTGCAATGGTGGCGAGCCATTGCAGCATGATTTTGTGATCAGTGTTGCCTAAATCGGCAAATCTACACCAATAAGACGTGCTGCCTAAATCGGCGAATCTACAATAATGCTGCCTAAATCAACGCATCTACATTGTTTTTTTTTTTAAAAATGAATCTGCAATTTATCATTGTGCTGCCTAAATCAGAGGATCTGCACCAAGATGAGTATCTACACGTGCTGCCTAAATCGGCGAATCTGTGTGCATGTGACCAATGGACTAGACCAGGCATAAAAAACATAAAAAATGTACTACCTCGTTCACACCACATTGGATAAGGTTGAGTAAGAAAGTACTTACAAATAGTTGTTTCACTAACTCAAAGCATCGCATCTCATATGAGTAGCTGCATAGCTTAATACAAAATCCTCTCAATAGAAAGTACACGCAGTGTAAGCACAATCCAGAACTTTAGGGATGCTTAATTTCATATGCCATACGAAAATACAAAGAAGTAAAAGATCTGTTTGCTTTCAAAGTTTCCAATGGTATTATCCCAATTGCAAACTACTTGATTTTGTGTCCTTAAATATATACACCAACAAAATAAACTTCCAAGCAAGTAGAGAAAGTGAGTAATATTGTAGAAGCATATTAAAGTATGTCATTGCAGTATAGGCAGATGAGATATGTTGCATAATTGATGAGATCTTAAGAAATATGATAGCCATAGATATATATATATATATATAGGAGTGGATTCATTAAGGAGAATTAAAATACTGTAGAAAACAATGATAAATTACGTACCTAGAGGTGGTTTGAAGAAGTGACTGGCATCCAAATCGTCAAATGCTAAACAATATCTTGAAAATAAAGGTCAACAGCAAAATTCATCATTTGAGTAATGTTATACAAGTTAGAACAAATCAAAGTACAGATGCCATAAAGTTTAAGTCGTACAGATGGGTGTCAGATAGGATTGTATATGTTAGTTTTTAAAGCATTGATTGTTGTCGCAATAAAATAAGAAGCTAGTACAATTTCACCAGTGTTCTTGAAACTAGCTAAAATAGCAAAACATCCGACTAGATTTCATGCTTTCCGTCAAGTAAATTGGCAAAGTTTGACAAGTTTTAGTGTGAATACCTGAAAATCTTCCAAGAGAGCTTTAGGTGTGCCCTTATTTTCTTTAGTTAGGAAAATTGTTTTTGGCAAGCCCTAACTCAATAAACTTTGCTATGATTACTCTGATCCAAAGTTTGATTTCCACCATTAGTGTCTCAAAGAGAATTTTGCCTGAATTTTTTTTTGTAGGAACTACTTGCGATGGTCATCATTGAATGGATACAACAAACACTGAAATACCAAGAGACATAGCAACGCTTATCTCCACCTTAAATATAAACACACAAATCTCACACAGCGTAGCCACGAACATTAACTCCAAGCCATGAAGGGGGAGAGGGGGGGAAGAAAGATATAAATGTAATGAAATATTAACCGTCTTCAAAGTGCCATGAGACAAAAATAATACAATCGTTGGAGATCAAAACCAATGTGTGGGTATAAACATAAAATTAAGTAAACCAAAAGACTGAAAGTAAAAGTCTTAAATTGTCGGAGTAAATCATTACCATCATCCTCATTGCGTGAGAGTGCTCGGCAAGGATGTATGTCGGATAAAATATGACACTGAAGAGAGTCATCAATGTCCACCTCTATAGGTAGACATACTGGGAGGCGAAAGAAAGAGCGAAATGAAATAAAATGTTATATGAACCTGCTACAAAAGGCCTATGGGACCAAACCAGTATAATCCTTGTGGATCTAAACCAATGCCTGGTGACGAAATTAAAATGAAGTAAAGTGAAAGACTGACGAATTAAAAGCTAGCATCATCATCATCAATTCCCAACAACGCATTGTCGAAGAAAGGATTATAGCGGTCGCTTAAGAGCTCTGTGAATGTGTGCCTTTGGAGGGAGTCCTGGTGGGGGAGGGGAGAGAGAAAGCGAAATGAAATGAAATGCTATATTACGCGTCTTCAAAAGTCAAAATTACATATGTTGTGAAACTGATACAATCAGTGTGAATTTACTGCAATGCTGGGGTACAAATTAAAATGCAGTAAAGTGGAAAAACCTAAAATTGCAAGTATGAGACGTGATCAGACTAAAATCATCGTTGTCTAGCCTGTGGATGCATGGTAGTGGGCGATTTGCCTGAGAAAGTATTGCAGCGATCACTGAAGAGGTTCAGTGATGTCCACCTCTGTTGGGAGTTAGAAAGGGTGGGAAAAAGAGATAGAGAAATGAAATGTTATATGACCTTGTCCTCGACATGCCTATGGGAACAAGCTAGTACAACCTTATGAGTCTAATACAATGTTTGGGTAAAAAATAAAAGGAAATAAAATAAGGTCAAATGAACATCAGATTTTGAGGGTGGCGTTGTCACGAGTTTTTTGGAGCAAGGAATTGCGCATATGTACATATCCATGCATGGTGCATCGAATAAAGGATTGCCCATTTTCCAAAGCCAGGTGGTTACGTGGGGCCCACATGTGTACAGGTAGGACAACATGTACATAGTGCATCGATTTTCATCGTTACCAATACCAGTGTGTTTTTTGATAATAATGAGGAGTTGGAAGCGCGTAAAACTTCTCGAGGAAGCTATCTGTGGGCCGACAACATGAGGTAAGCAGGTGCGTCAGATGGCATCTAGTGGCGTCAGGAGGCCGAATGGGGTCAATACTCGCACGTGGATAAGTACGGACACAACGTGGGTGTTTCCTTGTGATAATTATGCAGAAAGGTCATCATGAGGACCATATTTTGGGGCCACTTCACGTGGTGGCGGGATGCATTAGTGGAAAAATTTGAGTGCCAGGTATGCGGATGATGCAAAAAGGTGACAACTATGCACTGCGAGGTCAGTTTTTGGCCTGTTCGGGGTCCGTTTGAGGTCATCTAAATGGCCAAGGGTGCCCAAGTAATAAAGCTAAGTGTGGGAACTGAAAAAACTGAGAGAAGACCAGGAAAAACGTGGAGAAGAGAGGAGGAACAGCCGCTGGTGTGTTTTTGGGGTTTTTGGAGCTTGTTTTGGCCATAAACTGCTCATCCGAGGTCGGATTTGAGCACTTTGACATTGTAGATTGGGGTTTTGGGCCGTTCCGGACACAATGACGCTGTCCATTTTTCCAAATTCCTCACTCTTTTTCTGATCTTCTCCGGTGAGTGAAGCCTTTGCTTAACTTTGTGGTTGTATCTGGTGTATTTCTCAAATACTGTGTAAACTATTTGCCCCATTGGTGTTGGCCCAAGCTCAATTGTATCTAAACATAAAAAATTCTCCTCTTTTGAGCTGAGTTTTTTGGGTTTGTGTGTGTGTTTTTGTGGAGTGGGCAAGTGGATAGTCTCTCTTCTCTCTCTCCAGAGGTGTATTCCCTATCTCGGCCAAGTGTGTTGTGTAAGCCGAGTGGTGCCCCATAGTCTGTGTGTGTATCTTCCCAAGAGTGTGTGTCGGGTCATTATAGAGGCGTTGTGTGTGTTTTCATCCCGCTCACATTCTTTTGGCGCCCCCACGGAGGATCTTCTTCGAGTACCTTCTGCTTCGAGCTTCAAGCTTCGAGATTCGGGATTACAGGTTACAGGTTACAGGGACAGGTACAGGTACAGGTGATTCACACAGGTACAAATAGCTGGAGTACAGTGATATACTAGCATTGGTGTCACTTGCAGTTGTTGTGGGTATACATCACTTGGCACCTGTTTGAGCGCATTGTCTGTTGGATTGTACGTTACTTGTGGAAACTGCCATGGTACACCTTTGTGGAGCCATATATGGTTTTATTTGGTAGTCCCAGCCATTTCTGAGACTTGTTCTGGAAGATAGTCATTTCTGAGACTTGACTATACGCGATTTTCATTAACCTTCGTGTGAGGGTCGATAGCGTGAGGTTTTATTGAGCTGGGGGATTCTCAAGTGTGGAGATCCTTTCGGTGATACAGGTAGCTGGAGCACCCTTTTCGTGACCTCGTCATAGGCTATGTACTAGTGAGTCCTATTTGATGCTCGGGTTCTATTGTTGACAGTTTATGCATACATATACAGTTTATATTTTGGGTTCCTACTGCTCTACTTCTTGGGAAACTCTGCCAAAATTTTTCCGAGTTGTGATGGCTGGTTTTTTGGTCTTTTGAGCCATTTATGCTGTGATGCTGCTGAAATTTTGGCGAAATCAGAGGATAAGTCAGGTGTGCCTTCTTGGGAGCTGCATGGTTGGCTTTAATGGATGATCAAAATGGCCCTCAATTCGCTCCATTTCATTTAACTCAAAGAATCCAGATAAATGTTCATGTGTCCAGGAATGTTTTTTTCCAGCAGCGCATAGTCTTTATGTTCGGGCCAAGAAGATTACGAGAGATCTTGGAATGTCCTTTGCCTGTTGTAATTCCGATGATCAACTATGAAAACGCATTTGATGTGCATGTGTTTGTCCTTATCTAAAGTTGAGCTCCATTGAAGTTTCTGGGAATTGAGTCAGTAAAAGTTTTCGGTTCTTGCACGTGTGTTCAAAGGGGTTCTCAAAGCATTGTAACTTGGGTAGCCATGGCTTTCTCTTATCCGGAGTTTCATGGAAGAAGTGATGAAGATGTGGAAGATTTTTTGGAGAAGATGGAGGTTGCTTGCATTAGCAACCAGATTCATGACCTTGCGCAGATGTTACGTCTTCTCCAAATTTGTTTGAAGAGTGATGCACGAGTCTGGTCCAAAACATTTGAAGAGGAGTTGCGTGCAGCGGATCCACCTGTACGATTAAGTTAGGACAATCTAAGGCATGGGTTGGAAGTGGAGTTTGTGAAGATAGAAGATTCCGACAAAGTGTGGCAAGAAGTGCAAGGTTTGGTGCAAAAGGAAGGTGAGCTAGTAGATGTGTACATACATAAGTTCTCATTGGCATGGGAGCGGATGTGCAAGGCCTTAGCACCACAGGTACCCCCGTCTGACATGATGAAGAAGGACAGGTTCTTGGCTGGTCTTTGGGAGAATATACGTTGGAGAGTGGAGCTAAAGAAGCGTAGGACATATGAAGATGCACTAGAGGTAGCAAGGAACAAAGAGTGGAAGTTGAGGAAAATGAGCCAGTTAGGGGTGGAGTCTTTTCCCATGAGGTCTGAATTTCAGCCTATAGAGTCTTTACAAGGTCGCATGTCAGGGGTTCATCATGAACCAGTGGTTCCTGTTACTACTCAAGTTATGCCAGCAATGGTCACTACATCGGTGCAAGATGATGGGCTAAGGCAAGACATGAGGCAAGTGGTAGATTTGATGAAGAATCTCAGCCTAAACATGCTAGGTCAAGTGGGAAATAATCGAGTCAAGGGAGGTTTGCAAATCAGCCAGGAGGTGAAGAAAGGTCTAGGAATGGTGTTGGACAAAGCAATGGTAGGTTTTGGAGGCAGACGCCCACATGTTACAATTGTGGAGAGTTGGGTCACATCAGCCCGCAATGTGATAAGCCACCAAGGATGGGGGGAGACATGTATCCATTGCCAAGACAGGTGTTAACTAGGTCAAATGATTATGGCATCGAAATTAAAGGAGATGAAGGAACCAGTGGATTAACCCAAGAGGAAAAGGGAAAGACAACAGTGCTAAGTGTAGTCACCTTGGAGAAGGCATCAAAGCTAGAGGATACATTAGTGATTCCTATTGGGAAGAGGACCACAGAGGATAAGGAAGGAAGAAGTGCCCCAGGTCCTAGTAAGAAGAAAGGAAAGAGCCATGAAGGCGAGGATGTCAAGGCCAAGAGGAAAAGGAGATCTCGTCGAAAGTTTCATGTTTCAGATTTTCCACTAGGGGATGGGCAATTAAGCTATGACTTGAAGGAGAATCTAACGGGCACGAAGGCAGATGTTACTTTTGGGCAGCTTATAGAGATGGTGCCTAAGCTAAAGCGATAGTGGAAGAGGATGGTTAACCCAATGGAGAAAGAGCCAGAGAGAGGTTCAGTAAAGGTGTTGGCAATGGATGAGCTACCAGACATTTGTCCAATAGTAGATGTGTGGCATAAAAGGAAAAATTTGGGACAAGGTTATGTGGATTGCGGAGCCCAAATATGCGTCATAACACACTCATGCATTGAGAAGATGGGTCTCATAGTGGCTGGGGTGTCAGGTTTTCGGATCAGATTGGCAAACCATCAAAAAGTAAAATGCTTGGGTGTTGTAAAGAGCTTGGAAGTGGAGGCATATGATGCAAAGGCAGTGGTTGATTTTCATGTGATGCCATCAGGGTTGGGAGCATATCCTATTATACTGGGCAGACCATGGTTACGTGCAGTGGGAGTTGTTCAAGATTGGCGACATGGTACGATTAGCCTCTATGGAAAGACAGGTACCAAGAAGCTTTATAATATGGACACAAGGAAACGATTAGAGGAGCTTTATGAAGATAAGGATGAGTCTAGTGATGAAGACTATTCCACGGTGACAGATGAGGACAGTGATAACACTACCAGCAGTGATGAGGATGCTGATGTTGCATTTCTTTTGATGGATAGAGAAATCCAGGAGTCTGGTTTAGTTGCATTTGCAAATGAAGCTGAAGATGAAAGTGAAGGGCCTTATGAAGTGATTGAAGGGCTGATGCAAACCAAGGTTGAATTGTCAAAGAAGCAGGAATTGATGACACTAACACCACATTAGAGATTTTGAGACTTTAGAGACAATTTGGGAATTACCAATTTCTTGAATATTTGGCTACATGGATGAATCTATTTTTTTTTTTAAAAAGACCAAAGGCTTTCACAAGGTAGTACTTGAAAAGATCTTCCAAACCATGCTCTCAGAACTTTCTCTAAGATTTGACCATGTGGTCAGATCTAAAGCTCTTGTTAAAAGTGGGAATTGGGAGATTCCCCAATTCACTAATATGGTGTTCGTGACAAATGATCAGTGGAGACCTCTCAACTATGGAGAAGGAGATATATTTGCAAATGCTGGCTAGTTTTCCTGATTTGTTCATTACTTCATATGAAGAGATCAGAGGGTTCAAGGGCGAAGAGATGCATATAGAGCTGAAAGAAGGTGCTAAGCCAGTGCGGCAAAGGCTAAGAAGGATGGGTCAAGAGGAAATGGAAGCCTTGCGGGTAGAGGTGGACAAGTTATTGAATTCAGGGTTCATAGTTCCAGTAGAGACCACAGAATGGGTGAGTCCAGTAGTAGTCAGTCCAAAGAAGGATGGGAAGTGGAGGATTTGTGTAGATTTTAAGCCCTTAAATGCAGCCACTAAGAAGAACCCATATCCTCTTCCATTCATCGATCAGATCTTGGATTCAGTGGCTGGTTATGAGAGGTACAGTGTGTGTGATGGTTTTTCAGTCTATTTTCAATTGAAGATTGCTCTTAAAGACCGCACAAAGAAAACTTTTATTACGCCATGGGGCTGCTATTGCTACACAATATTACCATTTGGGTTGTCAAATGGACCATCTTTCTATTAAGAGAGAGCAAATTGGGTATTGGAACCATTCATTGGTAGTTGTGTTAAAGCTTTCATGGATGACTTCTGTGTCTACAGCAGTAGGGTTGAACATCATGAGAAGCTGCAGATGGTATTGGCTCAATATAATGAATGTGGAGGAAAACTAAATCCAAAGAAATGTCATCTAGCACAGCCAAGGGTGAAGTTATTGGGCCATATGGTGTCAGAAAATGGCATTGAGGCTGATCCAGATAAGGTTAAGTCTATTATTCTTCTTCCATCACCTACAAGTACGAAGCAATTGGCAACTTTTATACACAAAGTGAAGTACATGGCATGGTTTATTCCATTGTCTTCGCAGCTTATTTATCCATTACAGCAAGTGGCAAAGCATGATCCATTGCAATGGGATGACAAGTGTGAAGAAGTGTTTCAAGAGGTGAAAGAGGTGTTAGGGGGGTTGTCAGCCATGCAGGCTCCTGATTGGGAGAAAGTGTTTTATGTAAATCCATCAGTAGGGGATGATGCCATTGGAGCCATGCTATTGCAAAAGGGGAAGGGCAACCATTATATGAGGCCAGTGTAGTGTGCAAGCCGAGTGAAGTTGGTTGTGGAGAGAACGTTCTCGGAAGTAGAGCTAGTGATGGCCAATGTAATATTTGCTTGTCGACGATTTCGTCATTACTTGCTACCATGACCTTTTGTTTTCTTGAAGAGTTATGCCTTTTTGGCACAATTAATTAATGGTACTAATATGTCAAATATGGTGAAGAAATGGATAATTGAGCTGCAAGAGTTTGAGTTCTCTTTTCTAGTGGAAGATAGTACAAGGGCTACCCTAGCTGATTTGTTGACCTACAAGGAGAATCCCCTTATTGTTAAGGAAGAGGTGGTGAGAAAGGTAGTTGAAGAAGTGCCACAGATCAGCAATGCACATGTGTTGTTCTTTGATGGTTCATACAGAAAGAGCCATGATGCAGCTTCAGGGGGTATATCACTTTATGAACCAGAGGGGAAGCTAGTATGCAAGAGAGGGTTCAAATTGGATGCTCATAGTAACAATGAGGCTGAATATGCTACTCTAGAAGCCGGATTACACATTTGTTTGAAGCATGGGGTTCGAAGGTTGAGCATAAAAGGTGATGCCTTGTTAGTGGTGAAGCAAGTGCTGGGTGTGTGGAAGAGCAAGAACACCTCATTGAAGGAAATGTGCTTCAGAATTAAAGGCCTGTTAAAAAAGTTCGAAGCATGGAGCATCAGACACATTGAACTTGCTCTAAATGGAGAGGCACATGAAGCAACTCAAGGCATGATTGGGGAGCTATTTGTGTTGAGGACCACTTTACCTCTTTATCATGGCCGGGAAAGTTTGGCTCAAGAAGAGGAGTTTTTGCTAACAAGAATCATTCCAAAGGAGATTCAGAAGTCTAAGAAGTATGGCTTTGTGCGTAGAGCATATAGGTACAAATTGATTGGTGATATCTTATACATGAAAGGGGCTGATCTCGTGTTGAGGCGTGTACCTTGGCGGGAGGAGCTTTACAGAGTGTTGGAAGAGAATCATGAAGGTGCATGTGGTGGCCATTTTGCTCTAAAGATCACCTTGCATTAGATTTTGCAAGAGGGGTATGTATGGCCTAGTTTGCACAAGGATGTTCACCATTGGTGTAGGTCTTGCAATAGGTGTCAAGCATTTGGAAAGAGAGTGTTGAAGCCAGAGCTACGAAAAACCATTATGGCGTTTGATGTGTTTGAAAAGTGTGGGATTGATGCAATAGGCCCGTTACCTATCACAAGCAGGGGCAAAAGCTATATCTTGACGGCAGTGGACTATCTCTCTAGATGGGCAGAGGCTATAGCTGTAAAACAGATCACTGCAAAGGATGTGGCAAAATTTGTGTATGATGAAATATGTTGCAAGTTTGGGGTGCCATTAGAGCTACTTTCAGATAAGGGGCCAGGATTTAGAGCTAAACTGCTAGACTTCTTATGTGCAAAGATGAAGATTAGGCACCAGCATACCACTCCTTATTACCCGCAGTGTAATGGCTTAAATGAAAGATTCAATGGTGAGTTGGTACAAATTCTTTCTAAAGTGACAGAGCACCAAGGAAAGAATTGGGATTTGGAATTGCGTAATGCATTATGGGCTTACCGTACTTCGGTGAAGATAGGTACAGGGTTTACTCCATTTCATTTGGTGTATGGAAAGGAAGGACTATTTCCTGTGGAGATAGAGTTGCCTGTGGTCAAGATGTTAGAGAAGTTTCTTGGGCCGCCTAGTGATGCATTCAAAGAGAGGCTCTTGCAGTTACAAGAGGTTCAGTTGGATAGGATGAGCGCATTGGAGCATTATGGGCAGATGCAGGATAAGGCTTTGGCAAAGATAAATGAAAAGGTCAAAAGTAAGGGTATCAAGAAACATGACTTGGTTTTGTGCTACAAGAGTAAGCTAGACAACACCTTCCAAAAGAAGTTTCAAATTAAGTGGGAAGGCCCTTTCAAGGTAGTGGAGTGTTTTCCAAATGGCACATATCAGCTGGCTAACCTGGATGGTGTTCTACATAAGTCAAGGGTAAATGGATTGCGTCTTAAATTGTATCATGCTAGATTGATGATGGTGGAGCAAGATGAGCTGTCTGTGGATCAAGCAGTGTTGGTGAGGGATGAGGAGACCTGTGATGCGGCGAGTCTCATATCTCTCTTTGCTGCTGCTGATCATGAATGATCTAGCAGGCTAGGGGATGGGCAAATTATGTCAGAAGTTTTTTGGAGCAAGTAATTGCGCATATGTACATATCCATGTATGGTGCATCAAATAAAGGATTGCCCATTTTCCAAAGCCAGGTGATTACGTGGGGCCCACATGTGTACATGTAGGACAACATGTACATAGTGCATCGATTTTCATCGTTACCAATACCAGTGTGTTTTTTCATAATAATGAGGAGTTGGAATCCCATAAAAATTCTCGAGGAAGCTATCCGTGGGCCGACAACATGAGGTAAGCAGGTGCGTCAGATGGCATCTAGTGGCGTCGGGAGGCTGAATGGGGTCAATACTCGCACGTGGATAAGTACGGACACAACGTGGGTGTTTCCTTGTGATAATTATGCAGAAAGGTCATCATGAGGACCATATTTTGGGGCCACTTCACGTGGTGGCGGGATGCATTATTGGAAAAATTTGAGTGTCGGGTGTGCCGATGATGCAAAAAGGTGACAACTATGCACTGCGAGGTCAGTTTTTGGCCTGTTCGGGGTCCGTTTGAGGTCATCTAAAAGGCCAAGGGTGCCCAACTAATAAAGCTAATTGCGGGAACTAAAAAACTAAGAGAAGACCAGGAAAAACGTGGAGAAGAGAGGAGGAACAGCCGCTGGTGTGTTTTTGGGGTTTTTGGAGCCTGTTTTGGCCGTAAACTGCTCATCCGAGGTCGGATTTGAGCACTTTGACATTGTAAATTGGGTTTTTGGGCCGTTCCGGACGCAATGGCGCTGTTCATTTTGCCAAATTTCTCACTATTTTTCTGTTGTTTTTCTGTGTAATCTTCTCCGGTGAGTGAAGCCTTTGCTTAACTTTGTGGTTGTATCTGGTGTATTTCTCAAATACTGTGTAAACTATTTGCCCCATTGGTGTTGGCCCAAGATCAATTGTATCTAAACATCAGAAATTCTCCTCTTTTGAGCTGAGTTTTTTGGGTGTGTGTGTGTTTGTGTGGAGTGGGCAAGTGGATAGTCTCTCTCCTCTCACTCCAGAGGTGTGTTCCCTGTCTCGCCAGGTGTGTTGTGTAAGCCGAGTGGTGCTCCATAGTGTGTGTGTGGATCTTCCCAAGAGTGTGTGTCGGGTCGTTATAGAGGCGCTGTGTGTGTTTTCATCCCACTCACAGCGTCATTGCTATCCAAGAAAGTATTGCAGTGGATCCGCTGAAGAGCTCGTCAATGTTCGCTTCTGCAAGCAGTTGGGGGTGGAAAAGAGAGAGGAAGAGACAGCGGAGGGGGGGCGTCAGTCTGTGAAGAGCGACGTGCTTTGCCTCTCTAGATAGTTGGACAGGGAGGAACATAAACAAATAAGGGTGGGATTGAAAAGCCAGTTTATTCGCTGTACGGTATGACAGCCATCCCCACGACAGAGTGGAGAGAAAGGGAGAATATCCGACTGGCTATGCTTGCATGGTGGTCTTCACTCTCGTTATTGCTGCATGCGCTGTCTGAGTGGCCATCTGTGGCTCTGGTGGGAGTGTGTGCGCCCATAGTACACAGGGGAGAGATTGACCGAAGAGAGAGAAAGAGTTAGGTGGCTGTGGGTGGGTGAGAACCGAGAGGGAGAGAGAGTGTGAGACTTGCATGGGGGCGGTTGATGGACGGCTGGCATGGCGGCTACATGCAGGCAGTCATGGCGGTGGTTGATTAGAGAGACAGAGTGAGAGTAAGTGGATGGGTGGTTTACCACCAAAGAGAGAGTGAGGGACAGTTAGTTGTCAACCAAGTCGAGTAAGGAATGGCTGCCAGCAATCGAAAAAGTTGGTGCTAATTGCTCTTGCATAGACAAGGAGAGAGAGAAACTGAAAGTGGTTGGTGGCCAGAGAGAGACTTTCGCCACAAGCTAAACCAGGCTGCATGAGAATGAGAGAAAGGAAGAGAGAAAAGGTAGCTAACGCTACGTTGTCGGCTGCATGTGGTCAGACGCTCGCTGTCTCTTGCATGGCGGTAGCCTTTCTGTCAAAATCTCTTTTTTCTTCTCTTTTTCACTTACTGTATGTCAACTGCACTACGCGACCTCTCCCTCGTTATCCCTATCTTGTGTGTGTGTTCTTTTTCTGGTTGGGTGCTAGCATGCATGCATAGTAGGCGTCAGTGCCTCACTCAAAGTGTGCATGGCATTGGTGATCCAGTAGAGAGTGAGAGAAAATAAAAATATGCATGGCGTTGGCGCTGGATTGCCTATTGTGCAGGAAAAGAAAAAGAAAAAGAAAAGAAAAGAAAAAAAACAGTTGAAGTGCTCTAGGTTGACAGAATCAACGTACAACTCTAAGAATTAGTGTGCTGCTTTTGTATGCTGCTGAGGATACCAAGGTCGGAGGACCACCAAGCCGATGGACTAGGGTGGTGGACGATGATGTTGTCGGCCAGTGTAGTGCACTACCGCTGCGACTCTGACAACCACGCTTAATTGGAGCCCACCGAAAACTCAGACAATATGCTTTATTACTATGTGATAGCTAGTATTATGTATTAACATCCCTCAGGTGTTATAAACCTATTTATGTAAATAGCACCCCCTCTTTTGCTTTGCAATCATGGGAGGAATGGTCATCCAAATTCCCCCAGGAGTAACAAGTCTCGAGTTCAGCTCACCTCAAAAAGATATCTGACTAGGTCTCTGTGGACTGTTCTTACGACATTAAAATTGGCCTAATTCTTCTCTACCATATTTACTTCCTTGAATTTCATACATAGCTCGATATACATGGTGAAAGTAATTCTTGTTGGATAATATAACGAACGTGATTAGGAAAACCAAACAATCTAATCAGATAAATTATACACGTGCATCTTGTATTCAAACGTAGTTTAAAGAGAAACATGACTTAGCTTTGATTTCTCTATGAAAACTTCTCCAAAGCCATGATGGTTGCAAATCCAAGGATGTAGTCTTAGCTGTGATACCACTGCTACAGTCGGAAGCGTAGAGAGCCTTGCAAAATACTCAAAATAGCGCATAGCAAGACATAAACGAATAAATCTACGTACTTGTCGACTCGCACAAATCCATAATCGAGCATAATACGAACAAAGAGAGACAGAGAGCGAAAGAACATGTGCAGGCGCACCTCCTAGAGCGGAGTGCTACGCGAGCATGGTGAGAGAGAAGGGAGGAGAGAAGAGAAGAAGACACAAGCACTGGGTGCAATCTCCCCCCGTGCAAGAGTGACCATTTCCCACTTGCACGTTGTCGAGAAATTTGCGGTCTTGCTAGGAAAGCACCGGGCTTATGGCTATGAGAGTTTGTGAGAGAACTCAACAAAAACTATATGAAGGAGTTAAACCATAGATGCCATGAAGACTAGGGTTTGGAAAGAAGTGCAATCAAAGAAGACTCACTCTTTCTCTCTTGCACTCACACACACAAAGAAAGAACACAAAAGAGAATGTCAAAACAATACAAAAATGAAAACATCAAGGCTATGGTCATATCGTATCATGGGTAATATGAAAGGGTTAATAGATGAGTTAATGGCATTCAATCTTGGCTGACCAAATAGGCTACGAATTGTTCTTTGGAATTGTAGTTTTGTGCTTACCATAATATATATATTTTGTCTAGTGATTGGGATTAATTGTGTGTACAAATCCTCTTGGTTCATAGCAGGATAACTACGCTTACGTCAAAAGAAAAGTTATAGTCTATGAGAGGTAGTATGATGGGATCCGGTGATAGAAGTATTTCATTAAGCTTTTCTGGGCCAAAGAGAAACACTATACATTGTTGAAAGTGTATTTTTCGGCTAATCCATACATTAATTCTAATAGATCGTACAGAGTGAAAGCGATAGAAATGATCATCATGTGGGTTATTCATCTAGGATAGTATGTGAGAAATGTAGATATGAGAGAAGTGAAGATATGAGAAGTTTCCCTCCCAAGCCCTATTCTTGCCCGTAGGCAATAAGGATGCTGCGGGGAGAGATGTACCTATAGCAAAGAGAACCTAGAGAGGATGAATTACTAAGAATGAGAGAGATAGGTTTGGTTAAGGAGATGAGATTAGATACATATATATATATATGTTGGATTAGAGATGAAAATGAAAACAACAAGAAATCAAAAAAACATCAATGTAGAACACATCTTACTTGAAACCCTTCGGCACCATTATTGATGGGAGAGAGAAGAAGAGGGGACAATTCAACGTTGATTGATACGCCAAGTACAACACCTTCTTTGATTAGAGTTGATCTTCCAAGGATAACGTACAAGAATGGCTAGTCTTCCTCTAGGAGAAAGTGTAGGCTTGGGCTTATGTTAATGGGGCTAAGTACAATTAGGCATTACTACTCACTCTCTCAAGAATTCCTCTCATCAATGGCTTGAATGCTTCAGTTCCTTTTCAAGGAAGAAGAGGTCCCCTTTTATAGGTGAAGGGAACCCCCAAGGGTTTACACAAGAAGAGAGGAGCCAGTGTGAATAGGAATTGGAAAAGTTGGAAATGAGCTGTCCTTGCATGATGTGGGCAGACTGGGGTCAAGTATTTTGATCATATCTCCTCAATCGTGGATCCAAATAAAAAAGTAAAAATATGGGCAGAAACTTCAGCTCATTATCTACGATTTTTATTTTAAAATCATTTTCCAATTCGGACTGGAACCTTGTGTAAAAAATTCATCAAAATAGGGTCCATTTCTGGCAGCAAAAGTCTTCCCGTGGTCCCCTTAGCCTAGACTTTCATTTAATTCCAAAGGACACCTCATGCCATATGAAAGCATGACATTGCTCCTTGACAAAGTTTTGTAATCATGCTTGCAATAATGCATTAAAATAAGTGTATCTTTGAAATCATGCCACCTAGTGTCCCACTAGGATTTGATTCCCTCCTAGTAGCTATTTAAAAAGAAATATAAGAAAAGTATAAAAAATCCATAGAATATATATATATTGGAGTTTACCCTAGATATAGGATCTAGCTAGGGTGTGAGATGATAATGAGATAGTAGAAATAAAGAATCAATGCTTTTTGCCCCAAGTTAAAGAGGCGGAGCTATTGAGCTTTTCCCATAGTATTTTCTGATGGTAAAGTAAGGATAGGTTACCCTTGAGAAAAATAATAGGATGAGATAGAAGGCTTATTATTATACTTAAATATGCATATGTACATTATAGGAAAGATAATTATGTATCTAAAAAGTACAAGATAGATCTTGTAGCATGTGTTCCCACTATGTACGTGTCACAACACGACAACGTATTTGTTTTATAGATTTCTTAAATGGTCAAAGTGAGTACAAACTGGCCGGCTGGTCATAAATGGCCAAATCTCATAAAGAGCACTTGAATAATAAAATGTACATAAAATATGATATCCTTTTGCAATAGCTTAGCTCGGTCAAGCCTTTTCCACCTCTCATAGCTGCAATAAATAATCTATAAAATTTTCTCTTTTGATTTGTCTTGATGGAGATTAGGCTTTGGTATCCATATCTGATTGTTTCCATTGTAGAAGCCTTGCTTTTGTAGTTGGAAACAAGTTATCTATCTAGAGGTTGCATCACCCTCAATTTTGACTGACTTTTATTGGCGTTTGGTTTTTTCTTTGAATACTTGTCATTGAATGGAACCTTGTGCTACATGACTAATCTTGGTTGTTCCAGTACAAGCTACTACTTTTGGTAACCATATTTGAGTGTCACTTTCATAAAATCCTTGTGCTTTGAGGAGCTTGATTGGAATCATCCACTGATGCATTTGTTTGCGTTGGATAGCTTGGCTGACTTCGGTACTCATACTTGTCGTATTGCTATCCCTCAGCAATTCTACTATGTTAGACCCACCCTACTACTATCTATAATTAATTAATTCGAGCCGTGAGTATAGATACTTAAGTGCTTATTTTTAGAGGCTTAGAGGAGTAGCAACTAAGGTTTTGAATTGACAAAGAATACACTAAGTAAACACATAAGTATAATTAGCATGGTTGACAATAACCAAGAGAGTAGAATGAACATTGATAACTTTGATTTTGCACATGAAGGTGCTAATGATGATGTCCCCATGTTTATCAATTATCTTATTACTAGGTTGTATCAAGCTATGGGCAACCCTACTTTGTAAACTGAAGTTACTCAATCAACAACTTTGTGCTTATGGGATTTCCCTTCCTCTCCAAGAGGAGAGAGAGCTTAGGAGGCCCATATGAGAGGAGGAATCCAAAGAGCAAGAAAGCAATGAATCCCTAAGTTCCTATGAAGATGTGGCTTCACGAAGACGGCGGTCTAAATGATCTCCAACTCCTCCCATGAGGAAACGGTCAACACACAGTCCTTCTCCTCGTCACTACAAAAGGGAAGAGAGGAAACAAAGGAAGAAAAGGTCAAGAAAGAGGTTACCCTCTTCTCCTTCTTCTTCACCTTCCTCCTCTCCCGAAGAAAGCTATGGCTATTCTCCTAGATAATACAAGAAGGGAGGACATCGCAAATCATACCTTGCATGGCGAAGGCCACAAAATCTCAAGAAGTTCAAAGAGGGAGGAAAGAGTATCTCTTTTCTCACCTATGATGGCACCTTTGGTGCCATCGACAAAGTATTAGCCTTCATCCAACAATTTGATGCAGCCTTTGGAGACAAGGGCTTCATGGAGTCCTCCAAGCTACGCCATGTAGCTATGCACTTCCAGAAATCGGCTCGTCAATGGTGGGCTAGCCTTCGTGGCAACGGTGAAGCCTCAAAGACATGGAAAACTCTACAAGTTTCCATCATGAATTTTTTTTTTGCAAGCGATGCAAAGGACAAAGTACTTACCGAATGGTGCAGTTTGAAGCTTCTCTCATATGAGTCTAGTCACAAATATGTGGACAAGTTTTGGGATTTACATCTCAAGGCTACTGTCTTTCAAAAGATAGACTTCGTCGAGAAAAAGCAACAATTTTGTGCGGGATTACCTGAAGAAATGGACGAGTATGTCAACTCTCAACGGCCTGGTTCTATCATTGAAGTAATCCACCACACCATGGTTGCTTCCGCATCAATTTTCAATAAGTGGGTAGACAAAATGGCAAACCCATGGAAAACAAAGACCAAAAGGATTGGTACAAGTTTGGTCTCAGTTTGTGATAGGGGGACATGGATCGCGATCCATGTGTCAAATGGTAATGAAACTTGAAACACAACTTGCCCTTGGTCCATTGATCCCTGCTTTATGGTTTTTATATGATTTGGACTAGATTAGGTCAAGCAAAAGTCAATCCATAGATCTATTTTAGAGTTTTTACCTTGAACTATTTTTTGCCCTTTTCGACCCATTTTTTGAACTTTTTTGACAATGCTTCTTTGGGAAGTTTTGCTCACAATGGTGTTTGCTACAGGCTGGTATGGTTTTTGTCCAAAAATTCCTCAAGGGTTCATGGATTGCGATCCATGTTCCACCACTTTTGGATCTGAAATTTGGTGTGCTGATAGAATTTGATGTTTGTAGCTTGCTCCCAATTTTTTTTGAATTTGGATTAGTTTTGTCCAAGCAAAAGTGAACTTTACAATCTCTTGTGACGGTTTTGAGAATGTTCTATGTTTGACTCTTTTGATAAGCTTTTTGAACTTTTTTGCTATGGTGCCTTTTGCAAAAGTTGTTCCATATGGTATCAGCTGTCTACTGGTCAAATCTTAGGTTCAGATGGTCAAGGGGGACATGGATCACGATCCATGTTCCACTACATCTAAACATGAAATTTGGTCAGCAGTATGCCTGCACTCTGTGGTTATGAGGGTTTCACTTTTTTTTTAAAATTTGGATCCCAAAAAGTTGAAAACCCCCAAATTTTGAGTCTGAAATGCCTGGTTTACTATTTTTTGTCCTTTTGGCCAATTTTGATGTGATTTTTGAGTTTTTCTTTCAAGTAGACTTGATGAAAGCAATGTCCCACAAATACACAGTGTCACTGATCAATTTTCTCCAAAAAAGGTCTCTGGGGGTCATGGATCGTGATCCATGTTCCTCCACAAAATTTGGTCAAACTTTACAGATTGCTTCTAGAGAGTATGATAATGCCCTTGATCCACAATTTTTTAATTTTTGATCACTTTTCAGGTTTCTTCAAGTTACTCATTTCTGTAAATTACTCATTTCTTCACTTGAGAGACTTAATTAATTGGACCTAGACCTCCTAAAGATGGGGGTTAAATTTAAGAATAGATATGCTAAGCAAGAGGTAGGTGCTAGCAAGGCTTACATTGGACATTGGATAACTCTTGAGCTTGTTCTTTCTTGTGTTTTTTGCTAACAAGTAAAAGAATCCTTGTAGCTTTTCCGTTGCCCAAAGGAATTTTGTAAGTTTGTCAAAATCGTTTTTCCCGAACACCAGTCTTGAACACCGGTCTAACATTGTTGGCATGCTAGCAATCTATAGGCCTTCCTATGCATCAGTGCTTGACCTTGTAGAGAACCCTTCTCTCTTTTATTTTTCCACTATATTTGAGTATTTTTCAACTCTTTGCTTAATTATAACAAACCTTAGTATTTTTCAACTCTTTGCTCATAGGAAAACCTTATTAGTCGACTATCATAATATTTTAGGGTGCTCCAAATTGAGACCATCACCTATTTGTTGCTCTTTGTTGACCGGTATGAGTATCCGCATTGAGTTTTATTTAGCTTTTACGAGGAATCTACCAAGATCCCAAAATACAAAATTGAAGGTTGATTGTAGGCAAGAAGGTCGTGTTGCATTGATTACTGCATGCTTATCTCCCCACCTTTCTTGAAAGGGAAAATCTTATAAAATCCATTAAGATTTTGTTTTCCACTTTTCCTATCCCCCCCCCCCCCCCCCCCCCCCCCCCCCCGCCTCTCTCTCTCTCTCTCTCTAATCGTGCATGTAAAAAACAAAGACTTTAGAGTCTAGACCCTTGTGTTTGCATGCAAAAAACCTCCCCCCCCCTCTCTCTCTCTCTCTCTCTCTCTCTCTCTCTCTCTCACTCACACACACACACACACACACACTACACACACAGAGAATGGCAGAACGTCTTTGATGAATTTATGGAAATACATGTGATGCATCATGCACACAAAAAAGGCTTTCTCTTCTGAGCAAGGCTTCCCGCCACCACATCCACATCCAAGTGTGCCACTACCATCCTCAAGTGCAAAGATTGTTGGGGACAAGGGCTATAACAATTTTTTTTTTGAGAGGCATCTCTCTCTCTCTCTCTCTCTCTAAACTTTCTTCTAGAAAACGTGTGATGAGTAGGTGATGGGAAGTGTTGTCACCCAACTCTTAACGATGTGTGTCCTTACTGGAGAGACAAGGTGAGATTGTTATTGTACGCAAGACACGGTGAGGCCTTGCTAGTTGCGGGCTACTATTGGTGAAAGACAGGGTGACAATCAAAATTGCTCACAAATTTTTGTTGGTAAGAGATGCAGTCGTTTTGTCCAGCTCTCTCTCTCTCTCTCTCTCTCTCTCTCTCATGGTATAATTTAAAAAATCTCCCTCAAAGAGTTGTGTCGGTTGCATCGGCGAAGACCCTTTGAAGGAGTTTTTTTTTAAACACATTGAAGGAAAAAACCCTCCCGTGATGTGGTGGTGCCTTTGGTTGGTTTGTGCGTCTACTCTTGGAGAAGGGATAGAAGAATCTCGTAACATTTCACCTTAAGAAATCAAGATGGAGCGAGTATTGCCTCTTGCAATTCCTACAAAGAGAGAGAGAGAGAGAGAGAGAGAGTATACAAAAAAAGAGAGAGAGAGAGAGTATACAAAAAAAGTGTAGTGACTTTAGTATTCACTCCAAAAAGTGAGACTTACAAAAAAAAAAAAAAAAGACCCTTCAAAGGATCGAAGATTCTTTAAGGTGGTTTTTTTTTTTTTTTTATAAAACTCTTACTTTTTTGGAGTCAATACTAAAGTCACTACACTTTTTTTAAAACTAAACTTTGTTTGTCTTTTTGTAGGGCATGCAAGAGGCAATATGCAAGAGTCAATACTCGCTCCATCTTGATTTCTTAAGGTGGAATGTTGCGACATTCCTCTACCCCTTCTCCCATAGTAGATGTACAAACCAACCAAAGACACCACCATAGCAGGGGAGGGTCGAACCTTGTGCATGCAGCCCCAAGACTTCTATGCTTACCACAAAACCACGACGCCGTGCTTATCAAGAGTGTGATGCCTTCAATATTTAAAAAAAAGAGTTGTGTGCATCTTGCCCCCTCGTGTGTCGACACATTTCTTACCTCTCAAACCCCCGGTTGCCTCGTGCATCTCCTGGCTGGCATCGTATCTGGCACCTTCGAAGAGCTTGCGCTTGTTGCCACCTTCCTTGCTCCCCTCGCAAGGCACTGTTCACCTCTCTTCCATCACCTGTCCACTAGAGCCACGCGTTTGCTTGCTCAATTGCCAAGGGATATTCCTAGATTCGCTTCAAAGAATCATTCCCAAAATTGTAGAGATCGGAGTGAATACTAAAGTCACTAGAATTTCTTTTTACTCTCTCTCTCTCTCTCTCTCTCTCCTCGTAGAGAATGCAGAAGGGAATTGACTTTTCCTTTTTAAGTTCTTCAACATGTTTAAAAACAAGTGAAAGAATCACGGTGGCTTTCTAAAATAATTAAGACATGATAAAATCATTAGGTTGAGTTTAAGTAGAATCTGTGTTCAAGAAAGGATTGCCTCACCTTAGCCTTCAACCGGTTGAAAATGGAGACTAGCTAGTTACAAACATGATAAAGGGAAGAAAAATTGGTGAAATATGTGAGAAAACAGGTCAAAAATCTTACATATTTTAAATTTATGTTAGTATTTTTGGTTTGCTTCTTTGTGGGAAGGAAACTCAGTCGGACGATCGCTTAATAAAAGAGACTTTCCTGAATATTGACTAGAATCAAGTTATAGAATGTAAGAAAATTCAAGCCATGTGAGGCTGTGAAATAAAATGTGAAATTAGAAAAAACTCATTAATATATATATGCACGTATGTGTGTATCCATAGGATTTACTAGAATTATGCAAGTGAAGTTTGACTTTAACATTCTAAAACAAAGAATGCAAGAAAAAAGTCAAGACATGTCACGATATGAAATGAAAGTGAAATAAAAAGATCCATTTACTATTTTAAAATTAAAATAACATTTAATGTAAGTTTCAATCATCACTGAAAACATTGAAAGCATGCTTAACCCAACTCAACTCTAAGGCTTCTTTGAGAAAGCCAACAAGTGAAAGGGTCACGTTGGATTTCTAAAAAATAAGAAAGTGATAAAGTCATTAGGTTGAGTTTAATTGGAATTGGTGTTCGAGAAAGGATTGCCTCGGCTTAGCCTTGAGCCGGTTGAAAATCGAGACTAGCCGGTTGCAAACCATGGTAAAGGGAAGTAAAACGGTGAAATATGTGCGAAAATAGTTCAAAAATCTTACAAATTTATGATAGTATTTCCATTTCGCTTCTTTGTGACGAGGAAGAAATTTGGCCAATGTCCGCTTAATAAAAGAGACTTTCTCAAATATCGATTAGATTTAATTTATAGAATGCAAGATATGTGAAGCCATGTGAGATTGTGAAATGAAATGTGAATTAAAAAGAACTCATCAACCTATGTGAGATTGTGAAATGAAATGTGAATTAAAAAGAACTCATCAACCTGTGCGTGTGCGTGTGTATGTGTAACTTACTAGAATTATGCAAGGTGAAGCTTCACTTTAACATTCTAAAACAATAGATTGCAAGAAAAGTCAAGCAGGATGTGAAATGAAGGGTGAAATAAAAGGATCCATTTACTATTTCAAAATTGAAATAATATTTAAGGCAAGTCTGAATCATCGTTGAAAACATTGAAAGTATGCCTAACGAGACACTCCTCTAAGGCATGCCTAACGAGACACTCCTCTAAGGCTTCTTTTAGAAAGCCAAAAATCTCCCTCCAATCATGCTCCTCCCCGAGGTGCAAGTGCAGACCCTTTGAGCAAAAAAAAATAATTAAAAAAGAGAGAGAGTCTTACTTATTTCTTTTCAATTTTTATACACATTGAAGAGTTTAAGGAAAAGAAAGGTCCATTCACTTTTGCATTCAAGAATGGTTTTTAAGTCCTTTGTCACTCTAGGGCACTCGTCTCGCCCTCCTTTTGCACATGGTCATTAATGATACTATCACATTGGACTTGAAAACAAAAGTTGTACATTTTTCTCAGCAAATAGAAGTAGCCCATGTGGTTAAAACTCTGGCTTAGATGTTGTTTGTCAGGGTTCAATGCCTCTGAAATGAACTCTTGCATGCACTTTCTATAGTTGGATGCCGCTTGGACAGCTTAGCCGAGGGTGTGAAGTCGTCCCTCTAACAAGGGGTAGAGGATGACTTTTTTTGTTTCATTTGCGAATGATTGGCTACCACCTCCGCATGGCATGTGCCTCCTTGTCCTAGTGTGACATGGGCCTACAAATCCCTCTTCTCATTCAAGAGTACTATGAACTCTCTCTCTCTCTCTCTCTCTCTCTCTCTCATATGGAGAAGAGGGCTTAACAATTAGGCTTATGACTATTTTAACAATCTTAGAGATGAATAGACGCCATCCCAAGGAACATTACACTTTTGTGAATTTTAAAATTTAGTATTTCTCAACGATTAGGCTTGGCACTTATGAAGCCCTCATTGTCCCTCTCCTCAGTGCCCTCGTTAGCTATCTCTCTCAATTGTAAGAGCTAGATACTATAGTTGTTATAAAGATTCTCTCTTCATTTTTTTGCCTAGCTAATAACCCTCACTCACACGTACCCTCTGCAATATTGCATCTTTGGGCTTGCCCCACTCCTGTAGTAGCTTCCACCTTAGCCTACATTCATGAGCACATGTGCAGTATATGAGAGAGAGAGAGAGAGAG
Organism: Adiantum capillus-veneris; assembly: GCF_014529385.1. Classification (NCBI taxonomy): domain Eukaryota; kingdom Viridiplantae; phylum Streptophyta; class Polypodiopsida; order Polypodiales; family Pteridaceae; genus Adiantum; species Adiantum capillus-veneris. Next base: position 100,645,688 of record NC_140951.1, read on the forward strand.
AGAGAGAGAGAGAGAGAGAGAGAGAGAGCATATGAAAGGAGACACAATCTTGTGTGCTATGGTCAAAGAGAGAAGAGAGCACATTTGCAGCAAGAGAGAAAGAGCGAGGGGATGTGAGAGGAGAGACAAAGAGCATACGGCATGTATGTGCCCTACAACTCTTGGATTCAAAGCCTCATGAGTCACGTCTCTTGAATAAGAATGTGAAGTCAAGAATCGGCACACATAGATCACTATCCTATTAGGCTTTGAAGGTGGTTCTGCATATGCTATGGAGAGAGAGAGAGAGAGAGAGAGAGAGAGAGAGAGAGAGAGAATATAGAAGAAAACTACCCATGTTGAATAAATATTCGCTCGTACTTTGGTTCACTCAAAAAATGTCGCTCGGTGTATGGTAATACTCGTTTCTACTTTCCCTATTCCTAAGTACTGAAATGAAACTATGAAGTAAAACAAACAAAATAATACAAAATAAAGTTGACACTCTGAAAGCATAGAGAAAATCTCTCTCACAACCCTCTTTACCTCTTAAGAATAGATCTAGCAAGTCCTTGACTTCCAGACTCTGCCAAAAGCTTTAAAACTCGTCTCTAGCTACTTCATTGCTAAGGTGTAAATGGAATGGAAAGACAAATCTTTGAAAAAGAACGCTCTAAACATGCACTAGGTCACTCACCATCTAAGGATCATTATCTCTGGCAATGATGCCAATGTTAGCGGGTCGCCACGACGGACGTTTGTAGCTAGCTATTTGGCACTAACATAATGTCAATATTCATGGAAGTGACTCGAATGAGGCACATATACTCTTTGAGGTTTCAATCTCAAGAAGTGAACCTAACAAGCAAACACATCAACTCAACAAGAAAACCACCACTCAATGATCAGGGAAATCTGTCTATGTCCTTTCTCACCTCATCACGCCATTGTAGACCCCAATACTTTTTGACAATTTGTACACAACTTCGGGTTAATTGGGATATGCATGGGCATGCTAGAAGCATTTGCATTTTAAATTATTTCACATGTATGCTTGTTTAGCATGATTTGATGTTGCTACATATAAATGATTAGATAGAATTCGAAAGCATTTGCTGATGTTTACATTAAAATTTGAATGTTATGTTAGACGTTCTTTTAAAAGAAGTTCATAAGTTTTTGACCTAGTTTGGCCGTTTTTGACTGGAAAGAGATGGAAAGCTTACCAACTCGAGAAAGTTTCAAAGTGAGTACTACAATAAGAGGTCTTGAGTTCAGTCTTAGCATAAGTAGATCTTCAAAGTCTTGTGAGTTTGCCCTAAGTTGTGTTAATGCATGTTAGTCGGTCGAGATTGTAAAATCCCAATTACATTTTGAGCTTGCCTTTGAAGAAACGGGAAGTTTACACAAGTTTTATTGTAAGTACTGGGGAAAGTTTCAAATTTTGACTTAAAATCCGGGAGGGACCGTGAGGTTAGAGAGAGTAGGGGGAGAGAAGATTTGAGCTTGAGGTTCATTGTCATGATAGAGATCTTTGAGGTCTCGGGGATTCAAAAGGCGGGAACAAAGTCTTGCTTGACCTTAAAATTATTGGTAAGAATATACTTTTATTCAAAAAAAACTTTTTTTTGTTTTTTGTTGGCCAGCTGTGAACAGGTATGCAGTTTAGGAAATCACTAGAGGTTGCGAGCGTGAGCAGTTGAAGAGAGAGAGGGTCGTGAGCAATTTGTTAAAGAAGTTGTGTGTGTAGTGCAGATTACCTGTGAGTAGGGGTGTGTGTACTCCCATTACAAGAGAGCAGGAGAATGCATGGAGAGCCACTCGAAGGAGGCGCTGCCTGGTGAGGTCGCAAGCAGTTGCAGGAGAGTGCGAGGGCAGACTTGAGACGGGGAGAGCATCCGAGAGCCTAGAGGGTAGTAGGAGAGGCCGCGAGGCCGTTGTGGGCAAGGTATGAGATTTGAGAGAGAGAGAGAGAGAGGGAGAATCTCTCAGGGTGTTGCCCTATGGGAGCGGATGAAGAGAGAGAGCGCAGTTAGATAGAGATGTCGACAGTATGGGTGTGTGGTCGCGAACCAGAGAGGGAGTAGTATGAGTGTGTGGGTCCTATGAATTGAGGGAGAGAGAACCAATACTTGCAGTGTAAGTTAGAGAGAAAGATTGCCAGAGTAGCGTAGAAGCCTCGGAGTGTGAGAGAGAAAGAAAGAGAAAAAAAGGAGTTTCCCTCGGTGTGCCAGTATGAAAGAAGTAGAGAGAGAGAGACTGTTGCATTAGCGCTATTAGGTTGATTGCCTGTGTGTGTAGTGAGATAGAGAGAGAATGGATATCTTGTTGAGTTAGAGGAGAGAGTCATACGGAGTCGTGTTCCTCATGTCATAGCAAAGAGAGAGAGAGAGAGAGAGAGAATACTGTGCATATCATTGCCTAAGAGGTATTTGAGAGAGAAAGAGAGCGAAATACTGATTTCCGAATGAGCAAAGAAGAAGAACAAAGCCGAACGAGATTCTAGGCACAAAAGTGTTCAGAGAAGTTGAAAAGAATAGCGGTTAGTCAAGTTCATTTAATGAAATAAACATTAAAAATTACTTTTTCTTTAATACTTAAAAACGTTAAAATCTTTAAAACATATTAGATAGAAGCATTAAAAACTTAAAAACAATATTATTTTCATGCACTAGCTCCTTAATTGAGAATAAATTTGATAGTTTGAAGATGTATCTGCATCAAAAGCATGTGTGGAAATGAAATGTTGCATATTGTTACATGATTAGTGGCATTTGGGAAAGGAAATTAGATTATTGATAGTTTTTGACAATTTCAATGGAAATTTACATTTTACGAGATTATTCTAGTGTCTTTGATTGAAAAGGTTGCAAATCTATTTAGTGATTCTAGGTGCAATGTTCATTAATATGAAATCCAATGAGTGATTGCTTTGTTTTATGAGTCTAGAATGTGTGAGTTTTGAAGTGTAGTTTTGAACTCTAGCGGTCAAGTAAATGTTTGAATGATTGCGTGTTGATAAATGTTGCTTAAAAACTCCATTCAAGATGTATATGAGAACTCAAAATTTAACCATAAATAGCTTATCTAGAGACGCATACATGAGGAATAGTGCATATTAGAGAGTTGGACTACAAGACTAGGAGGGTAGGCATTGTTGGACTAGAAAATTTAGCAAAATAAGTGAAATACGAACGCATATTTATAAATTAGTTGTGAGAATAGCAAATGAGAGGCAAATTAGTGTACATTTAGGTTAGTTAGGGGGCCGTTGGTTTAACTGAACGTCACTAGAAAGACTTGGAAGGCAACGTTCATTTGGTGCGTCCGTTGGGAGTTTGGCTAGCTACTTCAGCTACGGGGCACCCCGGTGCATAGACTTTGCATGCCAATCGTTCCCTGGTTTGACCTAGAGACCTAGAGTGAAATATATAGAGTTGCCTAGTCTAAGTAAGTGAGTGAGAGCACACGTAAACATTCCCGCAGGGTCCTTGGACTTAAAGAGCCGTGGTTGTTTTGTGTGAGCGACAATCAGCTCAAATATAGTACACGAGTGTCCGTGGGCACTTAGTTTTTCCCAAATGCTAGAGAGAGTTAATCAAATCTCAACAACGTAGAGTTCCTATACTCGAAGTAATATGACTGTAGTCAAGGATCCTATGTCGTTAGAATGGATGAGCAATTTTCCTGATCTCATTAAGTGGAGAATTTTAGACAAACTTTTAAAAGCCACGAGCGTAGTTGAATCCACTTATAAAGGCCTGTACATAGGCTGGCTGTGTAGTACATTAGGGGAAGAAGGAGAGTGCGTACACGAGTACCCTGAACCGGAAAGGGCTCTTTCTGTAGATGCTCAACAGTTAGAGATCTCAGAAATAATCGTCAACACACCTAGTGATCCTGTGCCAAAGCCCTTAACACATTTAGATACATACACGGCAATTTAGCTAATCGCCCACTGGAAATTAGTGGACATGATATACTATAAGATGATAGTATTTGACTCAGGTGGGGGTTACCATTGTGAAAGATATTCAATTCCAAAGGAAAGGCCGCTAGCATTTAGCGATTTTCGAAAGTACTTAGCATTAGGGAGGGGGATTCCTAGAGAGTTGAACCCTTGCATGATTAAAGAGCATAGAGACATCCTAGAACGAGAAGAGCAATCTACATCTGAGTGGATTTTGTAGAAGCAAGTAGAGTATGCTTGGAGAACTACAGGCTAACGTTGAGTGGCTCCAGGAGTATAAAGATTGGGACTTTGAACCCCAAAACATTGTGTCGACTAACTCTGTAGGGTCACTAAGTCAAGTACAAACAGAGAGTAGAAGGAGGACTTGTTGTCGATACTATTGTCCTGTTCCACATCCACCCTGTGTGATTGGAAACACTAGTTCAATGATTATAGTAAAGAGAAAATACTTAAGACATATTATTGTTAAAGTGGAATATATGAGCATAATAAAACCCCTTTTATGACCCTTAGTAAACCAGTTACTTCAGTCGCTTAGAGAGACTGGAGAGGATAATATAAAGATTGAGCGTGAAATCCTAGCAGTGGTATACGCTACATTGAAGGATTAGTATCAATAGAGGCTACACGATTGTGTGCGTCGTATGAGTGGAGTAGATTCTAGCAGAAGAGAAGACCAAAATAGGGCTAGAGAAGCATGTAGAAAGAGGCGGGAAGAGATAATTGCTCTAGATCCTGCCAATCGACTCGAACGCGTTAATGCGTTACTTTTAGAACACGTACCATGAGTTCTTATTGAGGGATTAAGAGAAGGTAGGCTAGTGAACCAACCCACGCCAGTAAGAGAAATAGTTGACCAACCGTTTAACTTAGACCAACGTCGCGACTTGGGGTTAAGACATTTATTCACTCTACCCAAACCACGAGCACTAAATTTTTGGGAAGACCCACACTTTGAAAATATGTTAGATCAAATGGTAGTGCCAATAGCATGAGCTACGATACAATTGGTAAACTTTACATAGTTTGTAGGGCTCTAGGATGAAGACCCTGATGCTCATCTTCAAAAATTTAGAGTAACATGTGTAGCAAACGAAATTGTAGATAATGATCAAAAACTACATATTTTTCCAGCTACCTTTAAGGATGAAGATGCCAGTTGGTATGGAAATGTACCAGCAGTGATTAGGGCTACTTACCCTGATCTGAAAACAACATTTTTAGCGAAGTTTCACCGTCTCAAGGATTCCAAGATAGACTCGCTCAATAGTTAGACTATCTTCTACAGGGAATTAATGAAAGTATTGATCATTACATACAAAGGATGGAGACAATAGTACAAAAGATGAGAAATACGGCACCCAACAAGGATACTCAAAAATGTAGGCTTGTAGATGGCTTGCGAGATCCAAACGCTCAACAATATGCGAGTTTAAGAAGACCGGCAGACTTAGCAGCTGCTAAACAAGAAGCTAGAAATTGGGAAGAGGTGCAATTAAGCCAACAGAGGAGAAGACAATCATTTAGTGGACCTAGTATGGTTACTTCTCCCACTATACCAACTCCACAAACTTAGTCGATCTTGTACCTGGTTATGAAGCTACACCACCACAAGTGGTGGTAAATACAAACAGACTCCTTATTATACCCCAAATCCATACATGACAGCTCCAACATACATGCTGCAGACTAGTACACCACCACCACCAGCTCTCACAGAAGAGAGGGTAGTCCAATTGATGACAGTCCCAATTGGAAAATTAAAAGAAGAAGTTCTAAGTGCTTTAAGATGTCAAACGAAAGAAGTATATGCTATAGCTCAACAAGCGTTGCACGGTAATGCTACAGGTAGATAACAATGGTTATAATCTCTCTCTCTCTCTCTCTCTCTCTCTCTCTCTCTCTCTCTCTCTCTCGCACACACACATACTCATACTCATCCACCTTCACATGTTTCCTTTTGTGGTTGTTCGAAGAGTTATGGCTGCAAGTGGTCAGTGTTTTGTGTTGTACGCAATGCGAGAGTGCTCCTACTATTGTAGAGTGCTTTAATTGAACAAGAGCTCCTTTATTCTGCTACTTGCTCAACATCTCTTCACATCAAGAGAGCTCGCCGCCACCACTCTATAAAGCCTTCCAGAATATGCGATGAATGCAAGGATGCAATCGCTCGGGTGAAATGTGTGCCGTGTTCAAGAGAAGAGTAGAGCTTGTTTTGTTTCGTGGAAGGTTTTCCACATTGGGCCACAATACGTGTCCTACTTACGGCCCATCATTCGTGACGGAGCAGCCAAATGCCTTGTGCAAGCTAATCTATCCAAATAACCATTGTTTCATGCTTCAATACCATTTTTTTGTCTATTTTTTATGAAAAATATAATATTCTTTATATTTTTTAATGTAAAAAAGAAAGAAGTACCCAAATTTGAATTTTTTAGCACCAAAGCGGATGGCAATAATGTTGGCGGTAATGAACGCGGTAATAACATCGATAGAAAGCACGGCAATACACACAGTAATCTTTAATTTGCAAAAAATCCCGTCCCGCTTAGCTTTGCTCTTTGGTCATCCCATTTTGTACACTCTCTCTCTCTACAAAATGTGGTAAATGGCCGCGATAAACTTTTTGAAGATTTATAGTGCCTCTCAAACCTTGAACCCACCACATTGCGAGCAAGTGTACATGTGACACTCTATGTGTTTAATAGAATGCTCGCTCTCTCTCTCTCTCTCTCTCTCTCTCTCTCTCTCTCTCTCACACACACACACACACACACACACACACACACAAGACACACATGCACACACAGGATCCATCTTTGTTTGTGTAGCGGTCCTTAAGATGCACCGACATCCTAACATCAAGGATAACATGTGGACTAACGTCAAAGATAATACATCATTGTTGATTGATAAAACACGCACGCACACGTGCGCGCGCGCGCACACACACACACACACAGAGAGAGAGAGAGAGAGAGAGAGAGAGAGAGAGAGAGAGAGAGAGAGAGAGAGAGAGAGAGAGGATAAACTTGATATTACACCCTTTAATGTAAAGTGTGTAACGATTTGGTTTTGAGGCAAAGCTAAGGAAGCAAAGAACTAGTGCATGTGAATTTAGTCCATTCAAGAACCTTGAATTCAATGTGTGAAGCATCGAACAAAAGTGTAAGCTTCTTTTAAGCTTAGGTGTAGAGGGAAGGCCAAGTATCCCTAAAGAACTACTGCATGTGATTTTGTCAATCCCAAGCAAGTAAGGTAGGTACATGATATATACCCTCATCTACCTTGGACCATGGGTGTGTATTCAACTCATGAAGTAGTTAAAAGTGGTGGTGGTTGTTTAAGGCAAGCACAATGGCACACTATTATCTATCGAAGGCAGGGCTCGGGAAAAGATAGGTTCGCTTTATCCAAAGCCTGTTCCAAATGAAAACTGGCCGGCTCAAATTTGAGCAAGAAGGTTCTCAGGTCGGTTCAAATTATGGAACTTTTAGTTATAATATGAGACTTTTAGTGTGATTATCCCTCTCAAATTTAGAGTTAGCCTGTTCATATGCGTGTAAAAAGGTTCCAAAGTCGGCTCCACAAAAAATGTTTCCCGAGTCCTAATCGAAGGTCTATCTCTTGCTTTAGTGCCTTCAATTTCTTTTCATTTGCCCTTCCTTGTTTGTTTTTTTGCCATATGTTGTTAGGGTGTCTAGAGATATAGCGATATGAACGCTTGTAGAAAGCCTCTATATGAAAGAGTGCTTCTTACCCAAGTTTAATTATTTTGTTTGGGACCTTGACGTTGCCTTCAGAATCAAGAGGGTTGATCTGCAAGAAAAGTAAATTGTAGTTTAGGCATCCATACCTTTTCTTTTTCCATAAAAGTGAAGGAATGTAGTACAAGGGAAAATCTTGATTACAATAGGAGATGAACTGCTCCACATGCAATGTACAATATTTAGATGGATGTTTATAGAAGCGACTATCCGAAAGGAGCGCAACGTTGCTCATATAGACCACTACCCTCAATCGAGGTACATAAAAAAGATGATCATGTTAGTGGGAATCATAGTATAAAATAGTCTAAGGCTATCACAAACATATATCATTCAAATGAAGAACACAAAAAATATAGTATTTGATGGATTTTTTTAGATCCATAGTCAAAAATTTTAGTTTTAAAGTTTAAGAGCATAAAAATATAGTATTTGATTGATTTTTGGCATCAAAATCCATGAAACTCTAGTTAGAAATTTGTAGGTTTGTGCCAAAGGTTGGTTTTTTGTGAATTGTTGCAAGGACCTAACAACTAGTGTTAGGTGAAGTAGTGAAGATGGAGCAAGGAATAGTTTAATGAGCCTAATTGTGGGTGGCAGCAATGAAAGTTGCTCCTTAAGATTGGCAACAAAATATTGCAGCACTCAGGGCTGTTTGTGATATGAATCAAGACTCCCTAGTTTTTGGCCTTTACAAAGGTGCCCCTTTCCACATCCATAACTTCCATATGAGCTAGGTAGCTACGAGTTGCTATTGAGAGAGAGAGAGAGAGAGAGAGAGAGAGAGTGTCTGTCTGTGTGTGTGTGTGTGTGTGAGTGAGAGAGAGAGAGAGAGAGAGAGAGAGAGAGAGTCTTTTCCTTCTATTCACAAACAGCGCCTCGGCCCTCACTTTGCTTTTCTTTAGCTGATTTTTTCGTCCTAAAAGCACCCACATGCTTTTCGACGAATCCTTGCAGCATTAATGTCGCCCAAATAGCCCGGCTTGCTATGGTTTTCTGTGTTATTAAAAGCACCCAATTAATTCACGACCCCCCTCACCTGCAGACGTAATATAATTTATAGCGCCGCGCCCATCACAAGCACTTAAATCATAATGCTTTTCAGTGTAGAATGACCCAACTTCTGATTTCTTGCTTTTTCTTTCCATCATCAATGCGGGAATTAGCAGAGCTCGCGCCTCATGGGCTCTCTAATTTTGCTACAGAAACACAGGTTTTAACTCACATTAATTGCGCTTCTGACAGTTGATGAGGCAACAATAATTGCGCAGTTAACACAGATCAGAATATGGCGTCGAAGTGGCGATGGTTCAGCTCATTAGTCATCCTGTTGTTGTTGGCCTTCACTGACGCGGCGCGAGGCGAGGTTATGTCTATAATCAAGCACAAGGAAGCAGCTAAGCATCATGTGACTGCATGCAACAACAAAGACAATGATCTTTTAACTCATCATCATCACAGGCCGGAAGTCGACAATAATGCAAGAGTCCGCTGGCCGCAGACTAGCAAGGATGCTAATGAAAGTTATATGAGTGTTTTGGGGGATGGGGGCATGAAAGATAAGAGAGTGAGGGTGGGTTTGGAGTCATGGAATTTCTGCAACCGAGTCGGCGAGGAGGGCGGCCTTGGGATGCCAAGCCCTCGACATGCAGATTGCGCCGATCTTGTCTGCGGCACTCCACAGCAACCAGGTACCCCCCTATTTGTTCAGGCTCTCACTGTTGAAAAGTGAAAGAGAGAACGAAAATTGTCCTCTTTGCTTAGTGGTGAGAATTTATACTAGAAAGTAGATTGTCATCCTCAGCTTGTTGTGCTCTTCTTTCCCTGAGTAATTTAATACTCTAATCATAGTGGAGATCATGAGGGTGATGGGATCATAAATCAGCAGCCAAAATGCTTGCATGGACGCTTCGTTGAGACATCCCGGGCTCAATGGGCCTGGGGTCTCCAAATTTGAATTAAAAATCAAAAACTAATCATAGTTTTAATCACATTCAGTTGAAAAGGGAAATGGATTACACAGCACCTTGAAAACAAAAGGAATACACCCCTTTGAAATTTGTCTTTCAGAAAAGCTACAAAACAGAAAATTAGTATTGAGCAGATAATTTCATATACTTGAGGTTACTAAGGTTAGCAACATATGCTTTGGCTGATCATTTTTCTTTGTGTTTTGAGTACATCCAAGGATGCTCTTTGAGAGTATTGTCCCATTGTGCATGTCTCTGTCTTCCTTCTTGTGTGTGTGTGTGTGTGTGTGTGTGTGTGTGTGTGTGTGAGAGAGAGAGAGAGAGAGAGAGAGAGAGAGAGAGAGAGAGAGGGCTTACTTCTGTACAAAATGAGCTTTAAATAAGTACTAGCCTGCCTCCACACTTTTTGCCATAGGCCCAAAGGGCAGTAAAAAGTGGAGTATTGATCAAAATGTTGTTGTATTGTGTCATGTAGCCACATGTGAAGCTGCCCATCTCGTGAAGAATGCAGACAATGAGTTGAAGTCTGGCCAAGCTTTCCCTCAAGGTGACTTTGTCGACTATGCAGAGCCCGACGAGTATGCGGTAGAAAAAGAGCTCTATCTGGCCTCCTTGTGCGAAACCAGCTCCTTCTTGGGCCCCTGGCACTTCTGGATGATCATGCTCAAAAATGGCAACTTTGATGTCAGCTCCGGGATGTGCCCATCCACAGCCCCCCCGCCACCGTCCAAAGCGGCCCCGGTAACATCCGCACCTGCGCCCGCCCCCAGCTCTCGACCTTTCAAGTCGCTCCATCCACAAGCTGCATTCCCTCGTGACGTCTCACAATTTGCCCAAGCATCTAACGGCGTTGCACATCAACATCAAGAAAGCAACACACATAATGGGGCTAAAAACACAATCCTGCCCTCCTTGGTACAAAATGCGCACATATCAACTGATACAAAAGATGGCGCACAAAAGCAACACCACATACCACAACAGCATCTCACCGCATCCAAGAAGAGCTCATTTCCGTGCTTCGGCCGCGGTTGCATGAACCATCCTAGAATCTTTCATAATCACTCCACCGTAGAGGGACTAAAGAATGCAAACTGTAGTGATGCCGGGTGCGAGCTCGAGAATGCACCAAGCCTCTCCGGTAGCTTCTATGGCACATATGATTTGGATGATGGGCTAGTAAATCAGAGTATAAGTGCTGATAGCTCATATTTTCAAGTGGATTGGAGTAAGGATCCTCAAAGTGGGACTTGGCTTTTTCACCATGTGCTCAGGGTGAACCATAAGTATCCCTGGTTGATGCTCTACTTGAGGGCAGATGCCACTCAAGGATTCTCCGGAGGATATCCATGGGAGACTCGTGGCATGATGATCAAGGTATGCTAGACTTGTTAATGATGGAAAAACACACACACACACACACACACACACACACACACAAAAGCACTCATACATACATTTCTCCATCATGGATAACACACACACTCTCTCTCTCTCTCACTTTCACCTTTGCTTGCAAGCTCACATGCACGTGCTAGTTTATCGAAATTCTTTGCTTGATTTAGGTTGCAATGGTATACGTAAGTGCATTGAGTACTGGATAGTAAACCTGCTTCGGCTTGTTTTATGTGTGCACACGCGCGCAAGTGTGGCTTAAAAACCTCAAAAGGGCAGTTAATTAGTACCAGTCATCTCATACAGATCCTACCTTGCAAAGAGAGAACTGAACATTTCAAGCTCCTAAATACTTGAGATTGTTCATCAGACAGAGTGCTAAACTGCCTTAACAATGTGCAATATTGTCAGGTGCCAGAGTCTCCAAATTTCATAGCGAAACTAACCTTGGACGTGCTTCAAGGTGGTGGCTCTGCCAGCCAATTCTACCTCATGGACATAGGTGGATGCTGGAAGAACGACGGAAGTGAATGCAACGGAGACACAAGCTCTGATGTTACAAGGTATAGTGAAATGATAATCAACCCCAACACAGACAACTGGTGCAAACCAAATGCACTCTCCATGTGCCCTCCTTACCATGTCGATGCAAAAACAAAGGAACGTATACACCGTACTGACACGGCACGTTTCCCTTACGCTGCCTATCATTACTATTGTGTGCCGCCTAATGCACGATATGCCGAACAGCCCCACAGTGTATGCGACCCTTATAGTAACCCACAACCTCAAGAGCTTATGCAACTCTTGCCTCATCCTGAATGGGCTGTTCATGGATATCCCTCTACTAAAGGCGAAGGTTGGATAGGGGATCCAAGGACATGGACACTTGATGTCGGTGGGCTCTCTCAGCGTCTCTTCTTCTATCAGGTGCCCCTCTCTCTCTCTCTCTCTCTCTCACACACACACACACACACACACACACACACCACATGATTACCCATATGCAGATGTCAAAAGCATATCACATACAGATGTACCAAAAAACAAATCAACATAATATGGTGACATATCAACTAATAGTAAAAAAGTGTGTGCACGCACGCACAGACACACACACATGTATCTGCAGGAAACCGCTTGCACGCATATATGTAGTTAATTGCAAGGACAAATATACATGCATATAAGTGAACCAGTTTCATTGGTCATGTTTCTCAGGATCCAAACACAACAGCTGCGCCGAGAAAATGGAGTTCACTCGATGTAGGCACAGAGATCTACATAAGCCAGAAACCACAGACAGCTGAATGGATTGTGAGTGACTTTGATGTGCTTTCAAAGGATTCAAACTCATGATAATCAGAGTAAAATTTGCGCCAGCAGGGGCCGCACAACTTTTGCTGTACTGGCCACAATGCCAATCTATACTGATGTCTTCTTGAAGCTAAACATTTCTTGCAAAACAAAATTTGACATAATGGCTACAAGAATTGAGCTTGTGCCGGACAAACACATTCTAACCTACTGCGGTGGTTAAGCAAAGCTTGCTACCCAAGTACCAATATGTATGAAAAATTCTTATTTTTGTGCAAAATTACCAATGTGTATGCAAAATGAGCAGATATGTTCCGAGTATACACAACCCAAGTATTTATGATGGTTAAAACGTGCGCACGCACGCAACTAGAGTGCTTGCACGACCTCAATCTTCTCAAGCACTTTGCTTTGAATACAAGAAAAACCTCAGTAACAGCATTTAGCAATGTATTAAGCCATGCGAATGTGAGAGATTTAAATGCAAACAAACAGGGGCGGGAATTCTACTTGTCGGCGACTGCCGGAAGGTGAAGCGCAGGCTCTGATGCAGATGATTTGTGGGGTCATGAGGTCAATTTGTGAACATATATACTACATACACATGTTTCTTTAGTAGGCAGTAGAAAATGAGCACGAGCTCACACATGATGCAAATGTCAAGGCTAGGCACACACATGACGAGCAACAGACCTTTGAAGCGCGTACCTGTCTCACCTCGCGTTCCTGCGACTTGGGTCATTTGCAAGGCCTAAAATTTGTGCGTCGTGCCCCTCTTGAGGTGGGTAGTTCAAATCCTGGCTAGTCCCAATGCTACAAATTTGACTTTCTAACTTCAACTAAGGTAGTGGTCACCCTATGCATACCATTGCATAGTTAGCACTACGTTTTGAAATAATTGTGCCTCGTGCATGGTCACACGTGCACCATTAGTTTTTTATTTATATTCACCTTTGCAAGTCTTTCTGTAACAGACAAAGGGCTTCTTGATAGAAGATTCATGATGTTCTTTCACAAGAAAGAGCTCGATGTATGGCAAAGTCCACAACTTGATTACATTTTATAGATCTATCTAGTTTACAGTTATTAACAAGGACTGAGTCATTTTGGAAAGCTTTGTAGAATTTATGAGAAGCTAGTATCATTTTGAAAAAGATTTGTAGTACAGACTTGAATGAGTTTACAATTATTAATGAAGACCGAGTCATTTTGGAAAAGCTTTGTAGTTCTTATGAGAAGCTAGTATTATAAGATACTAGTATGTGACCCGCGCGTTGCTGCGGCCAAAGAAACATCGCTTCTATTCTTGTAGGGATATCTTCTCTTCCAAGTGAAACACTATCAATACTCTATTCCTACATGTATATTCTATTGCATTTCTAAAAGTAATGCATTACACAACCTCTTGAAGATTCTAGCAAACATAAATATATGTAAGATTCTACAAAGCATTCTTTGATACCAAGCTTGGGAGATTCTGATAGACATTCTTTTTCATAAGGTACTAGCCCTTGTTCCAAAAACTTAGGAGTGCTCTACTTCTATTGTGGTAGAGAGAGAGAGAGAGAGAGAGAGAGAGAGAGAGAGAGAGAGAGTTTCCTCCTTCTGGTGTATCTTGGTTTAGCAATGCTACCAATGTTGATTATACAGATTAGGTAAGTTAGCATGGTGTGAAGAGATGAAAGCTGTCTAAAATCAATGTAACAATAAAGCTTCTTTTGAAAATGGAGTGGATTCTAGAATTGGTTTTAACAATAGGAACACAATTGAATTCAACGTCTCTACTCCACTCTCTTACTTACTTCTATCCTTGCATCTTTCTTATAGAGATGAAAGCTATCTAAAATCAATGTAACAATAAAGCTTCTTTTGAAAATGGAGTGGATTCTAGAATTGGTTTCAACAATAGGAACACAATTGAATTCAACGTCTCTACTCCACTCTCTTACTTACTTCTATCCTTGCATCTTTCTTATGAGCAAGACATGGTAGCAGTGTACATCATAACTTCTTATATGGCAACAATACCATCTTTCCCTTGGTCTACCTAGAGTTGACAAAACTGCTACTACCAAGTCGAGAAGTACAAATTGGGTAAGCCAACAAGTTTTTAAAGATGAAGGCCCATAATTGCTACAATGTGTAAATATAAAACTTTTCATGTCTAAGAGTAGAGTTGTGAAAATATAAGGGTTCATAGTTTCCAATGTACCAGAAAAGCTTCAAGTTTCAAAAAGATGAGATGACGTTCTTTTAATATTAAGAATGTGATTACATCTATGCTGCTCTCTAGATGCTTCTCTTAAATCTCTATCTATGTTCACAAGCATGGTAATGGTTTACGTCATCAACTAATCACAACAATACATAAGCAGCTTAGTATGATAAGGTGCACACTATTTGTTCATGTACACTTTCACATCATTTAGATCTTAAAATGGGATCGAAATGAAAGCAAAGTAAGGTTGCTCAACTATTTAATTTTGTAGGAGTTTTGGTCATTATGCTAAACTGAAGGACGTGGTGTAAAATTGAGGCTATGACTTAAACCATGCATGCCATTTAACTCTATCTATCTTTATCCTTTAATTACAAAACCATATTCCTCTTTGAGAGAGCAGATTGTATTCAACCAGCTTGAGCCTATTTCCTTGCGCACGATCTGTACTACACCAACTATTTGGCTTACTGTTGCCCTATTAAATGTGCAATTGGACATTGAGGCAATGTAGGACAACCTCTTTTTGTGTACACATTAGGTTCCTTGAAAGTTTGAGAATATGAGTATCATACCCTACTTGAGTACACACATATATACACACTACATATATGTATAAAGATATGTACATACATACATATACACGTGTGTGTGTGTGTGTGCATGTATATATATATGTATGTATGTGTGTGTATATATACATACATACATACATACATATATATATATATATATATGTGTGTGTGTGTGTGTGTGTGTGTGTGTGTGTGTGTGTGTGTGTGTATTCTTCTTATATTGAAGGTTTGTCGCATAGGTCTTGAAGCCTTTTGTTGTTGTTATAGTACAATAACTATGACATTCAAAACTTTTATGCTCCCTTCGTACCCTCCCCCCCCGCGTGCAACCCTCTCTCTCTCTCTCTCTCTCTCTCTCTCTCTCTCTCTCTCTCTCTCACTCACTCACACACACACACACACACACACACACACATGTATTAGATGGATAGCAGTTTGCATGGAGCTCATGTGTGTATACATATATGACTTGTCATCGTAGTATAGTAGTTGAAAAATTGGCATTGCGGTTGAAGTGATGACCTCAAGTCAATGCATGAAAAGGATGAGCAAACTCCTTTTTTTCAATCTCCGTAAAGAAAAGTATAGATGGCTATGATTGGTCTCTCTCTCTCTCTCTCTCTCTCTCTCTCTCTCTCACTCACACTCACACACACACACACACACACGTCTTGAAAAAAGAAGAATTTAAAATGTTGTAGGAGCGATCCAATGAGATCTCAAAGATCTATTCGATGGTCTCAAGTTCAAGCCTTTAGCGAGAGCGAGAGAGAGAGAGAGAGAGAGAGAGAGAGAGAGAGAGAGAGAGAGAGAGAGAGAGAGAGAGAAGATGAAACAAAAACAACTTTATTCTCGCTGAAGTTGCTATATATATCTTCTGGGATTGTTCCTATGGGATTAAAAAAATTATTATCATTATTATTATTCTTCTTCTTCTTTTTCTTCTCCTCTCTCTCTCTCTCTCTCTCTCTCTCTCTCTCTCTCCTCTTCCTTCCCATAGATATTCAAGTGTTAAAGACTTGTTATGTAACTTTAACTTTTTTTTAGATTGTTCTTACACCCTTAAACATTTTATTCTCTCTTTCTCCTCTTCTCTCTTATGCTTGCTGCGTCATTCGTTGGATGCTAAAACATTTTCCTCTATGTGTGTGTGGGGTTGATTTTTTATAGACACTTTTGCTTATCAAAATTTAGAAAATTAATTGATTTTTAGGAATTTTCCACGGTTTAACTCTTAAAAACAGAAAAGGAAAAAATATCCAAGAATGGGTAAAAGATACGTTAACTTGGCAATCTCTCTCCCTATTTGGGGTACCAATGTGAGGGTTGATTTTTGTCGGGCATTTTATTTATTTTCTATGGGTGAAGAATATTAGCTACCCTTTTGAAAATACATTATTACTCTAAGAAAACCATATTATCTTGGAAATTTGACTTGGTGTGTCACTAAATATAAATTTTTTATATCACGTGCGTTCAAGGACTTTAAACTCCTTATCTGTGAATTTTTTATAAATAATTCAGTCTGTTAAAAAAAAAAAATCCAATTACATTTTATGGTACCTTTTTGTATGTGAAAATGTGAGAAAAAAAATTAATAACCCCTTCTATTGTACTCACGTGATAGTCGCATAAATATTAAGTGACTCCCCCGAGAGATTTGAAGGGCTTGAAGGGTGTCCTTGGTGAGACGGAGCCCTATGAGCTCGAAAGGAAAATCTCTCTCTCTCTCTCTCTCTCTCTCTCTCTCTCTCTCATGGTCAATAACATGGATAACTACTCCTTCATTTGCATGTATTTTCTCAAAGTGAAACTACCCCAAGTGGACACCACACGAGTTTTTTTTTTGAAATCTCTTTCAAGAAATAAAAACTTAGAAAAAAATAAATCAATATTGGTCTTGAAAAAAAAATGTTGAAAAAAAAAACCAAATATATCTTCACAAATTAAATTCTTATTAAAATAATAAATTCTCCACTAAATTTATCTCCTTTTTGTTATGTACATTTAAACCAATATATTTATTCTATGTAGAGGAGAAAGTCTTTGACTTTCTATGACTAATCAGTGAATTTTTGACATACAATTCAGTCTATAAAAAAATAAATTTCAATTACATTTTATGGTACTTTTTGGTATGTGAAACTATTAGAAAAAAAATCCCTTTTGCTGTACTCACGTGATAGTCGCATAAATATTGAGTGACCCCCCAAGAGATTTGAAGGGTTTGAAGGGTGTCCTTGGTGAGACTGAGCCGTATGAGCTCGAAAGAAAAATCTCTCTCTCTCTCTCTCTCTCTCTCTCTCTCTCTCTCTCTCTCGTGTGCACGTGCACGTACACACACACACACATGCAATGCGTCTCTCATATGGTCAATAACATGGATAACTACTCCTTCATTCACATGTATTTTCTCAAAGTGAAACTACCCCAAGTCGACACCACACGAGCTGTTTTTCTTTTCAATCTCTTTAAAGAAATAAAAACTTTACATTTTTTTTGTCAATATTGGTCTTGAGAAAAACCTCTTGAAAAGAATAAATCAAATATATCTTAAAAAATTAAATTCTTATTAAATAATGAAATCTCCACTAAATTTATCTCCTTTTTGTTATGTGCATTTAAACCAATACATTTATTCTATGTAAAGGAGAAAGTCTTTGACTTTCTATGACTAAAGCACTTTCTACTACTAAAGAAAAAGAAATTCTTTTGATTTTACATTCTCACAAAAGCCGAAAAGTTGCTTGTTGTTTCTTACAATCTTACTCTCCCTTTTGCATTTTTAGAGAGGTTTTCTCTTGAGTAAAGCAGTGAGTGACACATGGAGGGTCTCTCCTTCCTTTTATGCTGTATATAAAGAGTATAGAAGACTTGAATGGGTTTAACATTAGCTTTAGCTATCTACATGCAGAAATGTTGAACTTGAATGAAGAGGCAAAATCTATATTTTTGTTATGCTCATTACCTTCATCTTGGGACACTTTGTGATAGTGGTTAGATTCTTCATTTGGCGGTAATTTAAGCTTTCACGTTGTGGTTGGCCACTTGCTTTTAGAAGAGAATAGGCGCAAGTCCATTAATCAGGGAAAGAAGAGTAATGCTCTCGATCTTGGCAAAAGTAGAAAGCTATTCAAGGAAAAGTCTTGGGAAATGTGGGTAATGTAGAAATCATAGTAACTCTTAAGACAAAATGATATTGAATGCCACATTAAGAAGAATTACCACAAGTAGAAAGAGTAGAAGAAAGAAGAAAAGAGAGGTGATGTCAACGAGGAGGATAAAGGCAAGGCTAAGAATGAAGACATCAATGAAGGCACTAGTGATGGTGATGATATTTTGTTTGCCTTTTCTTTGCTTGCATGTTTTTTTATCAGCAAAGAGGGATCATTTTCTCGAGATTGAATTTTCAATATTCATGTGAATCACACATCGGTTGGTTCTTACGATTGTAGAAGTAGAGACATTGTTGTGTCATGGCATGTACATAATGTGAAATGAAAACTTTCTTACTTTTGTAATGCATTTTGATGTGTTGCAGTTGCTACCGAGTGCATCCTTGGAACTATTGCATGTTTTATCTCTTTAAAACATCCCTAGTTTCGTTTGAAGATGTACATCTTTTAAGTGCATCATGGTGGCACACTCGTCTCGCCTAAAAAGTTTAATGCAGGCAATCACTATCCAAAAATAGCATTGGAAACCCATCTTTTTGAAGTGTATGCAAGACCTATGGAGGGAGTACCCCCATTTCAACATAGATAGCACTTTGCTCATTAACAACACAGGAGTACAAACCCATATCAAACTCTTCATTCACTTGCATTTTTCCATCGAATTTTGACCCGAAGAACAATATGCAAAACCCATTTTACCTCGATGAAAATTTGTTGCCATGGTTGGTAAGATGGATGCTGACAATAGAAGGCATTTTTCCTAGGTTCATGGTCCACTATAGAGATAAGATGGGCAAGCGGAAAGCCACACTCTGATTTTGTCAATGCACAAGCAAACATCTGTGGGACTAACATGTATACAATATTGTAATAATGACTTTATATAGTCTTCTATCCAATATAGATGGTGCCCTATCATGGGTCACTTTTGTATATGGACTCCTATCATGCACCAATTTTGTGTATGGTGCTCTATTTCAACTAACTTTGCCACAACCAAACCCACTCCGTTGGGTAACAATTGTAAAATTTTTGTTCTCTCATGATTCATCCCTCTACGCTTATGGTAAAAAGTTTACAAATATTCTTTGTAGATACCTTTCGAGAGGTAATTTCTTTCACGACCTAAAGGGACACTGTTTCCCAAACGTTCATGACTCCCAAAAGAAGGATGGAATGTGTGCTATAATGTTCCGGGAAGCTTGCTATATATTTCATATGTCTTCTATATAATCCCCAACACTTTTCTTAGACTCGTGTTGGACTAATAGCGAGAATTTAATGCTTTGCTTTATAGAAAGAAGGTTGGGGTTTTCTCCTTTGCAAAAGCCAACGAAGAGGAATAAGAGAGATGCATGGAAGGGAGGTGATAGTGAGAGAGAGGAGGGTGGCGGAGGATTAGAAGAGGGGGATAGAGAGCGCACCCTTGAAGGTGGAGACAACGAGGACCCAACCAAGGAGGAAAAGGAGCCTAATTTTGTGATCTTTCCGTATCTAAAGGACCAACCAAAGAGTGTGTGTGACTACTTCACAAAGGAATCTAGTTGTCTAAGGAAGAGTGCATAGACTGACCTTTTTGCACAACAAATAAGAGACTTTTGTGAGTATGTTTACGAGGAGCTTCATGAGAATTGGTTAGGTGACTATTGTCTTGAGTGCTTACCTAATAATTATCCTCTTTATAGAGTTCTCTCTCTCTCTCTCTCTCTCTCTCTCTCTCTCTCTCTCTCTCATCGAGAATCCATCATGGGAAACTTATCGTACCACGTAAGTGCAGGGGAGGGGGTTATTCAAAAAGCGAGATAAATGTATAAGTAATGGATAAGCGTCCAATAATTTTTCCATTTGAACGTACAAGGGGGGGGGGGGCGGGGCGGGGGCGGTAGGGATGTAAGTCTCACTTGAAGAGGAGGAGATAGGAAAGATGAAAGAGAAGAGATAACGAATGTATTATAAGGAGAGGAACATGTATTCTCTCTTTGGAGTCTATCAATACTATATATCTCCATTGACATAATATATAGATAGAGAGTTTGATGAATACATCAAATATCAACATTGCTAGCGCAATATTTGTGATTCCCATGTGATGTCAACACGAATTTCTTGTCCTTGATATTACAATACCTAGACCATTTCACATAGATGAATGCAAGCTTATATGTACTCAATCTCTGCCATCAAGGATCACCTAATGAGTACTTCTTGTTTTTTGGTCTCTCTGACTGTGTTAAGGTTATTTGAAGCTTATGAATAAGGAGAATTTGTTCAAGGTGTATTGACATAAACTAGTGTCAAAAAACCCAAAACATAGTTTTACTACACAATAGATTTAAACATATTGTGTTTTCAAAGAACTATACAAAAACCTTATACTTAAAATAGAGGTATAATAATGTTTTTCACTATAATTGTATAAGTGTAAGAAGGGGGGTCATAAGTACCATATATTGAGCGTAAATAGGGGTTTTTCTAATACTCTCCACTCACAGGTGGCATGTCCTAATCTATAAAGGGTGGATCCTCTCTCTCTCTCTCTCTCTCTCTCTCTCACACACACACACACACACACACACACACACACACACAGATAGAGGACAAACACATGTACATTTGATTTGTCTCATAGGACAAGTTTGGCCTATAATAGACGTAAAGATCTCTCTCTCTCTCTCTCTCTCTCTCTCTCTCTCTCTCACTCACACACACACACACACACACAATAGTACCAAACGACCTCAACACTTTATTTTGTTATGCTATCTTGTTGCATAGCATCACTCTTTATTTTAAATAACCAAGGAAATGAGAAGAACTCAATTAACCATGATGCCAAAACAAACCATCACGGTGGTAGTTGACACTAAACTCTAATAGACCAACTATGTGGTAGTCGATAGTAAGCTAGAAACAAGTCAAATGTTGAAACCATGAGAAAACGTAAATGAATTGTCATCACTCAATACACCATATGAAAGAAAAGCAAGAAATGTTGAGATCATTATCACATAGGCAAAATGAAACTCAAATTAGAAATAGATGCCATAAGCTGCCTCATAGGGCATAGCATGATAGATGGATCTTGGATCTCTAGGGCTACTTTAGGGACAAGTAGTCGGTATTGTTTGTAGCATCCAACAAGGGCATGTTGAACTTAATTGACCTAACAAGTTGAGAGTACATGTATCTCACACCCATCTTGTCAAACAAAGTGTTGTGTTCGGGGTTATCTCTTTCTTGCCCATAATAGTATCATGTAACTACATATGTACCTATAGAACAAAGATTATCCATGCATCTCAGAGAGCTTTGTCCCTCAACCGCCTTGGTGTCACACATTTCAAAAGATAAAAGTTGACACCTTCAACATGATTGTGTGCCTCAATGTTCACATCATAATTTTGTCACTCTCGGCAAGTAGCCCACGTAACATTCCTCATAACCCTCAAGCATAGCAATGCCAACATCAATTTCTTCCACATGTATCTCATCATTAATAGTTGGATGAAGACCTTGTGTTCCCACTGCCTTGCATATGACTTGTTACAACAAGCCCTCCAGTGACCCTTGATGCAAGCACTACAAAATCATGATAGCATCCTACTCTTCACCCGAGTAGAGTCGTGACCCCACATATACTATGGAGTGATCTAGACCCATTTACCGTATCACAACCCTGTGTCTTTGACCTATCCAGATCGATAGAATTTACCAACCGAAATTTCCTTTTTATGTATGTTGTTTCCTATGTCAATTGTGCATAAGAGGAAGATGCATCGTGCTACATTGTTCTTGTCAAGAACTCCACAACATCTACAACACACCAAAGGATCACACTATCACTCTTTAGTTGTTCATGTATCAATTCTCTCTTCACCATAGCAATAGCACCGTCGTGCTCGCCCTTTCCATGGCCTGACCCAAAAAAGTTCCTTGTCATTTCCAAGCCTGCCATTTTGTAAAACATGTCAACAAATAAAATGGTTTGGTAGCTTTGAATTGTGAAGCTGTTCCATCACACCATACCCAGTTCCTTTTGAGTTGAAAACCTTGATATTTAAGCCATTAATTATGCAATAGGAAACAATGTTGGACAAAGAGGGTATCATGTTGCTTATCATATGAACAATAGAAATGCATCTCTTTGCTTATGCTCTCATCCTTGCCACTTTGATAGTAAGCAATGTGAACCAAGATTATACATTGATCTATGTGCCAATGTATCCCATTTTCTCATGAATGAGTAGTTCTTTGAAAAATCAACAATCGATATGATGGTATCGCGGGGAAACACCTTTAAGCACTATGTAAACGATCAAACTTCCACCTGTAGGTAAAGTTATGCTTGATGAAGATCTTGGTGTACTCTTCTAAAATCTTTGTGAAAGCAGTGGCAACTACCTTCTTAGGGACAACGCTTTTTGTTACCTATTTTGGCCAAGTCAGTTTTGCACAAAGATATCTTCAAACACTTGAACTAAGACTTTATTTCTTGTCTCCAAATGCTCAAGTGGACAAAACTTGATCATTTTGAAACACAATTATGATGAATGTGCATCACTATATGCCACAAAAAGGGAAAAGGGCAATGATAAGTAATACATATATCTAAATTTTTTAGCGACACCACATAGTACATGTTATATAGCACAAGCATGATATGTACTACGTAACAATAGAGAAAGAGAAATATCTCAGTGCTATTTATTTTAGATAAGAATAGTAGCCAAGATATATAGCTTAAGAAGTCTCTTGAATCTGGAAAGGGCCATAGTATCACATACTTAGCTTTGGAAAAAGCCGCTCCTTACCCTTTCGTTTTTGTAGGCGCTCCTTCTCAAACTGTAAAAGCACCCAATCATTCTCCTTCAGTTGCAAGTCACATGGATGCTTGATCATTGCCTTCGTATGTCGTGCTTGAGACTTCTCAAGAGCCTCACGCACCTTGGTAGAAGAAGTGCCCAGATTCCGAGTGTACTATCTGCTTCAAAAATCTTATCTTTGGTGCTTAGAATAGGTGGAACCTTCTTAGCATCCTCCATCACCTCAATTGGTGCCTTCCCAGTAGACGTATAATCCGTGTTGTTGTAGGAAAACTCCGCCAAGGGTAAATACTTTTCTCCATTGAGCCTTTTGATCCGAAATATACGATTCCAACAAGTCCAAGAACACTAAATTGGCTATCTCAAATTTCTTGCCAGTCTGTGTGTGGAATGAGGACGAGAACTACAACCGCGTGCCAATGTTCTCCCAGATTGCCCTCCAAAACAAACTCGTGAATCGGGGGTCTCTGGCTGATACAATAGACTCAGGCATACTATGTAATCAAAAAATTTGCAAGACAAACAATTTCACCAGATGATCGGGCCTAACGGTCTTCTTTACCGGAATGAAGTGATCCTGCTTACGAAATGTGTTGATGGATGTCGAAATGCCATCATGCCCACTCTGAGTCTAGGGTATATAAAAAATAAAGTCCATTGCTATGGTTTCCCATGGTCGGCTTGTCAAAGGTGCAGTGAAAAAGGGTGAATTGGGTGATGAACTTGTCTGCAACCACGAGCAAACCACCTCTCCGTGACGGGCAGCCTATAGATCTCGGATCTATCATGATGGATCTCCTCGTAGTCAAGCTCCTAGCACGTATCTCCCACTGAACATGCACGGGACACACCACAGGTATGTTGGAATTAGGGTTGCAGAGAAACACACACAGCTTGGAGAAGACGAAGGAAGCTCAAGGCACACAATGGAGAGTGTATTACTTAGTGTGCAATGGAAAGATAGATAGCCCTAGAGTGATGGGTGTATATACAATGCACGGGGGAAAAAACCTCCTAAAGAGGGGAAAAATGCCCCGGAGGTCCTAGTGTGTTCACACACATCACTACCACATGTATATGGTAACAAATCCCCCCTGGAGTGATGCGGTGAACGAGAGCAGGCACATGAGTAAAGGGAAGTGCTATGCCCTGAGGACATGATCAGTCCACAAAGGGGAGTAAGCCCAAAGCTTTGCGGAAAGCTTCAAGCTTCTCACGCGACAATGCCTTTGTGACAAGATCTGCAAGGTTGTCCTGTGTTGGCACATAAGACAAGATGATCTCTCTTACAAGTATGTAAGTCTGGCGGCAATGATCCCCACTTGGGATAAAACAAGCCAAGATGTAAAGTGCCACTTAGGTAGCGGAAAATCCTCTTGACAGCCTACCAATGCTTAGACCCTGGGCTATGCATGAACCTGCTGACGTGTGAGACTGCAAACTGAATATCCGGCCTCGTGTTGCATACATAAATGTGGCAGCCAATAGCAGTTGGTAAAGAGTGACATTAGCAGGATCACCAGCATCATGTAGACTTAACTTCAAACCTGTTTCCATGGGAGTGGCAATAGGTTTGCAATCCTCAAGTCCAAACTTACATAGCAATGTCTCTATGTAACTTTTCTGGCACAAGGCAATACCACCATAACACTGCTTAAACTGTATACCCAAGTAATGATGCAACAACCCCAAATATTTCATCTTGAAAGTAGCATTCAAATCATCCTTAAATTCAGCAATATGTCTCTCATTTGGTCCAGTGATTGATCAGCAAATCATCAACATAAAGAACCACAATGAGACGTACATCACCTTCACGCTTTACATACAATGTGCTTTCTGTTGGACTGTTACGAAAGCCTTGTTTGACCAAATGAGTGTCAGCTTTCTCATACCAAGCACGAGGAGATTGCTTCAACCCATACAAAGCCTTGTTACATTTGCACACTTTCTCCTCTTGTCCTTTTATGACAAAACCGCGAGGTTGCATTACATAAACTGCCTCAAATATGTCACTATTCAAGAAAGCAGTAACAATGTCTGATTGATGTACATCCCAACCAAAATGAGCTGCCAATGCACATAGAAAATGCACAGTAGTCATATGACAAGTGGGAGCAAAGGTCTCTTCATAATCTATGCCTTTTTGCTGTGCATAACCCTTTGCAACAAGTCAAGCCTTATGGCGATCGATCTCACCATCCGGCTTGCGTTTCAACTTGTAAACCCACTTCGTACCAATGGCCTTTTTGCCAGGAGGCAAATCACATAAAGTCTATGTGTCATTTTCTATATGTGCATCATATTCTGATTGCATGGCAGCCATCCAATTTTTTGAATTCTGTGCTTCATCAAAAGACAGAGGCTCCTCAACATCATGTAAGCTAGACACAGCCAAAGCATAACAATTTGATGCATAACAAGCTTGAACGAGTACGACTAGACAAAGGTGCATCCAATTTACTGTCACGCAAAGTGTGCACCAGCCATTTTGGCATACCTCTAGCTTGCTCATTTTCAGCCCTTTCCTCATCAAGTACATCATGTACATCTGCATTAGTAATAGGCTGATCTGTAACATTTTCAGAAACCCCCATAGGCTGTACATTTGCCTCATTGGAACTTACATTCGTATTTCCACCATTGAAAAGAGGCAACAAAGTGTCATAAATGTCCTGTGAGCTTACATTACTGTCTCTAGTACATGAGCAAGGGCTGAACAGAATCTTCCACAAACACTACATCTCGTGAAACCAGAATACGTTTTGTTTGCGGATGACACAATCTGTAACCTTTGCTTTCAGCACTATAACCAACAAAAATACATTTGACAGCCTTATCATCCAATTTTCTACGCTGCACTTTTGGCACCAAAGCATATGCTCAATAGAAGGCTTTCTATCATGCCATGCTTCATATGGAGTAATAGACTGCAAAGATTTTGTAGGACACCTGTTAACTACATAAGTGGCACACATGATGGTCTCAAGCCAAAAAGAATGTGGCAAAGCTTGACTTTTGACCATACATCGTGCCATTTCCGTCAGTGACCTGTTTTTCCTCTCAGCCACACTATTTTGCTGAGGTGTATAAGGCACTGTACATTGGTGTTTTATCCCACGACTAGCCAGAAATGCATTAAATTCATGAGACATATACTCCCCCCCTCGATCGGAACGGAGGGTGCCCATAGTACATTTCGAGACATTTTCAGCCATAGCCAGAAATTGTTTGAAGTACATAAAAACTTCGAACTTCACTTTAAGCGGAAATACCCTTGCATGCTTGGAGTAATCATCAATGAAAGTCACGAAGTACAGGTAATTGCCCAAGGACGGAGTTTGCATGGGCCCACAAACATCACTATGCACAAGCTGCAACCTGCATGTGGCCCGAACTGAACCATGAAACTTAGAACGCTGCATCTTACCCAAAATACAGCCTTCACAAACATGTTTGACAGGTGCTTCAAGAGGCGGCAAAGAAGCAACCATATCAGATTTATGTAAACGCAGCAAACTGGAAAAATTCAGATGACCAAAACGTGCATGCCAAAGTTTTGCATCTAAAATAGCCCTTGAATTTGCAACAGCATTTGCAAAATTTTGTCCACACTTGTCATAAAAAGTGAGCTTATATAGCCCACGACACAAAAGGCCAGATGCAACAATTTCATCACCAAAACTGAGATTATGAACTGTACACCTGTCATCCACAAATTTGACTACAAGTCCAAGTCTAGCAAGTGCGGATACAGACAAGAGATTCTTCTTGATCCCAGGTACATAAAGAGCATCAACAAGTGTGAAAGAACTGCCATTAGTAGCAGTAAGCACAATCTTTCCAACTCCCTGAACTGGATAAGAGGCATTGTTGGCACAAGTGACAGAATTCCCATGAGGACAGACTCAAGAGAGGTAAAATTCACGACGTGAGGTAATGTGCTTTGTAGCACCACTGTCGAAATACCACACATCTGAATCTACAGCAACTAACAAGCATGCATCATGGACATCAGGATTGTAAGTGCACTCTGCGCTAAAAGCCCATTCTGCATCAACATCAGCATTACATTCTCCTTTCACAGAAGACTCAACAATGGCTGCATTTGTAGTGGAACCAGCATTTGCAGTGTAACCGCCCTCTTTCTTCTTAGCCTCTTTGGCCTTCAACTTAGGACACGACTTGATGAAGTGATCATTAGCTTTACAATAATGGCAATGCATCTTCTTTTTGCCCTTATCACCAGAATTTCCAGACAAATTGCAACCAACAGAAGCATTCGGAACAGAGTTTTTGCCACTCACAGCAGAACCATAAGAAGTGGCTGCATTACTATTACCACCCTTTCTTTGAGACTCAATAAAAGCCTGTTCAACTGCACGCTGCCTAGTCCTGTTTTTTCTAGAAAGTGACTCTTGCAACAGCAATGTGCATAATGCATCAAACTTGACAACTTCAGGATTTCCTTGGGTCATAAGTCTCCAAGTACTAGCAAAAGTTTGGTAGGAATCTGGTCAGGCATCACGAACAGTCTGCACAAGGGAACTATCTGAAATGACTTCACCTGCAGAAATAAGTTGCTCATTGATATCCTTGACACTAGCAAGGAAAGTGTCCATATCATCTTCCTCGTGCATAATCTTCGACTCCAGCTCTTTACGCAGCAAAGCAATTTTAGCCTCATGGCGACTTGCATAAAGACCAACTAGAATATCCCAAGCCTGTTTTGCAAATTTCGCTGAACGGATGTGAGGAACAATGGTGCGCTTCACAGACAACAAAATCAATGCATGAGCCTGCGCATCCTTTACATCCCAACGAGCTTGTTCTGTCGTAGGCAAAACAACTCTAACAGCACCAATCCTTGCAGCAAGACCTGCAACACCCTCAACATCGCCTACATCCTCAGAACCAGGACGTACATCAATGCCCTGCACAATGTTCCAGACGCCCTTTGACACAAGAACATGTTGCATCATATAAGCCCACATAGGGTAATTGTCCCTAGCCAACCTGTCCTCAGCAGTAGCAAACATCTTGAACACATCTGTGTTGTTGTTGTCAACCATGGTGAATGCTGCACAATATGTGAAAACTGCCCGAAAATAGGAGAAACAGGGCGGGAACAACACGTGCTATATAGCACAAACCGTAGAAGATTGTAAGGCACCTGTTATGCAAAAAACAGCACTAACAGAAATTTTGCACAAAATGACGAAATAGCTTGTGCAGTACTGCTTGTAGTGGAAACGAAGAGCGAAATGAGCCCAAATCAAAATTCTGAGCAAACCGAGCTCTACAAGTTACCCTCGAAATATTTGTCGACCTGCGAACGCTCGCCAAATCTCACTGAAATTGGAAAAAGTGAGTAGGTGTGTACTGGAGCAGCTGTCGACTAAGCCCGGGAGGACGCAACCTGCTCTGATACCAATTGTTGGAATTAGGGTTGCAGAGAAACACACACAGCTTGGAGAAGACAAAGGAAGCTCAAGGCACACAATAGAGAGTGTATTACTTAGTGTGCAATGGAAAGATAGATAGCCCTAGAGTGATGGGCGTATATACAATGCACGGGGGGAAAAACCTCGTAAAGAGGGGAAAATGCCCCGGCGGTCTTACTGTGTTCACACACATCACTACCACATGTATATGGTAACAAGGTAGTGGCACACCGAAGAGGGTGTGCACATGTTGTGGAAGGGGAGCGCTAACAAGGGAGGATGAGATCGCAAGGTAAAAACACCAGAAAAGGTGAGATTGATGTGGAGAGAGAAAATGCTAGAGAGAGGAGAGTTATCGGCACACCCAAAACGCTAGCAAGTAGAAACAGAGAGAGAGAGAGAGAGAGAGAGAGAGAGAGAGAGAGAGAGAGAGAGAGAGAGAGAGAGAGAGAGAGAGAGAGAGAGAGAGAGAGAGAGAGAGAGAGAGAGAGAGAGAGAGAGTGCCGCAAACGTTGGATCTCGTCACTAAATAACATGCCAAAAGTACGAGGGGGGGGGGGGGGGGGGGGGGGCTATATAGGCAAACCATAAGTTTGCTGTACCTCAGCCAGTAAACCCCACGATCCCATAAATGCTAATAAAAATGTAAAACTCACTAAAAGTGACCTGGGACACAAATTTAGTAGCACAACTATAGAAGACTCGAGACTCTGACCCCGAGAAACCCTAGGAACGAGGGTCTCGCCTCATGTTGTCCTACCGGGGGTGAGAAACACAGTAAGTGCACCACCGTGAACATGTACGTCTACCTCAAGTATGTCCATGCACATCCACAAAATAACCCCCTCTCCCTAATCTGCTCCTGGGAGATAATGGCGCTACCAACGGACATGAATCTGAACTCCAACACCCCCTCTTAGCTCCTGGATGGGAAACGAGTCCAAGGGAGGTGGCATGACAGGATAACATCACCTGTGGAAGAGGTGTGGTGAAGATGTCATCAGGGTTATCCGAAGCCGGGATGTACTCTGTTAGATAGAGCCATCCTTGGTCTTCTCACGAACAAAATGGTACTGTATCTCTATATGCCTGGTGCGGGCATGGAACATCAGGCTCCTCACAATGGCTATACAGCTCTGGCTATCAGAGTACATAATGGTCATCTGTTAGGGAAATCCCATCTCCAAAGTAGCCTCCAAATCCACACTAACTTACATGTAGCACTACATACAACACAGTCCTCTGCCTTTGTGGAAGACAAGGAAATTGTTGGCTCTCAACCCAAAATCGAACAACTATGTCCTTCACTCCCTAGGATAGTTTCCCATGCATGAATTTTCTCTTACGCGAGTCCAATGAAGAAATGCTTGAACATCCCTCATCATCATCGACTTTATGCATTGTAGCAGAAAGGCTCCTTGGATGAATATCAAGCAAGCCTGATGCTTTGATCAAATGATGCCTTTAGTATTAGCATGAATTAAGCCATTCACTAGCATGGCTAGAGTATTGTGCTTCAATAATTGCTCGTCATTCGAATTTGGAATTTTTAGCACGTTTCAAGCATAGAGTTAAGACTAAGGGATTGTTCGTGGAGTTTATCTAGAGTCCATTGCACAATATTTTTGTCATTGACCACTTCTTGTATCATGTCCTTTGTTTGTCTTTGTTGTAAATACACACTTTTGACAGATTATGTTGAATAATCTTCTATGGAGTAACTCTTTTTCTAGCTTCATTGTCCTCCCCATCAATGTCCCCTTCAAAGTGTACACCTATATGTCTGTTGTTGATACTCTTTCTCCTTCATAGACTCATATTTCCTCACTACACGAATTGCATCCACACCAAGATATTTCCTCCTCTTCAAATTGACATGATGTTGAAAACAACCTCCGACACCATAAACAATCGAGTGTGAAGAACTTTTTGAAGCATGACCAGAGCAACCTTCATTTGAATGTATAAATCATTTAATGTGTTGTTCAATAAAAAAACTCTCTTAGACACATTTTGCTTATGAAAATTAGACTACATGAAGAAGTTCATCCTCATGAATTTCATCCCTTGTTGAAGTTGAACAGTAGAGTGGTGTTGCCACGTGCGATGGAACTCCTTGTTTCCCTACTAGATTGATTGTAGAAAGCCCTATTGAGAAATGGGTGAAGATTGATCCATTCCATCATAGAAACCTTGTTTGACACTCTCCATTGATTGTCCCTAAAGCACAACAAAATCTGTTGCATCGTCTATACATCCACAATAACTTTTTGAGAGAGAGTAAGGGATGGAGGGAGGACAATGCCCATCACTCCTCGTGGTGGAGGCATATCTGTTTCTATTTGAATCCAAGGTAACTTCAAATGTGTTAAAAATGTAAATATACAATGTGCGTAACTCTTTCCATATTATGTGCTCTTTTTGAAAAAAAAAGAGGAATTCTTCACTTCAAGAGTTGGTGTCTGTGGACATCGGCTGTTGAACCACCGTTTCATGCTTTCACCCTCTGTAACAACTCTTAAGGGATGAAATGAAAGATGGGTCAAAGGATATCCTTGTCCAAAAATTGTACTGCAAAATGGCGCTTTGATATGTAACGGAAATTCGAGAAAAATAGGCATAAACCACTTACAATCAATCGAAGATAAAGGGAAAGAGCTAAACTCATGAGAAAATTCACACTAAATACAATTACAAGCACTAATCAAACTTAAGCACAAACATAATGTAACCTAATTTTTAAAGCTCCAATCTATCCCAATTAACACTTAACACTCTTGATGTAAGTAGTGATCCATGGACATGCTCACAATTAAGAAGCCAAGAGCTAATTAGAAGCTTATTATGAGAGAAGGGATGAAATTAGTAGGTGTTAATAACCATTATGGTGTTGATGCCATTTGATGGAGCTAGGGTGGATTAATGAGTGTAGCATTCATGGTGTGTGTGTGTGTGTGTGTGTGTGTGTGAGAGAGAGAGAGAGAGAGAGAGAGAGAGAGAGAGAGAGAGAGAGAGAGAGAGAGAGAGAGAGAGAGAGAGAGAGAGAGATTAAAGAGAGTACAAAGTCAATGTAAGCTCAAAGTAATCACCAAATTATGAATTAGAAAAGAGAGATTCATAGATGGTGACATCATGAATACATTGTGAGGTGAAACCTCACCATATAAATCATCATCGTAGGTGGAAAGTAACCACATGCTATCACATTGTCTATCGCATGACATGACCTATGCCACATAAGATTTCATGTAGGTAGAGGGTGTTCATATACAAAAAATTCTACTAGTCTTGCTTGGTTGGCCATGCCATAGAAATTTGCTAATGTGGTTTGGTGTTGATGTGGTGTTGCAGGTAAGAAACAATTTGTTTACATATAGTAGATTGTAGTGTAGAGAAATAGAAAATTAACATGGACTACTAACATGGTCATTGAGTAAGCATTTCGTATGAGTGTGCAAATGTTGTTTTGTCAATCTAGAAGAA
The DNA here is from genome assembly GCF_014529385.1 of Adiantum capillus-veneris. NCBI lineage: Eukaryota > Viridiplantae > Streptophyta > Polypodiopsida > Polypodiales > Pteridaceae > Adiantum > Adiantum capillus-veneris. The sequence continues at coordinate 100,677,808 of NC_140951.1, forward strand.
AATCATGTGAGTAGCTAAACTTTACGTCATCCAATGAGTAAATGAAACAAACTAAAACAATATATAGTGCATGTCATAAAAAGTGCCATACAGAAGTATGTCTACCATCTCTACTACTTGTGTGTTTCTCCTCTTCTTTCAACATAGCCTCTTGATCAAGCTCAGTTTGATTCTCCTTCTATCATCAGGGGGACACAAAGCAGTAATGAAACATGCTCAAGCTTTGATTGCATATATTTGATTCTTCCTTTGTCATTGGGGATAGAAAAGCTATATGTGAGTCCTTCAATCACCACATTTTTGTGGCTATGATCCATTGTATATTTGTCTCGTCCATCATGGTATCTTTGTCTTTCATAGATTCTCTCATGCCAACCATGTATACTATGATCTTGATCATTATTTCTCCTTCGACTTCTACCCTCATGTCAACGGTCAAAAAGCGGTCGTAGAGAACATTTCTATTCTGTGTAAAAGCATGCACTACGCGGTGTTCATGTTGTCTATGAGTCTTTCAATCATTGCATCCCTATGGCTACAATCCCTTCTATATTTATCCTCGTTGTCATGGTCTCTTCCTCTTTCATAACTTCTCTCATGCCAATCACGTCTACCTTGCTCTCCATCATTGTATCTATAATGTCAACTACAATCTCAATTGTCATTTATTTTGAAACTTTTGGCCACATGTCGAATAAAATTTTGATCATCATTTCTTTTGCAACTTCTACTCTCATGTCGAATGTCGCACTCACTTTTGCTATCATGTCTACCATCACTACTACTTCTATGTTGTTCCTCTTCTTTCAACGTGTCTCATGCCCAAGGTTTGTTTGATTCTTCATGGAGAGAAAAGCACAGTGGAAAATGCTCAAGATTTGTTTGCAAATATTTGATTCTCCCTCTCATTGGGGACTAAAAAGTGACAGTGGAAAACATTGCTACGGGGTGAAAAATCATGTGGTGCATGATGTTCATGCTCTCTATGAGTCCTTTGATCACCGCAATGTTGGTAAACGAAAATGAAGATAAAGAAGGGTGCCTACTAGTGTTTTGGCATCGAGTAGGAAAGTGAATGATAACTACCCGTTTTAGATGATAGACCAAAGGTTGTCGTAGAACACAAGTGTACTTGCTAGCTATCAAAGATATAATTTTTTGCCACTGAGTACATAGGTCAATGATAAATTACATGTCATAGATGCACTTTCTTGTTGTAGATGACCTGTCACATTCTCAAGTCATAGATGACTCACAAATCTTGGCAAGAGGTCACAAATCATTGTAGAAAATTGTCATAGGTCCATTTGATTGATCATAGGTGAAGTGACTCTATATTATTGGTGGTAGGTTGAGAAAATCAATGTTGGCATTGACTATCTGTAATAATTGGCAGTAGTGATAGGCTACATCGAGCAGCCTTTGGCCTTATTTTACAAAAACTCCTCAAGAAAACCAAGTAATGCAATTTTCATGTATGGATTGGCTTCCCTCTATACTGAAATGTTGGAGCACGTTGCAACTTGCATATGTCTTTCCTCTATATTGAATTGGCTTCCCTCCCTATATACCAAAAGGCTTGAGCATGTTGTAGATGTCCTCTTTTTGAGACAAGTCAAGGATCCTCATACTCCTACCTTACATAACTTACATACCAATACTACAATTTACCTCTCCTAAATCCTTCTCTTATACAACTTAGTCTTCAAAGCATCTACCTCAATGATATCCTTCTCAGCTAAAAACATATCATCCACATTGAGGATGAATATCCAAAGACTCCTATTCGTAGGTTTCTTTATGTAGAGATGATTATGAATTTAAAATTATTCATAACCTTGAGACATCATAAGCAAACTTATCATGCCATTCCCTTGGTGCTTTCCCCAAACAATAAAGGCTTCTCTTGATCTTACACCTCAATTCTCAATAAAATCCTCATGCAATTACATATAAGTTTGCTCATGAATATCATGTGCATTGAACAAGATCCATGTCCTCTCCGACTAATAAATAGCTATCTACAAAGCAGTGATTTTGAAATTGGAGAAAAGACCTTGTTGAGAGAGTGAGACTCCGCTACTTTGTGTGTCTTGAATCAAGTGAATTCTTTTAGTTCGATTGCTATTTTCATGTTGATTGTAGTGTTGTTTCATTATTTTACTACCTTGTTAGGTGCAGGTATCAAACCATGCATGCATGGAGTGATCATCAATAAATTCACAAAGTACAAATGTCTCTCAAAAGATTACACCACAAATGTCACTATGGCATCTTTCAATTTGTGACTATCCCATCCAATACCATCCTTCAAAAACTTAGAACGCTACATTTTGCCCCAAAATATAGCCTTGGCACATATTGTTTCAATGGTGCCTCGAGAAGGGGCAAAGCCAAAGAGGTATTTGGAAACTAGATCATGTTTATCCCATGATCTTTCACATTAAAAACATATAATGGATAAGGAGTTTCACACAACGCTTCTGGCCAAAGTTAACAAGTCCTTTCATATCTTCCATGCACCATTGGCAAACATGTATATTAGAGATGAGACTCATTATGAATTTGGCAAGACTCACATTCTAGAGAATAAAATAGTTAATCATTGTCAAGCGTGAGATACATGTCTCTAGCACACACCTTGTCACATGCAAAGTCCTTGTCCAAGTGATGCGGTACGGTCAGTGCCCACGTCTCTAGTTGTGAGAGCTCATGGCTTATTTGATTTGATGAGAAATACACTTATTTTAGGAGATAAAGACAAAGAGGAACACCTTCAGTTCAACCATCAAAGCTCCACTCATACACAAGGCCAAAAAAACTCAAAACTCATGTTTTTTTTTCCACAATATTCCATGTAGCCTCAACCTGACTTGCACAGATACAACCCTAGTTTGCTCCATAGAATACCCTGCTTTCTTCCTTAATTTTTTGTCGAGGTGATTTTGTGGGAGCTTAAGAACCTCTATACGTGCAAATATTTGAAGAGAGTAACCCTAATTGGTCCCCTCACACTCTCAAAAACAAGGTAGAGGCAAGGTGGGACTACATTAGTGCACCATAGAGAAACCCTATGTAGCCCTTCTCAAAGACAATGAAAGTGCTAATATGATATTCAGGCATAAGAAATCACCCTCTTACTTACAATCACAACACCATGGTGGATGTGGACTCTTGAGCCATTTTTGACCAAAAAAAAAAAGGGATAAGCTTTTGCCATTTTATAGCAATTTTCACCCAAAAAAGATCGTTTTTTAGTGTAAAAAGCCCAAACGAGCTAAATTTGTCAAAAAATGTCCTTGAGATTAATTTTAGATTTGATTTGTTAAGGTTAATTGCCTACACATCCAAACTCTTCCACATTGTGATGTGGACTTGCATGACAAGAGAGAACCATGATGACAAAATGCACTTCCAATACATGGTTAGACTTGATGTGTTAAGGTTCATTGCCTACACATCCAAACTCTTCCACATCATGATGTGGACCTGCATGACAAGGAAGAATCTAACAATCACTCTACAAACCACACTTTAGATCCTCCTATGAGGTGGTTCATTGATGTCCTAAGCCAAGTTCAATGCAGGGATGCAGAATTCAAGCTTGGAGATGTCCCTAGCATGCATACCACCATATCTGCATTCATGTGCTCCCATCCAACACTATGCATAACTCTTTTTTTCCACCTATTGGTACAATTATGGAGGGCCAGATAATAGGATATGTAGAATTGTGTCAATACTTGAAACAAGATTATGACCATAAAGTAGGGGAGTCTTGTGTTTACCTACCACCTACTTGTATTCAAGGAGAGGCTTGTGTCTTGTGTTTCATACCCCTAGTGTGGTTTGAGAGGCAGATTGTGTGACTGCAACAAAACCCACAAGGAGAGATTTGTTTGGTGTGAACTCTGTTGCACTGTGTATGTGTGAACACCCTCTATCTATCTGGAAGGTTATGTGGTCATGTGGTAGACCATGTGATAGCATGTCGTTACCCTCCGCTTAGGATGATGTTGTATATGGTGAGGTTTCAATTTGTGTAATATCCACCCTCTATGAGTGTCTATATGAGAATTTGTGCACTTGTTTTGGAGTCAAAGACATATTTGTGGTGCAAATTATGTAGGAAATGTTGATAATAGAAGGCCTTCGTCGTGCTATGCCTTTATGTCCACTAGTGGTGCAATTTAATGGTGATCTTATTTTCAAGATTGTACATTTCAAACCACCAAAGAAGAATAATATGTCATCGCATCAATGGTGGCAAGAAAGGAAGTAAAAAGGCTTACTCGTCTATTATGGGATTTATGCCTTACGAGAAAAGTTTTGTTAGGAAATAAGACGTAGCTAAATAGGTACTAGAGTAGCTTACTTAATGGAGAGAGACAAATTTTCACACACAAGAGATTATAGAGTAGAGAGAGAGAGAGAGAGAGAGAGAGAGAGAGAGAGAGCACGATATACGTGGTTCACCCAACGTGGGCTACATCCACAGGAAAGCAGCCACTCAATGGATTTAGTACTTCAAATAAGAAATAGGTTACAAAAGGGCTATACCCTTATTAGAGCTCCCACCTTGCTTCACTCTCACCACCTTTCACCCACCTTGTTCCATCAACTTCAATCCGTTTTTGTGTCTAGAAAAGACCTCCTTTTAAAGGCCAAAAGAGCTACCCTCTCTCACGAGAGGTAGTCGTGTGTAGCCGCCCTTGTGTAGACAAGTCTGAGTTGAATTCTCCCACACGCCCATGTGTGGCCGCCCTTGAGAAAATAAGTCCAATTAAAAATTGACCACTGACCATTGACTATCGACCGTTTTCCGCCACATTCCGCTTGCCGTTCGGCCATAATATTCCAAAGAAAAGGAATATTTTGGCAAAAAGAAATATTTTGGCATGGAAGGCTGAATTCTTTGCAAGATGAATGGTGCTTTGACTGTCACTGTACAAGACACAATTGTCTTGCTTGTATCCAAGCTCCTCCAAGAATCCATGAAGCCACAGAATCTCTTTGCTTGCCTCCGTCATTGCTGCATATTCTTCTTCCGCAGTTAAAGTGAGACCACTTTCTGCAGCTCGAGACTGGCCGTGGAAATTTTGGTTTTTCAACGAGTGATTTTTATTCATGCACGATAGATTCTCCTCATAACGGGGGCCTTGTAAATGTGCATTTTTAATTCAAAAAATTACAAGGGGTAAATCATGCTCCATACTTAATAATCTCCCAGTTGGAGACTTATCTCCACACCAAACCTGTGACTGATTTTCATCCTAGCTTCTTATCCTTGGATGCCGATTGAAAATGAGAAAAACCCAAGCTTCTCCTTGTCGACTACCTTTGTAAACATGTCTGCAGGATTTTCACTTGTGTGCACCTTTCCTAGATTTAGTTGTCTGTCTTTCAAAAGAGTATGTATGAAGTGATATCTCACTTCAATGTGCTTGGTCCTTGAGTGAAAAGCGGATTTCCTTGCAATATGAATAGATCTTTGACCGCCACAATACAAGACACAATTGTCTTGCTTGTATAGAAGCTCCTCCAACAATCTACGAAGCCACAAAATCTCTTTGCTTGCCTCCGTCATCGCTATATATACTGCTTCCGTGGTAGAAAGTGAGACCACTTTTTGCATTTGAGACTGTTCGTGGGCATTTTGGTTTTTTGGTGAGTGATTTTTCTTCACACGATGGCTTCTCCTCATAAGGAGGGCGTTAGAAATGTGCGTTTTTAATACAAAAAATTACAAGGGATAAATCAGGCTCCATACTTAACAATCTCCCTCTTGGAGACTGATCTCCAAACCAAACCTGTGACTGCTTTCCATCGTGGCTTTTTATCCTTGAATTCCGATTGAAGATGACCAAAAGCCCAGCTTCTCCTTGTTGACTACCTTTGTAAACATGTCTGCAGGATTTTCACTTGTGTGCACCTTTCCTAGCTTTACCTGTCCCTCTTCCAAAAGAGTACGTATGAAGTAATATCTCATCTCAATGTACTTTGTCCTTGACTCAATGGCTAAATTCTTTGCAAGATAAATGGCGCTTTGACTGTCACTATACAAAAAGAAATTGTCTTGCTTGTATCTAAGATCTTCCCAGAATCAGTGAAGCCACATCTTTGCTTTCCTTTGTCATTGGTATATACTCTACTTTTGTGGTAGAAAGTGAGACCACTTTTTGTAGCTCGAGATTAGCCGTGGAAATTTTGTTTTCTCGGCAAGTAATTTTTCTTCACGCATGATGGATTCTCCTCATAACAAGGGGCTTACAAATGTGCATTTTTAATACAAAAAATTACAAGAGGTAAATCAGGGTCCATACTTAGCAATCTCCCTCCTTGAGACAGATCTCCATACCAAACCTGTGACTTCTTTTCATCCTGGCTTCTTATCCTTGAATGCTGATTGAATATGAGAAAATCCCAGTTTCTCCTTGTTGACTACCTTTGTAAACATGTCTACATAATTTTCAGTTGTGTGCACCTTTCCTAGCTTTAGCTATCCCTCTTCCAAAAGAGTACGTATGAAGTGATATCTCACCTCAATGTGCTTTGTCCTTGAGTTAAAGGCCGAGTTCTTTGCAAGATGGATGGCACTTTGATTGTCATTGTACACGACACAATTGTCTTGCTTGTATCCAAGCTCGCCCAAGAATCTTTGAAGCCACAAAATCTCTTTGCCTGCCTCTGTCATTGCTACATATTATGCTTCCATGGTAGAAAGTGAGACCACTTTCTGCAGTTCGAGATTGGCCGTGGAAATTTTGTTTTTTTGGCGAGTGATTTTTCTTCATGCACGATGGATTCTCCTCAAAACGAGGGCCTTACAAATGTGCATTTTCAATACAAAAAATTACATGGGGTAAATCAGGCTCCATACTTAACAATCTCCCACTCGGAAACTGATATCCACACCAAACCTATGACTGCTTTCCATCATGGCTTCTTATCCTTGAATGCCAAATTAAGATGACCAAAATCCCAGTCTTTCCTTGCTGACTACCTTTGTAAACTTGTCTGCAGGATTTTCACTTGTTTGCACCTTTCCTAGCTTTAGTTGTTCCTCTTCCAAAAGAGTATGTGTGAAGTGATATCTCACCTCTCTCTCTCTCTCTCTCTCTCTCTCTCTCTCTCTCATCCATTATCATCAGCGAAAAATTCAGCTCTCTCTCTCTCTCTCTCTCTCTCTCTCTCTCTCTCTCTTTCCATACACACACACACACACACTCACCCTCACACACCTCCCTCACCATCTGTGTGTGTGTGTGTGTGTGTGTATGTGTGTGTGTGTGTGTAGGCAGCAAATAATAAGCTCTCTCTCGCTTCCCATACACACATACACACACACTCACTCACCCTCACAACCCTCTGACCATCTCTCTCTCTCTCTCTCTCTCTCTCTCTCTCTCTCTCTTTCCATACACACACACACACACACACACACACACATTGAAAAGCACATACATGTGCACACACATACATACACTTCACGCATAAGCGCATGCACACAGTCACATACACACCAACAATGCACACATATGGTACGCACAGGAACCAGAAAAAGCAAAGAAAATGGATATCGACACATCAACAAACGACACCAAAAACACACAATGGCGAAAACAAATCAAAGGATGACACCGTAGGCATGCTCCAGCTGGCACCAAAATTGACGCGTGTGCTACACTAACGCACCAGTAAGCCTGCGATTCGCCGGCATCTCATCCACGACGCACTTCCTCAGTAAACATCCGTAGGGTAATTCATTTTCTGTTTTCAAGCCAAAATTTCTAAAAAACCCATTTGTATATTCCACCTCTCTCTAGGTGATGGTCACAAAACCCCACCTAGGAGAATATCATTTTCTTATTTCTCCCAAAACAAAGCACCAGTCAACCATCCGGGACCCGACTGCCTGTTTTGTCTCTCCAGCTTAGGGCCCTAAACCTAATCAATTTATACTAAACTAAGCAGCCTGCACCTATAAAAGAGCACTGAGAGGTCACTATCGGGGGGGAGGGGGGGTCAAAACTTGAAAGAGAAGTCATGCACACACACTCACTCCAAGGGTCACTATGCACAGGAGTAGGATCTCCGCACACGTGAAAATTTCCTAGAGAACACACTATACTCTCTCTCTCTCTCTCTCTCTCTCTCTCTCTCTCACACACACACACACACACACACACACACACACACACACACACACACACACACACACACACACACACACACACACACACACACACACACACACACACACACACACAACGGTCTCCATCTTGCCGAAACGAAGGGTTTTGTAAATACCATCTTGAATCAAGTTTGCCCTCGCATTCCGAAGGGTTTTCATCCCCTCCGTCTATGTCTCTCTCTCTCTCTCTCTCTGCGACATGCTGTGTTAGTGTTGTTTGAATCAGTGTTGTCCGCATCCTAGCCGCTCAAAGCTAGGTGATGCCCCACATTCACTCCCCATGACGAGTTTCTACGTGCACGAGCTTGGCGTAGAGCATGCTGGGCTCCATTTTGCACTTGCGTTTTTCAGCACTTTGATTGTCACTGTACAAGACACAATTGTCTTGCTTATATCCAAGCTCATCCAAGAATCTGTGAAGCCAGAGAATCTCTTTTCTTGCCTCCATCATTACTACATATTTTGCTTCCATGGTAGAAAGTGAGACCACTTTTTGTAGCTCAAGATTGGCCATGGAAATTTTGGTTTTCAAGCGAATGATTTTTCTTCATGCACGATGGCTTCTCCTCATAACATGGTGCGTTTTTAATGCAGAAAATTACAAGGGGTAAATCGGGCTCCATACTTAACAATCTCCCACTTGGAGCCTGACCTCCACACCAAACATATGAATGCTTTCCATTGTGGCTACTTATCCTTGAATGTCGATTGAAGATGAGCATAAGCCTAGCATCTCCTTGTTGACTACTTTGTAAACATGTTTGCAGGATTTTCACTTGTGTGCACCTTTCCTAGCTTTAGCTGTCCCTCTTCCAAATGTTACCATATATATGTGGTAGTGATGTGTGTGAACACACTTAGGACCGCCGTGGCATTTTTTCCCTCACTAGGCGGTTTTTTCCCCCGCACATTGTATATATGCCCATCATTCTAGGGCTATCAATCATTCCATTGCACACTAAGTAATATACACTCTGTTGTGTGCCTTGAGCTTCCTTCATCTTCTCCAAGTTTTGTGTTTTTTCGTGTAACCCTAATTCCAACAATTGGTATCTGAGCAGCTTATGTCATCCGGGGCTCAGTCGCCACCAGCAGCTCCAGCACACACCTGCTCACTTTCTATGATTTTTGTGAGCTTTAGAAAGTTTTCACACGTCGACAATTTTTTTGGGGAAGCTCAAAGAGCCTAGTCTGCTTAGATTTTTTATTCGAGATCATTTCGGCCTCCGTTTCCACTACAGACAGTATTGCGCATGCTATTTTGTCATTTTGTGCATAATTTTTGTCAGTGCCATTTTCTGCATAATGGGTCCCTTACAGTCTTCTACGGTTTGTGCTATATAGCACGAGTTGTTCCTTCTTCGTTTCTCATATTTTTGGGCAATTTTCACATCAGGTGCATGTATTTGTCATGGCCGACAACAACAAAGATGTGTTCAAGATGTTTGCTGTGCTGAGGACAGATTGGATGGGGACAATTACCCTATGTGCGATTACATGGTGCAACATGTTCTTGTGTCAAAGGGTGTCTGGAATATTGTGCAGGGCATTTATGTACGTTCTGGTTTTGAGGATGTAGGTGATGTTGAGGATGTTGCAAGTGTTGCTGCAAGGATTGTTGTTGTTAGAGTTGTTTTGCCTACAAATGAGCAAGCTCGTTGGGATATAAAGGATGCACAAGCTCATGCATTGATTGTGTTGTCTATGAAGCACACCATTACTCCTCACATTTGTTCAACAATATCTGCAAAACAGGCTTGGGATATTCTGGTTGGTCTTTATGCAAGCCGCGATGAGGCAAAAATTGCATTGCTGCGTAAAGAGTTGGAGTCAAAGATTATGCATGAGGAAGACTGTTCTTGATGCCTTGCCAAACTCTTACCAAACTTTTGCTAGTACTTGGAGACTTATGACCCAAGGAAATCCTGAAGTTGTCAAGTTTGATGCATTGTGCACATTGCTGTTGCAAGAGTCACTTTCTAGAAAAAACAAGACTAGATAGCGTGCTGTTGAACATGCTTTTATTGTTGCTCAAAGAAAGGGTGGTAATAGAAATGCACCCACTTCTTATGATTCTTCTATGAGTGGAAAATCACTTGTTTCTATTGCTTTTGCTGGCAGCAATACGTCTGGAAATTTTGGTGATAAGGGAAAAAAGAAGATGTGTTGCCATTATTGTAAAGCTAATGATCACTTGATCAAGCAGTGTCCTAATTTGAACACCAAAGAGGCTAAAAAGAAAGAGGGTGGTTCCATTGCAAATGCTTATTCCACTACAAATGCAGCTATTGTTGAGTCTTCTGTGAAAGGAGACTGTGATATTGATGTTGATGTAGAATGGGCTTCTAGTATAGAGTGTATCTATAATCCTGTTGTCCATGATGCATGCATGTCAATTATTGCAGATTCACATGTGTGGTATTTTGACAGTGGTGCTACAAAGCACATTACCTAACATTGTGATCTATTCACCTCTCTTGAGTCTTTCCCTCATGGGAATTCAGTTACTTGTGCAAACAATGCCTCTTGTCCGGTTCTAGGAGTTGGAAAGATTGTGCTTACTACTACAATGGCAGTTGTTTTACACTTGTTGATGCACTTTATGTACCTAGGATCAAGAAGAATATTTTTTTTGTATTCACACTTGCTAGACTTGGTCTTGTGGATGAAAAATGTACAATACATGATCTCAGTTTCAGTGATGAAATTGTTGCATCTGGCATTTTATGCCGTGGGCTTTGGATTCAAAGGCTATTTTAGATGCAAAACTTTGGCATGCACGTTTTGGTCATCTGAATTTTGCCAGTTTGCTGCGTTTGTAAAAATCTTATATGGTTGCTTCTTTTCCACCTCTTGAAGCACCTGTCAAACACGTTTGTGAAGGCTGTATTTTGGGTAAGATGTAGCGTTCTAAGTTTCCAAAGGATGGTTCAATTAGGACCACATGTAGGTTGCAGCTTGTGCATAGTGATGTTTATGGGCCCATGCAAACTCCGTCCTTTGGCAATTACCTTTACTTCGTGACTTTCATCAATGAGCACTCCAGGAATGCATGGATATTTCCTCTTAAAGCAAAGTCGAAGTATTTATGTGCTTCAAACAATTTTTGGCTATGGCTAAAAATGTCTCGAAATGTACTATGGGAACCTTCCATTCCGATCGAGGGAGTGAGTATATGTCTCATGAATTCAATGCATTTCTGGCTAGTCATGGGATAAAACACCAATGTTCAGTGTCTTATACGCCTCAACAAAATGATATTGCTGAGAGGAAAAACATGTCACTTACAGAAATGGCACGATGTATGGTCAAAAGTCAAGCCTTGCCGCATTCTTTTTGGCTTGAGGCTATCATGTGTGCCACTTATGTACCAAACAGGTGTCCTATGAAAGCTTTGTAGTCTATTACTCCATATGAAGCATGGCATGATAGAAAGCCTTCTATTGAGCACTGCGTGTTTTTGGCTGTTTGTCATATGCTTTGGTACCACAAACACAACGCAAAAAATTGGATGATAAGGATGTCAAATGTATTTTTCTTGGTTATAATGATGAAAGAAAAGGTTATAGGTTGTATCATCCACAAACAAGCATATTTTGGTTTCACGACAAAATGTTGTGTTTGTGGAAGATTGTGTCCATACCTTGCTATCATGTACTAGAGACAGTAATGTAAGCTCAAAGGACACTTATGAGACACTTTGTTGCCTCTTTTCAATGGTGGAAGGGCGAATGTAAATTCTAACGAGGCAAATGTACAGCCTATGGGGGTTTCTCAAAATGTTACGGATCAGCCTATCATTGATGCTGATGTACATGATGTACTTGATGAGGAAAGGGCTGAGAATAAGAAAGCTATAGGTATGCCTAAATGGATGGTGCATACTTTGCTTGTCTTGCTTGTATCCAAGATCCTCCAAGAATCTCTGAAGCCACATAATCTCTTTGCTTGCCTCCGTCATTGTTACATATTCTGCTTCCGTGGTACAAAGTGAGACCACTTTCTGCAGATCAAGACTGGCATTGAAAATTTTAATTTTTTGGCGAACAATTTTTCTTCATGCACGATGGCTTCTCTTCATAATGGGGGGTCTTACAAATATTCTCTTTTAATACAAAAAAATACATGAAAGCTCCATACTTAACAATCTCCCACTTGGAGACTGATCTCCACACCAAACATATGATTGCTTTCCATCCTGTCTTCTTATCCTTGAATAACGATTGAAGATGAGAAAAAGCCCAAGTTCTCCTTATTGACTACCTTTGTAAACATGTTTGCAGGATTTTCACTTGTGTGTACCTTTTCTAGCTTTAGATGTCCCTCATCCAAAAGAGTACGTATGAAGTGATATCTCACCTCAATGTGCTTTGTCCTTGAGTGAAAGGCTAAATTGTTTGCAAGATGAATGGTAATTTAATTGTCACTGTACAAGACACAATTGTCTTGATTTTTCCACGAATCTGTGAAGCCACAAAATCTCTTTGCTTGCCTCCTTTGTTGCTATATATTCTGTTGTAGAAAGTGAGACCACTTTCTGTAGCTCAAAACTATTGGGAGAAGAGATGGGGAGACCGATTGCTTAGATTATTCAACATGCTCACAAACATCACCATCAACCTGTCCACCTCTTTTCCCAATTTCCAAGCGCGCGCGCGTACACACACACACACACACACACACACACACACACACACACACACACACACACAAAAACATAAAATTGACATAGACAAACTTGTAAGAGTGTGTAAGAGAATTGCAAGAGATGGAGACTTGATTAGAGAGTACACAACAAATAGAAATAGCATAAGAGAGTAGAGAAGAGAATCTTCAAGAGAAAAGCCTAAATCTAGCCCCAAACTCCATGGCACCTCTCTTGTGGCGTTGGTATTTAATATATATTATTTGTGAGTTTAAGGTGCCCCTCTTTTTACAACCACTCCACTTTTGTAAATGAGTGAAGCTCATTAGTTCTTGCATAACCCATAAGGGGAGTTCCCACTACAATAATTTATAGAGCCATAGTGGCTTATTGAAATAAAATTCTAAAATACTGTGCGAATATAAAATGGCCAAGAGTAATTTCCGGTGCCTCTTCATCAACTCCCCGCATTCCACTCTACAAAATCATCATCAACTCAATTAAAAAAATAAATAGACAGCACATAATTAACCATTACGCCAGCTATGCCAATTGCAACTAACCACTACAATAGGAGGGTGCCCAATCCCATCCATCCCTCCCACCACAATAGGAGTAGGAAGAGAGTGATCATACAACTTCAAATGGAGATTTACTCGTGGCAGTGTGAGTGGTGTTCTTGTATGAAAATTGTAGAAAATGCAGGTAATCATCCCATTTCTTAGGTTGAGAAGAAACATAATCCTTTAACAAATCAATAATAGTGCGGTTGATGACTTCGGTTTGACCATTAGATTTGGGATGAAATGCAGAAGTGAGGTCAAGTGTAGTGCCAAGATTTTCAAACACAGTAGTCCAAAAAGCACTACAAAATTTGGAATCTCGATCAGAAATAATGACTTTAGGCAAACCATGATGTGGAAAAATAGTCTTAAGAGACAGAAGTGCAACTTGATGTGCTGTGAGTGTTTTCTTACAAGGAATGAAATATGCTTGTTTAGAAAAATGGTCAATAATAGTCAAAATCATGTCAAGCTTGTGCATTGTGAGTGGAAAACCAGTAACAAAATCCATTGAAATGTGTTCCCAAGGTCTTTCAGGAATGGGGAGAGGGTGTAAAAGTCCCAATTTCTCACTTCTTGTTGTTGTGATCTTTTGAAAATCAAACAAGTGGAAACATACTGTTTAACATCAATTCTCATAGAAGGCCAATAGAAATCACGACATAAATTTTGAAAAGTTGCAGCAAATCCTCGATGTCAAGCATAGGGTGTTTGTGCAATCCTCGATGTCCAGCATAGGGCATTAGGAGAAATATGAACCTTGCATGGGCCTTGTAAGGAATCCTAATTTTTAGGGATTAAAGCTAATGGTGTGTAGGGTTAAGGAGACAAGGGCATTCAAGAAGCTAGTTTTGAGTAGGCTTTTCTAGCCTTTTTTTTAGACACATGTAGGATGTGGACCTAGGAGGTCACCTTCTCTCTCTAGCTTTTTGAAAGTGAAGGGAGTAAAGAGGTGTGGCCACATCATCAAAAATGTGGATCACTAAGAGCCAAAATTTGACTTTTTTATAAAAAAAGTTAGTTTTACTTATTTTTGACTTAAAACTCCCCCCAATATATATCCATATCAAAGAAGTATTTTTTGACCTTTTTTTAAACTTACAAAAGCACTAAAAGTCCAATTTTTCAAAAAAAAACTCCCCCCCTAAAAAAAAAACATTTCTTCTCTCTTCCTCTCCCTCCTTTCTCCCTCTCCTCTCCCTCCCTCCCCCCTTCTCTCCTCCTCCTCCCCTCTCTCCCTCTCCCCCACTGTCCCCTTCTCTCCTCCCATGTTCCTCCCTCTCCCTCCCTGCCCCCTTCTTTCCTCCTTCTCCACTCTCTCTCTCTCTCTCTCTCTCTCTCTCTCTCTCTCTCTCTCTCTCCCCCACTACCCCCTTGTCTTCTCCCATGTTCCTCTCTCTCCCTCCCCCCTCTCTCTTTTCATCCTTTGCTTTCTCATGCAACAGCTACCATGGTGCTCAAGGACATCACAAATCGTATGCATACATATTTGCTTGTTCCCAACGTTTGCACCGAAGGCCGCACGTGAGGGTGAGCAGAGGTCATCCCAGGAACGTCGTACCATCAGTGAGATGAATGTTGATGACTCTTCAATATCTTGCTAATACCATCACATATTTGAATAAAACACCCCTTTATGCAAGGTAACAATATACTTCTTACTTTTGATTGTGTTCTTCTTATCATAAACGTTGAAGTCTAAGGTGTTGCCTCTAATTGTTTTATAGTGCTTGGCAAAAAGGTTGCTTTTATGCACAAATAGTGAAAGGCTGCAGGTTAGAGAGGCCAAGTGTCACCACTTTTCCTCTAAAATAGTCTTCTTTGTTACATCTTGCAGGTAGCTGCTTCAAATCCATGCTTATTAGGGGTGGTAATCTCATCCTAATGTATATTTTTGTATTGTTTATTCCCAGTTAGATAGAAATACTTGCAAATTTGTACAACATATACTTAACAAGTGTTTTCATTATATAGCTTGCAAATGTTGAATTCATACATGTTTTTGTTACAAGGTGACCTCTTGCTATGCTAGTTGAGTGGCGTTGTTTGCAAGAATGGCTCAAGGAACTGACAGATTGTTTGATAAGTTAAATAAAATTTGTAGTCATTTAAAGTGTAAGTTTGTTTTTGTTTGGTAAGATTGTACATGAGAAGACATAATAAAGTATAAGAGATATTGATGGAATAAGCCTCGATTAGATTCCTACCATGCACTTGTGACACCAGACCTCTCCTTGAACCCTTTGATTTCTATCATTGTGGGAAGTCCAAGGGTGGTCTATTTTCAAATTTTTAGCAATAACTTTTTTTAAAAGGAAATTTTGGTTATTTTAAAGTTTGTACACAGTCTAGGAGCTCATTCTGATTGTTTTCCTTCAGTTTCAATTTTTGATCGAGGGCACTGCCTTGGAAGCCACTTTTGAAGGTGTTAGGGTGAGATTTTGAGAAAGTTTTGTATGTAGGAAATGCAGTCCTTAACACAATAAAAAACATTGGTTCTCTGAGTATTTTCAGATTCCATGGTTTTAATGCCCGTTCGAGCCTGTAGATTAAGGAAAAAGTAAGAAATGTCTGTTTTACATCATTTTTTAAGAAATTGCCAACTTGCACGTTGATTTTTGGAAAATCCGAGTGGGATATGATATTTTTGCATCACATGATGGCCGAAGAGCGCGACGAGATGAACAAATTTATGTGAGACAAGCCCAGACAGATTCGGAGCCAATTGAACACTAGAAGCTCTTGAAAACAGCCTAGAAGTTCAACACTTAAAAACTGACCACTTGAATTATGGCCATGCATTAAAAAAAAATCTTGTACTTGTCATTTTAGGGCCCCAGGGACCCTCAACATGATGGGCCACAAGGGCGCGCAAATTGGCCATCCAAAATTTGGATGGCCAATTTGCGCGCCCTTGTGGCCCATCATGTTGAGGGTCCCTGGGGCCCTAAAATGACAAGTATATGCTTTTTTGATGCATAGCCATGAGATAAAATTGGGCAAATTAATGTATTCATAGCAAACCCCTTCCCCCCCCCCCCCCCCCCCCCAATGGCAAATAGCTAAACATTGTATCATGCCATGCATTAACAAAAAGCTTGTACTTGTCATTTTAGGGCCCCAGGGACCCTCAACAAGAGGGGACACAAGGGCGCGCAAACTGGCCATCCAAAATTTTTGGATGGCCAGTTTGCGCGCCCTTGTGTCCCCTCTTGTTGAGGGTCCCTGGGGCCCTAAAATGACAAGTACAAGCTTTTTGTTAATGCATGGCCATGAGATAGAACTGGGCAGTTTAGTGTGTTCATAGCAACCCCTCCCCCCCCCCCAAATGGCACATACCTAAACCTTGTATCATGCTTATCAACCATTTTTTACTTGACTAACAGTACCATCGTGAATTACTCAAGATGCATGTAGACTCCCTCTCGTGAATTACTCAAGATGCACGCGGACTCCGTCTCTCTCTCTCTCTCTCTCTCTCTCTCTCTCTCTCTCTCTCTCTCTCTCTCATACCATCGCGAATTACTCCAGATGCCCGCAGACTCCCTCCCCCCCCCCCCCCCCCCCCTCTCTCTCTCTCTCTCTCTCTCTCTCTCTCTCTCTCTCTCTCTCTCAACCAACCAAGGAATATTTACCATCAGTTATCGAGAAGAAGGAGAGGGGCTGCTGGAGAGCGTTGCAAAGGAGATGAGAGAACTAAATAAAGGGCCGCCCTTGTGTCCATCCCCTGTTCTTGGAAATATCTTGGTCCCTATTTGTGCCTGGATGGGCATTCTACGTGCCGTTGTGGTCCCTCTTGTTGAGGGTCCCTGGGGCTTCAAAATGACAAATAGGGGCTTTGTTTTAATGTATGGCCATGAGATAGAGTTGTAGTGTTTGATGTCCGGAGTATTCACTATGTGCTTCACCACAATGGATTGAAAGTAGCCCTTATAGGCCTTACCTACACATGTTTCTGTAACTTTACAAGAATATAAATTCCCTTCTGTTAAACACATGTGCTATGTTACATATACTTTAGTGAACTCCCAAAGTCAAAGGCCTCACAAATTTTGTGCACTCAGAACATTTAGCACTAGAAATCAACCAAACAAGGAGCCAATTTTTACTTCCTTGTGTTCACCTCGTGTTCTTGGGAATGTTTTGGTTAAGCCATTTTTTGGTATTTAAAACCACATGTGACTCCTATTGTTATAGTAACCAACCAAAGGTTTCTTGATTAGCAGTTACATAGGTTCGAGTGATACATATCTTCTATGTTAACAATGCATGTATCTATAATTTATATTTACACTTTCTCTATCCAAATGAGCTACATAGTAAAAATCAAATCTGCAATTCAATAATTAAGTTCACAAGGTGATAGCTATTGGTATGATCTTTAGCAATACCAAATAAATAGCTATCAATAGCGAATGAATAGGGATATTTAAGAAGGTTTGATACCAAAAACTTCTCAACACTACTCAAAAAGGTGGAAACTCAAAGGCTTTATAATATATATGATGAAACAAGAATCAATAATAAGTCACCCCTATATATCTACACCTCCATCTCAAGTTGTCATTTCTCTAAGTCAAGCTTCGCATAGGCATAGTATGGAAACAATAACATTTTGGAAAGCAAAAATTTAGCTTTCTCAAATTTTGAAATGTTGCTATTGATATATATTCAACATCCCCAAATGAGCACATCTTGACAACAAAGGTTATGATCCACTTAATAAAAAAAACCATTAGTGATTAAACTGAAATCAAAATATTGCATGAATTCCTTCATGGTGGAATGATTAAGACTTGAAACTTCAAACATCTTATAGGCAAATCAGAATATCCATAAAAATCAACAATATTTCTCAAATCGGTATGAACCTCCAGTAGTCTAAATTAAATACTCTCACTCAGTGCGACACCATTTAACAAAAAGAAATATTTATATTGCATTTATAGAGGAATCCAACCTCATAAAAATAATTACAAATGGAGACAATGTTGTTGCTGTTAGGCTTCTCTTACGAGTATTTGTCATTCTCATCTAGAGATTCATATACACGAGTATTTGTGTGTCTATGACGCTAGGGAAGATAGTAGGACTATAGGGATGGCTTTTCTAAGAGCTCCTAGAGAGTACATATTGGTTCAAGATTCTACAAAAATCCTACTATTCTTATCAAAATCTTTTAACACGGTAGTGAAAGGTTCCTCACGGAACAAAAATAGGGTGATTTCCATCTCTGCACATGGTTGCTTGCTCATGTCCTCTCAAAACAAGTTGACTTTGTAAGTAAACAACAGATTATGTGAGCACAAAGTTATAAAGTACAAAATGATATCATTCTAATAATCTAATGACTCCAGCATGATAAACTTAAAGATGGAGATGATCTTAAGCTCTGAATGTAAGCTACAAGGGTAGTTTTCTCACCATTCTATCTTTATGTTGGAGATGAATCCTTGCAATGCCCATGCACTATTCACACCTCCTGTTCTTGTGGTATGCAAGTCATGTGAGTTGATGCTTTTTCCACCTTTGGGAGTAGAGGTTTCCATGTAGTGCGAGTGAATGAAAGTAGAAGGAGGAGAATTTTGTTTCATGCTGTAATGGAGGTGAGAGAAGGGAGAAGAGCTAGCTTGGTGTGGAACTATGTGGTGGGCAAGGGGAAGAGATGGGGGAGAAGCTTGCTTGGTGCTACAATGGAGATGGGAGAAAGCTAGTAGAGAGATAATGTTGGACTATAGGGGGTGCATGTGGTTGTTGCAGCCATGGAGAGCTTGGAAAAGGGTTTGTAGAGAGAGAAAATCACTTTTTAGCTATAGAATAGGTTTGGAAATACTTTGGAGGGTGGAAAATGATGTTTTGAATTTTTTTGAAAATTTTTAATTTTTTGGAATTTTTTAGTGCACGTTTTTGACTTTTGGAGGTCAAAAATACTTTTTTGACCATGAAATAGGTTAGGGGACCTTTTAAGGAGGGAAAACTTGTAATTTGAAATTTTTTGAAAATTTGAAATTTTTAGTGTATTTTTAAATCCAGGCCAAAAAGTGGGGGGAAAAAGGTCAAAGTGGTCCCCCCCCCGCCTCCCTTTCCCCTAGCCACCTCCCTTACCTTCTCACTAGGTAAGAGGCCATTAAGAGGTGTAAGGCTACCTTGTCCCCCTACTTTTTTGAGGGTATAGAGTGTGTCCACCACCCTCTTTCTATTGGCTGGCCTTTAATTAACCTTAATCCCAAAGGGCCCCTAGAGGGTTCATATTTTTCCTAATGGTGTTTGTGCAATCCTTCAATAATTAATATACGAAAAGGTTTAGTCACACATAATTTTTGTTTGAAATAAAGGAAGTTTTCTTGAATAGTGTATTCGTGAAATGAGTGCACAGAATTGTCAAGCATATGCAACCATGTCGTTTTGAAGTCATCATCATGTGCATAAGTGTCAGGCATAGTGTCAAATGAAGTTTCCGTAATGGTTGATAGATAATTAAGTGAGGGTCTTCTACTCAAAGCATCAGCGACAATGTTTTCTTTACCAGGTTGGTATTAAATGTTGGGCTGAAAACTTTGAATAAAAGCGGCCCACTTAATGTGTCTGTCATCTATTAAGGGTTGAGAAAGTACATATTTGATACTTTGTTGATCATTTTTTATGATCAAATCAGTACCCATTACATAGCGTTTCCAAATTTTAATGCATGTACCAAAGTAGTCAATTCTTTATCATAAGTACTGAATTTTTTTTTAGAAGGTTTGAATTTACGACTTTCAAAAACAAGTGGATGGTTATCTTGCATAAGGACTGCACCGATACCTTTTCCACTAGCATCAACGACTACCACAAAGAATGGTCTTTCAAAATCAGCCAATTGCAATACAGGTGCATTAGTCAAAGCATGTTTAAGTGCATTAAATGAGCTTTCTTGTAAATCAGTCCATTCATAAGGTGTGTTTTTCTTCAACAGGAGACTCAAATAATGTGACTTGTAAGCAAAGTTACGAAAAAATTTCTTGTAATAGCTACAAAGGCCAATAAAATAACATAGCTCATGCAAGTTTTTGGGTCTAGGCCATGACTAAATGGCTTCAATTTTCTTGGGGTCTACATGTATTCCCTTACCCGATACAATGTGTCCCAAATATTCAATTTCAGTTTGGAAAAATGAACTCTTTTTAGGATTCAAATACAAGTGATTTTGTCCAAGCAGATCAAATCCATGTGTTAAGTGCTCTTTATGCTCTTCTTCAGATTTACTGAATACCAGAATGTCATCAAAAAATACAATCACAAAATCTTGATGGCCAATGAAAATTCTATTCACCATGTGTGTGAATGTGGCTGGTGCATTTGTCAAACCAAATGGCATGACAAGAAATTCATAGTGTCTAGTTTGTGTTCGGAAAGCAGTTTTGTAGACATCATGTTCAGACATTGACTTGGTGATACCCTGATTTAAGGTCAATTTTGCTAAAGATGTTTGCCCCTTTCAGTTTGTCTAATAGATCATCCACTTTAGGAATAGGAAACCTATTCTTAATGGTGATCTTGTTTAAAGCCTTGTAGTCGATACACATACGAAAGGTTCCATTTTTCTTCTTGACAAGAAGTACTGGAGCTCCATATGGTGATCTACTAGGTTTGATTAGGCCTTGGCCAAGTAAATCAGTGATTTGAGTTTGTATCTCTCTGTGTGCGGCTGGATTGACACGATAAGGTGCTCTACAAGGAGGTTCATTACCCGGTATAATGTCAATTTTGTGGTCTTCTGGGCGTGAAGGTGGAATTTCAGGTGGCAGTTCATGAATGAAACAATCTTTAAATTGTGAGATAATTCATCATGTGTGGAGCTATGTGAAGTTTTAGTTTCAGTAGAAATTTGATTTACCAACACTAGATATATTTTCCTCTGTTTTCTAATTGCTCTTTTGGCTTGAGTGAGAGGAGTGGAAATTTTTGATGTGCTAGTGTTGCGTGGATGGAGAAATGTTTATTATTATGAGTGAGAGACATTGTACGTGTTTTATAATTAATCAACGGGTCAAACGCATGACGAAATGGCATTCCCAAAATCATATCAAGATGGTGCTACCAGAAATGTTCGTATTTGTGTAAATTCACCAATGCAAACTTCAACAGTGACTTGGGTTTTACAATCAAAATGTTGATTATTGAAAACAGTTTTGACTTTGTGAGGTGATGAGATTTTAGAGAGAGAGAGAGAGAGTTGTTGTGCCAAGCGTGTAGAAATGAAATCATGGCTACTACCATCATCTAACAGTATGGTGACACTTTCACCCTTAACAGTGCCTTTCACTTTAAACAAAGTGTGAGGAGATATAAGAGTACCTGAAGATGGATTGTCATCGTTATCATAATTAGGATCATATCCCTCACCGTAGTTAGCTTCCACTTCGTTGTCGTCAGGAGTAGCATCTTCGATGAGGTTAAGAGTAGCTCCGTTGGGGCGGTTGTAGTTGAAGGGTTTTTGACTTGAATTTTTGTTGACTCCATTGAGTGGCCATTGGATTGACCATTTCCCTTAGCAGGACCATTTGGGCACTTATCTGCATAGTGACCATACTGAAAACATTTAAAACACTTCACCTTTTTGTTACCATTAGAATTTGGAGTAGGATGTTGGTTGAAAGAATTTTGGTTGCCTCGTTGTTGTGTGTTGTTGTTGTTGTTGCTTGTATGAGGTTGAGCAATTGTAGGAGAATTGTCAAATCTGCATCTCTTGAAAAAAGTATGGCTTTGGTGTTTGTTTCTATCAAAGTTAGTAGAGAAAGGAGGTCTCTTGTTATGGTTAGTGTTAGCAGTTTGATCAATGCGAGAGGGTTGTCTGCCTTTCTTCTTTTCTACATTGAGAGCCAAATTAATAGTCTTTGATAGAGAATCCAGTTTGAACATATCTACCTCAGCACCAATTTGGAGTGCCAAGCCTGATATGTACTTACGCTTCAATTTCCTACGACTAACATGCTCAATAGCTTGCAATTGAATTAAACAGTTCTAAAAACAATCAGTGTAACCCTGTACATCTTCATTTCGACCCTGTCGAATTAAATCCCATTGACGTTGTGCTTTAGCTTTGTATTGTGTGGGCAAAAATTGAGGTAAAAACACTTTTTTAAATGCATGCCAAGTACGTGGTCTTTTCCCATGCTGCTTGGTGGCGTTCCACCACAATGCAACACTGCTAGTGAGATGATTTGATACACATTTTACCATTTCACGCTCGAGAAAGTCTTCATCATGAAAATAGTCATCTAGTTGACTAACCCATGCTAGAACCGTGCTAGCATCTTTAGTGCCATCAAAATCCTTGAAAGTGAAGGCTTTTCTGCTAATTTTGTTTTTCTTGGGTGCTGGTGCAGATTCGTGCCCTTAAAACATTCTTTTTAAGGGCAAATTACCAAAATACCCCTCTAATTTGACGAAATTCCCAATATACCCCTCATATTTTCAAGATGCCCAAATTACCCTTCCCGTACGTACTCGCAATGTAGCGCTTCAAACATTGCAGCGTGCCAAAAGACTGTCGTGTTGAATGATCTGCTCATGGACATTACACTCTCTGGGTAAGCCGAGCAGCCATTTGACGGCCACCAGTCCAATCTATGGCACTTGTGTGCAATCAGGAATCATCCAAGTGCGCGCTCCACAGTTTGAAGGAGCGAGACATATTGCGAGTACATACGGGAGGGGTAATTGTTGAAGATGATGAAACATGAAACAGAAGGAAGATAGCAACTCAGAGTAGGAAGAAGATGGAGAAGGAGAAGACACAGAGCTTGCGTACGAGATTTCTATAGTCTATCTCTCTGTATTAGAATAATAGAGTCTTTACAAACTCGGAGCTACAAAGCTTATATGAGACCCTAAGAGATAAGGTGTCCTTTCACACTAGATGTCCAGGGGGAAAAACCCAGTGGGAGAAAAGTGCCCCTGGTGAAGCGCGTATACACACTAACACTACTACATGTCTACAAATCCCCCCTGTAGCGATAGTGTGAATCCGTACAAGGTAGCAGATCATCATGTGTATGAGAGTAATCCCAAAGCTTTTCGGAAAGCTTCAAACTTTTCTCGTGATAACGCCTTCGTAAATAGATCTGCAATGTTATCCTGTGTAGGACAGTAAGTTAGTATGATCTCCCCTGCATGTAGCCTTTCCTTGACAGAGTGGTAGTGAACCTCTATGTACTTTGTTCTTGCATGAAATACTGGATTCCTTGCAACCGCCATAGCACTCTGACTGTCAGTGAAAATGGTAGTGGGTGCCTGTTGACACTCACAAAGATCTGCCAATAACCTGCGTATCCATACACAATCAACTCTTGCCGTGAAAGCTGCCCTGTACTCATATTCACAAGTTGATGTAGCCAATGTGGGTTGCTTCTTGCTTAGCCAAGATATACATGCATTTCCCAAGAAAAAACAATTCCCACTTGTGGAATGTCGTATGTCAAAATCACCAGCCCAATCGAATCGCTGTAACCAAGAAGCTGCATAGAACTGTGCTTTCCATACATATCCCCCCTTGGAAAGAACATGGAAAGATTAGGGGTACCTGAAAGGTAACGAAGTATGCGCTTCACAACCTGCCAATGATGCATACCTGGGCTATGCATAAATCTGCTTGCTTGTGAAACCCCAAATTGAATTTCTGGACGAGTGTTGCCTGCCAAATATATCAAGCAACCAACCGCTGCTGCATAAGTGTGTACATCAAAAGGTTCTCCAGCATCGTGCATGCTCAACTTTGATCCAGTTTCTACGGGTGTAGAGATTGGTTTACATTTTTGCATACCAAACATGTCCACATTTTATGCAAATATTTTGCCTGCAACATGTATATGCCATCCTCTGATTGCAAAAACTGAATACCCAAGTAATAATGTAGCAAACCAAGATCAGACATCTCAAAGGTTTTTCTCAAAGCATCTTTAAACGCTTCAATTTCATCTGCAGTATTGCATGTAAGAAGCATATCATCCACATAAAGTGTTAGCATAATGAGAACTCTATCTCTCTTTTTGACATACAAAGTAATTTCTGTTGGACTATTCTGAAATCCCTGGCCAATCAAATAAGCATGTATCTTCTCATACCATGCTCTTGGAGCCTGTTTGAGACCATACAAAGCTTTACGCAATCTACATACCTTTTGCTCTTGACCTTTTACAACAAAACCACTTGGTTTACTTACATAAACTTCTTCTTGCAAATCACCATTCAAAAAAGCACTTTTGATATCCAACTGATGCACTTTCCAACCATGATGAGCAGCAATTGCAACTAGTGATCTAATTGTGGACGCACGAGAAGTAGGAGCAAAGGTTTCATCATAGTCTATGCCTTTCTGTTGCGCATAGCCTTTGGCCACAAGCCTTGCTTTGTACCTGCCAATAGTACTATCTTGTTTCCTTTTTACCTTAAAAACCCACTTTGTACCAATAGGCTTTCTACCTGTAGGCAAGTCCACTAGATCCCATGTATGATTCTTATGAATAGAATCAATTTCTTGCTGCATAGCATCTTTCCACTGAACACACTCTAAAGCTTGTTCAAATGAATCAGGCTCATCTGCATCACAAAGAGTGCTAAAGCAAGCCAAATCTACTTGCTCTCTGCCAAAAGTAGTACCAGCACGTGTTTTTCGTGGCAACGGTGCATCCAACTTGCTATCCTGCAAAGTTTTTTGAGCCCATTTAGGCAAGGTTCTTTCTTCCCTGAGAACTTCTTGCTCTTCACGTACAATTTCCTCTACATCATGAGGTGTCACATGCTGATCAAAAGATTGATCAAGATTATCAACCTGTTGTGATTCTTGATTCTCCACAAACGAAGGAAGCAAACCTTCAAATACATCATGTGTCTGCGTATGAGGTACATCAAAAGCAACCATAGGTTGAGCAGTAGTTTCTGCAAAAATTACATCACGACTTTCAAAAATCTTGTTTGTAGCAGGATTGTAAAGTCTATAACCTTTACTTCCACTACTGTACCCCACAAATATACATTTGATTGCCTTATCATCAAGCTTCGCACGTAACTGCTGAGGGATGTGAGCATAAGCAAGACAACCAAAAACACGAAGATAACTGACTGAAGGTTTTCTGTCATACCAAGCTTCATATGGAGTAATGGTATTCAATGCACGAGTAGGACACTTGTTCAAAACATGTGCTGCACAAGCAACTGCCTCCATCCATAGCTTATGAGGCAAACTCTTAACCTTGATCATACATCTAGCCGTCTCCATTAAAGACCTGTTCTTCCTTTCTGCAACACCATTCTGTTGTGGTGTGTATGGCATAGTGCATTGGTGCTTAATGCCTTTCTTTCCCAAAAAATCCTTAAATGCACCTGACATGTATTCACCTCCTCGATCGGTACGAAGAGTCTGTACTTTGCAACGTGTTTCATTTTCAACCATGGCGACATAATGTTGAAAAATTGCAAACATGTCTGACTTTACTTTGAGTGGATACACCCAACAAAACCTGAAAAAGTCATCAATGAAGGTCACAAAATAAAGGCTGTTTCCTATAGATGGCGTCCTCATAGGACCACATACATCACTGTGTACAAGCTACAACTTTCGTGTCCGTCTAACTGAACCATCCTACAAAAATGTAAATCTGTGCATCTTTCCAAGAACGCAACCTTCATATACATGTCTTGGTGTCATCTCCAATAAAGACAAATCATGCACCATATTATGACGTTGTAAAGTCATCAAACTGCCATAACCAACATGCCCAAATCTAGCATGCCACGACTCAGCATCGTGCATGGCCTGAGTCTTTGTTTCTGGAATACATACCTGAATCTGCTTTTCATAAAGATCTAGCACAAATAGTCCATTTTCCAGCGTACCTGTAGTGATAAGAGAATAACCATTCTCTCGATCTCGTACAACACATCTGTCATCCTCAAAAATGACCCGAAGACCATTTTTGCAAGAGAGGATACAGACAACAAATTCTTCTTGATCCCTAGAACATATAAGACATCTGGCAAGCATAAATCTGAACCATCTGAAATGGTAATCAAAATCTTACCAACGCCTTTGATTGGATAAGAAGCATTATTTGCACATGTCACCTTCTTTCCTGCTGGAGCTGCATCCAATGAACAAAACAAATCCTTCCTTGAAGTAATATGCCTGGATGCACCACTATCAAAGTACCAAATCATTTGTGTCTTGTCAACACTGTAAGCAAAAAAATCTGAACATACTAAGAAAGCATAAGAATCTTGCACAAAGTTTGCAGACTGTTCTTTAGCTGTAGAAGAATCACCAGAAGCTGAAACAACCAAAATTGACTCTTTATTCTTTTCTTTAGCAATTCTCTTTTTACACTCACTAATGTAGTGACCAGGTTTCTTGCAGTAGTGACATTTACCTTTCTTCTTGGACTTGTCGGAATCACCTTTAGACTTCTCTGAAGACTGTCCTGCACCAGACTTGGAGTGATGAGCACTCTCTTTACCCTTATTTTTGTTCTGTACAAAAAGAGCATGATCCATACCATCCACCTGTAAAGACTTGTTCTTATGTGATTGATCCTCCTGCAATAGCAAAGCCACTAACTCTTCAAAACGAAGAGACTCAGGATTAGCTCGCAAAGACAGAGTCAAAGAAGTTTGAAAATTCAAATAAGATGGTGGTAGTGAATTGAGTGTTTTGGAAACCAAGTCCTTCTCTGGAATCACTTCATCAATGCTAAGCAATTGATCTTTAAGATCCCCGATTTTTGTAAGATGCTCGAAGATATCGTCACCTTCGTCTATCTGTATTTTGTCAAGTTGTTTCTTCAAAAACTCTATTCTGGCAGCGTTTCTTCTTCCAAACATAGCTTGCAGAGTGTCCCAAGCATTCTCAGAAGTTCTGCAAGATCTGATATGTGGTGTGATTGTCCTCTTTATGGTTAAGGCAATCACAGCCATAGCTTGTGCATCTTTAGTATCCCATTTCTTTTGCTCTGGAGTGACTTGTGAGGGTCCTGCACCAACAGCTGCACCACGACCAAGCGTGGCAGGTGCAATGCTACCTGGACGAACTTCATCTCCAGATACATAATCCCACAATCCTTTACCAACCAAAACATTTTTGTCCATAAAAGACCAAAGAGAATAGTTGGTACCATCCAATTTGTCTTCGGATGTAAACGCACCAAAAATCTCTTTCTCCGTAGATTGAGCCATACTGTGGATGCACACAAGAGAGCAAAAGAACCTCCAAGAGATTCACAAATCTCCTCTCCAATGCAAGCAAAACTCTACACAAAATCTCATCACAAAGCTAAGACAAGCTGCTTCCCAAAAGAACTGTTTACCTGAAGAAAATCTGTAAAAAAAGCACACCCTCTTGATCTAAACGCCTCCGAAAAGTAACTTCTGCTACGCTACTCAGAACAACATTCTGAGGGCTCAAACGGCTTCAAAAGGGGGGTAAAACTACAGGTCACCTACTGAGAATACTCCCGGAACGTCGAGGATGCTCCCACGAGCAAATTTTCCAAACACTGCCTGAAAACTGCGATTGCGCACGCGGACGCGAAAACGCAAGTAGAGGCTCTGGAAATCACCTTGCTCTGATACCAATTGATGAAGATGATGAAACAGGAAACAGAAGGAAGATAGCAACTCAGAGTAGGAAGAAGATGGAGAAGGAGAAGACACAGAGCTTGCGTACGAGATCTTTGTAGTCTATCTCTCTGTATTAGAATAATAGAGTCTTTACAAACTCGGAGCTACAAAGCTTATATGAGACCCTAAGAGATAAGGTGTCCTTTAACACCAGATGTCCAGGGGGAAAAACCCAGTGGGAGAAAAGTGCCCCTGGTGAAGCGCGTATACACACTAACACTACTACATGTCTACAGTAATTTGGGCATTTCAAAAATACGAGGGGTATATTAGAAATTTTGTCAAATTAGAGGGGTATTTTGGTAATTTTCCCTTTAAAAAAAAATAAATGGTGGGCCTTAAAGGGATATTTAGTGATTTTAAGAGATGCAATATGTGGAATAAAAGAGTAAAATAAATAACAAAAATGTAACGTACTTAGCTGAGGAACTGCGATGCCGTCCAGTCCGGAATACCAATGCGCTAGGAAATTGCCAGAAAAATGAGCGGTCCGGCGGTGCGTCAGCGAGTCGATTGAATTTCGTGGCGCCCGATCTCCCGTATCCCAAAAGGTAGTGGTATTTTTTTCTTTCACTGTAAAATGCGGTTCATAAAGTCGATTATCTTTGGTGAGAGCAGAATTCTCAAAATTATAATGACAAAATTTGAACCACCAAAGGTTGTCGGATATGATCGGTGACAAATGGACGGCCAATTTTTCCCTTTGAACAGCAAGAGAGAGAGTAGGTACGACCGAGGGAATCGGTGGGTTCATGTCTTTTACTGGTTGGGTTGGCGGAGACCGACCAAGGGAGTTAGAGAGGGGTGTGTACAGGTTCTTAATAAAGGGGGGGGCTAATTTGGTTCTTGAATACGGCCGGTTGACTAAGGCCACTCTTATTTAATAGAGTGTGGAGCCACCATTGCATGGTGTGCAGGGGACCGCCGACAGCGCGAGCAGACAAAGGACGAGGGTGACTCGCAGGGGCAATTTTGGCGTGCATGCATGCCTAGGAAAACAACCCCAATGCCAGGACGACCAGCGTGGTATAGGTTTTGCACAGCTCGACAGGGGTGGTCAATTGCAATTAAGGGATTTTTCCCACGGCAATTGGAGCAGCTCGTGCCTCTTGGAGTTTCTAATTGAGATTAAAGTTGGTTCAATTTGAAAGCTCTTGGAATCATCTCGAAGACCTGCAAAATTTCCTCTTCTCTTCTTTGCGCCTTCTTTATTTTCTTCAACCTTCGAGTCTTTGTGGCAAGCTTTCAAATCTTTGCTGATTTTGAAATGTTGTCGATATAGATTTCCTTGATCCTTGCTCGAATTCTACAATTCTTGAATGAGAATTTGCATCCAAAATTCTAAATGTACCTCGGCTTTTGTAACCATAGCTTCTTGATTGATGAGATCAAGTCTTCTTATTCGCATAATTACTCCACGTGATTGGAACCTTCACTCTGATACCATTGTTGGGAAAAGAGATGGGGAGACCAATTGCTTAGATTATTCAACACATGCTCACAAACATCACCATCAACCTGTCCACCTCATTTCCCAATTTCCAAGCGCACACACACACACACACACACACACACACACACACACACACACACACACACACACACACACACACACACACACACACAAAGAACATAGAATTGACATAAACGCGCTTGTAAGAGTGTGTAAGAGAATTGTAAGAGATGGAGGCTTGATTAGAGAGTACACAACAAATAGAACATAGCATAAGAGAGTAGAGGAGAGAATCTGCAAGAGAAAGGCCTAAATCTAGCCCCAAACTCCACAACACCTCTCTTGTGGAGTTGGTATTTAATATATATTATTTGTGAGTTTAAGGTGCCAAAATTTGAGGCCCCTCTTTTTACAACCACTCCACTTTTGTAAATGAGTGAAGCTCAATAGTTCTTGCATGGCCCATAAGGGGAGTTCCCACTACAATTATTTACAGAGCCGTAGTGGCTTATTGAAATGAAATTCTAAAATACTGTGCGAATATAAAATGTCCAAGAGTAATTGCCAGTGCCTCTTCATCAACTCTCCGCATTCCACTGTACAAAATCATCATCATCAAATCAATAAATAAAAATAAATAGACAACACATAATTAACCATTACACCAGCTATCCCAATTGCAGCTAACCACTACAAAGGAGGGTGCCCGGTCTCATAACAGAAACTAACCATAGAAATATTGAATTTTTGGTGAGTGATTTTTCTTCACGCATGATGGATTCTCCTCATAACGGGGGCTTTACAAATGTGCATTTTTAATATTTAAAATTACAAGAGGTAAATTAGTCTCCATACTTAACAATCTCCCACTTGGATACTGATCTCCACACCAAACCTGTGTGATTGCTTTCCATCCTAGCTTCTTATCCTTGAGAGTCTTACCCCGTGAGCCGAGCAAGAAATATCGAGCGAGACCAGAAATCGAGCGAACATGAAAATAATAAAGTAGCTTACAATTGAAATGAAAGACATTTTGACAAAGACAACATGATTTAGTTTTCCACTTGAATGAAATATATTTTTAATTCGAACAATAACATAACCAGATTTTGTAGTTTGTAGTTAACACATGAGTGCAAGATTCATTATAATGCAAGAAAGGCCCTAGAAAGGGTTTAAGTGTTAGAGTCAAAGGTTCATCAATTCTACCAAGAACGAGATCCTTTGTCAAAACAACCCATCTTGGTCGACTAGCAATGGAGAGGTTGGAACTCCGTGATGGAAGGTCAAGGAAAATGATGCCTGGTAGACAACACAAAATAGGCTCATTTCGCCTTCAGTATATGAACATCCATAGGTGACCATAACAAATTCCTACTCATCATAACTTCAATGGGAGGTAGTGTTGTGATTCTCATGTGGGACTATTATAAGGTAGTGGAGCGGCAATGCATCTCTCAAGATATCTTTGAAATGCCTGGCAAAATGATTCCTCAATGCATTGGTCTACAAAATGGTCCCTCAATGCAGCACTGGAGCTCCGGGTTGCTACTGCTGCGAGTGGTCCCGTACCTTCTTCCAAACCATATGGACCCTCCAAACCATTCATGCCACAAAAAATGCATCAAATAGAAAATGACCCACAAAGGAAACCCTTGCAACTGCAACATGGTATGGCTCCGATATCGAGTCCACAAGAAAATCCTTAAATCAATCATGTCGTAGGACTCTTCAAGGTTTGCAATGATCAATTTCTGCATGGGCTTCGTGCCTTTCATGTAGACATCACTAAGACCATGGAGAGTAGCCTCAAAATGCGTTGATGCGGCATTTGCAGACATATCCTTTGTATGAGTATCATATGAAGGTGAGATTGTGAAGCTTCTAGACTCGACGAGCTCGATCCTAAGTGGGCGTGTTTCCATGTGGTAATAACCCAAAAGCCTCCTCCTTGTGGGTTCTCTTAACTGATAACTTGACATTTCCTTCCATCAATATGCAAGCAAATTCAAATGAGCCACAAAGAAACAGAGCAAACAAGAGAAGGAAGCAGCATTGCAAGTGCTTGAGGAGGCAACCTTGCTAAGGCAAGAATCC
Organism: Adiantum capillus-veneris; assembly: GCF_014529385.1. Lineage (NCBI taxonomy): Eukaryota > Viridiplantae > Streptophyta > Polypodiopsida > Polypodiales > Pteridaceae > Adiantum > Adiantum capillus-veneris. The sequence continues at coordinate 100,709,412 of NC_140951.1, forward strand.
CCATATAGAATTATTCTTGTTGTTATGGCTACTAGGAGGCTTGAGGGATCAATACGATGCAAATATTTAGGCATTTAGGTCCTTCAATTCAGATTCAAAACTATGCACACCTATACTTCCTACTCTCTCTCTCTCTCTCTCTCTCTCACACACACACACACACACACACACACACACACACACACACACACACACACACACACACACACACACACACGCGCGCGCGCATGCACAGAGAGGCTCTTGAAAATTTTGAAAGAGTCTGCACACACCTGGATGCCGAGAATATTTTCAAGCAAGGAGGAAATCAAGCGAACAATCAACACAAGAGAGAGAGAGAGAGAGAGAGAGAGAGAGAGAGAGAGAGAGAGAGAGAGAGAGAGAGAGAGAGAGAGAGAGAGAGAGAGAGAGAGAGAGAGAGAGAGAGAGAGAGAGAGATGTTTCCAGTTGGATGAGTGGACACCATCCAATTTTGTGTTTCTACTTTTAAGGATAGCATGCAAATGAGAGCAAGAGCGTTCAACCTTTGAACTGCCCATACATCGGCGTGGATGGCTACAGGTAATGTCACGGCTCTCCAATTTCTTGCGCAATTCCATCCTACTAGGAGCGACAAAGGAAATCAGGGCTCCATCATCCCTGCTTGATGCTGATCTTCATTCGACCTTAGAGCTCAAGCGGCTCACCAATGGTTGGCAACTACATGCATTCAATATATTGAGTGGCTCGCCAAATATCATCGATAGCTGCATGCATTGTTGGGAGAAAAAGGGCGATGGGATTTACAGTGGCATTGATTGCATACTCATCGTGGAGTAGGTGTTCTTCCTTCCACAATGGCTAACAACGTCTCGTTCATCACAAGGAAGGTTAGTGGGTGAGACACACGACACGTGCTGATATCCTCACACCTTCCATTGAGACAGACACAGAAGGCTGCTGCCTCGCAAGACACACAATTTTGAGAGAGAGAGAGAGAGAGAGAGACCGCCACCCCTCCCCCCAGCGCAGTGTCGCGACCCTTCCCCTGCACCTCCTACTCTTTCGCATCCCCCATGCTATGCACCATCGTCCGGCTCGTGCTACAATCAAAGCCACAACGCTCCTCTACTCCTCTCTGTCAACTGTAAAGAAAAAAAAAAAATATCCGGACATACGCGTTCCACCTTTTACTTTCGCAAATGCTTTCATTATCTTTAGTTTCAAGGGATCTTTTGAGATTCCCTTTACAAATACATGCGTAGAGACCTACTTGAAGCATGTCCCTTGATCATGAGGGTATGCTATTACAGTAGACCACCATAAGAGCATGGTCACATGATGCATAGTTTTCAGTTACTTTTCAAATAACTATGCATCAATTGTGATCCCGGGCTTTGTAGCTGTGAGCATAGTAGAACTGGGGGCTTTGGCAACTATGCCAAAATCATCATACTTGAACTAGTAGGATGTAGCCCCATCCTTACTTTGATGAGGATGGTTGTGAATAAATTTTCGTACATATGGACCTATCAAAGATAAGAAGGTAATGGCAACTAGACATTGTCACCTATATTGTGCACATACTTGACCTCTATCTGACCTCTATCTGGTGGCTGATGCAGAAATATGCGATGCTAGTCATAGTGCATGGCCATGGTATTGAGCACTGCTACCCTTTGTAAATAATGCTAGACATTGTTACCTTAGCTATCATTTACGAGTAACTAGGAATCACTTGGCCATCACCTAAACAACCACCACCATAAATGACTACCATTAACCCAAAGCAAAATGAAGGTTGTGTGCACAAGTTTTGTAGGGGTCATATGGAAGGATGCTCCACTATGCATCAGGATGTGCCATCTATGGCCTTTGGAATTTCCCTATGAGAGTCATCTAATTCCTTCTTTACAAAAGTTTCACTGTTAGTGTTGACAAGCTTGCTTCCTTAGCTTCAATATAACAATCTCTAGTACCCCCCATCCCTTTCCAACTTTTGCAAGAGAATAGGCATATCCCAATCTTTGGTCCTCTTCTTGGCCATAAGGTTATGCTGATGTTGAAATGTAGAATATTTTAGATCAAGGTTATTCTTTGAAAGAGAATTTTGAGCCTATGAGAGACCATGTATCTTTGCATCCATTGACATTTTGGAAGTGATTTTTGGAGGTCTTAAACATATACAATAGAGAACACTCACATGTGATATTAAAGGCCATAAAAATTTACTTTTGAATATGCTTTCTTGCTTGATCATGAGCTCCATCAATTTTACAACGTGGATATATTCAAGGTGCTTTGGTAGATGTCGCTCGGTTTTGCATTAGCTCAGAAAGACTTGCTCGGAGTTTGGGATTCCTCATCCTTGAATGCCGATTGAAGATCAGAAAAAGCCAAACTTATCTTTCTTGACTACCTTTGTAAACATGTCTCCATGATTTTAACTTGCGTGCACCTTTCGTAGCTTTAGTTGTCCCTCTTCCAAAAGAGTACGTATGAAGTAACACCTCAATGTGCTTTGTCCTTGAGTGAAAGAGTGAATTCTTTGCAAGATGAATACTGCTTTGAGTGTCACTCTACAAGACACAATTGTCTTGTTTGTATCTAAGCTCCTCCAAGAATCTATGAAGCCACAGAATCTCTTTGCTTGCCTCCATCATTGCTATATATTCTGCTTTCGTGGTAGAAAATGAGACCAATTTCTGTAGCTCGAGACTGGCCGTGGAAATTTTGGTTTTTCGACAAGTGATTGTTCTTCATGCACGATGGATTCTTCTCATAACGGGGGCCTTTCAAATGTGCATTTTCAATATAAAAAATTATAAGGGGTAAATTAGGCTCCATACTTAATAGTCTCCCACTTGGAGACTAATCTCCACACCAAACCTGTGACACCTTTCCATCCTAGCTTCTTATCCTTGAATGTCGATTGAAGATAAGAAAAAGCCCAGCTTCTACTTGTTGACTACCTTTTTAAACATGTATGCATAATTTTCAATTGTGTGCACCTTTCCTAACTTTAGTTGTTCCTCTTCCAAAAGAGTACATATAAAGTAGAATCTCAATTTGTTGGGTCCTTGAGTGAAAGGGTGAATTCTTTGCAAGATGAATTACGCTTCGACTGTCACTATACAAGACATAATTGTCTTGCTTGTATCAAAGCTTCTCCAAGAATCTGTGAAGCCACACAATCTCTTTGCTTGCCTCCGACATTGCTACATCTTCTGCTTCCGTGGTACCACTTCCTGCAGCTTGAGACTGGTCGTGGAAATTTTGGTTTTTGGCGAGTGATTTTTCTTCACGCACGATGGCTTCTCCTCATAATGGGGGCCTTACAAAGGTGCATTTTTAATACAAAATTTTACAAAGAGTAAATTTGGCTCCATACTTAACAATCTTTCACTTAGAGAGTGATCTATCAACAAACATGTGACTACTTTCCATCGTTGCTTCTTATCTTTGAATGTTGATTGAAGATGAGCAAAATCTCAGCTTCTCCTTGTTGACTACCTTTGTCAACATGTCTGCAAGATTTTCACTTGTGTAAACCTTTCTTAGCTTTAGCTGTCCCTCTTTCAAAAGAGTACATATGAAGTGATATCTCACCTCAAAATGCTTTGTCCTTGAGTGAAAGGCTGAATTCTTTGCAAGATGAATGGTGGTTTGATTGTCACTGTACAACCCACAATTGTCTTGCTTGTATCCAAGCTTCTCCAAGAATCTATGAAACCAAAGAATCCCTTTGCTTGCGTTCATCATTGCTACATGTTTTGCTTTTGTTGTAGAAATTGAGACCACTTTCTGCAGCTTGAGATTGGCCGTGGAAATTTTGGTTTTCTGATGAGTGATTGATCTTCACGCACGATGGATTCTTCTCATAACGGGGGCCTTAAAAATGTGCGTATCAATATACAAAATTATAAGGGGTAAATAAGGCTCCATACTTAACAATACCAAACTTGGAGACTAATCTCCAAACAAAACCTGTGACTACTCTCCATCCTGGCTGCTTATCCTTGAATGCCGATTGAAGATGAGAAAAAGCCTAGCTTCCTCTTGTTGACTACCTTTGTAAACATGTTTATAGGATTTTCAATTGTGTACACCTTTCCTAACTTTAATTAGTTGTCCCTCTTCCAAAAGAGTACGTATGAAGTAGAACCTCAATTTGCTAGGTCCTTAAGTGAAAGGGTGAATTCTTTGCAAGATGAATTACGCTTTGACTGTCATTGTACAAGACATAATTGTCTTTCTTGTATTCAAGCTCCTCCAAGAATCTCTGAAGCCACACAATCTCTTTGCTTGCCTCCATCATTGCTACATCTTCTGCTTCCGTGGTATGACTTTCTATAGCTTGAGACTGATTGTGGAAATTTTGGTTTTTGGCGAGTGATTTTTCTTCACGCACCATCACTTCTCATAACGGGGGCCTTACAAAGGTGCGTTTTTAATACAAAAATTTACAAGGAGTAAATTTGGCTCCGTAGCTAACAATCTTTCACTTAGTTTGTGATCTTCACAACAAACCTGTGACTACTTTCCATCATTGCTTCTTATCCTTGAATGTTGATTGAAGTGACAAAATCCCAGCTTCTCCTTGTTGACTACCTTTGTTAACATGTCTGCACGATTTTCACTTGTGTAAACCTTTCCTAGCTTTAGTTGTCCTTCTTCCAAAAGAGTACGTAGGAAGTGATATCTCACCTCAATGTGACTTGTCCTTCAGTGAAAGGCTGAATTATTTGCAAGATGAATGGTGCTTTGACTGTCACTGTACAACCCACAATTGTCTTGCTTGTATCCAGGCTTCTCCACGAATCTGTGAAGCCATAGAATCTCTTTGCTTGGCTTTATCATTTCTACATATTCTGCTTTTGTTATAGAAAATAAGACCACTTTCTGCAGCTCGAGATTGGTCGTGAAAATTTTGGTTTTCTGGCGAAGCCATAGAATCTCTTTGCTTGGCTTTATCATTTCTACATATTCTGCTTTTGTTATAGAAAATAAGACCACTTTCTGCATCTCGAGATTGGTCGTGAAAATTTTGGTTTTCTGGCGAGTGTTTGTTCTTCACGCACGATGGATTCTTCTCATAATGGGGGCCTTACAAATGTGTGTTTTCCATATAAAAATTTATAAGGGGTAAAATAGGCTCCATATTTAACAATCCCCCACTTGGAGACTAATCTCCACACCAAACCTATGACTGCTTTCCATCCTGGCTTCTTATCCTTGAATGCCGATTGAAGATGAGAAAAAGACTAGCTTCCTCTTGTTGATACCTTTGTAAACATGTCTGCAGGATTTTCAATTGTGTGCACCTTTCCTATCTTTAGTTGTCCCTCTTCCAAAACAGTAAGTATGAAGTAGAACCTCAATTTGTTGGGTCCTTAAGTGAAAGGGTGAATTCTTTGCAAGATGAATTATGCTTTGACTCTCACAGTACAAGACATCCAAGAATCTATGAAGCCACACAATCTCTTTGCTTATCTTCGTCATGGCTACATATTCTGCTTCCGTGGTACCACTTTCTGCAGCTTGAGACTGGCCATGAAATTTTTAATTTTTTGATTAGTGATTTTTCTTTATGCACGTTGAATTCTCTTGATATGGGAGCCTTACAAAGGTGCATTTTTAATACAAGAAATTACAAGGGGTAAATTTGGCTCCATACATAACAATCTTTCACTCAGAGAGTGATCTCCACAACAAACTTGTGACTACTTTCCATCATTGCTTCTTATCCTTGAATGGTGATTGAAGATGGGCAAAAGCCAAGCTTCTCCTTGTTGACTACCTTTGTCAACATGTCTGCAGGATTTCACTTGTGTAAACCTTTCCTGCTTTAGTTGTCCCTCTTCCAAAAGCGTACATATGAAGTAACACCTCAGTCTGCTTTGTCCTTGAGTGAAAGATTGAATTCTTTCCAAGATGAATGGCACTTTAACTGTCACTGTACAAGACACAATTGTCTTGCTTGTATTGAAGCTTCTCCAAGAATCTGTGAAGCCATATAATATCTTTGCTTGCCTTCATCATTGCTACATATTCTGCTTTCATTGTTGTCACAGGTCATTGTTGTCACAGGAACCGAATAATAGAGATAGACAGCAAAACAGAGGAAGAAATCTTTGTATTGATAGTGTTTGATACAACAGAGGAGCAAAATATATGGGCGCACTCCGTTGTACGGAGCTCGAACCTCCCGACCACCCCCGAGCTTCAATTCGCTTGCATGCAGCGTCTCACTCGCACTCGCACTCGCACTCGTAGAAGAGAGATCGATGAATCCTCCCAAAATGCACCACCCGTCCTTCTATTCTGATTTTTCCTCCAAAAGCCTACGACCTCTCAAAATAGCTGCTTTTCTATTTTTGGCGTTCGGTCGACTCGACTTGCGCGCCAATATACCTACGAGAACAAGGTAAAAACGTGATCGTGAAGCGATCCGTAGAGGTTAGAACATAACTCCCAAACGGAGCCAAAACAGCCCAAGTCCGTCTCACACAATCTTGTTGCCCTCGCTGCGCTCTTCGACGCCTATGTGATGGAAAATTTCCATAGCCTGCTCTGATTTGTTGAAAATCAACCTGCAAAACAGCATTTTCTACAAAAACGATGCAAAAACAGCAAATCCAACTTTTTTTCTTAATCTTTGGCCCTCAACGAGCATCAAAACATCAAAATCTCTAAAGACTCAAAGAACCAAAGTTGTTCCTTATAACGCAGGCTTCAATCGCTTCATACATCACTTTTTCAAAATCCCACGTTAACACCTTCAAAAATGCCCCAGAAAGTGCCTTCCGGATCAAAAAATTTTATTGGACGAAAACAATCCACACATCCTTCTACACAGTGGACTAACTTTAAAACGACCAAAACTTCCTAGAAAACAAAATTTATTACTAAAACACCTCAAAATCAAGTCTTGTTACAATTGTAGAAAATGAAACCACTTTCTGCAGCTCGAGACTGGCCATGGAAATTTTGGTTTTTCGATGATTGATTGTTCTTCATGCACGATGGATTCTTCTCATAACCCCAGGGCCTTACAAATGTGTGTTTCAATATAAAATGTTATAAGGGGTAAATCAACCTCCATACTTAACCATTCCCCACTTGGAGACTAATCTCCACACCAAACCTGTGACTGATTTCCATCCCTGCTTCTTATCCTTGATTGCGAATTGAAGATGAGAAAAAGCCTTGATTCCTCTTGTTGACTACCTTTGTAAACATGTCTGCAGAATTTTCGATTGTGTACACCTTTCCTATCTTTAGTTGTCCCTCTTCCAAAAGAGTACATATGAAGTAGAACCTCAATTTGCTGGGTCCTGGGTCCTTAAGTCAAAGGATGAATTCTTTGCAAGATGAATTATGCTTTGAATCTCATTGTACAAGACATAATTGTATTGCTTGTATCCAAGCTCCTCCAAGAATCAGTGAAGCCACACAATCTGTTTGCTTGTCTCCGTCATTGCTACATCTTCTGCTTCCGTGGTACCACTTTGTGCAGCTTGAGATTGGAAATTTTGGTTTTTGGTGAGTGATTTTTATTCACGCACCATGGCTTCTCCTCATAACAGGGGCCTTACATAGGTGTATTTTTAATTCAAAAAATTACAAAGAGTAGATTTGGCTCCATACTTAACAATCTTTCACTTAGAGAGTGATCTCCACAACAAACCTGTGACTACTTTCCATCGTTGCTTCTTATCCTTGAATGTTGATTGAAGATGATCAAAAGCCAAGCTTCTCCTTGTCGACTACCTTTGTCAACATGTCTGCAGGATTTTCACTTGTGTAAAACTTTCCTAGCTTTAGCTATCCCTCTTCCAAAAGCGTACTTATAAATTAACACCTCAATGTGCTTTGTCCTTGAGTGATAGTCTGAATTATTTGCAAAATGAATGGCGCTTTAATTGTCACTGTACAAGACACAATTGTCTTACTTGTATCCAAGCTTCTCCAAGAATCTGTGAAGCCATAGAATCTCTTTGCTTGCCTTCATCATTGCTACCTATTCTGGTTTTGTTGTAGAAAATAAAAGCACTTTTTGCAGCTCGAGACTGGCCGTGGAAATTTTGATTTTTCGGCGAGTGATTGTTCTTCATGCACAATGGATTCTTCTTATAATGGGGGCCTTACAAATTGCATTTTTATTTAAAAATTTTATAAGGGGTAAATTAGGCTCCATACTTAACAATCCCCCACTTGGAGACTAATCTCCACAACAAACTTGTGACTGCTTTCATTCCGGCTTCTTATCCTTGAATGCCAATTGAAGATGAGAAAAAGCCTAGATTCCTCTTCTTGACTACCTTTGTAAACATGTCTGCAGGACTTTCAATTGTGTGCACCTTTCCTATCTTTAGTTGTCCCTCTTGCAAAAGAGTACGTATGAAGTAGAATCTCAATTTTCTTTGTCCTTAACTGAAAGGGTGAATTCTTTGTAAGATGAATTACACTTTGACTGTCACTATACACGACATTATTCTCTTGCTTGTATCCAATCTCCTGCAAGAATATGTCAAGCCACACAATCTCTTTGCTTGCCTCCATCATTGCTACATATTCTGCTTCCGTGCTACCACTTTCTGCAGCTTGAGACTCGTCGTGGAAATTTTGGTTTTTGGCGAGTGATTTTACTTCAAGCACGATGGCTTCTCCTCATAACGGGAGCCTTACAAAGGTGTATTTTTAATACAAAAAACTTCAAAGAGTAAATTTGGCTCCATACTTAGCAATCTTTCACTTAGAGAGTGAACTCCACAACAAACCTGTGACTACTTTCCATTGTTGCTTCTTATCCTTGAATGATGATTGAAGATGAGCAAAAGCCCAGCTTCTCCTTGTTGACTACCTTTGTCAACATGTCTGCAGGATTTTCACTTGTGTAAACCTTTCCTAGCTTTAGTTGTCCCTCTTCCAAAAGAGTACATATGAAGTGATATCTCACCTAAATGTGCCTTGTCCTTGAGTGAAAGGCTAAATTTTTGCAAGATAAATGGCGCTTTGACTGTCACTATACAACCCACAATTGTCTTGCTTGTATCCAAGCTTCTCCAAGAATTTGTGAAGCCACGGAATCTCTTCGATTGCCTTCATCATTGCTACATATTCTGCTTTCATTGTAGAAAATGAGACCACTTTCTGCAGCTCGAGTCTGGTTTTCGGCAAGTGATTGTTTTTCATGCATGATGAATTCTTCTCATAATGGGGGCCTTACAAATGTGCGTTTCAATAAAAAAACTTGTAAGGGGTAAATTAGACTCTAAGCTTAACAATCCCCCACTTGGAGGCTAATCTCCACACCAAACTTATCTCTGCTTTTCATCCTGGCTTCTTATCCTTGAATGTTGATTAAAGATGACAAAAAACCTAGCTTCCTCTTGTTGACTACCTTTGTAAACATGTCAGCAGGATTTTCAATTGTGTACACCTTTCCTATCTTTAGTTGTCCCTCTTCCAAAAGAGTACGTATGAAGTAGAACCTCAATTTGCTGGGTCCTGGGTCCTTAAGTGAAAGGGTGAATTATATGCAAGGTGAATTACGCTTTGAATCTCACTATACAAGACGTAATTGTCTTACTTGTATCCAAGCTTCTCCAAGAATCTATAAAGCCACACAATCTCTTTGCGTGTCTCCGTCATTGCTACATATTCTACTTCTGTGGTACCACTTTCTGCAGCTTGAGATTGGCCGTGGAAATTTTGGTTTTTCGTCGAGTGATTTTTCTTCACACACGATGACCTCCTCATAACGGGACCCTTCCAAATATGCATTTTTAATACAAAAAATTACAAGGAGTAAATCCGGCTCCATACTTAATAATCTTTCCCTTAGAGAGTGATCTCCACAACAAACCTGTGACTATTTTCCATTGCTGCATTTTATCCTTGAATGCTGATTGAAGATGACAAAAAGGCCAGCTTCTCCTTGTTGACTATCTTTGTCAACATGTTTGTAGGATTTTCACTTGTGTAAACCTTTCCTAGCTTTAGCTATCCCTCTTCCAAAAGAGTACGTATGAAGTGATATCTCACCTCAATGTGCCTTGTGCTTGAGTGAAAGAGTGAATTCTTTGCAAGATGAATGGCGCAATTGTCTTGCTTGTATCCAAGCTTCTCCAAGAATTTGTGAAGCCACAGAATCTCTTTGCTTGCCTTCATCATTGCTACATAATCTGCTTTTGTTGCAAAAAATGAAACCACTTTTTGTAGCTCAAGAATGGCCGTGGAAATTTTGGTTTTTCGACAAGTGATTGTCCTTCATGCATGATGGATTCTTCTCATAATGGGGGCCTTACAAATGTTCGTTTTCAATATAAAAAATTATAAGCGGTAAATAAGGCTCCATACTTAACAATCCCCCACTTGGAGACTAATATCCACACCAAAACTGTGACTACTTTCCATCCCGCCTTCTTATCCTTGAATGCCAATTGAAGATGAGAAAAAGCCTAGATTCCTCTTGCTGACTACCTTTATAAACATGTCTATAGGATTTTCAATTGTGTGCACCTTTCCTATCTTTAGTTGTCCCTCTTCCAAAAGAGTACGTATGAAGTAGAGCCTCAATTTGCGGGGTCCTTAAGTGAAAGGGTGAACTCTTTGCAAGATGAATTACACTTTGACTGTCACTGTACAAGACATAATTCTCTTGCTTGTATCCAAGCTCCTCCAAGAATCTGTGAAGCCACACAATCTCTTTGCTTGTCTTCGTCATTGCTACATATTCTGCTTCCATCATACCACTTTCTGCAGCTTGAGACTGGCTCTAGAAATTTTGGTTTTTCAACGAGTGATTTTTCTTTACGCATTATGGCTTCTCCTCATAACAGGGGCCTTACAAAGGTGCATTTTAAATACAAAAATTTACAAGGAATAAATTTGGCTCCATACTTAACAATCTTTCACTTAGAGAGTGATCTCCATAACAAACCTCTGACTACTTTCCATCGTTTTCTGCTTTTCGAGAGCTTGCCTTGATTGTTTTTATGAAACCAACCATATACATTGTGTATAGACCCAGTCTACAAGCTGTCTGTGGAGTCAGAATTCAATTCTGGCATCTGCCAAAAACCTAGCTTTTCTACTTGGGACCCCCCTCTACCCCTGCTGAATGGTCAACTGGTGACATAGAAGTGTTCTATTATATGGGGACATGCTACAGTTCAAGTCTCGTCCGATTTGGTTGAGCTGACAGGCCTCTATGGTCAATTTTTAGTTGTAGGACTTCGTGCACTGCTCAGATTCTAGGGTTTTTTCCTGGGGTTTAGACTAGCTACCGGCCATACAGAATGGATCATTGATAAGTATAGAACTTGTTGTTCATGTCTCATGTGAGACGGAGCTGTAAGCGGGCGACTATGGACTCCTTAAATCGCGCACGAAGAAGGTCAAAAGCTCTCTCTCCAAGGGCGACAAGTGGAAATGAGGTGATTTTAAACTACCTTGGATATCTATACTCGGACTTCCCGAACCATTTTTCCCAAATTCCCCTGTTAGTCCTACTAGGCCGTGAAATGTATGTTAAACTCAAAAATTTCCTCAGTTGGATTCTTGTAGCTCATTCTACAAGAATTCTGCAAAAGTAGGCCTTGGCCGCTTAATTTAGGCTTCCTGCTTCCATCTTCCGATTTGATTGAAATTTTTTATGCTTGTCTGGCTTGTCCTTTTGATCATCAACGTATCTTCAAGATTTTCATCTGAGCTCTTTTGCTATTTCTTATTAATTTTTGACCTATTTATTGTAAAAATCAAAGAAAATAACAAAATGTGTAAAAAAACAAAGTAAAACTCCAATAAATAAGAAAATCCATTGAAAAACAAAACTTTATTGTTTTATGTTAGATTTCTCCATTTTTAAGTCCCAATTATCAAGAAAAATGATGAAAAATAACCAAAAAGGACTATTTTTTATTATTTTCTCATAGTATATACACTATTTACACTCATCGGGGAGATGTCATCGGGTTAATCTTCCCTGTTGATGATTTGTAAGGGCATCATTAGGTAATTTTACAAAAAGTCACACGTAACATCAAACTTTTTTCTTCCTCTTCAAACATTGCACTTAATTACTTAGTTCCCTTCCACCCCTCCTAGATGGCATACTCGTGTCTATGCATAGCCTTGGTTGGCTCTACCATGCTTTGAAGATCAATGTAGTTCAAACCATTATGTTGTGTAAGAGTTGGGTCTTGAGTAATTAACTCAAGAGTTTCTGATGTCAAGGTTTTCTTTTGTTGTCTTCCAAAGAGCAATTTTTTTAGCTTGTGTGCTCTTTAATGCTTGATTGTACCGTCAGGATGCTTTGGCACGCTGATTTCTTGAGCTGTTGGTATCAATAGTGATTGTTTTCGAGCTTTTAACCACCATTGATATCTTGGTTTGCTTTGAGCAGAATGGTGTGGTTGAGTCTTTTGAGACTTATCTCTCCATTGCTTGATTGGTTTTACAGTTTGCAGAGAAGATAAGGGCTTCCTTTTCTTTCAAATCCATTTTGTTTTAGGTTCCCTTTGTGTTTTGAACCTTGGAACCATCTTTGGTACAGTGATGGTGTTTTTGGGCACCCAAATTTGAATCGGCTTGTCCTTAAGCTGTGCTTTTGGTACCCAAATTTTCATGACTCCTTGCATGCTACTTGTAGTATTTGCTTGTCGGTAGGATGGAGAAGATTGATTTCTTTGTGGTTTGCTCTGTTAGTAACCTACTTTCCATTCCTTCTTGCTTGGTGCAATTGGAACAATGAGTTGTCCACCTTTAGGTGATAGCAAGAGCTTATTGGTATCCCACTTGGGTACTGCCTTGTACGTCCGCACATGAGTTTCCAAGAATCATTGTTTCATTCATGTGTTCATATGGTAAGCATACAAGCTGATGAGGGCATGAACATCCATGTACTATCACATTTAAGTTGACTACTCTCAAAGTTGGTGTTGGGTTCTTGTTGCATCCTTTAATAGTCGCTATTCATGTTGTCAAAGACTGACTTGTTGCTTTCTTGTATGTGGAATAACTGACTGCATTTACTCAAGCTCCTGTATCAACCAATGCATTTGTGCTATGATTGTTCAGTTGTACTTTTATGCGAAGGTTCATTCCATCTAACCATTCATCATCTGTTGACACTACATCTGTTTGCAATTCCCATTGTCGATCATCTAGTTCCAAAGTATTGATGGGAATAGGTATTTGTTGATTCTTGAGAGCAGCTTTTCTTTTGAGTACTCGAAGCCGAGCTTCTTCTTGGGCTTCATCAATAACCTGCCGTCATTTTATCTTTCTTTGCTTAGCTGCATGCATCTTTTCTAGCAGTTCATTGGTTAGTGGCAAATTGTACTTCTTTAAACGACATCCACTAATGCAATTAGCCATTGGTTCACCATCTAGGGTGGACAACTTGAATGCTCCACTTGGAGATACATCTTCAATGATAAATGGTCTGTTTCCCTTTTTTTTAAACTTGGGAATGTGTTGCTTCCGCTTTTGTGCATAGATGTGAGCTACATCAGTTAGCCTTTGCTCATCAAGCTTTTCCAAATCTTCAAGTCTCTTTGACAGTTCATGTCCAGTCCACTCAAGTTCCTTTGCTACCCTTAGTGTCGGCAATAGAAATTCTATTGGCAATATGGCATCAAGACCATAAACAAGGTTAAAGGGTGTCGCATTTAAAGCCGTTCTGAGTGAAACTCGATAAGCCCATAGAGCAGCATAGAGATTCATTTCCTAGTATGTCCTTCTTGAACTAACCACTTTAGTCTATACCGAGCTAAGAATTTTATTCGTATGCTCAGCTTGTCCATTTGCTTGTGGGTGATAGGGAGCCGATTTATTATGGATGACCATAAATTCATTAAGCAGATACTCAATTACCTCATTGAGGAAATGGGTTCCCTTATCACTGGCAATTTCTATTAGCAGTCCATATCTTGTGAACATGTACTCATACAAGAATGCGGTTGTGGTTCTGGTATCATTCTTTTGAGTTGATTTAGCCTCGGCCCACTTGGTCAAATAGTCCGTAGCTACAATGATATATTGAGCTTGGGTTCTATAAGCAGGTGGCTATGTTGGCCCAAAAAATTCTATTCTCCATTTTGCAAAAGCTATAGCCCCCATCATTGGTCTTAGAGACATGTTATCTATACAGGTTGGCATTTTTGTTTGTTGACATGCATCACACCTTAGAACATATTCCTTGGCATATGCAAAAAGTGTTGGCTTGCGGTGGTCTCACTAGAAAAGTGACCTCCAACTAATCCAACATGTGCTTGTTCTATAATGAGAACGTATTCGTCTTCATTTGCACAAAGACGCAAATGTTGATCCTTACCTCTCCGATACAATTGGTCTCTTGTTTCTGTTTCAATTGCTTTTTGATGGTGCTTACTCATATCCTCAGGAAATGTTCGGCTTGATAAGTAAGTAACTAGATAGTCACTCCACTTAGGAATAGGCGACATTTGGAACAATGTCACATGAGGTATGGGTGCTTTTTTTTACATTGAGGACAATTTTTCACAAAAGAATGAACATCACTCCTCATAGTTGGCCAAAATACTCCAAGTCTCAAGATCTGTTGCATGGTTTGGTCTTCCACAAAGTGAAGTCCTACAATGGTAATATGTGCTTGACTCAGGTATTGGGTTTTCTCCTTGGGATTAATGCATAAAAACAATATTCCATCTCGATTTCTTTTCTACAACCTTCTAGCTAGTAATTGATACGTAGCCGATTGCTCAACTAATCCAATTGTAATTGGAAGTGGTATTGGCAAATCCACTTGAGCTATGTTCATCAAGGATACCTATCATTTCTAGAGAGAACAGATATGAATATAGTAGATCATCGTGTACTCCCTTAGGTGGTTCTCCTGAAACAATCCCTGACAAATGATCTGCTCTTTGATGAGTGGTGCCCTTTTTCACAATTATAGTGAAATCAAATTCCATAAGAATGATGAACCATCTCACTATTCTTCCTGTGTTTACTGGCTTGTTGACCAAGTACAATAAGGCTTGGTGGTCCACAAAGAACACAAATTTGTTAGTTAATAGGTAATGTCTATACTTTTTCACGGCATAGACCATTCCTAGTCCTTCCCTTTTGGTGGTGATGTAGTTTTTCTCTGCCATATTCAACTGACGGCTAGCATAAGAAATAGGAAAATCAATTTTCCCATCTCTTGGTTGAGCTAGAATACACCCGATGGCAAAATTGGAAGCATCTACATGTATGTGGAATGTCTTATTCCAATCTGGTGCTTTCAATATTGGAGCTAAAGTGAGAGATTGCTTAAGCTTCATGAAGTATTATTCACACTCAACCGTCCATTCAAAGTGTGTAATCAAGCTATACATGGGTTTTGCAATTATAGCGTACATGTAAATGAATCATCTGCAATATCCACAATGTCCCATGAAGGCTTGAACCCCCTTCACTGTTGTCGGTCTAAGAAAATCAGCAATAACATGAATTTTATATATATCAATAGCTATGCCATTTTTAGACACTATATGTCCAAGAATTTTTCCTTGTCTATCCATAAATATGTACTTTTTGAATACCTTTTTGTAGCGCTCAAAATGATCAGCCCGGATTGATGAATGTACACATAGATCATCCATATATACTTCCAAGAAATTTCGAAGATATTTTTTAAAAGCATGGCTCATTAATTGTTGAAAGGTGGCAGGAGCATTAGTCAATCCAAAAAGCATAACCTGATAGGCAAAAATACCCCATTTAGTTGCAAAGGCAGTTTTATGTTGATCTTTGGGGTCAACCAAAAGTTGATTGTATCCCGAAAACCCATCTAAAAAGCTATAAGCTTCTTTTCTTGCAACTCGTTCTAAAACATGCTTAGTGATTGGAAGAGGAAAATTGTCTCTAATGGCAGCTGCATTCACTTTCTTGAGATTGATGCACACTCGTAATTTTCCATTTTTCTTGGGTACTATCACAATTGGAGACACCCAATCTGTGTGTTCAATTGGAGACACCCAATCTGTGTGTTCAATTTCATAAATGAATTCGGCTTCCTTTATCTTTTCTATCTCTTCTTTGATCTTTCTAGAAAATGTCTCATTATACGTGTATGGTCTTTGTCTACTTAGTTTTGCAGAATCTCTCATTGGTATGGTATATTGACAGATTTCTGGATCAACACCCTTGAGATCCTTATAAGACCAAGCAAAGATATCTTGATATTCTTTAAATAAGCTCTTGTTCTTCTTCCATTAGGTCACTTGCAATGTAGGCAGGTCTAAGCTATTCTCCTAGTTCGGCAAGATCTATCTTTTTTGCGTTTTCAGGTCCTTTGTAGGACTTGCCCTGTTTTTGTAGTTCCCTGACAGGTTGTTTGACTATGATTTTTCGGTCTTGGAGAGTATATTTCTTGTAATGGGATGAAACACTCATTACATATTTACCATCCTCTTCAATGGTTTCCATTTCCGTCGTATATATCTCCTTTAGAGCTTTTTTAAACTCTTGATATTTCTTTCTTCGTTCAACTCGTGTCATGGTTGAATCCTTCTCCTGGTTTTTAGATTTTTCTTGAGTTTCATTTCTCGTTTTTTTAAAAATATTTTTGATATCTCTTGTTTTTTGTTTAAAGGATATCTACCAATGATTTTGTCTTTGACACAATCATGTGTATCTATCTGCATCAGGAACTGTGTTCTACTGGGGCCTGATGGCATAGGTCTAGCTTTCAAGTTTCTGGTGTCTCTTTTTCGTCTATACCATTTCTGTCTTCTCGGTTTTTGGTCTGAAAAGTCAAAAAACGTTTTCTCCCCTCCTTTCATGAGTAGTTTATCTCTTACATGTTCTTTTTCTGACCCCGAATCATCTGAGGTAACTAAGTGTTCTTCTAACTCATCTGTTGCATCATAGTAGAGGTCTGAAAAGACTTGTTAAGATTCCATCAAGTCCTTGGATTCGTGAATTTTGTCTTCAATGTGAAAGGTTGAGATAATTTGGAATTATGTCATAGCCGTCCTCATTGCAAAATTGAGTAGGCATAGACGTATTTACACATACATCCATTGTCGCTAAAATTTGAGTCCACTCGAATGGCTCAAACAAATGCTCTGAAAAGGGTTTAGGTACATAGGCTTCATCTGTGCAATCCCTTTCTAAGATATGTTCTTCTCTTTTTAAGCTCTCATTTTTTGAGGCTCCGCAAAAATAAGTGTCTTTGTTCAACCAAGATGGAATCTTAGTTTCAGCCGAAGAGACTGAATTGAATTCGTGTATGGGTGTTTTCATGACATCTCTATAAGTGTGATCTTTAATATTAACCCTTTTTATTGATCCCACTTGCTTCAAGTAATTGTTTCCCAATCTTGGATGAGTTGTACTTGTTGCATGAAAGGTCTTCCCAATATGATTTCATAATTGAGTTGCTTTTCAAAGTCTACTATGACAAAAGTGTGTTGATATTCAATCCACAAAAATTAACTATCACTTTTTCAAGCAGTCCTAAGGGTCTTTCGATGTGTCCATTAGCCAATTGCAATTTCATTTGAGTTTTTCTAATGGCTAGTTGTCCCCAGGATTCCCATATTGCTTTAGTGGCTATGGCTATGCCTGCCCCACTATCCAGTATTTCCATGGTTTCAATATCATTGTATTTCACTGGAAGGGTTGTGTTTCCTTCTTCTCCTTCGTAGTATTCTTCGACTTTGTTCATTGGAACGGATCTATTCTCTTTGTTATCCAATTAGTGTTTCAATTTTTCTAAAGTTTTTTTTATTAGCCTTGTTATCCCCACCTTCTCTAGAGCTTTATGTAGATCATTCCATAAATATGGTCTAATTTTTAACAATTCTCCTAAAGTAAGAGTGCATTGAATGGGTGTTGACATGATTGAATGAATGTTGTCTACTTCTAGGGTTTGTTCCGCTCTCTTTAGTTGAGTGGTTTTACACACTATGGATTCATCTTCGTTATCTCCCAAGTAAGAGGATAATGTTTTCAAAGTCAATGATTTAGACATTCCTGAAGCTTCAAAACCGCAATCCCTATACAAGGATTGTACATCCATGTCCATATCATGAGGTAGATTGTCCAACCAAACTTCCTCTATAGGAGCTAACTTTAGAGTTAGGCTCCACACATTAATCTCTCTAACGTTTTCCCATAAGTGTCCTGGTCAGTCTTCTTCTACGAATGGAATTTTGTCTAAGGCATCTTCAATGTTCGGCACTATAAGTTCTGGCTCTTTTGTTTCAAGGTGGGGTTCTACCACCACTTTGGATTTTTCTTTACTGGTTCCTAGCACAAGCTCCTCAGGTTTTGCCATACTCTTGAGCTTGGGTTTTTGTTTTTTCAGCATCTCTTAAGTAATTATTACCAAATTTTGATAAGCTTCAAGCTTAGCTACTTCCATATCTGGAGAAGGATAGTTTTTTCAATTTTTTTTCCATGTTTTGTCATGCTTTAAGTCCCGTTTGGTAAGATTCCAAGGCGGCATTAATTGGCTCAAAAAAAAATTCTATCAAAATTGATCCTCCAGATTTCACGGTGGTTTCCTTGATTTCGCTTCCAGTTTCTTTCACCTTTTCCTAGAATAGTTTCTTTGCTTTCTCATCGAATCATCAGAGGAGTTATGTTTCTTCTTTTTAGCCTGTGATTACCTTGATTGAAACAATCGGTTCACTGTTGGATGAGCTACTAGGTATCACTTGGACTACATTCACTATTTTTTTACCCTTGTTTAAAGGATTTTTTGGACAATCTTCCGGGAAGTTTCCTCCCTTTTTGCAACATTGTATGCAATAAGCTTCAATTGGCTTACGGTACTTGTTAGGCTCTGGGCATTCATTTTTCCAATGATCACTGCACCACAGTTATGATAGTTTCCAGTTCTTGGCTTAATCATGGGTCTTACCATAGGAGGTCTAACACCTTGATTAGCTACATAGTACAATGTTGCAAGCTATGGTGTAGTATAAGTCACAGGTTCTTCCATTGGTGGTGGATGTGAATTATACCAATCTCCTTCTAGCATTATTGTAGATGTCCGGGACTAGGCTCAGCATAGGATGTAACAGGAACTAGTGCTTGCTCCTCTATTACTCCTTCTGGATGCATGTACTTTACAAGCACTACAATATGTCTAGGATATGGAGGTTGTTGACCCAACACGGGTTGAGGTCTTTCCATACCCATCGATGGTCTTTGAGCTGGGGCCATATTAGGCTGATATGTATACATGGGTTGTCCTTGTGGCCTCATAGGCACGTATTGAACATTCCCATCATACTTTGGTGTACAATAGCACTCATTGGTCTCATGGTTGGTCTATCCTTGATTGCACACCATTTGTGCGGCCTAATTGGTTGTCCCTGTTGAGATATCCCTTGCCCTGGTCCCCTCATAGGTGGTTTTTGCATGTTATTCATCATGTCATTCATTCTTTTGAGCATGTCTTCTATGGCTAAAAGCGGTGCTGAAGAAGCCGTTCCCACTTGTGTGGTTTAGTGGATGTTGTTTTCTCGCTTTGGTTATCCTTAAGGACATCTTCTCCATTGAAAATATCACAATTGTCTCCTAAGTCAATAGCATCTAACACACACTCTTCTAGGGTTGTATGATTCTTGCTATACATTATAGCATGAAGTTCTTTGTTTATCAGTCCCTCTAGAAACAATCATACTAGTCGTTCTTCTGCACGGATCTCTAGCATTGGGCATCTTGCAATGTATTGTTTCACTCGAGTTGCACGATCCCTAACAGACTCGCCTTGTTTCTGTTTGAAGCTATAGACTTGAGCTACCGTATTATGTTTGATCCTTGTCTTGGAACATTCAGCTACAAATCCTTGAGCTAATGTATTTAAGTCCATGATTGACTTTGGTAGGATGTTTTAGAACCATGTCAGTGCTTTTCCTTCTAATGTCATTCCAAATCCCTCAAATTGAGTATGGAAGTCAAATATGCGTTCTGCTCTTAGCACTTGCTTAAAGCTTGCTAATTGGTCTTATGGATCCCCAGATCCACTGTATTTTTTGACCCATTTCTAAAAATCAACTCGTCTGACACATCTATTTGGTTTAACTCTCGGTCTCCTGGCAGTTGGTCCTCTTCCGAGTCCTTCAAACCAGTCTATTGGAAATAGTGACTCATGTAGCCCTGGACTGGCTTTAGTGTCACCCGGTTTTCTTCGTGATGAGGTGGTTTCTGGTTTCTTAACATTACTCTCAAAAGATCTCTCGTGGAGTTCTTCTCGTGGAATAGTTTTTGGTCCTTGGCCCAGTATCCAATCCCTTATGGAGTACCCTTGGTATTTGGTTTGTTCCACCTCTTCGGGAGTCATCATAACAAAGTTATTGTTATAACAATCCCTAAACAAGTAGGTTGGTAAATCTGTTGAACCCTTGTCTTTGACTTTGAACATATAAATGATCTCCATGGGTGTTAGATGTCTTGATTTGGCATAAGAAGTCCATAGAAGATCTTTGGCGTTTCTATCCTCCCAACAATAGACTCCGATCCTAAGATTATCCGTATAAATCCATTTCAAAGGCTTCAAATCAACTTGATCGTATCCCTCGAATTCTAAAGTTGGTGGTCCTTCTTTTGCTGCCATATCTGGAATTATGGTATTTACTTCTAACCCCCATCTGTCTATCACTTCAGGGTTTTCAACTTGTAAATACTGAGTTCCGTTTCTATCCATGTACATTTTTCCGTTTTCAACTTGTGAATCACTTCAGGGTTTTCAACTTGTAAATACTGAGTTCCGTTTCTATCCATGTACATTTTTCCTTGTTTGTTTTGCCTGATTTCCTCTTCAAACTCTATGTCGTGGTCATCAATGTGAATAGAATACTCCTCATTAGGATCCAGGTAAACCTGAGCTGAGCTCCATGGCGATTAGTCTTATAAAAAATAGAGTATATGCTTATAGCGCACTGTCGTTCCGGTTTTTGAATGCGTCGGATAGGAAGACATTTCAGATGTTGATTCTGAAAAAGTATATGAGACTTCTTCAAAGATAGTGTCCAAGTGCTCACCTTGATTAACACTCTCTTTGGTGGATACTCTACTAGAGGTCTCTCCAAACATGCCTTGATTTTTCAGTATACAACTAGATCTAAGGTTCATATAGACCCGTGAAGCCTTGGATAGAGTACTTACCTTCGGATTTACTTGTTGTCAACTTCTTTCACTTGACGTGATTGCAACTTCTGTCAAGCTTTTAATTTCTTGTTTGCAACCTGATTCCTGTATCAATTTCGATCAAGTTAGCTATTCTTTCACAAAGACTGTATAGTTTTTTCTAACTATTGTGACTGATCTCTGTGTATCACTTCAATTCGAGCTAAGTGAGTTAGCAGTTGAGACTTTCAAATTCCATTTTTGCATAAAGTCAAAGGACTAATCTGCATCTTGGAAACTGAGTGAATATGTACTACTTTGGATCCGATTGAACCCAAAATTTCCCAATGGCCTTGTATTATGTTGGTCTAACACTGTACAAGTTCAAAAGTTAAAACTGATGTCTCTTTGTAGCAGTATTAAATAATCACGATTATTTAATTTTCTCAGTTTTTTACACTTTTTGGCTTGATTTGCCAAGTATGCAACTTGTTAAGGTCTCTGCATAAGTTTCACTCAGTTTGAACAAAATTTGTTCAAGTTATCAGCTATTTCGTGTCCGCAGACTCAGTTTTCAAGAATCTAGCTTAAGTGTCAATTTTGTGATCCAAATTTCACCAAAATTGATTTGTGTGGTCTACCTTATATGCTTGACCTTGTGGTATACTCAAATGTGCAAGAATATCAATTTTTATAGCAAATGTAAATAATCATGATTATTTACTCTAACTATTTTTTTGCAAGTTTTTATCACAATCTTGACACAGATCTGTTAAGCATCTTAACTTAAGCTACCTAGCCAAGTTTCATCAAGTTTGGATATTTTTTGTTCAAATGGTCAACAGTTTTGTGTCCGCCGCCGACTGACTTTGCAAATTTTGGCCAAATCTTACCAAATTTGGTTTCTAGACTTAATATAACATGATAAAGCTAGTGGTATGCAGACTTGGTCAAAAAAATTGAAAAATAGGATAGTAGTAAATAATCGCAATTATTTACTTCTGGTAAATTTTTGCATCTTTTTTATCAACTGAGCATGTACACATGTTTATCACATCAATATAATCCTGTAAGTCAAGTTTCATTGAGTTTGAACAAAATTTTTTCAATTAACACTCAAGTTTTGAAAAGTCAATACAGAATTTAGTTTTACCCAGTTTTTGGTCGGTTTGGTGATCCAAATTCTATAGGCTTTACAAAATTGTTTGTACACATGCATAGAGTCTCTGGTATCAACCTTGGTTAGTTTTGAGTTGAAAGTAAATAATCATGATAATTTACTTTAAGCCTAAAATGAATATTTTCTTGAACTTTTTCCTTAGACAGTCTTTTCATGAGCTATTTTAACCCTCTGAGTCAAGTCAAAACTTGATTTGGCCTAAAATGTCAAGAAAAAGTAAATAATCTGAGTTTTTGCAAACTCTTGAAATTTTTACCTCAATGCGTCCTTGAGCTTACCCACTGGTTCATACAATTTTCAAAGCATACTCTCCAGTCGGATTGAGTGGTTGACAGTCTTCTTGTGCTATTTCTAGCTGTAGACCTGAAATTCTGCAACTTCACATAACAACTCACAATTGATTCTTTTGGAGTGAGCAATGATTTGAGATCTCACCTCAAATTCTACTTACCCTACTCCTAGGTTCTACTGCAATGGGGTTGTGGAAAGTGTCCACAAACACTCGTTTTCTTGTTTTTTATGGTTTTTTGAGCCTTGATCTACCTTGTCTTGTCCATCAATCATTCTCAAAATCATAATCTAATTCTACAATCCTAAAGGCATTCAGCAAGTACGATTACTTCCAAGCTACCTCCACACAACAAAAGATGACAATCTTAAGCTATACGGTTTTAAAAGCAATTTTTTACTCTAGGAGATCCTAGAGGAAGTTAAAGGATAACTTCACAAGACGCTCATGTTTTTTCCTAGTTTAGGTCTCTTCGATCCCCGACAGCGGTGCCAAATGTGGGACGGGTATCTAACCTCACTCCTATCTTATTGCAGACATAGCGAGAACCACGAATAAATTGTCAATCCATGGTACGAAGCTGACTCGACTAGTACATAGAGGCTACAAAAGGTTGTCAATCTCTTGGAAAACAACAAACAACTCGCATCTAACTCAGGCTACACCCAAATGACAGAAATCACCAAAAGCCAATCGCTCATCGGCAAACAAATCACATCCATTACAGCATCAAATGACATCCAAACATAACGAAACTTCTAGGACGTGTTTATAAGACCTAAGCACACATGATTATATTCTCAAATCTCACTTTAGATCAAGTGCAACAATCGTTATTAATAGCAGTGACTTTTTGACCTAGTCGTTTTCGACCTAGAATGCATCTAAATGCTTAGCAATGATGCCCCTATACCCCGCCTATACTTAGTTTTTTATTTTCAAGTGTAAATTCCTATTTATGATGAAATTAGGCCGCGGGTCAGCGACACCAGAAGCTACGGATTACCATGAAATGCTTATGTCAAAGCGTAGAGCTCTTACCTGTAGTTGCAACGCAACATACACAACTGCAATGTGACAACTGGGGAGGGAGTAGGAAGCGCGAGAAGGAGAGAAGTCAGCGCCATTAGCTCATGCTGTGTTTCTATTATTCAAAAACTTATAAAAAACTTATAAAAATTGGCTTTTATACCTTAACCAAGGTTTTTGGTGGTCAAAACTAATCATCTTGAGCTCTGCAGGTTGATACAATCTAGAAGCTTGTAGTCCCGGCTCATCAATTACAATATTTATCTGGAAAATAGGAGTTACAATATTCTCGATTCATCAAAATGATAAATGTTTTAACAATGAGAGCTCCGAAAAATGGTATCAGAGTTAGCTTACTGCTAACAAAGACCAATTTTTGCCAAACTGATCGTAAAAATATTGATTTTCTGATGAGTGATTTTTCTTCACGCACGATGGATTCTCTTCATAAAAAAGGCCTTACAAATGTGCATTTTTAATATAAAAAATTACAAGGGGTTAATTAGGCTCCATACTTAACAATCTCCCACTTGGATACTGATCTCCACACCAAACTTGTGACCGCTTTCCATCTTGGCTTCTTATCCTTGAATGCCGATTGAAGATGAGAAAAAGTCTAGCTTCTCTTTTCTTCACTACCTTTGTAAACTTGTCTGCAGGATTTTCACTTGTGTGCACCTTTCTTAGCTTTAGTTGTCCCTCTTCCAAAAGAGTACGTATGAAGTAACAGCTCAATGTGCTTTGTCCTTGAGTGAAAGATTGAATTCTTTGCGAGATCAATGGCACTTTGACTGTCACTGTACAAGACACAATTGTCTTGCTTGTATCCAATCTCCTCCAAGAATCTGTGAAGCCACGGAATCTCTTTGCTTGCCTCCATCATTGCTATATATTTTTCTTCCATGGTAAAAAATGAGACCACTTTCTGCAGCTCGAGACTGGTCATGGAAATTTTGGTTTTTCGGTGAGTGACTATTCTTCATGCACAATGGATTGTTCTCATAATGGGGGCCTTACAAATGTGAGTTTTCAATATAAAAATTTATAAGGGGTAAATTAGGCTCCATACTTAACAATCTCCCACTTGGAGATTAATCTCCACACCAAACCTGTGACTGCTTTCCATCCTGGCTTTTTATCCTTGAATGCCGATTGAAGATGAGGAAAAGCCTAGGTTCTCCTTGTTGACTACCTTTGTAAACATGTCTGCAAGATTTTTAATCGTGTGCAACTTTCTTAACTTTAGTTGCCCCTCTTCCAAAAGAGTACCTATAAGTAGAACCTCAATTTGCTGGGTCCTTAAGTGAAAGGGTGAATTCTTTGCAAGATGAATGGTGCTGTGACTGTCAGTGTACAAGACATAGTTTTCTTGCTTGTATCCAAGCTCCTCCAAGAATCTGTAAATCCACACATCCGTCATTGCTACTTATTCTGATTTCGTAGTACCACTTTTTGCAACCTAAGACTGGCCGTGGAAATTTTTGTTTTTTGGCGAGTGATTTTTCTTCACGCACGATGGCTTCTCTTCATAACGGGGGCCTTACAAATGTGTGTTTTTAATACAAAAATTTACAAGGAGTAGACCTGGCTCCATACTTAACAATCTTCCACTTAGAGAGTGATCTCCACAACAAACCTGTGACTACTTTCCATCATTGCTTCTTATCCTTGAATTTTGATTGAAGATGAGAAAAAGCCCAACTTCTCTTTGTTTAGACGACCTTTGTAAACATGTATATAGGATTTTCACTTATGTAAACATGTCCTAGCTTTAGTTGTCACAGAAGAGAACGTATGAAGTGATATCTCACCTCAATGTGCCTTGTCCTTGAGTGAAAGACTAAATTCTTTGCAAGATGAATGGTGCTTTGACTGTCACTGTACAACCCACAATTGTCTTGCTTGTATCCAAGCTTCTATAAGAATTTGTGAAGTGACATAATCTCTTTGCTTGCCTTCATCATTGCTACATATTCTTCTTTCGTTGTAGAAAGTGAGACCACTTTTTGCAATCCGAGATTGTTCATGGAAATTTTGGTTTTCTGGCGAGTGATTTTTCTTTACGCACTATGGCTTTTACTCATAACGAGAACTTACAACTATGCGTTTTAAGTACATAAAATTACAAGGGGTAAAATAGGCTCCATACTTAACAATCTCCCACTTGGAGACTGATTTCCACACCAAACCTATGACTCCTTTTCATCCTTGAATGCAGATTGAAGATGAGAACAATCTCGGCTTCTCCTTGTTGACTACCTCTTTAAACTTTAGTTGTCCCTCTTCCAAAAGAAAACATATGAAGTAACACCTCAATGTGTTTTGTCCTTGAGTGAAAGGATGAATTCTTTGTAAGATGAACGGCGCTTTGGTTGTCACTGTACAAGACACAATTGCCTTACTTGTATCCAATCTCCTCCTAGGATCTGTGAAGGCACAGAGTCTCTTTCCTTGCCTCCAATATTGCTATATATTTTGCTTCCGTGGTAGAAAATGAGACCACTTTCTGCAGCTTGAAACTAGCCGTGGAATATTTGGTTTTTCTGTGAGTGATTTTTCTTAATGCATGATGGATTTTCCTCATAATGAGGACCTTACAAATGTGCATTTTTACTATAAAAAATTACAAGGGGTAAATCAGGCTCCATACTTAACAATCTCTCACCTAGAGACTGATATCCATATCAAACGTGTGAGTGCTTTCCATTTTGGGTTCTTATCCTTGAATGTCGGATGAACATGAGAAAAAGGCCACCTTTTTCTTGTTGATGACTTTTGTAAACATGTCTACAGGATGTTCACTTGTGTGCACCTTTCCTAGCTTTAGTTGTCCCTCTTCCAAAAGAGTACATATGAAGTGATATCTCACATCAATGTGCCTTGTCCTTGCGTGAAAGCTTGAATTCTTTACAAGATGAATGGCACTTTGACTATCACTCTACAAGACACAATTGTCTTGCTTGTATCCAAGCTCCTCCTTGAATCTATAAAGCCACAGAATCTGTTTGCTTTCCACTGTCATTGCTACATATTCTGCTTCTGTTTTAGAAAGTGAGACCAATTTCTACAGCTCCAAACTAACCGTAGAAATATTGATTTTTCGATGAGTTATTTTTCTTCACGCACTATGGATTCTCCTCATAACGGGGGCCTTACAAATGTAGAGTTTTAATATAAAAAATTACAAGGGAAAATTAGGCTCCAAACATAACAATCTCCCACTTGGATACTGATCTACACACCAAACGTGTGATTGCTTTCCATCCTGGCTTCTTATCCTTGAATGCCGATTGAAGATGAGAAAAAATCCCAACTTCGCTTTCTTGACTACTTTTGTAAACATGTCTGCAGGATTTTCACTTGTGTGCACCTTTCCTAGCTTAAGTTGTCCGTGAAAATTTAGCTTTTCCAGCTTAACTTGACCACTTTCTGCAGCTCGAGATTGACCGTGGAAATTTAGCTTTTCCGGCGAGTGATTGTTCTTCACACACAATGGATTCTTCTTGTAACGGGGACCTTACAAATGTGCGTTTTTAATACAAAATATTATAAGGGGTAAATCAGGCTCCATACTTAACAATCATTCACTTGGAGAGTGATCTCCACACCAAACCTGTGACTGCTTTCCATCCTGGCTTCTTATCCTTGAATGTCGAATGAAGATAAGAGAAAGCCCAGCTTCTTCTTGTTGACGACCTTTGTAAACATGTCTACAGGATTCTCATTTGTGTACACCTTTCCTAGCTTTAGCTATCCCTCTTCCAAAAGAGTACGAATGAAGTGATATCTCACCTCAATGTTCCTTGTCCTTGAGTAAAAGACTGAATTCTTTGCAAGATGAATGGCGCTTTGATTGTCATTGTACAAGACACGATTGTCTTGCTTGTATCCAAGCTTCTCCTTGAATCTATAAAGCCGCCGAATCTCTTTGCTTACCACCATCATTGCTATATATTCTGCTTCTGTTGTTGAAAATGAAGACCACTTTCTGCAGGTCAAAACTAACCGTAGAAATATTGATTTTTCGGTGAGTGATTTTTCTTCATGCATGATGAATTCTCTTCATAATGAAGGCCTTGCAAATGTGTGTTTTCAATATAAAAAATTATAAGGGGTAAATTAGGCTCCATACTTAACAATCAACCACGTGGAGACTAAGCTCCACACCAAACCTGTGACTGCTTTCCATCCTAGCTTCTTATCCTTGAATGTCGATTGAAGATGAGAAAAAGCCTAGCTTCTCCTTGTTGACTACCTTTGTAAACAAGTGTGCAGGATTTTTTATTGTGTGCACCTTTCCTAAGTTTATTTGTCCCTCTTCCAAAAGAGTACATATGAAGTAGAACCTCAATTTGCTGGGTCCTTAAGTGAAAGGGTGGACTCTTCGCAAGATGAATGGCCCTTTGACTGTCATTGTACAAGACATAATGGTTTTCTTGTATCCAAGCTTCTCTAAGAATCTGTGAAGCCACACAATGTCTTTGCTTGCCTCCGCCATTGCCACATATTCTGCTTCCGTGGTACCACTTTCTGCAACTTGAGATTGGCCGTGGAAATTTTGATTTTTTGGCAAGTGATTTTTCTTCACGCACGATGGCTTTTCCTCATAACGGGGCCTTACAAATGTCCGTTTTTCATACAAAAAACTACAATGAGTAACTCTTGCTCCATACTTAACAATCTTCCACTTAGAGAGTGATCTCCACAACAAGCCTATGACTAATTTCCATCGTTTCTTCTTACCCTTGAATGTTAATTGAAGATGAGCAAAATCCCAGCTTCTCCTTGTTGACTACCTTTGTAAACATGTCTACAGGATTTTCACTTGTGTAAACCTTTCCTAGCTTTAGCTGTCCCTCTTCCAAAAGAGTACGTATGAAGTGATATCTCACATCAAAATGCCTTGTCCTTGAGTGAAAGGCTAAATTCTTTGCAAGATGAAAGGCGCTTTGACTATCACCGTACAACCACAATAGTCTTGCTTGTAATCAAGCTTCTCCAAGAATTTGTGAAGCCATAGAATCTCTTTGCTTGCCTTCATCATTGCTACATATTCTGCTTTTGTTGTAGAAAGTGAGACCACTTTCTGCAGCTCGAGACTAGCCGTGGATATTGTGGTTTTCTGATTAGTGATTTTTTCTTCACGCACAATGGATTCTACTTAGAACGGGGACCTTACAATTGTGCGTTTTCAAAACAAAAAATTACAAGGGGTAAATTAAGCTCCATATTAAACAAGTCGGGGGGTTCACTATGTGTAAAACTACCATATCACGTGCATTCAAGACATGTTTGTAGAACCCTTTATCTATGAATTTTGTTAAGAATATAATGTACCCTTTTCTTTTAAAATCTATAAGTTTTTTTCAAATTTGAAAAAATAATGCCCTTTTGTATATATATTTCCGTAAGTTTCAAGAACTTTAAATACCCTTCTGTTGAACTCACATGATAGGTTACATTTTTATTAGGTGACCTTCCCGAGCTTAACAATCTCTTACTTGGAGATTGATCTCCGCACCAAATCTGTGACTGCTTTTCATCCTCGAATGCAGATTGAAGATGAGAAAAATCTTGGCTTCTCCTTGTTGCCAACCTCTGTAAACATGTCCGTAGGATTTTCACTTGAGTGCACCTTTCCTAACTTTAGTTGTCCTTCTTCCAAAAGAGTACGTATGAAGTAGCACCTCAATCTGCTTTGTCCTTGAGAGAAAGGCTGAATTTTTTGCAAGATAAATGGCGCTTTGACTATCACTGTATAAGACACAATTGACTTGATTGTATCCAAGCTCCTCCAAGAATCTATGAAGCCACATATTCTCTTTGTTTGTCTCCGTCATTGCTACATATTTTGCTTTTGTGGTAGAAAATGAAACCACTTTCAACAGTTTGAGACTGGCCGTGGAAGTTTTGGTTTTTCGGCAAGTGATTTTTCTTCACGCACGATGGCTTCTCCTAAAAACGAGGGCCTTATAAATGTTCATTTTTAATTAAAAATTTTACAAGAAGTAAATTAGCGTCCATACTTAACAATCTCCCACTTAGAGAGTGATCTCTACTACAAACCTGTGACTGCTTTCCATCCAGGCTTCTTATCCTTGAATGGCGATTGAAGATGAGTAAAATCCAAGCTTCTCCTTGTTGACTACCTTTGAAAACATTTCTGCAAGATTTTCACTTGTGTGCACCTTTCTTAGCTTTAGTGGTTCCTCTTCCAAAAGAATACGTATGAAGTGATATCTCACCTCAATGTGCTTTTTCCTTGAGTAAAAGGTTGTAAGATGAATGGAACTTTGATTGTCATTGTACAAGACACGATTGTTTTGCGTGTATCCAAGCTCCTCCATTAATTTGTGAACCCACAAAATCTCTTTGGTTGCCTCTGTCATTGCTACATATTTTGCTTGTGTTGTAGAAAGTGAGACCACTTTTTGTAGCTCGAGACTGGCCGTGGAAATTGTGGTTTTTCGGCAAGTGAATTTTCTTCAAGGGGGATAAATTCTTCTCATAACATGGGCCTTAAAAATGTGCGTTTTTAATATAAAAAATTACAAGGGGTAAATTAGGCTCCATACTTAACAATCTCCCACTTGGAGACTACTCTCCACACCAAAACTGTGACTTCTTTCCTAGCTTCTTATCGTTTAATGCCGATTGAAGATGAGAAAAAGCCCAGCTTCGCCTTATTGACTACCTTTGTAAACATGTCTGCAGGATTTTCACTTTTGTGCACTTTTCCTAGCTTTAGTTGTCCCTCTTCCAAAAGAGAACGTATGAAATAACACCTCAATGTGCTTTGTTGAGTGAAAGGATCAATTCTTTGCAAGATAATGGCGCTTTAAAGTTCGTTGTACAAGACACAATTGTCTTGATTGTATCCAAGCTCCTTCAAGAATCTCTAAAGCCGCAGAATCTCTTTGCTTGACTCCATCATTAATACATATTTTGCTTTCATTGTAGAACATGAGACCACTTCCTGCAGCTCGAAACTGTCCGTGGAAATTTTGGTTTTTCGGCAAGTGATTTTTCTTCACACACGATGGCTTCTCCTCATAACAAGGGCCTTACAAATGTGTGTTTTTAATACAAAAATTTACCAAGAGTAAATCTAGCTCCATAACTAACAATATCTCCATTGGAGACTAATCTCCACACCAAACCAATGACTACTTGCAATCCTGGCTTCTTATCCTTGAATGGCGATTGAAGGTCAGCAAAAGCCCAGATTCTCCTTGTTGACTACCTTTGTAAACATGTCTGCAATATTTTCATTTGTGTACACCTTTCCTAGCTTTAGTTGTCCCTCTTCCAAAAGAGTACCTATGAAGTGATATCTCACCTCAACGTGCTTTGTCCTTGCGTGAAAGTTTGAATTCTTTGCAAGATGAATGGCACTTTGACTGTCACTGTAAAAGACATAATTGTCTTGCTTGTAGCTAAGCTCCTCCAAGAATCTGTGAAGCCACACAATTTCTTTGCTTGCCTCCATCATTGCTATATATTCTACTTCCATGATAGAAAGTGAGACCACTTTTTGAGCTCGAGAGTGGCTGTGGAAATTTTTGTTTTCTGATGAGTGATTTTTCTTCACGCACAATGGCTTCTCCTCATAACAGGAGCCTTAGAAATATGTGTTTTTAATACAAAAATTAAAAGAGGTAAACCAGGCTCCATACTTAACAATCTCCCTCCTTGAGACTGATCTCCACACCAAAGTTGTGACTGATTTCCATCCTTGCTTCTTATCCTTGAATGTCAATTTAAGATGAGCAAAATCCCAACTCTCCTTCTTGACTACCTTTGTAAACATGTCTGTAGGATTTTCACTTGTTTGCACCTTTTCTAGCTTTAGTTGTCCCTCTTCCAAAAGAGTACGTATGAAGTGATATCTCACCTCAATGTGCTTTGTCCTTGAGTGAAAGGCTAGATAGTAAACGAGGGGCTCAGACAACAAACATTGTTTCACGAGATCACCCACATCTTGTTGTGAGCATCTCTCTCTCTCTCTCTCTCTCTCTCTCTCTCTCTCTCTCTCTCTCTCTCTCTCTCTCTCTCTCTCTCTCTCTCTCTCTCTCTCTCTCTCTCTCTCTCTCTCTCTCTCGTATGGGATCGGGGCATTACAACAAAAGTTTCAATTTTTCATTGTGAGAGTCAGAGTGCTTTTCAACTAGCACAAAATCTAGTGTTTTATTAGAAGATCAAGCACATTATACCCTGGCCTTAAAGTGGAAGGTTAGCGGGTATAAAAGCCTCTCTAACTTTTTAGTCACTAAACCATTAATTTCATGGATTTTGAGATAGTAAATTAGGGGCTCACACAACCCTTTAGACATTGCCACATGAGCTCACCCAAATCTTGTTGTGAGCATCTCTCTCTCTCTCTCTCTCTCTCTCTCTCTCTCTCTCTCTCTCTCTCTCTCTAGCATATGCATGGTGTGCTCTTTAATAATCATGTTCAAAACTTGTATCAATACACTTTTTGAGAAGGCATAGGGGAAACAACCTTGCTATCACAAATTGTAGCTTGAAAAATTGTTCTTCTCCACTGACATCATGCTTGAACTCAAGTAGAAATTGCTACTTCTTAACACTAGTTTGGTACCAAAATAGGACACTTAAGTGTCCTATTTTGAACAATTTTAAATGAAATGTTACTTGCATTAGACGGTGTATTCAAGAAAACCATCTTGATATGCATAAATATGCTAGCTAGAGAGTCTTTTAAAAAGATAACCTTGCATTTAAGAATCTACCATGATTCAGAACTATACTCATCAAGTTGACTCTCGTAAGACTGTGATTTATGCTTTGAAGAAATCAACTTTATAAGCTCAAGAAAAAATGAAGCGACCTTGTAGAAACTTTTATGTGACTTTTCCACAATTGTGTTGTATTGTGTTTCCTATTATAGTAAAGGACATTACATATAACACGATCTCTATTACTCATACACACAAAGTATTAGTCAAGCCCATGAGATTACAATATACAATGGTACATATAATCTCACGATCACCTTTTCCTAAAAAGGAAAAGTTTTTTGTGCATGAAACACTATTAGTTATTAGACTAAGTCGGTTTTCTAAGTGGATTCCGCATGGTTATGTGCCTAGAGGTTTCACTATCAAAGGACTCTGTATTAAGGGATGGTGATGCCACCATAACTAAAGACTAAGGAGAAGAAGTAGTTGTGGTTGACCTATTAAAATCCTTCTCCTTCGCTTTTCCTAAGATTTTTAGGACACTAAAAAATTAGTGAATTCTTATACCATGGTTACTTATTGATTTCCTTCATGCTCACATGTATCTGCTGATGACCTATATTTAAACAATCTTTGGTTAGTTGTCACCACCATACCTAGAGTTGATATATAATAGCTTTTATAGCAAGATCTTGACTACTTTTGCCCATCAAAGATGGCTTCGTCCTTGATATCTCATCTTGTAATGACTTGTGTCAAAGTTGAATCATGAGTTGATGCTTGGAAGTGCATGCATAGCGAGCAAGCATACAACTTTGTAAAATTAATATGCAATCAAGCATGCACAACATACATCCATGCTCTTCCAATGATACATCCAATCAACCAATACAACTTCTTGTCAGTTGCAAAACACAATTCTACACAATCAAACAAATGCTTTTATCTATTCCAGTAACGATGCAATGGACTAGGAGTACCAACATGTGATGAAGCATGGATAGCTAAAACATGTGAAAGAAAAACATATCAACTC
Source organism: Adiantum capillus-veneris (assembly GCF_014529385.1). NCBI lineage: Eukaryota > Viridiplantae > Streptophyta > Polypodiopsida > Polypodiales > Pteridaceae > Adiantum > Adiantum capillus-veneris. The sequence goes on from NC_140951.1 coordinate 100,742,747, forward strand.
TCATATAGCAATTGGACAAGCAATACAACCATGTGCCCGAGTAAGAGCATGATTATACACTAATAATCAAATACTCATATCCATTCAACCAGTAGCACAATTAGCCATGCAATACAATGATCTAAAGATCACACATGGAGATCTTAAGCACTAGTTTAGTTTTGGCACATTTTGATACAAATCTCACACGACCTTAAAAGTTCCCTTCTTGTGTGTGTGTGTGTGTGTGTGTGTGTGTGTGTGTGTGTGTGTGTGTGTGTGTGTGTGTGTGTGTGTGTGTGAGAGAGAGAGAGAGAATATAAGAAGGGGAAATTGGAATAACCTTTCTATGTAAGTGCGATAGATTGGTTACCTCAATTTCCTCTAGAGTATCAGGTCTTGACTCGTCGCAAATAGATCTCTTGGGATACTCTCTCTCTCTCTCTCTCTCTCTCTCTCTCTCTCTCTCTCTCTCTCTCTCTCTCTCTCTCTCTCTCTCTCTCTCTCTCTCTCTCTCTCTCTCTCTCTCTCTCTCTCTCTCTCTCTCTCTCTCTCTCTCTCTCCCGCGTGCCATGTCACTCACTCTAGCCCGAGTATGTTGGACGGATTTTGATGCAAGGGCTTACGCATACGATGAGTAGCTCTCCACAATGCGTGATCTTTGTAGTGTACGATTTTATTAAATGGTAACCCTAGGAGTATTTTGTCATGAATCCAGCATGTGCTATCATTCACATGAAAAAACATATCCTGCGGGGCTGATCCGGAGGGTCCAAATGCATGACCAAAACAGTCTCTGGAAAGCAGGGAGGATGCGTTGATTTTGACATACCTTTGATTGGCGTGGACGGTGAGAAAGGTGCCAAGTCTGCAAAAAAAATTCTCCTCCCAAGCGAGATAGAGTACTCAAAAAAACATAGAGGGGCTCTATCATCACTCAACGAAGCCCACTGCCACTCACCAAGATCCCACTCCAAATGAACAAGTGGATTTCCTTGCCAAATCGATAGTCTCCAAAGTGGTGCCTCCTTAGTAGTGAAAATAGGGTTGACACAGGACCTCCTCTACTACTCTAACAGGCTACCAATGGGCAGTCAATTGCTGACTAGGAGAAACCTCACCCTGAAACTCTAGTATGATGTGACTTCCATGATGGCCAAGTCTCCGCAATGCTGAAGACAAGTTTCTCCTATTGAGATTTGCTGGATCACGAAAAGATACTATGCTCTTTGTAAGATATGACACACCCACTTTGGACAATTTTACGGGATGCTCTTGCTACCTTTTGCTTGGCGAGTGGTGCTCTCATAAATTGGCACATGTCTTTTGGTTTTCTTGTAGGAGTGGATGCGGATTGTCAATGGGGTGTGCAGGATAGTTTCACTTGTCTACTTAGAGGGCAGGCTTGCATATATTTGGGTTTCCATGTTGGCATTGATGTGTTAGTTGAGCAACACTTTACACCCGTACTGTAGTCTATCAACAAGAAACTTTGCCATTGGTCATCCTTGCATTTATATGTGGTTGGCAAAGTTCTTATGGTGAATCAGGTTCTTCTTGCGATGGCTTGGTTCACGACATCTTACATTACTCTTCACTCAAGCATCATGATGCCTTTGAAGCGCGTTGTGTGCCACTTCTTGTGGGGTGGCCTAGATGGTTCTTGTGACACTCGACCACGAGTCCGTTGGGATAGTGTAATTTTGCCTAAAGTGGGGGGAGGACTAGGGATTATTGATATAGAGATGCAAAGCAAGGCATTGCTTGCAAAGATGATAGTTCACAGATTGTTTCCAAGGGGGTGAGCCTTGGAAATAGTTTTTGCACCATGCTTCGTCACATACCTCTCCTCATATTGGATCTCTGCATATTATAGGTGCTTGATGCCTGACCATTAGATTCATCTTTACGGATGCATCCTTGGATACGTCTCATTTTGTCATCATTTATCCGTTGCTGCAGATTGGAAGGAATTATGTCTTGCTTTGATTTTCCACCTACCTTCGTGTGTCAAGGAGGTAGCGAGACAGTCACTTACTGAGAGAGACGACACGGCTTGGCGTAGTTCCATGCCCAAAGATATTGGCCCCAAAGTCTGGCACCCCTTTTGGTATTTCTCTTTATATTAATCTTGGCAAAGTACAATGTCCAAGGGTCCTCTCTCTACTTAGTGGTCCCAAGTCAATCTGAGGGAGAGAGGCCTAGAAAAGTTCTTATAGATGCTCTCATGCCTAAAAGTAGTACATGAGAAGCTTCAAGTTCCAAAAGCACTGACCCCCAAAAGCACTAGCACTTCCAGCGCAAACAGCATCGCAAAATGTGGAAATTCCGTACAATTGTGCCACATCAGTAGTCATTGGGGTTCAATGGTTTCCGTTTAACTTGCCACGTTAGCAGCTCTTACGCAGTATTGGGGTTCATGCTTTATTTTAAGTTCTTTGTGTCCCTTGGGCCTTATCGGATGGGACCCCATAAGTTGGAACAACTTATGACATTATATTAGTGGTCGTCTGGGTGGTGATTCCACGCCATTACTTTGTGACATGCCTGGAGCGACCTATGGGATCCGCAGAGGGGTTGCTACTCGTATGAGAGAGATTGATAAGGCTATTCCACCCGACTGGCACGCCCTTATTGGGGAACAAACTCTTGTACCTTCTCGTCATGGATGGTGAGTGTACTTTGATCCTCAGTCAGGAAACATGCTGCCAAAGGCATAGCAGGGCCTCTTAGCTGCAGAGTTCTATTGCGCAAGAAGAGAGACATGGCCTTAGGGAAAAACATAAATAAGCAGGTTTCCACGGGATATCCCCGTCATACTGAACGAGACAGAGGAAATCGCCGTCCAATGTGGCCTCTAATTGTGACATAGCTAGAAGTAGTACAGTGTAATGCAAATATACCTTTGATCCACCGCAAGGGGAACCCCATCCTCTGAATCGTGCCCTCCAAGAAATTCTAATCTACTCTATCATAAGCCTTCTAAAAATCAAGAAGCATAAACGCTATAGGCTATTCTATCTGACAAGCCCATTAAATTGCTCCATAGAAAGTGAAGATGTTATCCAAAATACAGCGGTCCTGCACAAAATCTCTGTGTGAAGCATGGATGAGATCTGGAATAAAGGATTTTAAGTGCATGATGATCATGTGTGCAAGGATCTTATACACAAAGGACATGAGAGCGATCGGTCTCCACTGTCCTTGGGACGATGTATCTCCGCCTTTTGGACAAGAGAAATAAGCCTTAAATGCATAGAGGTAGGCATCTGTCCTGTGTCAACCCATCCTCTCCAGGACAAGAGGCACTGTCGAGGCCAAGCATTGTGTCATGCATCTTCTACATAGAGAAGGGACCTAGTAACTTATGGTAAATAACCTCTATAACCACCAGCTGCACATGTAACCAAACCTCTTCTCTGGAACGCAAAATATCGTCAATAATTGATCTAGCAGTGAACAAATGCTCAAGATAATCTGAATCTATGTCAAGGACCTCATCAGAATCCGTATGTACCTGTCTGCAGAATCATGTAAGGCTCTAATGAGTCCCCTTGGGACGTTCCCAGAAGTGTGCAAAGAAATCCTTAGTCATCCTATCTGCTTCGGATATCCATGTCGAGATCGAAGCATGATAGGCAAATTTGTATTTCTCAATCTGAATGTGACTAAGTGTCTCTCTAGTGTCAACCTCGCACTCTCCGAAACTCCTGGAGTTGTTGCATATGCAACGCAAACGGTCATGTAATTGTCGCTCCCTACAGAACAAGCCTCGTCATCTCTCTGTTGTTGTTTGTTTGAAATCCTTAGAAGACGCAGTGATGCATGTAATCAAATGGGACACGGATCGGCACAACTAATGCATGTCCAAACATCGTGAATCAACTGAGGGCATCATATAATATCGAGTCGGGTATGCGCGATCCTCGTTTAGGCATAGAGGAGGTCTCAAATCTCAAATGCGAAGAAACTGAGGCATAATTAGAGAGAATTATGCCAAGCCAAATAGTAATTGTCCCACCATGAGATGTTGCCCAAGGGCCCACATAAAATATATCTAGTCGCTCAAGCAGACAACCGGACTGCCTTCTAAATCCCCACGAAAACTGCAACGTTTGTGGAATGCGATCCATAGATGAAGTATGCCAAGCATTTGTACCAGAACCCGCAAAAAGGAATCTGTCCCAAGTATCTCTCTCACATGGTGCTACATATGGTAAGGATGGGGATTGAATGGCTTGCCAGTTCTCAGTGGTCTCTACATTGTTGAAATCACCGCCAACAACCCACGAATCCACAATAGGCAATACATTTACAATCTGTTGCCAAAACTTGGCTCTCTCATGAACAGAAGTGGGGACATAGATGCACAACAATATCATCAATCTCTAGAGTAATCCACATCAATCTACCATGAACTAAAGTACCATAGCCACGTACGCAATGGTGCCAACAAGGTCCTACAGAAGTGCATACACCATTGCTAGAATATTGTTGTCTGATCACAGTTTCCCAAAATGTATGTGAATCCTCACGCAACATCTATGATAACTATCTATACATAACTTGTGCTCTTGCACAAGGAGTATAACCACATCTTAGTCTACATGAGGATGCAAATATCTACGAAGTGTGATGCAACCCATTGACATTCCAAGTGACAATATGTAAATCCATGTGTCAACCAATGATGAGTCCAAAACGTCAAAGGCGTACATGAATTGTATGAACAGTTACAAGACTAAGGATCAATGTCGAGCTCTCTTAATCCCTGGGCCAAGCCTTGAACAAGAGCCAATGGAAGCGCATCCTTGTGGTAGTGGTCATAGAAGCTGCCCTGGGGTAAAGGAGCGAGTATGTGGGACGCATGTCTAATCTCACCATCCTATCTTATTGCAGTATTAGCGAGAACCACGATTAATTTGTCAAACCATGGGACGAAGCTGACTCGACTAGTGCATAGAGGCTACGAGAGGTTGTCAATCTCTTGGAAAACAACTCACAACTCGCATCTAACTCAAGCTACACTCAAGTGACTGAAATCACTAAAAGCCAATCGCTCATCGGCAAGCAAATCACATCCGTTACAGCATCAAATGACATCCAAACATAACGAAAATTCTAGGACAAGTTTACAAGACCTAAGCACACATGCCTATGGACTCAAACCCCACTTTAGGTCAAGTTCCAAAATCGTAATTATTAACAGCAGTGGATTTTTGACCTAGTCGTTTTCGACCCAGAATGCATCTAAATGCTTAGCAATGATGCCCCAATACCCCGCCTATGCTTAGTTTTCATTTTAAAAGTGGCTTACGTCAATGCGTAGAGCTCTTACCTGCGGTTGCATTGCAACAAATGTATTCGCAATGTGACAACCGGAGAGGGAGTAGGAAGCGCGAGAAGGAGAGAAGTGAGCGCCGTTAGCTCACGTTGTGTATTTCTTATCCAAAAACTTATATAAAACTTACAAAAATTGGCTTTTATACCTTAGCCAAGGTTTTTGAGTGGTCAAAAGTAATAATCTGGAGTTCTACCAAAGCTAGGAGTTGAATGGCTGATACAATCTAGAAGCTTGTAGCCCGGGCTCATTAATTACAAAGTTTACCAAGAAAATAGGAGTTACAATATTCCCGATTTATCAAAATAATATTTGTTTTACAAGGAGAACTCTGAAATGGTGTCCGCGTTAGCTTGCTGCTAACATTCCCCCCCTCCTCGCCTATGTCGTCCCTTGACACAGCTTTATGGGCTGAAGTAATCTTCGGGTTGACAGCGGGCGAGACGGTCCTTCAGTGCTTCCAGTGCCTTTTCGTATCTGATTTTGCGTTCTTTGTCTGGAACTTGAAAAAATTGCATGGTGACTCTGTTTTTTAGTTCCACTGCCGAGTATCCTACAAATCCTGCTGTGAGGTTGCTTATCACCAGTGCAAATATTTTCGTTCGCCAGGTGAAGAAGCCAGTGTAAAATGCCTCCTCAAAAGCTAGCATATTGTGCAAGGGCAGAAACATGCATCGGGTATAAAATCCATAAAGAACTTCTTATGAGGGTTGCCCACTTAGATCATAGCAGAGGCCTTTGTTTCCTTCCAAAAATGAGAGCCATGGGGCTCCTATCTGCTCAGGATCATTGAAGACCTGTATGCATGTGAGTAGCATCCGGGAGATTTTATATAACATGGCACAGGAGAGATCTGGCAAACTTTTGAAGAATGTCATGGCGCACGTTAGGGTTTTCACCATGTATTCTTATGTTGCTTGGCCTCTCTCTGGAGCTGGCAGCCTGGAAAAATTTAGCCATGTTGGCCTCTTCTTCTGCAGTGCTTCGTGTGCTTGCCACGTCCTTACTCACGGTACCGGACACAATGTGGAATCTTTCTGTATGGCCGCAGGTGCTCTTGTGTACAAAATCAAATATCTTGGATTCTTGTTCAGCCAGCTTAGCCTCCACTTCGGGTGGTCTTGATCTGCGCCATCTTCTTGCATATCCTTGTATAATCTTTCCTTTACCTATAAGAGTTCTACCTTGATGAGAGGGTATGGCAGGGATTGTTGGTGCCATTGAGCATTGATTTGATTGGGAGTGAGCTGAGTGACGTTGACAGAGTGTAAAACTCTCAACTTCCAATCCATGGCTGTCTTCCAATGCTCATCTACCTCTAAGGCAGTCTTCTCCTTCAGTGCATCTTCTTCAGCCTTTGACAGCTGGACCATTGGCACTGTGTCTTCCTCTGTGATTTGGACCTGAAGATCTGCTCCACCACTCGGCTCTTCGGTAGACTGTGTCTCGAATTTTGTAAATGAGACCGAGGGGATTTCCACTTGGAGCGGCTCTGAAGTTCCTGCCTCTTCCTGTATATATGGCTCCTCTTTGAGGACTTGATTCGTTCTTTTCAATTCTGCAATTTCCTTAAGGAGCTCCTCCTCTCTTTGGACCCGCATGAGTGCCAGGTCTCTGCGTTGTGACTGCTCCAGCTTCAACTCCAGTTCTAACTCTATGTTTTTCTTTTCAAGAGCCTTCTACACTTCATCTGTTCCCTTGATCGAGGCCACGGCTGGATTTTCTCTTATTTTTCGCAAGAAAGTGGCCTGATTATTAATTCTTTGTTCAGAATACCGCAGAGATGCGTTTGCTACATCTAATTGTACTTGAATCTTCTGAGCTGACAGAGAAGTGGTAAGAAGTTAATTTGTCACTTCTATCAGCTGCTCATCTTTCACTTTGCATGCATCAGCCAATTTAGTAAGGAGGTCACCCAACTCCTCCATTTCCTTCTGTTGTTTGTCCCTGGCTATCTGATGCCGTTCTGCTTCAGTCTTTAGCTCTTGTACTTGTCTTTGGAGATAAGTGATGGTAGCCATCCTGTCGTCGAGCTCGCCTTGAAGAGCATCGATGACCATTTCTAATTCTTTGTCTTTAGTACTGCGGTTAAAGGCTACTGAGCGGAGTTTCTCCGTCATGATTTGCATCTGCCTTGCATACTCGTTTACTTGTAGAATGACTTCATCATTGGACTACCACTCCTCCTATCTTGCAAGTTGAGATGTGACGGAAGCCTCTTGTGTTGCTTCTTGCTGTGTTGTTATTGCTTGTGTTTCTATAGAGATGGTTGCTTTTCCTTGGCCATCCTAAGGTTTTGAAACCTCGGCAGTTGCTGGCTGAAAAGGAAATTACTGTTGTGGTCTCAACCCTTTCCATTTCCACGGTTGCAGGCCTTTCCGTCTTCTCAGTCTCGGTTTGTTCCTCATGTGTAGTGGTTTGCTCTTTTTTTGTATCTTGCTCCTTATTAGTTTCATCCGTCGGCTTGTGAGTTTCCTCGGCAGTCTGCTCTGGTTCTGGTTCAACTTCCTTGTCTTCATGTTTTTCAGCGTGGTCAGCTTGCTGTGTAGCTTCCGTTTGGTGGGTGAATTCAGAATCTCTTTCCTTGTCGGTCTCGACTTCTTCAGTGGTCTCTTGGCCTGGCGGTGATGATGGTGGAGTAGGCATGGGCTGGTCCTATTGTTCCGGCGGCGGTGAGGTGGGTCAGGGAGATGCTTGGCCTTGCTCTTGAGTTGCTGCTTCCTCAACTTTCTTGGCCGCTTCTTCCGCCTCTTTCAACTTTAAGGCTTCTGCCTCTTGGTACATTCTTTCTAAACGATCCTTGGGATCCTCGGCCTCTTTTCTTGAATGATGTTTCGTTCGAAGTCCTTTCAAGCCGGTGGGTACCCACTTTTCTAGGTCTTTTCCCTGTGCTTGCCTAGTGCGCTGATACGCCTGTTTTTCTCTTTCAAATCTTTGCTTGTTTCGGCAGTGGCTCCTCTTGGTGGGCAGCCACAGCTTTCCTCTTCATCTCTTCCTTCCTAGTTCTTTTTTCTTCGTTGTCAGAGCTTTCACTGTTGTGCCGCTCTGATGAGCTGTCATCTGATTCATCACCTAATTTAAATGATCTTTTACATGATCTTGTAGATCTTGGAGAGGGTTGAGATGCCAAGATCCATGTGTTCTAATCTGGGGCAGGCGGTAGGTTGTCGGACATGCCGATGGCATGATAGGCTATTCTAGTCAATACTTCCAGCACGCCCAAGTATGTTATCTTCCCCTCCTTCTTGGTGGCCTTCAATGTTGTCAACACATATTGCGCGTGGTCCATAGGTTGTCTCGTGGTTGACTTCAGAACTTGTGTAAAAGTGGTGGCCACAGCGTGGGTGTCGTGTACCTTGGTGGCCTTTTCGCCAAGAAATGGAGATGTTGATTGTACAGACGGGCTGGCTCTTCCACCGGCTTGTGGATGAGATCGACAAATGTAGCCGCAGTTGTTTCCTTTGTAAATGTGCTCGTTGTTTTCCTATCTCTTGCCCGCATGGTCATCCCTTCAGTGGGCAATCTGAGTGCCTCTGCCACTATTTCCTTTGTAATTATAACCTCGACCTTGTTTCCTTGGTTGTCTGAGATTTGGGCAGTTCCGTCTTCCTTGATGGTGGACAGAAGCTCGTAAGCTTTCTGAAAGTCTACTCCGCAGGGCTCTTGTTCATAGAAGCGTCGGAGTCCCAACTTGCGGTTAGCCTCTTTGGTTTCCGACTTTGCAGCTACATCGTAGACCTCTTTAGGCAAGAGCTGCAACTCTACCGGATGCCCTTCTTCACTCCTAAAACTGCCAGTGAAGACCGTGGTATGGTGTTCTTCCACCTGTTCTTTAGAAAGGTAGGATGCTTTTGCAGCTTTGACCGACTCGGGGTCCAATTGATACAGGGGCAGTTCTTGCAATTTCTCCTTTTGGTTTAACTTCTTCTTGGCCTTCTCTGTGGCTTGCATTGCTCATGTTCAGTGAATAGAGTGCAAAGTTAGCAGAGTTGTCAGATTTTTCTCCGGAATGTCCTTTTAAATTGAAATGCTAATAATCTGGTCCAAATTGCTTCAAATCAATTTTTGAACAAGCAAAGATGCATAAAATCATGCAGGGAACAAAACTGTATGGTCAAAACAAAAATTTGCAACCAAAGTAAATAATCGCAATTATTTACAGCTGGAAAAAATTTCAACTTTTTGCAAACTTGGCTTTATAGGCTTGAAGTATGTGCCAATTACATGCTCTGAGGGAAACATGGGCTCATTTGGATGTACAGGGTGAAAATGGTACCAGATTTTGGCTTTAGGTCTCTGAAACAGTAGATATAAAGGAAATTTGAGATTTTGAAATCCAAATTGACTCAAAACTAGCTAGTGGGCTTATATCAACATGCTCTTTGGATGTATGATGACAAAATATCCAAATTTCCCAATTTTGACCAAAAAATAAATAATCGTGATTATTAATTTTTCTTCCAAAATTGACATTTTTTGGCATGTATTGGTTCTAGGCATGGTATAGAGCTTGGGTATGAATTATGAGGTGATTTGGATCAAGAAAAGTTGTTCATAACCCAAATTTTGGCTTGCACAGACTTCTTTGCGTTTTTTGGCAGTTTTGCAAGTAAAGGGTGGTCATTTTAGCTCATGCTTGATTTTTGGTATGTAATAGGTGTGTATGCATGATAGGTGAGGTGAATTGACAATTTCCAAGCAAAAATGTTGCAAAAGTAAATAATCGCGATTATTTACAACAGTGACAAAAACTTTGCATTTCACATAAACATGTTTCATACACCTAATACAAGTCCTAAATTGAATTTGGTCAAGTTTGGTCATGCCGGCATCACTTTGTGCTCTGTCGACTCTGAAATCACTGTTTTTTGTGATTACTCTGTCTGTTGGGTTGGTTGGTCAACTTTGAGGCTTTGGACTTGTCTGTAACACCGTCATGAAGCTACTTGTCCAATTTTGGCTCATTTGGAGTCAATTTGGCCTCGTATGTCGAATTTGACGCTTCGTAATCTTCGAGCCGTTTTCCGCTTTTCGAGGGTTTTACTTGATGGATTTCTCCAAACCAATCATATACATTGTATATGAACCTCATTAGCAAGCCATCTGTGGAGTCAGGTCGGAATTTTGGTCTTTTTCAAAAAACCCTAATTTCTTTACTGGGGACCCTTGACCCCAACCGAATGGTCATCTGGTGGTATGGAAGGTTCTATTATGTTAGGGCATGCTATGGTTCAAATCCCACCTGATTTGGTTAAGCTGGCAGGCCGCTATGGTCACTTTTAGGTCATAGGTCTTCGTACACTGCTTGGTTTCTAGGGTTTTTTCTAGGGCTTTAGACTAGCTACCGGCCGTACAAAATGGATCATTGATTAGTAAGGAACTTACCCCTCATGTCTCGTGTGAGACGGCGCTGAAAAAGGTCAACTGTGGGCTCCGAAAATGACGCACGAAAGAAGCCGAAATGCTCTCTCTACAAAGGCTCCAAGTGGAAATGAGGTGGTTTTAGCCTACCCTGGCTATCTATACCCGGACTTCCCGAACCAATTTTCCTCAAATTCCCCCGTTAGTCCTATTAGGCCGTGAAATCTATGTTGGACTCAGAAATTTTCAAAATCGGATTCATGTAGCTCATTCTGCAAGAAATTTGCAAAAGTAGGCTTGGCCGCCTAATTTGGGCTTCCCGCTTCCATCTTCTGATTTCATTGAAAAATTTTGTGCTTGTCCGCCTTGTCATTCTGATCACCATCGTGTCTTCCATTTTTCCATCTGAGCTTTCCTACTATTTATTATTAATTTTTGACCTTTTTATTTGAAAAAATCAAAGAAAATAAAAAAATACTCTAAAACAACCAAGTGAAATCCAATAATTAAGAAAATCCCTTGAAAAACACGGCTTTATTGTTTTTTGTTGGATCTCTCCATTTTTAAGCCTCCTTATCAACAAAATGATAAAAAATACCCAAAAAATGACTATTTTTTATGATTTTCTGATAGTATATACACTATTTACACTCAATCGGGAAGATATTATCAGTGACTTTCCCTTGTTGATGAATGATAAGAGAATTATTAGGTAATTTTGCAAAAAATCACACATTAACATGAAACTTTTCCCTTCCTCTCCAAACATTGCCCTTAGTTACTTAGTACTTTAGTACTTAGTGCCCTTCCACCCCTCCTAGATGGCGTTCTCCGGGACGACTGCGTACATGGGTTGAACAATTGTGTATATGCACAGCGGTGATTGGCTCTACCATGATATGAAGATCAATGCAATTCAACTCAATACGTTGTGCAAGAGCTGGGTCTTGAGTAAATAGCTCAAGGGTTTCCGATGTTGAGGTTTGCTATTGATGTCTTCCAAAGAGCAGATCTTGTAGCCTTTGTGCTCTCTGTTTGATAGTACCATCATGGTGTTTAAGCACGCTAATTGCTTGAGCTGTTGGTAGCACGTTAGACGGTTGTTGAGCTTTTTCTCGCCATTGGTAGCTCGGTCTGCTTGGTGCATGGTGTTTGAGAGCTTGTTGCGACTTAACTCGCCACTGTTTGATTGGTTTCTCATTGTGTGAAGAAGATAAGTGCTCCTTTTTCTTCCAAACTTTTTCCATGTTAGGTTCCTTGTTCATAGATGCTCGATTCTATGCTCGAATCCTTGGAACCGTCTTTTGTTTCTTTGGTGAAATTTTAGGCACCCAGATCTGATTTGGTTTATCCACAAGTTGTGCTTTTTGGTACCCAAATTTGCCTGACTCTTTGCATGCTACTTGTAGCATTTTTTTGTTGAGGGGATGGAGAAGATTTGCTTCGTGGATTGGTCTTATGATTGCATTCTTTCCATTCCTCTTTTCTTGGTACAATAGGAACAATGAGTTGCCCTCCTTTAAGTGATAGCTTTAGTAGCTGATTCGTATCCCAATCTTGTACTGCTTTGTAAGTACGCATCCAAGGAATGCCAAGAATCATCGACTCGTTTATGTGTTCATCTGGCAAGCATACAAACTGATGCGGACATGAGCATCCATGTACTACCACGTTCAAGTTGACTAGTCCCAATGTTGGAGTTGGATTCTTGTTGCATCTTTTGATTGTCGTTATTCCTGTGGTCCATGCTTGACTTGTTGCCTTCTTGTTTGTGGAATAACTGACTGTATTGACTCTTAACTCCTGTGTCTACCAAAGCATTGGTGCTATGATTGTTGAGCTAGATTTGGAAAAGCTAGACGAGCAAAGGCTAACTGTTGTATCTCATATCCCAGTCTGTAGCTCATATTCAGATTCATTTTCCAGTCTGTCCTTCGTGAACTAACCACTTTGGTCATTACCGCGCTAAGAATTTTATTCGTATGCTCAGCTGGTCCATTTGCTTGTGGGTGATAGGGAGCTGATTTGTTATGGATAACCATAAACTCATTAAGCAAATACTCTATTACCTTGTTGAGGAAATGAGTTCCCGGATCACTGATAATCTTTATTGGCAGTCCATAGCTTGTGAATACATACTCATATAAGAATGCAACAGTGGTTCTGGCATCATTCTTTTGGGTTGCTTTAGCCTCGGTCCACTTGGTCAAATAGTCCGTAGCTACAATGATATATTGAGCTTGGGTTCTATAAGCAGGAAGCTGTATCGGTCCAACAAAATTATACCCCATTTTACGAAGGCTCTAACCCCCATCATCAGTCTTAAGGACATGTTGTCTACTCGTGTTGGCCTTTTTGCTCGTTGACAAGCATCACATCTTCGAACATATTCTTTGGCATCTGCAAAAAGTGTTGGCCACCATATGCCTGCCATCAAGATTGCTCTTGCGGTGGTCTCACTAGAAAAGTGACCTCCAGCTAATCCAACATGTGCTTGTTCTATAATCGGAATATACTCGTTTTCATTTGCACAAAGACGCAAATGTTGATCTTCACCTCTCCGATACAATTGGTTCCCAATGAGAGCATAGTCTCTTGCTTCCGTTTCAATTGCTCTTTGACGGCATTTACTCATATCCTCAAGAAAGCTCGATAAGTAAGTAACCAAATAGTTACTCCACTTAGGAACAGGTGACATTTGAAATGATGTTACATGAGGAATGGGTGGTTGTTTCTGACGTTGAAGGTAATGTTTTACAAAAGATCGAACATCTCTCTTCATAGTTGGCCAGAATACTCCAAGTCTTAAGATTCGTTGCATAGTTTGTTCTTTCGCAAAGTGAAGTCCTACTATGGTAACATGTGCTTGACCTAGGTACAGATCCTTTTCTTCAGGGTTAATGCATAACAGCAATATCCCTTCTCAATTCCTTTTATATAGCCTCCCAACTAGTAATTGATACATAGCCGATTGCTCGATTAAATCAATTGTGATAGGAAGTGGTGAATCCACTTGAGCTATCGTCATTAATGACACAATTTTTTTCGACCATCTAGGTATCATTTCCACGGAGAACAAATAGGCATCTGGTAGATCATCATCTACCCCTTTAGGTGATTCCCCTGAAACAATCCTGGACAAATGATCTACTCTTTGGTGTGTAGTGCCTTTTTTTACAACCACAGTGAAATCAAATTCAAAAAGAATGATGAACCATCTCACTATTCTTCCTGTGTTGCATGCCTTGTTGACCAAATATAACAAAGCTTGGTGGTCCATAAAGAACACAAACTTGTTGGCCAGTAGGTAATGTCTATACTTTTTAATGACATAGATTATTCCTAGTCCTTCTCTTTTAGTGGTGGTGTAGTTCTTTTCTACCATATTTAATTGTCGGCTAGCATAAGAAATAGGAAAGTCAATTTTTCCATCTCCTAGTTGGGTATACAACCAATAGCAAAGTTTGAAGCATCTACATGTATGTGGAATACCTTATCCCAATCGGGTGCTTTCAATATTGGAGCTGAGGTGAGAGCTTGCTTAAGCTTCATCAAGGATTCTTCACATGCCTCAGTCCATTCAAAGTGCGTAATCAAGTTGTACATGGGTTTTGCAATTATAGCATACATGTAGATGAACCGTCAGTAATATCCACAATGTCCCATGAAGGCTTATACCCCTTTGACTGTTGTTGGTCTAGGAAAATCAGCAATGACATCTATGCCATTTTTAAACACTATATGTCCAAGGATTTTCCCTTGTCTTCCTATGAATGTGCACTTTTCAGGGTTTAAGCAAATCCTGTAAAGTCTACATTTCTTGAATACCTTTTTGAGGTGTTCAAAATTATCTGCTCGGATTGATGAATGTACGCATAAATCATCCATGTATACTTCTAAGAATTTCCGAAGATACTTTTTGAAAGCATGGCTCATCAATCTCTGAAATGTGGTTGGAGCATTAGTTAACCCAAACGGCATAACCCGATAGGCAAATATATCCCATTCTGTTGCAAAAGCAGTTTTATGTTGATCTTTTGGGTCAACCAAACGTTGATTGTATCCCTAAAAGCCATTTAGGAAGCTGTAAGCTTCTTTTCCTGCCACTTGTTCTAAAACATGCTCAGTTATCGGAAGAGGAAAGTTGTCTCTAATGGTAGCTGCATTCACTTTTTTGAGATTAACGCACACTCGTAATTTCCCATTCTTCTTAGGTACTACCACAATTGGAGACACCCAATCAATGTGTTCAATTTCATAAATGAATTCAGCTTCCTTTAGTTTTTCAATCTCTTCTTTGATCTTCCTGGCAAATGTTTCGTTATAAGTGTATGGTCTCTATCTACTTGGTTTTGCATCATCTCTCATGGGTATAGTATGTTGACAGATTTCTGGATCAACACCCTTGAGATCCTTGTAAGACCAAGCAAAGATATCCCGGTATTCCTTTAACAAGCTTAGCAAAAGCTTTTCTTCTTCTTCTGTTAGGTCATTTACAATGTAAGCCGGTCTAGGCTCTTGGTCTAGGCTCTTCTCCTGGTTCAGCTAGCGTTTTTAGGTCCTTCGTAAGACTCACCTTGTTTCCGTAGTTCCCTAACAGGTTGTTTGGTTATGATTTTCCAATCTTGGAGAGTATACTTTTTGTAATGGGATGGAACATGCATTACATCCTTACCATCCTCTTCCGTGGTTTCCATTTTGGTGGTGTATATCTTCTTTAGAGATTTTTTCAACTCTTGATATTTCTCTTCTTCGCTCGACTCTAGTCATGAGTGATTTTTTATCCTTATGTTCTTCGTGAGTACCCCTTCCTTATTTTTTTCGATGTCTGAGATATTTTTGAGTTTCCGTTTGAAGGATATCTGCCAATTATTTTGTCCTTGACACAATCATTGGCATCTATCTGCATCAGGAATTGTGTTTTACTGGAGACTGATGGCATAGGTCGTGCTTACACAATGTTAGTGTCCCACTTTCTTCTATACCATTTTTGTCTTCTTGATTTCTGGTTTGGAAAGTCTAAAGACTTTTCCTCCCCTCCCTTTAAGAGTAATTGAGCCCTCGTGTGCTCTTTTTCTGATCCCGAATCTTCTGAGGTAGCTGAGTGTTCATCTAACTCGTCAGTTGCATCGTAATAGAGGTCAGAAAAGACTTGTTGAGCTTTCATCAAGTCCTTTGTTTCCTCATGTTGGGATTAAAGCCCAAGTGGCCTCTTATACGGATATGGACGCCCGCCCGCCTAACTCACTTATCACTAACTCTTTGTATATACTCACTTATACTTTTGTGGATAATAAGATTTGGGAGATAACCCTTCAAACAAATTCTCTGTGTACTGTGTAAGCTCTGTGTGTATCTGTGTGTGTGTGTGTGTGTGTGTGTGTGTGTGTGTGTGTGTGTGTGTGTGGGTCGATCTACGCTCCGCTCTGCGACTTCAATTGGTATCAGAGCGAGGTGCAGTGCGGTTTTGCGTAATCGCGCGCGCGTACACTTTTCAGACAGATTCTGGATCCGGAGCTTGGAAATTCACACTCGGCGTTCTGGGAGCATTTCCACCACGCAAACTGGGGTTTTACCCCCCTTTCAAAGTTGTTTATGCCCTCAGAATTTCGTTCTGAGCACTACATCAGAAGATAGGTTTCAGCCGCAAAGAAACCCGTCTTGTGTAGATTGGCAAGCAGGAGGTGGTTGGCATCAATATCGGCATCGACATACATCATTCATTAGTCTTCAAAGTATCATCTATAGACCAGGTACACATATATATCATCAGATATATATATTGCAGTCTACATTGCTACTTCTTGTGCTTGCCAAGTTATAGGGGAGGTGTGGCCATATGACGGCTTGACACCACTGGCATGTATTGCAGATTGATGTACTGTGATTGTGGGTCTTCTAGTTGTGAGTCACGCTAGCAGACAGACCGCCGCAGCGGTCATAGGACAGTGATTGGTCTATTGCAGGGTGTATGCTAGTTCTGGAAAATTTGTTGAGCCATCTGAGAGGATCGTGTGTGAGGTTTTTTGAATCCAAGCACTTGGGGCTGGGTTACCTAGTGTGAGGTGGATTTGGTTGCTGGAGTTCCCCTCTACACGCATCCTCTTTGGCAACTCTTATCCCATACGATGTATGACTTTGTGTACACATTGGATTTCATCTTATGCGTCAAGCCGTTGAGGCATTGTTCAGGGTTCAGTCTTGAGACAGATACAGGTTCTGTGATCGCCCAGACAGGAGACACTGTATGCTTACAGGATAGCATATTACAGAGATTCTTAGATTTGTCAGTGGTCAGCTATTTATGGTTGTTTTTGAGCTATCTTTTGGTTTCCAGAGCTCAGTTTATAGGGGAGACTCTGTCAAAAATTTTCAAAATACTGACAGTTCTTGAGG
This sequence comes from Adiantum capillus-veneris, assembly GCF_014529385.1. NCBI lineage: Eukaryota > Viridiplantae > Streptophyta > Polypodiopsida > Polypodiales > Pteridaceae > Adiantum > Adiantum capillus-veneris. Next base: position 100,759,824 of record NC_140951.1, read on the forward strand.
AGAGGTGTTCAGCTTGTTGTTTACAGCTTGTTTATTGTGTACAGAGGCCAGTTTACAGGGGAAACTCTGCCGGAATTTTCCTAGAAGTAAACAGTTTGGCAGATATGGCATCTTCTCAAAGTGAGACTCTTTACAACATAAAGAAGTTGTATGGCGCAAACTTTCCATTCTGGAAGAAGCAGATTTGGCAGATTTTGACGCAGAAAAAACAAGTGAAGCCACTGAAGCTCAAAGGGGAGAGACCAGAAGGTATGGCTGAAGATGAATGGGAAGAGCTTAATGAGTTAGTTTGTTCCACAATCATGCTGACACTGGCAGAAAATGTTTACTTCAGCGTAGCAGAAGAGACTACAGTGTATGGCGTATGGCAAAAGCTATGTGGTATGTACGAGAAACAAAGTGTTGCTTCTCAAATTTACTGGCTCAAGAAATTGGTGGATTTGAAGATGAAGGAAGGGACATCCATGTCAAATCATCTCAATGAATTTCACACAATTTTCAGCCAATTAACAACACAGGAGATAGTCTTTCCAGATTCAGTGAAGGCTATGTTTCTCTTAATCACTTTGCCAGAAAGTTAAGATACTTTTCGCACAGCGTTAAGTAATTATGTCGTGCCAAAAGGTCTTACAAGTGCCAATGTAGAAGGCAGCTTGCTCACAGAGGAAGTGAACAGGAAGAACATTGACAAAGGCAAAGGCAACAGTGCTTTGTTCGTTCGAGGGAGACAACAGTCTAAAGAGAAGAAGGGTAAGAAGGCACAAAACCAAAGTAAGTCTCGTGACTCGAAGTCAAAGGATGACATAGTATGCTACCATTGTGGCAAGAAGGGTCACATGAAGAGAGACTGTACGAAGTGAAAACAAGAAAAAGGCAAAACAAAAAGTTCTGAGCAAGATGAAAAGAAGAGTTCAGTGAAGATTGAAGAGATGAATGTCACAGGATCTGGTTCAGACAGTGATTCTGGTATAGCAGCTGGTGACATCTTCCTCACAAGCAATCTTGATTCTGTTTTCTTGACTGCAGAGGATGGACATGCTATGAGTGATTGGATTATCAACTCAGGGGCATGTTTACATGTTTCTCCGCACAAAGAGTGGTTTACATCATATGTGACTACTAAAGATTATGTCAGACTTGGCAATGAGCAGGTTTGTGACATACTTAGAGTGGGAGATGTGTAGTTGAAGTTTCAGAATTGATCTTCTTTATGACTCAATAATGTCAGACATGTTCCAGCAATCCGAAAGAGCTTGATCAGTACAGGGAAGTTGGATGATGCAGGTTATGTGACAGTTTTTGTGAACAGCGCTTGGAAGATCTCCAAAGGTTCGATGATTATAGCACATGGAATCAAGTCAGGAACTCTGTACACTTTACATGTTTCAGAGGTTAAAAACCGTGTAATTAATGTGATTGAGCAGCCAAGTGTGTCACTATGGCATCGCAGGCTGGGACATATGTCAAAAAGAGGAATGGAAATACTTTCTCGTTATGGTTATTTGTCTGGCTTTTCATTTCAATATTTTGAGTTTTGTGAGCATTGTGTTTATGGTAAGCAAACATAGGAACCGCACAGATCAAAGAGGAATTGTAGGGACAAACGGTTAGCTCTTGTGCACAGTGATCTATGCAGACCAATGCCTAGTTTGTCACTAGGGGGAGCATCGTACTTTTGTATATTCATAGATGACTATTCTCGCAAATTTTGGGTTTACTTCTTAAAGCACAAGGATGAGGTGCTCAAGGTCTTTAAGACATTTTTGCAGCTTGTGGAGACTCAGAGTGGTCAGAAGCTGAAGTGCTTGAGAACTGACAATGGTAGAGAGTATGTTTCCAAGGCTTTCCAAGACTTTTCTGAAGCAAAAGGGATAAAACGGGAACTTACTGCACCATAAAATCCTTCACAAAATGGAGTTGCAGAACAAATGAATAGGACCATACAAGAGAAGGTCAGAAGCATGTTGTCAAATGCTAAGTTGCCTGATGGATTTTGGGCGGAAGCAGTGGCTACAACAGTCCATTTGATCAACAGGTCTCCTAGTAGGGTTCTGGATAAGAGTGAAGTGGCCGAGATGCTATGGACAGGCAAGGCACCCTTCGTATAAGCATCTCAGAGTCTTTGGTTGTGAATCTTATAGCCATATTCCTAAGGAGTTCAGGAATAAGTTAAAACCAAAGAGCAAGAAGTGTATATTTCTTGGCTACGGAGAATCGGCGAGATGGGTTACTGGCTTTGGGATCCTGAGTCCAGAAAAGTTATTCGTAGCAATGATGTGCATTTCAATGAAGCCAAGTTTCACGCTAAGCCAAAGAAGACAGAGGAGATCAGAAGAGTTGTGTTCAGGGAAGATGGACCTAGTGCTAGCACATCAAGACAGCATGGTTAGACTCAGGAACAACCTATAGTGGCTAGAGAGGCAGAATCAGTTGTGGTGAGACATTTTGAGCGTGTCTCCAAACAACCTGATCGTGATGTGCCATCTCTAAATTATGTCATGCTCACAGATTGCGGAGAACCATCATGTTACAAGGAGGCATTACAAGTGGTTGACTTGAAAAAATGGCAGTTGGCCATGCAATCAGAGATGACGGCTCTGCATAAGAATCAAACGTGGGATTTGGTTCAATTGCCAGAGGGCAAGAAAGCTTTACCTTGTAAGTGGGTTTACAGGTATAAGCTTACTCCTCATGATGGACAGCCAAAATACAAAGCACGGTTGGTTGCTAAGGGTTTTAAGCAAGAACACGGAATAGATTTTGATGGAGTCTTTTCACTAGTTGTCAAGATGACAACATTGAGAAGTGTACTTGCTTTGGTTTCCAAACATGATCTGCATTTACATCAGATGGATGTGAAAACGGCATTTCTTCATGGAGATTTTCATGAGGAAGTTTATATGCAGCAGCCAGAAGGGTATGCTGAGAAAGGCAAAGAGAAATTGGTATGTAGTTTGAGAAAGAGTCTCTATGGCTTGAAACAAGCACCAAGAGAATGGTACAAGAAGTTTCACCAATTTATGCTTTCTCAAGGATACAAGAGAAGTGAGACAGATCATTGCCTGTATACTCGACAAGCTAAGGATGGTAGCTTGATCATCCTCATCTTGTATGTGGATGACATGTTACTTGTTGGTAGACAAATGGCAGAAATTTCAGCTCTTAAGTCAAAAATGGCAAAGGTTTTTGACATGAAAGACATGGGTGAGGCAAGTCATATACTGGGTATGAGTATCCAACGAGATGGGTCAAAGAAAATCCTTTACTTATCTTAGGAAGAGTATATTGACAAGGTGTTGCAACGTTTCCATATGGACAGGGGAAAGGCATTGATGACACCATTGCCGTCATATGTGAAACTAAGAAACCAAGATTCCCCACAGTCTGAGGTGGAAAAGGTTGAAATGGATAAGGTGCCATATACGTCTTCATGTGGGAGTTTGATGTATGCAATGATTGCTACACGTACGGATATTGCATTTGCAGTGGGAGTGGTTAGCAGATACTATGTCAAATCCCGGCAAGAAACATTGGGAGGCAGTGACAGGTATCATGAGATACTTAAAACATACAAAGAGTATGCGCATATGCTATGGTAATCAGGATTTGAGTGTCAGAGGATACACTGACTCAGATTATGCAGGAGACTTGGATAAGAGGAGATCTACATCAGGCTATGTCCTTACATTGGCTGGAGGTGCCATATCATGGCGATCGCGATTACAAGATTGTATTACGCAGTCTACTACAGAAGCTGAGTATGTTGCAGCAAATGAGGCATGCAAAGAAGCTATTTGGCTTGGTAGATTGGTAGCAAACTTGGGAATCAAAGTAGATATGCCAGAGTTATATTGTGATAGTCAAAGTGCTATACAATTGGCAAAGAATCCAGTGTTCCATTCGAAGACTAATCATATTGATGTGAAATATCACTTCATTAGGGATGTACTTGAAGACAAGCAGATACAACTGTTGAAGATCCACGCCAAGGACAATCCTGTTGATCTACTCACAAAGGGACTTCCAGGAGAGGGCTTTGTGCATTGTCATGAGTTATTGGGCATTGGATAGATGGCAGCCATGTAAATCTTTGTAGATTTATGTTCATAGATTTACAATTACTTAAAGTGCCACGTTGGACTTTAAGAGGGAGGTTGTTGGGATTAAAGCCCAAGTGGTCTCTTATACGGATATGGCCGACCGCCCGCCTAACTCACTTATCACTAACTCTTTGTATATACTCACTTATACTTTTGTGGATAATAAGATTTAGGTTTAAACGAATTCTCTGCGTACTGTGTAAGCTCTCTGTGTATCTGTGTGTGTGTGTGTGTGTGTGTGTGTGTGTGTGAGTCGATATACACTCCGCTCCGCGACTTCACCTCATCCTTATTTTCAATGTTAAGGAGGATCATCACTTGGATGGGAATTATATCGTAGCCATCCTCATTGCAAAATTGAGTACGCATAGACGTATTCACACATACATCCATTGTCGCTAAAATTTGAGTCCAGTCGAATGGTTCGAATAAATGTTCTGGAAAGGGTTCAGGTATGTAGGCTTCATCTATACAGTCCCTTTCTAGGATACATTCCTCTCGTCTCAAGATTCCATTTTCTAAAGCTCCACACATCAAAATAGGAGTGTCTTTGTTTAGCCAAGATGGAAGTTTAGTTTCAGCCGAAGAGACTGAATCAAACTCTTGGATGGGTGTTTTCAAGACATCTCTATAGGTGTGGTCTTTTAGATTGACTCTTGTTATAGATCCCACCTGCTTCAAGTACAAATAGTCATTTCCCCAATCTTGGATAAGCTGTACCTGTCACATGAAAGGTCTTCCCAATATGATTCCATAGTTGAGTTTTTTCCCAAAGTCTACTATGGCAAAAGTGTGTTGATATTCAATTCCACAGGAGTTGACTATCACTTTTTCTAGTAGCCCTAGTGGTCTTTCAATGTGTCCGTCAGCCAACTGCAATTTCATTCGCATTTGTCTAATGGCTAGCTGTCCCCAGGATTCCCATACTGCTTTAGTGGCTATGGCTATGTCCGCTCCACTATCTAGTATTTCCATGGTTTCAATGTCATTATATTTCACTGGGAGGGTAGTGTTTTCTTCTTCCCCTTCATAATATTCTCCGACCTTGTTCATAGGAACTGATCGAATCTCTTTGTTTTCCGTTTCATATTTTGAGTTTCCTAGATTCTTAGAGATTAACCCAAATATCCCCACCTTCTCTAGGGTTTTCTGTAAATCATTCCATAAGTATGGCCTGAGTTTCAATAGCTCCCAGAGTAAGAGTGCATTGGACAGGTGTAGACATGATTGAATGAATGTTGTCTACTTCTAGGGTCTGTTTGGCTCTTTATTTGAGTGGTTTTGCAAATGATAGATTCATCTTCGTTATCTCCCAAGTAAGAAGGTAATGTTTTTAATGTCATCGGTTTAGATACTCCTGAAGCCTCCGATCTGCAATCCCCGTATAAGGATTGTAAATCCATGTTCATATCAGATGGTAGGTTATCCAACCAGACTTCCTCTATAGGAGCTGACTTTAAAGTTAGACTCCCATTATTGATCTCCCTTACCTTTTCCCATAAGTGTCCTGGCCAGTCTTCCTCTACGAATGGAATTCCGTCTAAGGCATCTTCACTATCCGGCACTATACGCTCTGGTTCATTTGTTTCAAGGTGGAGTTCTGCCACCACATCGGATTTGGTTTCGTTTCTTCTACCGCAAGCTCTCCCGGTTTTGCAATACTTTCAAGCTTGGGTTTTTGTTTATCCAGCATTTCCTGCGTGATTCTTACCAAATTTTGATAAGCTTCCAGCTCAGCTGCTTCCATGTCTGGAGATGGATAGTTTTTCCATTTGTTTTCCATGTTTTGGCATGCTTTAAGTTCTGCTTGGTAGGCTTCCAAGGCGGCATTGATAGGCTCAAAAATTTTATCAACCAGAATGGATCCTCCAGATTTCACGGTTGTTTCCTTGAATTCAGTGTCAGTTTCTTTCAACTTGTCCTGGGCTAGAATTTTTGCTTTCTCTTTGTTTTCAACCCGTTGTTTTTGTTTTCTCATCTCATATCTTTTGCTTCTGCTCCTTTTGATTCTTTGAGAAGAAAATTTCGTGTTCTCCGAATCATCAAAGTAATTTTGTTTCTTTTTCTTTGCTTGGGCTCTAGTGATTACCTTGATTGGAACAATCGGTTCGCTCTTTGATGAGCTACTAGGCATCACTTGAACTACGTTGACTACAGTTTTTCCCTTGTTCAAAGGATGCTTAGGAAAATCTTCCGGAAAGTGTCCTTCCTTTTTGCAACATTGTATGCAATAGTCTTCAATTGGTTTGAGGTTTTTGTCAGGCTCTGGACATTCGTTCTTCCAATGGTCATCAGCACCACATTTACGACAGTTTCCTATTCTGGGCTTCATCATGGGTCTTCCCATGGGAGGTCTGACACCTTGATTAGCTACATAATACATTGGTGCGAGCTCTGGTGGAGCATAAATCATGGTTTCCTCCATTGGTGGTGGGTGTGGACTATCCTAATCTCCCTCTACCATTATCGTAGATGGACTAGGCTCTGCATAGGGTGTAACAGGCACTAATGCTTGTTCATCTATGACTCCTTCTGAGTGCAGGTACTTTACAGGCACCGCATTATGTCCTGGGTAAGGAGGTTGTTGTCCCAACACAGGTTGAGGTCTCTCCATACCCATTGGTGGTCTTTGGACTTGAGCCATATTAGGCTGATATTTGTACATGGGTTGTCCCTGGGCCCTCATGGGCACGTACGGAACTTTCACATCATACTTTGGTCTGAAGTAGCACTCGTGGGTCTCGTGGTTGGTCCATTTACCCTCGATTGCACACCATTTTTGTGGCCTAATCGGTTGTCCTTGTGGGGATATCCCCTGTCCTGGTCCTCTTATAGGTGCTTTTTGCATATTGTTCATCATGTCATTCATCCTTTTTAGCATATCTTTTATAGCTGAGAGTGGTGCCGCAACAGCCCTTCCCACTTGTGCTGGTTTTGTGGATGCAGTCTTCTCGCTTTGGTTATCCTTAGGGACATCCTCTTCATTAAAGATCTCACACTTGTCTCCTAGGTCGATAGCATCAGACACACACGCCTCTAGGGTTGTATGCTTTTTACTACATAGTATAGCATGAAGTTCTTTGTTTAGCAGTCCCTCCAGAAACAATGATACAAGTCGCTCCTCTGCAGGTATCTTCATCTCTGGGCATCTGGCAATGTATTGTTTCATTCGAGTTGCACAATCCCTAACAGACTCACCATGTTTCGATTTAAAGCTGTAGATTTGAGCTACCGTATTATGTTTAATCCCCGTTTTAGAACAAGCAGCTACAAATCCTTGAGCTAATGTATTCAAATCCATGATTGACCTTGGTGGAATATTTTGGAACCATGTCAAAGCTTTTCCTTCTAATGTCATTCCAAACCCCTCGAATTGAGTATGGAAATCGAATATACGCTCTGCTCTTAGCACTTGCTTAAAGCTTGCTAAGTGGTCATATGGATCACCTGATCCACTGTATTTTCTCGCCCATTTTTGAAAATCAGCTGATCTGACACGTCTATTTGGTTCAACTCCAAGTTTTCTGGGAGTTGGTTCTGTTCCGAGTCCTTCAAACCAGTCTGTCGAACATAGTGACTCATGTAGCCCTAGACTGGCCTTAGTATCATTCGTTTTTCTACGTGATGAGGTGGCTTCTGGTTTCTTCACATTACTCTCAGATGATCTCTCACGATGTTCATCTCTTGGAGTGGTTTCTGGTCCTTGACCCAATATCCAATCCCGTATGGAATACCCCTAGTATTTGGTTTGTTCTACCTCCTCAGGAGTCATCATAACAAAATTGTTGTTACAACAATCCTGAAACAAGTAAGTTGGTAGATCCACAGATCCCTTATCTCTGATTTTGAAGATATAGATTATCTTCATGGCTGTTAATTATCCTAGTTTAGCATGAGAAGTCCACAAAAGATCTTTTATGTTTCTATCTTCCCAACAATAAACTCCGATCCTAGGATTATCCGTACTAAGCCGTTTCAAAGGCTTCAAGTCTACTTGATCGTATCCCTCGAATTCCAAAGTTGGTGATCCTTCTTTTGCTGACATTTCTGGGATTATAGTGTTTACTTCTAATCCCCATTTGTCTACCACTTCAGGGTTTTCGACTTGTACATATTCAATTCCGTTTCAATCCATGTACATTTTTCCTTGTTTGTTTGCTCTAACCTCTTCTTTGAACTCAATACCATGATCATCAATGCGAATAGCATATTCTTCGTTAGGATCCAAGTAAACCTGAGCTCCATGACGATTAGTCTTGTAAAAAGAGAGTATATGCTTATAGCGCATAGTCGTTCCGGTTTCCGAGTGAGTCGAGTAAGAAGACATTTCGGATGTTGAATCTGAAAAAGTGTTTGAGACTTCTTCAGGAATTGTGTGCAAGGAATTGCCTTGATTTACGCTTTCTTCAGTGGATACTCTACCGGTGTTTTCTCCGAATAGGCCTTGATTTCTTATTACACGACTGGATCTAAGGTTCATATAGACTTATGAAGACCTAGATTGAGTACTCACCTTAGATTGACTTGTCGTCAATTTTCACTTGATTCAATTGCAACTTTCTGTCAAGCCATTGACTCCTTGTCTGCAACCTGATTTCTGTACAAAATTAATCAAATTAGCTATTTTTCTATAAGAACAGTAGAGTTCTTAAGAACTCCAGTGATTGGTCTCTGTATTTCACTTCAATTCGTGCTATGGAAGTCAAAATTTTGACTTTCAGATCCAGCTTAGCAAATCAAAGGTCTAATCCGCAACCTGTAAACTGAGTGTATCTGTACCAATTTTGATGCGATTGAACCCAAAATTTCCCTATGGCCTTATATTATGCTAATCTAACACTCTATAAGCCCAAAAGTCAAAATTGAAGTCTCTGGATAGCAAAAGTAAATAATCGTGATTCACGATTATTTACTTTTGTCACTTTTTTGCACTTTTTGGATTGGTTTGGCAAGTATACAACTTCTTAAAGCCCTTGGGCAAATTTGAACAAGTTTGAACAAAATTTTATCAAGTTTACCCACTGTTCCGTATCCGTAGACTCTAATTTTGAGAATCTAGCTTAAATCTCACTTTTGTGGTCCAAATTTCACCAAAATTGATTTGTGGGGTCTTCTTGATGTGCTTGACCTTGTGGTATACTCAAATTTGCAAAATCACCAAGTTTTGAAGCAGATGTAAATAATCGCGATTATTTACTCTTGATAATATTTTACAAATTTTTGTCCCAACTTTGACACAGATCTATTAAGCACCTTATGTTAAGGTCACTAGCCAATTTTCATCAAGTTTGGACAATTTTTGGTCAAATGGTCATCAATTATCTGTCCGTAGACTAACTTTGCAATTTTTGTTACAGTTTTCATTCGAGTGATCCAAATCTTTTGGGCCTTTACAAAAGTTGTTTGTACACATGTCATAAGTCAATGATATGAGTCTTGGCTAATTTAGAGCAAAAAGTTAATAATCGCGATTATTAACTTGAGGATTGAAATGAGCACTTTCTTGCAATTTTCTCAAAGACAGTCCTTTTATGATGTTTTTTAAACCTATAAATCAAGTCAAAACTCAATTTGGCTTAAAATGTCAAGAAAAAGCAAATAATCTGAGTTTTGGTCAACTTCTTGAAATTTTTACCTCGAAGTATCCTTGAGCTTACCCACTAGTTCAGACAACTCTTAGGCTTACTCCCCAGTTGGATTGAGTGAATTCGAGTCTTTTCGTGCTATTTCTAGCCGTAGACCTGAAATTTTACAACTTTACATAAGAACTCACACTTGATTCTTTCAGAGAGAGCAATGGCCAAAAACTACGAAATACTGTGAATGGCTTACGTCAATGCGTAGAGCTCTTACCTGCGGTTGCAATACAACAAACGCATTCGTAATGTGACAACCGGAGAGGGAGTAGGAAGCACGAAAAGGAGAGAAGTGAGCGCCGTTAGCTCACGATGTGTATTTTTTATTCAAAAACTTATATAAAACTTACAAAAATTGGCTTTTATACCTTAGCCAAGGTTTTTGAGTGGTCAAAAGTAATAATCTGGAGTTCTACCAAAGCTGGGAATTGAATGGTTGATACAATCTAGAAGCTTGTAGCCCCGGCTCATTAATTACAAAGTTTACCAAGAAAATAGGAGTTACAATATTCTCGATTTTTCAAAATAATAATTGTTTTACAATGAGAACTCCGAAAAATGATATCTGCGTTAGCTTGCTCCTAACAAAGTAACTATAAACCAAGAACCAAAGTAATCAGAAGAGCATCGTAGTGTGGAGACTACTGTCGACTCCTACCATACTCGAATGGTGCAAGGGATCGGGGTGGTATGGTCCACTAATAGAACCAATGGTGAACCATAGCATTCCTCTGTGCGTAGCCACTGTGTAGTTCCTATGCCTTGTGCCAATGTATCTCCAGCTATGCATGATGGAATGCAGCATGCCCAAGTCTGCAATGTGTGGCGAATAACAAATCCATCACTAAACCTTATGTCCATATCTCCGTGCCAACAAAAGGTAGGGAGAGCAAGAGCATGGGACTCTATCGACTACCTAGAAGAGAGTGTGCCTTCTACGCACACCGTAAAATGTACAGCCGAACCAATAAGCGACCAATGCTATCACCGTTGCACTCAGCTCTAAAAAATTGCCAAGCTCACGGTATAGAAGCTATGAAGGATCGAGGAGCATAGGGGGGTGGTGGGGAGCACAAAAGAGGTGGAGAGGGTGGTATGCCATGAGGAAGGTTGGGGGGGTTGGGGTGGGTGCCAGGGGGTGATGGAGCTAAAGTGTTGTTGGGTAGGGGTGGAATGGGAGAAGGGGCTAGGGAAGATGGTAGAGGTGGAAATTCAGTCTCCATAGCTAATTGTGAGGTAGCTCTCGACGGATGCGTGGAAGTAGAGGGTATGTCCGCCGGTAGGGACAAAATTCGTTGAGTAGCTGAAACTTGTGAGATAGTCGAGGAGGCAGGCTGTCAAGCTAGTGGATGTGGTGTTGGAGGAGGCACCCACCGAAAGGTATGGATGTTGTGGCTTAGGACGATGAGGTGGGTGGGAAGGGCAGTCTCTCACCATGTGCCCAAATTGATGGCATCTAAGACACTGTTCTGGATGACCAGTAATCACCAATGTTTGTAGACGAACCTCCTTTGTGGTGGGATCGCGAAGTCGTATTGTATCCGAAAAATGGGTGTCTTCAGGAGCGTAAACCTATATCCGTGAAATAGGTGTCTTCAGGAGCGTAAACCTGAAATGGGTGTCTCCATGAGCATAAACATGTATTTGTGGTGTGCCGATCTTTGTAGCCAGTGAACCTGGTATAGCCAAGCCCCACCTAGTGGCTACACCAACGACACAACCTAAAAGATGGACCGAGGGTGATGTTAGGAAATGACATGCCAGATGGGGTGGCATCTACACCACACATAGCATGAACTTCCTCAAGCATCATCTCAAGGTAGGAGTTATCTTATAACTATAAGGGGGCACCACCTAGCATAAGTGCGGCTAGGACGCAGACATAGATTACCTACAGTGGCAGGAGTGAGATGCCATCTAGGTAGTCAACATGAAACGATGATATAGCAAACGTCTAGATATAAAAAAAATGCCTAATCAACAATCAGGAGTGTGTGCACGAGAGAGGTATGTGACAAGGTCAAAATGGAGCATGACCGACTGGTGATGGCGCACATGATGAAGCACAATCAGAGTGATATACAAGGGGAGAATCATTCCACGGATATGGGGAAAACAAAGCTAAGGAGAAGAGAGAATGGACTCAAAGATCATGATAGAGTTTCACACTTTATTGATGATGATGCTACTTACAAACAGTGGCCTTAGCTGTTACCAACCTTTGCTCCTAACACTGGGGATACATGATGAAATGTGAGCGCCATATGGTGCATGGCGAACTTTGGAGTTAGCGGTGTTAGCACATTAGCGGGAGGTTAGTTGAGGGAAACATCAAGACGATGCAGCTGCCGGCGACGTCAATCACTAGCATCAAGAGTGGCCCGGGGTAGTATGGTGTCGGTGCATTCAATCCTAACGTGCTCATGTTGCCTTGCAGGGTGATAGTAAGTGTGTTATGTGCATGGGGTGGTCATGACGAGTAAATCAACCATGTTGTGGGTGGAGATTGGTGGTGGTGATGATGTTGCCAATGCTAAAACGCCCATACTTGCAACAAGCATAACACCATGAGCTCCCTAGCTTGGGAGGTGTATTATGCGCTTAGTGGTGCATGGAATGTAGAGTGCATGGAGCCTCGGTGGTGCCTCTAGTGTGCTTTTGTGCTTAGTGGAGGCCTCTTTATATAAGCCTGAGAGGTGGTCCTTACCTAATGGTCCTTGCAAATATCCACTGGTCACTGTAGAGAGTCTAGATGCCTCTCGAGTAAGAGAGATAGAAAGGCAGAGAAGGTAGAGATAGAGAGAAGGGAGATAAGAGTGGGGTGGGGAGTTTTTTTTACAATCCACTAGCCGTTGGCTAGGTTATTAGAGAAGAGTGGTGATCGGGGCATTTACAATGGGTGTTGTTGATGGTTCGGGTGGCCGGTGTGAGGTTAATGCTGCCGTTCATGGTGTTTTGCTGATGTCGAGATGCTACGATGTCGGGGGATAATTGTGCGAAAGGTGAGCCGGGAAGGCACTTGGCCCCTGGATGTGAGAGGTGCGGGGAAAGAGGTGCAGCAGGCACAATTAACAACTATAGTGCTCAAAACAAACGGTTCTCTTAATTCCAGTTAGTCAACCGTAATCATCATTAATCAATCATTAATGGAGGCTTAATGCTCCTTACAAGATGAATCCTGGCTTAAACCAGGTGCTAATGAAAAAAAAGTGATAATGACCTGCTTAATACTGCCTTCCTCTTCCAATGGCCATCTGATTTGTCTTCCAGAATTGAATGGGTTTAGGCTCGGCTAATGGTTTAAGAGATTAGGCATCGGCTCCGTGGATCCTCCAGGCTTCAATTCCTTACTTGCTTTTAACCCTTGACAGGCTTCTTCTCAAGCTTCGACCTCCATCTTCCTTGCTTGCGTGCCTTGTCGAGAACTAGCTCGAGAGATTAGGCTTGATGTATAGAGCTTGGCTCAAGATTTTGAGATTAAGAAGCTTAGGAATTCGATTAGGTTTAGGAATGGCTTAAGAGCAAATAGGTTAAGCTTACGAGATTAGGGAGCTTAAGAGCTCACGAGCTTCAAGATATGTGGAGGAGATTAGGAGGAGGCTTAAGAGCCTATCTCGAGGAGATTAGCTTAAGAATATCGAGCTTATGAGGAGGATTAGCTTAAGTTATCAAGCTTATCAGGAGGAGGAGAACTCACGATGATTAGGAGGAGGCTCCCGTATCCAAGCTTGGCTTCCAGTAGGTTAATCCTGGCTTATGTCGTTAAGAGTAGGTTAAGAGAGCTTACATCGGCCTTGGCTTCCCCCTTCAGAGAGAGGAACTCAACCACCAGATGATCAGGTGAGTAGCCAGAGTCGTTCCTCTTGTGTGCATGAGATTTCTATTTTTAGCCATCCCATTAGCGACATCGCTAATGGGAATGGCTGCTTGATGACGTGGTAGCCAGGCGGATGACCAGCACGGAATCGCGCGGGAGTGGTGCCAAAATTGCTCGCGCCGGCGTCATGAGAAATTTCCGTCTCTGCAGCGGGTTCGTCCGAGCACCAGGGCACCCAGCGCGTCCTCTTTCTTTTCCTCCTGCGCCTTCTGCGCGCTGCCACGCCACGGTTTTTCTTTTTCCCTTTGCTTGGCTTCACACTAAGTAAAAAAAAAAACCTCCTTTAAACGCGCGGCCCTTTTATGTGTCCTTGGGCGGCCTTGGTTGACTTGGGCGGACTAGCCCATCTAGGGTGTGGCGGCCTTTATTTGAGCCCTTGGCCAATGTTTAATGGCCTCTCATTTGGCTCACATTACTTAGCCCATGGCCCTTAGTTGGCCACAGATTAGTGGCAGCCCTTGGCTTAGCTCCTTGGGCGGCTGGCCTTAGTGGGCATCACATTTGGCAAACAACTTAACCAAGGCACCGATTGGCATGTAAAATTAACCAAGGCACCAGCAAAGTCGAAATTCTCTACTCAATGCACTCCACAATACGTCATTTCGGATGATGAGCTCATCAAGAGCTTTTTGTGCTTTCATAACGGTACCACATTTGGCATACATATCGGCTAAGGCATTGTCAAGCACAGCATTTCGTATACAATCCGGCCAAGGACGTGTTGGCCTTTCCCCGCAATCATTGCATTCCAAAAGACGACATTTTTGAGAGAGAACTCAACAAGAAAAAAAAATTGTGCATTCGTAACAGCACCACTTTTGGCACATATCAGTTAAGGCATTGCCTCCATGACATCATTTCCCACATCCACTGATTAGCAATATCACCGTGAATTCTACTGCCCACTCTAGTGTGTTGAATGGCACCATGGCTTCCAAGATGCAAGTATTTGTGTCCGTCAAAGCTAGGCATATGATAAAAATTGCTTCCGCATCGGCCCACATTTGACATACACATTGGGCACCGCACTGCATTAAGCCAGAGAATGTAACTGATCAAGGCGACCAGGGCGGTTCGAACCTGACCCCCGGTGATACTTTAACGGCCAATAACTTGGTGACCATAAACCCGATCTCCGATCTGAAAAGACCGACATGCTCCACAAAGTGAGCACTTCAACCTGATGCATTCATTCCAGTTTTGTCCCCTCAGCTGCAGTTGCCCAATCCGGTACGGATCTGCTACTGACTCAACTTAAAATTGTCATAACTTCTTATCCGTAGCTCCGATTAACGAGCCGTAAAGACAGGCATGTAGAGCTTTTTGAGTACTTCAACTTGGATTAATAAAATCCCAGCTATGACCACTTCAAGAATACTCACTGTTTAGCATTACCAAGACATCTTCTGACCCTTATAGTCGCATCTGACACACTTTTAGCTTATAAATTGGCTTGTTAGCAAGCCCTGATAACTGCCGATTAACCATGCAAGATTCAAATACTCTTGAACAGCATTCCTTTGCTCATTTTCTTGTCATGGGAGCGGAGCGGCACGACAACGCGTCACTTTCGAGGTCGGCCGGGACATGCCTTCAACGTCGATCTTCGATTTGTTGCTGCTTCCGTGTGCTTTTGGTCGTCGTCTTCTTTTGTCGATGGCGTAGCGCTCATTTCCTTCTTCCTTCGCTTTACGTGTTTGTGCATATGTGCGTATACATACGTGTATGTACGTGTTGTGTGTGCACAAAGCGTGTGTGGGTGTGTGCGTGTGTATAATATATGGGTGTTCAAAAAGGCGAGGGAGTGTATGTGGGTGAGTAAGAGGCCGAGGGAGTGTGTGGGAGCGTGTGTATGGGGTTGTGTGTGTGTGTGTGTGTGTGAGTGGATGGGTGCGCCGACAAGTGTGTGTGGGAACGAGAGAGAGAGAGAGAGAGATTATTATTTTTTATTATTTTTCATGCTTACTGGCTCGGTTACACAGAGAAGAGAGAGGGAGAGAGAACGTGAGTGAGAGGTGGAGTGGGTAAGTGTGTGTGTGTGTGTGTGCGTGTGTGTGTGTGTGTGCGTGAGAGAGAGAGAGAGAGAGAGAGTCCTTTGCACTGCGTTGCCTGGCGGGTTGCCGACACGAGAACGAGAGCGTGAGCGGGACAATGAGCGAGGGAGGGGGAAAAGAGAGGGAGAGGGAGGGAGAGTGTGAGTGTGTGTGTGTGTGTGTGTGTGTGTGTGTGTGTGTTAAGAGAGAGGGCGAGATTCTTCTGCAGCGCATGGCAGGGAGGGTGAGCGAGAGCGAGAGCGAGAGAGAGACGGTGAGGAGAGAGCAAGAGACTCAACGCAACGATCATCTCAGAGCTGCACCTAAAAGATGCCATGGCCCAGCATTATGAGCTCCAATATGCTGCCTTGGGAAGCCACCAAGGGCCACTCTCAAGCTGTGCTAGGTGAAGGGGAGACGCCCACCATGCGCCCAACCAGTGTCCGGCCCGGTTATGTCTGCTGGCCGTTTCGATGCTAGCTAGGTCCTTCGTAGTCAGGTCATATGTCCAGGTGAAGGGTGCATGGATAGTCGTTGTGACACCCTGTGTGGTACCAAGGGCAGAACTCCGACTCTCTCTCTCTCTCTCTCTCTCTCGTCGAACCTTGAGCACCGACTCTGTCGCACCCGCTGTCCCTCCCAGGTTCAAGGGCGGGCCTGTGGAGGGGCATTAAGCCCTCAAGTTCACCCTCCATCTCTAAACTCAGAGCGCTGACCTGCCGCTGATCTCTCCCTCTCTCGACCCACAAGACACCTTCAAGCTGCGACAATTCTCTCCCGCCCTGCAGGCAATCATCTCGACGAAGCCCTGAAGGTCATCTCGACGAGGAAGGACTAACGAGCGCCGACTCTCAGTTCTACAGACGAAGCCCCGACGAAGTTACAAGCCTTTCAAACTTCAAACTTACCCTAGACCACGTTCCCATTGCCGCAAAGCGCAACCCAGAAGTAGCGCCAGCTTTGCCATAACTCTGTACCGGCCTGGCCCATCCCCAGGAAACAGGGTCCTCCCCTTCCCCCTCATAAGGAAAATAGCGTCCTCCCCTTCCCCCTCATAAGGTGAGAACCTGGAAACGTCAACAACCAGCATACTGCTCCCCTGTGTGGAGGGCCAGATGAGCATGAGGACATACCCAAAGACAATGGCTAACAGTGTCATCCATATGTAATGTAAATTTGGTGCAAGTCAGATCATGTCCAGCACTACCAACCCACCTATGATGTACCTACCGAAAGCCCAGCATGACCACATGAAGTACAACATCCAACGGCTCTTCCGCAGGTCCCAGACCAGAATCTGGACATGAAGGAATGTGATAGACCAACGTCCAACCAAAACTGTAATAATGCACACCCCTGAGAAAATCTTAGATGAAAAATTTTCATAATCTCACTCTTAAAAGTACAATTAAGGACAAAATTTCCTTTTTCCTCCTCTTGATTACAGTTCCCTGAGTTTTAACACAGACTATAAGGGTGGAGAGAGAGAGAGAGAGAGAGAGAGAGAGAGAGAGACCATGGTACATCATTTGATAGATGCCACTCCAATGGCAATTATTACAAGCGGATACACTTTGGAGTTGAACATGCTGGAGAAGAATACTAGGGAATAAACAATTTCCAACATAAAAATCTTGGGACACTTGAAACCACGCATGCTGCAACAACTTGGCTGGGGAAAGCAAAAAGCAAAATGGGCCAGACAGGATTCCCACCTTCACTTTGTACCAACTTCATGATGACCGCAGAAAATTCTCCTCGCTCAACTATCCTTCTCCAAGTACATCGATATTTGTGGTGCCTGCAACTCCAACTCCACCAGTTTCCGCACAACGGATACACAGCCATTTAGCAATAAACTGAAAACTTTCCACATTAATCTTTGGCTGAGAATTCCCCATCTGACTTCTCAAATGGCTTGATGGGCCTCGATCCAAGCCCAATGTCTGACTGCTCCGAACTTGCTGGGAAAGGCCTGTCAAATCTCGTCTTTTCTTCTCTTGGATTGAAGTCAAAAGCTGGTATTTGCATTTCACATTCCTGTACAATACAAATACAAAAGTATGGTGGACATAAGCTAACCATTGCAAGATTTTTTCTTCATAACAGAAATATGATTCATCTAATTGATTTTTTATTTTTTGAAGAGGGGGCGGGGGGGTTAGGTAATTTTATTTTCAACCTTTTCTGCTGCCTCCTGCATTCTCTTGCGAAGAGCCTCGTGCTCTGCTCTTACTCGAGATGGCACTCCTCTAGTTTGATATACATTCTTCTCTGCAGCCACTTCATCAAAGTCATTTCGAGCCGTCGCAAATGGATGATTCGGTGGTATCCATCTGACAGTATCAGGATCAGCACCGTCTGGAATCTGCTCTCCTTCAACTAAAAAGACAGTGGGTCTCTTCCACTGATATGCTTGGACTCTCCTATTTTGATGACTCAACATCTTTTCTTCAGTCAAAGTTACAGGCTGCAGCCTGAAGGCTTTTCCATACATTTTCACAACCGCATTTTTCTCACCAACTTTCACCATTGGATTGTTGAAAGGGTCTTCATACTTCAATGGCCTAGAGCTGTTCAAAAACCCCAGACGCACTGGTTTTCAGCACATCAGATAACATTTGAACCATACAGAAGTACGCATTACACATATACATGCGTGTTCAGAGAGAGAGAGAGAGAGAGAGAGAGAGAGAGCACCCCAAAAAGTTTGTTGCTAAATCTCTAATGGGCAAGTAAAGAAAAATGGCAAAGTAAAAACGAAATAACATATAATGATAATAGTTGAAAGGCCGGAATGTTGCTGACACAAGCCACATTCCAAAGATGCTCCATGAAGGTGAGAATCAAAGGAAACCCAGCACTAAACTCATCGCTTTGTGATAAAGCAACAAAGCTTCAAAATTCAAATGATATAGGTGTGTCATAGGACCAAACCTTACCTGGATCTTCTGTCTGATCTCAACTGGCCCCTTTTCACAAGGTCTTCCACTGAACCACCTGATCTATCTGTAGGCTTAAAAAGTACTGCGAATATGGCCATGCCGAGAACTGCTGCACCAATGGCAGCCAGTGTAGCTTTGTTCGGTTGGAACTTTCCATCCCTCTGAAAAGAAATACTATATCAATCTCTCTCTCTCTCTCTCTCTCTCTCTCTCTCTCTCTCTCATTACATCTATGCAAGAAATGATGATGAGGCAGAGTGAGGACGTTAAGAAACTTGCTCTCAAAAACCAGGAATTAGAGCACACAATCAAGATGCAGGACCTGAAAATCACGCAACAAGAGGAGAAATTTCAAGCATTACAAGACACTTTAAACAAGCAGGTAACTACCCAAGAGGAGAAGCTTGCAAATGTATGCGACACACAACAAAATGTACTTGGGCATGCAAACTCATGGGCAAATGTAGTAAGGAATGGCCATGCGAATTCACATGCTATATCACATGCGACAGATGGGTATGTAAATGTGGATGAGACAGAATACCATGAACGCGAGAAACGCAATATGAACATTGTGATTCGTGGCGTACCCGAATCTGACAATGAAAAAGTGCTCACATTGAACACGGATGTAACAGATATCATCATAGACAAGTTTGGAATGCAAGACGTGGTCGTATACGGGGCGGGGGGGCACACCGTGTGGGCCAAAAAAGAGCCGAGGGCAATCATGCGATTGTATGCACATTGTTAGATGCGCGCAAACGAGCCATCATCCTTGAGAATGCACGGATTTTCTTAAAAGATAGCACAATCTACATTAGTGAGGACAGGACGCCCATGCAACCAAAAAAACGGAGACAAGCATATGAAGAACGCATAAAGAAGAACGCATCTCCTACTACGGGGACATCACAGGAGGCATGACAGGTAGGGACCCATGGGATCACAGATATACACGTAACAAGTTGGAATTGTCGGGGTTTCCCCTAGCACAAAGGAGATGGTCTGCAAGAAGTTTTGCCTAAAGCAGATGTACTTTTTTTGCTTGAAACATGGGAACATGATGCATGCCGTATCCCTTGCATTGAGGGATATATGACACAATCCATATGGATGCCAAGTATGAAAATGAGGGGTCAAGGCGGGGTTGTAGTAATGTACAAGGAGGAATTGCACAAGGTGATCAAAATAAGCAAGGTTGATGAATATAAAAGATATATCTGGATCAAAATTGAGACAAAGGATAAGCCAATATTCCTTGCTGGATGCTACATACCGCATAGAGAGTCGTCATTCTATAATGCCTTCAAAATAGACAAAGGAGATCCTTTTGGAGAATTGTATGCAGATATTGAAACCTACACACAAGAGGGCATAGTCATGCTTATGGGAGACTTGAATGCTCGTATAGCACACACTCAAATGCAAGTTGTGGATTTCACACTACATCCTGCCAATAAGGAGGGATATGACACCCCCGATCCTATGTGGGAGAGGTGCTCTCATGACCAAATAACAAATCCACAAGGATCAGCCTTGATCAGCATGATGAACTCCATGCAAATGTTAGTCATAAATGGATCGCGGAAATTTGCAAACTCGGGTAAATACACATGCTACACGGCCAATAAAGGGATGAGCACCATTGACTACATGTTGGTTAGTTATGATGGATCACACATAATACATGATTTTGCGGTGGGAGAACGATCCCCAAACTCGGACACCACACCCATTCACGTATGGTTACGAGTGCCCACACAAAGGAAGGAAAAGATAGCAGCAGAGCCGACTTGGTCATACAAAATGCAAATAGACAAGAAAAAGGAATATGCGACTTTTCTTGATAGCATACTCATGGTACATGACATGCCCTGCAATGTTGAAGACACGTGGCTAATTTTCAAACAAGCAATGATCACAACTCTTGAAGTTGTAATGGGTAGAGCTCGCAAACAGAAGAAAGATGCAAAAGGCATGCCACATAATTCATGGTTTGATGAAGAATGTAAGGCAGCCAAACACAGGTTGAGAATGACACTCAAATCAGAGGAGGAATGGACACCTTTAGTCAAAGAATATAATGCACTCCTACGAAAGAAAAGAAGAAGATATGAGCTGGAAAAAGAACAAAAAGAGATCAAGCATTTCAAAGAGAACCCGAAAGGGGCATGGCGGAAAATGAAAGGGAAACGACAGGATATCATGGGAGACATCAGCCAAGAAGACATGTATGCTTATGTGGAACAACTTTATGTACACAAAGATGCTAAGGAAATGATTGGAAATCAACCCGAGTTGCAAACGAAAGAACCCTTGACTATGAAGGCAACTCTAAAAGGTATACAAAAGCTTGAGAATGGGAAAGCACTAGACACCAATAACATGAGCTCGGAAATGCTGAAATGGTCAGGCAAGGTGGCCAAGGAATGGATCCATAGACTCCTAAATCAAGCAGCCACGCAGATTGGCAAGAAAACTGGATTAAGGCCTTATTCAAAAGTGGGGACAGAAATCAGCCAAAAAACTATCGCACTATTATGGTTGGTTCATGCATGGCAAAACTCTTGGGTAGCATTTTGGAAAAAGAGATCAATGTATGGGCTGAATGTAATGACAAACGTGCAATTGGTCAAGCAAGCTTTAGATGTCAATACAGCACTATAGATCACCTCATGTCGCTCAAAGTATTGATGGAAGAAAGCCAATTGAAGGGCAAAACTGTATTGTTGTTTTGTGGACTTCAAAAAAGCGTTCGACACAATTTGCAGAGATGGTTTGTGGAAAAGAATGGAAAACATTAGAGTACCGATACACCTTAGAGCGGCGGTGGCTCGTCTCTACAAAAAGGTGAGATGCATGTTGAAAATGCAAACGGGTTTCTCCCAAGAGTTCGAAAGTAACATGGGAGTGAAACAAGGCTGCCCTCTGTCCCCAACACTTTTTGGATTACGCATAGATCAACTTGAGGACTTCATACAACAAGCACTCGCACAAGAAGAAGATAGACCAAGTATTGGAGCTTTCATACTTTGGCTTCTCATATATGCGGATGATGTAGTCCTTTTTGCATATAACCTCAGGTCATTACAAAGATCAATGGATGCTTTGGCTTCTCATATATGCGGATGATGTAGTCCTTTTTGCATATAACCTCAGGTCATTACAAAGATCAATGGATGCCGTGCATGCTTTCTGTGAAGCTACGGGCTTAGCTGTCAATGTGAAAAAGACGAAGATTATGTCCATAAGAACACACAAAATAGAAAATCAGCCCAAGGTGATGTTCCTTCCAATCATGCATGGGGAAGTTGTGTAAGAAGCAGACTTGATGCGGGCAAGGCCAAATACTACCAATTTGAGAATATGTGTACACAAAGCAATATCCGAAGATGGGAGATCAAAGCAATGGTATTTGAAACATGCGTAGTACAGACCATACCATACGGGGTGGAAGTTTGGGGTGCTAGCATATCGGCCAGTACATGGAACGAAATAGAAAAGATACAAAAGAAGTTCTTATGTAGACATCTTGGGGTCAAAACGACGACACCATACTCCGTGATGATGTTGGAAACAGGCAACAGGCCATTAGAAATGAAAGCATTGCAGAGAATGTACAAATACATTATGAAAGTGAAGAAGATGTCTCCCAATAGAATACCACAAGTGGCATGGGGAGTCGGTTGTGCACCACAAAAAACCAACAAGAGCAAAATCCTCTCCTCAAGTCTGGTACAAGACATCAAGAGATGGTTTGCAAGATGGAATGTGGAAGCATATGTAGACATGCCTATCGAAGAAGGAGAAGAAGGAGATTATATGCTGAATTTTGAGCTGACAGCGCTAGACAGTCTCCACAACAAATGGAAGACGGCTACACACAGATCTAAATTTGAATACTACTGCAAACATGTACACACAAAGTATTGGGAGGCATACAAAATGTCAGAAACACAAGTTCACATAAGAACTCCTATGTGTCACCGAGCAAGAAGAGCCATCACTATGATGCGTATGAGAGCTCACACGCTGAAAGTAGAGACACGAGGATGGCTGAAAATTGATGCAAGACAAAGAAAATGCACCCAATGCAGTTTACAAAAGATTGAGGATGAGACACATGTGAATCTAGAATGCCCCGCATACACCGACATACGCGCTGATTTTCAGCAGCTTACAAGGGGATGCACTACTCTTGAGGAATTGCTCTCTAAAACCGACCCATCTCCTACAGCTCTAGGCATATACCTAGCCAGTATTCTAGAACATCACACACTACGCATGGAAAAGGCAAAGGGTGCTACACACCACACACACCCGCAAGGGGAGTTTGCTTAGAGTTTTCGAGGGTCCCATGGGTCATTTTGGCCCCCCGAGGACGTAAATATCAAATCAATCAAATCAAATCTCTCTCTCTCTCTCTCTCTCTCTCTCTCTCTCTAGGAAAGAGGCTGATTCTATTACTTGAAAATCTCCCAGAACGCCCAAATGGTGCCTATTCTGAGAACAAGTACATCGTTGTTTACATAGCAGGCCCGTAGGCATCAAATGGAAAACCATAAAACGAGATACAACTAGGCACATGGCCAAATAGAAAACACTGAAGGCCAGGGTTTAAAACCTCTCGTAAAGAGAGTAAAAAGTGCCTTGGCAAGCTAAATGGAGAGAGGATGACAGTAGCCTTTGAAAGATAGGCACTTCGACGAAAAGCCCATTCACAACTGTAAATCAAGAACCAGAACCACCAAAAGCCACCAGCGGTGAAGATAACAATGAGCAGCTACGAGAAGCTCGGTGTCGGCCCTCGGGCAAAGCCCGCCAAATGGTAAAATCTGATAGCAAAAGGTAATGGAGGAACATGAGGGAGAGAGCAGTTGGATACGAAGGTGAGGGTGAAGAGGCAACTGACATCACCAAGAGACTTCAGCAGGATGGCACAAGGTGGTAACAAAGCTCCGCACCTACGCAGACAAGGAGCTTTCATCGAGAAGAGCGAGCAGTGCCGAAGAGTCGTAGGACAGCCAGGAGAGGGAACTCCAGGGAGACAGTGCAAGATGCTCTGAAAACTGCGTCCAAGTGAAAGTCGTCCGAGGAGTCCTAGGAGAGCAAGGAGAGAGAAAACAAACAAAAAAAAACAAAAACAAAAGCAACAGAAAGGAAAAAACAAGAACAGAAAACTCGAAGGACATGCATCCACGCACACACACAAGCACTCTCTCTCTCTCTCTCTCTCTCTCTCTCTCTCTCTCTCTCTCTCTCTCTCTCTCTCTCTCTCTCTCTCTCTCTCTCTCTCTCACACACACACACACACACACACACACCCCGAAAGCTCAGAGCGCAGCAAAACACTGTAACAAACTTGGACACTCCAAGTCAAATTTCTACCACGACACAGCAGAGATTCATTTCAAAACAGTTCACAATTCACAATTGATTCGACACGGCCCGGTGGAGTTCTGTGCCAAGAGGTATTGGCCCCAAAGACTGGCGCCCCTTTCGGTTTTTTTTTTTGTAATAATCTGTGCTCAAAGTACAAGGGAGTGGGAGGATTCTCACTCTCAGACTCTGCGTCCAGATGCTCTGAGTTGTGAGAGCCCAACCCACTTATTTATTGATTACAAGGGATGCCCAAAAGTAGAGCGCCAAAAGCTTCCTTTTAAAAGTTCTTAAAATAAAGCAACTTATCCCAAGCTTATTCCAAAAGCTTGCATAGAAATTTCATTTGCTTTTCCCTACGCAAATCGGCCAAAAAGCGGGATTCCGTATGCTCAGCCACATCAGCATGTTGTCGCAATATGCGCCACGATTTACGGGAGTCCGTACGGTACTGCCACGTCAGCATCTTGCGAAATTTCCGGGATACTACAACCGGGGTGTGTGTGTGTATCTGCTGCCACGTCACCCATTTGTGACATACCCCCCTCTTGAAAGCATTGTAATTGCCCTTGATTACACCTGCAAAACAGACAGAGGCCATAAACTGTCTTAGCAGACACCGACTGTTAGTACCGACGTACTAGGAAAACACATCTAGCACATGTACCAATCGACAGTCACATCACAGGACATCACTTGACATCACATGACAAATCACATTCAAAATTCATTCGGATCTCAGACCATGATTAATCGGCAATGTATTTAGCAATCGCATCTAGATCCAGTGTCACAAAAAATACGGAAGCGTAAAACTGACGTTTAATTACACTTCAAATACTCAAGAGAATTAGAGAGAGAGAGAGAGAGAGAGAGAGAGAGAGAGAGAGAGAGAGAGAGAGAAAGCTTGACACTTCATTGGGGACCAGAAGATGGGCTGGTCCCCCCCCCATATAGAGAATATCTTTATTACTAAGGGAGAATCTTTACAAGCACAGGAACGGGGCGAAAGCCCGTCCTCTATTCTTTCTTGGTCTTTTTCTGCTTCTGACTGAGAGAGTAGAAGAACTGCTCTCTGACTACTGAGAGGATCTATCCTCTTCTGCAAGATTTTGGGAAGCTCTCGTAGGGGAGAGTCTACCTTCCACAAAACTCATCGGAAGCTCTCACGAATGAGGGTCTATCTTCCGCTAACTGTGCCACTTTCGGCGTAATCATTCCTGCAATTAACCAACCACAGAAACATGCAAAACACACACACACGCTTGCTGTAATTTTCTGCACATAACCAGAAATTGTTACCTGAGCGCGTTCCAATGCCAAAATGGAGGTCCTTTTCGCGATGGAAATGCTCCAAACTTGGTGTATGTGTAGAGTAGGTAGTGGGGAATGAGATTCTATTAAGACTTTGCTGAAATTCACCCTAATACAGGTGATTAGGGGCTGAAAACAGGGAATTTGCAGCAGCTAGACAAGGGAGAAAGAGAGTTTTCTACTACTTTACGCGATGAAACTTCTCCCAAAGCTGCAAGCAACCATGAGAGGCCTTGTTCTAGGTGATGGGTACTCAGAGACTCCACATACACCACAAGGTGCTGCTCTCAAGCTTCAATGGAGAGCTTCACTGCGTAGAGGATGGTCAACTTGGGGGGGGGGGGGGGGTAGTGCACTGCCAACCTGGCAAGAGGGGGAGGGGCTGCTCTCTTATAGCCTCCCAGAAGAGGGGGCGCTAGCATGAAGAGAGAGAGAGAGAGAGAGAGAGAGAGAGAGAGAGAGAGAGAGAGAGATTGCATGGGAAAGTGTGCCAAGTGGCACACTTTAAAACTTTTAAACCATTCAACTTTTGACTTTAAAAATCCTATGCTAGTTAATTAAATGTGCAATTAAGTGCACAACTACACACATAGATGCAACAAATGAAAACTTTATCTGCTCGCTAGCGCATTGCCGTACCAGCAATGCTCTGGCATTACCTGTTCGCACTTGTCCGGCCATTTGGTCCAGCGCAAATCATTTAAGAATACTTTTAACTAACTTATCCTAAGGCCGTAAAATAATCAGGCCTTGGGGTTATTATTCTAAGGACCCCATCTCATTCCTGTGTTGGCACTAGCGCGCGTAATATTCTGAGCCTGAAATCTGAGGCTACTATCTACCCCTTCATTGAAGACCCGATTTCCCAATCGCTAGGGCTTCAGGGTATTTTCTGCTAGGGTCTCCCTGAGGTGTACTAGCCCAAACTTGGGCGCACCTGAGTCCCCAGAACTGCTAAATCTATTCTGATGTGCACACAACTAATTAGATTTTTTTTTTCTCGTAAATAAATTAATTGTTTACAAAGTCTGACTTAGTTACATCCCTCTTGGTACTAAACAGTTGACCTCAACTGTAGAGCGTCAACATAACTGTGCAAGATGTCTGGGTAGTCCTTAAGATCGGACTCGGTCATCCACTTTGCATCTAAAGGAGTGTAATTCTTGAACTTAACTAAATACTTTCGATGTAGACTTCCCGACTTGAGTTGTCTCTCCGAGTGGTGTATTATCTGTTCAGGTTGAAGGATTTCCTCAGTCTCTTCGACTTCTGGAGGATCTTCTTGTACTGGCGCCACTGGAGGAGGTCCAACATATGGTCGGAGGAGACTGACATGAAAAGCATTATGGATGCGCCAGTTAGAAGGCAAATCCAATCTGAAAGTCACGTCATTGACTTTATCTGTAATTTTGAAAGGGCCGTAAACTCTATGGGAAAGTTTGACAACTTTCCCTTTACCGACCCGCTTTTTCAATCTAGCTTTCTCAAACCGAAGCAGGACATGTTGTCCTTTTTCAAGATTGAGATTCCTTCTTTGCTTGTCTGCTTTTCTCTTTTGTTGCTCTTGAGTACGAAGAATCGCTTGCTTTACTTGTTGATGGGCAATATCAATATTGCGCACAAATTCATCTGCGGCGAAGATGTTTTCTTTGGTAACCATAATAGGAAGTAAGAGTGGCTTCCCATAAATAATTTCGAAGGGAGCTTTACCAGTTGAGGAATGTATGGTATTATTATACGCAAACTCAACTATTGGTAAGTACTGTTCCCATTATGATTGTCGTTCCGAAACATATCACTTGAGGAGGTCTAAAATAGTGGCATTAGAGATTTCGCTTTGACCATCTGTTTGAGGATGATAAGCTGATGAAAAATCAAGCTTAGTTCCCAAGTTTTCGAACAATGCCTGCCAAAATAGACTAGTCATGCGAGGATCTCTATCGCTGACAATAGCTTTGGCAATCCATGGTGTTTAAAAATCTGAGCTAGAAATATTCTAGCCATGTGATCAGCTTTGATCGTCTTCTTTACTGGAAGAAAATGTGCTTGCTTACTGAATCTGTCTACTATAGTCCAGATTGCATCATTTCCATTCTTGGATCTAGGAAGATCCGTAATAAAATCCATGGCAATACTTTCCCATGACGTGTTAGGCACAAGGAGCGGCTGAAGCTTGCCATAAACTTAATATCTGTCATATTTTACTTTTTGGCAGACTAAACACTCTCGTACATGTTTTTCAATGTCCGCACGGAGTGTTGGCCAAAAGAAATACCTTTCGAGGGCACTAGTGGTGGAGGCAATTCCCCGATGCCCGACATAAGGAGAATTATATGCTTCATCCATCACCTTCTGTCGTAAGGGCTGAGCTATGCATATTGCTTGTTGACGATAGAGTGTATTATCCCTAATGGAATAAGGTGGCCTTGAGTGACCACCTTGAGGATCTGCCCAAATTGTGGCGAAGTCTGGATCTTGAGGATACATCTCGCTGAGAGATTCTAGTTCCTCATGATAAATTGTTGTTAGTGCATTGATCTTTGGACGCCTGGAGAGAGCATCTGCAACTGCATTCTTCGTTCCAGAAGTGTGTAAAATCTGAAAATGGAACATTGAAAGAAAGTTGGCCCATCTCATCTGCTTTTCTGATACCTTTCTCTGTATGAGAAAGTAGCGAAGACTTTGATGATCTGTCTTGATAATAAAATCAGCTCCTAATAGATAGTGTTTCCAAATGGAAAGAGCGTAAATTACTGCCATTAGCTCTTTCTCGTATATGGAGACATGCAACTCTGCATCTTTAAGGCGTCGACTTTCATAGGCTATCACGTGACCCTCTTGGTTCAAAACTGCTCCTACACAATCTCCAGATGCATCGCAATATACCTCGAAAGGTTTGCGAAGATCAGGGACGGTGAGAACAGGTCCGTGACTGAGTAGATACTTAAGCTTTTCGAAAGCTTGTTTTTGTCCAGACCCCCAATGGAATGGAATCCGCTTCTTTGTCAGGTCATGGAGGGGACCTGCTATCGTGGCAAAAGCTCGAATGAAACATCGATAAAAAGAATAGAGGCCAAGGAAACTTCGTACATCATGTACTGTAGTTGGCGTAGGCCATTCTACAACTGCTTGAATCTTATCAGGGTCCATTCTCACCTGATTGTGAGATATTATATGGCCCAAATAGTGGATTTCTTTTAGAAAGAACTCACTCTTCTTAGCATTCACAAATAATTTGTGTTTGCGTAATTCTTAAAACACTAAGGCGAGATGCTTATAGTGTTCGTCTTCCGTCTCTAAGAAGATTAAGACGTCATCAAAGAAAACGCCTATGAAGCTTCTGTATGAGTGGAAGATTCTATCCATCATTCTGTTGAATGTGGCTGGTGCATTAGTGAGTCCAAAAGGCATCACTAAGAATTCATACAACCTGAAGGTTGTTCTAAATGAAGTCTTATGCACATCCTGAGGAGCTACGCGGATTTGATGATAACCGCTCTTCAAGTCTATACGACTAAAAACACTTGCTCCTTGTAACTTGTCAAGAATGTCGTCAATCCGAGGGATTGGAAAATGATTCTTGATTGTGATCTTGTTTAGAGATCTATAATCTATGCACATGCGGAATGTGCCATCCTTTTTCTGTACTAGCAAGACAGGTGAACAATATGGAGAAGTACTAGGCCTTATTAAGCCCTGCTCCAAAAGTTCGTTAACCTGCTTGAGAATTTCCTCTTGCTGCATTAGACTAACTCGATAAGGGGGCTGATTTGGAGGAGAACTTCCTGGGATCAAATCAATTGTATGATCCTCAGGTCGTGAAGGTGGGAGTTCATTTGGAAGTTCATCTGCAAAACAATCTTTATAACTTTCTAATAACTTAAGTCTTTTTTGCTCTAAAGAGGAAGAAAGTTGTGAAACAGACACATCTCTCTCTCTTGCAAAAATCAAGTACGTTGAAACACACTTTTTCATTTCTTTCTTGATGGCAATGTGGTTGGCGATAGGAATACGCCAATCACCTGCATCTGCAAGTACAAGATACTCCTTTCCTTTATGAGCAAAGGATAAGGTTTTCTGAACATAGTCAGGAATGGGATGCATCTTGTAGTGCCAAGGCATTCCCAAGATAACATCGCATCCTTCAAGTGAAGCTAGTAAGAAAGACTCTTTGATCTTTGTAGTCGTCGACCTTTAGATTCAACTTCCCTATGATTGGAGTAGAGTTTGAGTTCTGCCCTTTGAAAGCAGATTGTGCTTGAATAGAAACTCCAAAACGATTGGGCTGCAAGTTCAGGTCATCAGCTAGCTTGGTAGAGATGAAGTTGTCTGTACTGCCAGGGTCAAACAAAATGAGAGCCCGTTGGTTGTTGATGCTACCCCATGCTTTAAGAAGAGCTCTTTCTTTTCCATCCTTGGTTGTATTTCCTTGTACATCTTGGACTGCATTGGAAGAGGGTGATTGTGGAGGTTTGGTAGGACAGTCACCCTTCATATGACCAACTTGTCCACACTTGAAGCATCTTCCTTCACTAATGTAAGTTCGCAACTCAGCAGGAGAGAGATATCTCCCTTTCTTGGGCTGATTTGGCTTTGCTTCTGCTTCGGAGGCGGTTCTTTTCTTCTTTTGCGAAGAAGAAGCAGAGGTAGGCTGCTCATGGAGAGCCTTCTGCTTGGCATGGTAAGTGCTTTGCTCCATCTTCCTAGGAGTACCCTTGTCATGTATTCCATCAGCTATGCGGGCTGATTCCATAAGTATCTGCAAGTTACCTCGAGGGTAAAGCTTCATAGCCTTTTGCAAGGCTTCATGCAAACCTACTTCAAACTTGCGCATCTTCTCCAAATCGTCAATCTTCTTGAATGGAGTGACTTTCAAGAGAACGTCCCAAAACCTATCCACATAGCGTGAAACAGTTTCGTTCTCTGACTGTGAAAGTCGATCCCATTCTTTCTTTACCTCTTCCTCATAGTCTGGAGGAAGGAACAGTGCGTAGAACTCCTTCTTGAAAGCAGTCCAATCTTGGGGTTTGCGATCTTCCAGGATAAGGGTTAACCACCAACTGCTGGCGGTGTCTTTCAGGTACATACTGACATGCCGAAGCTTGGATCTTTCTTTAAAATTCCCCTCATCAAATGCAACTTCGAATTGGCGGATGAAAGCCAAAGCTGTCATTATCATGCCGTCCATTGTAGGTGTCGAATTTCACATCTTTGTCTCCCGACTTGAATGTTTTCTGTCTGTGGTGCTTCTTCTTATGGTGCTCCTTCTTTCTATGCTTAGACTCCTTGTGGACAGGAGTCCTTTCCCTTGAATGCACTTCTTACTGCGACGGATCGTCGAGAAACATGTCTTCCGGAGCAACTATGTCATCCAAATCCTTCATGAAAGAGAATTGAGGGGAATCAGGGGGATCCTGCTCTTGAACCTTTGGGTTAAACCGCACATGACGTTCTCGAGGTTTCCTGTGCCTCTCGTGCATGCAGGAGGTTCCAATCAAAGGATCTTTCCTTGGTTCTGGCGCCTTTGGGTTCTGCGGGATTTCTCCCGACCCCATCGGCATTTTCTCCTTCCCTTTCTCAAGAGTATGGAGAATCTTTTGGACTTCTGGATGGGAGAGAGCTTTCTGCAACTCTTCCACCTGCTGTTGAAGGAGAGAGAACTCTATCTCGCGTCCTCCCATTTTTGCAGTCTGCCAAGAGTCATCAATCCCTTAAGGAAGAGAGAAATGACCTTGCTCTGATACCACTGTCACAAAAAATACGAAAGCGTAAAACTGACGTTTAATTACACTTCAAATACTCAAGAGAATTAGAGAGAGAGAGAGAGAGAGAGAGAGAGAGAGAGAGAGAGAGAAAGCTTGACACTTCATTGGGGACCAGAAGATGGGCTGGTCCCCCCCCATAAAGAGAATATCTTTATTACTAAGGGAGAATCTTTACAAGCACAGGAACGGGGCGAAAGCCCGTCCTCTATTCTTTCTTCGCCTTTTTCTGCTTCTGATTGAGAGAGTAGAAGAACTGCTCTCTGACTACTGAGAGGATCTATCCTCTTCTGCAAGATTTTGGGAAGCTCTCGTAGGGGAGAGTCTACCTTCCACAAAACTCATCGGAAGCTCTCACGAATGAGGGTCTATCTTCCGCTAACTGTGCCACTTTCGGCGTAATCATTCCTGCAATTAACCAACCACAGAAACATGCAAAACACACACACACGCTTGCTGTAATTTTCTGCACATAACCAGAAATTGTTACCTGAGCGCGTTCCAATGCCAAAATGGAGGTCCTTTTCGCGATGGAAATGCTCCAAACTTGGTGTATGTGTAGAGTAGGTAGTGGGGAATGAGATTCTATTAAGACTTTGCTGAAATTCACCCTAATACAGGTGATTAGGGGCTGAAAACAGGGAATTTGCAGCAGCTAGACAAGGGAGAAAGAGAGTTTTCTACTACTTTACGCGATGAAACTTCTCCCAAAGCTGCAAGCAACCATGAGAGGCCTTGTTCTAGGTGATGGGTACTCAGAGACTCCACATACACCACAAGGTGCTGCTCTCAAGCTTCAATGGAGAGCTTCACTGCGTAGAGGATGGTCAACTTGGGGGGGGTAGTGCACTGCCAACCTGGCAAGAGGGGGAGGGGCTGCTCTCTTATAGCCTCCCAGAAGAGGGGACGCTAGCATAAAGAGAGGGAGAGAGAGAGAGAGAGAGAGAGAGAGAGAGAGAGATTGCATTGGAAAGTGTGCCGAGTGGCACACTTACTTTAAAACTTTTAAACCATTCAACTTTTTGACTTTAAAAATCCTATGCTAGTTAATGAAATGTGCAATTAAGTGCACAACTACACACATAGATGCAACAAATGAAAACTTTATCTGCTCGCTAGCGCATTGCCGTACCAACAATGCTCTGGCATTACCTGTTCGCACTTGTCCGACCATTTGGTCCAGCGCAAATCATTTAAGAATACCTTTAACTAACTTATCCTAAGGTTTCGGGTTGCTCATCTGGCTCCCCATCATCGCACACATCGCCTTTACAAGGCTTCAAGAGACTTACATGAAAAGCATTGTGAATTCTGCAAGTATCGGGCAGCTTCAATCTAAAGGAGACATCATTTATCTTTTCGGAAATCTGAAAAGGTCCATAGTATCTCATGCTAAGCTTTGGAAAAAGCCACTCCTTTCCCTTTTTCTTTCTCAGGCGTGCCTTCTCAAAACGTAAGAGCACCCAATCGTTCTCCTTTCATTTCAAATCACGACGATGTCGATCTGCTGCCTTTTTCTGTCTTTCCTGAGATTCTCCAAAGCCTCTCGGACCTTGGCAAAAGCAGTGTCCAAGTCCCGTGTGTACTGGTCGGCTTCAAAAATCTTATCTTTCATGCTTAGGAAGGGTGGAACCTTCGTAGCACCTTCAATAATCTGAAATGGCACCTTCCCAGTCGAAGAGTGAATCATGTTATTGTAGCAAATTCCACCAAGGGCACATACTTTTCCCATTGAGTTCTTCTAATCCGAGATGTAAGACTTCAATAAATCCAGTACGACTGAATTTGCAATCTTTGATTGCCTATCTGTCTGCGGATGGAAAGATGATGAGAACTGCAACCGCGTGCCAATGTTCTCCCAAATAGCCTTCCAAAACAAACTCGTGAATCGGGGATCTCTATCAGAGACAATTGTCTCAGGCATGCCATGTAAACTAAATATCTGGGCAATGAACAGTCATGTTAAATGATCCGGCTTGACTGTCTTCTTCATTGGAATGGAATGAGCTTGTTTGTTAAATCTGTCAATAACAACCCAGATACCATCGTGCCCACTCTGTGTTTTCGGGAGATCGAAAGTGAAATCCATTGCAATACTTTCCCAAGGGCAGGTGGGTATGGGTAAAGGCTGTAACAATCCTTGTACTTTATGCTTGTCAAACATGACCTTCTCGCATACCAAGCAACTGCGAACAAAATCGTCCACGTCCTTCTTGAGTCTCGGCCAAAAGAAGTATCTCTCCACACCTTTTAAGGTGGTAGCAATGCCGCGGTGACCCGTAAATAGTGAACAGTGGCATTCGGTTAAAACCTTTTTCCTCAACGGCTGTGTAACACACAACATCATTTTCTTCATTAAGTAGCCATCCCGAATGGAATATCCCGCTAATACCTCCCCATTCTGTATTCGACCGAATGCATCTGCAAAATTTGGATGTGCGGCATACTGATCGACCATATTGTCACAAAACGGGAGCGTACACGAGCACTTAGAAAATCTGAAAATTATAATTCTTTGAAAAACATGAGAGAAGGGAGAAGATCGACACAGTATTGGGGACTAGAAGATGGGCTGGTCCCCCCCCCCCCCCCCCCCCCCCGTTAAGAGTATTCTTTTATTCAGGGAGAATTCTTATACAAGCACGAGAACCCGAGGAAACCCCTCCGTTCTCTAATCTTAGACCCGAAGGTCGTGCTTTCCCGTAAAGGGCTTGGACACAAGGCCGTTCCTTCCCGTAATGGACTTAGGCGCGAAGCCGTACTTTCCCGTAAGGGACTTAAGCGTGAAGCCGTACTTCCCGTGAAGGGCCTTCCCGTAAGACGAGAGATTCCTGCAAAACAAACCACACAAACACGCGACAACAATTCGTATGGCGAATCCACAATAGATACCTGTCACTCTTGCGCCGGAAAAGCGACTTCCGTGCTTGTAGTCTCGCGATCTCTTGCGGCAGAGTCTTCTCTTGCTGATGTTGGTACCTCCCGTGAGTGAGGGCATGTGGTGCTTTTATAGCTCCCTGGCCACGGCACGAATAACTGCTCGCGTAGAGATCGCGGCCGTTCTTTTTTTTTCTTTTTTTTTTGCGCTGTTCTACCCGAAATAGGGAGAGAGAATTCGCTGGCTGGTTTTGTTGCTTTATCTTCTAAGTGGCTGCCCACTTATTAAGTGGGCGGCCGGCATATTTTAAAATTGGTCTGAACCTGCCCAATACTCAATAAAACCTTATAAGTTAAAACCAATGCATTTAACAACACTTCCCAGGCATCCCTGGATGCAACCAATTGCACGAATGCAATGCAAATATAGATTCCTCGCGGGAAAGCGTCTACCTTTCCGCGATTGTTCCTGCTTTTCGTAAAAAGCTTCATTGAACCC
Organism: Adiantum capillus-veneris; assembly: GCF_014529385.1. Lineage (NCBI taxonomy): Eukaryota > Viridiplantae > Streptophyta > Polypodiopsida > Polypodiales > Pteridaceae > Adiantum > Adiantum capillus-veneris. The sequence continues at coordinate 100,794,249 of NC_140951.1, forward strand.
ATCTTTATTCTTGTGCTTGCGTTCTTACGCGTATTTTCTTACTCAGTTCGGATTTCCTCCTTAGCCTACGGGATGCCCCCTTACTGATGCACCCGTCACCCATCATGTGACGCATCAAGGGCACTCGTAACCCGGCCCTTTCCACCGAACTTACGGAAACTCCTTCGCGATGTTTACCGTCACCCATCAAATGACACATCAGAGTTGTCCGTTCCTGATGACAGTTCCTGTAGCTACAATCTTTTAACAGTTCTTAGTGCACATAATAAAATATCCTAAAAACGAAATTAATCATTAAAAATAAGAAAATAGTCCAATTAGCAACATCCCTCTGGCTTCTAAACAGTTGACCTCAACTGTAGTGCTTGGACATATACCCCCAATATCTCGGGATAAGCTGCTAATTCCTCCTGCGTCATCCACTGAGCATCTAGATTCGAGTAGTTCTTAAACTTAACCAAATACTTCCGTGTTATCTTTCCGGATTTGAGAGGCCGCTCCTGATGACTTACTATCTGCTCCGGTTGGAGTATTTCTTCTGTTTCCTCAACCTCAGGAGGTTCCTCGGCACTAGGCTGGCTTGGAGGCGGTCCCACATATGGCCGGAATAAACTGACATGGAAAGCATTATGGATCTTCCAATAAAGCGGTAGCTCTAATCGGAAGGTGACATCATTCACTCGCTCAGTGATCTTAAACGGCTCATAGTAACGGGTAGAAAGTTTTACCACCTTCCCCTTATGAGACGCTTGTTTCTTAAGTCTTGCCTTCTCAAACTTGAGTAAGACTAACTGTCCGACTGTTAAGTCTAGATTCCTTCTGTGCTTGTCTGCAGCTTTCTTATGCTTTTCCTGAGAGCGTAGAATAGCTCTCCTAACTTGCCCATAGGCGGTGTCCAAATCCCGGACAAACTCATCTGCTGCAAAGATCTTATCCTTAGTTAAAAGGATGGGTGGAAGCAAAGGCTTACCATAGAGAATCTCAAAAGGTGCTTTCCCCGTCGATGAGTGTATGGTATTGTTATACGCATACTCGACAAGAGGCAAATATTTCTCCCAGTCAAATTGCCGGTCTGACACATAAGCTTTTAACATGTCCAATACTATGGAATTGGCTATCTCACTTTGCACGTCCGTTTGAGGATGGTAGGCAGATGAAAAATTCAGCTTTGTACCAAGATTATCCATCAAGGCACGCCAAAAATTTCCTGTCATGCGAGGATCTCGATCGCTCACAATAGACTTAGGCATTCCATGATGCTTAAAGATCTGTGCTAGAAAGACCCTAGCCATACGATCTGCTTTGATCGTTTTCTTGACTGGTATAAAGTGTGCTTGCTTGGTAAACCGGTCCACAATGGTCCAGATCGCGTCATTTCCAGTCTGAGTTCTAGGGAGGTCCATGATGAAGTCGATGGCAATACTTTCCCAAGGTTCATTAGGCACAGGCAATGGTTGTAGCAACCCAGGCGTCTTATGCCGATCATACTTCACTTTTTGGCAAACCAAGCATTCCCTGACATACTTATCAATGTCTGCTTTAAGGCCAGGCCAAAAGAAATATATTTCCATTGCTAAGGTCGTAGGGAGAATACCCTGATGACCCGCATAAGGCGAAGCGTGTGCTTCATCCATGATCTTCTTTCTTAATGGTTCCGCCACACATATGGCCTGATGGTGGTAGAGATAACCGTCCCAAATGGAATAGGGAAACTCATTCTCTCCACGATGTAGCTTTTCCCAAATGGTGGAGAAGTCTGGATCATTCGGATACAAATCCGGTAGTGCTTCTAATTCTTGGTGATACACCGAAGTGATAGCGTTCACCCTTGGCCGCCTAGACAATGCGTCTGCGACCACATTCTTACTCCCAGCCGTGTGAAGGATCTGGAAGTGAAACATAGACAAAAAGTTTGCCCACCTCATCTGCTTCTCAGATAGTTTCCGTTGCGTAAGAAAATACCGCAAACTCTAGTGATCAGTCTTGATCACAAAATCCGCTCCTAGAAGATAGTGCTTCCAGTTGGATAAGGCATGAATCACAACCGAGAGTTCCTTTTCGTAGATTGATGCATGCAACTCTGCATCCTTAAGCCGTCTGCTTTCATAAGCCACTGCATGGCCTTCTTGGTTTAACACTGCTCCGATGCAATCACCTGAAGCATCGCAGTGAACCTCAAATGGTTTCCTTAAGTCAGGCACTATCAAAATAGGTCCATGGCTTAGCAAGTACTTGAGCCGATCAAAAGCTCCTTGTTGTCTCGATCCCCATCTGAAAGGAATCTTTTTTCTTTGTCAAATCATGAAGTGGTCCTGCTACATGGGCAAATCCTTGGACAAACCTTCGATAATACGAACATAATCCCAGGAAACTACATACATCATGTACCGTAGTGGGAATAGGCCAATCTTCTACCACTCGGATCTTGGCAGGATCCATACTCACTTGATTGTGAGAGACTATATGGCCGAGATAGTGTATCTCTGAGAGAAATAACTCGCTCTTCTTTGCATTCACATGCAACTCATGCTTTCGCAATTCTTGAAACACTAAGTCCAAGTGCTTCCGATGTTCCTCTTCTGATTTAGAGAAGATGAGTATGTCGTCAAAGAATACTCCCGTAAAAGCTCGATACGGGCTGAAAATGCGGTCCATCATGCGATTGAACGTCGCAGGAGCATTGGTCAAGCCGAAAGGCATTACCAAGAATTCATATAGTCCAAAGGTTGTGCGGAAAGCAGTCTTATGGACATCCTCAGGGGCGATCCGTATCTGATGATACCCACTCTTTAAGTCTATGCGACTAAAGACACTTGCACCCTGCAACTTATCAAGTATATCATCAATCCGAGGGATCGGAACGCGATTCTTGATTGTGATCTTGTTTAAAGACCGATAGTCTATGCACATTCGAAACGTGCCATCTTTCTTCTGCACCAGTAGAACTGGAGAGCAGTAGGGTGAAGCACTTGGCCGTACTACCCCTTTCTCTAGAAGCTCGTTGACTTGCTTCAAAATTTCCTCTTGCTGAACAAGACTTACCCGATAAGGGGGTTGATTGGGAGGCGAGCTACCCAATATGAGATCTATGCGATGATCTTCCGGGCGTACCGGAGGGAGTTCATCAGGAAGTGTTTCCGTGAAACAATCCTTGTACTTTTCAATAAATTGAAGACGCTTAATTTCCAGACTAGAGAGAGAGTCCCTACTAGTTTTATCCTTTGCAAAAATCAAGTAAGCAAAAACACACTTCTTCATTTCTTTCTTAATGGAGATATGGCTTACAATTGGGAACTGCCAATCTCCTACATCAGCTTGAATCTTTATTTTCTTACCCCCATGATCAAAAGTGAGGGTCTTTTCCACATAATCGGGAATAGGTGTCATGTGAAAGTGCCATGGCATACCCAAGATGATATCACATCCCTCGATAGGTGCCATCAAAAATGATTCGCGGTCCTTGTACTCGCCAATCCGAAGATTGAGCTGTCCTTGCACGAGAGTTGCATTGGTTGTCAACCCCTCGAATGCCGATCCGGATGTAACCGGTGTGCCAAGCTAAGCCGGTGTGAGGCACAAACATTCTGCAGTATCCAGGGAGATGAAGTTATCCGTGGACCCTGGATCATAAAGAATCAGTACTCGCTAGTTGTTCAAAGACCCCCAGCCCTTCACAAGTTGACGCTTCCCTTTCTCCATTTCTATGTTTCCTTGAACATTTGGAATGGAGTTCGAGCTTGGTGGTGCGGGTTCCTTCCTTGCTTTCTCTTGCCTCGTAGAGGCTTGCTCTTGCCGTTGCTGCTTTAGCAGGCAGTCCGGTTTCATATGTCCTTTCTCGCCACAGTAGAAGCATCTTCCTTCCTCTCTGAAAGTTTGAAGTTGAGTAGGAGAAAGGTACTTAGTTCTCTTGCCAGTGCCCTCTGGCTTCTTAAAATGATCATCGTCTCTAGATGGAGAACGTTTTCTTCCTTGGCCCCCTTGGTCATCGTAGACCCCTCTTTGTCTGGCACGGTAAGTGCTATGCTCCATCTTTCTGGGCGTCCCAGTTGAGTGCAAATCCTCAACAATGATTGCTGACTCCATCATCCTCTGAAGAGTATCATGCGGATACACCTTCATACTCTTTCGAAGCTGCGGTTGGAGACCCGCTTCGAACTTTCGTTTCTTTTCCTCGTCGGCAATCTTCATGAAGGGAGTGACCTTCAGAAGAACCGACCAATACTTGTCCACATAGGTCGTTACTCTTTCATGTTCCTTCTGGGCAAGCCAGTCCCATTCCTTCCGTATGTCCTGCTCGAAGTCAGGCGGAAGAAATTGTTCATAAAATTCAGATTTGAAGCTCTCCCAAGTTTTGGCCTGAGAACCTTCCAGAATCTTGGCTAACCACCAATTACTTGCCGTTCCCTTGAGGTGCATCCCCACATGGCGTAATTTGGATTTTTTTGTGAAGTGCCCATTGGTAAAGGCGACTTCAAACTGTCTGATGAAGGACAGTGCTTTGGAGATGTCTCTCCGTCCGTTGTAGGTTTCGAACTTGATGTCCTTGTCGCCCGATTTGAAGACTCTCATGCGATGTTGAGACTTGCGACCATGCTTCTTGAATCGAGGTTTATCTTTAGGTTGATGTTGGGTAGTGGCAATAGTAGCGGCTTCCTTCTTCTGACGAGATGATCGAGAAGTAGAAGTATAATCAGGAGAGTAAGATGGAGATGAGATAGAGATGTCCTTGCTCTCGTCTAGCAAAGAGAGCGCTTTTTCCTGGCCTTTCCTTGAAGTAGGCCGTTCATTCCGATCCGTAGATCCTTTGTGCACCTCGGCACGTTCTTCTTCTCTTGCCTCCTGTGGTCTCACGCCAACAGTGTTGTCTGGATGCTTCGCTGCATCGGTTCCATTCGTTTTCTTCATTCCCCCCAAAAGCTTTTGGACGTCTGGCAACAGTAAAATTTGTTGCAACTCCGCAAGCTGAGCTTGCACTTGTTGAAGCTCCTCTTCAACGCTTCTCCCTTGGCTCGACATGGTTCTTCCCGTTCTTCCCGGAATCGTCCTTCTTTGCAGAGAAAGAGAGGAGTCCGAGCTCTGATACCACTGTCACAAAACGGGAGCGTACACAAGCACTTAGAAAATCTGAAAATTATAATTCTTTGAAAACATGAGAGAAGGGAGAAGATCGACACAGTATTGGGGACTAGAAGATGGGCTGGTCCCCCCCCCGTTAAGAGTATTCTTTTATTCAGGGAGAATTCTTATACAAGCACGAGAACCCGAGGAAACCCCTCCGTTCTCTAATCTTAGACCCGAAGGTCGTGCTTTCCAGTAAAGGGCTTGGGCACAAGGCCGTTCCTTCCCGTAAGGGACTTAGGCGCGAAGCCGTATTTTCCCGTAAGGGACTTAGGCGTGAAGCCGTACTTCCCGTGAAGGGCCTTCCCGTAAGACGAGAGATTCCTACAAAACAAACCACACAAACACGCGACAACAATTCATATGGCGAATCCACAATAGATACCTGTCGCTCTTGCACGGGAAAAGCGACTTCCGTGCTTCGTAGTCTCGCGATCTCTTGCGGCAGAGTCTTCTCTTGCTGATGTTGATACCTCCCGTGAGTGAGGGCATGTGGTGCTTTTATAGCTCCCTGGCCACGGCACGAATAACTGCTCGCGTAGAGATCGCGGCCGTTCTTTTTTTTTTTCTTTTTCTTTTTTTTTTTCTTTTTTTTTTTTTGCGCTGTTCTACCCGAAATAGGGAGAGAGAATTCGCTGGCTGGTTTTGTTGCTTTATCTTCTAAGCGGCTGCCCACTTATTAAGTGGGCGGCCGGCATATTTTAAAATTGGTCTGAACCTGCCCAAAAACTCAATAAAACCTTATAAGTTAAAACCAATGCATTTAACAACACTTCCCAGGCATCCCTGGATGCAACCACATGCACGAATGCAATGCAAACACAGATTCCTCGCGGGAAAGCGTCTGCCTTTCCGCGATTGTTCCTCCTTTTCGTAAAAAGCTTCATTGAACCCATCTTTATTCTTGTGCTTGCGTTCTTACGCGTATTTTCTTACTCAGTTCGGATTTCCTCCTTAGCCTACGGGATGCGCCCTTACTGATGCACCCGTCACCCATCATGTGACGCATCAGGGACACTCGTAACCCGGCCCTTTCCACCGAACTTACGGAAACTCCTTCGCGATGTTTACCGTCACCCATCAAATGACACATCAGAGTTGTCCGTTCCTAATGACAGTTCCTGTAGCTACGATCTTTTAACAGTTCTTAGTGCACATAATAAAATATCCTAAAAAAGAAATTAATCATTAAAAATAAGAAAATAGTCCAATTAGCAACACGTATCCTCGAAGCTTCTATAGTGTGTCGCGGAAATAGCCATAACCAACGGCTTCCAGAAAAAGCATCTGCCACCAAATTCTTCTGTCCCTGCACATGGACAATCTGAAACTGAAACTGTGACAAGATGTTTGCCCACCGCATCTGCTTTTCCGATACCTGCTTCTATGACAAGAAGTAGCGTAAACTCTCGTGATCTGTGAAGACCGTAAATCGGCTCCAAGCAGGTAAAGTCGCCACTAAGTAAGAGCATGGATAACCACCAAAAGCTCTTTCTCATATATCTGTGCTGTCAATTCCGGCCTTTAGAACAATCGGCTCTCGTAGGCCGCACCCAAACTACGTTGTCAAGAAGTTGGCGGTCTTGCCAGGAAGGCACCGGGCAGTTTGTGAGGAAGCTCAAGGGTTATGAGGAGGAGCTAAGATGTAGATAACATAGCTTCTAGAGCTAAAGAAGAAATGTAGCCAAAGAAGCCGCTCACTTTCCCTTATAAACACACACATGATGGAGAGAACTCGTGAAAGATAGTCAGAACATAACAAAAATGAAAACATCGAGATTACGATCATATCGTATCATGGGTAGGATAAAAGGGTTAATGGATGAGTTAATGATATTTAATCTTTGTTGTCCAAATAAGCTACGGATTGCTCTTTGGAACTGTAGCTTTGTGCTTACTATAATGTATATGTTTTGTCTAGCGATTGGGATTAGTTGTGAGTACAAATCCTCTTGATTCATAATAAAATAACCACATTCACATCAAAAGAGAAGTCATAGTCAATAATAGGTGGTATGATGGGATCTGGTGAGAGAAGTACTTCGTTGAGCCTTTCAGGACCAAATAGAAACACTATGCGTTGCTGAAAGTGAATCTTCCGGCTAATCCAAATGTTGACCCTAATAGATTGCACTAAATGGAATTGAAAGAAATTACCTCTATGTGGATTATGGTTATTTATCAATGATATACTTAGTATATTCAAAGATAAAGGTGTGAAAGAAGTGAAAGGAGAAGAAGAAGAGAGTTTCTCTCCCAAGCCCTATTGTTGCCCTTAGGCAATAAGGATACTGCGGGGAGAGAAGTACCTGTAGCAAGGAGATTCTAGAGTTTGTGGAAGAGAATGAGAATCTTAAGAGAGAGAGATGCTTGTGGAAGATGAAGATATGGTTACTAACCTTGTGCACATAGTTGTTTCCCGTAAGAAGGTTGTACCCATTACATTGACAAGGTTGCTGCTTGAATACCTTCCAATGAAACAATTAGGACACAACAAGAGAGATCAAAGGAGTAGTAAAGATAGAATTAGGGATAGATCTAAGTGTGGTGGTGGTATTAAAGATAGATAATGAGGGATAGAGATAGAGTTAGAGACAAGTATTGGACTAGATATGAAAATGAAAGGAAAACTAGCAACATATATCTTACATGAGAGCAATCGCAACCACCTTAATGGAGAGAGAAGATGAGGCAAGACTTCAGCCTTTCTTCAAGAGAAAGTGTGACACTATGATGAGTGTGTCACAATGGAATTGAGCTATTCTCACTCACTCATAACTTACCTCAATGAAGAGAAGGTTGCCCTTTTTATAGGTGAACGAGCCATGTTTTACATAATCACTTGATTACGCTAAAGAGTTAGCCCAAATCAAATGTTCTTTGGATATTTCTTAAAATGGGCAATATTAGGACTCAAAATATCATGAAATTCAGCATTTTTGGTCGTTGAGGCTCCATGTGGGTGCATGATGTATATGGGCCCCACCTAGGCATCTTCTGTGTGGCTCCAGCAGGGGGTCCCAACTTGTGTGTCTTGTCCTTCAAGGTATCTTTGAGGTGTCACATTCACATCCTTACGTCTTTTACCCTCCAAATATCTTATTTTATGGAAAAAGACCAAGATTACCTCTTTTCACTTGATTCACCTGTTTACCATCTCTTCTTGCAGTGTAGTTGTGAGAGGATTTTTCACTCTTTTCCCTGTAACTTTTGACCTGTAACTCGGATTGACATGCTTCAAAAGGCAAAATTGGCCTACTAAAAGAGCTTGACTTGGTTTTGGCCTTTTCTCCACGCCCTTAGGTCGGGATTTTCAAATTGGGATGGTCCAAGAAGCTTTGGATCTTCCTTTTCATAAAGTCTTCTAGTAGGCCCTTCCCTCTTGTATGTATCCAAGAAGGTATGCATTATTGAAGGGTTATATTATTAAATAAATGTGAAAAGAAAAAAATAATTTATATATGGTAGGGTATAGCTGAGATATTAGAAGAAATATACAAATGCTTTTCCCCCAGACAAAAAGAGGCACAATCATTGATACTTCTCTTGGAGTACTTTCTAATAGTAATGTACATTTATATTACTTCAAAGGTAATACTAAGGTATGGTAGAAAGCTTTTATTTATACATATGAGTTATTATATGAAGTATACTTATGCGTCAAAAGTCACAAGATAAATCGTTTAATACCCGTTCCCACTATATACGTGCCACAACACGACGTGTAACAGACTTGGACACTCCAAGTAAAGAATCTACCACGACAGCCCAAATAACCACTTCAAAACAGTACAATTTAATTCGACACTGGCCCAGCGGAGTTCCGTGCCTAGAGAAATTGGCCCCAAAGACTGACGCCCCTTTCAGTATTTCTTTTTATATTAATCTGAGTTCAAAGTACAGGAGTGCGGGCACGCACTCACACTCAGACTGTGCGTCTACATGCTCTGAGTTGTGAGAGGCCTGCTCACATATTTAAAGTTACAAGGGATGCCAAAAGCAGAGCCCCAAAAGCTGAAAATCAAAAGCTCAAAAAGCTTTGAAAAATAAAGCAAAAGTTCTTTCTCTCTCTTTCTTTTAATAAATAAAGCAGAGAGGCTTTCTCTTTCTCTCTCTTGCTAAAATAAAGCAAAGAGGCCTTTTTTCTCTCTCTCCAAAGCGTAGGAAAAACAAATCCCATGCGTAGCCAAAAGCTGCCCACGCAACAGTGCTTTTTTTTCCCGCATGTTGCTGCCACGTCATCAGCCCGCAAATCAAGGAGATCCGTATAGCTGCCAACAGAATTAGGGTTACGGTTAGGGTTAGGGTTTCAACAGAATTAGGGCTTTTGATTTTAGGGTTAGGGTTTAAGCAAAATTAGGATTTCGGGCAGCCACATCATCACTTTGTGACATACCCCCCTCTTGAAAGCATTGTTATCACCCTCGATTACGCCTGCAAAACAGACAGAGGCCATAAACCGTCTTAGCAGACACTGACTGTTAGTACCTACGTACTAGGAACACACATCTAGCACATGTACCAATCGACAGTCACATCACACGACATCACATCACATTCAACATTCATTCGGATCTTAGACCATGATTTATCGGCAATGTAGCTAGCGATCGCATCTAGATCCAATCGGGACCTTATCGATGCCCGATTGACTAACCCCTATTGCAACCATGTCTATTCGAGATCAATTATACCAAAATACTGTAGTCATTTCGTCTATCAGTTCCTGCACTTAAAAACAAGTCAAGAACAAATCAGTTTCATATTCCGGAATTCCATTTCATAAAGTCATCGAGCAGAATACTATCAGCTCTCAATATCCCTGAAGCTCAAAGAGACATCCGTCACTAGTATTCGAAAATCGAGGCATCTATTGACAAAGGAGCGGAGTAACTCCCCTCTTGTGCAAACCCACTGCACCAGATCTCCGGCCAAGCTGAATTATGGGGTCCATTTGGAATAGACTATGCTAAACCAAAAGCTTCAGAGTAAAGATTCACATTCTGAGGAATATCTGCTAGGTCTTCCTCCTCCATTCCCTTTGCATCCAATGCGAAGTAGGTCTTGAATTTAACCAAGAACCGTCAGTTCGCTTACCTTCTTTCTTTCTTTCTGTGCCAATTTCTGTTCAAGAACGAGTATCTGCTCGTTTCCGTCCAATTCGGGTTGCACCTCTGGCTTCCCATCATCGCGCACATCGCCTTCAAAAGGCTTTAAGAGACTCACATTAAGAAAAAAAAAAACATTGTGAATCCTCCAAGTATTCTGGCAGCTTCAATCTAAAGGAGAGATCATTTATCTTTTCGGAAAACCTGGAAAGATCCACACTATGTCATGCTAAGCTTACAAAGAAGCCGCTCCTTTTCCTTTTGTTTTCTTTCTCGGTCGTGCCTTCCCATAATGTAAGAGCACCCAATTCTTCTCCTTCAATTTCAAATCGCGACAATGGCGATCTGCTGCCTTTTTCTATCTTTCCTGAAATTTCTATAAAGCCTTCCGAACCAAGTCCCTCATAAACTGGTCGGCTTCAAAGAAAAGTCTTATCTTTCGCGCTAAGGAAGGGTAGAACCTTCGTAGTAAATTCAAACATCTCAAATGGCATCTTCCCCATCAAAGAGTCAAACGTGTTTCTGTAGGCATATTCCACCAAACCTTTCTCGAGTAGTCTTTTGATCCAACCAAGAAGACTTCAACAACTCCAGAACCACTGAATTAGCAATCTCTAATTGCACGTCAGTCTGCGAGTGGAACGAGAACTGCAATCGCGTGCCTAGTTTCTCCCAAATAGCCGTTGGAAACAAACTCGTGAACCTGGGGCCCTGTCGGAGACAATCATCTCAGGCATGCCATGTAATCTGAAGACCTGGGCAATAAACAATCGTGCCCACGTTGTGTTATCGGGAGATGAAATCCATTGCAATACTTTCCCAGGGCGGGTGGGTATGGGTAAAAAGGCTGTAACAATCCCTGTGCTTTATGCCTGTCAAACTCGACCTTCTGGCATACCAAGCAACTGCGCACAAACTCGTCCACATCCTTCTTGAGTCTCGGCCAAAAGACGTATTTTTCTACCCCTTTCAAGGTGGTAGTAATGCCGCGATGACCCATGAAAGGCGGACAGTGGCATGCGGTTAGAACCTTTTCCCTCAACGGCTGTGTAACGCACAACATGGTTTTCTTCATTAAGTAGCCATCCCGAATGGAATAATCCGCTACTATCTCCCCTTGCTGTATTCAACTGAATACATCTGCAAAATCTGTTATGTGGCGTACTGACCGACCATATCCTCAAAGTTTCTATGATGTATCGCGGAAATAGCCATAACCAACGGCTTTCGGGACAGAGTATTTGCCACCAATTTCTTTTGTCCTTGCACATGGACAATCAGGAAGTAAACCGTGACAAGAAGTTTTGCCCACCGCATCTGCTTTTTCCGAATAGCTGCTTCCGTGACAAGCAGCAGCATAAACTCCCATCATTTGTGAAAACCGTAAAATCGGCTCCGAGTAGGTAATGTCGCCACTGAATATGTCACCAGCGTGTGACTACTATCTATCCTTTTTGTTGATTTCTTTCTTATTATCTATTTACTTTCACTTTTTGGAAACACCCCTCGGGAAATCTAACTGCCCTGCATTGCATAGCTAGTGTGGAACTGTCCAGAGGGAGTCCAGGCCTGAGGGCAAGAGAGCACTAAGGTTGGACAAGGACTATGGTTAGCCAAGTGGGGTCATTGACTAGCCAAAGTGGAATCCTTTGCTACAGAGGCTACATTTCAGTTTTGGATGTGGCCACAGTGTACAAAGAGGGTCGGATGACCTAGAAAGATATAATGGCAGCATCTCCTAAAATTTAGGGAACTGCTATTTTGGGACCTGAAAATGTCTTCGCGTCATTACGTGCAGTTTGACATGGGGATCATTTTGTTACTCTGTGGCCAAGTCAACAGAGGCTGCAGGTGAGATATTTTTAGACCCGAGGGTCTAAAGCGGGAAAATGCACAAATGAGTGACACTTGGCACTCTGAGGCCAGTTTACTACTTATAGAGAAGGCAAAAACGTGATTTATAGCTGGGAGGCTCATTTTGCAAGTCTCTGTCACAGGTTAAGAGCTATGGAGTGCTTGCTTTCCCTCTTATGCACAGTGCGGTGCCAGGAGTGATGCCCTGCACGCTACGCACTGCCCTCTCTCTCCCCTTTGGCAGTATGTTATGCCCCTCTAGTGGGCTCTTCATTTGACCAATGTACAGTTGTGTGGGTTCATGCGCGATTGCCGAGGCAAGAGCCTCTTGCACAGGTACTGGATTAGCTAGCGGCTAATCCCCCCGCAGGTACAGGTGAATTCGGAGAGGTTTCCCGCCAGAAATCTCGTCCGATTCAAAGGGCAGGTAGCCCTACAGGTGCGGGAGCTCGAGGACTTGCTAGGGATGCGACCGGCACGCGAAACGGAGCCCGAAACAGTGAATTACAGCCTGCTGTGTATTTTTGCAGGTTTAGGGTTTTGGCCCTAAACGGACCCTAATACCCCCAGGAGGTTCGGGGACGCAAGGGGACCGCTGTACAGGCGATCTGGAGCATTTTCAGGGCTGAAAACAGAGAATTCAGCGTGCTGCAGATTCTCGCCAGGTTTTGCAAAGTGCCCGTATGCGTCGGGAAAGTTAGTCAATGCGTGGGAATACTGACCGTGAAGGGTTCTAGTACAGTTATGCTGCCGAAATCGGGCTGGAACAGTGGAAATTCAGCCGAGTTTGTGCGGGGCAGCTTGTAGGAACCACAGCGTTTATTCCCTCTTTTGAATAATAAAGAAATACCGAAAGGGGCGCCTAAGTTAGGGGCCAATCTGGTGTCCGTCTACTCATACAGGTGCAATCTAGCAGCCTGTATCCCTCTCCCCTTTGCAGTGTCTTGAAAGTACAGGTAAAATAGACGACTAATAATGGGTGAAAGCTAAATCAAGGTTTAAAGTAAAGTCTACCGCCCTTTTTGGATTGAACAGGCCGGTTTCATGGTTCCATCGACGGGATTAAATTACTTTTTCCCATAGAAGTGAGCCTTGGTCAGTTTTGGGCTTGAAGACACAAGGGATCATAGACCAGACACAGGGAATTGCAACTATGGCTGACAGACCAGATGATGTGACTGAAGAGGTTTCCTCTTCACAGGGTCAACAGACACATGAAGTGGGTGAGTCCTCAAGACCACCACAGACTGATGATGATATATTCAGGACCCAGTTGGTTACTGCTGTGGCTATGTTCACACAAGTAATGCAGAATCCGAGGTTTTTAGCCTTTCTGCAACCTCCGGTTCCGTCTCAGCAAGTTGGGTCACTGGATCATATTCAAAAGCCTGTTAAGGCTCGGGCACAAGTGATTCATACCGCACAGTCAATGGAAACACCTGTACACTTGACGGAGAACATGCAGTCTCCACAACGTATGCCTAAGGTGCAAGAACAGGTGGCTGAGATGCCAGTTTTTCAAGCTGTACCAATTCAGCCCGCCATCTTTCAGCAGCCTATAGCTGGTTCTAATGGGCAGGGAAGCAACCTACAGGCTATGCAACAGGTCTTCCCACCACCTTCAGTACACCCTGGCTATTTTGGAGGTGGATCGGTATTCCAGAGCATGGCTGGTCATGCACCTGGAAATCAGTTTTATACGCCAGGAACAGTGTTTGCGGGTGCTCAAACGATGATGCCTAACCCCATGTACAGTGTCATGGGTATGCAACCAGGGTTTCAGAGCACTCAGGGCCAATTTGGGATGCCACAAGCAAATTTTGGCATGGCTGGAATTACAAATCAGCAGCCAAATATGGCATTTCCAAGTCAAGTTAATAGCGGCCAAGGAACACAGATGAACCCTAATAGTGTTCCCATGTTTCAGTCACTTCCATATGACAATTTAACGCCGCTGGAGAGGCCAACTCCGTACAAAGAAGGTGGCAAAGGTGTGTCATTCACGACCTTTACAGGGTTTGATGACAGGAAGAAGGCTCTTTCATTCCTCCAGCAGTTTGATAAGGCCTATGCAGGGGGAAACTTTACAGAGGCTTCAAAGGTCCGCAAGGCAGCCACTTTCTTGACAGGGAATGCGGGACAATGGTGGACAACTTTATTGCTTCAAGGGCAAGCTCCGTCCACATGGATTTACTTCAAGCAGATTTTTGCAGCAGCATGGTTATCTGATGATTTCGAAGCAGATGTCATGACAGAATGGCACCAGCTTAATGCTACCACTTGCAGAAATCTGGATGATTACAATCGGAAGTTTTGGAAAGCTCTACTTCCAGTAACTTCCTATAGGTTTGTGCCATTGACAGAACAGATTGAGAAATACTGTTGTGGCCTACCTAAAGGATTGAGAAAGTACTGTACGAAGACAAAAGTCACTACTTTGACGCAGCTCATCGAGGTAGCAAACACTGGCAATGGTTTGCTCAAGGGAGAAGATTGTGAATTTAACACTGGCGTCAAGGCAGGATCAGGCAAGAAAAATTCAGCCAAGAAGCACGTTCCCAATGAGGCTCCTAAAGGGACTCAGGAGTCGGCCAACGCAGGGAAAGACAAAGCTACGGCTGAATCAGAAAAAGGACCCGCAAAGAAATGGAAAAGACGTTTTCCTCGCAAGTCAGAAGAGCAAAAGAAGGTCCTGAGGACAGAGAACAAATGCTTTATATGTGAGCAGCCTGGCCACATTGCTTACAACTGTCCTACAAAGAAAAGGCCAGCTGATTCTGAAGACAAGGAGGACAGGAAGGGAAAGAAGCCCATGGCTGGTCTAGTGCCAGATATGGTGGGCGACAAGCCAAATTCAGATGCAAGTGAGCTTTGCAGAGCATGGGGAAAGGTTAGGGATCAAACAGTGCTTATCTTCTTTGATCCAGGTGCCAAAGCCAACTTTATTTCCCCAGAATTGGCTTCAAAGTTGGGAATCAGACCTGAAGAGATGGGGTATACAGCAGAGGCAGGTTTGGCATGTCCTGGCCATACAGAGGCTGTGACACCCATCATTGGAAAGTTGCGTCTACATATCCAGTCCTATGTAGATGCTGAAGAATTTTACATCATGCCACTGGACGGATGTGATGTGTTGTTAGGTATTCCTTGGTTATTTCGTGTACAGGGAATCATGGATGCCTACAACAAAAAGATCACTGTACAGAGCAGGGGAAAGACTCACATTCTGGATGTAAAGCTTAAAGGGGAGTCTATTCCTACTGTATCAGCTTCTGCTATTACTTCTGTAATGAAAAAGCATCTTTCTGCGTACTTGGTTTTTGCACGTGAAGTGTCAGATTGTGATGAATCAAATTTATCTGTGCTAGATAAAGAAAGGTCAATGTTTTTACAACAGTATAGTGACTGTTTTTCCGATTCATTACCGTCTCAATTACCGCCAGAGAGACCTGAGGACCATGCGATAGATTTGGTGCCAGGTTGTAGCCCACCAAATAAGCCTCCGTACAGGGTTAGTGCGGCTCAGCAGAAAGAGATAATGGGCCAAGTACAGGAGTTGTTAGAAAAGGGGCTGATTCAGCCCAGTTCATCTCCATTCTGTTCTCCAGTGTTGTTGGTGCAGAAAAAGGATGGCTCATGGCGTATGTGCATCGACTACCGTGCACTGAACAAGAATACCATCAAGAATAGGTTCCCTATACCTAGAATTGATGATATTATGGACAAATTAGAAGGAGCAGCTATGTTTAGCAGGATAGATCTAAAGAGTGGGTATCATCAGATCCGCATTAGATCAGAGGATGTGCACAAGACTGCTTTTAGAACAACGTTTGGCCTTTACGAATTTTTAGTGATGCCCTTTGGTCTCACAAATGCTCCTGCTACGTTTAATAGGATGATGGACAGAATTTTCCGTCCACACCAGCAGTTTGTTGGTACGTTCTTTGATGACATGATAGTCTACTCAAAGAATGAAGAGGAGCATAGGCATCACTTGGCCATTGTGTTCAAAGAGCTACGCAGTCATAGGTTGCTCATCAATGCAAAGAAAAGTGAGTTTTTTCTGGAAGAGATTCACTTTCTGGGACACATTGTCTCAAAGGATGGTGTCAGAATGGATCCTGCAAAAGTTGAAGCGATCAAGTCATGGCCAAATTTGAAGACGGTGCATGATGTCCGAAGCTTTTTGGGACTATGCTCCTATTACAGAAAGTTTATCCGAAATTTCGCTGAGATTGCTTCACCTTTACATGCTCTTCAAAAGAAGGCAGTCACCTTTAGATGGACACAGAAAGAGATTTCAGCTTTTAATCTCTTAAAGGAAAAGATGACTTCAGATCCAGTCATTGTGTTGCCAGATCTTAGGAAGTCATTTGTGGTCCAGTGTGATGCCTGCGGTAGTAGCATTGGTGCTGTGCTAATGCAAGATGGCAGGGTAGTAGCCTATGAGAGCAGAATTTTGCAAGGGCCAGAGATGACCATGCAGGTCTATGAGAAAGAGTTACTGGCTGTGATTCATGCGCTCTTAAGTTGGAAACACTACCTGCTAGGTGCAGACTTTGTTGTCCAAACGGACCATCAGACCTTGCGATACTTCTTGACACAGACAAAGTTATCTGAGAAGCATATGCGATGGGCAAATATCTTGTCCATGTTCCATTTTCAGATTGTGCATGTGGAAGGCAAGAAGAACGTTGTGGCCGATGCCTTGTCAAGGAAGCCACAAATTTCAGCTGTGTCAATTCCTTATCATCATGAACTTGATGATATGAGAGAACAGTATGCAAATGATGAAGATTTTGCAAGGGTCTTCGAGCAGCTACTGGATGGACAACGTCATGAACACTATCTTCTTAAAGACGGGTTCATGATGATGCATGGCAGATTGTGTGTCACAAAGCCATTGCGACGCAAAGTTATGGAAGAGAGTCATGTCCCACCGTATGCAGGGCATCGTGGTATCGATGCTACAGTTAAAGCGGTAGAGACATTCTTCTATTGGCCTACATTGAGAAGGGATGTGGATGCCTTTGTGCGAGAATGCCTAATATGCCAAAAAGTCAAGTTTGACAGGCAAAAGGCACCAGGGTTATTGCAACCACTACCTATTCCAGATAAACCATGGGAAAGTATTGCTATGGATTTTATCTTTGATCTTCCAAGAACGCAGACAGGAAATGATGGTATTTGGACCATTATTTGCAGATTCAGCAAACAGGCTCATTTTATTCCTGTCAGGAAGAAGATAAAGCCAGATCAGATGGCACGCTTGTTTATGAGCAATATTTTCAAGTATCATGGCATGCCACAGTCGATTATTAGCGACCGTGATCCACGCATGACTAGTTTGTTCTGGAGAGGCTTGTTTGAGAATATGGGTACCACGCTCAAATTCTCTTCGTCATTTCATCCTCAAACAGATGGACAGTCAGAAGAGGCAAATTCTACTGTCCTAGATCTGCTGAAGTGCTATGTGTCAGAGCATAAAGGAAAGTGGGAGCAGTATTTGCCATTGGTGGAGTATGCATACAATAATACAGTGCATTCATCAACTGGCAAGGCACCTTTTGAGATAGTTGAAGGTGGCAAGAAAGTTCCTCCCATACTGCATACAAAGGACAAGATATTTGAAGCAGATAAGTATGTTCAGGACATGGATGAAATGTACAAGAAGGTCAAAGTGGCCTTAGAAAGGACTCAGGCAAAGCAAAAGAAAGCAGCTGATCGTCACCGTCGTGAAGTGGTATATTCACTTGGTGATTGGGTGCTTCTACGGTTTGAAAAGGCAAGGTTAAAGAAGATGAAGGGCAAGGAAAGACTCTTTCCAAAGCTCAGCATGCGTTACTATGGGCCTTTTCAAGTGTGCGACATAATCAGTGATGTTGCATATAGGCTGAAATTGCCTGACAGTTGGAAGATTCACAATGCGTTTCATGTGAGTCTTCTCAGACCCTATGTGGGTGATGTGCCAGAAGCTATTCCAGCTGAAGATCAGCCGGAAGTCGAGGAACTTGACGAGATCTTGGTCCCTGAACAGATTTTGGCACACAAAGAAAGGAAAGTGAAAGGCAAGGTTGCTAGGCGTTACTTGGTAAAGTTCAGAAACTATCCACCAATGGATGCTAAGTGGATGGAAGAAGGTGAACTTGCAGAGTCACCAACTGTGTTATCACTCTACCTGGAAGCCTTCGATTTGCAACCTACCTTGACCCCTTGAGTTTCAAAGCTACATGGATTGTCAGTGTGACAATGGCTTCTGAAACAAATGATGTACATGGTATTTAAAGTGAGCTCAAATCAAATACCTGTTACATGAATGTTAGAGCTGTACAGATTGTCAGTTTGGCAATTGCTCTTATGGAATGTCCAAAAGTTTGATTAGTGCTATAGAAGTGAGTATTTCTTGTCAGTTTGTCAAGGATACAGTGATTGCTTCTATTGAAGAGTACGTGTAACTGCATTCTTAAACTGTCGGTTTGGATATGCTCGAAAGTGTTACGGGATCCAACGTGTACTATAAGACAGTGGCAAAATGTGCAGCTACCATTTTGTCATTGGAAAGTTAGTGACTCAAAGCAATGGCAGAGTGCGAAGCTACCACTATGTCATTGGGACAGGGTTCACACGCAAGCAATACATGAGTCGACGAGGTGTTGAATACACCAGGGTTGACAATGAGCATGTATGTGTCGTATATGTGTCGACATGTGTTGAATACATCAGTGTTGACAGTAAGCATGGACGACATAGATGCAAACGAGGACGTTTGAGATTTCAAGAGGGGGGTATGTCACCAGCGTGTGACTACTATCTATCCTTTTTGTTGATTTCTTTCTTATTATCTATTTACTTTCACTTTTTGGAAACACCCCTCGGGAAATCTAACTGCCCTGCATTGCATAGCTAGTGTGGAACTGTCCAGAGGGAGTCCAGGCCTGAGGGCAAGAGAGCACTAAGGTTGGACAAGGACTATGGTTAGCCAAGTGGGGTCATTGACTAGCCAAAGTGGAATCCTTTGCTACAGAGGCTACATTTCAGTTTTGGATGTGGCCACAGTGTACAAAGAGGGTCGGATGACCTAGAAAGATATAATGGCAGCATCTCCTAAAATTTAGGGAACTGCTATTTTGGGACCTGAAAATGTCTTCGCGTCATTACGTGCAGTTTGACATGGGGATCATTTTGTTACTCTGTGGCCAAGTCAACAGAGGCTGCAGGTGAGATATTTTTAGACCCGAGGGTCTAAAGCGGGAAAATGCACAAATGAGTGACACTTGGCACTCTGAGGCCAGTTTACTACTTATAGAGAAGGCAAAAACGTGATTTATAGCTGGGAGGCTCATTTTGCAAGTCTCTGTCACAGGTTAAGAGCTATGGAGTGCTTGCTTTCCCTCTTATGCACAGTGCGGTGCCAGGAGTGATGCCCTGCACGCTACGCACTGCCCTCTCTCTCCCCTTTGGCAGTATGTTATGCCCCTCTAGTGGGCTCTTCATTTGACCAATGTACAGTTGTGTGGGTTCATGCGCGATTGCCGAGGCAAGAGCCTCTTGCACAGGTACTGGATTAGCTAGCGGCTAATCCCCCCGCAGGTACAGGTGAATTCGGAGAGGTTTCCCGCCAGAAATCTCGTCCGATTCAAAGGGCAGGTAGCCCTACAGGTGCGGGAGCTCGAGGACTTGCTAGGGATGCGACCGGCACGCGAAACGGAGCCCGAAACAGTGAATTACAGCCTGCTGTGTATTTTTGCAGGTTTAGGGTTTTGGCCCTAAACGGACCCTAATACCCCCAGGAGGTTCGGGGACGCAAGGGGACCGCTGTACAGGCGATCTGGAGCATTTTCAGGGCTGAAAACAGAGAATTCAGCGTGCTGCAGATTTTCGCCAGGTTTTGCAAAGTGCCCGTATGCGTCGGGAAAGTTAGTCAATGCGTGGGAATACTGACCGTGAAGGGTTCTAGTACAGTTATGCTGCCGAAATCGGGCTGGAACAGTGGAAATTCAGCCGAGTTTGTGCGGGGCAGCTTGTAGGAACCACAGCGTTTATTCCCTCTTTTGAATAATAAAGAAATACCGAAAGGGGCGCCTAAGTTAGGGGCCAATCTGGTGTCCGTCTACTCATACAGGTGCAATCTAGCAGCCTGTATCCCTCTCCCCTTTGCAGTGTCTTGAAAGTACAGGTAAAATAGACGACTAATAATGGGTGAAAGCTAAATCAAGGTTTAAAGTAAAGTCTACCGCCCTTTTTGGATTGAACAGGCCGGTTTCAGAATAAGAGCATGGATAGCCGCCGAAAGCTCTTTCTTACAAATCTGTGCAATCAATTCTAGAACAATCGGCTCTCATAGGCAATGACATTGGCCTTCTTGCATTAAGACCGCATCCAGACTACGACCACAAGTATCACAATATACTTCAAACGACTTCTACAAGTCCGACAAAGTCAAAACTGATCCCGTAGTCAATTTCTCTTTCAAAGTTTGAAAGGCAGTCACCTCTGTGGATCCTCACCAGAAAGGGACTCCTTTCTGTGTCAAGATATGCATAGGGGAAGCAACCTCTACAAACTTTCTAATGAACCGCCTATAGTACGAACACAATCCCAAGAAGCTTCTAACTTCATGGACATTCTTCAAATCAGGCCAATCACGGATAGTCTCTATCTTAGCCGGATCCATTTGCACTCCTGCTACTGTCCCAAAAGTGTATCTTTGATAGGAAAAATTCACTTTTCTTCGCATTAATCACTAACTTGTGATCTCGTAATGCCTGAAAGACCTGAAGCAGATGATGTCTATGTTCTGCCTCATTCTTGGAGAAAACAATGATATCGTCAAAGAAAGTGCCAAAAGATAGCCTGTACTCTCGAAAAAATCATGTCCATCATCCGGTGCGATTCGGATCTGATGATATATCCACTCTTCAAATCAATCCTGCTAAAACACGAGGATCCCTATAATTTGTCGAGTATATCATCGATCCTAGGAATCGGAAATCTATTCTTAATGGTGATTTTGTTGAGAGCTCTATAATCGATGCACATTCTCCAAGATCCGTCTTTCTTCAAAACCAACACCACTGGAGGGCAATACGGTGAAGTACTAGGCTGGACAAGACCCTTTTCCAAGAGGTCTTTCACTTGGTTCATAATCTCTTCGTTCTGGGCTCGGCTCACACGGTAAGGTGGCCGGTTCGGTGGCGTGCTTCCAGGTATCAATAGTATGATCTTCAAGACAAGCGGGTGGTAACTCGTGTCACGAGGACGTGGCAACTGCTAACCTTAGTTGTTGGTTTCTTTCCAATGATTTTCGTTTAATTTTTGAGACCCTCTTTTTGAAGTTGCAAATGGTCAGACATTGTACGGCCAATGTGAACGGTAGTTTCACCCGCAGATGGCAAGTTGGTCGGCACTGGAACTCGTAAAGTAAAAGGATGTCTAGGCTCAGTTCAAGATCATGTAGGTCCCCCCGTCCCACTTAGCAAATTGGTGGATACTAGGAAGTGAACTCAATAAAGGCATAAAGTCAAGGTGGGATCACCAACAGAAAGTGTCCGACAGTTGGGCCACATTGCACTTTTGAATGCGGTCCCAACGAGGATAGATGGTCAGAAGACCAATGGGAGCCCAACGGAAGCATCTCCTAAAATTTAGGGAACTGCTATTTTGGGCCGTGAAATGTGTTCACGTCATTACCTCCGGTATGACAAGGGAAAAATTTTATTACTCTGTTGCAAAGTCAACTGATGCACTTGACAGATTTTTAAGAAGGAAGCCCAATGCGGGGAAATTGCATGCATGAGTGCCAAGTGGCACTTTTTGGTCAATTTACCAAGTCTGGGAGAACAAAACTCGCAATTGACTCTTTGGAGCAGTTTTGGAGGCTGATAACTGTGATTTTTAGCCAGTTCTCTTCATTTTTGGGCTTCCCATGACCTTATCTAGGACCAAGGAGCTCATTTTCAGCATTGGAAGGCATCAGATGCATGTTTACAGGGCTGTTTTGCTGCATTTTCAGCGATACGCAGGTTTTGGCAGCCATGGGAATCTTCCCCTTTTGCATCTATTTGTTCACAGATGCATTACAAGTCAAGGGTAGAAGAGGGGGCGCTCGATTTATGCTGGGGGGATGCTTCATTGAGAAACTGGTCACAGGTTAAGAGCTATGGAGTGCTTTCTTTCCCTCCCATGTACAGTGTGGTGCTAGGAGTGATGCCCTGCACACTACACACTTCTCTCTCCCCCCTACGTGCAGTTATGTGATGCCCCACAAGAGGGCTCTTCGTTTGACTGATGTACAGCTGTGTGGGTTCATGCTTTTGTGTTGAGGCAAGAGCCTCCTTGAGCAGGAACAGGGGTAGCTAGTTGCTACTCCAAAGCAGGCACCGGTGAGGGTTATAACCTCACTGTACAGGTGCGTTTTCAACGCTGTGTATGCACTGTAAATTGACTGTTTTTCAGCCATACGGACGCCAGAACCATTGGGACTAGTGCCCCACTGGCAGAGGACAATTAGGGGACTGTTTGGGTCTGAAAACAGGGCAAAAACCAGTAAATACAGCATGCTGAATTTATTGTTTTTGGGCAAGAATCAGAGAATTTATGCCAGTGGAAGAGAGTTCCAACAGGGGCATTGGTTTCATGCAAGTTTTGGGGCTGTTATGCTGTTGAAATTGGCCAAAACAAGTGGTATCTAGTTGGATATAGACAAAGGATTCCCAGGACACTACTTTGTAAATTTACCCTCTCAAAGTATAAAGAAATACCGAAAGGGGCGCCAATTTTGGGGCCTACAGGTTGTCGGCGTCTGCTCGAGGCATTCTAGCTTCCGAGCCGTGTGTGTATTCAAGTGTTAATTCCCATCGCAGGTTTCCTTTGCAAAGTGCTCATTGTGTGTGTCTAAAGTAAAGAATTTCGGGTGAAAGCCAAAGCCCACCGCCCCACTACGGGCCGGTTTCAAAGTTCCATTGCCGGGATATCAATCACTTTTTCCTCAAAGAGTGAGCCTCGGTTGTTTTAAGTAAAGACACAGAGTACAGGAATGCGGGATTACACTAGGCCCGACAAAGGGAAGGGCATTATGGAAGAGGGTTCCTCTTCACAAGACAGAAAGGAAATTCCGCATGTACGCCCTGCTAAAAAGTGGTCAAATTAGGGCTGATTTTCTGCTGTGTTTTTAGGGTTTGCAAGTATGAACCAAGATGAGATAGAGAGAGGTCTCACGGTGGTAGATTGGCCACTAGATCTCCTGCGGGAGTGATGTGGGTCTGCCAGGTGACACGCTGCTTGCCAATTCTCTGAGGCGATTGCTTGGATTCTTTGACGCATTTGTTAATCATCTTAAAATTTGAGCTTAGTTGGTCGTGGGTGGTACGTCAGTGTTGTGGAATTATGCTCGTTTGCAAAGGCAAGAGCCTCTTGCACAGGTAAAAAGTTAAGGGATAGGTTGCAAGATGCTATGTGGTGAAGTTCAAGAACTATCCACCTATGGATGCAAAGTGGATGGAAGAGCATGAACTGTCAGAGTCACCAAATGTATTGCAGCTTTACCTTGAGGCCTTTGGGTTACATCCTACGTGTGCCCCAACCCAATGTCTGCAGAGGAGGGGTAATGATAGAGCTAGCACATCAAATGTACTCATGGATTCAATGCAGCAACAGTGTACAGTTTGACAAAAGTATGAAGGTCTCATTAAGTCATTTGTACATATGTTTTGACAGTCTTTCTTGCGGATACATGCGATGATAAAAGGGTGCTTACCACACAAGATCATCTATGGCATGTATTTATGGTATGCAATCGAGGACGTTTGCGATTTCAAGAGGGAGGTATGTCACGAGGACGTGGCAACTGCTAACCTTAGTTGTTGGTTTCTTTCCAATGATTTTTGTTTAATTTTTGAGACCCTCTTTTTGAAGTTGCAAATGGTCAGACATTGTACGGCCAATGTGAACGGTAGTTTCACCCGCAGATGGCAAGTTGGTCGGCACTGGAACTCGTAAAGTAAAAGGATGTCTAGGCTCAGTTCAAGATCATGTAGGTCCCCCCGTCACACTTAGCAAGTTGGTGGATACTAGGAAGTGAACTCAATAAAGGCATAAAGTCAAGGTGGGATCACCAACAGAATGTATCCGACAGTTGGGCCACATTGCACTTTTGGATGCGGTCCCAACGAGGATAGATGGTCAGAAGACCAATGGGATCCCAACGGAAGCATCTCCTAAAATTTAGGAAACTGCTATTTTGGGCCGTGAAATGTGTTCGCGTCATTACCTCCGGTATGACAAGGGAAACATTTTATTACTCTGCTGCAAAGTCAATTGATGCACCAGTTGAGAGACTTTTAAGCAGGAAGCCCAATGCGGGGAAATTGTATGCATGAATGCCAAGTGGCACTTTTTGGTCAATTTACCAAGTCTCGGAGAACAGAACTCGTAACTGACTCTTTGGAGCAGTTTTGGAGGCTGATAACTGTGATTTTTAGCCATTTCTCTTCATTTTTGAGCTTTCCATGACCTTATCTAGGACCAAGGAGCTCATTTTCAGCATTGGAAGGCATCAGATGCGTGTTTACAGGGCTGTTTTGCTGCGTTTTCAACGATACGCAGATTTTGGCAGCCATGGAAATCTTCCCCTTTTGCTATATAAGCAAACCTAGACTAGCACTAAATGGGCAACAGGAGCCAAGCTCAGCAGGCAACTTCTCAGCAAGACAAAGACCTTGGCGGTTTTCCCCCACCAAGCAAGAAGGACCTCCCTTAGCGTTTTTGACAGAAGCATCTCAAGCTAGCGTTTTTTCATCGTCACTCCATCGCCAGAAGCCCTCAGCCAATAGCGTTTTGCATCACCATCCATCGCCAGCAGAAGAAGTCACAGGCAAGCTAGCGTTTTTGACTTCAGCAGCTCTAGCGTTTTTGGTCCAAATCTCATCCCTTGCAATCACAGCATGCAGCGTTTTTCAGTAGATAAAGACCAACAAGATTCAGCCTAAAGTGTAGCACATTCAGCCCGGTAAGAACCTCAGTTTTCAGCCTTAAGAAGCCTCAATTTTCAGCCCTAAACCTGCAGAATTTCAGTGACAAAGACCCACAGAAAACAGCAGCATTTTTGACTCAGTTGCAGATTTCAGCCCATAGCGTTTTTGGACGGCAGTAGAAGATTGCAGATTTCAGCCATTAGGTCGACTTCGTCATCACCGACATAGCCTAGACTTGCATCAATCTCATGCATACCATTTGTACCAGATTGTGCAATCAATAGTAGACCAGTCTCGCCGACGAGGGTTTTGCAACGTCTTTGGTGTCGTATCTCTCTTCTCTCTCTATCTCTCAGTCTCATACACTTGCACGCACAGTGTCCATTCACTTTGTTTGTGATCATAGCACTCTCTCATTAAGAACGGAAGGCTCTCCCTTCCATAAGAACAAAAGGAACCTTGAGCACAGTTCGGAGCACTCATCTTGAGCAAAGCGCAAACATTCATTCCGTTGCACCTAACACCAAGGGATTTCGAGTAGAACGTCACAACCTTCCAAGGAAAATACGTAAAACTCCTCGTGCCCTAAACACCCCTGTCATTGCAAACGAAGTTTTCCAATGCTCGGTGTAATGGCAACATCTCGTCCGGGTGCCACTCGAACTACCTCCACCTGGGGCCTCAGCCTATCAGACGTAATTCCAAATCGAGCCGTCAAGTCCAAGTGAAAAGAAGTTGGCTTTGGCTCCTTCAAAAGAGCTTCCTTATCTTTCACTTTGCCCCAAAAGCGGCAAAGTTTGTACTTTCATTCATTTGATTTGGTTCAAGCCCCACGCAATGTGGTTCCCTCGGCTGCTTTAGAACTTTCTGGTCTTTCTTCATCCTGTTCATTCAGTGCCTTACTAGGGCACTTCGCGGAGATATGCCCAATTTCCCCGCATTCAAAGCACTTCCCCTCCTTTATGTAGAGAGCCCTCTCTTGAGGGGTAAGCTTGGGTCGCGCATCCTTATCATTCTGTTCTGGGTTGCTCTTTCTCTTTCTACTTCATTTTTCGAAGTCTGTTCAACTCTTTGTGTCATGTTCTCATTTGTGGGGTAGGGCAGACTGCCAGAGTGAATAGCAAAACCCCGTTTCGCATGACTCATCAACTCCTGAATGGAAGCTGACTTCTGTACCAAGCAATGATCTCGGATCTCTGTAGGAAGACCCAAGGTAAACCGCTCAATCTGTTCCTTGAACGAGATCTTCTTAAATGAAGAGGCGGGTAGAAAAGAGCTCCAGAATATCTCGCAATAAGCCTCCACTGTATCCTTCTTGCTCATTCGAAGATGGTTCCAAGCAGTTCGTATATCACGTTCCTACTCTCGAGTCAGCCAAGAAGAAATAAAAAGCCTCTTGAATTGTAACCATTTAACTAGCACAGCCTTGTTTAATAGAAGCGTGGACCACCAAGTTCGAGCATTGCCCTTAAAGTAAGAGGCAGCTCTCCGAATCTTGAAGTACTCTGAGTAACGCCCTCCCACGAAAGCGATGTCAAACTGCTGTACAAAAGACAAGGCCTTCGAAGTATCTCTATAACCAGAAAACGCGTCAAATTTAATTGATTGTCCAGCTTCCTTAAACTCTCGGACTTTCTTGCTTTTGTCTTCCAAAAAGTCATACTGGTTGGCTTTGTAAAAAATTATTCTTCTTTTCATAAAAGTTGTTGTCGTCTAGTCTGAACGGTCTGTAGACAAGTCCTTTGTAGAACTGTCACTCACTGGGCAAGATTTAGACCTCTTTGCCTTTTTCTTCCCCTTTCCGAAACGTTGTTTCTTGCTTCGCTTTTTGCCTTTTCGATCTTCTTCGCTCGAGTCAGATGAGCTAGAAGAACTGTCAGAAGAAGAAGAAGAAATGGGTACTCCTTCAAATCGAACACGCTTCTTCTGTTTCTTTGCCTTTTCCAATGTCGACTGACGACCCAAATAACCCGGGAAGTCAGTGCCTTTCTTCTGCTTTTTGCCGTGCTTTTTAGCTTTGTTCTGCGCGTCAAAAAGCTGAGCAATTCGTGAATCAACCACCTCTTCTAATTCTTTCTCTGTATACTTCTTGTGAGCAGAAGGTTTCTTAAGAGCGGGTTTTGGGGGTGGTGTTGTGGTTTTCTGCCACTGCGGGTGCACTTCTTGGAAAGAAGTCTCGCTCAACAAATTTTGGGTCCTTCGCAAAATTGAGCATCATCTTTGTTGCATCGCCGATCAATTGACGATGCTCCATCTCTCGACGCTCCACCTCAGTAGGCCGAGGCGGGCCATACTCCTTGCCGGAATCTTCGTTGTGATCCCTTCCCGCATCTTCGGATGCAGAGGGAGTCGACTGATCTTTGCCTGAAGCCATAGGTGCCGCGGAAAAAAATTTGGATCGGATTTCCCGTAGAAGAGGAATCGGCCGTGCTCTGATACCACTATAACAGACTTGGACACTCCAAGTCAAGAATCTACCGCGATAGCACCAAATAACCACTTCAAAACAGTTCACAGTTCACAATTTAATTCGACACTGGCCCGACGGAGTTCCGTGCCTAGAGATATTGGCCTCAAAGACTGGCGCCCATTTCGGTATTTCTTTTTATATTAATCTGAATTCAAAGTACAAGAGTGCGGGCAGGCACTCACACTCAAACTCAGCGTCCAGATGCTCTGAGTTGTGAGAGGCCTGCTCACATATTTAAAGTTACAAGGGATGCCAAAAGCAGAGCCCCAAAAGCTGAAAATCAAAAGCTCAAAAAGCTTTGAAAAATAAAGCAAAAGTTCTTTCTCTCTCTTTCTTTTAATAAATAAAGCACAGAAGCTATCTCTTTCTCTCTCTCTTGCTAAAATAAAGCAAAGAGGCCTTTTTTCTCTCTCCAAAGGGTAGGGAAAAGCAAATCCCTCCGTACAGCTGTCAGCAGAATTAGGGTTAGGGTTAGGGTTAGGGTTTCAACAGGTTAGGGTTTGTGATTTTAGGGTTAGGGTTTCGGGCAGCCACGTCATCACTTTGTGACACTACAACCACAAGCATCACAATATACTTCGAATCACTTCTACAAATCCGGCAAAGTCAAAACTGGTCATGTAGTCAATTTCTCTTTCAATGTCTGAAAGGTAGTCATCTCTGTGGGTCCCCACGAGAAAGGGACTCCTTTCTGTGTCAAGATATGCAAAGGGGAAGCAACCTCTGTAAACTTTCTAATGAACCGCCGGTAGTAAGAACATAAGCCCAAGAAGCTTCTAACTTCATGGACATTCTTTAAATCGGGCCAATCACGGATAGTCTCTATCTTGGCCGGGTTCATCTGCACTCCTGCTGCTTAGACGATGTGTCCCAAAAAGATCATCTCTGGTAGGAAAAATTCAATCTGCTTTGCATTGATCACCAACTTGTGATCCCGCAATACCTGAAAGACCTGTAGCAGATGTGCTCTATGATCTGCCTCATCCTTGGAGAAGACAATAATGTCATCAAAGAAAGTGCCCAGAAAAGATCTCTACTCTCTGAAAATCTTGTCCATCATTCGGTTAAAGGTCACTGGAGCATTGGTAAGGCCAAAAGGCATCACCAAAAACTCGAATAAACCGAAGGTTGTCCGAAAAGCCGTCTTGTAGACATCTCCCGGCGCGATTCGGATCTGATGAAATCTACTCTTCAAATTGATCCTGTTGAAACAAGAGGATCCCTGTAGTCAGTCTAGAATATCATTGATCCTAAAATCGAAAATCTGTTCTTGATGGTGATTTTGTTGAGAGCTCTATAGTCAATGCACATTCTCCAAGATCCGTCTTTCTTCAAAACTAGCAACACTGGAGAGCAGTAAGGTGAAGTACTCGACTGGATACGACCTTTTCCACGAGGTCTTTCACTTGGTTCATAATCTCTTCATTATGGGCTCGGCTCACTCGGTAAGGTGGCCGGTTCGGTGGTGTGCTTCCAAGTATCAGATCAATGGTATGATCCTCAGGACGAGCTGGTGGCAACTCGCCTGGCAAGCCCTCATAAAAGCAATCGGTATGAGTGTGGAGAAAACCTTGGCATTCTTTTTCTAGATCAAGCATATTTGTCCTATGATCATCATTCAACTCTTTCAAAAAGATCAAGTAAACAAACACACTGGATTTCATTAATTTCGAAACGGCCGAAGCCGATACAATAGGGACAGACTCGCCCTTAAGTTTCACATCAAGTACAATGGTTCGGCTCTTTTCAGTAGTTAGTGTCGCTTTCTTCGCACGATAATCAACCACGGCGTTGTTCTTATGGTACCAAGAAACTCCGAGGAAAACATCACAACCTTCGAAGGACATTATGTAGAAGTCCTCGTGCCCCAAATACCCCTGACAATGCAACCGAAGTTTGCCAATGACAGGTGTAATGGCCACGTCCCTGCCGGGTGCCGCTAGAACTGTCTCTGCTTGTGGTCCCATCCGATCGGGTGTAATCTCGAGCTGCGCCGCCAATTCAGGTGAAATGAAATTGGCCTTGGCTCCTCCATCAAAGAAAATGAGGGCTTCTTGATCTTTCACTTTGCCCCAAGCTCGGCAAAGTTCTGTACTTTCATCAATCGTGCTTTGGTCAATACCCATGCAATCTGGAACCAGTCTTGCTTTCATCTTGCCTTTTCATCCACGTTCCTCATCTGCTTTCGAACTCTCTGGCCTTTCTTTATCATTTTCTTTCTTTGGCTTTCTAGGGCACTTCGCGAAGATGTGCCCAGATTCCCAGCATCCAAAACACTCTCCCTCTTTGATGTAGTTGACTCTCTCTCGAAGAATGATCCGGGGTCGTGCATCCTTATCTTTCTGATCTTGGGGGCTCTTCTTCTTTCTACTTTCATTTTTAGAAGTCTGTTCGGTTTTCTGCGTCATGATCTCATTTGTGGGGTAAGTCAAACTGCCTGAGAGTATGGCAAAGCCCCGTTTCGCATGACTCATCAGTTCTTGAATAGAATCTGACTTTTGTTCTAAGCAGTGATCTCGGAACTCCATAGGAAGTCCGCAGCTAAACCGCTCAATCTGTTCTTTAAACGAGATCTTCTGAAATGAAGAAGCTGGTAGAAAAGAGCTCTAAAATCTCTCGCAATATCCGTTCAAAGTATCTTTCTTGGTCATCCACAGATGATTCCAAGCAGTTCGTATGTCGCGTTTGTGCTCCCGAGTCAACCAAGAAGTAATAAAAAGCCTTTTAAATTTCAGCCATTTAACTGGCGCTTTCTTGTTAAATAGAAGAGTGGACCACCATGTTCGAGCATTTCCCTTGAAGTAAGAGGTAGCCCTCCAAATCTTGGAGTGCTCTGAGTAATACCCTCGAGAGAAAGCTATATCAAGCTGTTGTATGAAGGCCAAAGCCCTCCAAGCATCTCGGAATCCAAAAAAAGTGTCAAATTTAATTGATTGTCCACCTTCTTTTAATTCTCGAACTTTCTTGCTTTTCTTCTCCAGAAAGTCATACTGGTTGGCTTTAAGAATTTTTTCTTCCTAGCATAAAATCTGTGATCGTCGGAGTCCAAATTATCTGAAGATGAGTCCTCTGTAGAACTGTCAGAATCTCTGCAAAACTTAGGCTTCTTTGCCTTTTTCTTGCCCTTTCCGAAGCTTTGCTTTTTGCTTCGCTTTTTGCCTTTCCTGTCTTCTTCGCTCGAGTCAGAAGAGCTAGAAGAACTATCAAAAGAAGAAGAAGAAGAAGAACTGGACACTCTTTCAAATCGCACATGCTTCTTCTGCTATCGTGCTGAGGCAAAAGATTGACGACCCAAATGACCCGGGAAGTCATTTCCTTTCTTCTACTTTTTGTCGTGCTTTTTTGCTTTGTTGTTTGCGTAAAAAAGTGGGTAATCCATGTATCAACCACCTCTTCTAATTCTTCCTCTGTAAACATCCTCGGAGTAAGAGGTTTCTTGAGTGGCGATTTGCGGGGTGGTTCTGTGGCCTTCCGCCCCCACTGAGAGTGCACTTCGTCGAAGGATGTCTGAGTCAAAAAATTTGCATATTTCGGATCCTTCACAAGATTGATCATCATCTTCGCATCGTCAACCAATTGTCGACACTCCATCTCTTCAATCTCCGCCTAAGTAGGCTGAGGCGGGCCGTACTCCTCGTGAGAATCTTCTTCGTGATCTCTTCCCGCATCCCTAGATGCAGAGGAAGTGGACTGATCTCTGTTTGAATCCATAAGTGTCGCGAGAAAAGGATAGGATTTCCCGATAAAAGAGAAATCGGCCGCCCTCTAATACCACTGTAACAAACTTGGACACTCCAAGTCAAGATTCTACCGCAACACAGCAGAGATTAACTTCAAAACAGTTCACAATTCACAATTAATTCGACACGGCCTGGCGGAGTTCCGTGCCAAGAGGTATTGGCCCCAAAGACTGGCGCCCCTTTCTATATTTCTTTTTGTAATAATCTTTGCTCGAAGTACAAGGGAGTGGGAGGGTTCTCACTCTCAGACTCTGCGTCCCATGGCACAGCAGGTTTGGCTTCGGGTTCTTCGGCTAATGCCAGCTCTTTCCACAACACGACAGCTCACTTGGGGTGTTGCTGCTTGGTCCACCCTTGCGGGCCTTGCACTCCAGTTTGAGCTATCTTCCACCAGCACGATGATAGTGATCCTGGGGGTCGACCTACACTTCGACCTGCTACAGAGCTTACCCCCCAACGAGTGGTGCAGTGAGAGGGGTGTTGGGAGCTCCGTCCGTGGTAAAACTCTGGTTCGTTTGGCGGGCCCATTGATTCCGCATCTTCGAGGCTCGCCTTGTCCCACCGACGAAGATTGTTTGTGACTTTTGGCTGGAGTTGAGGCTGGAGTTGATCCATACTCTCAGAGGTCAATTCGAGAGACTTCAGGGCAGCTCCGACCGCATGCGGGAGCGCAAAGAGGCTTTCCTGCGACTCTCGCGCCCAGGGCCCTTCTTCACCATGGTCCACGGTGCACTGATGGCACTACCGGCCACCTGTGTGGCTTTTTCCTCCTCCCATTTTGTGATTTAGCCCCATTGTACATATTTTGTTTTCCCACTGGGAGAGTCTCCCCATGCTTTTCATGTAGCCCTCTCTAGAAGAGATGGTTTGTAGGCCCATGGGCAGCTTTTTCATAACTAATGGAGGATATTTTTTCGAAAAAAAATTTAAAAAATTTAGTGGCAGATGCGTTGTCTCGCAAGCCCTTGGTTCTGGCTATTTCCGCGATCCATCATAGAAGCTTTGAGGACATGGTCGATCAGTACACCACTGATCCCAATTTTGCGAAACTTTTACCGGTTACAGAGTGGGAAGACAGTTGCGGGCTATTCCATCCAGACGGCTATTTGATGTGGAAATCGATCTTGTGTGTTACACAACCTTTGAGGGAAAAGGTTTTGACCGAGTGCCATTGTCCACCTTTTTTGGGCCACCACGGCATAGATACCACCTTGAAGGGTGTTGAGCGTTACTTCTTCTGGCCGAGGCTCAAAAAGGATGTGGACAAGTTGGTTCGCAGTTGCTTGGTATGCCAAAAGGTCAAGTTTGACAAGCATAAGGCACAAGGACTCCTGCAGTCTTTACCCATACCCTCTTGTCCCTGGGAAAGCATTGCCATGGATTTTATTTTTGATCTTCCCAAGACTCACAGTGGGCATGATGGCATTTGGACAATCATCGACAGATTCAGTAAGCAAACTCACTTCATTCCGGTAAAGAAGACAATTAAGCCCGATTATTTTGGCGAAACTGCTTCACAGATTTTTTGATTACATGGTATGCCTATTCCATTGTTTCGGACAAAGATCCCCAATTTGCTAGTTTGTTTTGGAGGGCAATCTAGGAGAACATTGGCACGCGGTTGCAGTTCTCGTCCTCGTTCCACCCACAAACAGACGGGCAATCTGAGATAGCCAATTCAATAGTTTTGAATTTGTTGAAGTCCTCTGATTCGGATCAGAAGACTCAATGGGAAAAGTATTTGCCCTTGGTGGAGTTTGCCTACAACAACAGTTCATTCATCGACGGGGAAGGTGCCATTTGAGTTAATCGAGGATAAGCATCAACGCGACTTGCAGCTGAAGGAAGATGACTAGGTGCTCTTACAGTTTGAGGGCACACCTAAGGAAACGAAAGGGAAAGGAGCGGCTTTTTCCAAAGCTCAGTATGTGATACCCCTTTCTAGATTCAAGAGAAGATCAATGATATATCCTTCAAATTAAAGTTGCCAGATACTTAGAAGATTCATGATGCTTTTCATGTGAGTCTATTGAAACCTTTCAAAGGTGAGGTACCAGTGGATAGGGAGCCTGAGGAGCAACCTGAAGTGGAAAAGAGCGAAGAGATTCTCGTTCCAGAACAGATACTGGCTCACAAGGAAAGGAAGGGAAAGGGAAAGGGAAAGGTAAAGTGATACGGCAGTTAAATTCAAGAACTATCCGGCATTGGATGCGAAGTGGATGGAGGAGGAGGACCTGGCAAATACTCCTCGAATACTGGAACTTTACCTTGAGGCTTTCGGCCTAGCTTCCACTATTCCGAAAGATCCCGGAGATCAACAATGTTGAATCTGGTGCAGACGCGACTGCACAAGAGGGGAGTTACTCCGCTCCTTTGTCACAGATTACCTAGCTGGATAAAGTCATTGATATCCTTTTGGATTTCAGAGATACTGATGGGCTGATAGTATTCTGCTATATGACTTTATGAAAGAAGTACTTCGAACTGAGAATTCTCAAAATGAATCTGATATGTGTGTGCTCTCTCATGTGAGTAGTGTTTGAGTGCATGTTTGAAAGATGAAATGGCTGCAGCATTTCGGTCTTGCGTCTCCGGAGAGATGAAATGGACATGATAGTAACAAGATTTAGTCAATCGAGACATCTGTGGAGATTTGGGATAGAGCTAGATGTGATTGCTAGATACGTTGCCAATTGATCATGATCCAATATCTCGATGGAAGTAGTGATATGAATGTGATTTGAATGTTCAGTGACTGTAGTCTTTGTGCAAGTGCTCGATATGTGTTGTCTAGTGCGTCAGTGCTTAGAGTCAGTGTCTATTGAACTGGTTTCTGGCTTATGTTTGATTTTGTAGGCGTAATTGAGGGTGATTACAATTCTTTCAAAAAGGGGGGTATGTCACAAAGTGACGACATGGCATGACCACCCGGATGGACACTAGTAAAAGGGCAAATAAAATAAATTTCCTAGGTTGTTCCAACTTATGGGGTCCCGTCCAATGGGGCCCAAGGGACACAAGGATTTTAACAATAAAGCAAGGACAAATTTTGTGTGGAGTTGCTGACGTGGCAGGCAGTACGTTTTTCCGCGAATCATGCTGACATGGCATGTTGTACGAACGCTCGTAAATTGCGGCGCGAATTACGAAAGCAGCTTTTGGCGCTAGCTGAAAGACCAAATGCTTTTGGGAACTGAAGCTTTTTGTTAGGTACAGCGGAATGATTGTTTGCGCTTTGCTCAAGATGAGTGCTCCGAACTGTGCTCAAGGTTCCTTTTAGTTCTTATGGAAGGGAGAGCCTTCCGTTCTTAATGGAAAGTGCTATGATCACGAACAAAGTGAATGGACAATGTGCGTGCAAGTGTATGAGACTGAGAGATAGAGAGAAAAGAGAGATACGACACCAAAGACGTTGTAAAACCCTCCTCCAAAGGCCCCACTCTCGTCGGCGAGAGTGGTCTACTTATGATTGCACAAATTGGTACAATGCGTATGCAATGGACTGATGCAACTTGGACTATGCCGGACGACGACGGTGGTGACGACGACGACTTGATGGCTGAAATCTGTGGTCTTCTAACTGCTAAATTTCGAGACTGTTTCGGTGGCTGAAAATGACTGTTTTGGCTGCGTTTTTTATGGGCTGAAAATGGGGAAACTTCTACATCCAATTGGGGCTGATTCTACTGCTGTCCCATAGGCTGAAAAACGCTGCCTCTCTGACGCGGCTAGGGCTGAAAAACACTAACGCTGGGCTGCCTGAACCCTGATCATGGTGTAGCTTGTCCACGGACACATAGGGCTGGATGTGTCACGTGACATCCCTTCCTTTTCAAAGTGAGGTACTGGTACCGAACTGTATGGCGTCGAGGGAGATCGCCAATAGCATCCGGAATCCTGGAAGGGACTCTTCGCCGGCCCACTCTGATGTGTGGGTCGTGCGGTACTTGAACTTCATAAAGGTCTGCAACGCTTGCTTCTTTGGGCTGCGCCGAAAGCGACACAAAGTCTTCTGTGGCTCCTTCGATGCTTCAACTTCGTCTAGAGTCGTGCTTCTTCCTTCTTCAAGAATCTCCATGGCTGAAAATTCCTGAAACCACTTCCAACACAAAACCATGAACATACCTATTCCATGTAAAGTGACTGGAAAAAATCTTGTCTTCGCTAAAGACTGTGTATGCAATGGAGATGAACATAGAGACGGAATGACCACCCGTTCATTAAACACATGCAAACAATGAGGTCGAATCTTTTCTGTTTGATCGAAATCAATCAACTGTGGCAAATCACAATGGAAATGCCCATGCTTGGTGCTCATACTATCATGTGCTCGTTCGGAAACTATGTCATGCCAAGGAAGAGACATGCAATGTGACTTCCTTACATACATACTTTTCAACTTTTCACGAAAAATCCGCATACATTTGTGCTCATCCATAAGAGAAACGTGCTCAACATACAATATGTCATGCCTAGGAAAAGGGATCACATAACGATGTTGACTAAAATACAGGAAACCGTCACGAATGAAACACTCGAACAATGCGTGCGTCTCAATCATGTAAACACATAATACTTCCTGTGATGGTTCTGTGGACCTAGGCTCGAGAGCCAAGATCTGTTCTTCCTGAATGATCGAATCGTCCTGTGGGGGTTCTTTGGACCTCGACTCGAAAGCCAAGATCGGTTCTTTGTGATTGATCGGATCTACAACGTGGTTAGCTTCGCTACAAAAAGCATCCATTAACACATCATCCTTGTGAACAATCAC
The DNA here is from genome assembly GCF_014529385.1 of Adiantum capillus-veneris. Taxonomy (NCBI): domain Eukaryota; kingdom Viridiplantae; phylum Streptophyta; class Polypodiopsida; order Polypodiales; family Pteridaceae; genus Adiantum; species Adiantum capillus-veneris. Next base: position 100,830,281 of record NC_140951.1, read on the forward strand.
ATCATCTTCATGCAATTCATCATGCTTGTGAGAAATCACATCTTAATCATGCAAATTATCATGCTTGTCATTGGCATCCAAATCATCATGCTTAGCAATATCATTCAAATCATCATGCTTATCTTTGTCATCCAAATCATCATGCTTATCATACAAATCATCATGCTTATCATCATGCAAATCATCGTCAATCAAATCATCATCATGCTTCACACAATCATGCAAATCCTGTGTATCATGCTTTGGAGAAGAAGAGACTGAGACAGTCTCCTTTCCCCAAATCTCTTGCATCTGTTCCTGAACTTGAGAATAGAGTCGCCAGAACTCTGTGTTTTGTCGGTCACTCTGTTCTTGTATTGCTTTGTTTTCACGATCAAATTCTGCTTGTCTTGCTTTGGCTTCCAAACGTGCTTGCTCGCTCTCACGCGCTATGGCTGCCATTCTTTCTTTGTATCGACGCTCTATGGTTGCCATATCTTCTTCGTAGGCTTTTCTTCCTGCTTCTCTTTCTTGGTCCAACTCCTCCATAGGAGTTAGTGCAATCTTTGTCGTAGATGGAGAACGGTCTGAAAAACCTCCGGGTGGGTAAAATTCTTCTTCGCCTCTCTCATGCTCATCACCTCCAAGCGAAGTATCCATTCCGCTTCGAGTGATGACCATTCTGCAATCGTAGGTTCTTGTGGGTTCTGGTGGGTTCTTAAGTTCACGAGGAACTTGGGTTCTTGGGGATCTTGGGTTCTTAAGTTCACGAGGAACTTCGGTTCTTGCGGATCTTGGTTCTTGAGGTTCTTGAGGTTTTCTTTCACTTGCAAATCGTGTTTGAGAAGGATCTTCTCTTCACCCGAGTTCTACTCCTTTCTACGGGTGCACCCCTTGGCGACCTTGCGCTCACACCAAGGTTGCTTTTTCCCACCTCACGTCGACTGGCCGGCCGCTAAGTGCACAGTCCGCTCTCAATGAGTGAAAAAAGACACAAGGGGAGGTTGGACAAGCCCTTCTTTCTTGGGATTCCAGTCACTCTTCAACAAAACACGATTAGGAATCGACACGCCCAAGTGAACTTGGGTTCGTGCGACCTCAACAAGCAAAAAGAATTCTTGTGGTTCTTGTGGTTCTTTCCTTGAGTGATACACAACACTGCCAAAGCTCTGATACCAATGTTAGGTGCAGCGGAATGATTGTTTGCGCTTTGCTCAAGATGAGTGCTCCGAACTGTGCTCAAGTGTTGGGTGCAGCGGAATGAATGTTGTATTTTCTCAAGATTAGTGATCTTTATTGCTCAAGGTTCCTTTTAGTTCTTAGGGAAAGAGAGAGCTTTCCATCTTATGGAGAGTGCTATGATGACGAACAAAGTGAGTGGATTGTGCGTGCAAGTGAATGAGACTGAGAGAAGAAGAGAGAAGAGATACGACACCGAGAGGTTGTAAAACCCTCCTCCGAAGGCCCCACTCTCATCGGCGAGAGTGGTCTACTTGATTGCACAAAGGCGTACAATGCGAATGCAATGGACTGATGCAATGGGACAATGCCGATGACGACGACGGTGATGACGGCGGCGACTTAGGCTGAAATATGGGATCTTCTTGATGGCTGGAAATGACTGTTTCAGGCTGGTTCTATGGCTGAAATTCACTGTCTTTGCCGGGGGTGACTTGGGGATGAAAACGCTGACCTAAATGGGCATATGGGCTGCGTTTTTCCTTGCTTAAGATCTGCTGTTAAACGCTGATACTGCTGCTGTAAAACGCTGAATGGGGGAGGCCAAAACACTGCAGATCTGCTGCGTTTTGATGGCTGAAAGCTGAAGAGAAAAACGCTGGTTTAATGAGGGTTTTCTGGCATTAGTACTTGCTGAAATTGCTGCAGATCTGCCAGCAAGTCATAGCGTTAGTGATCTTTGATGGTACTGCTGCCAATGGGGTAAAGCACTGGTTCATAGGCTTGCTTGAAGGGGGAAAACTCCAAGGATGGGCTGATCTGCTGGGGACCAACGCCAAAAGAGGGAACTCCAATGGTGATGGTTGGATCTGGTAAAAACGCCAAGGATGGAAGCGGGATCTGCTGGCGATGGTGCTGCGGGGAGGTACTGCTGAGAAGTTGCCTGTTGAGCGGGAAGCTCCTGCTGCCTCTTCTGCCAGAAAGTGTGAACTTTGGTTTGCTTATATATTAACTTGGTAAAATTGCCCTACCTACTTTTGTTGGAAAGTCACTTAAAAATAATAAGTGAAAATCCCAATAAATAGGAAAATAGGCTAAATGCACTGGAAAATTCCCCTAACTGATGCTAATGGATTCTGATGGGAATTCCGATGATCATGTTGTGTGCAACCGGAGGATATGCATCTATGCTAAGTGACTGGGCATGCACGGTCTACGAATAGACTCACAAAAGTGCCAGATCACTAATCTAACTTGATCGGACTGACTGAACCCTGCTGTGGTGTAGCTTGTCCACGGACACATAGGGTTGGGATGTGTCACGTGACATCCCCTCCTTTTCAAAGTGAGGTACTGGTACCGAACTGTATGGCGTCGATAGAGATTGCCAACAGTATCCGGAATCCTGGAAGGGACTCTTCGCCACCCCACTCAGATGTGTGGGTCGTGCGGCACTTGAACTTCATAAAGGTCTGCAACGCTTGCTTCTTTGGGCGGCGCCGAAAGCAACACAAAGTCTTCAGAATCTCCTTCCTTGCTTCAACTTCAAGAATCTCCATGGCTGAAAATTCTTGAAACCATCTCCAACACAAAACCAAGAACATACCCATTCCATGTAAAGTGAAGGAAAAAAATATTGTCTTCTCTAAAGACTGCGTATGCAATGTAGATGAACATATAGGCGGAGTGACAACCCGTTCATCAAACACATGCAAACAATGCGATCGAATCTTTTCTGTTTGATCGAAATCAATCAACTGTGGCAAATCACAATGGAAATGCCCATGCTTGGTGCTCATACAATCATGTGCTCCTTCAGAAACTGTGTCATGCCAAGGAAGAGATATGGAATCCGACTTCATTACATACAAACTTTTCAGCTTTTCATGAACAATCCGCATACATACGTGCTCATCCATGAAAGAAACGTGCTCAACATACAGTATGTCATGCCTAGGAAAAGGGACCACATAACGATGCTGACTAAAATACAAGAAACCTTCACGAATGAAACACTCAAACAATGCGTGCGTATCAATCATGCGAACACATAATACTTCCTGTGATGGTTCCTTGGACCAAGGCTCGAGAGCCAAGATCGGTTCTTCTTGAATGATCGAATCGTCTTGTGGGGGTTCTTTGGACCTCGACTCGAAAGCCAAGATCGGATCTTCGTGATTGATCGAATCTACAACGAGGTTAGCTGCGCTAGAAAAAGCATCAACTAACACATCATTCTTGTGAACAATCACATCATCTTCATGCAATTCATCATGCTTGTCTTTTTCATCCAACTCATCATTCAAATCCTCATGCTTCTCATAATCATGCAATTCCTGTGTGTCATGCTGTGGAGAAAAAGAGACGGAGAGAGTCTCCTTATCTCGAATCCTTTCAACCTTGTCCTGCATATTAGCAATGAGAGATGGAGAAGGAGACGTATCCACTCCATGAAAGACAGTAGGAGAATCACTTTTGGCATTGAGAGTGCTAGCCTCCCAATTAACGAGAGGGTTTATTTCACGAAAACATTTCATGCCTAAAATCATATCACATCCTGAGAGAGGAGAAACAATAAATCTTCTAGTGAAGGCAGTCTGTTGGATTGCAAACAACACATCAAGGCACTCCTTCGTGATAAGAGCGTCCATACCAGGACGAAAGCCAAAGACCTCGATAGGAGATCTCGAACTAACTTCGAGGCGGGCTCTCTCAACAAGAGAGGGGTTGATCACATCATGCATACTACCTGGGTCAAACAATATGACCCCGACGTACGACCATAACATTTAATGAGAGAATCATCAATGGGAGGGTCCTGAGAAACTGTGGGCACAATCGTGTTATCATTCATTGCATTGACTGATGTAGTGGGTGTTGTGGGTTCTTTAGATTCATTCGATTCAAGCTTAGGACGTGTTCGTTTTATGTGACCCTTAATGTGACAATGACAACAACGACCTTCTTTAGAATAAGTATTTTGTTCTTCCGACGTGATGTTTCCTCCTACAATTCCTTGTGCTACCTTTTCATCTGGAGTAAGCTTAGGTTTAGCAGTTGTGTTAGCCTTACCCTTAGATTCATTGGAAGAATTCTTTGATGAGATACTGTTGGAAGATTGGTTAGAAGAGTTATCATTCTTACCGTTCTGAGGGTTCTGAGAAGTCTGCGAGGTACTTGTGGAAGTCTTGTTCTCCTTAGGCTTTCCTTTGTTGTGCTTCATCTCGTGGGCGAGAGCAATGGCTACCGCTTTGTTGAGATCGATTGGATCGAGTACCTCGACATCATACCTGATATACTCGTCCAATCCGTAAAGAAATGCCTCCTTGCGCTTCACATCCGATTTGCGTAATTGAGTGAGTGCCGAGCTGCAAAACCCGATTAGAGAAAGACATAACCGGCATACCGTTTTGCTTGAGAGCTCACCAATCGTCCTTCAGTCGTGCAAGGTACTGAGGTGGCATAAACCACGCCTTGAGCTTGTCTTGGAAATCAGCCCAACTAAAAGAGAGGGGCGTGAAATCGTCGGCTGTCTCTAGGTGCGCGGCTAGCTGTGCCTCTTGCCATGCCTGGTACCAATTTATGGCATCACTGGCAAGGTACATAGCTGCCGTCAAAACTTTGCTATTGCCTGTTTTCTTAGTTGTCGCAAAATAAGCATTAAATTGATGCAACCAAGAATGAATAACAGTAGCATCCATCTTACCGTCATACTTACTGAAAGTCAACTTTTATGTGACTGGGTTGTGTGAACCCACATCGTGGCTTGCGCCACTTGACAAACTCCCACGATCTTTGGGTGGTTCGGTCTTCGAGGCTAGGATTTGGGCTATAAATTCTTGATTGCGAAGCTCCCTTTGAGCTTCACGCTTGGCCTCCTTTTCTGCTTTGCGTTCTTTTCGTTCAACGCGCTCGCGTTCGAGAGCAAGTCGCTGTTCTTCTTGTTTTGCGGCAAGCGCAATGCGCTCACGTTCCTGAGCAAGTCGATTTTCTTCTTGTTTTGCAGCAAGTTTGTCGTTTCTTTCATCGCGCTCGCGGTCCTTGGCTTCTTGTGCACGGTCCTTTGCTGCTTGTTCTTCTGCTTTGCTTGCGAGTTGTGCCAAGGCAACTCGATTCGTTTCTTGTTGTTGTGCCATCATGTCCAACATCGACTTGACCATCATCTCCATAGGAGTGAGGACAACTCGTGGCGTAGATGGCGAAGGGGGAGGGTTGGAAAAATCTCCTGGTGGGGAGAATCCTTCGTCGCCTCTCTCATGCTCATCACCTGAATGCGAAGTATCCATGCCGCTTCGGGTGACGACCATGCACTAGGATCTTGGGGTATTAAGCTCGCGAGGAACTTGGGTTCTTGAGGGTCTTGAGATTCTTGAGGTTCTTGAGGTCCTTGATTCGTGAGAATCCTGGGTTCTTGAGGTTCTTGAGTCTTGAGAGTCTGGGGTTCTTGGGGTTCTTGAGGTTTTCTTTCGCTTGCAAATCGCGTTGGAGAAGGATCTTCTCTTCACCCGAGTTCTACTCCTTTCTGCGGGCGCACCCCTTGGCGGCCTTGCGCTCACACCAAGGTTGCTTTTTCCCACCTCACGTCGATTGGCCGGCCGCTAAGTGCACAGTCCGCTCTCAATGAGTGAAAAGAGACACAAGGGGAGGCTGGACAAGCCCTTCTTTCTTGGGATTCCTGTCACTCTATAACAAAACACGATTAGGAATCGCCACACCCAAGTAAACTTGGGTTCGTGCGATCTCAACAAGCAAAAAAATTCTTCTGCTTCTTGTGGTTCTTTCCTTGAGTAATGCAGAACACTTCCAAAGCTCTCATACCAATGTTGGGTGCAGCGGAATGAATCTTGTATTTTCTCAAGATTAGTGATCTTTATTGCTCAAGGTTCCTTTCAGTTCTTAGGGAAACAGAGAGCTTTCCGTCTTATGGAGAGTGCTATGATCACGAACAAAGTGAGTGGATTGTGCGTGCAAGTGAATGAGACTGAGAGAAGGAGAGAGAAGAGATACGACACCGAGAGGTTGTAAAACCCTCCTCCGAAGGCCCCACTCTCGTCGGCGAGAGTGGTCTACTTGATTGCACAAAGGCATACAATGCGAATGCAATGGACTGATGCAATGGGACTATGCCGATGACGACGACGGTGATGACGGCGGCGACTTAGGTTGAAATCTGGGATCTTCTTGATGGCTGAAAATGACTGTTTCGGGCTGGTTTATGGCTGAAATTCACTGTCTTTGCCAGGGGTGACTTGGGGATGAAAAACGCTGACCTAAATGGGCATATGGGCTGCGTTTTTCCTTGCTTAAGATCTGCTGTTAAACGCTGATACTGCTGCTGTAAAACGTTGAATGGGGGAGGCCAAAACACTGCAGATCTGCTGCGTTTTGATGGCTGAAAGCTGAAGAGAAAAACGCTGGTTTAATGAGGGTTTTCTGGCGTTAGTACTTGCTGAAATTGTTGCAGATCTGCCAGCAAGTCATAGCGTTAGTGATCTTTGATGGTACTGCTGCCAATGGGGTAAAGCGCTGGTTCATAGGCTTGCTTGAAGGGGGAAAACTCCAAGGATGGGCTGATCTGCTGGGGACCAACGCCAGAAGAGGGAACTCCAATGGTGATGGCTCGATCTGGTAAAAACGCCAAGGATGGAAGTGGGATCTGCTGGCGATGGTGCTGCGGAGGGGTACTGCTGAGAAGTTTCCTGTTGAGCGGGAAGCTCCTACTGCCTCTTCTGCCAAAAAGTGTGAACTTTGGTTTGCTTATATATTAACTTAGCAAAATTGCCCTACCTACTTTTGTTGGAAAGTCACTTGAAAATAATAAGTGAAAATCCCAATAAATAGGAAAATAGGCTAAATGCACTGGAAAATTCCCCTAACTGATGCTAATGGATTCTGATGGGAATTCCGATGATCATGCTATGTGCAACCGGAGGATATGCATCTATGCTAAGTGACTGGGCATGCACGGTCTACGAATAGACTCACAAAAGTGCCAGATCATTGCTAATCTAACTTGATCGGACTGACTGAACCCTGATGTGGTGTAGCTTGTCCACGGACACATAGGGTTGGGATGTGTCACGTGACATCAAGGTTCCTTTTAGTTCTTATGGAAGGGAGAGCCTTCCGTTCTTAATGGAAAGTGCTATGATCACGAACAAAGTGAATGGACAATGTGCGTGCAAGTGTATGAGACTGAGAGATAGAGAGAGAAGAGAGATACGACACCAGAGACGTTGTAAAACCCTCCTCCGAAGGCCCCACTCTCGTCGGCAAGAGTGCTCTACTTATGATTGCACAAATTGGTACAATGCGTATGCAATGGACTGATGCAACTTGGACTATGCCGATGACGACGACGGTGGTGACGACGACGACTTGATGGCTGAAATCTATGGTCTTCTAACTGTTGAATTTCGGGACTGTTTCGGTGGCTGAAAATGACTGTTTTGGCTGCGTTTTTATGGGCTGAAAATGGGAAAACTTCTGCATCCAATTGGGGCTGATTCTACTACTGTCACATAGGCTGAAAAACGCTGCCTCTCTGACGCGGCTAGGGCTGAAAAACACTAACGTTGGGCTGCCTGAACCCTGATCATGGTGTAGCTTGTCCACGGACACATAGGGCTGGATGTGTTACGTGACTTTTCTTCTACTGCTTTTAGGCCTGAGATGCTATATAAGAATTGCCAAGGCCTCTCACCCTCAAATTTGGCTTGGGAGCACTGAGCAGAGAGAGAGAGGACCCTCGGACTTGTTACTTTGCTCAGAAATAAATATAAAAAGAAATACCGAAAGGGGCGCCAGATTTTGGGGCCCATACCTTTGGGCATGGAACTATGCCAGGCCGTGTCATCTCTCTTAAAGTGTGATTAAGTTTATGAAGTGATTTCAAGTTGCTCTCTTTCTTGTGCCGTGCCGAGATCCCGACTTGGGGTGTCCAAGTCTATTACACAGTATCATTCTCTTTCTCTCTCTAGTCTTTTGCACAACTCTCATGAAGTAAAAGGAAGTCTCTCAATCCTTAAAAGGAACCTTGAGTACGCATTGAGCACTAATCCTGAGCATTCATCGTCAATCACTTCCGCTACACATAACAATGGTATCAAGACTTGTTCCCGTCGTTTTGAGTACCTGGAAGTCTATATTCTAAGTTCGTATGACAAAGTTATGACACAAACAAATTGCCAGCAGCAATAGGTTAGCCTACAAACAGATATACACAGGTAATATCTCTTTTGTTTGACCCAACCAAGAAGTGATTGTACTCCTTTATGATAATGTAAAATTATGTTTTCTAATTTGATTATCGTGTGCAACTGGTCGCACAAGTATGTTGTTTTGGCTATTTTGTAGGCGTTGAAGAGACCTACGGGAGATCTACTCAACAGAGTGAAACGGAATCTCAGTAAGGTGTCATGAGATTGAAATTGTGATCACATTGCGACCCGGATTATGATTGTGGTTGCTATCCAAAGATTGAGATTGTGATTGAGATTGCGAGTGTGATTGTGATTGAGAGTGTGACTGAGATTGAGTGTGATTGTGATTGGGATTGAGATTGTGCACAAGATTGAGATTGTGATTGAGAGTGAGATAGCTCGAGGGGTTGTCACAAGCTACGCTCTTCCTGTAATCATTATCTTACATCAATACAGATTCTCTGTTTCGCTTGACTACTCTGTGTACTCGGTATTTCCTATTTATCAATCTATTTCTCTCTCCCATGTCGTGTCACAGATTTGCTCTCGTGCATCTCTCCCCCCTTTGCACATATGGTAATGCCCCACTAGTTGAGCTTCTCAAATAACCATGTACAATTCTATTGGTTTTACGCACATTTGCCAAGGCAAGAGCCTTCTGAACAGGAGCCGGATTAGCTAATTGCTAATCCCTCAAAGATACGCACACTCCCATCGCGACAAATTCTCCAATTCATAGGGGAATTGTCCCATTGAGTGTGGGAGCCCCTGAGACACGTGTAGGCGTGTTTGCTCCACTCAAAACGATCCAAAACAGAAAATTACAGCCTGTTGTGTTTATTTGCAGGTTTAGGGTGTCGCACCTACACTGCAAGATAACACCGAAGGCAAGCCTTGGGGTGCTTATACAGGGCTTTGGGCACCCAACAGTGACCAAAACAGAAAATTACAGCATGCTGGAATTGACCTGCAGCTCACCGGAAAGCTTCTAAAATGCAAGGGAAACTGTCCTAGACGTGTACTTTTGACCTACAAGCAGGGGTTTTGGCGCACTAGGATGGGCAGTGGGCAGAGGGTGAAGATCAGCCTAGTTTCTATAGATCAGCCCCAGTGTTTTCCTATTCAGCCCTAGCGTTTGTCATCCCCAACAGTAGGGCACCCAGCACCACCATGCAGACGATGGGCAGTAGGGGGATTCCTCCTTGCGTTTCCCTTCTCAAAGCACCGAGCAACTTGATGCAGAGCACCACATCCAGGGTGCAGGCAGCGGACTGGAGATGTCCTATGCTCTTTAGATGGCACCCTTGCCATGAGGCATGTCCATCTCCATCCCAGATCAATTCTCTTGCTAGGAGGAGATCCTTCCAGAGCCTCGCTTTCTCAAGAGGCTAGGGCAGCCCATGTGGAGACCATGTCAATGATCTCATGTGCAAGAGCAGTTGGCAGTGTCAGTAGCAGTCGCAATTGTGTACACCCATCAATGGACTAGAAAGCTGCAGCTATTTCCAATGTAGTTTGCAACACACCAGCAGACTTGGTTGAGTCCTTGGTAGAATCATTGTCATGGCTGTCCTCATCAAGCTTGCCTTCGCCTTTGTCCTTTTGAGAGCTCTTGCCTTTGCCTTTGGATGTACAATCCCAAGACAAATGACCACGCCTTCCACAATCATAACTCGTAAATGACTTCTATTTAGGTTCCGATTCAGCATTTGCCGATTCATCACTTTTTGAAACTCGAACCTTGCCTTGGGAGAATAAGACTGCTTCCTCCTCAATGAGAAAAGAGTTGATATCATCAAAATCCAGCTTTCCCTTCATGATTTGCAAGTGTAATGCCTTTTCCACCATCTCGTGCACCTCAGGCAACTTTGTAAGTACCAAGGCAACTAACTTACTACTAGTCAATGCACTTTTCCACCATCTCGTACACCAGAGTTACCCGGAATGCGGAATGGGAAGTTGGAACGGCGACGGGATCCCCCTCGGAACGGGGGAACGGTGAGGGGTCCGGAAAGGGAACGGCAAGAGGCATAAAAACACCCAAATAATGCATTTTTAAGCTATGTGTGATTGAATAATAGTAGTGTCAGAGTCCTATGACTCTAATACTCACAAAAAACTTGATTTGAAGACCATTCAACCTTACTATGGCCAACATGTGTCGTATACACTTGAGAGCTTGAGGGGGGAGGGACGTTCCTCGGTAACTACATCGTACACCTCAGGCAACTTCATAAGTACCAAAGCAACTAACTTACTACTAGTCAATGCACTTTCCATAGTCGAGTTGATCATGGATAACCATTGCCTTCATCGAAAATGATTGCATGGAAGTTCGGGCTTCAAACTTGATGGAAAATAATTGTCCAAGAAGCGTGACCACTCGCATCGTAGAGTCTCAATCAAACATAACTCCGAACTTTGAAATATTTCACTAGCAGTTTGCAAAGTTTGTACTAGGGGAGATATTTCCTTTGTGAGTGCGAGAACAATGGTTAACATGGCCTTTGCTATACTCGCATCCCCATCAAAAGAAACTCCTCATCCTAAAGTCGAGTCCATCTATGTTGTTGGACCTCACTGGTCTTGCCTCCATCCCGTCTACGATGTCCCACAACTTACAAGCCTTTTTGTAGAAACCACAGCCACATGATCAATTTCCAATGAGTTGTCGTAGGTAAGTTCATCACCTTTGCTTAACTAGGGGGAGGCATTATAGTACCAAAGTCTTGCAGAGAGAGGCAATTTCACGAGGAAGCCAATTTCACAAGGAAGACGAGAGAAAAGCTCCATAGTGGGTCCAATCCGCTCCTTAGATCCTAGTCTACGCCACTCGCAAGAGCCTTTGCCTTGGGCTTCTCTCATTGTCTATGCCGCTCTACAGCTGGGCCACTGTTTGTGCCACTCTACGGGTTGGACAACCTTACTGGCAGAGAACTGCTCATAGAGAGCAACAAGCGTTTTCAAAAACGATGTAAAGCCGTAAAGAGCCAGCATTTTAAAAAAACGCTACATTAAGCTTAAGCTCCAGCAAATTATAAATGCTAAGTAGCCACGTTGCAATGTGAAAGGAAAACCCAAACGGCTTAAAGAGCTAGCATTATAAATACACGGCTGAAAATTGTGCTCTCTGCCGCTTCGCGCCCTCTCCCATGCATCATCACCTTAGATTTCACTCTGGTCTACTACGTCTCCTGTTGATATTCCCTTAGATCTTTTGCTGACATTTCCCAGTGAGGCACTTAACTAAGCGTTCTAAAATGTGACTTCATAGGACTTTGATTAAGTTCTTCAGCTCTTGCTTCAATTTAGTCCTCAATACAATTCTTTGGAATACTAAATCCAAACATTTGTTTTGAAACTTGTACCTCCAAAAAAAACACCCGTTCTCATATGCATATTCGAGGAACTAATGGCTAGAATTGAAACCTTCAACATTGAAGGAAAACAAATTCTTCAAACATCAACTGATGCACATGAAAACAGTTGAGGGTTAAAGTTTTGAACAAGAACTGAACTGCAGCCATCTTCAAACCCCTAATTTCAACGAAAATTGGCTTGCCATTCCTTGAAAGGATTGGAAGGAAGGGCAAAAGCAGTGCACACATGTATTCTTTCAAAGAACTGGTGTACCAGCATAGACATGAGCATACAGCATGTCACATGTGTGCACGCGCACACACGATCCAGACGAGCAAAAAAGATGGCTAGGAGCTTACCTGAAATGGAGGGGCGACAGAAGAGAGTGTTCTTCCCAGTGATTTTTTTGCACGCTCTGCAAGTGTCAGAGAAGTAAAAGGCGATGACTTGCTGCTGCTTGTGAAGGCAGCAGCTTGTACGAGAAACCTGGGAGGAAGAGGGCCTCTGCATGTGAAAAGCTTGGTGTGAGGCAGTAGAGCTACCAGGTTCTTGTGAGCTGCTTGGCTTGCTGCGAGAGCTGATGTCCTCAAGGCCCTCTCCATTTCATTCCGACTCAATGACCACTCATGGCTGTTTGTATTGAGAAAGAGAGTTCAACACTTCAGGCTAGCAACTTTTTATCTAGTAGGAATTGCTTGGTTAGTGAGAATCTTAAGAAGAGGGTCCCTAATTGCTTAATTAGTGAGAATCTTAAGAAGATACCGGGAGATGCAGAGGACAGTGAGAAGGGGGGAGGCAAGTCACGTGGAGGCCATGCTTTCCTCTTCCCAATTTGGGCTCTCTCTCTCTCTCTCTCTCTCTCTCTCTCTCTCTCCTTGTTTGTGGACACGCACATGCTAGAGGCCCTACCAATCCGTGAGTGGTAGGGAAGTGAAGTTGTAGTCTCGTAGGGGAGGCGGAGGTGTCGGCTTGCAAGGACGCATGAGGTGTGTCAGTAGGGTCCATGAGGGAATTTGAAGGGTAGCACATCGTCAAAGGGGGGAGGGGATCTTTAGAGTAGTTAAAGACTTTATTTTAGTATCTTCCAATAGGACCCTTCAATTGAACAGTGGTTCATTCGTGTGGATCTTCAAAGATGTCGCCTTAGCAATGAAGCAGGAAAATGGAAGTGTCGCTAGATGGCGAGCAAGGGTCACAAGGGGCCTGCTAGAGGCTGTGAGACAGCGAGGGTGTCGCTTGGTCGCAGACCTTGCACGAGGGAGGATGGCGAGACAGACGAGCAGGGAGGGGACAACCAAATCTCTTATTTTATAGGGAGGGGCTCGTGTATCCAACAATGACCTGCTCACGGTGGACTAGATTAGTGCATAATGCTTTTTGTACAACGCAAGGTGTTGGGAGTTTTTGCATCGTGATTTTGAGAATTGTTGAGGGTTCACTTACATACTTGAAAATGGAATCCATGAAGATTCCATGTTATGGAATGTGAAAATAGACCCAGTATAAGTATTGTACATCCATCAATGTATCTCGATTGCTTTGTTATGATCAATTTGTTGTTGATCACATTGTTAGGAATTCATGTAGCATGGCAATGTACTCATGTGAGACAAAGCTACTTGAAGAGAAGTAAGTCAATGGGATGTCATAGTCTTGTTTGTTATGTGGTGTGATTATGGCGTTCCACTGATAGATGTGTGTACCTAACAAAGGAATGAACGCTACATGAAGAGAAGTAAGTCAATGGGATGTTGTAGTCTTGTTGATATGTGGTATGGTTATGGTGTTCCAATGATAGGTGTGTATACCCAATGAAGTATTAACCACGGTTAGAATTTTCCTAATTTAACGCTTTCAATCGTACTTGATGGGTGGTTTGGCACAACCCTCCCCCCATTTCTACAATATGGCATACTCAAAGTTTTAATGTGTTCATTCATTACATTGTCATTTTCAAAGTAGAGAATTTAAAGATTTTTACTTACATCATGTTTGGAAGTTTTGTCTCCATGGCCTTACCTAGAATTTTATGTAGCTTAAGTATAAGGAACATGCTAGTAAGATTGTTTTTTTTTCAATGCCAATTAGAGATTTATTATACATAAATACACATGCAAGCAAATTATTTACATAGATTTTTGAATGGTGAGTGCCAAAAATGCACACGATGCTGAAGTCTATTCTATTTTATCTAATTTGTTAGTCCATTCAAAGTCTCTGACTATCAATCAATGTCATGACCAACACAATTTTGTTAATGAAGTCTTTTTCATGAAGTTTCTTTTTTGAATGACATTTAAATTACTAAACGCACTAATTTCTCTTTTTTTAAAACAAATATTGCTCTTAAAGGCTTCAAAAAAAAGTTATTCACTGCCTACATGTTGGAAGGACACTCTAAAGAGAAGAAAAAGTTGAATGAAAAATAAAGGAGAAGAGAAACTCAAATGTACCAATATGCATTCATCCACCTCTTTATATGGACACAAAAAGTCTTTTGACATTTCCTAAAGTCACCCTTCAATTATGCATTCAAGATGTTTTGAATGGATTTTTACTTTTTATAAATTGGGGGGCTAAATTTAATTCCTCTATTTTTGGCTTAGGGGGCTCTAATTTTGAATGGATTTTTATTGTTTTAAGATTGAGAAGCTCTTATTCCTCTATTTTTGGTTTGTTGAAGAAAGGCCTTAGTATCGAGCTGGCTTAGGCGAACTTTCACGAAGCCCATCCACATGGACGTCCACGGTTTAGGGCAATTTTTTAGAGGCTGCAGGTGTAGGTGATGTGTCGCAGGCATTAACAACACAGTGGCCATGTGGAATGCCACCCTACGTGATGATTGTGGAGAAGGCGGGCCTAAGAGTCCTCTGCGAGAGAGCGCGAAGCGCGGATAGGTATGTGTTGAAGGCGGCAGATGTGCATGGAAGTCTATGCGATCTTTATTTCTTTCTTTTGAAATGATGCCTGCGTATATTTAACCTTTTCTTTGCATGGTTTTTGCTTGTAAATGCAAGTGTGTTGTGGCTTCGTCCACTAGTTCATTAATGCCTTTGAATTTCATGCTGCATTTTCTTGCGTGTCTAAATATGTGTCAAATCAGTGTAAGGCCTGCGAGGTTCCTTGGATTCTTGCTACAGATGCACATGTGCTACTCATTTAATGGGTTTGATGTTTATGGCCCGTTTTCTTGCAGGTGTTGCTCATGCGGTTCTTGTAATCTTTCCATAGTGTGATCATGGTATGTGAACCAAAAGGTTTCCATGCGTGTTGGGGCTTGCTTCAACGGGTTTGATGGTAGTCAGCCATGGGAGCTGTTGTGGCTCGTTCTCTACCACGTGCCTAGGTGCACCCCATATATTTTTCCTTGCATCTTATGTGCCTATGACCAGGTTTTATGCATGTGACATGTGAGATGAGGATTTTGTTGGCATGCAGGCTCAAAAAGTTGCGGTGTGTCTATTTACAATTCTGTGTGCTACGAATTCTTGGTCTGCATTGTCTCCATGCGGCACCATTGACTAGTTGAATGCTCATAGAATTGGTTGATTCATTGCTATTGAAAATGTTATTCTATTTGCATGGCTTGGCTACAAAGTTAACGTTGTCTAGCTCCTATTCTTACTTTTTTTTTAAATGTATTCATCATGTGCGTAGCACTAGGATCTTCTAATTGCATGTGGCCTATGACTTGAAATGTGGGTCTGTTGGCTTTCATTGTCATGCAGGCTCGAGGACATTGATGGGACGTGTGGTTGAGGGTGGGCATCCAACTCCAGGTTTACTTGGGGCAAAAGTATTTTGAAACATGTGTTTTTGTAATAGGCCTATTCTAGTGATTTGTGGGCCAAAATATTTGCGGCTTTGTATGCTTGTTTGTACCACCATCTCACCACAACTTTGTGCTCTAGTGTGTTCTTCAACTAGCATATGCTTTGATTATTGTGATTGATATGTACAGAACAGCCAGGTTTGCTTAATTAAGCAGGTGCAGCCTGGTTCTCTTCTTGATCTATGGTGGTGCAAGGAGTATGAGAGTGTTCTTTTTTTCCCGCTCGAGGATCTGCCTCTAGTGTGCTTGTTGTTCCATCTCTAGATATCTCATAGACTCTCTCTCTCTCTCTCTCTCTCTCTCTCTCTCTATAGTTTTTACACACCTTTGCTTGCCCAACTTCTCGAGGCTGCTCTACATTTCCACAAAATGGCAGTAATGTTCATATAGGGTGGCAAATTGGTTTGATTAAGATGTCATGTTCTGGTAGATATCATCAGATTTCATGAAGATTCACCTTTTTCTCACATGTATACGTGCCCTTTTTGTACAGCTTGGGTTTGAGGAGCCTACCATGTACAATTATAGGTAGCCTCTTTAAAGGCTACATTATCAGTGAACAAAAGGTTTCATAGTAGGTTAGCTTTAAGACTTTTTAAAAATTGAGAGAGAGGAGGGAGGATGGCAATCTATATAAGTGGTGTTGCTTGTGCAAAAGTTAGTTTAAGAGTATCCCTCTCCCTTATTCATCCTAAGCTTCCTGTGAATGTATGAAGTATTTAGTTGTATGAACTTATTTACCCTTTGGCTAAAGGATGTTCTTTTCCCTTTGCTTCTTTTGAACTAATCAAGTAATAGTTGTGTGATTGTTCTTTATCACTCTCTTAACATGGTTTCCTCTTCCCCCTCACCAAATCTACTTGATAAACAGTATGATGGCAATGATAACAATGTGGAACCTATGTGCAATGAATCTAGTGATGTTCGCTCGATGGAGTTTGAAGATGGTAATTCAACCGCTTGACAATTATGCTTAGTGTGTGCTTAACAATAATGCCATTTTGTTTTCTATTCCTCCATAATTGAACAAAATAGTGCATTGCGACATGGCTGCATCATTCTTGGAAGTGGACAGTGATCTCATTTCAAATCATGTGTCTCCTCACCACACAAGAGTCGCTACAAGCCTACCTAGGCTTGATGTTTCTTATGCTCTTGGCATTGGGCCCAAATCCCTCAAACATGTGCCCAAAGAGGTATGGTAGCACGTACGCTCTTCAAAACATACGAGGAACCAATAGGACTAAGTAAGGTTTGCTTAACTCACATAGACATTGTAATGTTGTGTCCATCCTTACGAGTTTTTTTTTGTGTGTGGAAGCCAAACCTTGTGTGGAGTGTCCACCAATTATAGCTATAAAAAATGAGAGTGCTAAAGAGGTTACCAAACTGGATGAGCCAACCACTGATATTATTGTTGAGTGCCATCATGACGATGTAGTGCCCACTAGTTGAACTTCTCTTGTGCCTTATATTCCCGCAAAAATCCCACTATTGCGCATTGTTGATTGACATCACAGAGACCTACCCTCGGTTCGCATTTAAGGGGTAATGGGACTTACAAACAAATCCTAGAAGTTGCTAAGTATATGTGCTACCTTAAGGTAGATCTAGTTGATGCACTCAACACTGATACCATCACTTGTGTTGTTAGCGACCAATTTATTGCACAGTTCATTGACAACCTTAGTATAGGAGACTTTATGCACATTGAGAATGTAGTTGTGAGAAAGAATAAGTCAGATGCTTGCACATCTCCTTGTGTACTATTTTTTAATGCATCCACGGTTGTAGAGAAGACTTAGCCTTTTAAAGTCGATCTTAGTTTCTACCCAGAGAGTACAGTGTGCGTTAATTTTTGGATGAGGCACAATCCCTGCATGCACAAGGTACTGGTACGCACTTTGGAATTGTAGATTTTTGTCGTTATAGACTTTTTCTCTATTTTCTCAAAAGCTACAATTATTGTTTTGGTGCCCAAGCTTGAAGGAAAGATTTTGACGAGCAAGGCTTCCTCAATTGATGTTTCTTTGGTGGGTCACGTAGTTGACAAAGTGTTGCATCTTGACAAAAACTTTGTTGACTTATATGATTTTGATGTGTTGGATGTATGTGAGATGCTAGCCTCACTTGTCCGTATTGGTCAATTCACTGTCAACATGTTAGGTCATGTCACGTTGTTTGTAGAAGGAACAAAGTAGCGCTCCTCCTCTACAATATTGAAGCTCCATCACCTCCACACAAAAAAGCCCTCTTTATATTATATTTCTTTCATCCATTATTCATCTTGTAAATTGCAATCGCCATCCCCCCCCCCCCCCCCCCCCCCCCCCCCCCCTCTCTCTCCTCTCTCTCTCTCTCTCTCTCTCTCTCTCTCTCTCTCTCTCTCTCTCTCTCTCTCTCTCTCTCTCTCTCTCTCTCTCTCTGCCTGTTTCATTTTTTTGTCTTCCTCCCTCCCCGTAGCCAAACAAAAAAATATATATACGTACTTGGGTTCCTCAAGCAACCAAGATGCATCTTTTGAGCCACTCATTCAGAATGATATCAATATTGCTTTTCTAGCCATTCACGCTCGTCATTACAAAAAAATAAGAGCATCATAATAGATGCGGTGAGAGCACACCAATGTTGACACCTTGTCTAGCACATTTGGTTTCCAACAAACATGATTCCTCCATTTTGATCCAAGTATTGAATAGCCATACATTATATTCTATTGGTATTGCGCTTGATATTATTCATGTATTCTCCGTTAGATTTAGTATTCCATGCGAGGTTCATATTTATGGTGTGCCAATATCTTCACCCAAAGGACAATATTGCATGGTGGGGCCAATTCAACAACATTCCACAAAATCTTCATTGTCGATAGAAGTGGTTGCCTATTTTTTTACACAGGGGAGAATCAGGATTCGCGCAAATGTAGGTATCATACCTGGAACAATGAAGAAACAGAATCATTGAAAGTTTTGATTCTCCAACAACCAAATGAACTCCCTATTTCCATCACAAGGCAAT
This sequence comes from Adiantum capillus-veneris, assembly GCF_014529385.1. Lineage (NCBI taxonomy): Eukaryota > Viridiplantae > Streptophyta > Polypodiopsida > Polypodiales > Pteridaceae > Adiantum > Adiantum capillus-veneris. The sequence continues at coordinate 100,848,851 of NC_140951.1, forward strand.
TTAATTGTTTGGGTACTAGAACCACCCTAGAAATAGGTGCAATAACAACAAAAATAAAAAAACTTAAAAAATAGTTGCATCCCATAATTGGCTTGAACATAGACATTGAGAAAGCCTCCCCATCAAACAAACCTATTCAACAGTTGACGGATGATATCCCTATATTTTATCAATGTTATGAATGTGGATGCTTAATGTTTTTTTCACAATTAGTTCGGAAGGGGTGCAGATCAACACTTACGAGATCTAGAACCAACGAGATGCATAAGAACTATGTATGCACTTCCTGCATACGTAAAAGGAAAGACCATGGTGCATTCCTCACTTGAATGAATTCCATAGGATTAAAATCCCCCTTAGATGCAATGGATAAGTTAAATCATATAGAAAGTCGCCTTGTTAGTATCAAGCTACCTTTTGCCAAAATTAAGGAGCTTACATACGATGGTCAATTTGGATTGCGAGGTAGTGTTGTTAATGTTTTGGTGTCCTTGTAGAAAATACAACAAATACTGCCAAGGTTCATTCATGATGGAACCTCGATACTAGTGAGTATTCAATGCAGTCTCCAGTACAACCATTGCTACCTTTCCGGAGTTGTTCGTCCATTGCTTACAATGTAAGCCACTACTCAACTATTGCAAACGTCTTTATACAAGAACAAAAAAACTACTCTAAATAAAGAGTGGATAAGTGATTTCCATAGTCTATCGTACCCTCTGCCTAATGATTTTGTCGAGAACAATCAACCACCAGAAGAAGATGATCTAGCCACATATGTCATGTTGCATGGAATTGAGTCATCACAGCAAGTAGTAGATCATAACGACAAAGTTTTGTTCGTAGCTCCTTGTGAGGGAAGTATTTCTTTGAGTATTTCCAAAGGTCTTGAGTGAGACTCATAAATACCACACACTCGCTAAGCATAGGTATCAACATGTGGCTCAATGGGAACTTATGCACCATGATATAAGATTTTCCCTAAATATAGAGAATCTTTTCTTCAAAACAGTGAAGGTGATGACTCAAAAAATCATGGGGTCCATTTGGATATGTATGCGCAAAGGCAAGCTGAATCACAATAAACTAGTGGCTATGCAAGTTGTTGGAGATACTAACATTGAGAAGATTTTGTCTTCTCAGCTTGTCTATCGTGACTTTGAGGCATTGCGAACATCACCCGACTACAAAGAGAATTTTTTTAAAAAAATGTCTTTGTATTATTAGACAACATGGGCCCCCAACATTCTTTGTTACATTTTCTACGGCTGAGAAATGTTGGAAACCTTTGATTGAAGAACTTGCTAAGCTCAACCCAATTGTGCCTAAGTATGCAAACAAAAGCATCATATATATGAGAGTTGGTCAAGGTGACCCTGCAACAACAGCCTGCTTTTACCTAAATCGTTTAATAGAATGAAGAGTTTACTAGCCAAGGATATAAATATATTAGGAAAACTCAAAGATTACTTTTTTGTAACCGAGTTCTAGAGTCGAGGTAGCCAACATGATCAAGGGCTAATATGGATAGAAAATGCTCCAATTTATGAAAAATATCCCAATGAAGATGTTGTGCTTTCATTGATAAGTACATAACAACTGATTCCATGCTTCTTCCTCTAGATTTGCAAGAAATTCAAACACACAAACATAGGAAGATTTGCTTCAGAAGACGCAAATGATGTCGATTTGACGTTCCTTGCTACCCAATGCCTTTAACTATGATTTTGGAACCTTGTCACTCTCAGCATACCAACATCCAATACAATAAAAAGAAACACAAACAAATTAAAAATAATATGTTGCTACTAGATTATAAAGAAAATATTACATTCAAACAGTGGCTTCTGTCTATGGACCTTCGCTTTGAAGAATACATCCAAGCTATAGCATCCACAATCTCATGTCCCACACTTCTATTGAAAAGAAATATCAAAGATATCTACAAAAATAATTTCAATCCAACCATTTCAAAGCTTTGGGATGCAAATTCAGATATACAATACATTTTAGAGAAGCTACCTATTGCACCTCATATATAACAAAATTTGATAACACACTCATCAAAGCAATCAAGAAAGAATTTGATTCTTGTGTTCAAAACAATGCAACTACATTTGACAGACTTTGAAAAGTAGGAAACACAATACTAAACACACAAAAAATAAGCCCACAACAAATATATTGCCCTTTCTCCACCTCTCTACAATGCAACTTGAGAGTTTATATTCAACAACATAAACCCTCCTCAAGAAAGAACAATGCTTCTCAAGCGAAAACATCTTCTGCAACACATAGACCTGACTAGCACAGAAATCTTTTATGAAACAAGCATAGACAAAAATTGTACACGGCCTGCTCAATTCAATGACATATCATTGGCAGGATTTGCCTCCACATACACTACAGCAAACAACATATACAAAAAACGTAAGAAACCAAAAATTATATGGTACGTCAGATATAATGCCACAAAGAACCCAACTCATTATTATAGGGAGCAATGTCTTTTGTTTTCTACCATGGATAAATAATAAAAATCGACATCTAACAAATGGACTCACATGGAAATATGTATACAATTAAAATAAATTGTCATTAATGCAAATGAATCTGAATACAACAGGATGCAACAATACAAAACACCCTTAACGCCATCTCATTAGGCACAAGTTCACCTCAATGTCTACAACACTATTTGATAGTCCCTCCCGTATTCATGTTGACATCACACAAGACCTAAATATACAACACCGCCAACTACATGCACACAATGTAACAGCCATGAAAATATTGCTCCAAACAAACAATATTTTTTACAAGAGCATTTTGTAGCTTAATGTCCAACAATGTCCAATATTTGATGACATTATGCTAAAAAAAAGGTGTATTTCCTACAGAAGCAATCCACATTTTCCTAAATGGAGGCAGGAGGGATAGGAAAAACTTTCACCCTTCCTTTGATTATCCAGGGGCCTCTACATTTCTATAACCACATGTCACATTCTAGTCCAACAACAATGAAAGATTTGCTAATGGCCTACACAGGAAAGGTTGCTTTTAACATAAGCAGAACCACTATCCACTCCGCCTTCCACCTGCTGCCGATCACATCATCTAGCACTTCGTTCTCATCTGAGAGGCTAACTGAACTACATTTGCTTTATCGAGACCTCTAGCTAGTCGTTTTCAATGAAGTCTCCTTGATTGGAAGCAATGTCTTCACTATGGGAGAATCTCGTCTGCACGCGATAAAAAAGAGGTACGACCAACCATACGGTGGTGTTGATGTGTGGTGATCTTTGCCAAGCTAGTCCAGTATTTTGTCCCTACGATTTCAGAAAATATACTTCTCGCAAAAAAACTTTAGTTGAATCCATGACTAATTTGAAGGATCGGGGTGATTTGTGCAAGAGAGGGAAGGAGAGAAGGGGAAGTGGAGGATGACAATAGACACAGGTTTTGGTGGATCTTAGTGAGAAGTCTTTCTCACTCTCCTTATTAACCTTATAACCAAAAGAATAGATGGGTGATTGCCCGCCCCTGATCATAACCGCCCACGAGCCATTGGCCTGAAACCTAACAATCTCCCTCTTGAAGGTCAACGTGGCCCAAGTGGCTAAAGAATGTAGGGGCTACTATGTACAAGTGTACAAATGTGAAGCATGAATGTAGCTTCATCCTACACCCGTCATCTCTATGCAATGTGCAAACTGCTCTGAGGCTAAATAATGTAGGGGCTACTATGTACAAGTGTACAAACGTGAAGCATGAATGTAGCTTCACCCTACGCCCGTCATCTCTATGCAATGTGAAAACCGCTCTGAGGCTAGGCCCTTTGTTAGAGCATCTGCCGCTGGGTTTTCATCCATGTGAACTTTGACTAACTCAATGGGTTTGCTAGCCAAAATATCCCGTACCACATGATACCTGACCTCTATGTGTTTTGACTTGGAGTGAAACACGGGGTTCTTTGCTAAGGCAATCACACTATGACTGTCACAACGTAACACTGGAGTCTGGTGTATATCAAAATCTCCCACTAGACGAGATAACCACACAGCTTTCTTTCTGGAACTAGAAATTGCAACATACTCTGCCTCAGTGGTGTAAGACAAAGTGCAATTCTGGATACATGACCTCCAAGAAACTTCCACTACAGCAAACAAAAAAATGCAGCCATATGTGGATCACCTAGTGTCCACAAACCCGCATAATCCGAATCACTGTATCCAACTATGGGTGCATCACTATTCCCAAAGCGTAAGTGCTTGCTAGCTGAGCCCTTGATGTATCTCAAGATGTGTTTCACTGCTTCCTAATGCTTTCTGCCTGGGATTTGCCATAAACCTATTAACCACTCCCACTGCATATGCAATGCCTGGCCATGTGCTAACAATGGCGAACATAAGACTGCCAACTCCCAAAGAATATGGAACCTTTGCCATCTCTGCCTTTTCAGCATCCGATTTGGAACAATCATGCTTGCTAAGTTTTTTGTATGCTACCATTGGGGTACTCAATGCTTTCCCCCCTTGCATATTAAAATGTTGCAAGACCTTGTGAATATACTCTTCCTGTGAAAGTTCAAGTATACCACGTTTGTGATCTCTCTTGATACATATACCAAGAAAGTGATATGCATCGTCCAAATCTTCACAACCATTTGGACCAATTTCAAGTCCTTGATGGCTACTAGACCAAGCACAAGATGCACTATAGTATCTTGACCACTGGCGAAGATATTTCATTGAAATCCACGCCTTTCATTTGCTTGAACAATTTAGCAACCAATCTTGCCTTATACTGAGGCTCGGGATCATCTGTGATATACTTTTTCTTGTACACCCATTTGCATGGCAATGCCTATTTACCCGCATGTAACTTTGTCAATTTCCAAGTTTTGTTGGCTAAAATCGAGTTATAATCATATTGCATAGCCTCCTCCCACTTCACGTTATCATCCATTTGAATGGCCTCTTTGTAGAAAGTGTATTCACCGCAATAAGTGACTAGTAGTCCAATCCTGGCTCAAAATGCTCAGGTGCACGAGATGTACGAGTAGATCTCCAAAGTGCCTGACTGTTGGATTCCACTCTCCTCTGCAGCAACACATGCTATGTGTGTACTAGTGAAAGGTGCATCATTACCACGTCCAACATTCTGTGTAATAGGTGGTGAGGTAACATTCTCAAACCGTACTCTGCAATACTCAATGTCTTTCACTAGCTTTTATGCATCTTAGATCGTTGAATATCACCTGTGAGATGCATATGACCTTCTTAGATTCAGGGTGCCAAAAAAGATATCCCATCTCTTCATCTACACCATTTCCAATGAAGATGCACTTGTGTGATTTGGGGTCCAGCTTTTGTCTAAACGCTTTTGGCACATGTGAGAATGCCTCACACCCAATACATGTAATCTATCATAATTGTGCTCTTTTCCCATCCACATCTCCTACGGAACCTTGTAATTTAGTGGTGTACTAGGTGACCGATTAATCAAGTAAGCAGTTGTCGTAACAGCTTCTCTAAAAAATTCTCGAGGTAAGTTGGCCATAGACAACGTAGAAGTGGCCCGTTCTTGAATGGTTCTATTCATCCTCTCAACCACACCGTTTTGGGTGGGTGTGTAAGGCGTGGTAAAGTATCTTCTAATACCTCTTTTACTGAAAAAAGTCCTTGAACTCGAAGAAGATGTACTCACCACCATTGTCACTGCGCAAAGCTTTAAGCTTTCTACTCGATTGGTTCTCTACCAATGCTAGGAACTTTTGAAAGACACTAAAGGCGTCGCTCTTCTGCTTCAAGAGATAAACCCACACCTTTCTAGTAGAGTCGTCTATGAATATTAGGAAGTATAATGCTCCCCCTAGAGACTTGAATGGCATAGGTCCACACAATTCGCTATGAACGAGATCTAGAGGACTCCATAACTCCTTGTCCAAAGGCGCTGATGTCAACCTAGTATGTTTGCCATAGATGCAATGCTCAAATGAAGAGAAATTAGAGTGATCTAAAACAAGGATATGACCAGAACGCTGCAAGACTTTCATTCTCTTTTGACTCATATGTCCTAGCCGGCTATGCCACAACTCTGTAGACGGAAGCTCTGCTACACAAATAGAATTCTCTTTCATAGAAGAGACATAAAGTGAGTACAATGAGCCAGACTTCTGGCCTTTAAGCATGATCATATTTCCCTTCTTGATGATCCAAGAACCATGAGCAAATATAGTAGTGTAACCCAAATCATCTAGCTGTGCAGTTGACATCAAACTCTTTGTCAATTTCGGTACATGTTTGACATTATGTAGCATAAACTCAATGCCATTACACATAGAAAACTTCACGCTACCCACACCACATATATCAAGCTCATAAGAATTGCCTAGCTTCATCGTGCCATGCATGGTAGTGTATGTAGAAAACCACTCCTTATGAGGAGTCACATGGAAGCTAGCACCCAAGTCCACAATCCAATTCTGCACATAACACTCATCATGAGCTAAAAATGCATCAGGTCTCAAATCCGATGTGAAAATCAATACATCATTTGGCACTTCAAAAACTTTTTCAATGGTTGAAGACTCAATTACATCAAGCTCTTCAATTTTCACACTGCTTTTAGGTTTTTCAGACTTTGATTTCTCTTTGCCCTTATCACGCTGCATTGTGCGGCAATCTTTCTCAAGTATCCCTTTTTATGGCAGTAGTAACACTCTACATTTCACATGTCTTTGCTGCGACTCTTGCTATGACCTTACCTGCGATCCTGTGAACGACCACACTGCCTTTGCTTGTCACGATTGCTACTAGTCACATACACATCACCATGCCCACTAGCATCAAGAGATTGATGTTGAATCTCCTCAGTGAGCAACACACCAGCAACAACTCTGAAATCTAGTTTTCCATTGGGTGCAAAATTGCTTATGGCTATGTTAAAGAGATCCCATGACAATGGTAGCGAACATAGTAAGAAAATAACCTTCATTTCATCATCAAAATTGAGGCCTTTTGAAGTAAGCTGTGAAAACACGTTGTTGAACTCGTTCAAGTGAGAACTAACATTATTGCCTTCTTTCATGTTCATGCACATCAATTACTTCATCAAGAAAACCTTGTTCAAGGCATTGTTGCCATCCCAAGCCTGACATAGAGCATACCACAAATCTTTGGCATTGGTCTTATCCATTATGGTAAAGTAAATGGATTCACCAAGGTGTAGGCAAATGGTCACCATAGCACGCTCATTCAAATCATCCCACCATCATTAGTGTACACATTCTCTCTTCTTGCATGCAAGGGTGCTATCAAGCCTTTGTTGATCAAAACATTTTGCATACACTGCCGCCAAATGACAAAGTTTGAACCATCAAAATTTTTGATGTAGTACTCTTCTCTTTCGGAAGCACTACTCGCAGCCATGATTCAAGAGAGTGTAGCAAAAAAACTTTATGGCAAATTGCCTAGGATAATTTTGGCAGAGTTTCCCCTAGAATAGGAGCAAAAACTCGAACCAAAATGTAGTACAATAACTGTGTAAGAATAGTTAGAAGTGCCAATAACGCATAAAATGGACTTGTGGGAATGTAATGCTCTTTGCCTTCTTCTTGGGATACATTCAATACTGCGATTAGTAACTCTGTACCAGGTGATAAACTGAAGTTTAGTGATGTTATTAGTGCATTGCTTACTGAAGAGATTTGACGTTAATCTCAGATAGTGGTGGACATGGAGATGCATATATGGCAAGTGGCCATAATCGCCATAGGCAAAAAGGTGGACGTAACCGCAGTCGCAACCGTTCATAGGATCGTAAGAATGACCACAATCGTAGCAAAAGTCGAGGCCGTGACTTGAGAAATGTCGAATGCTATCACTCTACGATAAGAAAGGCCATTGAAAGAAAGATTCTCGTGCTTTACAGCGTGAGAAGGGAGTGAAGTATGACGCTCCAAAGTGCAGTGTAAGGATAGAGGAGATCATAAATCTCCATCTCCACAGGTTGTTTTTGACATGGAACAGCCGTCAGCAGATGTGCATGTTTTGACTTCCGATTTGAGTCTAGATGCGTTATTGGCTCTTGATGAGAGTTATGTGAAAAATTGGATCATTGATTCAAGTGACAGCTTCCATGTTACTCCCCATAAGGAATGGTTCTCCACATATACTGCTATGCATGGTTCAATCAAGCTTGGAGATTCCTATCAGCTTGATATATGCGGTATGGGAGATGGCAAGTTATGCATGATGAATGGCACTAAATTTATGCTTTGTGGAGTCAGACATGTTCCTAAACTGAATAAGAGTTTGGTGTCAATTGGTCATTTTGATGGTCTTATTGTTTTTGACAATGGTTCTTGGATGGTGTAAAAGACAAACTTGGTTGTCATAAAAGGTCAAAAATTTGGATCATTGTACTCTTTATATGTCCCTTCAATCAAAGAGAGTTCTATCTATGTAGCCAAACTGAGTTGTGGCATAGTCGGCTAGGCCATATGAGCCAAAAAGGAATGAAAATCCTTCAACGTTTGGGCTACTTACCTGTGTTAAACTTTTCTGATTTCAATTTATGTGAGCATAACATCTATGGCAAGCAAACTAGGAAAACTTCCTCGACCATACATTGAGAGTTGGGAAACCCTCTAGATTTTGTTCACAGCGATTTATGTGGGCCTATGCCACACAAATCTCTAGGGGGAGCACTGTATTTCTTGACATTTATAGATGACTCTACTCAAAAGGTGTGGGTCTACCTTTGAAGGGGAAAGACAAAGTGTTTGCTACATTTCAAAAATTCTTAGCCATGGTTGTGAACCAATATGGTAGAAATCTAAAATCTTTTTGAACGGAGAATGGTGGAGGGTGTGTTTCCACAGAGTTCAAGAATTTTTGTAGTAAACAAGGGATTCGGCAATAGGTTTATGCCATACACACTTGCTCATAACAGCATTGCTGAGTGTATCAATCGCACAATTCAAGAAAGAGTCACAACCATGTTATCTATGGCGATTTTACCTCCTGAGTTTTGGGAAGAGACTGTTATGACAACTATACACATCATAAATAGATCACCTAGTACTCCGTTGAATTTCAAGATTTTGTAGGAGATATGGACTGGCAAGAAGCCAACTCATGATAGATTACATGTGTTTAGGTATGAAACATTCTCACACATTCCCAAAGAGCTTTGCAAGATTAGTGTATAAAGCTAGATTGGTTGCCAAAGGCTTCAAGAAAAAAAAAGGCATAGATTTCGAGGAGATTTTTTTTTCAGTAGTCAAGATGATTACACTACGTCTTGTGCTTGGTTTAGTAGCCACTGAGGACATGGAATTGGTCCAAATGGATGTGAAGACAAATTTTCTTCATGGGGATCTTGAAGAAGATGTCTACATGAAGCAACCAGAAGGTTTCGAGATCAAGTCTGAGAAGCCAATAAGGGCAGTATTGGTGTGTAGACTCAAGAAAGCTTTGTATGGACTAAAGCAAGGCTCAAGGTAGTGGCACATCAAGTTTGATAAGTACATTCAATCCCAAGGTTATCTAAGGAGCCAAGAGGATCAATGCTTATACACAAGGAGGTTGAATGGTGGTTCCCTCCTCATTCTAATCTTGTATGCGGATGATATTCTTATAACTGGAAAATCCAAAGATGAGATTGCACTTCTCAAGGATGCTTTAAGCAAGCAGTTTGTAATGAAAGATTTGGGTGATGCACATCATTTTCTTGGCATGTGTATCAAGAGAGATCGTAAGCGTGGAATACTTGAACTATCATAGGAAGAGTATATTCACAAGTTCTTGCAACATTTTAACATGCAAGGGGGGAAAGCATTGAGTACCCCAATGGATGCATATGTAAAACTTAGCAAGAATGATTGCCCCAAATAGGATGTTGAAAAGGAAGAGGTGGAAAAGGTGGCATATTCTTTGATAGTTGGCAGTCTCATGTTTGCCATGGTTAGCACACGACAAGATATTGCATTTGCAATGGGAGTGGCCAACAAGTGCTTACGCTTTGGGAATAGTGATGCATCCATAGTTGGATACACTGATTCGGATTATGCGGGTTGTATGGACACTAAGAGATCCACATATGGCTATGTTTTCTTATTTGCTAGAGCAGTAGTCTCTTGGAGATCATGTCTGAAAAATTGCACTTTGTCTTCCACCACTAAGGTTGAGAATGTTGCAGTTTCCAGTGCTAGCAAGGAAGTTGTATGGTTATCTCGTCTAGTGGAAGACCTCGGTATACACCAGACTTTAGTGCTACATTGTGACAGCCAGAGTGCAACTGCCTTCGCAAAGAACCCCGTGTTTCATTCTAAGTTGAAACACATTGAGGTCAGGTATCATGTGATATGGGATAATTTGGCTAGCAAACGCATTGAGTTAGCTAAAGTTCACACGAATGACAACCCTACAGATGCTCTTATGAAGAGCTTAGCCATAGAGCAGATTTCACATTGCATTCAAATGATGGGCATAGGGTGAAGCCTATGATGCATCACATTTGTACAGGTTTGTACTAACATAGACCACTTGGGCCACTATGGACTTCAAGTGGGAGATTGTAAGGGTGCAGGCCATACTGGCCGGGCACCGCCCATCTAACTTCAACCTTATTATTTTAATACAAAAAGCAATAAGGAGGAGTGGAAATTAATCCACTATAGCTCCACCCATAGAGAGCGTACACTCTCTTGCATACACACTCCTACACCCGCACTTGCACGCATTCGCTCCACCTCACAACCTGAACATCTACTTGGAACCTCAAAAGCAATAAGGAGGAGTGGATAGTAATCCACTATAGCTCCACCCACATAGAGCGTACACTCTCTTGCAGATGCACTCATGTACCCGCACTCGCACGCATCCGCTCCGCCTCACAACCTAATTATCTACTTGGCACCCAAATCACATACGTTGAGTTTGAAAGTGTTGATTAGCTTTCCTTAACATACATACTCGGTACTTCAACTGTGGGAGGCATTCATGATCTAGAAGAAGACCGCCAAGAAGTGGATGCTCAAGATGAGCTCTAAACAATAAATAGCAAACATTCCAAATGGGGTAGCCAAGGAATACATAAAATACAAGCTAAAGGTCATGGAGTCTATGGCACTTCTCATGATACAACCAGATGAGCAATTAAAGAACTTTGGACATGACATGTTGGCATTGTCCCTAATGACGCAAGAAGCCAACCTATGGGAAAAAAAATACTTCCTTCCTTAGAGCTCAATGCACACGGGGATTATGAAGGAGTTACAATTACCAAAGAACAAGTACTACTCATCCTTGAGAGCCAACCCTTCAAGAGAAAAAGATGGTTCGACAAGCAACCTCAAGATGAAACTATATACAAAAATGTACCCCAACATCTCAGGATTGGCCCAAGTTATTGCCCAGTCCCTAGAAGGAAATCCTAGGATACATATGCAGTGTGGAACAACAAGAAAAAAAATGGTACTAAACTACCTTGTTCTCGCCAATCCAAAATACGACACAAAGCCCACAACATACTCTCAGGGCTACAATAACACTACCGTGAGATGTACCAAACCTCACATGCCAGATGGCATACTAGATAGCAAGGATGATAATCACTTGCATAGAAGTGTTTGATGGCATTGAAGAGCATAACATACATGGGATGTCTTCCTTGAAGACACTAGTGGCATCGTTGAGACCTATAGGAGACTCCACCCAAGAATTTCATCATGGGATTGTACGCACGGATCATGTTTTTTCCCTCACACTACATGCAAACATTTGAAGAGGCATTCATGACGGGTTTAGGAGGAGGTCTAAGACATCTAAGGGCACACTCCTACCAAGTTTGGTTGTAATCCGATGGAGTACCAAAATCATGATCCATCATGATCAAGGTCCTAAAAATTGCAACAGAATATACTAGAAAGATCACCCTATGATCATGATCAAGGTCTTAAAAATTGCAAAATATACCAAAAAGATCACCCTATGATCTAGGAACACTCTTGTATAGTCAAAATGTCAAAAACAACCATTAATGTACTCAAAACAATCGATTTAGGTCGCTAACACATAGTTGTGAACCACCACATAATTGGCAATGATTACACTTAAATGAATGAGTAGTAGACAAGGAACACAATGCAAGTTTTGAAATCAAAATCAGCTTACTAGAGCTCAAGAAAGATTGATTACAAGGCACATGATAGTAGTCGCTCTCAGTCATACGCTCCAAAACTCATAAACCTTCTGATAGTGATAAGTGTCCTTTTCCATTTACAAAAAAATGAGCTTCATACCTAGGGCTTTTGAAATCATCGTAGGTTGTCAAGAAATTACCTTAAAATCACATATATCTATTCTTAATGGCTTTTGAATAAGCTCAAATTAGCTTTACATCACATAGATCTATTATTAATGGCTTTTGAATGTTCCAAAACATCTAGCTCGTCTGAAGTCAAGCATAACCATTTCCATTAAGCATTATGGAGTATTTTAGTTCTCTATCTTAGAGAGAGAAAATAATGTTCGAAGCTTCCAACTTTATTCCAACTTCCTTGAAACATTATAGGTTGTAAGTTTATGAATTCCAATAACTAAAATTTGATGGGGATCTACCAAAATCCAATTTGGGTGTGACACCTTCCACACTCCTTCTTCATCTAAGAAGAAAGTTCAATGATGTTAAAACATATAAAATAATGTTTTAACACCAACTATCATTATTGACGGTGCATCAAACAAAGAAGATTGCTAACTTCTTTAGAAAATGCCACTAGATTGCAATCCATAATAGTAGTATCACTCTCTCAATGCACTTTGTTCTTCCAATACATGAGTTCTCTCTTGCATGCTCTCTCTACTCTCTCTTTCTCTCTCTCTCTCTCTCTCTCTCTCTCTCTCTCTCCTTGTTTATCTTTGTCTCTAAAGTATGGGATTGCACAGGGAAAGAAATTCACACTCTTGCCTTGTGCTAGTGTTGATCATCATCAACATGCATTGTATTTTGGGTGTGCTTAATCACCACATCCATTTCCTCCCATTGAGGTCCTTTGATCAAGTATTCATGGTGAAGCAATTTGGTCTTTTCTTGGATGCAAACCTTTCTCACGCATTGGTTATCGAAACTTTTCTATTCAAAGACTTTCCATACTCCTTCGTTATTAGGAAAAAACTCAATAATTTGAATTTTAAAAAATTGTTATTTGATGAAATAGCTCTTTTTATAGACTTTCTTCTTGGTGTATAAAAGCTAGATGATTGCCAAATTTTATAGAATGCCACTTGATTTGCAATTCATTATCAAAAAAAAAAAAAAAAAACTTCTAGTTTACAACAAGCTTGAAAGAAATAGAGATGAAAGAGGCACATGGAAGAACCTATATAAAACAAGGTGAGAGATCACGAGGGCCTGCTAATGAAAGGAATCTTGCAAAGGGCAAGGTGTAAGTATGGAGCTTGATTTACCCTTGTAATTTTTTGTGGTAAAAGCGCACATTTGTAAGGCCCCCATTATGAGGAGAAGCCATCGTGCGTGAAGGAAAATCACTCACCGGAAACCAAAAATTTTCACGGACAAGAATCAGGGGCAACTTTAGAGGCCTTGGGGGCGGAGGCCCCCTGAGGCTTTTTTTCACCGGAATATTCCTTTTCGCCGGAATATTATGGCCGGCTGGCGGCCGGAAAGTGGTCGGAAAACAACCGGTCGGTTGACCGGTGGCCGGTAGTCAATGGCCGATGGCCGGTGGTCGGAAGTCAATGGCCGGTGGCCTGTGGTCGGAAGTCAATGGCCGGTGGCCGATGGCCGAATTCAAAAGCGGACTTGTCTTCTCAAGGGCGGCCACACATGGGCGGATTGGAGGGTCCGATTTGGACTTATTCGCACAAGGGCGGCTACACATGGCTGTCTCTCATTAGAGAGGGCAGCCCTTTTGGCCTATAAAAGGAGGCCATTTCTACACACATTTTATAGTGTGAAGTTGATGCAACAAGGTGAGTGTGAGGTGGTGAGAGTGAAGCAAGGCGGGAGCTCCATTAAGGGTATAATCCCTTTGTAAACTACTTCTTGTTTTGAAGTACTAAAGCCATTGAGTGGCTGCTTTCCCGTGGACGTAGCCCACATTGGGTGAACCACGTATATCGTGTGTACTCTCTCTCTCTCTCTCTCTACTCTATAATCTCTTGTGTGTGAAATCTATCTCTCTCCATTAAGTAATCTACTCAAAAATCAAGTTTAGCTACGTCTTATTTCTTAACACAAGGGAGGGTGGTGCATTTGTATGCGCGGATAGGAAACACAATGAGAGGGATCCAATACACGCAGCCTCAGGGTAGTGGAAGCAGTAAGTAAACAGTGGAATGGCCCGACCAAAATGTGAAGTTAGTCTCTATTGCAATGCCAAACAACAAATTTGTAGTCCAAATGTGGTCCAACGTTGAATTGTAGATCATTGTGCTGTGAGTTATCTGCTATGTTATGCTGTGCGTGGAGAGAAGGTTAGAAGTAGTAATGTATTCGGTGGTTTGGTGATTAGCGTTGATGTTGAAGTCACCGAGCATAATGGTAGGAGTGTGTCGGTGGTGAGGTGTGAGTAGTGTGCTCAATGTTTGCAACAACAAGGGAGTGGGACCGGAGGGTCTACGGTACAATGTTATTAGAGTGATCGACAGACTATGTGTTGTACTGAAGAGTGTTGTAATACTTTCTATGTCATTTTTGGAAATGATGCTATGGTGTTGTAGATGTATGTTTTATTTTGACGTGAAGAGGGACACTCTTATGGGGCCGAATGTTTGAGTGTGTTTGTAACCATGTAGCACTATGGTATCAGCATGTCGTAGTTTTTTTCCTTGGAGACAAAGAATGTTGAAGCCATTAAGTTATCATCCTGAATGAGGATTTTGTAGTGTTTCTTAAGCGATGCATTTTTAAGAGATTGTATTATCAAGTGATTGTCGTGCAAAGAGTGGAGGTCAAGTTGCGAAGGTTGCCAACTGGCTCGTGTTCTAAGGCTATGCAGCTCATCTAAAACTGATTGGTCTACTTTAATATGGGCAAAAGTAAATTTCGTAAGGAGGTAAAGATGACTAGGATCCCTTATGCAAGAGAGGGTAGTGTACATGAGACCGTGAGTTTGAATGTTGGCTGGTGTCTAGTGTCAAGCCTTGTGCACGATGTATGGTCCTAACAACTATTACAGGTTGAATTGGGAATCGTGTTCTAGTAATAGAGTTTAGGAGTTCTTTCTTACTTGAAATTCACGTGTTATTTTTGAATTGGTGTCCATTGCTTATGTATTGATGTTTTGTATAGTTGTTGGTTTTCATATCTAGCTTTTTGCCCTACTTTAGTGGTTTGAAAGTGAATCTAGATGGTCTGTTTTGTGGAGTTGCACATCACTACTTTGAATATACCATCGACCCCATTGACTAGGCCATCTAGAATCTCAATATTTCCAACACAAAATTCCACAATTATGTTAGGTTTCAAGCCAATGGCCCGTGGCCGGTTATGGCGTCCGTCCATCTATTCTTTTGGTTATAAGGTTGATAAGGAGAGTGAGAAAGACTTCTCACTAAGCTCCACCAAAACCTGTGTCTATTGTCATGCTCCCTTTCCCCTTCTCTCCTTCCCTCTCTTGCATGGATCACCACGATCCTTCAGAGCACAGGGTACCGGGGCTCGAACCCGCGTGTGCAGCAACCCCTGTCAGGGAAATGGAATTGGAGCTTGAAGCTCTGCAAAGAGAGATTCGGGCAAGCAGTCGGATCAGTTTGCAGCGTGAATGAAATCAAGCCCTGCAATTTGAGTGTTAAAGCCTTTAAGCCTTGGACAGTAGCCGTGCAGTAGAGCAAATCGAAGTGCGCAGCAGGAAGCGGGCTCATGAGCAGTAGGGAGACATGCAGAGCAGCAAATCGGCTTTGAGCATAGCCATGAGCTTGTGCAATCGAAGTGAATCGAGCTCAACCAAGGCAGAGAGGAGGAAATTTGCTTGCACTAAGTAGGAGACAGGCATTGTGAGCTGCAACACCGAGCAAGTCTAAGGCAAAGAGAGGTATTTTTGCTTATGTGTGTGATTACACACACACACACACACACACACACTCCCAATAGGGTTCTGTGAGCTTGACCAATGTCGAGCAGCAAGAAATTCAGCAAGCTTTTGGAAGCTGCAAGTGAGCAAGTAGGGAGCAGACATCAACAAGTAAGCTTTGCAAGCAAAGCTTGAGCAAGTCATGGAGATCCAAATCAAAGTCAATGCTAATGCTTGCAGGTCCATGAGCATGAGCAAGTCAACAACAAGAAGCACGGCCTCACACCTCAGTTTTTCATTAGAATTCCAAATTCGACAGTCGATAGGGAGCTTAAAATCAAGATTTCTTTTAAAAAAAAACTTTAAGCTCACACACTTCCTTGTGTGCAAGGGGCTACTCCCACCCCGAGCCCTCGACCATCCACTCTTCTCTCACTGCCTCCTCTCGACTCTCGTCTAAAGCTTGAGGGATAGCAAAGGAGAGAGAGAAATGAAATGAAATGTTATATTAACGTCTTCATAAGGCCAGAATGACCTATATGATCAAACTGATACAAAAGTGGTGAATCTGTTACAATGTCTGGGTACCTTAGCACTAAAGTACTAAGTGTGAAAATAAATGTGCAAAACTAAATACAAAGTATTAAATAAACTTCTTATGAGCCTTCTGGGTGTCTGGCTAGAATGCTTCTAATCCTCTGTTGTAGTCTCCTCCGGTGAAGCGTGCTTCTGCATCTCGATCGTGGTCGTCTCGATTTCCTAAGCTCAATCGCCCTGTCAATGAGGGTGCCTTTGGTATGAATGTGGGTACTCCTTTGTGCTGGCTACTGGCCTCTTGCTTCTCTCGATCCGAAGAAATCTGTGATCTGCCTCTGAGGCTGTAGTGCTCTTTGTCTTCTCATTAGATTATCCTTGTGCCGATGTAGTTCCAGTAGGTACAAGCCTAAGCATCTTTGATCTTGGTATTGCATAACTCTATCAAGAGGTCCAAAGCCTTCTTTAAATAGGCAATGGAAGCGCCCACATATCTCATAGTATACGGTGCAGTGGCATATGTAGTGTAATTCTGTCTCCGGCTCCATTCCGCATAACTTGCAAATTCTGCTCTCAGGTGGGATTCCCCTAAATTTGCCAAATTCAATTTCCAAATGGTGTGAGGATGTACGGATCTGACCAATAGCACATCTCAAACCATGAGACAGGTGGGTATCCATATAGCTCGGGCGAATCACAAATCCGTCTTCAGATAGCTGTAGGAAGTTTTCTTTGTAGTCGGCCATCTTCGTGCCCAATTCTTGTGTAGGGTCTACCCATGTCCTCTTAGTATCCAACTGTATAAGATCCTGATGGATGATTTTATTAATCTCCGTTCGTGTAATTGCCAGTGATGGAGCCTCAAGAGAGTATTGGAAGGGGGGTAATCTTTCCATACTGAACCCATTGATGGAGCAAAAGATGTCGTGCGCACACTCACACACCCAGACAACTCAACACAACACAACGAATTTACTTGAATTCCTTACCTCACTCACTACCACTCAGAAGCTCCCTAAAAACTCTACCCACAAGCTCAATTCAAACTCCAAACGCCTTGACCTACAAGCCCTTGCCTACCCGCAGACACTATAAGGTGAGTCGAGGTGATCAACATTGGAAATCACGCTTGATGGTGACCAAAATATACAAGAAAAACCATCAAAAACCCAAAAACTCCAGCCACAAAAGGCCACTCTCAAACCATTGCAAAAGCTTCACCAAACTCCACTTTGTTGGACTCTTTGGAGTAGCTCCAACCCTAATGGCACCGATACAGGGTCACATAGTCTTGCAGAAAGCCTCACCTTCTTCCCTCAATTCCTCGCACACACACATCCATGGAAACCTCAGAACTTCCATAGACTCTCCCAAGTGCAAAATTGAAGAGAGAAAGCTCTCATTCACTCCTCCACACACTTGAAAACAGGACGCGAACGCGACGGGACTGCACTAGACCACTTGTAGGAACCCTGCTTCCCTCCCCACACACAGAGGTGAAAGTGCCAAAACTTGGCTTCTAGAATGCTCTTTTTGCCCAATCACTCACGGCAGCGTCATTGATGTGGCACTTTGATGCCTTTTCACACCTTTTTGGATCTTTTTTGGCCTAGTTTTGGCCCCTGGCGGGCATTTTTCGCAACAAAAATGCCAAACGGACTCCAAAATTCACCAAATTTCGCACGCTTGATCCTCGATACCCAAAGCACATTTCTACATCCCCACATTCCATTTTTGACCTCTTCTAGGGTGATGCACGTATCACCGCATATCAGGCGCCGCAAATAGACAGTTACCGCATGTGTCAAACTTCTCGAGCGGGATGAGAGTACCCACACTTGTCACTTGCATTATTTACATTTTAGAAAGCTTAAACACATTATCTAGAGCCAAAATAAGCCACCTAGAACCATATCCAAGGCCCTGATACCCTATCCAGGGATGTACGTATGCACGACTGCCAACACGCAAGCACGCATATTTACAATGTGCACACGTTGCACCTTTTTTCGAACTTGAAACCACTTTGCAAAGCTCCCAAATGAATGTATTTACATCTTTTTGTACATATGACCATGCATATAAACGCTACTTTGTACACGCCAAAAGCGGTCTATCATCATTGCCCACCCTCTAGGTAGAGCATTTATGCTCAACCAAGAGACTATTTGCATCTGGAACCACATTCTTTGCAAAATATTTCTTCAATTGATACCCATTTATTCTGTAGCGCAAACGTTCACCAGACAATTTTTCCAACTCATAGGTGCCATTATGAAATACATGCTTCACTCTGTAGGGACCCAACCATTTGTCCCTCAACTTCTTTTGAAAAGTAAAATCCAAGTGAGAATCATACTTCATCACCAGATCTCCCTCTTTGATCTCTTTTTCTGGTAGCCTCTTATTCATTTTTTCCATCCTTGTCTCTGCTTGTTGAAGATAATAATCACTGGCTTTCTCTCTATTCATTCGTAGCAACTCTAGAGAAAGAATTCTTTCTTGCAACTTGTCATTATGCTCACCTTGCATTTTGCACAACAACTTCAAGGCATCTAACTGCACTTGTATGGGCATAAGAGCTTCTTTTCCATAAACAAGTTCATATGGTGTAAACTGTGTTGACACTCTATACGCAGTTCTATAAGCCCACAAACACTTTTCCAAGTCCAAGTCCTGTTAGGAAATAAGACGTAGCTAAATATATTTTTGAGTAGATTACTTAATGGAGAGAGATAGATTTCACACACAAGAGATTATAGAGAGAGAGAGAGAGAGAGAGAGAGAGAGAGAGAGAGAGAGTACACACAATATACGTGGTTCACCCAATGTGGGCTACGTCCACGGGAAAGCAGCCACTCAATGGCTTTAGCACTTCAAAAGAAGAAGTAGTTTACAAAGGAAGTAAACCCTTGATAGAGCTCCCGCCTTGCTTCACTCTCACCACCTCACACTCACCTTGTTGCATCAACTTCACACTATGAAATGTTTGTAGGAATGGCCTCCTTTTATAGGCCAAAAGGGCTGTCCTCTCTTATGAGAGACAACCATGTGTAGCCGCCCTTGTGCGAATAAGTCCAAATCGGACCCTCCAATCCGCCCATGTGTGGCCGCCCTTGAGAAGACAAGTCCGCTTTTGAATTCGGCCACCGGCCACCGGCCATTGACTTTCGACCACCGGCCAACCGACCGGTTGTTTTCCGACCACTTTCCGACCGCCGTTCGGCCATAATATTCCGACAAAAAGGAATATTCCGGTGAAAAAAAAAGGTTTCGAGGGCCTCCGCCCCCGAGGCCTTTAAAGTTGCCCCTGATTCTTGTCCGTGAAAATTTTGGTTTTCGGTGAGTGATTTTCCTTCACGCACGATGGCTTCTCGTCATAATGGGGGCCTTATAAATGTGCGCTTTTACCACAGAAAATTACAAGGGTAAATCAGGCTCCATACTTAACAAGTCCCACTCTTTAGGATGCTCTCTAGCATACTTTGATAGCATCTTTACAATTTGACCATTGCAGTTCTCAACCAGCCCATTGCACTGTGGGTAGTAAGGAGAAGAGTGCCTATGTTGAATTTTCAATTTCTCCATGAGAGCAGCAACAAGTTTTCCCCTAAACCCTGGTCCACGATTAAAAATAATAACCATAGGAGCTCCAAACCCGCAACACACCTGTTCATATAAAAAAGAGGCTACTCTTCCTACTGTTACATCTTTTATTGCTCTTGCCTCCACCCATTTTGTCAAATAGTCCACAGCCACAAGGATATACCTTTTGCCATTGTTGGTCCTCGGCATTGGACCTACAACATCTACTCCCCATTTTGCAAATGCATCAAAAGACATTATAGCTTTTTGAGGCTCAGCCAAAAGCTTCCGATTTGCAACTACTTGGCATGCATGGCATGACTTGCACCAAAAATAAGCATCTCTCATCATAGAGGGCTAACAGTAACCTACTCTCAAAACACGAAAGACAACCTGATCCTTGCCTTGATGGCCTGTTTCTTCATGGCAGTGCTCCAAAATCAAGCCTATCTCTTCTTTGTACGGCACTTTTCTCAAAATGCTATCCTTGCCATAAAGCATGAGATCCTCACCTACCAATGTGTAGTTTCTTGCTTTTGCAACTATTCTCTGACGCCAAACTTTTGACATGCCCTCTGGACATGTCCCTTTACTAAGAAATACTTCTACATCTTGCAATGATTCCCTTCCTGCATACAAGGCTTCCTTGACCTTTAAAGGAGCTACCAATGCATCCAACTTGTCCCTAGCCAACTCATCAGCTTCTTTATTCTGCTCACGAGGAACATGATTAAACTGTATCTTCTCAAACTCATGCAAAAGATTCTTGATGCCATAGAACCACTCCTTCAAATTGTCTTTCTTAACATTCCACAAACCAAGCAACTGATTCATGACTAGCAATGCATCCCCTTTTGCAATGACCCTCTTTAGTCCAAACTCAAAACACTGCTTCAACCCAAGGAAAAGCGTGAGATACTCGGCCTCATTGTTACTTTCAGCTTCATCAAGATTGTAAGCTCTAGAAAAGATTACATCGCCTTTTGGGTTCTTAATGACTACCCCACCACTTGCCTTTTGAAGAAATTTCCTGTATGCACCATCAAACATCATTGTATACGCATCTGTAATATCTACTTCCTCTTCATGATCATCCTTGTCAACCCTTGGGTAAGATGGAAGCTCGCCCCCCTTATGTACGACTATGTCTGCCAAGTGAGCTTTAACAGAATGATCCACTTTAAACTCAAACTCATACTCTTGAAGCTCCAAAGTCCACTTTAAGATGCGCTTGCTAGGCTTCAAATGTTGTACTACATCCGACAAAAGATTCAATGTGGTGAGCACATAGAACTTTTGGGGCAACAAATAGGTTTTAAACCTTTGACAAGCAAGAATCAAGGTGAATACCCACTATTCCATTTCCGTGTAGGAGAACTCGCTTACATTCTTCATCTTGCTCTCAAAATAAACTGGCTTTAAGTTCCTTCCTTGCTTACATAGAAAATCTACTGCAAGTCGGGAGGACTCACTGTTGGTAAAGCACACAATACCTCCTTGATGCCATCAAAAGGCTGTTGCATGTCTTCATTCCATTCAAACCCTTGAACTCTTTGACTCAATTTCTGGAGAGGATACACATACTGACATAGCATCCAAAAAAAACGTGACAAGTACCTGAGCTTATGCACAAATGATGCCAAATCCTTTGTGTTGCTGGGTGGATCCATAAGCAATAAAGCCTTAACTTTCTCTGGGTCAGCTTCTATTCCATTCTGGGAAACCACATGTCCTAGCAAATGGACTCTGGCATGAGAAAACTTACACTTCTTTGGGTTGAGTTGCCCACCCTCTTGTTGAAGCCTTTCAAAACTCAACCTCAGCTTCTCCAAATGTGTGACCCTTGAGCTATAACACCCAATGTCATCCATGAAAACATGAATGAACTTACCCAAGTAGGGACCAAAAACTCTATTCATCCATCCTTGGAAGGTAGCATATGCATTAACCAGCCCAAAAGGCATTCTTTCGTAGGCAAAACAACCCCAAGGAGTAATGAAGGTCGTCTTCAATCGATCTTCAATCGCTATCAAGATCTGAAAGTAGCCAGAAAATCCATCCATGATTGAGTAACGTTCATGACCTGCAACCTGATTGAGGATTTCATCTAGAAAGGGTAGTGGATAATGATTCCTTTTTGTGGCAGCATTCAAAGGTTTGAAATCGACACATATCCTAAATCTTCCGTTCTTCTTGGGCACAATAACAACTGGAGAGACCCATTCGGACTCCTCCACTCGAAAGATGAAATCTGCTTCCAAAAGCTTCGTCACCTCTTCATGAAGTGCCTTCTCATGAATGACCCCCAACCTCCTAAGCTTTTGAACCTTTGGCTTGGCACCTTCTTTTAGATTAATTCTATGCTCGACTCCTTTAGCTCCTTGCAACTCTGTATATTCAGTGGGGCGAATAGCTTTGGAAACTCTATAAACATGTCTTCATACTCCTTTTTTTCTTTTTCTGTCAAGTCCTCTCCTAGCATGCTCCTTACATTCACTTTGGCAGGCTCTACAATTGCTTTTGGACTATCCTTCTCCTCCTTGACCTTCACATCATGCATTGATGCTTCCTTTTCAACACTTATCCCAAAAAGATCAGGACATAATTGCATCAAGCCTTCCTCTACACTTTCTTCTGATGATGTAGACGAAGCATCACTATCGTATGATGTGGTTTCCGTTGAATCCGTATCTTGCATCTCCACTAGGGGCTGTGTACGGCTCTCGTGTGTCTTCGTGTTGTAGACAATGGTCCTTCCTTTCTCTTTGTCGGGGATGGTGATCAAGCCCGTGCCCCAATCTTGCTTAGCACCAAGGGTTATAAGCCATGGCCTCCCTAAAATGATCGGATAAGCTCACCCGCTTGCATCACGTAGCAATCAACCAAGCACTCAATCCCCAAGACTTTTATCTTCACATCTTCAGCTATTCCAAGACACCTTGCCTTTTTGTGGTTGGCCATCCTTTTTGTGGTTGGCCATCCTCATACAGATCGAAGCATTCACGGTCATCTTAACGCCTGCTTCCTTCATGATAGCCTCAGTCATGACACACACCTGGGCACCACCATCCACATATGCTTGCACTTCCGTCTTCTTTCCCAGCATAGCTTCAACTATTGGCACCATATCCACTGGGTGACCAACCCTCAAAGATGACACCATGCTTTGACGCTTTTCCTTCTTGGAAGGAAGCCGCGTACTCACACACTTGGTCCATTGGCTCCTCAATTTAGTGTTCAAAGCCACCAACTGACCAAAAGATATATTTGCCTTTTGATTTCATATGTCGTCGACAATATCATAGTCTTCAACACCTTGGCCAAGGAGGTAGTCCTTTGGACCAATTTTCCTTCTTCGCCGCCTCTTGCTACTTTCTGGTTTGTCTTCTACCTTAGCGTTTCCTTTCCTTGCTCTTGTTTCCCTCTCTTCTTCTGTCTCTTTCTCCCTATCATGCCTAGCTCTCTTATTGGCCAAAACATCCACATCTTGATGCTCAAGGGTAATGATGTTGATAGCCCTACCTTCTCCATTTCCAGGCAAAAGTTGTGGTGGTTGTTGTGGCGGCGGTGCTTCTAGTGCCCGCTCTTGATGATTCTCTTCTATTCTTCCTTGACCACGTCCATATAGGGGGTATATCCCTCCTCTCTCCCTTGGTGGTTCAGGACAATCAGGGGCATAATGACCCTCTTCATCACAATTGTAGCATCTACCTTGTAGCCTTTGTCCCCTGCCTCTCCCAGCTGGCCGCCCCTCTCTTTGGTTCCTATTCATTATGTTAATTCTTAATTCTTGCAACTGACCAGCAAGATCATGCAAAACCCGGGCCGTAACGGGATTTGAACCTTGAACCACTCGCTCCACTCTATCATCCGTTGTCACAGGGACCATTGGTTGCACCACAACTGGCTTAGTATGTGTCAGGCCTTGCTCCCACGTTCTCTTGATCTTCTTGCTCTTGGCCTCGGCAATTTCCATAGCTCTTTCAAATGTAGTAGGCTCCTCTTGATCGACCTTCTCCCTTACACTTGGATGGAGACAATCCATAAACTGACGTACTTTAAAAAAATCCCCTGGAGGTACTTGAGATGCCGCCTCTAATTGAACCCAAATCCCTTTGAAGTGTTGCAAAAACTCTTTAAAGTTAGCATGAACATCTTGCTGCAAACCTCTCAACTTTGTTGTCGCTTCTGTTGCGGTTAGTTTCTTTCCAAACCTGTCAAAAATTGCCAGCTTCACCTGCTCCCATGTTTGCTTTTTTTCTTCCTCTAAACCTTCAAACCACTCCCGAGCTTCTTCTTTGAACGCAAGAGGAAATACATGAAGCTTTGCTTCGTCATTCACAATGTGCATACCAAGTGTATGCCATTCAAAGTCCGCAATCCAGTCCTTCACATCCTCCTTCCCTGTAAACACTGACCAACTATACGCCATCCCTTTGAAGTCCCTTCTCCCTTGCGTGAGTAATTCCACAAAATTTGAAGTCTTTCACCTTAACCAAACTACCACTTTTATTCAATGAAGCTCGAACTTCACAGCAAAACCACTGAAGGGGATCAGGGAGCACCACAGACGGAGAGTGAGAGAGAGAGAAGGAGACACACACACGATGTGGGTGGGGAGACTGTGAAGTGGCAGCTCCCCCTATACAGTATACTCACTATAAGTATAGGGTAACAGTGGTGGGCGGGCGCCCATGATCTGGGCGGCCGGTCAAGGCACATAGGCCTTAACCCCAACAACCTCCCACTTAAAGGCCAATGTGCCTTTAAGCAAGATCTACTAGAGTACAACTAATAGAAGGTGAGAGATTCTCTCAACCTATGCCCACTGACTCTCGATGAGCTAGTGCATCCGGCTCTACTGATAGACAAACATCCCGCTACGGAAGCCACACAGAGCTAGCTCCAAGCTCTGCAAATAGTCTACAAGAGCTCATGCACTCCTGCAAGTATCGGTCCAATACTTGCAAACCTCCCCTATGCTCTATGCCGAGATCAGTCATCGAACAACTAATCAACCCTGCTACAAATACTCCCACTGCAGCTGCTATGTCGGGCCTCGAGATCAGCATCTCGTACATGAGGACACCAAACGTTGATGCAACCCTGGCAACCTCTGCCACCTCCAACTCAGAACTCAACTCATGGAAATCTTGTCCCCTATCATAGAGACCATGGCACTCTGACTCCGAGCTCTGGAGTGACTCCTCGTGCCCACCACATATCACATGTGTACCAAGAGTATCCATCTGTCCTGAATCTGCATTAAGCTCTGGCATAAGCATATCAAGAAATGACTCCATAATAGCCGACATCTCATCATCCATGTGAGTCATCTCTGTCATCACCTCTGATGACTCATCCTGCTGTGACTCACTAGAGCTGTCCCGCTCTACCTGTGCATCCGTAGACGCAACCTGCACAACAAAGTCACTGCTCTGCACTCCATGCAAAGCATCCTGCAACCCACAAGAAAAAGAGACTTGCCTGCTCTCTCGCTCTCTACCTGGCTGCGTGATCACAGAGACAACACCGTCTCTCCCGTGATCCACATGCAATGGGTAACCCGTACCACTCCTGGCACCTCTCGCAATCACTAGCGAACCCAAATGCATCACAAAATCTCGCTCTCGTAGCGAAATCTGACATCCACAATCTCTAAGCTGACCAATCGAGATCAAACTCACTGTCAAATCTAGTACATAGCGCACATGTCGTAACAAGTAAGATGCACCACTCGGTAATGACAGTCTCACATCTCCTGCACCTGCTATCGCATGCACCGATCCATTGGTCAAATGTACACTGCCAAGCATCCCGCTAGAATAGCTACAAAACCATTCACGATGCGGCGTGACATGAAACATAGCATCTGCGTCTAGCAACCACTGCGAACACTATCCACATGTATAGCATCTCGTGCATAGCTCGAGGTAAAAGTTACATCCCCGTCACTAGTATACTCCGACACTACATCTGCCTCAACTGTCAAAGCAACTGAGTCCATGGCATCACTACATACATCTCTGAGACTACCATGTCTCCTACGATGTCGCATACGACGAAAACAACGCCGTCTAACGTGTCCAGAATGACCACAATACCAACATGTCACCTGTCGGCGTGCTCGTGAATGTACATGTCTCACACGAGTCTGTGATGACTCAGATCTATCATACATATCATGTAATGTGCACCAAAGTGATCTCGAAGTAGTCTCATACATAACAAGACCATATACAGATTTCGCAAGGTGCAAAGAGAGTGTAGATAGTGCCATCTCCTCTAGCTCCTTCCTCTAGCTCCTGCCATTGATCGTCAGACATGTTTGAAGGTCTACCTGCATCACCACTCAATGGTCGATACAACCCTCGCTGTGTCAATGCATCAAGCATACACTCTCTCCATGCTGCAAAGTCTGACCCATCAAACATGCACATTTCGGAGAGATCATAATCTGAGCGATCACCTGTCTCTGCCATGAGCACAATGTAGCAAACTAAAAAGCAAAACCACCTCACCAACAACACCTGGAAACTGTCTACAAATATGGCCAGAAACACAATGTAAAACCTGTGAGACACACTCCAAAATAGAGCTCCCGCAATGTCAATACAAGCCTCGCTTGCTCTAGTATCACACTGCAATCTGTGAGCTAATCACCAAGCCCACACTATGCGGTATCGATGCATACACACGCACAAGTCTCCCACCTGCAGAGAACACCGCACGCAAATGTTGAGTGCAACCCGCAATCTCTACCTAGATCGCATAAATGATACGCATAAAACTCCTGGGAAAATTTCGCCAGAGTTTCGATGCACAATGGCTATCAACACAAAATAACCATTGTCCTGCAAGCTCAATACAATGAGCAATCAATGTGCATCAAACTACACTCAACATACATGCATAAGCTCTGCAAAACTATGGCAAACAATGCTCGAGATCACAAGACTCTCCCACCCAAGAGCAAACCACTATCTCAAGCAAAGAAAGATACACAACTCCTCACCCTTGCGAGAGTGGATACAAAAACACAAAACTGTGTCCAAACTGACAAAACTTGTCAAAGTGAGAGTAAACACTCGATCACAAACTATGGCGAGAATCTGGGAAAAATCTGACAGAATTTCCCCTGAAAACTGAGCAAAAAACTCAAGTACAATCTCTACCATAAACCATAACACTACTCAATGCCAATGAGTAGAAATGCCAAAATGGCTCCACATTTTCACATACAATGGCAATCCGCACTCAACGTACATCGACGGAGTGACCGCGCATAAGCAAGCGCCAAAGGATTTGCAATTCGGAAACTTGATCAATGCGAAAACAATGCTCTCAAGAGAGCTCACCGGCACTTGAAAGTGCTCGCCAAAATGCATGTATAATGGGCATCAACCATGCGCCATAACCATATGCAAACCATCCGCAAAGACCACCTCTGTGGTGTGTAAACGCCTCCGTACTGCGTCTCTCAAGAGACCGCCTCGGTGGTGTGTAAACGCCTCCGTACTTCGTTGCCCAAGTCTACCAAAAAACCCTCAAACCACAAGCTTAACACAAGCTGCAATTGCATCTTCAGCTCAGAATTTATGCACTCAATTTCAAGCATCTCCCGTGCTTCCAAAAGTGCATCAAACTCGCACACAATGCGACAACAGAAAATCTGGAATTTCTGTATACAGTCAGTCTGAGCTGAATATCAGCAAAACGGTGAGGAATTTGCAAAAAGTTTCTTCTGCAAAGTTGTAGACCACGTCGAAACAGATGGGTTGATTGGACAAAATTCTCGGATCTGCATTCTACAAGGAGAAAAACGAATCTGAAAACAGTGTTGCTGCGCACACAGTTTTTTTTAGGGAAGCACCTTCACTTACACACAGTCTTCCACACTCCTTTCTGAGCTTCCACAAGAGCATACATCACTCTCAACTGAGCTCAGAAGATCCCATTGCATTTTCACAAAGCTTCCAAGCTTTCTTAATCTCTCTACCGTCGAGAGCGAGCGAGCTATCGCCTCGAAGCTCTCAAAGCAGTCATGCTCTCCGCGGTCACCATAGCTCTGATACCAATTGAAGGGGATCGGGGAGCACCACAGATGGAGAGTGAGAGAGAGAGAAGGAGACACACACACGATGTGGGTGGGGAGACTGTGAAGTGGCAGCTCCCCCTATACAGTATACTCACTATAAGTATAGGGTAACAGTGGGCGGGCGCCCATGATCTGGGCGACCGGTCAAGGCACATAGGCCTTAACCCCAACAACCGCTCCACCTGGGTGCACAACCGGCAAATTTCCACTCCCCAACGGGATCGCCAAAGGATGATGGAGCAAAAGATGTCGTGCACAACCGGCAAATTTCCGCTCCCTAGCGGGATCGCCAAAGGATGATGGAGCAAAAGATGTCGTGCGCACACTCACACACCCAGAAAACTCAACACAACACAAGGAATTTACTTGAATTCCTCACCTCACTCACTACCACTCAGAAGCTCCCTAAAAACTCTACCCACAAGCTCAATTCAAACTCCAAACGCCTCGACCTACAAGCCCTTGCCTGCCCGCAGACACTACAAGGTGAGTCGAGGTGATCAACATTGGTAATCACGCTTGATGGTGACCAAAATATACAAGAAAAACCATCAAAAACCCAAAAAATCCAGCCACAAAAGTCCACTCTCAAACCATTGCAAACGCTTCACCAAACTCCACTCTGTTGGACTCTTTGGAGTAGCGCCTATCCTAATGGCACCGATACAGGGTCACATAGTCTTGCAGAAAGCCGCACCTTCTTTCCTCAATTCCTCGCACACACACATCCATGGAAACCTTAGAACTTCCATAGACTCTCCCAAGTGCAAAATTGAAGAGAGAAAGCTCTCATTCACTCCTCCACACGCTCGAAAACAGGACACGAACGAGACGGGACTGCACTAGACCACCTGTAGGAACCCTGCTTCCCTCCCCACACAGAGACGTGAAAGTGCCAAAAATTGGCTTCCAAAATGCTCCTTTTTCCCAAGAAGTCATGGCAGCGTCACTGATGTGGCACTTTGATGCCTTTTCACACCTTTTTTGACCTTTTTTGGCCAGTTTTGACCCCTGGCGGGCATTTTTCGCAGCAAAAACCCCAAACGGACTCCAAAATTCACCAACTCTCTCACTTGATCCTCGATACCCAAAGCACATTTCCACATCCCCACATTCCATTTTTGACCACTTCTAGGGTGATGCACATATCACCGCGTAGATCAGGCGCCACAAATAGACAGTTACCGCATGTGTCAAACTTCTCGAGCGGGATGAGAGTACCCACACTTGTCACTTGCATTATTTACATTTTAGAAAGGTGAAACACATTATCTAGAGCCAAAATAAGCCACCTAGAACCATATCCAAGGCCCCGATACCCTATCCAAGCATGTACGTATGCACGACAGCCGACACGCAAGCACGCATATTTACAATGTGCACACGTTGCACCTTTTTTCAAACTTGAAACCACTTTGCAAAGCTCCCAAATGCATGTATTTACATCTTTTTGTACATATGACCATGCATATAAACGCTACTTTGTACACGCCAAAGGCGGTCTATCACCGTGTCTCTGAAACCACGAGGACAGTTGTGCATACCAGCATGATGTATCCCCTTTCATTGCTAATTGTCGAGAGGATTCGAGGGCCAGTCTAGTGTATCGGCAATTATTTGTATCGCACAAACCATGTATAAAGGACAATGATTTGGTAAGAGCTTCAATTTCTATCGGAGGGGCAGCTATTTCCGTTCGGGTAATCGCATGTGGTACGGAGGCCTTGACTCTAATCATTCGGGAAATCATAGATACCAAAGGTCTCTCCATTGACTTCCAATTATCCTGATCCACAGATGGTCCCCAAATCTGGACCCCATAAAGCATAGCCGAAGCCACCACAGTATCAAAGAGCCAAAGTTTTGTTCGTGGTTCCTGAAACTGCACTTGTGAACACATCCTCTCCAACCCTCCCAAGGCCGCAGAGGCTCTGGACAATCTAGCATCCGCTGCTGTCTTAAGAGTAAACTTCAGTCCTGCAAATACCACACCAAGGTATGTGTATGCATCTGTGTACTCTACTGTATCCTGGCCATATGCAAATGTAGGTGCCGATCTCCTAACCCAAAACGGTGTTGTGTTAAACACCATAACTTTGGTTTTACCCAAGTTTGCCGACAGTCCACTGTCCTCCACGAATTTATGTAATGCATGTAGCTGCCTCCTCATTCCATCTGGTGATTGTGCTATCAATACAATATCATTTGCATACAACAACAAAGGGATCCATGACCCTGCAAGTTGAGCACCTCTGTCACCCTCTCTATCAGTGTAATTTGATACCTCATCTATGTACATACCAAATAAAGTAGGGGACAGTGGGCATCCCTGCTTTACTCCAACGGTGGAATGAACAATGTCGAAATCCCCTTCTGGAGTACGTACATAATTACTGACCCGTATAAGGCCATGATCCCTCAAATAATCTCTTTGGGGACCCCTAACTCTTGCATCCTGCGCATCAATCTGGCCCTTGGTACTGTATCAAAAGCTTTCCGGAAATCCACAAAGCAACAATACATCCTTCTCCCGCTTGCTCTTCCTTCCTCAATAATGGCTCTGAGCATAAGAATATGATCTAAAGTGGAATATCCTCTCCTGAATCCAGCTTGTCCTGTTGCCCTTATGCCCTCATTCTCTGCCCATCTACTCAATTTATTTTCAAGAATGGATGCGTACAGTCGGGTCAATGTGTGACCTGCCATAATGGTATGGTATCATAGGATCCCCTAACTTGAAAATAGGTACGATAGTAGATAATTTCCAAGATTCAGGTAATCCTTCACACATGACCCGATTAAATAGACAAGCAAGGACTTTTGAAAGTAGATCCCTAGCATGGATCAGATGTTCTGCTACTAAACCATCATGATCATATGCTCTTCTTGTCCTCATCTTATCAATGGATTTTTTCACCATTTCCGTAGTAAAGAAAGTACTAGTAGCAGGGCATGGCTCTAGTGGATCTGGTACTGGAGGCTGTCCAGATACCATA
Source organism: Adiantum capillus-veneris (assembly GCF_014529385.1). NCBI lineage: Eukaryota > Viridiplantae > Streptophyta > Polypodiopsida > Polypodiales > Pteridaceae > Adiantum > Adiantum capillus-veneris. Next base: position 100,880,109 of record NC_140951.1, read on the forward strand.
TATAATGATGTTACATATTGACCCCAAATCTCAGCAGAAGTAATCGTCGGAGGCGGTGAGTGCTCGTGAAATAAGTGCCAGGCCTCATGTGAGTCCTGACTCAAGAAGAGCTGATATAAATCCTTCTCCAGTTTGGCTAAAAATGCCCTTTTCTTGCGATGTACTATACGCCGAAGAGCAATCCGAGACTGCTTATATGCGATGATCCCAAGTGTAAGCTCTTTCTGGACCTAGGTTCTCGTCTCTCTGCATTCCTCGTCATACCAACTGTTTTGAGGCATGTTCCCAGATCCTCTCTTCTGATCATGTTGAGTATGTGGGTATGCCTCTTGTGTTGCTCCATGTAGTATCTCTGTTAACGAGAAGTAATCTCCTCTACAGTATATACTGGCTCGGCTGCCCACATCCTATTATAGATCTTTGCCACATAGACTGAATCAGTCTCTGGCGTGAAAGTATATCTTGTGTGTGTCTTCTTCCTTTGTACTTGAGAGGCATTGTATTGGAAGGAGATTGATAAGGTCAAGAGAGCCTGATCCACTGCAATCCCAACCGGTCTGGGTCCCACCTTAAAGTCCTCGATACTAGACATAAAGCTTGGTAAAGTCATGACATAATCCACTGTACTGGCCCTATGCCTGTGCGGGAAGCATGTGAATCCCCCAGATAAAGGGAAATTCTCTAGACCATTAAGTATGGCCAAACCATGTATAGTTGCCATCTCCATGAGATGTCTCCCATATCAGTGTGTTCTTTATCCTGTGAGTTTCTAGTAAGCCCCCTTTGTGATAAATCCACTTCTCTGAGCATTTCCTCAGAAGTATCATAGAATACTACTTGAGAGAGAGAGAGAGAGAGAGAGAGATAGTGCGAACGAGCAGGTTTTTGGCAACCTCGACATCGGAATTTTTGACATAACCATTCGTGTAGCGACCTCGACGTTGGCACGGACATCCGCCTCAACATCAGCGACTTGCCATTCCGCACCAGCACATCGATTTTGACACCGACTCTTGTGATTTGACATTGGCTCAACATCACCTCTCATTGCAATGGATTTTTGACATCCGATCCCCATACCGAGCATTCTCTTGGACGAGTGCTTCCCGCGGATGGTCATGCTTGCCACACGCACGGGTGAGGTGCCTCTACCTTAGAGGAGTGGCACCCGACATTGGCACCGAGTGCACTTATCACGCTCTACGGCACCATTTCAACTTTGAGAACCTTTGGTGGCTATTTGACTAGCGCATTTTTGCCTGGCGATGAAAATCGGCACATATCTACACCAGCATGCAGGTTACAGGTTGAAGGGGTACTTTTAAGCCTGTTTACAAACAGATTCTCTAGGTTACCAAAAATTTATAGACACAACACCTTTCAGGCAATTTTGGCAATCATTTCGAAAGCAGTTTCTCTGCAGGGATAGATGCGTTGACAGATGCATGCTTGCTTTAGCACACCATAGTGGTATTTGAGCTTGTTTGAGAGCAGATATCCTCGCAAAGATCACTTTTACTTCATGCAACAACTCTTGCGCCTGTTTGAGCACGGTTCACTCATGTACATTGAGTTGTGGGGACACTACCCATTGTATTTCATGTGGAGCCATTTTTGGCTATTTTGGCAGTTTTTCTCAACCATTTCTGAGACTCGAACCGGAAGAGCCTTTTCTGAAACTGTGGCTAGTCCTTTTGTGTCTCCTTTAGCCTTTATAGGGTCGATAGCCTGAGGTTCTCTTTGAGATGGGGTATTCTCAAATGTTGAGATACCGTTGGTGATACAGGTAGCTGGAGTTCCCCTTTAGGACACCCTCGCCATAGGACATGTATCTGCATGGTTTTTTGTGCTTTTGACGCCGAGTTGGCAGTCACACATCAGTGGTTTTTGAGCAGTTGATGCCCAGTGGTTCTTTTGAGCAATTTATGTCCTTTTTGAGTTGAGTTCTGACTCCTTATACAAAGGAGACTCTGCCGGATTAGTGTTGTCCGTAATTTTTGAAGAATATGGTCTCACCAATATGTAATCTAATTGTGGCTAGCAAGGACATTTAGCTCTTCCCATTGATCATTGGTGTAAGCATTTTCTCTATGCTCTTTCAATGGCATTGCTAGGTCCTTTTGACCAAGACATCAAGCATGTGTTGCTTCCAAATTGTAAAATTTGTGCCACCAAACTTCTTTATGTAGTAGCCTTCCCTTTCCGAAGCACTACTAGCAGCATAACTGAAGAGAAAATGACCAAAGATTTATGGAAAAAAGTGAAGGGAGAATTTTGACAAAGTTTTCTCTAGAATGAGAGCAAACACTGAAGATAAAATACGGTAAAATCATTGGCTATAAGCACTCAGGTGTGTCAAGAATGCATATGGTTGACTCGCGAGAAAAATCGGGTAGAGTCTCCTCAAACCCGACAGGACAAAATCAACACATAAACCGACAAAAGGGACATAATCAAGATTTTGCTAGGACAAAAAATGCATGAAAGACGTTGTACTTGTGTGTATGTGGAAACTTGTAAACCTGTAAAACTCCACTTGTAATGTCGATGCAGAATGCCATGCCTTGATTGAAAAGCGATCTACGGTCAGATCTCCAACGCTAGCACCATGCCTGTAATGTCGTTGCCAAATCTACACCTGCGAGTAGTGTGCTCAGTAATTGCATCTCTTGAGAGACCGCTAACACGGAGATTAGTGTTAACCCTCACGGCTCACGGAAACCCTATCACCTACGACAGACGTTGTAACCTACGGCGGACATTGTATTATTTATTTGGTAGAGTCAGGTACCGGGCTTGTCGATCCAATAGGAAAAGAGTAAGAGTGATCGCCGATGAGAGGCGTACTCTAATTGAAACATTCAAGGGATTTGTTGGCTAAGCATGGGCGCCCAAGTGTGAATGGGGCGAGCTCATATAAAAGTCAACTAAACCTAAATTCACTCATTCTCTCATTTGTGTAATAGAAGAGTGCTCTTGCTCCCTCTCCATCTTCTTCTTCTTCATCTCCTTGTGTGTGTGTATGCGTGAGAGAGAGAGAGAGAGAGAGAGAGAGAGAGAGAGAGAGAGAGAGAGAGAGAGAGAGAGAGAGAGAGAGTGCGATCGAGCATTGCGATGATGGCACGGCGGCGGCAAAGCGGTTGAGCGCGGCGAAGCGGCGGCTCCTTCTTCTTCGCGGCGAGGAATCCTCCACGAAAGCAAGCGTAGAGCGGTGAGTGACACACCATCGCTTTCTTTGAGCTTACTAGTTTAGGCTTGTTGTGTGCTTGGAGCTATTTGTGGCTCGCACACGGTGTATCGACAAGTTCCTTGCATTGACACGTGCGACATACGCACACATTTTTGGCGCCGTTGCCGGGGATTGCCGTGCATTAAGCTCGAGTAGCACTCTGTGCTCCTCCGTGGTGCAATTTCTATTGTAGGAAAGGTAAGGAAGGAGTGTGTGTGTGTTGAGAAGACGGATTTGGTGTTATACTGTGTGTCTTTTTTGTTAATGGAGTTTTCAAAGGTATTGTGTTTATTCTCTGTGTACTAAGGTTGTTAGTTTTCTTTGTTAATGGAGTTTTCAAAGGTACTGTGTTTATTCTCTGTGTACTAAGGTTGTTAGTTTTCTGTGTACAGTATGTAGGAAGTAGATCTGTGAGAGTTAATAGAGTGTGTTAGTGTGTAATAGTAGGTGTATTAGTTAGAAGTAGGTAGATAGAGTGTGTGTGTGCTCTCGCGCACGCTGCGGCGACCTTATCCTTTTTAAAAAAAAAAAAAAAATAAAAAATAAAAAAAAAATAAAAATTTAAAGGTAGGACCGGGATCGAGAATATCTCCCAGACCCAAGTCCAAGCTCACGCTCACGCCTAGGCCTTAGTCGCCTTTTTAAGAAACGAATTTTAGCTTCACACGAATTTTAGCTTCAAACGAAAAAGAAGAAAACACGAAGAAAGAGATCGCAAAAAGCAGCGAAGTCAGACCCCAATTCAAAGACCAACATAGGGACTGGTGACGACCCCGTATATATGAACGATGCTGAAGAGGATTCTGATTGAGGAGAAACCATGGAGACCAAAATGACCACTAAGATAGAAACCAACAAGGAAGATCTTCATGAGCCACAATGGCCAGGATCCAAAAAGAAGATAGGAACTTACCCAAACCCTATAGAGGAGATTGAGCAAGTCAAGCAATTAAGGAGTTTGGTAGAACATACCCAAAGGGATCTAGAACCAACACCTAGGAAGATCCAGATTACAGACACCGTGTTCCCTACGCAACAACAACCTCACCAAGTCCATAGAACCTTGGACATACCTAGTGTCATCCAAGAAGAAAGTGACTTAAAGTCGTGGGAAAGTGGGCGTACTCACTTCTTGATGGAAAGAATGTTTACAGAGGGACTACTTGATCCTATCGAAGAAATGGAGATCCCATCTTTCCCACGTCAAGGGACTCAAGGCCAAAAGGTGCCGTTTTAAACATTGCCAAATTGATGGATTTCATGTCTTCAGAAGTTAGAACCACCATCATGTCCAAACTATATAAAGACCCTGAGCTAGTCTCAGCTCTTCGAGCCTTCCTCAATGGAGAACTGAAGTTTGGGCTACCACAATTTGCACAGATGGATGGAGCTGGGAGATGCCAATAGAGGAGGAATACATAGATCCACAACCCAACCTAGATGAGAACCTTATTATAGAAATACCTGTTAACAAGTTGGGACAATACTTTGAGGGTGATGAATCCAATGCGACTATACCAATCACTACTAAGGGATTAACTGTGAAGGGAATCCTTGATGGTGGCGCTGGGGTTAGCATTGTGACTAAAAATTGCTGGGAAACTATGGGAAGACCTCACCTTGTGACCACAACCATAGTAGTGAAGATGGCCAATGGGTCTATTGTTAAACCTATTGGGATGCTAGAAGATCGCAAGATCAAGGTCTTTGGACATAAAATAAGGATTACCTTTATTGTTATGGATTTCTCCAAACACACTATGGCATCGGAGATGATCTTAGGACGTCCTTTCATGAGGGAAGCAAAAATGGTGCATGACTGGTCCAAAAACCATGTCTACCTGCAGTTCCAAGATTCTGTCATTCGAGTGGATCTTGTGATGGGTCGAGCACATCCTCTAGAAACAGGTTTATAATTGATCATAGATCTGAAACCACAGTTCACTCGGCCCCATTGCAGTATTGTTACACGTGTAAAGCGGACACTGATGTTGGGGAAGATTCTCCTTATATGGATGTACTACCTGGGATGACTGAGTCGGACAATGTGGATTGGGTCCACCTAGCAGCAACCATAGACACTTGGGGAAATAGGGGGACGACCTGGGTAACACCTGAGAGGGATGAAATGCCTGTACCCTTAAATATGCTAGAAGCAATGCATATAGCTTCTGATAAGATCCATCCCAATATAACAAAGAAAACATACAAGTGGGTCCCTAGAACTTCTTTAGCAACCATAGCTAGTGCTAAAAAATAGAAGCCTTGTAAGAAACATACCATTCACCCCAAGAAATGTAAAGAAACGTTGCTGTGTATTCCTAAAAAACTATTGGAAGCCCAAGGCTACTATGAAGGAAATGATCAAATCTGGGTGCCCAAACGTAAATTGTGCTCTTACTTGTCACCAGGCCCATGTGAGCTCAATCCCGTAGCTCCAAAACGAATCAACAATCATAGAAAGAAAAAAATCACAGATTTCTACACACCCGCTCCAGAGCTAGTTTGGGTACCGAAGAAAGAAAAATTTGTTCCATCTAGCTTAGGAAGGGGGAAGTCCCATGAATCTTCTAGCTCCTCATGTAATGCAACCATAGAGGTAAAAGCTTCTCCACAGCCTCCACCTACAATAGTGGACCTCCATGAAGCTACAAAGGAATCCACACCTCCCAGTGTTCAAGAATCACCTGTGAACCACTTCAAGTTCGATCCTGGGAGAGTACCTTACCACCCTTGCGACTCGACGAGGCACCTAAGGTAATAGAAAAATATTGGTTAAAGCCTTTACCTATAACAACTTGGAACAACTGGTTTCAAAGGGTGACGACATCATTTCGAACGGTATGATCTACCCAAGGAAGGGGGGAGTGTTTGTTGACATCCATCATTCACTTGCTTCCCTCTCAACCTTTCTCCCTGACCTCTTAATCTCCAATCTTAGGGAATGTATATATAAAGCCTTATACTCACAAAAACAAGATAAAAAAGTAAAAGAGCAAGAGCCATAACACAAAATCATAAAAACACATTATGCACAAGAACACGACCCTTGTAATATTTGCACTCTAACCATCATCTATTTGCGTGTACATATATGGCTAGTACGCTAGAGTCATCCACTCTTTGCCTTGGGTGAGAGGTACCCTCGTTACTTTTCACAAATGTTTCACATGGTCTTTCTGGTGCTTGTATGTGAATGGGATTTGGTAAGTACGCTAGCACGTGAGAGGAATTTTGAGGAGTTAGAGTGGCTGATACGTCTCTTGACCACAACTGATCCATACTTAGTAGAGAGCGTTTCTCCCATTGCACAAGCCTATCCTTTTGACCAAGATGACTATAGGCGTCTAGTGACCTTCTTAGTAAACATGGGTACCTATGATGAAGAAGAAGATTTACATGACTACACGGATGGCACATATGGTCTCATGGATGATGACTTTGTTTATCTCGACGACAAGGATAGGGGTTTAGCCTTAGGGTTTCCCCCCAATCTCTACAATATCCTATTCCCTTGACTCTCTAGGGGGAGTGCAAATAATTAGTTTAGGATTCCTTATGTTTTTTTTGTTGTGTTCAATAAGTGTTGGTACCTTTTCCCACTGATGTGCCTCCTAGAGGTATTCTTTGTGTTTCTTAGTGTGTACAAGAACGTGTTGCTGTTGTTAGGATTTGGACCTTCATGGGATCTTTCACTCATTCACACTTCAAATCAAGCGCGACCATCGACAAAAACAGGTGTTTCTTGTCCATTAGCATTGCCCCTTATCTTTTTGCATCCATGTTTGTCTGCTTTGATTGTGATTGGTAGCATAATATTCAGCGCATTTGCTTAGTACCAAACATTAAATTCAATGAATTTTTTGTCATAATCACTTGTCTAGATTTAAAAATCAAGCAGTCCGACTAAGCTAGTTTGACCAAGTTAGGTGTTAGAGATCTTCTCTTAATACCATGGGGAATGCCTTCCTAATAATCAATGGTTACTTAGGTTCTTAATCCGATTTAGGCAGCATTGTGTGAAATGTACTAGGGCTTTCTAATGGGCTTGACCCTATTGACCTTTAGCTTAAGTATTATAAAGGGAGTTTACTTGTGTGATGAGCATGGGGAGGTGTATCAATGTTATATGACCCCCCAAAGTTACAAAATCAAAATGCTGAAAATGAACAAACAAAAAATCAAAGTGTCACATTGTAAAATCTTAAGCTGGAAGAGAAATCTCAGCTTGATTGGGTACTTCACTCACATGTATCGTCTATGGTACTAGAGCCCTAGAGGTTCCCAGTGTGGGCGCTTTTCCTTGAAAAGCAAAAAACCCAAGGCATACAAAATAAGCACACATATCAAAATTGAATCACTGTGAAAAGACTTTGGGGGGTCAAAGAAAAGGTAATCAGTCAGGCAATGATTTCATGAGAAATTCCTTTTATCATAGCTTAACTACAAGGTCTTCTAGGTATAGCCTCTAGTCAGCCCTCGAACATGAAATACTTGGCTCTCGCGATTAAACAACTTAATTGACCAGAGAAAATTAAGAAGCTTACCCATGGTATTAATACTCAATCTCTAGTGCCTTTCGACCGTTAAATTAGCGACCCCAGACTTGTTTAATTTTTTACCTTTACATCTGTTTATGCATTTGATTATATTGCAATTTAACGTTTATTGCTGACAAATTGTTTAAAATTCTGTTACCAATCAATTTGTCTGTCTAAAACTGCATATGCTTTTTAATCGCTTATGAGAATGCAATTACTCTGCCAATGTTGTTTGATTTTGCAGGACTGAAGAAGGCTAAGGATATTCATCTCAAATGCTCTTCCACCTCGACGAACGAGCTTCAACTCAATAGCTTCCGAGGACGGAATCTACTTCAGGAAGGGGGGCATGTTAACCCTCACGGCTCACGGACACCCTATCACCTACGATGGACGTTGTAACCTACGGCGGACATTGTATTATTTATTTGGTAGAGTCAGGTACCGGGCTTGTCGGTCCAATAGGAAAAGAGTAAGAGTGATCGCGGATTTGAGGCGCACTCTAACTGGAACATTCAAGGGATTAGCTGGCTAAGCATGGGCGCCCAAGTGTGAATGGGCGAGCTCATATAAAAGTCAACTAAACCTAAAATTCACTCATTCTCTCATTTGTGCAATAGAAGAGCGCTCTTGCTCCATCTCCATCTTCTTCTTCTTCATCTCCTTGTGTGTGTGTGTATGCGTGAGAGAGAGAGAGAGAGAGAGAGAGAGAGAGAGAGAGAGAGAGAGAGAGAGAGTGAGAGAGAGAGAGAGAGTGCGATTGAGCATTGCGACGACGGCACGGCGGCTCCTTCTTTTTCGCGGGCGAGGAATCCTCCACGAAAGCAAGCGTAGAGCGGTGAGTGACACACCATCGCTTTCTTTGAGCTTACTAGTTTAGGCTTGTTGTGTGCTTGGAGCCATTTGTGGCTTTCACATGGTGTATCGGCAAGTTCCTTGCATTGACACGTGCGACATACGCGCACAATTAGCTGCTCTCTCCATGTCCCACTAATCGAGCAAAAGTATGGCTCATAGTGGGAATCGTGGACTCAGGCAAAATCCACAGGTGTATGCATCAAGAAACCACAAAAGGCATACATCCAAAATTTGTTTGGGGTCTGAGAGTGATGTCGATGCCGTAAAAGAGGATGTCAGAGATGTTGAGAAGAGTCAATTCAAAAATGATTGTCGATGAGAGTTGATGCTGAACATTGAGATTTGAGTAGAGTTGATGCCAAAAAACTGATATCAAGTAGAGTTGATGCCGAAAACCAACAGTATGTGAGATGGAGTTGATCGATGTTGAAAGCTGGATGTGCACACACACTCTATGTGTGTCAATATCGGAGCTGGAGAAGTCGGACTCGATGGCTGAGAGTCCAAAGCCGGAGACTGGATGCCATTGTCAAAGAATCCCACACACATAGTGTGTGTGTGATAATCTCTATGCTCTCTCTCTCTCTACACACACATCTAGAAATTCTCTCTCTCTCTCTCTCTCTCTCTCTCTCTCTCTCTCTCTCTCTTTGTAGTCCTGCAAAAAACCCAGCGCTGCAGAAACTCTACTATAGCACTACCACAACGTTTTGAAATTTTAACTGTTTTTGCACTGCTTGCATAGCGTTTTCTACAGAGAGCTCTTAGCGTTAAAATTCATGTTGTAAAAGTTGCTTCTGTAGTGCAAAGATACCAATGCAATGCTATTGTGTAGTGCTTTTGTTTCAAGCTGCCAACATTAGGACAAATTAAAATGTTTCTACATTTAGCTTCAATCGGGTCTGCAAACCAAGCTCCTTATAAAAAATTCCATTCCTGCAAAGAGTCGAGCTCCTCACAGGTCTGTATAATTATCAGCTACTATAAGGCTTTGACCCTTAGCTCAAAACACTACTCGTGAATGCATCGTTGTTGGACCTGGGAGAGCCACCGTGCTTTGATACCACTTGGGAGGTAGAGCAGATGCGTGCGAGTGCAGGTGTAGGAGTGTATGTGTAGAAGAGTGTACACTCTATGTGGGTGGAGCTATAGTGGATTACTATCCATTGCTCCTTATTTCTTTTTGTATTAAAAGTAATGTTGTAGTTAGATGGGCGGCGGTTGGTGCCCGACCAGTATGGCCTGCACCCTTACACAGGTTCTTGTGAAGTACCGTCCAAATCCACATCTTTGGCCTTTATCTTTTTAGCATGCATTTCAACTTAGGCAATCCAATCTACTATGGCTTTGGCAAGTTGTTATGTTGTTCCTTTTGGGAATTAAATTGTGAGCATTCCAGCCATCAATAGTTGCCTCTACAACTTCTCTTGTTCCATATCAACCTTGAATGCTTTAAGCTCTTCTGAAGTTTCCTCCTAACATGTCTCGGGTGTTTCGGAGGTTAAAACTTTTCCACTATCTACATAGACACTTTTTCATATGCTGGCTACAGTGAGGGAACATCTCTTGTTATTTGGTCCTCTTGTCTTTGTGATATCTCAACACATCCTTCTGGTTGTGGAGGAGACCTTTATGTGTTGGCAACTACGTCTTGTGCATGGTAATGCTCTTCTAGATGTAGCGGTTCTACATCAAATTGGTCTTGCACTTCTTCTTCATTTTGAGATTCTAGATTTTGTTGTTCTATTATAGCTTTATCTTGAGAGAGAGGTTGTGTAGATGGTTGTCCTTTCGTAGGAACACTTATAGTTGGTAGAGAAGGTTCTTTGGGAGAGGTGGTCTTCCCCATTCCCTCTACTATATTTGCAGTGGCTTCAGCTTTTGGAATAGTCTCCTTATGCTGTGTAGGTGGTCTTTGAGGAGAATCCAGGATTGAGTTTAGCTCTGAGATTTGATGTCTCTTGGATTCCACCTCCTTCTGCTCCGCTTTATGATTCAACTAATTATGGATTCTCTATCTTGCAACATCTATTAACTTGCGGTCGTCTTTTGCAGTTTGTCCTCTCTTCTTTCAGCTTTTGTAACCTTGTATCTAGTTGAAAGTCATTAGAATATGAGGAAAAGAAAACATGGTGTGCTTCAATGGCTTTCTTTTGCTCTTTAGTTTTCTTTGCAATCCATTCCTTTGTTAGCCTTTGAGCTTCTTCCATTGATATTTTCACTTGTGTTCTTGGAATGCACTCCGCCTACTACGGCCTTTTCTTGATAAGAGGAGTCTCTTTTTCTTCTTGTTTTGTTGTCTGGTACTCAGAAGCAATGTCCTCTTTCCTCTTGATCTCCTTGTGGATCTCTATGTCAGACTCCGTTGCTTCACTATCTTGGTGGGCACTCTTGAACTCGATCCGCGTGTCTTTCTCTTTGTTGGTGTTGTTGAAGCACTCCCCACCGTTTTGACACTATGCTTTACTTTTATAGAAGGTCCAATTGGGACTTTGCTTTTGGAAGGTCATCAATCATTCTTAGAGCTTGATAAGCTATGGGTGTCAACATGGGTCCAACATACATATAGCTCTTGTATCACTTCTCTTTAGGTTAGCTTCGACTATATTTTCTTGAATATAGCTGTCGAGGTCACACTTTATGATGCGACACGTTGTCAAGAAGTAGGCGGTCTTGCCAGGAAGGCACCGGGCCTCTTGCTGTGAGAGTTTGTGAGGAAGCTCAAGGGTTATGAGAAAGAGCTAAGATGTAGATAACATAGCTTCTAGAGCTAAAGAAGACATGTAGCCAAAGAAGCCGCTCACTTTTCCTTACAAACACACACGTGATGGAGAGAACTCATGAAAGATAGTTAGAACAAAACAAAAATGAAAACATCGAGATTACGATCATATCGTATCATGGGTAGGATTAAAGGGTTAATGGATGAGTTAATGATATTTAATCTTTGTTGTCCAAATAAGCTGCGGATTGCTCTTTGGAACTGTAGCTTTGTGCTTACTATAATGGATATGTTTTGTCTAGCAATTGGGATTAGTTGTGAGTACAAATCCTCTTGATTCATAATAAAATAACCACATTCACATCAAAAGAGAAGTCATAGTCAATAATAGGTAGTATGATGGGATCTGGTGAGAGAAGTATTTCGTTGAGCCTTTCAGGACCAAATAGAAACACTATGCGTTGCTGAAAGTGAATCTTTCGACTAATCCAAATGTTGACCCTAATAGATTGCACTGAATGGAATTGAAAGAAATTACCTCTATGTGGATTATGGTTATTCATCAATGATATACTTAGTATGTTCAAAGATAAAGGTGTGAAAGAAGTGAAAGGAGAAGAAGAAGAGAGTTTCTCTCCCAAGCCCTATTGTTGCCCTTAGGCAATAAGGATACTGCGGGGAGAGAAGTACATGCAGCAAGGAGATTCTAGAGTTTGTGGAACAGAATGAGAACCTTAAGAAAGAGAGATGCTTGTGGAAGATGAAGATATGGTTACTAACCTTGTGCTCATAATTGTTTCCCGCAAGAAGGTTGTACCCATTACATTGACAAGGTTGCTGCTTGAATACCTTCCAATGAAACAATTGGGAAACAACAAGAGAGATCAAAGGAGGAGTAAGATAGAATTAGAGATAGATCTAAAGTGTGGTGGTGGTATTAAAGATAGATAATGAGAGATAGAGATAGAGTTAGAGACAAGTATTGGACTAGATATGCAAATGAAAGTAAAACTAGCAACATATATCTTACATGAGAGCAATCACCACCACCTTAATGGAGAGAGAAGATGAGGCAAGACTTCAGCCTTTCTTCAAGAGAAAGAGTGGCACTAAGATGAGTGTGTCACTATGGAATTGAGCTATTCTCACTCACTCATAACTTGCCCCCAATGAAGAGAAGGTTGCCCTTTTTATAGGTGAGGGAGCCATGTTTTACATAATCACTTGATTAGGCTAAAGAGTTAGCCCAAATCAAATGTTCTTTGGATATTTCTTAAAATGGGTTAGATTAGGACTCAAAATATCGTGAAATTCAGCATTTTTGGCCGTTGAGGCTCCATGTGGGTGCATGATGTATATGGGCCCCACCTAGGCATCTTCTGTGTGGCTCCAGCAGGGGGTCCCAACTTGTGTGTCTTGTCCTTCAAGGCATCTTTGAGGTGTCACATTCACATGCTTATGTATTTTATCCTCAAAATATCTTATTTTATGGAAAAAGACCAAGATTACCTCTTTTCACTTGATTCACTTGTTTACCATCTCTTCTTGCAGTGTAGTTGTGAGAGGGTTTTTCACTGGTTTCCTTGTAACTTTTGACCTGTAACTCGGATTGACATGCTTCAAAAGGAAAAATTGGCCTACTAAAAGAGATTGAATTGGTTTTGGCATTTTCTCCACGCCCTTAGTCAAAATTTTCAAATTGGGATGGTCCAAGAAGCTTTGGATCTTCCTTTTCATAAAGTCTTCTAGTAGGCCCTTCCCTCTTGTATGTATCCATGAAGGTATGCATTATTGAAGGGTTACATTATTAGATAAATGTTAAAAGAAGAAAATAATTTATATATGGTAGGGTATAGATGAGATATTAGAAGAAATATACAAATTCTTTTCCCCCAGACAAAAAGAGGCACAATCATTGATACTTGCTTGTAGTACTTTCTAATAGTAATGTACATTTATATTATTTCAAAGGTTAATACTAAGGTATGGTAGAAAGCTTTTATTTATGCATATGAGTATTATATGAAGTATACTTATGCGTCAAAAAGTCACAAGATAAATCGTTTAATGCCTGTTCCCACTATATACGTGCCACAACACGACATCCACCCCCTCTAAACCTGCACATCCTCCATTATGTGCCATATTGTCTCTTTGTAAGATCTGCCCTCTTGTACATCTTCCTTGCTTTCTTCTTCACTGGATGATTCCAGAGCTTCATGTTCACTTTGATCTTCACCTTTGTTTTGCTCTTCTTTCTCATCAACATCTTCTAGATCATGGTCTCCTCTTCTCTTAAACATTTTGATCCTTTTTCCTGCAATGGGAATCTTTACTTCTGTACCATCTAGTTCAGACAAGCTGTAAGTAGCATTTTCATGCACACGCTTTACAACATACGGTCCAAACCATCTTTTTGAGAACTTACGCATGACTATGTGCTGGTTATCAAGGCTACTATCATACACTAAAACCCAATCACCATTGTCAATTGCTTTGCTCTTGAGTCGATGTCGCTTATCAAAGTAGTCCTTGTTTTTCAACCTTTCATTTTTGAGTCGTTCTTTTGCAGCTTCAATGTCTCTAGGTCTTCTCTCTATTTGCCTTATACGCAGTGCAAGGAGATCTTCCCTGCTAAGCCCCTCTTGCCAAGGTAGTACATTCCATGTGGGAATTGTATCTTCAATCGGCATCACTGGCTTTTGACCATACATTAGCTCCGCAGGCATGTAGCTAGTTACTGAGCTATGTGTTGTACGATCAACCCATAAAGCATATGGTAACAGTTTTGGCCACTCACCAACTCTTCCTTCACAAGCCTTGGCCAAACCTTTGATGATAGGAGGATGCCCTCTTTCACTCTTTCCATTTCCTTCAGGGTTGTAAGCTATGGTAAGAGAAAGCTTGATTCCTAATATGGTAAAGAACTCCCTTGCTTCCTCAGCATCCAGCTCACCTCTATCTGTAGTGATGTTTCCCACACAACCATAACGGCAAATCACCTCATCAAGAAGGAATTTGCACACAGCTTCTGTGGTTTTAGCTCTTAATGCTCTTCCTTCAACCTGATTAGTTAGGTCCTCTCGTACAAGAACCAAGTATCTCATCTGCCAGAGTCCTAAAGGCATTGTGACTAGATCCACAACCCACTTATAGTGCATGGCTAGTGGATATGTAGGGTGCAATCCATCACGATGTCGGACATTTGAATACATTTGACAGGTTACACATGACTCTACAAATTGAGATACATTTTTATACATACCCTTCCACCAGTATTTTTCTTTCAACTTGGAGAAGGTTGCCCACACACCCCTGTGTCCAGCCCATAGACTCTCATGAAACTCTTGCATGAGCTTTACTTGAGTCTCTTTTTTACATATAACCTGTTGTGGTGTAGCACCCTTTTGTTTAGGATGCTTCCACAAGTAACCATCCCTCAAAAAGAACCCATATGCTTTCCTGCGTATCCTCTTGAATTCTTGTTCAGTTCAATCATCCATTTTTGTAAGAGTACTCAAGTAGCTTCCAATAAGAAGCCAATCACCTTCATAAAGATCTTTCAAGATCAATTCAAGTGTATTAGTCATGTAGACATAGTTACCTTTGACATGAGAGATGGAATAGAACTTTGTGCCCACATCATCTCCCTCATCAATCATCTGTGACTCATCTTCATACCTTGCCCTTGATAGCATATCTACCACTGTATTGTCTTTACTTGCAATGTGCTTGAACTCGGGATTTAAGGACTTAATGTAGGCAATCCACCGCAACATAGCAATGTGTGGCGTTGAGCAGCTTGTAATCATCCCAAGAAGTGGTAGACAATCTGTTTCTACAACCACACATGCATCAATTAGGTACTCTTTCCCACTTTTCAAGGCTATAACCATACCCCATAACTCTCTCTTTATCTGTGGATAGTTTCTTTGGCGAGCACTTAGTACCTTTGATCCAAATCTTACCACATACCTGTGTCCTTCTTTGTCATCTTGCCCTATTGCCCATCCAATCCCTGTAGGACTAGTGTCTACTGTCACAATTACTGGCCTGTGACACTCATAGTCTACCTTTCTCAAAGTCGTTGTTGCTGACTGGAGCAACTCCTTTAGCTTTTTCATGGATTTTACATGTGCTTCTGTCCATTTAAACTTTTGATTATTTCTAAGCAACTGATAAAGAGGATCAACTACATGTGCATAATGTGGAATCCAAATAACATAGAAGACACATGCTCCCAGAAACCTTCTAACCTCAGTGATGCTAGTGCATGTTTCTTTCATTCTTTGGATGGAATCTATCTTTGTTGGACAAGGTTTCCTACCATATGGCCCGCACATGTGCCCCACAATGAGCACTTCATTGACACCAAACATAGACTTTTTCCCTTACAATGTAAGATTCACTTCTTCCAGCCTACACAAAATTTTATCACAATCATTTATGTGATTTACCACAAACCTGCAACATCCCTTGAGATCCAAAGATTCATCTTTGTCACTTTCTTCACATCCTTTAATAGGCAAATCATCAATGAAAGGCATTGTGATTTGAGGAATAAAGTCACATAAGACCTTATTCATCCCATTCATCATATGTGCAACCGAGTTGGTTGCTCCCGGTGGTAGGGTACACATCCTTACCAAACCCAAAGGTGTCCTCATGGTTGTCAAGTCTCTGCTTTCGATTGCAAGATGAAATTGATCATACCCTGAGTAGAGATCCCCCATTGAATAGATTGCCCTCCCTGCAAACGCCTATGCAAACTCATCCACAATTGGGCCTGTACCTACATTTCTAATTGTCACCTTGTTCACTGGTTGCATATCTTGGATGAAGCGTAGAGAACCATTCTTCTTTGGAACTGTGAACCACCTGTTTGAGTATGGAGCACAAGACGGCTCCAAGATTCCTATTTTGATTTTCTCATTAAGTAGCTCTACTGACTTTGGCAAATGAGCCTTTGGAACCGGAATAGGCCGCAGATTCCAAGGCACATGAGGTATTGTGAAAATTACCATAGGAGCTACAATAGAAGGATCAACACATCCTATTTCATGTGGCTCAAATGCAAAAGCCTTACCATGCTTTGAAAGCATTTCTTTGAAGCACTTTGTCTCCTCCTGTGTTAGAAACTCCTCACGACCAATCTGCAACTCTTGGAAAGACTCCTTTGTGAAGGTATGCCCAATCTTTTTAGGATTCCTCAAACTTGGTTGTAAAGAAGCCTGCTCAATCTTTTCCCTATTGTTGGGTGGTAAGGGTGAAGCTACTGGTTTCACCTTCTTTGCTACACTCTTGTATTTAGTTTCAACATGGACTTCTGGGCCAACTGTTTGATTTTCTTTAAAGGCTTCTATTACTTGATACAGTTCCATAGAGCAAACTTCCACAACTTCATTTTCAAGATGCAAACTAGACCCCATTATAGCATCAAGCTCACCCATAGTATCTACAAAAGAAACTTGTTCACACAAACCCAAAACATTTTCAGTAGGCTCTAGCAACCCACTCTTTTTCATGCCTATTTGTACATTATGCACATATTGCCTCTCACATCTCTTCAAATCTTCAAGTTTTGTAAAACATACTGATCCATTCCTTGTTACCAAGGAGCTCGTTGAAAAAGTTTCACCTATTTTTGGATCAGGCGAGACCCTTTTTCTTTCTGTACCACTGCAATCCCTCTTTACAATGGTACTTGGCCAAAACCCATCATTTCCCTATGGTCATGAAACTCTTTGCTCACCTTTGGTAGAGGATGTTCTCTGAGGTTGTCACTATTCCTTTCATGGTTCACACAAACTGTGAGAAATTGGACAGCACGTTTACCATCTTTGCTACCTATCCTAGAATATGATGAACCGTTGTCCATTACCTTTGTTTCCATTCGAACTCCCACAATGTAGGGCTATCCAAGGATGAGATGATATGAAGATGTATCCTGTACAAAGAAGTTTTGGTCAATCTTTACATCACCTATTGTCACCTTCACACCTGGACATGCTGCATACAATTCACCGGATGAATTGTCTGCCACTTTTACCATCCAGCCATGATCTGTGTCCATCGGCCATTTGCACTTGTTGTAGAGACTCTTTGAGATTATGTTTATTTCTGAACCATGGTCAATCAAGGCAACAAATGGCTCTTCAAGATCACCTACCTTGACCAAAGTTTCTGTAGTAGCCCTTGCCCAGTGACTTCGTGAATAGTAGCTCCTAGGAATATCTTCAACTTCTTCATCATCATTTGAGAAATGCACTTGCTTCACTCTCCCACTAGATTGGTAGCATCCTACCACAGCTCCATCATCCTCCTTATTTTGCAGCTGCATCCCTTGTGTCTTCGAGGTTTCCCCTTCAACCTGTGGACGAGAAACTTCAGCAAGGGTTTGCCTCTTCCTCTTGATGATGTCAATGATCTCCTCATGGAATTCACGCTTTGCAATGCCAAGAACTTCTCCCAGAGTAAACTCAATCTTGCTATTCAAGATCCTTTCCTCCAAGAATCTGTAGCAACCTCAATATCAGATTGTAGTTTATAAGTTGGGCCTTTTGTCTTACCTTTTGTTGGCTCTTTCTTCTTTACTGTTGTAGACTCCTCCATGAGTACTTCAGGTGGAGATGCTCCTTGTGTTGAGGGTGTTTGAGAAGGCATTGAGTCGCTTCTTCCCCCACTTCTAAAAGCTCTTTTTGATGGTCCTTCATCAGCATTCTCACACCTGTGCTTCTCTTCTACAATCGCCTCATTTTGTTGGCATTTTGTAATGTAGGCATGCACTGACAATGAGTCCACTGGATCATTCCATCCTATTTCTAGACGTATGCAATCACCTGCTTCATGTAGAATCTCTTTTGTAAGCTTTCCCTTTTTAGCTAATTGCATGACATTTGGCCAAATTTGACCATGATGGTCACTCACCTCTTCATCAGTAAGATGCTCAATTTTTACTCCATAAGTAGCTGCCTCAACTGAAGAGGTGGCATGGTTAGTTGCCATATCTTCAACTAAGGTTTGCATTCCCCCCTTACCAAAGTTAGTTCTCAAGGGTAGACCTGTCTCTCTTAAGTGGATTTTACCATCCTTAAAAAAGACAACGTCTTTTGACAAAGCATCACGAAAATCATCACAATCCCTTCTTACATGGTCTGTACTATCACACCAAATACATCTATTAACAAACCCTTCCTTGGGCTGTTGTCTTTGCCTAAGAAGTGACCCTGATGGTGTGCCTTTTTCTTCAATCTTTGCAAGTTTCACCTTCAAGTCGCGCATTCCCTTCACAAGTTCATCTAGCATAGAATCATCAAAATTAGGAGCTATATAAGTAGACTTTACCATTTATTCAGAAGTTGAGGTTGAAGGTCTTGTAGTGTTTACTACCATCTTGTCCCTTCTTCTTTGTCGTTTGGCAAGCAATGAGACAACACCTTTAACTTCATTCTAGTCGGTCTTTAGTCCTTGCTCAACATCTTTATCTTCAAGGAGAAGCTCCAAATTTTCTTGAAACTCTTTACCTGCAGCTTGTAAGAAAAGATCTGTCTTCTCTACATCTAGTGTGGCCCTTTCTGTTCTAGTGAGTTGTGCACAGCGCCGCTCAAATTCCTTAAGTAGCTCTGTTATTGATAGTCCTTGCTTTGGCTTAAATACCCATTCTAAGAATGTCCTTTTGGTCACTCTCTCCGAGTCCTCCATGAAATATTCCTCCTTTAAAGCTACTTTGAGTTCTTCCCAATTTCATTGCCCTAACATGCTCCCTAATTTCTAGAGCAACAACTAGCTCAAAGCTTTGAATCATCTCTCCTTCTGACACGCGATGCAGCTCCATCTCTTTCACATACTCGCGTAAGTACTTGGTTACATCTTTGCTATTGAACCGATCCATTCTGTTGACGACCGCTTGTATGGCCTTCATTGCTGAAATCTCCCTTCTTTCAGAAGCATGTTGTTGTTGCATGAACATTGCACATGCTTGAAACATTTGCATTGTTGCTGGGTCAAAATGCATACCCTGTTGCTCAACATGATCACCCATGGTTACGCACAAACTCTCACCCTGGTAGTTTCACGTCGGGTTCACCAAAAATATGTCAAGAAGTAGGCGGTCTTGCCAGGAAGGCACCGGGCCTCTTGCTGTGAGAGTTTGTGAGGAAGCTCAAGGGTTATGAGAAAGAGCTAAGATGTAGATAACATAGATTCTAGAGCTAAAGAAGAAATGTAGCCAAAGAAGCCGCTCACTTTTCCTTACAAACACACACGTGATGGAGAGAACTCATGAAAGATAGTTAGAACAAAACAAAAATGAAAACATCGAGATTACGATCATATCGTATCATGGGTAGGATAAAAGGGTTAATGGATGAGTTAATGATATTTAATCTTTGTTGTCCAAATAAGCTGCGGATTGCTCTTTGGAACTGTAGCTTTGTGCTTACTATAATGTATATGTTTTGTCTAGCAATTGGGATTAGTTGTGAGTACAAATCCTCTTGATTCATAATAAAATAACCACATTCACATCAAAAGAGAAGTCATAGTCAATAATAGGTAGTATGATGAGATCTGGTGAGAGAAGTATTTCGTTGAGCCTTTCAGGACCAAATAGAAACACTATGCGTTGCTGAAAGTGAATCTTTCGACTAATCTAAATGTTGACCCTAATAGATTGCACTGAATGGAATTGAAAGAAATTACCTCTATGTGGATTATGGTTATCATCAATGATATACTTAGTATGTTCAAAGATAAAGGTGTGAAAGAAGTAAAAGGAGAAAAGAAGAGAGTTTCTCTCCCAAGCCCTATTGTTGCCCTTAGGCAATAAGGATACTGCGGGGAGAGAAGTACCTGTAGCAAGGAGATTCTAGAGTTTGTGGAAGAGAATGAGAACCTTAAGAGAGAGGGATGCTTGTGGAAGATGAAGATATGGTTACTAACCTTGTGCTCATAATTGTTTCCCGCAAGAAGGTTGTGCCCATTACATTGACAAGGTTGCTGCTTGAATACCTTCCAATGAAACAATTAGGACACAACAAGAGAGATCAAAGGAGGAGTAAGATAGAATCAGAGATAGATCTAAAGTGTGGTGGTGGTATTAAAGATAGATAATGAGAGATAGAGATAGAGTTAGAGACAAGTATTGGACTAGATATGCAAATGAAAGTAAAACTAGCAACATATATCTTACATGAGAGCAATCGCCACCACTTTAATGGAGAGAGAAGATGAGGCAAGATTTCAGCCTTTCTTCAAGAGAAAGTGTGGCACTAAGATGAGTGTGTCACTATGGAATTGAGCTATTCTCACTCACTCATAACTTGCCCCCAATGAAGAGAAGGATGCCCTTTTTATAGGTGATGGAGCCATGTTTTACATAATCACTTAATTAGGCTAAAGAGTTAGCCCAAATCAAATGTTCTTTGGATATTTCTTAAAATGGGTTAGATTAGGACTCAAAATATCGTGAAATTCAGCATTTTTGGCCGTTGAGGCTCCATGTGGGTGCATGATGTATATGGGCCCTACCTAGGCATCTTCTGTGTGGCTCCAGCAGGGGGTCCCAACTTGTGTGTCTTGTCCTTCAAGGCATCTTTGAGGTGTCACATTCACATGCTTATGTATTTTATCCTCAAAATATCTTATTTTATGGAAAAAGATCAAGATTACCTCTTTTCACTTGATTCACTTGTTTACCATCTCTTCTTGCAGTGTAGTTGGGAGAGGGTTTTTCACTGGTTTCCTTGTAACTTTTGACCTGTAACTCGGATTGACATGCTTCAAAAGGAAAAATTGGCCTACTAAAAGAGATTGAATTGGTTTTGGCATTTTCTCCACGCCCTTAGTCAAAATTTTCAAATTGGGATGGTCCAAGAAGCTTTGGATCTTCCTTTTCATAAAGTCTTCTAGTAGGCCCTTCCCTCTTGTATGTATCCATGAAGGTATGCATTATTGAAGGGTTACATTATTAGATAAATGTTAAAAGAAGAAAATAATTTATATATGGTAGGGTATAGATGAGATATTAGAAGAAATATACAAATTCTTTTCCCCCAGACAAAAAGAGGCACAATCATTGATACTTGCTTGTAGTACTTTCTAATAGTAATGTACATTTATATTATTTCAAAGGTTAATACTAAGGTATGGTAGAAAGCTTTTATTTATGCATATGAGTATTATATGAAGTATACTTATGCGTCAAAAAGTCACAAGATAAATCGTTTAATGCCTGTTCCCACTATATACGTGCCACATCACGACAACATTGATTAGCCAATGGCCATTACCACCACCATGTGTAGGTGGATTTTGTACTTTGAGGTGTTGTGAGATGAGTCATAGTGGGAGCTCTATCTCTAAGTATATCAAGTCTTTATGTGTCAGTTTATGGACCTGCTACTTGATGAAAGCTTTGTCATTATCAATTGATTTTGTATTTAGCAGCAGATTGTGGTGGTCAACCAACAAGTGGAGTGCCTGACAAATGATCTCACTTGTGATCTTTACTTGTATTGTTGCTCCATCTTTGTCTATGAGAGTGGATTCACCATAGTAGTGAATGCTTGGCATTAACTCGGGTGCTCTTTGGAAATCAATGCCCATTGGTGGTAGGCGAAAAAAGCTATCCAACCTCAAGCACCTAGCACTATCCATCACTTTGGGCTTTTGGTGTATTGTCCACACCTCTTTAGGCAAGATTGGTGCCTTTACCTTAGTTCCATACATTGCTTGGAACTTTTCAATGAAAATATCGGCACGCATTTCTTCCAAGTCTTCATCTATGACATGGGCCTTCTCATTCAACTCCTGTGATGCAACTCCCCATTTCTTTGGTGCACGTTTGTGAATCATCTTGCTAACAAAATTTAGCGTTTTAGTGCCAAGAATTTGGCCGAAAACTTGTCAAAAAATCTGCTTTAGTGCAAACTTGATAATAGACTTAAAACTGAGGATAACTTAAGCAAATGAGATCCAATTTTGACCAAAGGCACTAGGAAAAATTGGTTCATGTCAATTCTAGGCTAGAGGTACATGGATTGCGATCCGTGTTTGGTTTTGTTGATACCATCAGGTTCAACATGATAAATAGATGCTATGGTAGCAAACTTTTTGGATTTGTATCTTTGTTTGGCACATCAAGGCAATTCTTGCACTTTTTCAACAGACTTGGAGAAATTACCAAGTTCACCACTTAAGGTTTATTTCCCAGAAACCTAACTTTTGGCACTTAGAGACTCAAAAGATGAAAAATCTTGAATTCTATACAACTTATAGAGTTTCCTCACTCTCCTAATGCCCCTTGCACTCTAAGACACATGTGGATCCAAAACTCGTTGTACTGGCATCTAGGGGACATCGATCACAATCCATGGTCTAGAGTCAATTGATACAAAATTTGTAGGATGGCATCTTGGCATGTTTTTACAATGAGTGGGCATCAAATTTTGGGGTTTTGTACCACTTTTGATTGCTTTGGGTCAAAATGACTATTTGGAGTCTAAGTTTCTGGGCCCAACCATGTACAAATTCAGCCAAATTTTAGGGGTAATCTCCGAAGTCTATGCTCTAACTGCTAGCAAATTTTAGGAGTAATCTCCAAAGTCTATGCTCTAACTGCTGGCAAAGTTGGTCCAAATATGAGAGAGTTAGGGACGTGGATAGTGATCCATGCTAGAACTCCTTTCTTATTATTTTTGCAGTAGTGTACTGGCACGGATTGGGAGAGCAAACTGGATAATTTTTTCTGAGTTTGGATGATGAGGAACATGGATTGCAATCCATGTTCCACCACCAAATTTAAATTTGATAATGCAACCTTGAAGTACATATCCAATTGACCATTCTGCCCAAGTCTTTTTAAGTTTGGACCATTTTTGATCCCTTTGTTCACATTAAATTCTTTGCAAAAATTTCAGTCTGATTTTGATTGATGTGATTTGGTTGGTGTTTTTTGTGTTATATAGATCACATAGACATGTCAATGGAGGTGTGTAGACCGTACTTGGAAAATTTGGTGAAGAAAAGTGGCCTTGACGGCTTGTAGCAGGCAAAAGTGCAGAGCATGTGCTAGGTCGCCAAAAATCTCTAGCGCTCACTCTCACTCTTGCAAATGCAAATGAGACCTATTTTGCTCTACTTGGACCAACTTAACTGGAATCCCAAGTGTACTCTTACCTTCTTTGCCTTGATTGCTCATGTCATGTCACCTACGGCTCAAACGACTCATGATTTGGATATCCTGTTTGCTGTTTGCCCTTGATTTTATGAATTTGATTAGTTGTAAGTTGGCCAAAAATTCAATTTGCACCAGATCTTTTGAAACTTACCATGCTCAAAGCTCTTACTTTGCAAATTTTGTGCTTGCTTTCAAACTTCAATTTTGTCTTTCTTGGATAAATTTTATTGATATTTTGATCTTTTTTGACTAAAAATTGAAGAAAATTATTGAAATTTTATCATTATTTGGCCAAAAATCAACAAAACATATTTCTCACACTCATATATACATAAATTAAGAAAAAAATTAAGCAAAAACACACACTTAATGCATTATACACATGAAATCTTATCATCTTGTAGCTCATCATCTTGCGGCTCATCATCTGGTGGTAGCTATAGATTGCTACTCCCCCCTTACCATTTTGAGTTGTCTTGGACAAAAGGTTGTGCATTTTGCATGAGCGATAACATGGTGTCTATGCAAGACAGTGTAATGTGGCCCTATCATGCCAATGGAAGAAATGCATGGGGTAATACTATGATGTGCAAGATGTGGATAATGAACTATTCATTTAGTGGTATTTGATGCAGAGGCTTCATCTATACTGCATTGTCCAAACAAAAGTGATTGAAGATGTCGCATTGTTTCTTTGATTGTGGGTTTTTGAAGTACCTATATCATGATTTCCAATGTCTTTGGCTTTTTAGATACCCATTTGTACTTGGTGGTTGTTCTTTGTGCAGACGCTAAGTTCGTTGGTGTTAAGTCTGTAATTTTGGTCTCCATTGCCAAGTTGTCTTCACTGGTAAGGGTTGGTGGATTTGTGCCTCCTTTGTAATTCATTGATACTTGGGTGGGTTTTTGGTGGATTTTGACTTTTGTTTTGGTTGCCACTTCCAAGTATAATTACTTTGAGATTGTCAAAAATTTGTAGAAGAGCTTTGATGTTTTGTTGTGGTTGTCGCCTTGTGAACCATGGCCTTGGGTATCCATATCTGCTTAGGTTTGTTGGTCATGATTAACTTTTTCACCCAAGAATATGTGTACATACCTGGCGGCCCGCCCACTTACCTGGGCGACCACATTGGGCTTTATACCCCAAAAACCTCCCACTTAAAGTCCAATGTGGTACTTTAAGTGTGGGAGAAGCTACTATACAAGATAATATACAAGAGATGTAGAGAAGTGATGTACTATCCTACACCTAATTGCTTGCGAAAATGCGCAAAGCTCTCTGAGGGAAGTCCTTTTGTAAGTAGATCAGCAGGATTTTCTGTGGTGTGAACTTTGACAAGGTGAAGTTGCTTATCCTCGAGCATTTCCATGATGAAATGATACTTCACATCCACATGCTTTGTCTTTGAGTGATAAACTGGATTGCGAGCCAATTGTATAGCACTTTGACTATCACAATATAACACACGAATCTCTTCTTTGATTCCCAAATCTGTTACTAGTCGATTAAGCCAAATTGATTCTTTGCATGTCTCTGATGCTGCAACATATTCAGCCTCTGTAGTAGACTGAGTAACACAATCTTGTAATCTACAACGCCATGATACTGCTCCACCAGCCAATGTAAAGACATACCCTGACGTAGACCTTCGGTTGTCTTAGTCACCTGCATAATCTAAGTCTGTAAAACCCTTTACACTTAGCTCCTGACTCCCATAGCATATACGCATACTCTTTGTAGCTTTCAGGTATCTCAATATTCCTTTCACTGCCTCCCAATGTTTCTTGCCTGGGTTTGACATGTATCGACTTACTACTCCCACTGCAAATGCAATGTCTGGGCGAGTAGCAATCATTGCATACATCAAACTACCCACTGCAGACGCATATGGAATCTTATCCATTTCAGCTTGTTCTTCCTCAGACACAGGACAATCTTGTTTGCTAAGTTTCACATATGGTGGCAATGGAACACTCAATGCCTTTCCCTTCTCCATATTGAAACGTTGCAAAACCTTGTCAATATACTCTGTTTGAGATAACCAAATCAACTTCTTTGATCTGTCTCTCTCAATGTGCATACCAAGTATATGACTTGCCTCACCCATGTCTTTCATGTCAAACGATTTTGCCATCTTTGACTTCAAAGCTGAAATTTCTTCCAAGTGCTTGCTAGCAATCAACATGTCATCCACATACAAAATAAGGATCAGCCAACTACCATCCTTAGCCTTCTTTGTATATAGACAGTGATCGAACTCACTACGTTTGTAGCCTTGAGAAAGCATAAACTTGTGGAATTTATGGTACCATGCCCTCGGTGATTGTTTTAAGCCATAAAGACTCTTTAACAACTAGCATACCCAATCTTCCTTGCCTTTCTCAACAAACCCTTCTGGCTGCTGCATGTAAATTTCCACATCTAAATCACCATGCAAGAACGCTGTCTTGGCATCCATTCGGTGCAACACCAAATCTAATATGGCAACCAATGCAAGAAAGCATCTCAATGTAGTCATCTTGACCACCGGAGAGAAGACTTCATCAAAGTCAATGCCTTGTTCTTGATTAAAGCCCTTGGCAACAAGCCTTGCTTTGTACTTTGGCTAAATATCATGAGCGGTATAGGTCCACACAAATCACTATGAACAAGTGCCAATTGTGTATCTATTCTACTGCTTCTATGCTTATGTGGCTGCTGTGTCTGCTTACAATACAGACAATGTTCAAAGAATTCAAAATCATTAAATGAAAAGCCAGGCAATAACCAGAACGAGACAAGATTTCCATTCCCTTCTTGGACATATGTCCTAACCGGCTATGCCACAAAGAAAGGTTCGACTGCTCGGTTACATTGATTACATTTTTAGAGACATTTGATACATAAATCATGTAAAGTCCTCCAGACTTTACTCCATGTGCTACTGTCATAGAACCCTTGGATATCTTCCACATGTTCTGTCCAAAAATGGTGACGTAGCCAGCATCATCAAGTAAACCTGTGCTGATCAAGCTCTTTGTAATTGCGGGAACATGTCTCACATTCTTCAGTGTGAAAGAAGAGCCATTCTGAAACTTCAATTGAACATCTCCAACACCTAAGATCTCACATGTCTGCCCATTGCCTAGCCGAACATGATCTTTAGTGGTCACATAAGAGGTAAACCACTCCTTGTTTGGAGACACATGAAGTTATGCCCCTGAGTCTATAATCCAGTCACTCAGTGCATTTCCATCAGATGCTGTAAGAAGAGCTGAGTCCATTGTATTCTTCAAGAAGTAGATGTCTCCTGACACTAGACTGTCATCCTCTGCAACAGTGTTTGTCACATTTATTTCTTGAATCTTCACTGAGGACTTGTTCTTCTCACCATGGTCTTCAACTTTCTCTTTGCCTTTTTCTGCTTTCCATTCTCTGCAGTCTCTTTTCATGTGACCCTTCTTGCCACAATGGTAGCATTCTATGTCACTCTTGCCTTTAGCACTGCGGGACTTGCTACGAGACTGATTCCTCTTTCCACCTTTGTACTTTTCTTTGGTCCTTCCCCTGACAACTAAGACTGTTCCTTTGCCTTTGTCCATTGTCTTTCTATTGGTTTCTTCAGTAAGCAGACTTCCTTCTACACCTGCTATGTTCAAACCATCTGGAGGTGCAGAACTACTCAAAGCTGTGCGAAAAGTGTCCCAACTTTCCGGCAATGTGATGAACAGGAACATAGCTCTAACAGGTTCATCAAACTTGACACCTTGAGCTGACAACTGACTATAGATTGTGTTGAATTCATTCAGATGATTGGACATAGGTGTCCCTTCTTTCATCTTCAAGTCAACAAGATTCTTAAGCCAGTATACCTGTGAAGCTGCACTCTGCTTCTCATAAAGATCACTCAGCTTTAACCATGCTTGATAAGCCGACATCTCTTCTGCTACATTGAAGTAAACGCTTTCTGCCAAAGTCAGCATAATGGTAGGAAGTGCCAATTCATCCATTTCGCTCCATTCATCTTCGTCCATATCTTCTGGTTTTATCCCCTTGAGCTTTATAGGTTTTATCTGCTTCTTTTGTACTAACACATGCCAAATCTGCTGCTTCCACAATGGGAAATTGGTTCCATCCAACTTCTTGATATTGTAAAGAGCAGTGTCTAGTGATCCATCCATAGCTACGCTTCACAATGGTTTACTTTCCTGGGAAAAATTCGGCAGAGTTTCCCCTGTAAACTGACCTCTGAACCAATATCAACCTGTCAAATGAACCAAGAAAGCTTCAGATTCTGCATAAATTTTGGCAGAGTCTCCTTTGTAAAATGGCTATGGTGTACTCAAAAACAGACCAAAAAACAGCTCAAAAAACACTGTCTCTCTGACACTGTAAGCTGTGGGTAAACCTGTCCTGCACCTGTACTATCTCTGACTGTCCTGTCACTATCCTGTAAGCATAGACTGCGACAATGCCTCAACGGCAGTAAAGCAAAGATGGAATCCCAACTGTCTAACTCAGAGTCAATACATCCTAGCTGCCTATCTAAGGGTGCTCGAGGGATTGCTCCAAGACCTGTATCACCGAAAGGATCTCAACATTCGAGAATCCCCCAGCTCAATAAAACCTCACTCGACCCTCAACAAAGGCTGCAGTAAATCTGACAGTACATAGACTTCCCACAAAGTCATACATCCACAAATTTCCCACTATATGCTGTAACCGCTGCGGTGGTTGTTTGCTGCGTGACTCACAGCCAGCAAACCCTCAACAAACATACATCATCTCTGACAATACATCCCATGTGGAAGTACCTGCAATGTCAGGATGAAATCTGGAATATCAAGCAGCAAACACAAGCTACCGGATGAACTAGTGGATGTCGCCTACAGTCTGTGTGTAGATGCGCCCGTGTCCTATGTGACACGCCTCCAAGAATTGTGAGCCGTCCTTCGATGTGTAGACAGCCACAAATCAACACTCTGGGAGTGTCGATATCCTCAACACCTGCAGTCGTAGGCCGAAAACCCCAAATTTGCGGAGTCGGATCTGCACCCGCCGAGACCACGTAGTCAAAAATGGCCTGCGCAGACCTTTGTCGAAGCCGAATGGTGGCCGAGATGACCTCAGAATGAAATTCTGACAACACCAAGCCCTTCGGGTTGTCCCACAGGATTTAGGGCCGTGTCTTCGCCTATCGAATTTCACTCCAATATGAGTTGGTGACTCTAGCCTCCTGCAGTGCTGCCCCGAGCCTCGATCTGAGCTCTGATACCAGTTGAAGGAGTAAGAGCGGAAGTGCGACGCGAGAGAGAGTCGAGAAGAAGAGCACGACGATATGGTGAACTCGCTCTACTGTAATGTGTAGAGCATAGTGAGTTCTTATTAGGTTTTTACAAAAGAATATGTGTACATACCTGGCGACCCTCCCACTTACCTGGGCGACCACATTGGGCTTTATACCCCAACACTAACCCATTGTACTTTTTGGCAACACACTTAGCTACATGAGATGGTCTTATTCATCATATTTTTGCAAACATTCTCACTACTCTTGGCTCTCCTGCTATGACATCTCTAGCCTCATAACCCCTACTAGGAACCCCAATTGGATTTCTCTCCATGGTCCTTTCCTCAAGACACACATTTCTTGATTTTATCAAGGTAATCATATCCCTTGTAGTATGCATCATTCTTGGATCTTCATTGTCCATGCATGTAGTTGTTGAAACCCTAGAAGCCAAGGGATACCATCAGTCTAGGGATTGAAAATTGATGTTGGCTCATTGAATCAACAATTCTCAATCTATTTGAATTTTGGACTCAATCTTCTTGTCTTTGATTCGGTCTCCAATTAAGTAGGTCCAGTGGTAGTAGGAGTGATATAATATTGATGGAGTGGACCTCCAAAATATGTATGCCTCTCAAGTTCTCTCCGGTCTACTATCGAGTATCTTCGTGCATACTTGTCAAGCATGATTACGTGGGTGTCTCTCCCTTTAGTGTATGTAAAAACATAAAACCTTTTGTGCTCTGACAAATCTATGTAGGGTTCAATCCACTTGTAATAGTGCATTTGATCACCATTATCATATTGTATAGCCCCACGTACTCGGGGATGGGGTGGGGTGGGGTGGGGGGGGGTGGGGGGTGGGTGGGTGGGGGGGTTACTATGTATAAATTGTGTATATTGCGTGCATTCAAGGACTAATTATAAAACTCCTTATCTATGAATTTTTGACAAATAAAATACACCCCTTCTCTATTCAATCTGTATTTTTTTTTTCCAATGCCATTTTACGATACCCTTTTGTATTAAAAAATATGAGAAAAAATAAAATTTAATAACCCCTTTTGCTACACTCACGTGATAGTTACATAATTATAAAGATGAACCCGATGTGAAGCAACCGAGGTGAGGGTTCAAAAACTCATTTTTAAAGGGTCTAAATACAAATAATTAAAGCTATGCATCAGCAAGAGCAACAAGGCATGAATTTTGATCAAGGCACAATGCAAATGTTTCAAGCATTCGCTATGTTTATGTAACCACAACTGATTGCAGAAAGAAGGGAGGTGTCAGCAACCAAAGCACTTCAAGCTATTGTGAACAAAATGGACCAATTTGAAGGGAAAGATGTCACAAAGTCTTTTTGTGGTTTTGTAAAGGAGGTGGAGCTACAACGGGTTCTAGAGGTGGATATGATTCTAGAGGTGGACATGATTCATAGTTTTGAGCTTGTTGTGGTCCCTGAGATTAGAGACCATGTAAGGGGAACCAAGGAGGAGGTTGGGAGAAATTCAAATTAGCCCTAAAGGAGGAATACTTCATGGAGTACTCTGAAAAGTTTACAAAAAGAAATTTCTTGGAATGGGTCGCAAAGCCAAAAGAAGGACTTTCCATCACTCAACTATTGAGAGTTTGAGCGGCGCTATGCTCAGATGTCAGGAACAAAGCAAGCTACTTTGGATAGTGAAAATACTGAACTTTTCTTTCAAGCTGTAGGTCTTGAGCTCCAAAAAAAGTTAGAGCTACTCCTTGAAGATAAGAATACAGAACAAGGTCTAAAGGCTATGTGGAAAGAGGTTGAGGACACAGCCTCATTGCTTGCTAAGAGGCAACATCGTAGAGATAAGATGGTGGTGAATGGTGCTACTTCTATCTCCAACATGTCTGAGATTCCTCCAAAGCTTGTTATTGTGAGTCCAAAAGGTGATAACTCTATGCTTGATGAGCTTGTTAAGGGCATGTGAGAAATTAAGTCAAAGCTGACTAGGCTTGAAGAGAAAGGGCAACCTGATGGATAGAAATCTCAAAGCAAAGAAGGATTTGTGCACAGAAGCATATGGTGTGATAGCACAGACCATGGCAAAAGGGATTGTGATAGCTTCTATGATGCCTTGAAAATAGATTTTGTGTTTTTAAAGGATGACAAGATCCATCTACAGGAGACAAGTATGCCATCTAGGAACTACCTTTCGAAAAGGGGGTATGTGGACGTTAGTGGAGGATATGGCGATCAATCATGCTATTTTTGCAGTGGAGGCTGCTACCTATGGGGCAAAAATAGAGCTATTTCCAAAGAAAGCATTAAAGTCTACTCAAGATGGTTTTGAGGAGGTTGATAACTTGTGGCCGTATGTAGTAGTCAATCAAAAAGGGGAAGGTAACTAAATAGGTATTGCATAAAGCTGGTGATTGCATACACCATGCAACAAGTCGGGATGACCCTGTGGACTCTTTATCAGTGCATGCCTATCTTGCAAAATTCCATAACAATAAAGCAATTGTGGAAGAGAAGCATAGACATGAGAATGGAGATGCAGGTCCTTCTACTTCAAAGAGGGTTACAGAGTCAGAGGAAGAAAGGATCCAGGACCTTCTTATGAGGCTCCACCATATGTGCCTCCTTCTCCTGAGATTCCTCTGGAGGAAGAATCTACAGGGAAGAAAAAAGAGCAAGGAAAAGATATAGCAAAAGGCCTTGCATACAAACTACAATCTGACATTGAAGCTAAGCTGCCACAAACTTTAAGCAGGTATTGGAGGAAAGGATTTTGAATAGCAAAGTTGAGTTTACCTTGGATGAAGTTCTTGGCATAGCTAAATGCAAGTTTCATGAAGAAATTATAGATATCATAAAAAGAAAGAGGCAAACTCTTACTGAGTCTATTCCTTCGCAATCCCAGGGTGAAGGAGAATCACTGAAGGCACAAGGGATACATGTACAAGAGAGTGAATGTGATGACAATGTGGTAGGATGCTACCAATTTTTTATAAGAGATATGCATGCTAGAATTGTGGATGATGATGATGAAGATGAAGCCTTCTATAAAAGCCACTACTCCAAAAGTCATTGGATGATGAAGATGAGCCTCCTATAAAAGCCACTACTCCAGATCATGGCTCTGAAATCAATCTTATCTCCAAGAGTCTTTACATGAAGAACAAGTGGCTGATAGACATAGAACATGGGTGGATGATTAGAGTTGCAATTAACTCATTAGGAGATTTGTATGGGGCTTTTCCAAATGTGAAAGTGACGATTGGTAATGTCAAAGATGAGCAAAAATTCTTTGTGCATGAGATGTCTACCTATCCTCTTATCCTTGGGCAGCCATACATCACAACCGTTTGCATGGAAACAAAGGTCTTGGATGATGCCAGGGTAAGGAGAAAATATGGGAAGCAAACTGTGCAATTATTGACTTTGTGTGTGAATCACGAGAGGAACTCCGATAGTCTTTGTGAGTATCCTCTACCAACAGCAAACAAAGAGTTCAAAGAGTAAAGGGAGACAAGAGGTTTTGGCCATGTACCATTGTAAAGCGGGATAACAATGGTACAAGAAGAAAAATTTATCTCCTGGTGAAAAGCGAGAAGAATATTTTTCTATAGGTTTTCAAGGATTAGCAGAGCATGGGTTAGTATGTTTTACGAAGCTTGAGGATATGAAAAGAAGTACACGACAATATGTATATAATGTACATAAATACATGAAGGAAAATGGTTTCATAGAGGATAGTGAATATTCGCATTTCAGGTTTCTTTGAACAAGTTTCTCATGTAGATACTATGCTTGAGCTTGAGGCTATAATGGACTCTAGTATGCAAGATGGAACCCACGTCGTGGAAGTATGCTCTATGGAAATGCATGATGTGACAGTGAGGCTTTTGAAGATCAGAAAGATTTTAATGCTTATGAAGGACCAAAAGTGCATGTGGAAACCAAGTACAAAATGTGCAGGGAGAGACTCTCAGCAGGAGAGATAATCTTGGCTTATGTTGCAACATAGGACAACCTTGCAGATCTTTTCACAAAGGCATTGTCTCGTGAGAAGTTCGAAGCTTTACACAAAGCTTTGGGCTTGCTTCCCTTTGTGGGCCTCAGGGCATGGCACTTCCCTATACTCTATGTGCCAACTCTCGTTCACCGCATCCCTCCCAGGAAGGATATGTGAGCATATACATGTGGTAGTGATGTGTGTGAACACAGTTAGGACCGTCGGGGCATTTTTTTCCTCACTAGGAGGTTTTTTTCCCGTGCATTATATATATGCCCATCACTCTAGGGCTATCTAATCTTTCCATTGCACACTAAGTAAAACACTCACTGTTGTGTGCCTTGAGCTTCCTTCGTCTTCTCCAAGCTGTGTGTGTTTCCATGCAACCCTAACTCCAACATTGAGAATTTTCTAGCATGCATGGAATTCAAGTCAACTCCTTAAAATCGGGTTGAATTTCCATGCTTGCGAGTTTTGGCCAAGGGGTCTAGCTCACCCAAGGCCCAAGGGTCTGCAAGTTTGCTAGGGTCGAGAATTTTCTAGCATGCATGAACTTCATGTCAACTCCTTAAAATCGGGTCGGATTCCCATGCTTGCAAGTTTCGGCCACGGGTCTAGCTCACCCTTGGAAAAAGACTGTTGTGATAAAGACAAAGCCATGAGAGCCGTCCCTCTCTCTCTCTCTCTCTCTCTCTCATACTATCAAATCTTTCTAGGATCATTTTAAATTGAATTGTTAGGTAGGCTTTGTATCTAAGTGAAACTTCTTGGTAACAACACAGGTGTCATGTAGTAAACTTCTTGGTTAGAACACGGCATGGGGAACTAAGTTCTTTGGCTATTTGTAAATGTTTAGTGCAAAAGCCATTTGGTTAATAAAGCAAGTAATGTATCTTTATTAAAAAGTATACCTTTTCAAGTAATATGTTAAGTGGGCATTAGAGGAAATAAGAAAAAGGTTCAAGAAAATCTTGCAAAGTGGATATGATGGGTCTCTCTCTCTCTCTCTCTCTCTCTCTCACACACACACACACACACACACACATCAACCAATGAACAAGCCTACCCCATCAAGCCTCTCTCTCTCTCTCTCTCTCTCTCTCTCTCTCTCTCCCCCCCTTTTCTCCTGCTCCTGCTGGCTCATTTAAAGCCGTATGGACTTCTCTCGTGAGAGAGAGAGAGAGAGAGAGAGAGAGAGGCTTGATGGGTCGGCTTATTAATCTGTTGATGGAGCCCGAGGTTGGTGGTGCTGGCCAGCAGGAAGCCAGTGGCCTCAGCGGCGTTTCATACTACAACGGCCGGATACGAGCCCCCCCGCCCAGCAGGCTGGACACCAACATCCTCATCGTCACCTCCTCCCTCTTCGCCGTCCTCCTCCTCGCTCTCTGCATGCACTTCACCTTCCGCTGGGCTCTCCTCCACCTCTGCCGCATCAGCCCCCGCCCTGCTGACTCAGCACCACCCTCCGCCCCTGCCCTCCACATAGACTCCCTCCCCTCCACACTCTACCACCCCCCTGCTGACTCGGCACGCTCTACGCACGCAACGTTGGCCCCCATTTGCCCCATCTGCCTCTCCGACTTTGCTGACGGAGAACGCATCCGCGTGTTGCCTTCCTGCCAGCATGGTTTCCATGTCACCTGCATCGACACGTGGCTCGCTCAACACACGTCGTGTCCTACTTGCAGAGGCAGCTTACTAGAGCCTGTTCCCGTGGAGCGGCACGTGTGCCTTCACATTCTCATCACCAAAGGTAGTAGAACATCCTCTCGATAAGAAGCGGGCTTTGTATACTATCGTTGATTAAAACTGTTTTATAGGGTTAATCCTTTTATGAGCATCCCATTCTATAGGGTTAGGATGAATGGGTTTCCTTTGCCTTGCCCTTTTTGAGCCTACCGATCATGATTTTCTTAGGACTGATGGTGAGGTCATATGCAACTACACAATTGGCTTTTAAGACAAGTATGGTGTGGATTTGGTGGTACTTTTTGCCCATGTAGTTATGGCTTGTGCCTAATGTTGTTTTCCATTCAAGGATTCCATTGGTACAAAACAATGTTGCTACTTTTGGTTAAGGGGAAATGTAAAGAAACATCAATTATTCGTGTCTACAATTCTACATTGTCTGTTGATGTTATACAAAGCACTTCCCTAATCACATCCACTCCTTATGATATCAAAGTCCGATAATCTCGAGATCTATCCTCAACCAAATGGTTATGATCAATAGATGATTACTAAGAAAATTCAACTTCTCCATCCTGAAACTAGAAGACGTGGGTGCTAGTTTCTCGACTTCTCCAACCCAATCGGTGGAAAAACTTGTGATAGCATATAGAAAGAAAGTTTGAATCTGCTCAAGGCAAAAACCCTCTTACACCATCAAGTTCTTGTTTTAAGGTATCAATAATCCAACTTTAATTTGATTAAGCAATGTGAACACTAACCATTTTACCAATTCGATCTCTTGGAATGAAAAGAGTCCGCGGCCAAACCGTCCCCTATCTCAATTTGTGCCCCTAATCACCCTAGCCTCTACCAAAGTCTTGTATTTAACAATCCACTAAGCTCCTCGCACCAACGCCTCCATTTTTTAGTGTACAGAAAAATTTAGAATGGCTATCATAAACCCTTACTAACTGCAATGTATGTCATCATATTGATCTTTGGAGACTTCATTCTACTACTCCTTGTTTAATCTGAAATTAGAAAGGCTCAAAGTATGAGTTTCCATACATGCTAGGTAAAGACAAGGAAGTTTTCAAAGAAAGCCCTTTGAAAGGTTGTGAGCGTGATGGCTCAAGGAGAGACTTTCAAATAGAGCTATACATATCCAATTTCAACAAAGAGATGAGAGATATTGAGGATTCATCCTAACTACCTTTATGACAACTTCATTTATAATGTGTGGGATGCTATTACTCGAAGCATCGAAGCAATGTGTATACCATATTATGTGTGGGATGCTATTACTCGAAGCATCGAAGCAGTGTGTATACCATATTACACGCAACTCTAAAGATAAACCCCTTGTATACATTTTGCATCGACTCTCTCTCTCTCTCTCTCTCTCTCAAACTTAGTCTCGTGCACACAATTAAGCTCTTTTGAATAATGTACTAAGCCATGCATGCTTCAATAGATTTTACCCTAATCTATATCAGCCACGAATCACTCACTAGATAATCCTCCTTGATCCCTACAAGTGGTATCAAAAAATAGTATAGACTAGTACTTTTTAATCTAATTAGATCCTATACACTTGTATTCTCCCTATGCTAGATCTAGTGAAGCCCTCTCCTTGCTTGCAAGATCGCGAATCAATCATTCTATGCATTCCATTGGAAGTTGTACTAAATGCAGGCTTTGTTGCATCTCTAGTGTGAACCTCCTCTCTGGGTTATGTGCCTATGCGTCAAGCCATGCAATCAATGTGTGACATGGAAAACCCTAGTCAATTTAAGAGGTGGAATGCTTAGAGCGTGTCACGTGATGTGCATGTGTGCCATTATTCTAATTTCTCTTAGCTCTACAAAAGACCATACTTTGTACACACAATCGCAACACATTAATCCAGTTTCTATTTTGGAGCAACTCTCTTGACTAAGTTTGTGCATATAGTTAATCTACTCTTAATTATGAATTATGGCTCACTAGTTAACCCTCCTTAACGCCACCTTCGGTATCAAATTTTAGTATATACTAGTACTTTCTAATTTGATCCTAATCCTCGGCACTTGCATTCTCCCTATGCTAGATCTT
Organism: Adiantum capillus-veneris; assembly: GCF_014529385.1. Lineage (NCBI taxonomy): Eukaryota > Viridiplantae > Streptophyta > Polypodiopsida > Polypodiales > Pteridaceae > Adiantum > Adiantum capillus-veneris. The sequence goes on from NC_140951.1 coordinate 100,916,667, forward strand.
GTGAGCCCTCTCCTTGCTTAGAAGGTTTCCAATCTATCATTCTATGCGTTACACTTCAAATTTGCACTAATTATCTCTCAATTTCTCTCTTTTGAGTGTTTCATTGATGTGATATGCATCAATTGGTGCCACCACCCACACTAGAAAGACTTTAAAAAAGGGTTTTGCATTTATTTTGCATGCTTGTGCACATTTTAAAGTGTATTCAACGGTTTCTTTGCATGTAATTAGACTAATTTTAAGTCACTTTGCTACATTTTTCTTACTTTCATTGCAAAATTAAATGCTCCATTTTTTACTTTCCAAGTATTTCTTGTTGTAGTCCTTTGTTCAAGCTTTTAACAGATCCCATAATCACTTAATTGGGCCACAATTAGCCTTGTTAATCTCATTTTAAAGGTATGCATGTGTGTGTATGTGTGCATGTTTGCACACGCTTGAGTATGGAAGCCACCTCCAATCTTTAATTCATTTGGTTCCATTTTTTACTTATACTGATTGGGTGAACTAGGCACGTAGGGACAAACATCAAACAACATCAATCGGAACGTGTATATTGGGTTGATTTTGATCAACGCCCCAATCGATCAGAGACAACTGGCTTGCATGTGAGGGGAAGCATCATCAATGGATAATGCTCATGATTATGTGCAACCTAAACTCAAATGATGGGAAAAAAATCGAGTTTAAGATATCTAGGAGGCCGCTTTCCATAACAATGGACCATACTATTTGGCCTTTTACAATGTCTTTTGTAGCCATGCGAAGGATATCGTAATGCTGCCTCCCAAAGTACCCCAAGTACCACTTTATAGAAGATATCTCACATATTTATAGTGGTTCTGTCCAAGTTAGATTGGACATGTTCAAATATGAATAGAACATCGTACAAATGTGCAAGATACTTGGCAAGTATCTTGCATGCTTCAACCATAGATGCATTGCCACATACCCTCCCTGTCAGGACACCGGCAAGGCCGGACTAGACAAGGCAGGGCCGGGCTAGGCGGTGTGGAATGGGGAGTCCAACCAGGGCAAAGGGCCAGGGGCATGCCTATATAAAGGGTGGTTGGGTGGTGGACTCTCAGGCTCTAGTCACCCCTGTCTTACATTGGTATCAGAGCTCGGGGGGGGGGGGGGGGGGGGGAAGCCATGGAGGAAGGGGGAAGGAGATGGATCGATTGCATGAACATGATTTATCTCTCTCTCTCTCTCTCTCTCTCTCTCTCTCTCTCTCTCTCTCTCTCTCTCTCTCTCTCTCTCTCTCTCTCTCTCTCTCTCCCTCCCGTCGTGGACAAGCCGGCAGGGCATGGCCATGGGAAGGATTGCTACACAAGCAGGGAAGGCGGGAAGAGAAGTTGACAGGGCCTGGCCGTGTGCATGGTCTCCAAGGCGGGTTTGTTGCGCACGGCTGAAGGGGGAGATCTGCGGGAACGACCGCTTGTACATAAGCCAGAGGCGGGGTCAACCTGCGGCAAAATTGCCATGGGAGGGCTCGTTGGGAGTGCAAGGGGGTAAGGAGCAATTCCCGTTGAAGCGGCGCTCCGTCTAGAGCCGCACAGCGATGGAGCTATCTCCTTCGTCATCGGCGTAGACAACTCGCTGCTGCAGCAAAAAAAATCCTATATATATTTTTTCTTTTTTTCTTTTACCCTACCCAACTAAGGGTTGGGGCCCACAGGACACAGGAGTCGGGCTCAATTTCGGTTCTGAGATCGAGCACGCCACATGCACCTTGCATGCATGGCATGCAGTCAACAAGGTCTCCACATCGAAGCTTTTCCTGCAGCATCTCTGTATTTTTTGATATCAAAATTTTTTACCATGATTGCAACACAAACAAGGGCCATGTTGCATGGTTGCATGCACAACCAGGAAAGGCAGAACAGTGGCTCTCGCATGATCACACAAGCTTGAATATTTCCGACATGCGGTCGCCAAGGCAAGTTGCATTAAGGTATTTATGCAGTAAGCAATAAATTTCAATTTTCTTTGTTATTTTCCTCAAGCACATGTTGCATCCCGCCCGACGTACGGCTTGTGCCAATCATGTGGTTCTCATACTCGCGTGCAGGTATGAGTTTAGCAAACTTTGATTGCCCAGAGGCCACTGATTGTGTTCATGACCAACATCAAGCATGGCTTGAGTATGACATGGTTATGATGTTTCTAAATGTTAATGTTCGTTGCGATTTTTCCTTACGCAAGTACAACTTGATTCTATCACAGCAAGGCTGTGCAATGCTTAAGAAGCGTATTCTTCAGATAGAGGAAGTATCCTCTCTATTGCATAGCTCTCGCATGCATCAGAGGACAGTGCATCTCTATTGCATATCTCTACATGCATTAGAGAAAGTGCATCTTTGGCACTCCAAGCACAAGCACAACTCGTGACAGTTATCTAAAGCATTCAAATTTTGTTGCCTACATTATTGGCAAGCGCCAATTATTATTTGCAAGCCCGCATCAAGCACGGCTTGACTACACACAATCTCGATCAGAAGCATGGTTTCTACTAAGTGCCTTGATAGAGCACGCCCATCAACGGTTCAAGTTTTCTCCAAAGGCAAGGCAAAACGGCAATGTTTCAGCATCTCAAGGAGATAGTCATGGCCTATTGCTACACTTGTGGGCAGGCGGCAAAGGTGTTTGGCATGGCTGACCATTTGTTCTAGAGTGAGAAGCTGATTGTTTCAAGTTCTGGATTTGAATTTTTTCTAAGAACATGGTTCCTAGGGAAAGTTTGTCGGAGTTTTCAGTCGCTCACAACAAACCTATACGGTCAAGGACAACAGTAATCACGCTAAGCAAGTACAACTTGTAAACCTTCTCAATCCGGTGTACAAGTAGACAAGGTCCATTCTTGGTACATGCTCGACAAGGTTAACTCTCTTTGCTTCCATTTCTGCATCTTGCATTGAGACTCAAAAAAAAAAAAAAACAACGGCAATGTGTTTGCAAGTTATTTCATATACCAGATGGGTGTATAGGATACACAAGGACGTATATGCATATGCGACAACTCTCTCTTGCAAAGAAGATATGCCTATGTGCCGTTTTGGAATGAGTTTTTACTTCCAAATTTCATGCCACCTGGTTGCAGCAACAACGACCGGCAAGGCTTTGGGGAACTGGCAAAATAGGGACTATTCACCTCACAGAATCCCTACAAGTCTAAACTGTGCAAGGCACTTATGGTTTTGGCTCTCACAGTTGAGGCCATCACTCTCCGCAAGGGCTTACAATTCTGCATGCATGGCATGCTAGTGAGGTGGATTCAATTCTACCGCTTCATGCATTGCGCTTCCGCTACGACACTCGCAACTCTGTCAAGGACAACCTAAGTGATAGATTGTTTAATATGATTGTTGGTTGCTATCAACACACAAAAACACTAAAAGGAACCTAAATCTACGACTTATTTTAGGGCCAAAGTGCCAATGCTAAGTTATCCTCATACAATCACGACCCCTGCATGGTAGGTGGGTCGGAATGAATTTTCTATTTTTCTGTTACCTCTCTCGATAAAAGAGTCATACCGGAAAACTGTGGAATGCTTATACGATAAGCTGCAATTTAGGCATAAGATGCGTAAGAGCACATAGCTTGGGTACACACTCTAAAACCTTAAGGAAAGTTCCTCAGCCCAGCATGCTCTTGCTCTCTCTCTCTCTCTCTCTCTCTAAGGAAAAAAATGAAAATCTTCTAAGAAGCTTTTGATACATGTTTTGCTCGTGAGTCAGCTTGAGCCAAGGTGCTCTAACTCATAGCTAGCACGTGGCTAAGATTCTACTCAAATTAGTCTTCATCGGTTCGTCGATTGAACACTATTTTGCATAAGGGCTATGAGCCAAACACGCTAAGAGCCGTTGTCAGGCCAAGAGTAAGACCCAACTATTGGCATTCTTTGGGTGATTGTTTTCAAGATCTACCCAAGGAAGTACACATCGACGTTAATGGACAAGCAAGAGTCTTGTCATTACGGATGTTTAGGGTGTCATTTTTGCACTACATGTTTTCAGTGCGACACTCAAGTTGATTTTTTGATAATCTTCAACTCACAGCAACTGATCTCTACAAGGAAGTATAGATGCAGCAATCAGTTGCGACAGCATGGCTGTCCATAAGAGCTCGACAGTTCACTTGTGTGGGTTTCCTGCTCTCTCTATAGCACTACGGAGTGTCTATGGACATACTGTTTTGGGGTAAGACCCGGCGGGTGATTGTTACATCACCCCATAGGCATTAAGGATCACAGTTTGATCTGCATTGAGGATCACAATTGATCTCTCCCAGTTATACTTTCAAGGAAATAATTCCGCAATCTACCACACGCGGTAGCGGACGAACACACTTTTCAAGTTGATTCCAATCATTCTGTACACGGTTGACTATGTTGGTTATCGTTATCTGCTAGTTGAGCAGTTTCTACAAAGAGTCTTACCAAGGGGTTTGACTACGTAGATTCTAATCCAAGGGCTTGGATTGCAAAGACAACACCCAGGGTTGCCAATGCAATGCTGTTTGTTTTTTCAGGTAGGGGATGTGCTCCTCTCCATTTGAATACGAGTAAGTGAACATTACGTTCAAATCTTCAGGTATGCATCTATTGATTTGGTGTTATTCCATTTTTAGTATGCTTTGCTTGGTTTTTCAAGACGTATAAGTAAGCTTGAATGTTACAGAGACATGCCAAGGACATGTCGGCACAAAGTATTTTGGGCCAAGTGTCCAATCTATCTTTCTGCCTTATGCTGTTACGAACCTACTTGTAGGGTTCAACTTGGCACATGTTGTCACATGGGATACAACATGGTCTAGGAACTCAAGGAGTTCGGTTTAGCCAGTGTGGAGAAAGATAACGAGGGTCCCTCTCGCTCTTGTCGCGGAGTGTTTGCAATTACCTCCACAGACAAGTACAACTCGTACTTGAAGGATGTCACTTTTCCTGACATCCTTATTTGAGACATATTCCACATGTGGAGAATATGATTCTCTGGGACTGACACTGGCGCACGATTTTTAATGATGTGTCGCGACGAAGTCCCTACGTGCTCGTTTATTAGACCATTTGGAGCACACCATATCAAGAACAATTTCAGTGGCTAGAAATTTTCGGGTACTACGTACAAACTTGTTGTGATTACAAGTGCTGTGAAACCACCTTAACGGAGGGTCGTTTCTACATATAGCAAAGTATGCTACGCTCATGAGAATGTCTCATGGTTGGTACCTAGGTGTGACCGGGTTGTCACATTCTATTATGGTCCAACTTTTGTTGCAAGACTTTCATGTATGTATCGTGGAAAGTCTCATCATGGAGTTGCGGTTCGGATATGTTTGTGTTAAATGCATGCACACTAGGTGTTATGGGCCCTAGTGTTTAACACTGATTTATTTGGAGCGGCATGCTAATTCATGGACTTTTTTGTTTCTGCAAATTTTTGCACTTCAAGTGCAACTTTTCAAGCAGATTTATGAGTTTACACCCTACCGTATAAGGTAACGGCTACATATGGGTGTCTGTAGTTGGTTGGTTTAAACTCTATGAGCTTACTCCATGCCAAAACCGCTTTCAACCTAGTTGGTTGTCTCCACTCCATATCAAATATATGGCTGGATAATCAATGGTTAAGTCCTAGCTTATCATCAGTCGTGGTAGACTGTCTGTCATGGTTGGGAAAAAGCACCTCACTCTTACTGCTGCTATTTTTTGCTAAAGGATCTGCTACAAGCATACGTTAGCACAACGCATTTTGAATGGGAGATTCTCTTCCTATTCTAGAACTTGCTTACGTAAGTTTTCAACTTTGAACACTTGTTGTGGTGGGGTTGGATACCGTTTCCATAGTTTCATAAGTCAAGGACTTAATAGGTGTGCTGACCAAGTATGTTGGCAGGTAACCTTCATTAGGGGTGAACATGTAGTTCTATGTGTTCCAAAATGTTCAAAAGTCTGACATAAGGGCACACCCTATTCTACTTCTTAGTAGCTATGAGCTTTTTAAGATACTCACGCGAGTTGGAAATTTGGCTCACAACTTCATGGAAAGTTGCACCAAGGTTTTCTTGCATTATTCCAGTACCTTCAGAAGATCTGAAAATTGGTTATGCCTTTGGACAACTCTTAGTTGTGGTTACTCCTTTACAGTACTCAAGTGAGTTATAAATGGAGTTACCATTTAGACCCAAGTGCTTGCAGAAGGACAACAATGTTGAAAATCAAGATGTTGCTCTTGGTTTCATTGAACCTCCTCACTGCATCACGTATCAGTTGGCTCGCGTATGGGATGCCAACACAGAAAACATCAGTGTTCTTACGAAGATATCACCACTTTTGTTTTCGAGGACGAAAACTCTTCTTAAGGGGGGAGTAATGTCAGGACATCGGCAAGGCCGGACTAGACAAGGCAGGGCCGGGCTAGGCAATGTGGAACGGGGAGTCCAACTAGGGCAAAGGGCCAGGGGCATGCCTATATAAAGGGTGGTTGGGTGGTGGACTCTCAAGCTCTAGTCACCCCTGTCTTATACTCCCTACCTCATGAACTTCACTATCTTCTGCTTTTCTCATAACCATTGATATTATGATGAATGTAGAGCCCCTTGTAGTCAATTACAAAAAGAAGTGATTCTAGCACTACAAGAGGTGCTGAAGGCTTGTGACGGCCTTAGCAACAAAAATGTATCGGGACATTTTTATCCCCGGCATCGCTAAAAACGTCGATATTAGCGTAAAAAAGAAACCATCGCTGTAAGCGTTGTTATCGGCATGCGCTATCCATATTCTTCACTTTATACCACCCTGACACAATCAAGCTTAAAAATAAGTGTCCCTTCTTAGTTGTCAACCACGGAGGAATGTTTAAGTTGACAATGACAACTGGCCATACACTATACGATGTCGACCTCAGAACAAATGGATTTAGACCATCCATAGCCCAGGCTGAGGCACAAATTTTGAGCTTCACTAGCAAAATTCAGCCATGTGTTGTCAACATGTTTCCTTGCCGCACAATATGCAGGGATCCATAGCACACCGTCCAAAGATATGTTCTCCTCAAGCCATGTTGCTAGAGTGGCCATAAAGTTGAATTCAAAGAAATGCTTGATGCAAGGCAGCATAGGAAAATGTCATAGCACCTTTTGTGGCACTTTTTGTCCATGGAGATCCATTTGATATCTCTTGAAATCACATTTTGAACACTTTTGCATGTCCACATATTCCTCCTTGAAAAGAATATAGTCATTAGGACAAGCAGAAATGAAATTGTAATCCATCCCCAGGGCCTGCAAGATCTTTCTTGCATCTCTCTGGAATTTGGTATCACATTATCAGCTGGCAAAATGTGCTCCTTTAGCAATCTACATAAAGAAACAAAATAACATCTCTCATAATTTGGTACATTATACATGTATAGTTTTTTTATTGAAGTCGACACATTGCAAGAGATAACTTGAAAAGTTCTGCAACGCTAGTGTCACTCCATCCAAACTTTGCCTGCATATTGAGAAGAACCAAGAGTGCCTACAATATAAACACTCGTGGTCCATCATACAAGGGCATGTTGGCCTCACGTTTCATGTCATCCTAGACGAGCCTTTCCAAATCCATGATCATCTCTATCATTTTGTCGATGTCGGGCTCAAACATAGCCTGGTTGGGGATGTGCTTTGCACAGTTACCCTTAGAGCTTGAAGTGGCTGCATTTTGTGGCCTCACGCATGCTGCTTGAGTAAAGCGCCTGCAAGCACGTCTATTAGGTTGCAAGATCGATGCTTGTTGACCATTATTAGAGTCTGATGAGTTGTAATTGGCAACAAATCGATCTATCATAGATGGATCAAACTCGCCAAACTCGAGAACGTGCTGTAAAGAAATGTGCCTTGTCCATCGCACAACATGTTTGCATTGATTAAACAAGGACATAAGATCCTTGTTACGAGATAGGCGTCTCGATCGGACGGCCCCACATCATCATCAATACTCATAATGATTGTGAATATCCTGAACCCTAAATTAAACATAAATTTACGCTTTCTTCTCTTCTCTCTCTCTTTTCTCTCTCTCTCTCTCTCTCTCTCTCTCTCTCTCTCTCTCTCTCTCTCTCTCTCTCTCTCCCTCTCCCTCTCCCTCTCCCTCCAATAGCAATCAAGCAATCATAAATCACACTGTAAACTACCTCACATTCTCTAGCCATGCCCGATCCCTACACACCTCGGACTAGAGGTGCAAGGAGATTAGGACCATTGGGTTAAAATGTCGTCTTTATTGGTCAATTCCTATATTTGTGGGTGTGAAAAGTCTGCACACCCATGTCTACATGACAATCCATGTAGTGGGTAAAACCCCTTTGCCTCTTGTTCAGCTCAAGCCATGCCCCAGCTAGCATAAACTACCTCAAATTCTCTAGCCATGCCCAATCCACGCACACCTCGATCGGATAGTGCACGGAGATCAAGACCACTGGGTTATAATATCGTCTTTAATGGTCACATACATAACCTAAATACATATATGCATAAGCCGCACACATCTCCAAACACATACTCTTTTCTCAAGCAGTGCATACATTTCACCTGAGCAACTGCATCCTCGCATTCATCGCATATTTTGAAAGGCTTCACATGGTAGTGGCAGTGAGCTCTCTTACTATGAAGAGATACTGAGCAAGGAGCGTGATAAAGAAGCTCTTCTTCAAAAAACTCTGCAGTAGCCGGAGCACAATAAAGAAGATCTTCTTCAAAGCACTCTAAAACAACTACATGCAAGCTATTTCTAAGCTCACATGCGCAAACAGCTTGCGAACAAAGCATTTTCGAAGTCCGCAACGTTTTTGAGATGCAAAAACGTAGCAAACTTTAAAAACAATTTTCTCACAATCGTTTGTGCATCTGAGCTACCTAATCATCCCTCTCTCTACCTACCTAAATCCATGGAATCTACATCCAAGCTATTTGCAAGCTCACATGCACGAACAACTTGTAGACAAACCGTTTTCAAAGTCCGTAGCATTTTTTGAACGCAAAAACGCTTGCGGACTTCAGAAACAACTTTTTGGTGAGTCATTCGTGCATGTGAAATTGCAAAACTACATACCTAAACCTAGCAAGCTAAATACAAGATATTTGCAAGCGTACATGCAAAAACAGCAAGTCCGCACTATTTTAAATAATCCTAAATCTAAACCTACACATACATATACCTTGTAGTGGCCGTCACATACATAACCCTAAACATACATTTACATAAACCACACACATTTCTAAACACATACTCTCTTCCCGATCATCACACACATTTAACCCGAGCACCTGCATCCTCGCATTCATTGCATATTCTAAAAGGCTCTACATGGTGGCAACGATGAGCTCTCTTAGCTTCCTTTTAAGAGATGCGTAGCAAGGAGCACAATAAAGAAGCTCTTCTTTAGAGCACTCCATAGCAACGGGAGGACTCTCCCATTGCATACAACACAAAACATTGGATTCACTTATAGCCATAACTCAAGAGGGAGGTAGATAGCTAATCATCCCTCTCTTCACCTACACCTAATTATCTCTCTCTCTATAGTGAGGTAGAGAGGGGTAAGTTGAGTGCAATATGATAGAGAGAGAGGGTAGAGACTAGAGAGATGGGATAGAGAGAGCAATAGGAGATTTATCTACTATTAATCTCTCTACTCTCTATATTCTCTCTCTATCTTTTGCCTCTACATTCTATCTAATTTTAAATCCTACGTATATAGTATAACCCTAAATCTAAACCCTGATCCTAACTTGGATTTAAACCATAATATTAAAGATAAACTTAAATATAAAAACTAAATTCTAAACCCCAATCCTAATCCTAATCCTAGACTTAAACCCTAATCCAAAAGCAATATACACTAAATCCTAATCCTAATTAATTCTCTACCCCTCAAGCATTGATGATGATTTTAGTCTTTCAGTTTACTTCTTTATAAATTTTTTTTTTGTACCCAAACATTGGATTAGATCCACCAAGATTGTATCAATTTGGTCTCACAGGTCATTTTGGCCTTTTGAAGATGTTTAATATAACATTTCATTTCATTTCATTTTCTCTCTCTCTCTCTCTCTCTCTCTCTCTCTCTCTCTCTCTCTCTCTCTTTCTCTTCAATGTATGTTTGTGTGTGTGTATGTGTGTGTGTTTAGATCGATTCTCTCTCTCTCTCTCAATGTGTGTGTGTGTGTGTTTGTGGGAGAGAGAAAGAACAGAGGGAAGGGAGCATGAGAGAGAGGAGACTGAGGAAGCATATTTGTCTCTCCCTTCTCTCCTTGTGTGTGTGTGTGTGTGAGAGAGAGAGAGAGAGAGAGAGAGAGAGAGAGAGAGAAGAAAGTGAGGGCATTACCTTCATCATTGTCTCTTGCCCAAGAGCGCCAAAATTAGATCTGAGTTTTGACGTTCTTGGGTAATTTACCCCCACTATCAGCGTCGCTATGAGCGTCTCTATATGCGTCCCTATACAACAACACTCATAGCAACAACACTAGTTTTGAGCGTCACTAAGCTTAAGATGCTCTTGTAGTGTAGGCACTCAGACACATAGTCAGTCAACAATAATTTTTAGACACCTTGGGTGAAAGAAAAAGTGTCGATACCTGGCAAAGATTGAAGAAGAGATGTATCAACTTATTCTGGGAAAACATTCTAAGATGGCATGGAAGATGTCTCAATAGAAGAAATCCCCAATAAAAATTACATCACTAGAAGCATGGCTAGACTATGGGAGATAACTTTATGATGTGCCAAGACAACCACCTATGTAGCGATCGCATTCAAGAAGGAAGGAGAAGTGTAAATGAGCTCAAGGAGGGAAGCGGGGGGGGGAGTGAAGTTGGTAGCAAGCGGGAAGAGATGGCAATAGCACGTGGGTTTCTTGCATTCAATGCTATAGGTGGGAGACTTTATTCTCTCTCTCTCTCTCTCTCTCTCTCTCTCTCAATGTTCATCTTAGTTTTCAAGACAAAAAGTTGATTCTTTAACATCTCTTATACATCGGATGAGCTTGTTGACCATGGCATACGGATATTCATCTAGTTGGCCAGCTCAAAGGGCTAATGCCATAGTGATGTGTTCCCCTTTTGTTAGTGAAAAATCTCATATGTATTAAAAAAATAAAAAATCACACTTTTTTGATTGGATGGTGAAGAGAGGACACTCATTCAAAGATTTGAGGTCTTAGTAATGGAAGTTCGCTCGTTGTATCATCATGGTATTTACATTAAACAAGTGATAAACTAAGAAACACCATATCCGATAAGTTAGTGGGCACTCATTCTGCCAAGAAAATGATGAACCACCTAGCATCGTGATCTGGTGGAATCTATAAATATATCTTCTATATCGATATTAAAAACAGAGGCTCCACGTAATGCATCCACACCCTCTAATTGTTAGTGTAGCGTGAGTTGCATGAGTATTGCTTAAGCCACATAAGCAGGCCATTGTTGCACTAGATTGCCACGTTGGCTCTCGCATGGCCTCAAGTTGGAGGCACTCTCCCAAAGCCGCAGAGCCCCAAATTGCAGTCTCCTTGCCTTCCTCTCTATTTCTTGACCACTCCTTTGCTGTCTCCCCCCTTGACCCCCTATCTCTTTGCTTCCTCTTCCATTCTTATCGCTGTTGCTGGACCCGCCCTTGCCTTGTTTGCAGGTGCATCCCCTATTCTCGCAAGCAATATGTTTGATTACCTCAAAACCAACCCTCTCTCTCTCTCTCTCTCTCTCTCTCTCTCACACACACACACACACACACACACACACACACACACACACACACACACACACACACACACACACACACACACACACACACACACACACACACACACACACACACACACTCGGTCACTACATCAGACCAGGGTAGCTATTTCTAGTTACACTATACTTATTGGTATTACCACCCTAACTATGTATGTTGGTTAACACTGTACCCGACACACTTCTGGCAATTTGACTAAGCCTTTGCTGTTTGAATACAAGCAGCCTACTCTTAGCATAAGGATCTCCACTTTGGGTATGAAAACACTGAAATGATACTTGAATTCCTTGTAACTAATATGCTATCTTGATTAGCTTGACTGAATGAATACCACAAAAAACCTAACTCGGTGGTGCAACACCTTGTGGATTAATCGTTACTTGGTTTGCTTGGGTTAGTGTGAACCAATATTTTGGAACATGGGCTCAATGGGAGCAATCCCTAAAAAAGTATTTAAACCCATAAGTGCTAGGCTTCCTTCTTGGTTATGCTCTGCATTACTGGGGTAGTTTGCTCTGTCGAGGCAAGACTCTTCCCCTTCCACTCATAGTGCTTCACGATACATCTCTGTTGGATGATGGGCGGCTTGACATGACTCCGGGCCATCAACTGTTTGGTATGATTCTAAAAGCATCCTACCCTCCTATGCTAGGTGTCTGTGGCACCTCCGTAAACTGAAGATTTTTTGAAGATCTCCCTTGTCTCCGATTTCAGACTGTAGCCAACATACTTTGAGCTTCTGCTTACCAAACGACTATCACTATAAAAAGGTGATTTATAAAAGATGGTTGATATTGAATGGTTGGTATAGGAGGATAAGGGGTAACTCACTCAAATGATAAATTTGCAAGTTTTGGTTATAATACATACATATCACTGATAATACCATAATTGATAGCTGGCTTAATACTTCTACTGAGGTGGGTTAGATGCTGAACACTTGTTTATATTCTGGAATGTTATAAGTTGATTCTTATTCCTTCAGAGAACTACTTGGGGATTTTCTTGAGAAATGACTTTGGGATACAAGGTTTGTTGTGCAAAACCACATGAAGTGATTTACTGCTAGAATCTGAGTTTGGAAATTGCAAGTACTAATTTGGTTATGATACATACAAATAACATGATTGATATCTGGCTTAATCTCTCTACCAAGGTGGAATTGCTTGTTAGCTTTGTTTTACCTACAACCTGTTTTTGCTGATTATTGGTTGTCTGGCTTAATCTCTCGAGGAGATGCTTGTGTGCTTTGACTTACATCCCTGCTGATTAACTAGTTAGCTTTTTTGGTCGGGGATATCTCGCTTAGTCTTGAAAGCTTGTTTTTTCCAAACTACAGCCAACTATTGAGAGGTACTACCATAAATTATATGTAGACTTATACATACATGCATATTCTAAGCTTGATGCTTGGCATATAATCTATGGATAGTGATCTATTTTTTGGTGCTTGATTGCTAAAATTATGACCTAGTCTCTGGGTTAGATCTTACTCTCTTGAACTAGCTATATTTGGGTATCGTTGGAGATGGCTGGATCTGGCTGTGGTTTTGACTAGTACATCCTTGGCTCTAGCTTATACCGCTCTGGGATGTTTTTAGCAAGATCTTTTTCTCTTTGCTGACCTTGTTGGACTTTGTCATGCTGACCTTGACATGCAAAAAATCTGACATGCAGCTTGCTGCTAATTACTAGGAGTATGGTTTGGCTTTTTTCGAGTTTGGATTTATACATAATCTAGTTTTTATTCTTTAAAGAGAATTGGCTTAAATTCTGATCTGGCCTTGTTACTAATCTGGTGAGTACTGATCCGGTCTTTTTTGTGCTTCACTACCTGTGTATGGTACGGTATTATGATATGGGGGAGGCTACTTGCATTGACAAAAACATTGACCTTCAGCTTGGTACTTAGATTGTTGGCTTAAATCTGGTCCTTTTTGCAAAAACATATTCACTACATCTGGTTGGAATTTTTCTAGCCAACTATGGCTTAAATCTGGATAATTATACTTTGGGCCTACTCACTAAAGCTTGAGTAAAAATCTATCTAAAAACTTTTTTTGTTCTACCTTATTGATGGATCATTGTGGCACTAATTAAGGGATGACTTGAAAGTATATTTTACCATAGTAAATGAGCTCCATTTTTTGTGGCTCTGACTGATACTTCCTAGGCAGACTAATCCAGCTGCTATTTTGATACCAAAGAAAATCTCTTTATGGTACTTAAATGGGTGCTGATAGGTGAGTGGGCTTGTTGCAAAATTAAAAGATTACTCATTTAACCTAGGTTCTTGCTGGCTGACCTAAACCTGGGTTTTTTAATACAATGTTTAAACTAAAGAAATACATAGGATGATATGGAGTAGTCGACTTCCTCTCACAGTAAATGGTTATTATAAAGAAGAACTTTTATAACATATGAAGAAATTCTGGTAGGATTACTTTGTATAGGACAATAGCTAGTCTAAATTCTTTTAAGTTTGACATGGATAACAACTGATAGGTTCTTTGAAGCCTGCCATACATAGCCAAGTCATATCTGTTGTCTTGACTATATTGACTATATGGATGCAGGTGAAAATTCTATCTTGGCTTAAAAAGGTTTTAGCTTGCTGCAGTCGGACTTTGAAAACACTTGATGACTCAATTGGGATAGTTCTGATACCTTTGTACAAACTCATTTGGAATGATACTTCATTCTTACTATGTTGTACATTTATGAATCAAATACTGAGTTGTTTCTGTACTTATCTTTGCCTAGACATCTTTAGCCAGTTGTCTTTTTGAACATCTTGTTCATTAGTGTGTATTTATTATAATTAAAACAGACACACACACACACACACACACACACACACACACACACACACACACACACACACACACACACACACACACACACACACACACACACACACACGACTACTCGTGCCAATGCTCAATCTCCAATAATATTCAATTATGCATTATTTTTCGGCATTGTCCATGACGGATTTTGGTTGCACAACTATTCGATAGCACTCCACAATGTAGAAATATCTCTAACATCTCTCTCTCTCTCTCTCTCTCTCACTCACACACACACACACACACACACACACACACACACACACACACACACACACACACACACACACACACACACACACACACACACACACACACACACACACACACGTGCGTCTTCTCTCAATTTTCTAAAGGAGGTCGTGAATGCGCTTTTTAAGGACAAACATGCAACTTTTAGCTCCATGCATGGAAACCATCAACTTGCCCCATGTTCCTTGCTCATGAGAAGGTCTAGTACAAGGACCTCTCTCTCTTTTCTTTCTTGCACACACAATGACTGCACATCATTTCTTAAGGGCAGGGAAGATAGAGAACTTTCTCATTCTAGGGTCAACTTTTCTAAGCTAATGATATTTTATGCTTTACTATGTAAAGCTGGATGGGATGTGTGCTATATGATTGTATGTGTACGATTTCTCTATATGGTCATTTATGATGCGACCATTGAGGTCATGCATACAACCTGATCACTATCTATGATCCTTGAAGTCTCTGCTGCACCTTTTAGTCGATTCATCTCTACGATAGTGAGATGCCAATACACATTTCACTAACAATAGCAACATTTCAATTCCCTTAAGCTATATGAAAATTTCATATTTCCCTTTTGTTTTCTCTTCCAGGTACCAAGGACGAGGCTCAATTAGGAGATAGCACATGAAATTGATCACACTATAAGTAAAGGACGGGCTTCTAAATCAATTAAAGGGCTACATAGAATGGAGACCAATCTATTGCCATCTCTGTATGATTTGCAAAGTTATATATATCTCATCTCTATTGTTTTAAAATATTTTGACATGCAATGCTCTACCATAGGAATTTATGATCGACACCACAATATTCATACTTGCTTACACCAAATAAAATATTCTTGCACTAAGGTAGGCTTCATATAATACATTGTAGTAGATTTGATTGTTGATGCATCCTTGGTGTAGCCTATTGTGCACCTCAAGTCTAATTCTCTGGCGAGATCTTTGTTGCAAGCAAGAGGCAAGAAGGATGTTGAACCTACATGCATTTGAGGTTGGGCAATCTTCTTGGTGTTGGATGTGTTGCTGTGAGTACCAAGGACTACAGGTCTAATGAGAAATTTGTACCAAGTTAGTTATCCTCAGTTCATACGTGCAATTTATGAGTGTTTTAGGTGTTCATCTTTTTTGGCAATACTTATAATTGAGAGATTTCGTGACATTTCCATGGCACAAAGAGAAGTGAAAAGGGAAGTTTTTTGTTATTAGATGATATAATCTTGCTTCGATACTGGAAGCATAATAGATGAAGTACATTATCCAACGTAGAAAAATCCCTAAATTATTATGGAGGACTAATAGTATCAGCTCCTATGTAAAGGGCTAAAAGGTAGACACGACTAGTCAAAGACAAAAACATGATTCTAGAACTCTGTGTTGAAAAACATACATGATTTTAATCACTTCTCCTTTTGCGTAGCACAATTGTCGGAGGCGGTGTGAGTCCCACTCATTTGGGCAAGTTAAGTACGTAGTGGGCACTCATTGTGGCCAATGGCAATCAGCAAAGGAATTGCAAACCTAGGCAACCATTAGCAAGAACCTTAAGACCTTTGTCTAGATAAGAAGGTGCCAATTGCTGATCTTCAACAAAGCACTCTATGGAATGATCAAGGTCGAATGCATTACTTTCCATATTAATGGTGATCTAGTGATGCCTAAACCGGTTGTTGAACTACTTAGAAGGGGGTGCAAGCCCTGTGCTTGAAAATTCCACATCTGTGAGGTTGCAAAACCTCTTTGTCATGTGTCCACTCTTTGAAAAGCTCCACTCTATGGGATAGAGCTTCAATTCGAGCATGCCATGCAACCGCATTCATCGCTTACAAACCAAAGAGCAAGGGTAGGGATCATCTGATACATGTGCTAGTACCCGTAGTAGGAGTTCATCATTGAGGCTTGCTGTTGAGTCCTTAGAGGCAGGAATTCACATTGCTTAAAGCAATAATAAGCTTGAGGATAGAGCTCGCCTTTGGGTAATACCAATAGGGTGTCTAGAGTGTGGAGGCAACATGAGGGGATAGACTCAACAAAACCTCCGAGGATGACCCCATCAAGAATTTGGCATTATTAAATATATGTGGATTATAATCAAAGGCACCATGCATGTACAAGCATTTTTGACCTCATAATCATGCACAAAGGGAGGTAGTGATGCCACACATAGTGGCAGAGTGATTCTAAGTAAAAGCTTTTTCTTTTCCTTCTTTAGTCTTCTCATGTCTCCTTCATGTATCTAACACTTGGATTTTGAGTCGTAGAGAGGTGTGTCATATTAAGTAGCACGAGTCATGATTCACAACTCTCTCTCTCTCTCTCTCTCTCTCTCTCTCTCTCTCTCTCTCTCTCTCGTAATGGCCTAGAGAGCTTTAACAACACGGAACTTAGGGTAGAGGGGCCAATATAAGGCCACTTAAAATGTAGGCTCCAATAGTGGGACATTTTGAATTGATATGATTCAAGATTTTGTTATGATGAATTGTTCAAAAATGCCACTTAAAATGTAGGATCCAATAGTGGAACATTTTAAATTGATACAATTCAATCTTTTGTTATGATGAATAGTTTTGAACAGAAGTGGCATGAAAAGAAAGCTCATCTAAAGAGCTCCTCATTCCCAATTTTATTTGCATCACGAGCCTCAAGAATCTTAAAGATATTTGATGTTTAATTTGAAGGTGTCCCAGTATTGGACCCTAGCCCGTTTACCCTAGGCTAAAGGTAGTTGCTTCATGCACTCACCTTGGGGCTAAAGAATATATATTTCCTAGCCGAAGAAAATAAGGGCAAACTTGAAATTCTCCTAGTTTTCAGGTCAAAATTTGAAGCTTTTGTTGAAAATTACACTAAAACGTGAAAATTTTCCGATTTTTATCAAGGCAAGCTCAAAATCTAACCGAGATTTTAGGATTCCCACTGGTTAAAATACACTGGACCCCGTCTTTTTTTCTAACACTGCACCTCAAGAGTTGTACTCAAAGCTCTAGCCTCCAATCCTCCTAGCCCTGGCCCTTCATCTCGTAGGCACATCCTTTCTTTCATCTGGTTTCATCAATCATAATCACTTTATTGTGCTACCATCGGTCAACAACATCATTATGGTAGTTCTCATAGCTCTTGCACAATGTGATAGAGTAAGGTATCATGTAGAGGGCTAAGGGTACTTCCACATGGAGGGGGAGTAAGAGTTATGAGCTACCCCCTTCCTCCACTAATTTATATCAAAGGTTGCAATTAGAGTTTGGCATCTTACCCCTCCCTTCTTCGTGTGTATGGCGAGGAAACACTCCATCAAATGTCACTTCTTTCCTTTCTAACAATTACCCCCCTCCATGGAGACCCCTTGTAAGAAAGGACAACTAAGTCCTGATGATGCGATGAGCAACCTTCATGCTAAGAGCTAAAAAGGGAAAACTAGATATTGATGTGTGCTCGACAATCTTCATTTGGCATCTTGCAATGGAAACAACAACTAGAACGTGGGAGGGGAACGGGAGCTCCTCAACATCAATGTGGCTACCTTTGAGAGGCCACTTTGAAATCTTTCTTTTCCATAGCTTATAGAGGTGACAAGCATTTTTAGCAAGGAGAGCTTCATTGGCATGGGGGGCTTCAATAAGGTGTACAAAGATAATTTAGAAGATGGGTGTATGATTTCCATCAAGTTGATGCAACTCAGCTATCAAGGAGACAGAGAGTTCACAAGTAGAGATGGGGAATTTGGTCAAGATTTAGAATAGAAACTTGGTGCCCTTGTTACGCTATTGCAAGATGGGTGAAGAGAATTTGTGTTAGTGTATGAGTATATGGAAGGTGGAGGCTAGATGATAGGCTGCATGGAGATGAGGGATGAAACAAACGTTGACATGGCAATATCAGAAGCAAATTTCATGCGGGGAATCTTGAGAGCTATGCCTTCTACATCAAGAGTGGTTGGCCCATATAATCCACATGGACGCAAGGCCAACAATGTGTTACTTAGACAAAAAACTTGAGGCTAGATTGTCTACTAAATTTGCATGGCAAGGCCAATAAGTGCACTAGACACTCACATGAGTGTGAACACATTGGCTATGGAAACCTGGTTATGTGCCTCCAAAGTACTACCAAGGCTTTAAGTGAACTTGGAAAGGGGACATCTACTCATTTGAGATGATCTTGCTAGAGCTCCTCATTGGGAAGTGCTCTACAAACAAGGAACTTTTTGGAGACACAAATGTGATAGTCTTGTGATAGGCAAATTGATAAGGCAACTTGTAAAGGAGAGGTGTACATTTGAGGCAATAGATCCATGGTTTGTGCACGCATACAATGCGAACAAGCCATGTAAAATCTTGCAATACTTGGCAGATTGCATGTGACTATGTTCAAGACATTCTTTGCAAGTGGCCCATGGTGCGAATGGTAGTCTCTATGTTCAAGGGAGTTGGTGTTACAATGTCATAGTCATGGGGGAGTGAACCATGCTGGATCTCAAATATATATCCAGTTTGTTGGTGCTTAATTGTCAAAATAAGTGCATGAGGATGAGCATCGTTGCTATTAAAAACTTTGGTGTGGTTGTAAAAACTTAAGCATCAATATTTGGTTCAACAAACTATCAGATATGTTTATATATTATATGTTTATATATAATGCATAGTTTGTTATTTGGTTTTCGATGTGGTCCACTCATGTAGACACTCAGGAACAAAGATTAAAAGTCTATCACCATTCTTTTGCCAAAAACTTGGTTTTTTAAACAAGCCTTATCAGCACATTGAATTATACATGCTCACAACATGATACTTGTTTTGGAACTCCATTAGCTCCAATTGAAAACATTAAACAAAGCTGATTGGCTCATTGGCCTTTATTTATCCAAACATCAACTAATGTGTTGCTCTATCATCTGATCAATCCTTGGTTTGAGTTGTACACCAAGGATAGTTTTTGTGAGAAAGAAACCTTAAGCATGGTGTAAAATTTTCTTGGTAAATCTAGTTTAGATTGATGTGCCCTTTTCATTGGCAGGCCTCGTGATTTTATCACTTGTTTTCCTTCAGCTCCATAATGTTATAGATATTGTTGTGATGCGATCCCATCCTCTCTAATAGATTCTTAGTGGCGATTTCATTAAATCTCTATTCTAAAAAGCTATCAAATTCTTTGTGTGCTTCTCTCCCTCTCTCCCCCAATGGACAACCTTCATTAAAGATAGCCAAATAAATATCAAAGTTTGTGGGGACATTTCTCTCAAAGTTAGCCTAGTATTGACTTATATCCATAGGATAGTCATAAACACTTTCACATGGACAATGTAGACTCCATTTTCATGTGGCTTTGTAGAAATTTGTTCTAGTGCCACCCCTAGTGAAGGAATGTATTCTCTTAAATGTCATAAGCTTTTACTTAAGGAATTGGGTAAGTCTTAGGTGTCACCTTCTTCATGGAGACATCTTCTCATGATTATTTCTTTTGGACACTTTGTTGACTTATGGTTAGTAACACTAGCAAGCCATTCATGTCATGTTGATGTGTGCACGTGCATGTGTTTATTCTCCCAGAAAAGAGTGCAAATGAGATTGAGAGCCTTTGATGTAGGCATCATTAATTCCATTGTTAGGGCATCATAACGGGCATTATGGTCCTAGGTCTCTCCCAAGGCTAGAAAAATACATTTTTCCTAACCGAACAAAATAAGGGGAAATTTGAAATTCTCTCGGTTTTTAGGTCAAAAGTTGAAGATTTTACCGGTAATTACACTAAAACTTGTGTAAATTTGCCAGTTTTCTTAAAGGCAAGCTCAAAATCTAACCGGGATTTTATAATTTTAGTCGGTTAAAATACACTAGACCCCGGTTTTTTTTTAACACTGGTCTCTCCAATCTAGAAAAATTAAAAAAACCTATTGAAACATCAAAAGGACATAAATCAAGGGCGAGTTTAGGAAATGAAAAGACCCAGAGTAGTGGAAAGTCAAAAGATCTTTTTTGTTTATATAAAAAGAGATGGTCGACTGCACATACTACATTTGTGTTTTTTTTTGCTTGATTTTCTTTAGGGTTTCTTTCTCTTTGGAGGGTCCTTTCACTCAATGTAATCAATGTAAGTAGTGAATATGTTTATTTTGAAGCCATTAGGTACACCTTTTAACCTGGTAGTATGTGTATGATTTGAACTTATGATTATGACACATTAACCTGGGGCGATCTTTTTTATGATCAAAACATGTACCATATCACGTGGGTTAACCACAAAGAATTATATGTATTCGAAAAGGTTTTTTAATGTACATTAGAGGGGATGAAAGACACCCAATGTAAACATAGCTTGTGCAAAGGGGTAGCAATAATATTTCTTGAGCACACTTAGAAAACTTTAAGTGAGGTATTGCCTTAGACATGCTAGAAGCGTTAACATATGGCCTAGTCAAAATACGTAGCCTTTACATCCTAGCTTTAAGTCAAATCACCAATCAAAGTCTAAAACTGATTCATTGGGTGGGTACTCTTAGGTTTATGATTGACAAGTTAGGGA
Source organism: Adiantum capillus-veneris (assembly GCF_014529385.1). Lineage (NCBI taxonomy): Eukaryota > Viridiplantae > Streptophyta > Polypodiopsida > Polypodiales > Pteridaceae > Adiantum > Adiantum capillus-veneris. The sequence continues at coordinate 100,938,080 of NC_140951.1, forward strand.
TCTGTTCTTATGCTACAATGGTCCCATAGATACCACTTTCTACCATTAGCTTCCACTTTTGATAGGTAGTTACTTACCATAAGGTGGTACACTATCGAGTAAAAGTATTAGCAACTAATGTACCATACATGTATGCTTTTGTTCAAAGGTAGGGGAACTAAGCTACATGATCTTGGTGGTGATATATATTCTTTTCATGCCTCTTCCCTCTCTCACTTCCTCTTTCTTGTGTATGGTATTTATAAAAATTCTTTTAGATTTAAAGTGTTGGATAATTATTTTATATGTCACTGAAAATGCCTACTTTTTCCTAGTACTATATTTTGACCTCGATTCCATACCACTTATTATGCTCAATATATTTTTGAGTATGCCTCTTCTAAAGTTGCATGATTCAATTATCCATACGGTCACATTGTTCTCAATGCCATCTGTTTAACCACGACTTTGTATATCATGTTGTAATGCCTAGGTTAGCGTTCTTACCACCACCTAGCAAGCTCCTCTCATGAGGCAAAATAGAGAAGATTATTTTAGACCATAAATTGCATACTCTATGTGTAGATTAGAGGATGGTGGTCTTTTTGAAAAAGATAGCCATAGGTTAATTTAGTGACTACACAAGGGTATAATAATTTAGGATCTATTGAGCACATGTGGTGTAGGAAAGCTTTTTTATGATTGATCACCTAGAGTCACTCGTTTATGAGTAATGACATCTATTGCTTTTGTTATTGTCACTAAAAAAAATATGGATGTAGAGTGCATCCATGGATTATTCTTGTGCTATCCTCCAAGACATGCACAACCTGCTCCACGAAGAGAGAGGGGCCCTTTGTTGAAATTGAGAGAGAGAGAGAGAGAGAGAGAGAGAGAGAGAGAGAGAATCCTTTCTCCATCCAAAAAGAACATAAAGGGAGATAGACAGCCACGACCAAAGGCCAACAACCATGCAAAAATGGTGTGAGAGAGTGTAGCGTGTGCGAGAGAGAGAGAGAGAGAGAGAGAGAGAGAGAGAGAGAGAGAGAGAGAGAGAGAGAGAGAGAGAGAGAGAGAGAGTCTTCACCTCAAAAAGATAGTGCCCGCTAGGGTCAAGCACTCTTACCCCTTGAGATCTCAATAATTTAACAAAAAAATAGGTATATTCAATTGAAAGGCACCTCAAATTTTTATCTAGAAAATGGGAAAATGCCATGAAAAAGAAAACCCTAGTGTCAAGTATGCCAACCACTAGCAACTAAAGTCAACATGTAGTGGAGAGGCTGGTGATGATCACCTTGACAAGAGTCATCAATACGTTGGGGTGTAAGGTAGCACCAAGAGAAGTTTGCTTGCTTTTTCTTGCCCAAGTAGAGAAGCTCTTTGCTTTTGTGTGTGTGTGAAACAACAAGAAATTGTATATAGTGTACAAAATATTATGGGGATAATGAATCGATCTCCAAGAGGAAGTAAATTTTGAAGGAGTGTAGGTGTGTGCTAACTATACATCAAGGTGGCATATAAGATGAATGCAATTTATGAACCACCATGGAAGGACAAAGTTCCATCTAATGTGTGCCCAATACATGCAAAAAAATGTTGAAGAATGCTCTTATAGTGTGAGAAAGGAGTGCCCGTCTCTACGCGCTTTATGCTTGAGTAGCCCGCTTATTGCATGGATGGGGGTCAATTTGGTGCATGGTGGAAGGAGCATGTCCAAAGATCTCTGTCTATAGACTACAGCCATATGCATGATCTGATTTTTAGGAGAACCCACATACCAAGTATGTGACACCCCCAGTCACAAACCCATCTTGAATATCACCACTAATAAGCTGTTCACCAAACCAGCTATGCATATGGACATATTAAAAAAAACAAAGAATTGGTTCTTGTGATTTGTGGTCCACCAACACTAACATGCCGAGTCATGGCCATCACATGCACTCCGAGTGAGAATAGGTAGCCTCACTTGTGTAATCATCCTTAGAAATGAAATATCCGTCTACTGACTCTGATGCTCCAAATGCAAGACCAACACTACAATATAAAGACATAGGAGAGTGACTAATGTGACCAGTGCCTTGGCTAGTGAGGGTGGTGATGGTATGTTGTTCCATTACTAGATTCAAACAATGTACTCAAAGAAGAATACAAACTCCCCATTAGTCGTCTCAAAAGGCGCCACTCACCTAGGTCCCATATCAATTGTGCTAAGGGGACTTCATACCAAATCCTTAATCGCCAAAGAGTTGCCTCCTCAGTGGGTAACCCAAGATGGCAACAAAAGGTCACTTCCCAAGGTAACCCGCTACTTGAAGCACCATCAAAATGTGAAAAGCCACATCTTGCTACCTCCTATAGCTAGCATGATCCTTAGCGCCCCTTTCTGATCAAAATATATGGTGTGAAATTTTCTAAGAAGATCTGGATCTTATTCACATTTATTTTATTGCAATATAGTTGCAACAGCAAGTGTGGGTCATCCACTAGTTTAGTTTTGAGTTAATTTGTTAAGGTTACTTGCTCTTATTTTCATACTTCATTATGTAGAATCTCCCTAGATAGCGGCACACAAAGGTATATCTACTCTCTACATTTTAAAATATTCATAGCATTCTCCTACAGCTACCTAGGTAAACTAGTCAACCTTGGCCGGATCCATGCCCTACATGGGAGCGCGCATGTATAAAAAAATTTCAGTCCATCGCTCCCTCCCCCGCCACCTTCCCCCCCTTCATGGGTGTCACCTGGCTACACTACTCGTCCCCTTCAATGCCAAGGCATCCAGTAAGTCGGCCTCTCTTTCTTGCATGCTTTCCATCTATTTGATCAACACCTGCAATGCTCATTTCCTTTTCCTGTTTAACCCCAAATGGATTTAGGAAGATTTCCACTAATAAATGTCAAAACCAAAATTGAACCCACCTTTTCACCCATATATATCTTCTTCTTGGCAATGTTTCTACAACATGAAAGATACCTTTATTTTTTATTGTTTTGCATTACTCACAATGGTGAGTAGTATATATAATAATCATAGCAAAACAAATTACAAGAGTAGCCATGCTCGGAATGAGCCATGGCATCAAAGCATCATACCAAGTGCATGACTAGCCAGAACAAGGAAGGACAACCCCGACAGAGTCATAACCAACACACCAAGGATACATCCAATAGGGCAGGGCCCTTGTCACCATCACAAGTCCTCGCAAGGTGCCAATGTTGTCACCTCTGCCATCGGCTGACAACATGCCCTAAGAGAACTCTGATGATTAGCTGTCATGCATAGAAATAGTAATGCTGTAAGAACCACAGTACTAGCAAAAAAAAAATGGTACTATAACAGGACACCGCCACATGATGGAACCAGCCTTGCCACTACAAGAGCATGCCAACTAGCACCAAGATAAAGAGATCCACTCACTAGAAACTGAACCGTAATGCAATCACCATCACACAATCTGAGGACCAAGCACCCATGCTATTTGGGTAGAGCCAAACACCCCCACATCTATTGATGTGACACAACAACAGGAAGCCACAAGGAGAGAAACAACTGCCACCAAATGCACGTCCTTCTTGAGTCAAGACCGCCAAAGAGACTGCACCTCCAAAGCCATAGGTCGTCATTTTTGGCCCAAGCCGAGTATGGCGGGGCAACCTCCACCGAGTCCAAAAAAATGTAGGTGGGGGCACTAGAGAGACAGAGCTAGCAGGCTAGGATTGCAGGGCCCTCACCTTAGAGGGACACCCAAACCCGACAGGGCAAAAGACGCCAAGTTTTCCCACCCCACCGGCAAGACTGTAGCCATCATCACCCTCCTGCGGGCGGCAAGCCATCCACAAAGGCGTCACAACGTGCTCCCCCAACCCTAAGATCAAAACAAAAATAGATACCTTAAATTTTTTAAGGTGCCCCCACATGCAAGGGGGTAGGAGGTAAGAAGTAATTTCCAAGACATTTGATGTGACAAGAAATTATGCACATGCAAAATTGGAAGGGTGCGGGCTAGTTTTGCAAATCTAACTACAACTCAAAGAAGTGTATCTAGTGGAGGGAGATCAAAAAAAATTACCCCTCCTTGTGTGGGTGCCCTCTAAGGAATGATAGCCCTGAGGCTCTCCCCTCTTTTGGACTGGGTCCTAACTCCCCACCAACATGGGTTTATCAAGGGAAGGTCCATTTATCAAGGGAAGGTCCATTTATGATAAAATTTTGGCAGCAATGATCGACATTGAATATGTTGATGTCACTAAGCAAGAATGTATCCTTTTGCAACTGGACCTAGATAAAGCATATGATAGGATCACATGGTCATTCATTGAAGATGTCATGTAGAAACTAGGCTTTGGGCCATGGATGTGCCGGCTAGTTAGCACCCTTGGTGGTGGTAGCCAATCAAAGCTACTCTTCAATGAGAGGATTGTGGCACATTTGAGGTCAATAGATCAATTAAACAAGGCTACCCACTCGCCCCTTCAATGTTTGCCATTGGTCCCATCCTTTTCGTAACATTACTTGAAGACTGTGCTGCTAAAGGGGAGATTCAAGGCTCAACTTTGCCCAACAACAACCAACTATTGGCAAAGCTTTTTGCAAATGACTCCCTTATTTTTTGTAAAGCATGCCCCCAGATTATCAAGAAGGCTCTAGAAATTGTGCAAACGTATACTTTCGCGCCAGGGTAGAAATGTAGTATTGAAAAATCAAGATTGATCTCTCTCTCTCTCTCTCTCTCTCTCTCTCTCTCTGAGAACGACTCGTTTGATCTGTCAATAGGGAGCAAGGAGATAATAATTAAAGGAAAGATTTTTTGGCACCTGGGAGCCACTCTGGGGGTGGACATAACTCACAAGCAAAGATTTTCTTGGGTTATGGAGAAGATCAAGAACAAGATGCAAAGATGGGAATATGTGCTCCTTCCTTTTCGAGTAGAGTGAAGGTAATCAACTCATTTATGCTTCCTTATATAGCTTTTAATGGTCTATTGCTTGAGCTAGCCAAAAGAAAATGGAAAGAATTTTTGAAAGTAGTGAAGAAATGTCTATGGAAGAACAACACGAAAGAATATACACCCTGGAATGGGACAAATGGGAGATAGTTGCAAGACCTATGAAGCAAGGCAGTCTCGGGATTCTTAACCCTAGCACCCATGCAAAAGCCAAGTGTGCCAAGTTTGTGGTGGCACTCGCAAAGCAAAATCAGGCGTGGGCTATTATGGCTAAGGCTGTGATGGATAACTCCATGCTGTAATCACAAGATGGCCAGTGGAAAGGGTCCGAGGTGCACGACAAGCTACTTGCTCCTTGATGGACTATCCTAAAACTTGGGAGGATAACACGTGAGATCCCTCGCAAATGCAACAGAGCAACTGAATCCTTGGAATGGGGAGAGTTATCAAGGTATTTTCACAACTCTATAACTCACTAGTCCCCTTGGCTCTATAAGGACGGAAGCATCCCGCTGACCCTTTTTGGAGGGAAGCAACAAGAAAGGTTAATAACAAAGGTATCAGCCATATAGGCAAACTTTGGGATCACAATAGTAATGGTTGTGAAGGAATGGATCAACTGGCCCTCCAATTTAAACTTAGTGGGACCGAAAGATTTATGCTCAGCAAAGCCCTTGAACAATTTAACAGGTGGTGTCTACCGACCTGTGATTCCAAGTTTGAGTGGAAAGTGTGGTAGTGGCCCAAGAACATACATTTCCTTAAACCACAAACTAAGGAAGCGTACCTCTTATGTTTTTTAAGGACTAGTTCTCCCCGCTGAACAAGCAGTGGGGCAAGCAGTGAGTCAAAGTGGGAGACAGCCGTGCAGAACATTTTGCACCCAAAGTGGCCGCATCGAATGAAGGTTTTCTTATGGAGGGTGTTATGGGGATCCCTACCGATTGGGGTGAAGATATCTATCAGGGGGATTGGCCCAGATAGATGCTTGCAATGTAGAACAACTTCAGAAGATCTCCCCCACCTTTTTAAGGAATGCCCGACAATATGTGGGCTTGCAGGAAAGATTTGCAAATGGGTCCAAAAGACCTGGAAAATAGGAATTTTCAAGAATAATCTCTTCTTAGGAGGGAAGGTATTTAAGAGCCATGCTCTACTCATCACAACTCAAATTGTGTGATTTTGCTACTTTAAGCATGCAAGGAATTGTCGGATCTTCGAGAACACCATGGAAGTTGCTATGTTCACGGAGATAATCCAAGAAAGCAAGGGGATTATTATTGCCATCGCAAAACACATGGACTGTGATGAGTGGAACATGACCTTGGATGATTGACCTGATTGGGTAGTGATGAGGACCCATCCATTATCATCGGGGTGGCTCCCCTGTCAGTTGATGTATCATTGATCAATTGAAGATGTCATGGCTCGTGGCGAGCATGACAAGAATCTGTAATTCTATGATTTTGCTAATATAATCTACTCACCATTGTGAGTTTGGGAAAAAAAAGAAAGAAAGGAAGGAAGGATGAAGCACACTAGTCAATAAAGCAATATGAGCCCATAGAGTAGGTGTGCCAAAAGGTCTCATTAAGGTCTAGCTATGACTTTGAAATCATGCCCTATTCTATCCTTGCAAGATTACATTCAACATGTGTATGTGTATGTAAATGTGTGTACGTACAAGTAGATGTGTGCTTATCTTGTAAGATTACATTCAAATGCTAGCAAAATACCCTCTCTCTCTCTCTCTCTATATATATATATATATATATATATATATATATATATATATATATATATATATATATATATATATATATATATATATATAGATGTGTGTGTGTGTGTGTGTGTATCTATATATAAAGGTGCCGAAGCTTGAAGGCATGAAAACACAACCGTGAGACTTCCATTCATCAACTTATCAGCTTTTTTTTGCCAAACTCACAATTGTGAGTGTATGTGTGTATTAAAATCTCCATAAATAAATATATAAAATAACATCAAGCTCATGCCAAGCCTTGAGGTATCTCTTTACATCTCCAAATACTACAAACCCAATATTCCTAATCACTTACCCATCATAATCACTTACCCACCCTTACAGGTCAAGACATCAAGAATTGCTTGATTCCACTCGTCAAAGTTCTTCCTTTTTCCTAGGGTGATAATCACTTCCCTGCTTTCTTGGATGATATCTGTGAAGCTAGCTATTAAGATGTCATTTTCAAATACCCAATGATTTTGGCTTTCCACACTTGCTTAACTTTTTTTTACCAAACTCACAGTGGTGAGTAGATTATATTGACATAGTCAAAAAATTACAAATTCTTGCCATGCTTGTGGCGAGCCATATTGACATCTCCAAGAGACCATAGGTACATCGGCTGGTAGGAGAGCCACCTCGCGACAAAGAAAAAGGCTATTTGAATGTCTTTAAAATAGTCTTAGCCATGATTAGGTCACCCACTACATTCTTTCAAAGATGAAAAGTTTTTGAAGTCATCTCTTTTGATCACGACTTCTTAAACTTATTCCACAATCTATTAGCTGACAATGTGTATAAATATATATTTGACCAAGACAAATTCGGACATTTGTAGCACGGGTGTAAAAAACCTAAAAATTCGAATCCATGATGAACAAAAGTTTACTTCATAAGTTCATTCTACATGTTTATGTTTATAATGCTGCCTTTGGAGAGTCAACCATTGAAATTTGCAATAACGATGCATAGAGAGGCGAGTCATAGTGGATTTGCATAAGTATTATTCGCAAAAGTCATTGCACTAGAATCTTTGATTCATCCAAGTTTGTTTCAACCAAGCACACTAAAAATGTGTGTCTCTTTTTGTGCTTTCCCAAATTCCCACCTTTAGTTTTCTTGAGTATCATGATGATGCTTCTACAAGAGTATCCTCTCTATACTATCTAATGCACCTTGAAGGCCCCTTCCACGTGACATAAGGAGATGGATTGGGGGGGGGGGGGGGAGTGGTGGCCAAAGCAAAGAAAGAAAAAGAGGGAGCCTAGCTAGAGAGTGGAGCAAGAAAAGGGGCTCCTCTCTCTCTCTCTCTCTCTCTCTCTCTCTCTCTCCCCCCCCCCCCCCCACAAGGGGGAAAGAAAGAAAAGAGGGAGCCCAATGCTCTAAAAAGAAAGAAAACTCTTCCCATTCAAAGTGCAAAGTTTCTGGATCAACTCATCTTTGAGGGGGAGATTAGAGAAGCCATTTCAAAGTTGAAAACTGAAAAGTCACTTGGGATAGATGGCATCCCTAATGAGTTCTTTTTGGAATATCAAGAATTTTTAGTCCCTTATCTCTCTAGTATTCGGCACGAATCCACTAGGAGAGGAGCTCTTTGTGCGTTTATCAATACATGAGTTGTTAAACTCATCCATAAAAAGGAAAGCAAGATGATCTGTGCAACTGGAGGCCTCTTACATGTCTCACAACCCTCTATAAAAATTTTTTCCTCTCTCTGGCCAGAAGAATCAGTCCTTTGATGGATCAGATTATTCTTAAAGAGAAAAAAGGTTTCATTAGAGGTAGATTTATATTGGATGCTATCATCACCCTCCTATGGGAAGGGATAGAGTATGCTACAAATTTTGGGCAAGATTTCTACTTCTTCAAAGTTGACTTTGACAAGGCTTATGATAGGATGGAGTGGGACTTTATTATCTAATCATGGCATGACATTGTTTTGGGAAGTCTTTCATTAAATTTGTGCATGTGCTCTTTGGTAATGCTTATGCAAGAATTGCTACTAATGGGGATCTTAAAGATGCAATTCACCTTATGAAGTCCATCAGCAAGACAGGGTTGTCGACTTGCTCCTCTACTTTTTGCTATTGCTTCAGATGCTCTTGGGTGGCTAATCAAAGATAGAATAAATGAGGGGAAAATTAAAGGTATTAACATCCAAGGGGCTTCTTGTGCTCTCTATCTTCAACAGTTTGCTGATGATACAAATGCTCTTATGTAGGCTGATAGTGGTTCAGTTGAGGGGTTTCTTGATTTTCTTAACGTGTTTTATCTTGCGAGTGGATCTATCATCAACCACACCAAGACAGGGTTCAAGTCCTCTAATGGGGAGATACCTGTTTGCCATACTATTTCAGATGACCAGGTTTTTAGACCGTTGGACATACATATGGGGTTTAGGGTTCCTATGGAACAGAGATGGAGTGGGTACTTGACATATTCAGAAGGAAAGTGTATCAATGAAATAACATGTAGCCTACTCTTTCTACTACAGTTTTTGTGCTTAATCACTACCTGTTGCCTTCATTAATTTACTTCATTTCCCATTGGAAACCTTCAAAGATGCAACTCAATCAAGCCATCCAACTTGCTAGAAGATTCATATGGGGTGGCAATGATCTAGGAGCAAGAGTCCTTAAGATTGCTTGAAACATCTGTTGTATGCACAAAACTAGAGGAAGTATGGGAGTTTTGGACCTTGATAGGCTGGCAACAAAACTAGTTGCTAACTGGATTTTAAGGGTTGTGCAATCTAATGATTTTTGGGCTTGTCTACTCAGGAACACTTCTTCAAAATGTCATCTTAAGAGCTATAAGGTCTAGACATATATCTCCATCTGGGATATCATCACAACCCCTTTTGAGATGAAATGCCAGTCCTAGTCCATCTTAGCCAGATTCTGGAATGCATGGCTTGACATTAAAAAACAATGGCATTTCCCTACTAACCTTATTGCTAACCCTAATTTCTATGTACAAGACTCAATTTGGTTTGGCCAGGTACCATCCACAAAAGGTTCTGCCCTGAGCATCATAGCACATAAATTTTTCAAGAAAGAGGTGAAGACTTGGGGAGACCTACATTTTTATTTTGGTTGTCTTGTAGAGTTAACTAGTAGATTGCAACATCTACAAGAGTTCAAGGCTTTCAAAAACCCCACTGCTTGTAAGGGAAACACTCTACTATATGTTGTAGGAGGGTAGATCTTTTGACAGCTTGGCTGCACTCCTAAATTTGATTCTGACTTGAAATCTAAGCTCAACCATAAATGGAAGGTATCTTGGAGTTGTAAACAATGGATCTTTAGATTCAAATCCATTTTGAGCTTCCCCATCCCAATTAAACACTCTTTCCTTAGTTGGCTAGTCCTCCATCAATAATTATGGAAATGCAAAAGAGCATTGAAGGTTGGCATTGGCAATGGAGCTTGCCCCAGAGGTGTCTAGCATGAAGCTATCATTCACCTTTTTTTGTTGTGCCCTAAGATGAAGCCTCTTTTTTAATCGCTAACCAGGGCTTGTGCTTCCTTCCGCATTCAACCCTTCTCTTACTTGGAAATGTTTCTTGAAGAATGAAAACATATGGATATCCCTCTACCTGTGGAGAAATGCATTCATTTGGTATGCATGATTAAGGTTGAAAGGTTTGTTTGATGTAACTGAGTCTAAGGCTTCATTTGTTTTCTTATTTGAAATGAAATTCTTAGCCAAATTCTCCCTATAGGCTATAAAAGAACTCTCTAATGATCCCTTGTACTCTATTCAGATATCCCTCCCTCGTAGCAAATGGAGAGATAAACTTCTGTCCATCTACTCCAGAGAAAGAGCATTAATGGCTCAAGACTGTAGCCTACTATAACCCTTTCTGATGGGACAACCTTTTTCCCTGCCTTTGAGGCCTTGTATTTCTCCCTTTTCCCTCTTAATATAATTTATTGTTTTCTCAAAAAAAAGAGGGAGGCATAGCATGGGGTGGAGCAAGAAAAGGGACTCTCTCTCTCTCTCTCTCTCTCTCTCTCTCTCTCTCTCTCTCTCTCTCTCTGTCTCTCTCTCTCTCTCTCTCCCAACAAGGGAGCTCCCCCCATCCATGACATAGGATGGGCCACACATTTGTCATAAAAAATCCACATCATTAAAACCTCACACCTCTCCACGAGACTAAATGCCACAGGGAGAGGTGCAACTAACGGTGGGTTGGTTGCAGTGAAAATCTCTAGGTGAGGAGATAGCTCACAAAAAGTCAAGGGAACCAACCACCTTCCCTCACATTTGGATTTTGAATGCGTGGCCTCCCAATGTCTACGTGGATTTCATTGCTTCTCGAGGAACTCCACTTGCTCATACGGTAAATCGGCCTAAGAAAATGGTAAATTCAAAGATGAGAAGTAAACTTGAAGCTATTGAATGGGTCATGAGCATTGCAAAAAACGTGCCCTACTTCTCTATTGTCAATATGACCGCTCCATCATAACATATTTCTTCATGTTCTTTGGTTTGGTCCATTACAACTTCTTAAAAGGAGTGCACTCCTCTAGTTTTGAAAGGAATCTAGCTATCTAATTTTTAAGCATGTAGGCTAGACATTGATCCAGTATGTGTCCCTAATTTTTGAAGTAGCTCTCATTAGTGCAAATCTGCGGAGATGCACTGCGATTTAGGGAGAGCTCACTACAAGTTGGGATGTTAAAATTTCCATCAAAGCAATTGGATGGACACACAAAGAGTTATCTAGCCCACTAGCAACAAGTAAAGGCATGCAATTGATTTTATGCATATAAGGCACAAGCACAAGATAAAGCATGAAGAAGGTAAATCTTATAGTTGGATTAGACAAGCAAAGGTTCAACTCACAAAGACAAGTGCATGGCAAACGGTTCAAGAAAGGCTACATAAAGTGGCATGCAAGCAACAAATTTGTTTGGTTATTACAATGGCAAAGGAGGAGTACTTTATGAGGTATGCACTGATTTTTACTTTCATTGCAAATGTACTCAATAGATCTTGCATGCAATGACATGTGTGTTACCATGTAATTTTTTCATAATTGCGTAATTTAAGCATTCACAACATAAGCAATGCTAGTGACAACTACCATAATCACCACAATTTTGCTAAGTACATTGTTAGCAAAGAGAAAAGATAGGTTTGTAGACCACATTCAACAAGTCTTGAGTGAGAAACAAACTCGATAAGAAGCACAGCTTCTCCTCATGCGATGTATTGGCCAAAGAACCTTGACTGAGTACGACCATCAAGTTTGACATTTCCTATTTTGATCATTTTTTAAAGCTTTATGAATGATTTCATATTGTAGAAGATTTTCCAAGAGATTAACTTTTGATGCAAAAGCAAGGCCACTTGGCAATGCTTCAATATCTCAAGGAGATAGCTCTTAATCCGGGGGGGGCACAGATACTTGTAAACTATTAGTATGGCAAAATCGATTGCTAAATTTTTTGAGGGGTCCAAAGATGTTTGGCTTGGCTGGCTCTTTGTCCTTCAAGCAACTAACACACATCAATTATTCTTTATCTGTGAGTTTGGGGTTTGAATTTTTTTGCTAGGGAACGTCTCCTAGGAAAAATGTTCCTACACTTAAGTTGATCAAGACAATGGTATAGGGTATCAATTCAAGTAAGGTGGTAAGCAAGTTGTAGTTTACAACTTTGAATTAATCTAGAAGAAGTTTTTACTATGCCAACTTGACAAGCAAAGGTTGCTTTGATTAAATTAAGTATGGCAGTTAGATAGTTTCATTTCCTAAGCTATTTACTCACAATATTGGGTAATCTAAGGATTTTCAATCAGATGTACGACTTGGTAAGATTAATTCTCTAAGAAAACTCAACACAATTGACTTTCTCTTGCCTTGACATCTATTTGTCAACATGCAAAGCTGTTGGATATGAGCATTGGCTCCATCCTACCTTATCTTTTTCATGTATATATGTAAAGCAAGGCTTCAATCTTGGGCATATTGCATAGAAGTTTCCCAAGTTTGGAACATGCTATTAGCATATGAACTTTGAGAAACTTGGCACCATGTATATCTGCTCTTGTCTTGGAGGTTGGTATGACCCAAGACACGACAACATGTAGGGTACATCCGATAGCTCTAAATTTCTCAGCATACAAGGCTACGAGCCAACTACATGCAAAGACAACCACTCAAAGAGAGGCAACAAGGTTAGTACATTTCAAGTTATCCTTGTTCTTTTTTCCTATAATTTAACCTTTCTTTTGCAAAAGATTTCTCTATTATGCAAAGAAATTTACTTTGCGAGCTTTCATTAGGAAGAGGATGGGGTCTAAGAGGGTCTCTTTATTTGCCATGAGATTATGGAGGTGATTAACATTTTAACAAATAGGTGTATGCCATGTGTGCAAGAATGGTGGGTGTGTAAGAGTGGTCAAAGGATGCACTTTTCTTCCAAAAAAGAGAGTGGAAAGTTTTATTATTTTTGTCCTTCCTTAACTCCTACATACGATCTCCGATTTGAGAGGAGATTATAGATATGTGATCTACATGCCCAACTCTTTCCATAGATATGTTACATGATATGTTTTTGAATGCTAGATTTTAAATTTCATTTTTGGGAAAAAATTTGAATTCAAATAAACTAGTCGTTCTTTTTATTTGAATTCAAAAAATCTTTGATTGCTTTCTTAATACAACAGGTTTGACTCCCTTAAACTACCAAATAAAGAGGCCCTCCTAGACGCCATTATGTTCCTAATGCATGCAAAGCAAGGCTTCTATTTTGTACTATGGTACTATCCCTTGACTTTCGATCAAGGATAATGGCACGCATATTTGACACTAAGTGGATATAAGATCACAATATAAGTTTGGCAACAATGCACTATGATGTATCGATGCCCATGTAACCGTGCAAGGCACATTGTTGACAAGTTTGCGGTCTTGCCAGGAAAGCATCGGGCCTCTTGCTATTAGAATTTGTGAGGTAACTCCAAAAACTATATGATGGAGTTATGCCATAGTTGCCATGAAGTCTAGAGTTTGGTAGGGAGTGCAATCAAAGAAGCCCCATTCTCTCTCTCTCTTGCACTCACACACACAAAGAAAGAACACAAAAGAGAACATCAAAACAACACAAAGATGAAAACGTCAAGGCTTTGGTCATATCTTATCATGGGTAGGATGAAAGGGTTAATAGATGAGTTAATGGCATTAACCTTTGCCAATCAAACAAGCTACAAATTGTTCTTTGGAATTGTAATTTTGTGCTTACTATGATATATATGTTTTGTCTAGTGATTGGGATTGATTGTGTGTACAAATCCTCTTGGTTCATAGCAAAATAACTACACTTATATCAAAAGAAAATCTATAGTCTAGAAAAGGTAGTATGATGGAATCCGACGAACGAAGTATTTCAATAAGACTTTTTAGGCCAAAGAGAAACACTATACGTTGTTGGAAGTGTTTTTTACGACGGCTAATCCATATGTTAATTGTAATAGATCGCATGGAGTGGAAATGATAGAAATTCACATCATGTGGATTATTCATCTAGGATATTTTTTAGAATGTGAAAAAGATAGATATTAGTTACCTCTTTAGTTGTGGTGACTCATTTAAAGTACTCAAGTGGGTTATAAATTGAATTTACACACTGTTATATTTATCTGGTTTTGGCTATAAGCCGTTCATAAAAATGCTTAAAAAGAGACAACAATGTAGACGATCAAGATATAAATTGAGTCTACATACTATTGTATTCATCCGGTTTTGGATATACAAGGAGAGTCTAGAGTTTGTAGAGAGAATGAGCTTCTGAGAGTGATACATATGTGTGAGTGTGAAGATATGGCTACTCACCTTGTGAATTAGCATAGCTCTCCAAGAAGGTTGATCATAGATTTGGCGGAGTGTTGTAGCTTGAATGAGTTCAATAATTAGGACACAAGAGAGATGGACATAGGGATAGAGATAGAAGTAGAAGTAGAGATAGAGGTAAGGGTGGTTGTAGAACTAGAAGTGGATAATAGCTAGGTAAGGGAATAGATTTGGAGATAGAGATAGAGATAGAGATATAGATTGAGCTAGAGATGAAAAACAAAAAAATAAGAAACCAACATAATCACAAAACACACATTTAGGAATTTTGGGAATTATTCAAGTTTTATTTTTTGGAATATTACTTAAAATTGTAGTATTATTTGTTAATTTTGACCTCACGGTTGTTTGTGGGGACCCTTAGTGTCACATAAAAATGAGGCACTAGTACATGAACATGGGGCTTGAACTTAAGTTCAAGCTTAACTTGCTATTGCCATGTGGGATATTAAGAAGAGGATTGAAGTTAGGTTTGAGCCTCACATGCCTCAAAATAGGACTTGCAATCTCAATATTTTTGGCATGTTTTTTTGTCATATAGCCTCCAGATTGTGCATGGGCATTGCTTCTCACCTAGAAGAATAAGGCACTAGCATGTGGTTGGGATGTACAAACTTAAATTTTTTCCTCATCCACCTCACTTTCTTCATTTGACTCAATAAGCAATAAGGACACTATTGGGAACATGGGTTTCAAGTTTGATACCTGAGAACAACTTCAATCAGTGCTTCCATAAAATACTTCACTAAAACCAATTTGAAAAATTTGGCACTTATTCAAGTGACTCTTTGTATGTCCCCATGACAAAACAAAATCAAATTATTTTCATTGCTTTTTAATCAATCGATATTCTGTTTTATTTGATAGGAAGTGTACATGCAGTACTATATATTTTTTGTGGTCTAGATTCCCTTTCTTAGGTACTACATGTTACAAATTGAGAACATTTTTCTCACTAAAATAGATAGTACTTGTTTAAAGAATAGTTGAAAAAGAAAAATTTCAAGTGAATAATACAAAAATTCTATCTTTAAATTTAAGAAAAAATCACTAAATTACATGAATCGATTGTATCTAAGATGTAGGAGCTGATATAGTGGTGGTCTCCAATTGTATTACATTGAATTGTAGATGTTGTGAAAGACTACACATCATACATGACACTTCCTAAAAACAATTCATGAGGTTGTATCTATATGTATTTGTTGCAGGAGCAAATCACACCACCCATAAAGTGCATGCAACACAACCTAGGTCAACATAATGTCAATAGAAGACACAAATGACACGATAGGCACACAAAGGAAATCTCTTTAGCTTGTCAGGCTAAGAGCATCCTACACATACAACACTCTGGAAGGCCAACTAAACCACAACCTAGAATCTCACTACTCTCAACTACACCACCTATCCACATACACACAACGGAAGGAAACTCACTGAACATGCCAGAATCGTATGAAACTCAAGGAACACCATCCCCTTAATAGGATACACCTGTCCCTAAGCCTCTACACTCAAAACCCTAGCTCTAAACCCATCTGCAAAAAAACACGTATAAAGAAAACAAAATTCTGAAGTGCCCAAAAGTGAAGTCTACGAGTACCTATGGGTAGCTTATGTTGCTATGATTCTAATGACTACTTGTAGGCAGAAAACAGACATTGTTTGATTCTTACAACCGCAAATAGCTCGTAGATGTGTGAGCTCGTTCACTCCGTTTCGTGAGGAATGCTTGGCGTTGTCGCGGATCTTGTTGAGACTAACGCGATGGTGCACTCGGTTCTCTAATGTGATGAGCGAGTGGGGAGTAGCACCAAGATGAAGCTCTCTCTCTCTCTCTCTCTTCCTCTCTCACACACAACAGACGACAACGCTAAAACTATGATTTTGGTTAAAGTTTTTTACAAAAGTGACCTAGGTACCTTATATACTAAGGCTACCTTAGGTTAACTAGAAATAGAGTTTGAGGGGTCAAATGGATTGGTATTTACAGTCTAAAAGTGCCATTGCACCCTGGCTTCTACAGCTATACTACCTAATTATTACAAATGATGTTTATAACCATAATCCTCAGCATTCCATAACTCTCAGAGAATAAGGCTTTGTTGATTTATGGCGTGTTGTTGACCCAGCCATCCACACTCCCCCCTTCAACGTTCATGTCAACCCTGACATGACTTGGTTGTCAATGTCAGTGCAGTCTTTGTTGCCGCTTTGCTGATGTAAAGAAAGCACAGGTTGTAGCCGTTGCACAAGCTCGTCCCGTTTGTCCAATTCGATGTACATAGTCTTCACATGATTCAGGCAAATCATGATTGATGGCGAACTTTATGTCCTTCACATCCATGCTCATATGCAACATCTATCTGTATCATTATAGGTCTATTCCGAGATCTAAATTCAGAAAGAACCCAATCTCGTTCAGCTTCACTCTTATAATCATGGATAGAGAAAGCTCCATCCCTCACTTGGTTCAACAAATTTTTCAATTCTGAGTATTTGTGATTCTCAGAAACAACTTCTACAATTTGTAGAATTGAGTGATTGGGTTTCAAATTTTGTGAGCCAGTGACAACTTTGTAAGGATTTTGTAGGAATTGTTTGGCTAAACCTTCAACTTCTTTAAACCAAGTTGCACTCCAATTCAAAGTCTGTCTATCAAGCCAAATCTATGAGATAATTTTTTGTGACTTGAGGTTCAAAACCCATCTCTAGCATTTGATCCGCCTAATCAAGCGACAATCTTTTGAGATCCTTGATTACTTTTGTGTCTGCTTTTCTTCATTGGGGACTTCTTTGTTCCTGCATCAAGGTGATCAAACCCGCATTTTCCATTGTTAGCTTTTGTGTGTTTTGTAAATTATTATACTGCTTCTACTTGATACATGACTTAATTAAAGCCTGACAAACCCCAGTTAATTCCCCAAGTTAGTAACTTGCATCAAAAGGGATTTATCCGACATCATTCATCATTGATGAGCTATCATTGTCCATTTGTCTCCACAACATGATGTACAAGGTATGTAGATGGCTATCATGGCTTTAGATTTGGAAAAAATGCATCTTTGGCTAGGGGTTTGACTTTTTTCTTTTTTCGGTGAAACCCTTAGCGTGTACTCTCTATGCATAGCCTCCTGAAAAAGTTTGGCTTGATTTGAACTTGTGTTTGGCACTTTTTGGATTTCAATCTTGAAAACGACTGATGGGCATCTCTGGCATCTTCTATTCTTGTCAGTACTGTTAATCCCTTTTGTTTGTTAGGATTCATTAAGTCACATACAAGATAGAAGATTATAGTATAAAGATCTACTTCCTGTATACGGTCTTGTAGTCATATGAAGTGGCTGATAGGCATATTGCACTTGATGGGTGCTTTCATTTAGTCGCATCACCAACTTTCTTTGTCCTTGTAGTCCATCCCGGATTTTTATGACCATTCTTAGTCATTTTTGGCCTCATGTTGTTGTTGAAGGCTGATCAGCATGCTTTCTTACCTCTTACATTCTAGCCTTGTGCATATGGCTTTTGAGACATATGTCGTTAAGTGTCCTCATTTTCTTGGACCTTCTTCTCTCTGTATAGCTTGACATCTCTTCAATCTATTCTTCACCTGAATTATGGAATTTTCTTCCCTCTTTTTTTTTTACATTCTCAAAAATAACTAAATAAAACCAAAAATCAACTCAACTAAAAAATGCAAAATCAAGCCAATAGAAATCTAAACGCTATGTACACTGTACACGTGTCCCTAGGGGTGCATATATGGATTTTGTCCCCATATTCCTCTTGTAACTCTACTATGAGGGCATATACTCTGGATTTGTCAAAAAGTGTCACAGTCAAACGCAAAAATTCAATACAACTCACAAAACATTGCCCTCTAATATTCATATGTTAGGTCCGTATTTAAAATGCCTCCCCCCCTCCTATTTGGAGTCCTCCTTGACGACAGGGTATCACCAAGGGTATGTGTTGTGCTTGAGCAATCAAAAAGTGTACCTATACAGGCCTTGTAATGTAGCCCTATTATGCATACACAATCGATGCATGGAAAAGATTTATGCTGTGCAACATGTGGGTATAAGAAATTTGCTTATTGGCATTTGTTGGCAAGGCTTCCTATTCGAAGCAATGTGGATTTTGTTGAAGCTCATGTGCCGTTTGCTTGATGGAAGGTTGTAGAGGATCTTTGAAGGCCTACTTATCTGTTTGATGCTTCTTTGCAATGCATTTAGCCTTTTAGTTGTTTGTCGTATTTGACATTGTTCCTCAAAGTGGATTCTCTTTTAGTTGTACTGTAACCATAGGAGGAATTGAAAGAATTCAAGAGACAGTGCAGACAAGAGTGTTATTGGTTTCCTTTGGGACACACTTCTTTGTGATTGCTGGATGTTTTGTTGATGCTACTCGTTTGGGAACCCGTACTTTTCCGTGATTTTTTTGTGTTTGAAGAGACCTTTTTGGGATCCACCTTGTCTTTATGTGAGTTTTCAAAGGTCTTTGCTTCAACTCTTGTACACTTGGTTGGCGACAAGGTTTAGACTTTGGGAGCTGACACTTTGAGAGTTGACAATTTAACCGCTTCTAAATCCACATTACTCCTGACCTCTTTGTGCTTGAATCAACTTCTTTGAAACCCAATCTCAGTTGCGAAAGCTTGCACCTTTGTGTTTTTCATAGATGTTCTTGTAGGCTTTGATTATTTTTCTGCTGGCATTGGATCTTGTGATTTGTCATCAGAGATCTTCATCTTCTTGATCTATACCTACTTTTGATCAATCTAGGTCTTTGATATCCATATTTGTTGAACTTTTTGGTTCTGACTTGTTGCTCTTTTCTTTTGGCCTTCTTTGGTTGTGACGAAAGCTGCTAGTGATGGTGATGACCTGAGTACCTGGTAGGCGATAGTAATCATCACTCCTCTTGCTTAGCATAGCATAATAGCATAGTAATAAAGATGAGAAGATGGCAAGCTTAAGCATTGAAGCATGGCTCTTGGTTGGATTTGCATATTCCATAGCCAAGATTTTTGGTGTAGGCCCTCAACTTCTCAACAAGCTTAGAGAAGGAGATGGAGCTCGTGCACTTTTCACTTCACACAATGAGAGAATGTGTGTGTGTGTGTGGGAGAGTATACCCCCTCCCTCAAGTTTGGTTCACCCCTTTATCTCTCTCTCTCTCTCTCTCTCTCGTATTACTTAATTATATCATTTGGACATGTGTCCTCTTTTTCCTCTTTGAGAGAAAAAAATTGATTATTTATTTTTATGCATCTAAATTCTCATTGCACCCCTTTAAAGACTATCCAATGGATTCAAGCACATCATGAGGGCCACATGTGGAGGATTTTGACATGTGTTTTTTATGCTTTTTAAGCCATTTGGTTTGAATTGAACACTTCAAGCACTTAGTCAATTAAGCATGGAAACCATTTATGCCTCTTGAGAGTTTATCTTTTAATTGAACACTTCAAGAACCTTAGTCATTTACTCAAGCTTGGGGAAGGTTTCCACAAATACTTTAAGCACTTTAGTTAGCAAGCCAACAAGCACCTCATGCTTCGGTAGGATTCCCACCTCAAGGTAAGCCCTAGCTTACCTAAGGTCAAAGGACTTTTTAACACTAACTTTTGGAGGTCTTTAATGAAGCTAACCCTAAGGTCTTTTAAGCTCCATTAGATGCACATTGCTCTTTGATAGACTTCTTCCTTTTGGACCCCTATTGAGATGTAACCATCTCTTCTCTTGGTCCCTTGCTGAGGTAGATCTAGAAACACTTATTTCACCTTGCTCTTTGGTAGACTGTCTCCTTTTGGACCCCTATTGAGATGCAACCATTCCTCCTTTTGGTCTCCTGTTGAGATAGGTCTAGAAGCACATATCTATATCCTAACTCTTGTTCCCCTTTTATCTTCCCATACTAAATGATCAGTTTAATATAAGAAAATCATTTGGTAAAATTAGATATTATATTTTATGACAACTGCTATATTTGTAATTTCTCAAATTAGATAAGTAGTTTTGCAGTTACATCACTCGATAATTTACAATAGCGGTGGCCATAAATGCTATGATGGACTACTCCATGCCAGAGAGCGTGTTGTCCACTAGCACAGTCTTCAATGTGCTATCCAGTCAAAGACTGTTGAGATGCTGTTTCTATCTTGGGATCAATATTTCTAGCCAACTCTACATGTGGATGATGTGTCGTTGAAGAGATAAGGGTCCTAGATGCATTGCTCCTTGGCTACCACCTCCAACACTATCCAAATCAGCCTTTGCATAATGCTGATTTTCTAGGTCCAAAGCAGGTCAGTTATGACGCGTGAATTGCTCCCTTGAAGCCCTGATCCATACAACATCTACTATGTCTACCCTAAATCGGCCAAGGGGCTGTCACATAGAGTAGCTTCCCCACTCCACCTCAATAGGCTGTAGTTATCTTCATATCCATTAGTAAAGTTCCTATGGCTAGAATTGACGACAACATTCAAAGTTTGACGTCAATTTCAAAATCGTTGTCAAGTTTAAATTTTGAACATGATATGATTTGATTTCCTTAAGATCTAAAGTGTTTTTTTATTTTTTTCCTACCATGTCTTCGTTAAAAGTTTTTCATGAGTGTGCAAGCGGAATCAACTTTGAAGTGCCTAGGAGTTCAATCTCAAGTTCGAGTTGCTAGGTGAAGTGTAAACACATTCAATCTCAAGTTTGAGATCCCATGCAAAGTGCAAAGGTAATCAATCTCAAGTATAGCCATGTTGCAAGTGGAATAAATCTTGAAGTGCCCAAGAGTTCAATCTCAAGTTTGAGCCGCCACGTGAAGTGGAAACACATTCAGTCTCAAGTTTCAACTCCCATGCAAAGTGCAAAGGCATTGGATCTCGATTCTCAAGTGTAGCCATTTGTTGCCCCAACTCAAGCATGACACTATAGATTAGGAAAGTGGGATTTTGCAAAATCAAGGTGATCAAGGATCCCTTTTGACTTGCTCATGGCTACATTTTCTTGTATACCTCAAGGTAGTGTTTCTTCTTGTAATTTAGTTTGTGAAAGTGTTGTAATGGAGTCTGTAAAACAATGTAGTCTTGTTATAGTGTGTGTTATTCTATTTGTGCAAGCTTATCTCTAAAACTCAAGATTATTTACCATGAGGATGACAAACTAAAAAGTCCTAAAAATGCCTTTAGACATGCTTGGATAAGGGGAAAGGGGAACACACCCGTCAAATAGATAGCTCGCCTCTCTATAGCCCAGGATAATCACTGCACCCCTAACCACTAGAGTTCACCTTCAAAACTCAATAATATCGCAAGAAAACCACCATTTTCACACAACTACACATGCACGCACATGTTGTGATATAACAAACACTATCAATCTCACCCTATGTAGCCCACTTCACTGCCTTCACCACACATACAACCTCTCTCAATCCCTCTGTGTGCACAATAGACTTCGGGGGGGCACAACTGGTGACCACACCTAGAAACACAGGCACACAATCACAAAATAGAAGGGGGAAAGAGGTTCAATGGACACCAATTGCCAAGTAATGATGGTTTATGATTCGTATTAACACCATTTATAGCATAGCTCTAGGTGTTAAGTATGGAGCCTAATTTACCCTTGTAATTTTCTGTGGTAAAAGCGCACATTTGTAAGGCCCCCATTATGAGGAGAAGCCATCGTGCGTGAAGGAAAATCACTCACCGGAAACCAAAATTTTCACGGACAAGAATCAGGGGCAACTTTAAAGGCCTCGGGGGCGGAGGCCCCCGAGACTTTTTATTCGCCGGAATATTCCTTTTCGCCGGAATACTATGGCCGGACGGCGGCCGGAAAGTGGTCGGAAAACAACCGGTCGGTTGGCCGGTGGCCGGTAGTCAATGGCCGATGGCCGGTGGTCGGAAGTCAATGGCCGGTGGCCGGTGGTCGAAAGTCAATGGTCGGTGGCCGGTTGCCGAATTCAATGGCCGGTGGCCGAATTCAAAAGCGGACTTGTCTTCTCAAGGGCGGCCACACATGGGCGGATTGGAGGGTCCGATTTGGACTTATTCGCACAAGGGCGGCTACACATGGCTGTCTCTCATAAGAGAGGGCAGCCCTTTTGGCCTATAAAAGGAGGCCATTTCTACACACATTTCATAGTGTAAAGTTGATGCAACAAGGTGAGTGTGAGGTGGTGAGAGTGAAGCAAGGCGGGAGCTCCATTAAGGGTATAATCCCTTTGTAAATTACTTCTTGTTTTGAAGTACTAAAGCCATTGAGTGGCTGCTTTCCCGTGGACGTAGCCCACATTGGGTGAACCACGTATATCGTGTGTACTCTCTCTCTCTCTCTCTCTCTACTCTATAATCTCGTGTATGTAAATCTGTCTCTCTCCATTAAGTAATCTACTCAATTATCTATTTAGCTACGTCTTATTTCCTAACAACTGGTATCAGAGCAAGGTTTGCTCGTAGCTAAATTATCTCAAGGAAAGGATTCCTTGAATTGAGTGGGAGTTATGGCGGAGGAAGGGAAGCTCAAGATTGAGAAGTTCAACGGCAAAAACTACCAACATTGGAAGATGCAGATTGAAGACTATCTCTACCAGAAGGACCTCTATTTGCCACTAGGCGGTCTTGCGAAGAAGCCCGCAACAATGGCAGATGAAGCATGGATTGTCCTTGATCGAAAGGCACTGGGAACAATCCGGTTAAGCTTGGCGTCGACGGTGGCCTTCAATGTTTCGGAGATGAAGACCACGGAGGACTTGATGAAGTCACTTGACGACTTCTACGAGAAACCATCGGCATCCAATAAGGTATTTCTTATGAAGCGCTTGTTCAATCTAAAGATGGCAGAGAATGGTTCAGTTGCAGAACACCTAAATGACTTTAACACAAACATAAGTCAACTTCGATCAGTGAAAATCAATTTCGATGACGAAGTGCGAGCTCTCCTTATACTATCATCTCTACCAGATAGTTGGGACAGCCTTGTGATGGCTGTAAGTAATTCTATCTCTGGCACAAATACTCTTAAGTTTGATGATGTTGTGGGTGTTCTCCTAAGCGAGGAAATGCGAAGGAGAAGCACAGGAGAATCATCAAGTGCTGCACTATCAGTGGAAACAAGAGGAAGGCTTAAGGAGAGGTTCAAAAACCAAAAGGGTCGTGATCGCTCAAGGCGGAGCAAGTCACGCACAAAGTCAGTTCTTGAATGTTGGAACTGCGGCAAGAAGGGCCACGTCAAGAAGGATTGCTGGTCCAAGAAGAAGAAGGAGACAGAGTCTCAAGAGAACAAGCCAACATCGGAGGCCAATGTGGCAGGTAAAGTAGAGCAAGATGCTCTAATTCTCTCATTAGACAATGTGTCTAATTCCTGGATAGTAGATTCCGGGGCTTCATTCCATGCGACACCACACAAGCAACATTTCCAAGACTACACCAAAGGTAATTTTGGGTATGTATACTTGGGAGATGATGAAGCTTGTGAGATTGTCGGCAAAGGTACAGTTTCTGTCAAAACTGCTAACGGAAATGAATGGAAGCTTAAAGATGTTAGGCATGTTCCTTCTCTTCGCAAAAATTTGATCTCTACAGGACAATTGGACGATGAAGGTCACAACATTGCATTCGGAAACAAACGGTGGAAGATCTCAAAGGGATCTTTGGTGGTTGCCAAGGGTGAAAAAGTCGGTACACTTTACTTGTGTACTGTTAGCACGCAACCTTCAGCTTGTGCAGCGACTACAGAAGTTGACAGTGCGGTGTGGCACTACCGACTTGGGCATATGAGTGCCAAAGGAATGCAAATCCTTCAAACAAAGAAGCTTCTACCAGGTTTGAAAGAAGTGGACTTAGAGTTCTGTGAAGATTGTGTTTATGGTAAACAAAAGAGGGTAAAATTTCAAAAATCAGGAAATGAAAGAAAAAATAAAAAACTTGAGTTGGTTCATTCTGATGTTTGGGGTCCTGCAAGTACACCATCACTTGGTGGCTCATTGTACTATGTAACATTCATAGACGATGCGACTAGAAAAACATGGGTTTATGTCATGAAGAATAAATCCGATGTATTTTCCATATTTCAAAGGTGGAAAGCCTTTGTGGAGAATGAAACAGGTACCAAGGTTAAATGCCTCAGATCCGACAATGGAGGCGAATATTGCAGCCAAGCTTTTGAAAGCTTTTGTGCTAGCAATGGCATTCGGAGGCAAAGGACAACCCCAAGGACACCTCAACAAAATGGGATTTCGGAAAGGATGAACAGGACAATCATGGAGCGAGCACGAAGCATGCGGCTACATGCAGGCCTACCGCTTGAGTTTTGGGCGGAAGCTGTAAGTACGTCTGTGTACTTAATCAACCGGTCACCCTCAACAGCATTGGATGGGGGAGTTCCAGAAGAGGCATGGACAGGTAAACCGGTGAATTATGCATTTCTCAAAGTGTTTGGGTGTGAGGCTTTCATGCACATAGATAGAAGCCTAAGATCAAAGCTAGATGCAAAGTCCAAAAAGTGTTTCTTCATTGGCTATGGAGAAGGTGACTTTGGGTATCGCCTATGGAATCCTGAAGATGGTAAAATCTTAAGGAGTAGGGATGTAATTTTTAACGAACAAAATATGTACAAAGATTACTTGGAAAGAAAACAAACAAAAGAAAAAGGTGATGAATACATGGAGCTTGAGGACGGTGAAGACTCAAGGACTGCAAACGGTGACAATGTGCAACAACGTCAACCAAATGAGGAGACTCAACCTATTCCCCGAAGATCTACAAGAGCAAGTAGACCTCCAGAAAGGTTTGTTCCTTCCTTCAACCATCTCTTGATCTCAGATTCTGGAGAGCCGGAATCATATGAAGAAGCTATGCAACATGAATCCAAAGAAAAATGGACGAAGAGCATGCAAGTGGAGATGGACTCACTACATCGCAACCAAACATGGGAGTTGGTTGAGTTACCTAAAGGTAAGCGGGCACTTCAAAACAAATGGGTGTACAAGTTGAAGGAAGAAGAAGGTGGGAAGAAAAGGTACAAGTCTAGGCTTGTGGTAAAAGGGTTTTCTCAAAAGAAAGGTATTGACTTCAATGAAATATTTTCTCCTGTTGTAAAAATGAACTCAATTAGGCTTGTCTTAAGCCTTGTGGCTGCTCATGATTTAAATCTCGAGCAAATGGATGTAAATACGGCATTCCCTCACGGTGACTTAGAGGAGGAAATCTACGTGCTTCAACCAAAGGGGTATGAAGTAAAAGGTAAGGAGAAAATGGTTTGCAGATTAAAGAAGAGCTTGTATGGTTTAAAGCAAGCATCAAGACAATGGTACTTGAAGTTTGATCGATGGATGTTGGATCATGGATTCACAAGATGCAACTCGGATCACTGCGTCTACACGAAGAATTTGGGAGATGGTAAATTCATCATCCTAATGTTGTATGTTGATGACATGTTGATTGCAAGTGCTAACATGCAGGACATCAAAGACCTAAAAGAGGAGTTGTCTAAATCTTTTTCAATGAAAGATTTAGGTGCTGCAAAGAGGATACTTGGTATGAAAATATCAAGGGACAGGACGAAGAAGACAATAAAGCTATCTCAAGAAGATTACATCAAGAAGGTACTAGAAAGGTTTGCAATGCAAAATGCAAAACCAGTTTCTACACCTTTGGCTGGTCATTTTAAACTAACGAAGGATATGTGTCCAAAGACACAAGAGGAGATAGCCTATATGTCTAAAGTTCCATATGCTGCAGCGGTAGGTTCTCTAATGTATGCTATGGTATGGACAAGGCCAGACATTGCACATGCAGTGGGAGTTGTGAGTAGGTTCATGGACAACCCAGGTAAAGAGCATTGGCAAGCTGTGAAGTGGATACTTAGGTATCTAAAAGGGACAACAACAAATGCTTTGTATTTTGGAGGAAATGATATTTTTCTAGAAGGGTATGTTGATGCAGATATGGCAGGTGACAAAGATACTCGAAGGAGCACTACTGGCTATGTGTTCACAGTTGGAGGCACAGCAGTAAGCTGGGCTTCAAAGCTGCAGAAAGTGGTTTCACTTTCTACCACGGAAGCAGAGTATGTAGCAATGACGGAGGCAAGCAAAGAAATTCTGTGGCTTTACAGATTCTTAGAAGAGCTTGGATTCAAACAAGACAATTGTGTCTTGTACAGTGATAGCCAAAGCGCTATCCATCTTGCGAAGAACTCAGCCTTTCATTCAAGGACAAAGCACATTGAGGTGAGATATCACTTCATACGCACTCTTTTGGAAGAGGGACAACTAAAGCTAGGAAAGGTGCATACAAGTGAAAATCCTGCAGACATGTTTACAAAGGTGGTCAACAAGGAGAAGTTGAGCTTCTGCTCATCTTCAATCGGCATTCAAGGATAAGAAGCCAGAATGGAAAGCAGTCACAGGTTTGGTTTGGAGATCAGTCTCCAAGTGGGAGATTGTTAAGTATGGAGCCTAATTTACCCTTGTAATTTTCTGTGGTAAAAGCGCACATTTGTAAGGCCCCCATTATGAGGAGAAGCCATCGTGCGTGAAGGAAAATCACTCACCGGAAACCAAAATTTTCACGGACAAGAATCAGGGGCAACTTTAAAGGCCTCGGGGGCGGAGGCCCCCGAGACTTTTTATTCGCCGGAATATTCCTTTTCGCCGGAATACTATGGCCGGACGGCGGCCGGAAAGTGGTCGGAAAACAACCGGTCGGTTGGCCGGTGGCCGGTAGTCAATGGCCGATGGCCGGTGGTCGGAAGTCAATGGCCGGTGGCCGGTGGTCGAAAGTCAATGGTCGGTGGCCGGTTGCCGAATTCAATGGCCGGTGGCCGAATTCAAAAGCGGACTTGTCTTCTCAAGGGCGGCCACACATGGGCGGATTGGAGGGTCCGATTTGGACTTATTCGCACAAGGGCGGCTACACATGGCTGTCTCTCATAAGAGAGGGCAGCCCTTTTGGCCTATAAAAGGAGGCCATTTCTACACACATTTCATAGTGTAAAGTTGATGCAACAAGGTGAGTGTGAGGTGGTGAGAGTGAAGCAAGGCGGGAGCTCCATTAAGGGTATAATCCCTTTGTAAATTACTTCTTGTTTTGAAGTACTAAAGCCATTGAGTGGCTGCTTTCCCGTGGACGTAGCCCACATTGGGTGAACCACGTATATCGTGTGTACTCTCTCTCTCTCTCTCTCTCTACTCTATAATCTCGTGTATGTAAATCTGTCTCTCTCCATTAAGTAATCTACTCAATTATCTATTTAGCTACGTCTTATTTCCTAACACTAGGATGGCACCCCCTTGATGGGCACAAAAAAACCAATCTGTAGCCCTTCGGCTCCACACCGACACCACAACCGTGCCTTCTAGCTCAACACTCTCCAATGGAGCCCAAAATGGCCACAAAGCTTCTTCCTCTTCCATTTTCAAAAGCTCTATTCCAAGCTCTCCTCCCTCCTCTAAAACGAGGAGCCTTTTCCATCGCCAAAAATGGGTCCTTCCTTGGGTGGGTGCAACTGCCCCTCTCTCTTGAGTCCACCTCCTGCTATTTGGACTGACTCTTTGCATGAACCACCCCTGCCAATCTTGGTATGCTTGGTCCCCACACAACCACATGTGAGCTGCCCCATGCTTATGGCCTCAAGACGCTGCCTGTGTGCATCCTCTTACCCAAGGGCTCAAGCCTCATAGTCACGGCTCCGTAATTATGGGCATCCCCTCTCACTAAAAATATTGGCGCCTTTATGGTAGCAGGAACACCCACCGTGCGGGCTACTCCATCATCATTTGCAACACGTGAGCACATGCCGCTCATGGGCATCGAAAAACGCCAAGAAATGCCAAGAAAGCGTCACCCACATTGGCTGCCTTAGCTTTGGAGCTCCAAGAGCTCTCCTTTGAGATGCTTAGGGACCCTCACCTCTCCAAGATATATGCCTTGCACCTCAAGGCTCTTTGAGTGCATGTGGGATCAAGCTGCCACCACATGACACCTCATGGTTGAATCATCCTCCAAGACTCCTAAAGATCCTTCAAAATCCACCCCAATGACTTCAAAATACTTTGGTTTTTCCACCCTTCTTCAGTCCACTGTCACTTGATGCCTAGTGATTCAATTGCAAAACCGAGAAATCCTCCTCATAGCTCACATTGTCAGCCTTCGGCTGCTCCACCTCGGTTGCATTCCAATTCCTCTTGGCCGCCCAATTGAACCGACCAAAAAAAGAAAAAGCCATCTGATGCCGCACTGCTGGGGCAACAGTCTCCACCTTCACCCTTTAATATCTGGCTCGTTTGGACTCTGTTTGACACACTGTAACTTTCTTGTGGGGTTCACTCACTGCATATAACACATACAAACCCTGATGATGCTCCAAAAACATCAGATGGCACATCTACTAAGGCGACCAAATCGACATAGAACTGGCCCCGATGAAACTTCATCTGTTAATATCTTGACTTCGCGACTCAGATTGTTGATTTCAAAAGACCGACATGCTCCATAAATTAAGCCCTACAAGACCATATCTCCAACTTGGATTGGACTACTTGGCATCACATGCCCTTCTCGTCTCAGATCTACAAACAACTCTAACTTCAAAGCTCTGTATCTTGTACACCGTGGCTCTGTTTTACGAGCCCTCTGGACATGCTCCTTCAATACTTCAAGCTCTACATATCTAAGCCAGAAACCTGCACTTTGGACATCCTTCACTTGTTGTCTGGCCCTTTCTGGATCCCTTTTGGTCTAGAAAACCACACCATGCATACATATCACTTGCTACTTGTCTGTCGAGACTCTTTATACCCGCTCCATCTCTTTGCCATGCACTTGCTAGCCTATATATACGTACTTGTGCCATCTTCTATGGTCAACCAGCTTTGGCTGCACCATCATTTCCCAACCCCCTTGTTGAACATTTATGTTCAAAACCACAACTATGCTTTATTCTTCTAGAAACTGCATACACTAGCAAACACTATCAGAAAATTAAACCGTATATACAATTTTATTCATACCTACAATCAGACCTCAAGTGGGTTGCCCCACCCCTTGCATCACATAGCCTCCAGCCGGGTCAAAAACCTGGCAGTGATTCCCTCTATCCATCTGTAGCACCTTCCAAAAGTGCCTCACCCATGTACACAGTCATCCATGTACACAATATTCCCAAATCACTTTAGCACTTCTCCGAGCATGAACATGTCGCATCAACACACCCCGCCCTGCAAGCATATTACCCAAACCAACCAATCATCTGGCTCTGCAATCACATCATCTGCACCAACTAATATTTTTGACCCTAAAGCAGAGCTTCTCTCGAGGGAACTCCGTACCTGGCGGATAACATACCTCACTGCTACACTTACAAGCATATACTTCAACCGTGTATTTCATATCTCTCTTGACAGCTTGGATACAATTGGGGAATCTCCTTCATCTACCATATGGCATACTTGCTGCACTAGACTCTCCACCTCCTTTGAATTTGAACTTTTCTTTTTGCCAGAAGTGTCTTCCATGTTAGCATCATCAAACCCTCTTTCTCCAACCATCGGCTCTTCATCATTGATTGGTCCTTCAAGATGGACCAACTCCACCTGCCTATTTGCTTCAGTTGTCTGCACTTCAATCCCTCTGGTATGGTTGATCACGCTCTACCATAGTGGAGAGAAACTCTCCCCATATCGTGTCATCTTGGTCCTCATCCATAGGCAAGGCCACCTCGCTCCTTGTGGCAATATCCTGCATCCTTTCCACATGCATACCCTCATTGGTGAGCATAGACTCCTCCACTTGATCCTCACCAGGCATTCTGACTTGCACTACTCCCTGCTCTTCTTGAACATTGGCTATCACCATATCATCAAACACATAATAAGGCAACTTTACTTTACTAGCATTGGTTCATCAGACCCCGTTTCCTTGCCATAGGATGATCTATCCTCCTTGCTTGCCTCCTAGAAACTCGAGCCCCCTTCTCTATCTTCATCAACATCATACACTGACTCGGTATCAGCATCTTCATGCGCTTGCTACTCCACAAATGCTTGACCTTCATCTAGGCTTTGCTCACTTTCTTCATCTCCTTCCAAGCTCTTGGCATCTATAACCTGATTGCACTTTACTACATTTTCATACAAGCTTTCCACAAGAACATGGTTTACCTCTTCAATTTGCTATGGAACCTCACCATTTGCTACAAATTTGGCACATTAGTTCACTTTGACAAGGGGCGTATCCTCTTTGACAAGCTCGTTTACCATTGGCACAAACACTCGACCAACTGAAACCTCCAAGGAGCATAATTAACCTTAGACCTTACCTCCATAGGCTCTACACTTTGGACAACTGATACTGCCTTTCGTTGAACCATAAAACACTGCTACCACCATAACATGCACATAATCCGTATGCTTTAGCAATCCTAGCTCTATCTTCCACTTTACCTTCCTACTCTTCATCTTGGCCAAATAAATTGTATTATCATAGGTATCTGCACCGTACTCGACCTTTTCCATGATCCTCGGATGCAACCACTCTAACATCTTTGACAACTTCAAATACTGATTGCCTTTTACCCCGTAGCAATCTCTATCTGCTTCCAAGAGGCTTAGAATTGACCCAAAAAAACGAAAAAAATCGTTACGTAAATCTTGGCGTTACGCCTTCATCTTTGCAGTAGCTTCCCTCGAAGTAATCACTTCTCAAAAGAACTCCAAAAATTGACTCTGCAGATCATGCCATGATCCTCGCTCACTGCTGTTTAAACCATCGAACTAAATCTTAGCATGTCTGTGCATCAATAGCGGCACTGTATGCAGCTTCTCCACATCTGTCAACATACGCATCGACAACATCCATAGCTTGAAATCTGCTAGCCAATGTTCATGGTCTTCAACACCTGTAAATATGGGGCCAAAACTTGGCTCCACCAGCTCTGCCAGCTTCAAACTTGGCCACCAAACACTTTACGAACATCGCCAACCACTTGTTAGCTTTCAAACACCGCTTCAAACTTCCAATAGGAGCATTAGAAAGCTCCTCAATGGGGGCACCAAAAGATGGATAGGGGGAAAGGGGAACACACCCGGTACATAAATAGCTCGCCTCTCTATAGCCCAAGATAATCATTGCACCCCTAACCACTAGAGTTCACCTTCAAAACTCAATAATCTTGCAGGAAACCACCGTTTGCACACAAGTACACATGCAGGCACACGTTGTGATATCAAAAACACTATCAATATCAAATAAGGAGACATGGTTGTCAAGGAAGATGATGTAGGCACACAGTTCTATAGTATCTCTCATGCCAAGGGTGATCACGTTTGGCTATCAAATGCACTTGAGTCCCTTACAGAGGACCTATATCAAGGTGACTTGTTTCTCATTGGACACTATCTGAGCACTTTGACAAGGCAAGAAGGGTGGACTAATCAAGAGTTCAAAAGAATTCGGAGAAAGGCCTACATATACTTTTTGAAGGATGGGTGCTTATGGAAGTATCCGAAACAAAGAAATGGAATGCCGTTGACAGTCATGAATGATAAGGACGCTCAAAATGAGCTTATGAAAAAGTTCCGTGAGAGTATTTATGCTGGACATAGAGGTGTATGTGCTACCTTTACTAAAATGAAAGAGAGGTATTGGTGGAAAGGTATGTATAAAGATGTATCTCACTTTGTGGAGTCTTGTGAAATCTGTCAAATGTATTCAAATATACGTCATCATGATAAATTGCACCCTCCTTACCCATTGGCCATGCATTATAAGTGGGTAGTAGATCTCTTTACAATGCCATTTGGCTTATGGCAAATGAGATACATAGTGCTCGCACGAGAAGACTTAACCAACCAAGTTGAAGGTCGTGCTCTAAGAACAAAAAGCACAGAAGGGGTATGTAAGTTCCTCTTGGATGATGTAATTAGCCATTATGGTTGTGTTGGAAAAATAACAGCGGACAGGGGTGAGTTGGATGTTGATGAAGCAAAGGAGTTTTTCTCTAGGGTGGGCATTAAACTTGCTCTCACTACTGCCTCACTCTTAATGTTTTTGATGTGCGGGACCAAATGCTACAATGTACATACACTATGTGAAAACGGATGCCATGGTTGTAGGCGTGTATATACCTTGCCGGGTACGCGAGGCCAAGGATGTGGCATCCGTATATGTTTTACCACATAAAAGTATGTCTATTTTGCTTTAGGAATGTACAAATGTCAAGTGTTTCGAAGTGGCACGCTCGTTTTGCCTAGAAAGAAATAGCCTAAAAATAGCTCAAAATGCCACATCAACAACGGTTCCATCGTTGCCTAAGTAGAGAGGAAAGTTTTAGAGCCAATAATGAGCTCATTTGGGCATATAAGCCAGGAGATACATCCATTCCAACACAGGGTGCTAGTGCAGTGCCATGCTGCTTCCACTACATGGTTGAAGCTGTGAGGCCTCCAATTAGGGTTTGCCCTCCTCAAATAACTACTTGGACTTCTCCAATGAAGTACTGAATCTTCCATGAAATGGTCACGACAAGAAATCGAAGCCTCATTTTAGGATTTTTAACTGGTCGAATGAGCACTGCATCTGTGTAATTGGGAGCGAGGCTACAACTAATCTTCACACACACAAGAGTTTTGAGTTAGTATTGGTTCTTTCTGAAAGTGGAGCTTTCATGGATGGAGTCACTGTTCTATTTGAGTGTGTTTTTGGCTTCAAATCATCAACGCATTGCTTGATTTTGCTACAAATCCTTAACACTCAGAGGGCCGACGCTTTCCTAGTCGCACTGTGCACTTCTTGACAACATTCTCAAAATTAAGAGTAGTGTAAACACAATTATTTCACTAAATGGTGAGTCCTTCTCTAGTGGCACCACTCATCTTACTTTAAAAATCACACTATTAGAACCTTACACAAGTGAAATTACTACAAAATATACTTGGAAATATGATAAGTGTTAAATTTGCCGAATAAAAAAGTAGCAAAACTTACAAGAATGCTCTTAATACTTGTTTGTGCATTCTCTACCTCATCATCATGTACTCCTCTAGCAACTCGTTTGTGGCATTTGAATTTTGAATCTTATACGCAAATTCCTACATAATGGTTTTTTGAAACATGAAATAATAGACACCATTACTCAAAGCCTTGTAAAGAACCAATGGCCAAGAACTAAAGCCAACAAGAATACTCTCATCCCTCATATGAGGCACTAAGCCCCACTCTATGGGCCTGCTACCTCATAGAGTGAGTGTGCCCGAGTTTGGGTGGAAACACACACACACACACACAAAAAAGTAGATCTTGAATATTATAATACCGAGTCCTATTACCAGAGAGATACGCATGTATCCCTATGGACTAGGAGATTTTGTTAACGTAAACCAAACTGTGACTTTCATAGGTTCAAGTGCAAGATACTCGATGTCTTTGATCTTTTGGATTAACAAGGCGAGCTATGTTTTCTATTTGAATTTGAACAAATTGCTCCTACTCATTCCTCGAAAAGCCATTAATTTCTCCAGGAGATCCCATCGAATCTGCCAAAGCTCAAAGCAAAAAGTTTGGACCCTTTGTTTACGCGCGCCCCTTGTCCTGTTCTGCTCTATGTGCTCGACAAAGCACCATAGCCTTGTAGCCCCAGTGCCAGCCCTCCCTCCATCTCTCTATCTCTCTCTTTCTCTCTCTCCGTCTTTCCTCTAGGTGCCATATCTCCCACTTTTCTTCTTAAAACAACATAAGTATCCGTCCCCCTCCACCATGGCGTCCAGTAGGTTGTACCCTGCGCCAGAGAGAGAGAGAGAGAGAGAGAGAGAGAGAGAGAGAGAGAGAGAGAGAGAGAAAGAGAGAGAGATTCTCCTACTCCAGACGAGCGCAATAGACGCACAAACCTGCAGCTCCCCTGTAGACAAGGGAGATAGTCTCGAGATCAGCCACCCGTGGCCTCTGTGCCTTGCTCTGTAACAACGTCGCCGCGCGCGTGCGTCGAGAGAGAGAGAGAGAGAGAGAGAGAGAGAGAGAGAGAGAGAGAGAGAGAGAGAGAGAGAGAGAGAGAGAGAGAGAGAGAGATGCATGATCGCATCCCTCTTACTGCACTGCAGCTGCCAGCAGCTACCCCAATACGGTTTCAACACAGGGGCCCCATCCGCCTGACAGAGAGAGAGATGCCAGCATGACGTGGAGTGACAGAGAGATTTTTGCGATGCATGACGAGGAGACTGAAGTGCCATGACGGCATGAAACTTCTTTGTCTAGATGTCTCTCTCTCTCTCTCTCCCCGCGCGCCCCTCCCACTGGGTCCAAAATCTACACCCCAGGCCCCATATTTTGTAATAAATTCACAAAATGCCTTTCAAATTTACCAAAATTCCCAAAATACCCCTAGTTGCTCTGCCTTTTTTTTTTTTGCGACAATCCGACCAAAATAGACACATTGGCATTTCCACGAATTAGAGGGGTATTTTGGTAATTTTCCTTTGGAGCAATATCTATGCCTCTTTTGGTAATTTTCAAAAAGATTAGAAAATCTTGAACAGTCCAACCAAAATACACATTGGTATTTCCACGAATTAGAGGGGTATTTTTGGTAATTTTCCTTTGGAGCAATATCTTTTTCTCTCTCTCTTCTGCCTCCCACCTCTCATCTCTCTCTCTCTTTCCACGTGCCATATCCCCCTTTTCATCCTCAAAGGCATTACAGGATCTAGCAAGACTCCTCTCAGCCTCAACACACAAAGAAAGTTAAAGGAAGAAAAGTTTCAAGTTTCCACGTGCCAAGTGACTGCCTTTTTCCTCCTTGCACCTCACTGGATCTTGTGAGATTCTCATTGATCAACCCAAAACCAAAATTGGCATGGCCTACTCATTCCTATATTGTGTAGACACCGTTTAATACCACCTAATACTACGCACTAGATTTAACATTACAATGTCTATAAAAAAATCGTTCTTCCTTGTACAAAATTGCTACAATACCTCTTTCATTTCTAAAGATGTAGCTTAACATCAGAATTCATTTTTGCATGTACAAATATTTACAAAAAATATTTGTACCCATTTATACTAGCCTCTTCCAATTCTCTTTTCGAATCTTGCAGTTCAGTCGTGGATAATGTATATAGGCTCACTAAAATCACACAGTCCAAGGCTAAGGTTAGGACACACATGTAGTACATGGGTCTATATATAGCTAGGGTCAAGGGCCTATATATAGTATGGCTGGGTGGAAAAGAGCAAGTGGTTGTCCCCAATCTCTTACACTGGTATTAGAGCTAAGGGAAGGAGAGGAGGGGAGGGTCGTGGTCTTGCATTAAGGATGCATGGATTCTCTCTCTCTCTCTCTCTCTCTCTCCCTCCAAAGCTTCCATGGTGAGCAGTCCACACGAGAATGAACCCCTGCCCACAATCAAGGTGGATCTTCAAACGGCATGAAACAAGGCATGGTGGGGCTTGATGGGAGCGCTCAAGCATGAAAAGGCGTTTTTGGAGAGAGGGGGGTTTAAGTAGAATAAAGGGAACAATTTCCAAGAAAACAAGTGATTAGATCACGAGGCATGCCTTCAAGTAAAAGATTTTTTTTCAATTGGAAACCATGACTTCTACAAGCAATGTAGCACATAGAGGGTTCTTCCCTCGTATGCCTTCAAGTAAAAGATTTTTTTTCAATTGGAAACCATGACTTCTACAAGCAATGTAGCACATAGAGGGTTCTTCCCACTATCGTTGTGTGCCAAATTCTTCATACACTTGGGTGAGCTCAACATTCGCATTCCTATTTGCCGCACAATGAGATGGGTTGGGTGCAAAGACTTTTGTTGATCAAGGGGTGGAAAGAGTAGCCTTCATACTAGTGAGGGAAAATCCCAAGGGCATCAAACAGATTGACAAAAACAACAAGAAGTAAAAAATTTATGTTGATAGTGTCATTCACTCAGGTTTCCATGCCACCTGTTAAACTTCATGGGGTGGAAAGTTGAATTTTGAAACTTTAAGTAAGCTACCTAGAATCTGTCAAGTCAGACAACCTTACAAGAAGCACATGATTCGATCATATACTTTGCCATTCAGAAATTATTAGGCAATGGTCACGCGAGGCTTAGTTATCAGTTATTTGAACAAATAACTGAGCCTCATTCTTGGTCACATGCAAGAAGGAGCATTAAATGAGTTACTAAGCCTACCCTTTGTAACTATGCCGATTTTGGCATAATTGTGAAGTTCAAGGCATAGTTGGGAGGATGAATGAATAACTAAAGCCTTGCGTGACCATGCAAGAGGCTTAGTTTTTCATTTAATGCTTTGTCTTGGCATAGTTGGCATAACTGATAACTCAGCAAGAGGCTTAGTTATTCATTTAATGCTTTGTCTTGGCATAGTTGGCATAACTGATAACTAAGCCTCGCGTGACCATGTCCTTATACGCAAGGCAAACATATTCATTAAATCTTGTGACATACTCCAATATACACAAACATATATAGAGCTTGTGTAGCTATTGCAATCACTATGGAGAAAATTGCCGTCTTGACCATCTAATTGAAGTACCAGCTTAACTAAGTATCAAAAATAGTTTGCTATCCATAATTTTAGTGATATACTTGTCTTTGAAATTCCTTCGCCCATAGCATCTTCTTGAAGGGTTTTTAGAAAGCGATGCCATCAAAGCCTCATGGGAGGAGGGAAGAAGCTATGCCGTCAAAGCCTCATAGTAGCAAAAAAGGGAGTCGCAAAAATGAGAGATCATTGAAATGAAGGATCGGGGTGATCTTTGGTGCAAGAGAGCTAAGTAGAGAAGGGAAGGGGATGGAGAACATACACAAGTGTTTAGTGGAGCTTAGTGAGAGAGTCAACTCTCACTCTCCTTATTGTCTTTATGAACCAAGAATGTAAGAGGGTGGGCGCCCGCCGGCCACGGGGTCTGAAACCCAACAATCTCCCACTTGAAGGTCAACGTGGTCCAAGTGGCTAAAGAATGTAGGGGCTAATATGTACAAATGTACACAAACTGTGAAGCACAACCGTAGCTTCACCCTACGCCTATCATATCTATGCAATGTACAAACCGCTCTTAGGCTAAGCTCTTTGTTAGAGCATCCGCTGGGTTTTCATTTGTGTGAACTTTGACTAACTCAATGCATTTGCTTGCCGAAATATCCCGTAGTAGATGATACCTATCCTCTGTGTGTTTCGACTTGGAGTGAAGCATGGGGTTCTTTGCTAACGCAATCGCACTCTGACTGTCACACTGTAGCACTGGGGTCTAGTGCATACCGAGGTCTCCCACTAAACGAGATAACCACACACCTTCCTCACTAGAATTAGAAATTGCAACATATTCTGTCTCAGTCATGGAAGACAAAGTACAATTCTGGATGCATGATCTCCAAGAAACTGCCACTCCAATAAACAAGAAAACGTAGCTAGATGTGGATCGCCTGGTGTCCACACAACCCGCATAATCCAAATCAGTGTATCCAACTATGGATGCATCACTGTTCCCAAAGTGTAAGCACTCGCTAGATGAGCCCTTGATGTATCACAAGATGTGCTTCACTGCTTCCCAATGCTTTCTCCCTAGATTTTTCATAAACCTCCTGACCACTCCCACTGCATGTTCAATGTCTGGCCGTGTGCTAACCATGGCAAATATGAGATTGCCAACTGTCGAAGAATACGACACCTTTTTCATCTCTGCCTTTACAACATCCGATTTGGGACAATCGTGCTTGCTAAGTTTTTCATATGCTGCCATTGGGGTACTCAATGCTTTCTCCCCTTGCATATTAAAACGTTGCAAGAATTTGTGAATATAGTCTTCCTACGAAAGTACCACGTTTGCGATCTCTCTTGATACCCATACTAAGAAAGTGATATGCATTACCCAAATCTTTCATAATAAACTGCTTGCTTAAGTCATCCTTGAGAAGTGCAATATCATGTTTTGACTTTCCGGCTATGAGCATATCATCCACGTATAAAATCAGAATGATGAGGGAACCATCGTTCAACCTCTTTGTATACAAGCAGTGATCCTCTTGGCTCCGTATGTAACCATGGGATGAAATGTACTTATCAAACTTGATGTAAGATTGCCTTGAGCCTTGCTTTAATCCATACAAGTCTACACACCAGTTCTGCCCGTGTTGGCTTCTCAGGTTTTGTTGCAAAACCTTCTGGATGTTTCATGTAAACATCCTCTCCAAGATCCCCATGAAGAAACACTGCCTTCACATCCATTTGAACCAATTCCATATTAGGAGATAGAAGCTATGAGGAAAGATGATGGAGCTCGCAAGCTAAATAGAAGTTTATTGACTTTGAGATTTTAAAGATGGCATATGCTCCCTCCATGGAGAAGCCATAGCCATGAATGAAGCACTACGAAGTCCAGGCTAAGGAGTATTGCCTTGTTTATGCATAAAATAACAGATCTTGCAAGTGGTCCCACCTTTTCTTAGTCTTATGTGGGCACTTTGAGCTCCAATATTCATTTTCTAGAGGGAGAAAACACTCGATAATTTACTTTGCGAGGCCCTCAAAATGAGCTTAACACTTCATAATGCTACTACACTTGCTTTAATGTCTAGATATTCTTCCTTTGTGCCATTTAGTATAAATAGGAGCTACCCTTGAGAGGATCAAACAAAGGTACCAATGCTAATATTTCTAGTCGTGTGAAAACAACACAACCCAGTTGATGAGCACAACCATCATGTGTTGAGGTAGAAACATTAAGTATGTCAAACGTTCAGTGTAATTCTGGTTACAAAATTATTTAATTTTCTTAGGATCTTATAAAAGGAAAGAGCTTTTTTTTAATGGTTAGAGGCCACCCTTACCGCTCTTCAATTGGAAGGGAGAATCTAGATAGATGCTGTGATTGAAAGGGAGAATCTAGATAGATGTAATTGAAACCTGAATTTCTCAAGATTATGCCTGTCAATTTTGATGCCTATTTTTAACAAGACCTGCATGAGCGGAACTCCAGAAGTCTGTGTGTAGACAATTTAGTGAAAGAAACAATTGAGAAGAACCATCATCACATCTATCTTGGCAACCTCATGATCCAATGGTACTTTGCTAGACAAGGAACATTGTTGTGCCAAGATTGGTGAGCCGTATCGAGCCCATGGTTTCGAGATGCTTTACATGGGTTGTTCGATAGCGGTGACGAGCAAAGTCAATGTTAGCGGACGCAAGCTAGTAAACTACCTAGATCTCAAGGAAAATTGCTTTGCCAAGATAGATGAGCCCAATCACAAGAAGATTTAGAAATTTTCTCATGTAGGAAAAGGGAGCCTTTTTCAACGTTTTTCACACAATACATAACATCACGAGCTTCTGTTTGGGAAGCATCGCTTACCCAGCTAGGTACGATTGGGGGCAGGGGACCACCGGGCCGGCGGTCCCCTGCCCCCAATTGCCTCCCTCACAGAAGCTCATGATGTTGAGGTAAGTCATAATGTGGGTATTATCGTGAGAATCTATCCAAAACTTCTTCTGAATTGAGCTCATGGTATGTTGCAGCTTTGTCAGTTGATACCGGTGTTAGTGACTAGAAAAGTTGTCTATGTGGAATGACCGCCCGAGGGATTTAAGATGCTGGTTTTTGCTCTCGTGTGAACCAAGGATTACCCCTTACCAACATGGATGACGCTGAGGAATAGCCTAGACCTGCATATCTTCTCTACAGCTAGGGCACGAGGAGTGTAGCGACAGCCACGTGTCAATGCATCCGACGTGGAAGCAGTGCTGGCAGGGAGGAAGCACGCGGACGCGATCTCCTGCTACGAAGTCAGATAGGCAGATAGCGCATGTCGAAGCTGAGTTGGCAGGGCAGGCTTGCTCCACGTTAGCAGGGCTGCCAATGAGGCAGGAGGGTAGGGCGCCTAGTTGGCGCTTGTTCATGCCAGTTGGGGCTTGGGGGCACTTCGCCCTCATGCGCTTGCGAGCCCACTCGCATATGCCCAGCACGCAAAGCACTAGAATGAGTAGCCCCAACAAGCTTGCCGTTGCTATGACAATACTCTTGTCCACGCGGCTCATGGGTAGCCGGCCCCTATACTCAACCAAGCCCGGCCTTATTGATGGAGAAGCCATAGCCGCCCACAAGAGGTTCTCTCTGTCACTGTACTTCTGATAGTCAAGGAAAGAACTACACACTCATCTCTTTGCCTTCTATGTAATGCACACTCACAAGCTCCTCTCTGTAGTACTACACACTCAATAACAAGAATTCACAAAACCTCACTTGCAATTTCTATGCCTTCTCTCTCTAGTCTTGATCCATATTATACACACACACACACACACACAACTACTCCTCTCTATGCCCCCTCTTTATACCCCCTCCCCTACCCTTTGGATAAGCACCTTCTCATGCCCTCATCATTCCTCCACCCTTTATACCCATCTATAGAGTCGACGAAAGATTTATCCTACCTAAACAAAGGACTCTAAGTGCACTCTTACTAATATACAATGGCTTTTTTGCCATTCACTTACATTAAAATATGATCCTTACTTTACTCCCTACCACGTCAATGCTCTTACATTTAACTATTATGGTGAAAGCTCTTTATTTCTCTAGTGGAGAATGCACTTCCTATGTATTTTACTACAAACATTCTATCTATGTGGGTTATCCAAAAGTCCCATACAGATGTCATATGTTCGCAAAAAAATCCTTCGATGCGAGAAATCGAGCCTGGTTTACACATCCACTCAAACAATATTCCACTAAGCTTTGATATTCTTGGCAAATATATTATGTTAGAACTTTCACATCTTGAGCAAGCCAAAGGCCTCTTTCCTTGCACATAGTAACAATAAAATTTATCCTTTCCTTCTTCTTCATTTATAGATAGGAATCCAAATGTTGGTTGTGAATCCAACACTCTAACATGTAATACTTGCTATATTAACATTAGCAAAAAGGACAATAAACTACACACATGTGCATGCATACACGCATTGCATGTCATGACATGTAACTTAGATGGCTATGTAGTGGAAAGGACAATTAACAACCCCGCTCCCCCCCCCCCCCCCCCCCCCCCAAAAAAAAAGAAACCCCCACCCGTCCACCCACACACCCGCACTAAAGTTTACGGGCAATTTAACGAAGCTCAAGCGATGGGATCTACGACAACAAAATTAAGACACGGAGATCGAAACACGCGCAACTATAAGATGGTTAGAGTAAACTATGACACGAAAAAATAAACTTGGACAAGCTGGGAGCGTGTCTGAGTCTATTTATTATTTCATGATTTGCCAACATGTCAATGAGAGCGTCATGAATGTAACGGTTACTACATTGAGCTCTCACGATGGTGGCGAGGGTTTGAGTCCTAGTTCCTACAATGAGCGCTTATTTTTTTCACCTTTCATTCGCCTTGAGATCCGCACGCTTCTCACAAAAAGTATGCCATGTTGACATACTAAGATTGGTGTATGGCTCTAAGTGGAACTTTTGAATAGTATCTCCATAAACAAACCCAAATTGAAAGCATCATCTCCTACGCTGGTCAGCTCCCTTAAAATAAGCGAGGGAGTAGAAGGTGGATGAATATTTTAAAAACTAAAGCTTTAAGGTCGTTGTATAAAATTTGAAGGAGATAGAACATTGGATTGCCTGC
Organism: Adiantum capillus-veneris; assembly: GCF_014529385.1. Lineage (NCBI taxonomy): Eukaryota > Viridiplantae > Streptophyta > Polypodiopsida > Polypodiales > Pteridaceae > Adiantum > Adiantum capillus-veneris. The sequence continues at coordinate 100,980,285 of NC_140951.1, forward strand.
CTTCAAATTTCAGCCTGATTGAGTATTTCATGTCACTTTCCTTTGAATGTAGATGAGCAAAAGTGGTTTGGTACTTGAGCACACACATATTGTCATTTCAGGTGACAAGATGAGCAAGATCACTATGCCAGATATCTTTTACTTATGAGGGTAGATTTGCACCATAAACTATGTTATCAATCCATCAGTTGACTTGATTGTTGACAAGCACTCTCAAGCATTAAAAAAACCAGACTCTTAGTAATTTCATTTAGCTTTGTGGGCTCCATTGCTTGGTAGCTTTCCTTGGGCTATACCTTTTTCATGGCCTTTGCATATTCTGGTTAGGGTTGTAATCATAGCAAAGTTGATTTATTAATCTATTGTAAGTTTTTAATTATATTCTTTTATCCTCTAATTAAAAGGTATTCTTGATGGATTCAAAAAAGTAAAAGGTATTCTTAATTCAAAGATTCACTTTGTAACAAAAAAATGATGCGCTAATCTATAATACGCAGCAACAGTCAATGACAAAGCACATAGATTTGCAACAGTATCAGTTGGAGAAAGTCAGATACAATTTTGATAGAGAGAGAGAGAGAGAGAGACAGAGAGAGAGAGAGAGAGAGAGCAAGGACACTTTAAAGAGAAGAAAACATTAAAACAAACAAGGAGAGGTCTCACGATGGCCTACACACACACACACACAGATCACTTTAATCGCAAAGCATCACCTTTGTGGTGTTAAGATAGCGGTTTTTAAGAATAACTTTGCCCCACAAACACACGCTTGAAATGAAACTAACCCTGACATTATCTCAGATGCACACCTGATGCAACTTATAAGAACTATACTTGACGTGCCAGAATGCAGTCTCAAAATCTATTAGACAATCTTGGAGAGAGTAGAAGTTAAATTCCACATACAAGAAACCGTTTTCTGATGAAATATGGCTACAATGGAATGACAAACTATGACGCTGTGTAAAGTTGGGCATATAATACATCCTATAGCAAAGTGTCGTTAAGTTTTCACTAATATCCAGTATAGCAAAGTCGGCATACTTGTGTCTTGCAGTAGTTAATGGCATATGTTGAAACAACTGGCACTTGTGCACACTTCTATATTAGAGGAGTAGTCATAAGAGCTTCTTTGCAATCTCATGTTCTATACACAATTTTATGGAAAAGATTAGTTTGCAGATTGAAATTCTTCTCAATCGATCACTAGTACAATCACACCAGCTTATTACAATCTGTGCAAGTTAGAGTATTTGGCCTACCTTGTAAGACAGGCATTCATGCTTTGAGCTCAAATGGCCCTCATCGCCTTGCCCTCACTACTTCTTGCCCTGGTCGTATCGCCCTCGCTCCATGTTTTTCTTGTTGTCTAGGTCCATCTCCATCTCCAAATCATTGATACATATTGGGCATAATGCGGCAATGTAGTGGCTTTATAAACTCCCTAGAGAAGTCTCACACCATAATCAAAGATAAAGAGCTTTATACCAGGTTTCACCCTTAACATAACTGTTTGCTACATTTTCGCCATAGTACACAGAAACTTCTACTTGCAAACGGCATGTTTGGTTCTTCCATCACAAAGCCTGCTAAGGGGCGCATATTCAGCTCATGTAGATCCTGTCGATTGCAAGAAATGCGTGGCAGGCTAGCTATCCAAGGCATTCTCATGATGATCCGATGTCACACACCGCAGCTTTCAGAAGCAGAAGGTAGCAGAACAGCTGCTCATGAGGCTCAGAACGGCCGATCTCGTGATTTTTGTCAAAGCTCCTCATTTCTTAGCACCTAGAATAAACCTGATTGGCAAATATCTATCTCTCTCTCTCTCATTAGAACCTTGGACTTCCAAATTAGAAAAGCTACTTCAATCTCAAGGGCAGAGATGTTCCGATGTTACATTTTGATTAAGAACATTGTATATGTAAATCTACTCCAATCAAAAGAGCAGTGCAGCTCTCCTAATGAGTTTTAACGTTGCAATTCAGTTAAGAAAATAAAAAACAATGTTTTTTGTGTGTGTGTGTGTGTGTGTGTGTGTGTGTGTGTGTGTGAGAGAGAGAGAGAGAGAGAGAGAGAGAGAGAGAGAGAGAGAGAGAGAGAGAATGCAGCGGATCAAAGAACAGTGTCGAAGAATTAGCATGCAGAAAGATACTTTACCTCAACTTAGTATGCAGAGTGACTCAAGGATCCCTCAAGCTCGTAAGAGATACTTTAGCTTAGCACTCTTCCTGTGTTAATATTGTTGATTACAACTTCTTGACAATATTGTTGATTGCAACGAAAAAACTGTGAAAGACAGACAACTATGGACGAAGGAGAGGTGAATTAGACTGCCTGTTGCAGTGCAATCGATACTCGGAGATGATTTGTATCAATGTTGGTCTACATGCTAGCTATGCAAAGATTACCACCAATAAAGACCAACCTAAGGCTGTAGCCATAGCTATGGCAGTGGACTCTGGAGTACGAAATCTTTAAGGCACAGCCGCACCACTTGTTGATGTTGAGGCTTTCTCTTGCGAGGTCGATAAGGAAATGCACAGTCATGTTGACAAGAGGGCCTACAGTTCGTAGGTGGGTGCGCTAGCATGCACACACACAATGTTGGAAGGGAGCCAGCTATTGCGTGTACGTGACTGCTATGAGCATGCGTTCACTGCTTGCCTTCATCGCCCGCCTTTAATGCAGAGACCCACAAACCACGCCATCGAAAAGACCTAACAATATAAAAGCCCTTCACTTTCAACTTAAGAGCACACGTGTCCTCAATCTACTGTCTCTACATCGACGGCCCAAAAATTGCACGATTTCTCCACCCGCCCTCTTATGGCCTTCTGCAGGCCATAAATATGAAGAAAGAGAAACACCAATGATGTGAAGTCGAACACCTCATTATATGGACACGAAAGGTCTTTTGACTTTCCACCTTCATATGTCTTTTGAGTTTCCACCTCCACATGTCTTTTCATTCTCTAAACTCACCATTCAGTGACACACTTAATATGTTTTAAAAGACTTTTTATTTTTTGGAGATTGGAGGAGACTTAATCGTCTAATCATATTTTTTACGCTTTTAATAAAGGACATTTTTTTATCTTTAAACTTGTATGCTACCCATTTATTCTCAATTCTTTGTCAATTTTTTCTATGAAACAAAACTCTTTTTTTATATGTAATGCAGACTAGATTTCACGACTACTATTGTGCATTATCCCAAGACCTTAATTTTCTTGATAAAAATTAAGATTTATTTAATTATTTCTCCACTGAAAACATCGGAGCTTTTTGAATAGAAGCAACAAGGTGAAGTAGGTAACAAGGTAAAATATTACAATGGTTTACATAAGAAGAGAAATAGCGTATGCAACCCACTATGAAATATTTCTCTTTATAGAAATAGAAAAACGATTGTCAAACTCGCAATTTGAGAGTGAGAATTATATTAAACCAAAAAAATTAACAATGCAGGACATGCTCACATTGAGCCACGTCACCCAAACCATCATAAGGCACATCAACATGCTCCTTAATGTCAAATTTTTCTTTTGATGGCTTACATATATAGCATATAACAATTAGTTTAAATCTCTCTTATAAGAAGAGTTTGCCATCACTAACTTGCCATGTGGCACTAATCAAAAAGATTTATTGAGCCATTTACTATTGCTCCATAGAGTATATCTCTATACATTTAATGCACCTTGGAAGCCCCTTTCATGTGACATAAGGATAGGTATTGGAGGGGGAGTGGAAGCCAAAGCGAACAAAGATAGAAAGCGAGCCCCTGGCATGGGGAGTCCTGTGCAAGAAAGAGCCCCCCTCCCCAAACAAAAACCCTCCTCTACGACGTTAAAACTCTCTTCTTCTTCTCTCTCGCCCCCATAAGGGGAGCTCCCTTCCTCCCTCCATCCATAGGGTGGGCCACAGACTCGTTCCTCCTCAAGACAAAGATGTAGGCCAAAAGTTTCACACAACTTATCAAACTACCAATACTAGGTAGATGAAATCCCATACATTTTGGTATCCTAAAACAAAGGAACAAAGATACATTTAAATATTATATTATAATTTTATACTTATTGACCTAGAAGGGCAAACTTAAAATTCTCTCGTTAGTTCCACCTAAACTAAGCATGAGCATCTCTCGTGATTCACATCCAAACAAATGAAAAAAACGTTTGAGCAACATAGTGGTTTGAAGCAAAACCATTGAAAGATTATCTCTTCTTGGCTTTATAACTGAAACCTTAGAGGCAAGGTTCGCCAAAAACATTTTTCCTATCCGAAAAAAATAAGGAAAAACTTTTTTTCGTTGTTGCAAATCGCACATGGTGTGAGAGAGATTATACGAGAAAAAAAAACTACAGAAGCATCATGCTCAATAGGAGCCATGGCCAAAAAAATACATCAAGCCTTCCATCCAACACACAACGTCACCAGTTTCTAACCCATTCACAAGATTTTATAGGGAACCTTCTAACCCATTCACAAGATTTTATAGGGAACCTGAAACCCATACAAAGACTATTATAGATAATATAAGCATACCATAATTTCAAGAAAAAGAAACTCACACCTTGGATGCCACCACTATAGTGGACTCTTCCTCCACCCACCAAAGTGTCCAAGGGAGACTGAGCATAAGAACCACCATCGTAGCAAGAGAACCATGATCGGGTATAAGCATGTTAACATGCCATTGAAAATGTTGTCCCAGACAATGCTAGTTACTCGTACTCGTTAGCATATATTAAAAACCATAGAGCAAGTGTAGGTTGAATTTACAAAGTCCAAAATATTATTCATTCCCTCCCTTTTCGGGTGTGGCCTGGTTTTTCAGTTACTCAAGACAACCTGGGTACTAGATTCTCTGTGTGTGTTTGTGTGTGTGTGTGTGTGTGTGTGTGTGCAGCGCAAACTCCCTCTGACTCTCTTAGAGCATTGAAGACTCTCTCTCTCTCTCTCTCTCTCTCTCTCTGAAGCAAAGACTCTTTCTCTCTTTGTCGCAGATAATCACAAACTCTCTCTCTCTCTCAGACTAGTAGACGGTTTGTTGAGTTCCTTCTCTCTCTCTCTCTTGTGTGTGTGCGCGTGTGTCTGTGTGTGTGTGCAGTGAAGTCTCTCTCTCTCTCTCTCTCTCTCTCTCTCTGAAGCACAGACTCTTTCTCTCTTTGTCGCAGATAATCACAAACTCTCTCTCTCTCAGACTAGTAGACGGTTTGTTGAGTTCCTTCTCTCTCTCTCTCTCTCTCTCTCTCTCTCTCTCTCTCCTTCCACTGGGCATCTTGCCTTGGAGTAGAGTTGTCAAAGTTTGAGCTCTCTCTCTCGTTCTGACAAAGACTTATAGATATGGATAACCAACATACAACATTATTGCCACTAGCTCTAATGCTAGAAATGAAGGTGCACTGTAATATGATGGTAAGAAAATATTGTAGGTAGTCCACTCATTTAGTTGGTCACATCATTGCATGTTTGGAGTTGATATGTTTGGAATTACAACATCAACTGTTGACATCTACTCAGTTGAGTGATTTCAAGTAAGTAATGCATTATGAACATTTATAGTCCTTAGGAGAAAGAAGAAGGGAGCCATTATTAGCATTGAATTACAACTCCTAGGATCCAACTCTGTTTGTTACCAGGAAATATGAGAGAGAAAGAAAGAGTAAACAGTGGGAGCAAAAATAGATGAACGGTGAGAGAGGACATCATGCAGTCAACTATGAGGAGAAAAAAAAAATCTCCTTCAGATTGTGAGAGCTTACAAGAGTAAGACTGGAGGCTTTAGTACAGAAGCAAATTGGGAAATATGGAGTCTCATTGCTCAACATCCACTTGTTCGGCAAATCCATAATTAGTCTTTAGTGGAGGAGGCTATAAAGAGTGCAATTGTCTCCAATGTCAGAAACCCACTAGCTACCATCAAGCAGCCATCAGGTTCTAACAAGGAGTTGTTTTTTAAGAATGCAACATTGCATATGATGTTGAATTGAAAGGAGAACATGCCTATTTCAAAATTCTTTAGGGTCCTGAAAGTCGAATGTCACACCTTGTTCAAGACAAAATCACAGCGGGCAAAGCCTAGTGTTGATAGGTGATTGTTTTCATTGGCTGCATGCCACAAGAAACACTGTCATAGCCCTATTACAGATGACATTACAGATTTGGTCTACACACTTTGGGGAGAGGAGACTCACGTTTCACCAAACAAGAAGGATGTTTGTTGAAAGAGAGTGGGGAGAAAAATCTACATAAAACACTTTGTGCACCTCCTAGACGAGCCTTGGGTGATGGATCAAATACTTATGCTATAACTCATGCATTCTATCTAGTGCATCTCTAATGCATAATAGCTTATATATGCTGATCAATAACATACTCATATGTATATTGATACTAGTAACCACACTGTACATAATACTCAGAATGCTTGTTAACATGCAAGTAAGATATGTAGCATGCCATGAGTATGCTAGTTAGAATGCCCAGTAATCTACCTAGCCTACAGAGTATGGTGGTTAACACAATAGGTTATGCTAGTTAAGATTGTTAGCAGCAAGCTAACGCGGACACCATTTTTTGGAGTTCTCCTTGTAAAACAATTATTATTTTGATAAATCGAGAATATTATAACTCCTATTTTCTTGGTAAACCTTGTAATTAATGAGCCGGGGCTACAAGCTTTCAGATTGTATCAGCCAGTCAATTCCCAGCTTTGGTAGAACTCCAGATTATTACTTTTGACCACCCAAAAACCTTGGCTAAGGTATAAAAGCCAATTTTTGTAAGTTTTTTTACAAGTTTTTGGATAAGAAATACACAGCGTGAGCTAACGGTGCTCACTTCTCTCCTTCTCGCTCTTCCTACTCCCTCTCCGGTTGTCACATTGCGAATGCGTTTGTTGCATTGCAACCGCAGGTAAGAGCTCTACGCATTGACGTAAGCCATTCACATTATTTCGTAGCTTTTGGCGTCGCCGACCTGCGGCCTAATTTTATCATAACTAGAAATTTACACTTTTAAAACGAAAACTAAGCATAGGCGGGGTATTGGGGCATCATTGCTAAGCATTTAGATGCATTCTGGGTTGAAAACGACTAGGTCAAAAATCCACTGTTGTTAACAATCGCGATTTTGGAACTTGACCTAAAGTGGGGTTTGAGGCCATAGGCATATGTGCTTAGGTTTTCTAAACTTGTCCTAGAAGTTTTGTTACGTTTGGATGTCATTTGATGCTGTAATGGATGTGATTTGCTTGCCGATGAGCGATTGGCTTTTGATTTTAGTCACTTGAGTGTAGCTTGAGTTAGATGCGAGTTGTTAGTTTTTTTCCAAGAGATTGACAATCTCTTGTAGCCACTATGTACTACTCGAGTCAGCTTCGTCCCATGGTTTGACAAATTAATCGTGGTTCTCACTAATACTGCAATAAGATAGGATGGTGAGGTTAGACACGCGTCCCACATTTGGTGCTGCTGCCGGGGATCGAAGAGACCTAAACTAGGAAAAGACCTAAACTAGGAAAAAATACGAGCATCTTATGTAATTTTCCTTTAACTTCCTCTAGGTTCGCGTAGAGTTCAAAACTCTCTTTTAGAAACCGCATAGCTTAAGATTGTCGTCTTTTACTGTGTAGAGGTAGCTTGGAAGTAATCGTACTTGTTGCTGAGTACCTTTAGGAATGTAGGATTGTAGATTTAGATTAGGATTTGGAGAATTATTGGTAGACGAGACACGTCTTAAGATCAAGACTCTGAAAAACATAAAAAACACAAGAAAACGAGTGTTTGTGGACACTTTCCACAACCCCATTGCACGAGAAACTAGGAGTAGGGTAAGTAGGATCCGAGGTGGATTTCATGTTGCTCTCTCTGAAAGAATCAAGTGTGAGTTGTTATGTAAAGTTACAGAATTTCAGGTCTAAGGCTAGAAATAGCTTGAAAAGACTCGAATTCACTCAACCCCACTGGAGAATAAGCCTAAGAGTTGTTTGAACTAGTGGGTAAGCTCAAGGACACTTCGAGGTAAAAATTTCAAGAAGTTGACCAAAACTCAGATTATTTACTTTTTCTTGACATTTTAGGCCAAATTAAGTTTTGATTTGATTTATAGGCTTAAAAAACATCATAAAAAGACTGTCTTTGAGAAAATTGCAAAAAAGTGCCATTTCAAGCCTCAAGTTAATAATCGCGATTATTAACTTTTTGCTATAAATTAGCCAAGACTCATACCATTGACTCATTGCATGTGTACAAACAACTTTTGTAAAGGCCCAAAAGATTTGGATCATTAAACTGGCAAAAAACTGGGGTAAAAACTAAAGTTTGTACTGACTTTTTGAACCTTGAGTGTGAATTGAGGAAAAATTTATCCAAGCTTGTTGAAAATTGATTCATAGGCTTATATTGATGTGATAAACATGTGTACATGCTTAGTTGACCAAAAACTTGTAAAATTTTGTCAAATGTAAATAATCGCGATTATTTACATCTACCCTGTTTTTGAACTTTTTTGACCAAGTTGGCATACCACTAGCTTTACCATGTTGTAATAAGCCCACAAACCCAATTTGGTAAGATTTGAATCATTGGATTGAAAATTGTGACTAAAATTGCAAAGTTAGTCTGCAGACAAATAATTGATGACCATTTGAACAAAAATTGTCCAAACTTGTTGAAAATTGGCTAGTGACCTTAACATAAGGTGCTTAATAGATCTGTGTCAAAGTTGGGACAAAAATTGTAAAAAATTATCAAAAGTAAATAATCGTGATTATTTATATCTGCTTCAAAACTTGGTGATTTTGTAAATTTGAGTATACCACAAAGTCAAGCACATCAAGCAGACCCCACAAATCAATTTTGGTAAAATTTGGACCACAAAAGTGAGCCTTAAGCCAAATTCTCGAAATCAGAGTCTGCGGACACGGAACAGTGGGTTAACTTGATCAAAATTTGTCAAAACTTGTTGAAACTTGCCCAAGGGCTTTAACAAGTTGTATACTTGCCAAGTGCCAAAAATTAGCAAAAGTAAATACTCGTGATTATTTACTTCTGCTATCCAGAGACTTCAATGTTGATTTTTGGGATTATATAGTGTTAGACCAGCATAATATAAGGCCACAGGGCAATTTTGGGTTCAATCGGATCAAAATTGGTACAGATACACTCAGTTTACAGATTGCAAATTAGACCTTTGATTTTGCTAAGCTGAATCTGAAAGTCAAACTTTTGACTTCCATAGCACGATTTGAAGTGATATAAAGAGACCAATCACTAGAGTTCTCAAGAGATCTACTCTCCTTATAGAAAAATAGCTAATTTGATTAATTTTTTACAGGAATCAGCGACAAGGAATCAATGACTTGATAGAAAGTTGCAATTGAATCAAGTGGAAATTGACGATAAGTCAATCTAAGGTGAGTACTCAATGTAGGGCTTCAGAAGTCTATATGAACCTTAGATCTGGTCGTGTATTAGGAAATCAAAGCCTATTTGGAGAAAACACCAATAGAGTATCCACTGAAGAAAGCGTAAATCAAGGCAACTCCTTGCACACAATTCTTGAAGAGGTCTCGGACACTTTTTCAGATTCAACATCCGAAATGTCTTCTTACTCGACTCACTCGGAAACCGGAATGACAATGCGCTATAAGCATATACTCTCTTTTTACAAGACTAATCGTCATGGAGCCTAGGTTTACTTGGATCCTAACGAAGAGTATGCTATTCGCATTGATGATCATGGTATTGAGTTCGAAGAAGAGGTTAGGGCAAACAAACAAGGAAAAATGTACATGGATCGAAACGGAACTCAATATGTACAAGTTGAAAATCTTGATGTGGTAGACAAATGGAGCTTAGAAGTAAACACTATAATCCCAGATATGTCATCAAAAGAAGGACCACCAACCTTGGAATTCAAGGCATACGATCAAGTAGACTTGAAGCCTTTGAAACGGCTTAGTACGGATAATCCTAGGACCGGAGTCTATTGTTGGGAAGATAGGAACATAAAAGATCTTTTGTGGACTTCTCATGCTAGACCAGGCCAATTAACGGCCATGAAGATCATATATATCTTCAAAATCAAAGATAAGGGATCTGCGGATCTACCAACTTACTTGTTTAGGGATTGTTATAACAACAATTTTGTTATGATGACTCCTGAGGAGGTAGAACAAACCAAATACCAGGGGTATTCCATACGGGATTGGATATTGGGACTAGGACCAGAAACCACTCCAAGAGACGAACATCTTGAGAGATCATCTGAGAGTAATGTGAAGAAACCAGAAACCACCTCATCCCATAGAAAAACGGGTGACACTAAGGCCAGTCCAGGGCTACATGAGTCACTATTTCCGACAGACTGATTTGAAGGACTCGAAACAGGACCAACTTCTAGAAGACCTGGAGTTGAACCAAATAGACGTGCCAGACCAGCTGATTTTCAAAAATGGGTCAGAAAATACAGTGGATCAGTGGATCCATATGACCACTTAGCAAGCTTTAAGCAAGTGCTAAGAGCAGAGCGTATATTCGATTTGCATACTCAATTCGAGGGGTTTGGAATGACATTAGAAGGAAAATCTTTGACATGGTTCCAAAACATTCCACCAAGGTCAATCATGGATTTGAATACATTAGCTCAAGAATTTGTAGCTATTTGTTCTAAAACGAGGATTAAACATAATACGGTAGCTCAAATCTACAGCTTTAAACAGAAACATGGTGAGTCTGTTAGGGATTGTGCAACTCGAATGAAATGATACATTGCTAGATGCTCAGAGATGGAGATACCTGCAGAAGAGCGACTTGTATCATTGTTTCTGGAGGGATTGCTAAACAAAAGAACTTCATGCTATACTCTATATTAAAAAGCATACAACCCTAGAGGCATGTGTGCCTGATGCTATTTACCTAGGAGACAATTGTGAGATCTTCAATGAAGAGGATGTCCCTAAGGATAACCAAAGCGAGAAGACAGCATCCACAAAACCAGCACAAGTGGGAACGGCTTCTGCGGCACCACTCTCAGCCATAGAAGATATGCTAAAAAGGATGAATGACATGATGAACAATATGCAAAAAGCACCTATGAGAGGACCAAGACAGGGGATAACCCCACATGGACAACCAATAAGGCCACAAAAATGGTGAGCAATCGAGGGTAAATGGACCAACCATGAGACCCACGAGTGCTAATTCAGACCAAAGTATGATGGGAATGTTCAGTACATGCCCATGAGGCCCCAAGGACAACCCATGTACAGATATCAGCCTAATATGGCTCAAGTTCAAAGACCACCAATGGGTATGGACAGACCTCAACCTGTGTTGGGAAAACAACCTCCTTATCCAGGACATAATGTGGTGCCATTAAAGTACATGCACTCAGAAGGAGTCATAGATGAACAAGCATTAGTGCCTGTTACACCCTATGCAGAGTCTAGTCCATCTACAATAATGTTAGAGGGAGATTGGTATAGTCCACACCCACCACCAATGGAGGAAACCATGGCTTATGCTCCACCAGAGCTCACACCAATGTATTATGTAGCTAATCAAGGTGTCAAACCTCCCATGGGAAGACCCATGATGAAGCCCAGAACAGGAAACTGTCATAACTGTGGTGCTGATGACCATTGGAAGAACGAATGTGCAGAGCCTGACAAAAACCTCAAATCAATTGAAGCCTATTGCATACAATGTTGCAAAAAGGGATGACACTTTCCGGAAGATTGCTCTAAGAATCCTTTGAACAAGGGAAAAACTATAGTCAACATAGTCCAAGTGATGCCTAGTAGCTCATCGGAAAGCGAACCAATTGTTCCAATCAAGGTAATCACTAGAGCCCAGGAAAAGAAAAAGAAACACAATTCCTCTGATGATTCGGAGAACACGAAATTTTCTTCCCAAAGAATCAAAAGAAGCAGAAGCAAAAGATATGAGATGAGAAAACAAAAACAACGGGTTGAAAAGAAGAGAAATAAAAAATGTTAGCCCATGACAGATTGAAAGAAACTGGCAGTGAATTCAAGGAAACAACCGTGAAATCTGGAGGATCCATTCTGGTTGATAAAATTTTTGAGCCTATCAATGATGCCTTGGAAGCTTACCAAGCAGGACTCAAAGTAGACCAAAACATGAAAAACAAATGAAAACTATCCATCTCCAGACATAGAAGCAGTTAAGCTGGAAGGTTATCAAAACTTGGTAAGAATCACGCAAGAAATGTTGGATAAAGAAAAAACCAAGCTTGAAAATATTGCAAAACCGGAAGAGCTTGCGATAGAAGAAACGAAAGCCAAATCCGATGTGGTGGCAGAACCCCACTTTGAAACAAATGAACCAGAGCTCATAGTGTCGGACAATGAAGATGCCTTAGACGGAATTCCATTCGTAGAGGAAGACTGGACAGGACACTTATGGGAAAAGGTAAGGGAGATCAATGATGGGAGCCTAACTTTAAAGTCGGCTCCTATAGAGGAAGTCTGGTTGGATAACCTACCATCTAATATGAACATGGATTTACAATCCTTGTATGAGGATTGCGGATCAGAGGCTTCAGGAATATCTACACCTATGACATTAAAAACATTACCTTCTTACTTGGGAGATAACGAAGATGACTCTTATCATTTGCAAGACCACTCAAGCAAAAAGAGCCAAACAGACCCTAGAAGTAGACAACATTCATTCAATCATGTCTACACCTATCCAATGAACTCTTACTTTGGGAGAACTGTTGAAACTCAACCCATACTTATGGAACGATTTACAAAAAACCCTAGAGAAGGTGGGGATAACGGGGTTAATCTCTAAGAATCTGGGAAACTTGAAAAATGCCACGGAAAACAAAGAGATTCGATCAGTTCCTATGACCAAGGTCGGAGAATATTATGCAGGGGAAGAAGGAAACACTACCCTCCCAGTGAAATATAATGACATTGAAACCATGGCAATACTGGATAGTGGAGCTAGCATAGCCATAGCCACTAAAGTAGTATGGGAATCCTGGGGACAACCAACCATTAGACAAACACGAATGAAATTATAGTTGGCTGACGGACACATTGAAAGACCATTAGGGCTACTAGAAAAAGTGATAGTCAACTCTTGTGGAATTGAATATCAACACACTTTTGCCATAGGAGACTTTGGGAAAAAACTCAACTATGAAATCATATTGCGAAGACCTTTCATGTGACATGTACAGCTTATCCAAGATGGGGGAAATGACTATCTGTACTAGAAGCAAGTGGGATCTATAACAAGAGTCAATCTAAAAGACCACACCTATAGCTTCGGCTGCAACTAAACTCCCATCTTGGCTAAACAAAGACACTCCTATTTGGATATGCGGAGCTTCAGAAAATGGAAGCTTAAGACGAGAGGAATGTATCCTAGAAAGGGACTGTACAGACGAAGCATACGTACCTGAACCCTTTCCAGAGCATTTATTCGAACCATTCGAGTGGACTCAAATTTTAGCAAGAATGGATGTATGTGTAAATACGTCTATGCCTACTCAATTTTGCAATGAGTATGGCTACGACATAATTCCCATCCAAATGATGACAGTCCTTAACATTGAAAACAAAGATGAGGAAACAAAGGACTTGCTGAAAGCTCAACAAGTCTTTTTTGACCTCTATTACGATGCAACTGATGAGTTAGATGAGCACTCAGCTACCTCAGAAGATTCGGGATCCGAAAAAGAGCATACGAGGACTCAGTTTCTCTTAATGAGAGGGGAGGAAGACTTTCCAAACTAGAAATGAAGAAGACAAAAATGGTATAGAATAACTGGTAGATATCCTTCAAAGCGAAACTTAAAAATATCTCAGACATCGAGAAAACCAGGAAGGGTACTTACGAAGAACATCAGGATAAAAAATCACTCATGACCAGAGTCGAGTGGAAAAAGAAATATCAAGAGTTGAAAAAAGCTCTAAAGGAGATATACACCACCGAAAGGGAAACCACGGAAAAGGATAGTAAGGATGTAATGCATGTTTCATCCCATTGTATACTCTCCAAGATCGGAAAATCATAATCAAACAACCTGTTAGGGAACTACGGAAACAAGGCGAGTCCTACGAAGGACCTGAAAATGCTAAAAGGGTAGACTTGGCTGAACCAGGAGAAGAGCCTAGACCGGCTTATATTGCAAATGACCTAACTTAGAAGAAGAAGAAAAGCTTTTGCTGAGCTTGTTAAAGGAATACCAGGATATCTTTGCTTGGTCTTACAAGGATCTCAAGGGTGTTGATCCAGAAATCTGTCAGTATACTATACCCATGAGAGATGATGCAAAACCAAGTAGACAGAGACCATACACTTATAACGAAACATTTGCTAGAAAGATCAAAGAAGAGATCGAAAAACTAAAGGAAAGCCAAATTCATTTACAAAATTGAACACACTGATTGGGTGTCTCCAATTGTGGTAGTACCTAAGAAAAACGGGAAATTATGAGTGTGCGTTAATCTCAAAAAAGTGAATGCAGCTACCATTAGAGACAACTTTCCTCTTCCAATAACTGAGCATGTTTTAGAACGAGTGGCAGGAAAAGAAGCTTACAGCTTCCTAAATGGATTTTCGGGATACAATCAACTTTTGGTTGACCCAAAAGATCAGCATAAAACTGCTTTTGCAACAGAATGGGGTATATTTGCCTATCGGGTTATGCCGTTTGGATTAACTAATGCTCCAGCCACATTTCAGAGATTGATGAGCCATGCTTTCAAAGAGTATCTTCGGAAATTCTTGGAAGTATACATGGATGATTTATGCGTACATTCGTCAATCCGAGCTGATCATTTTGAACACCTCAACAAGGTATTCGAGAAATGTAGACTTTACAAGATTTTCTTAAATCCTGAAAAGTGCACATTCATGGGAAGACAAGGGAAAATCCTTGGACATATAGTGTCTAAAAATGGCATAGCTACTGATATTGAAAAGATTCATGTCATTGCTGATTTGCCTAGACCAACAATTGTCAAAGGGGTACAAGCCTTCATGGGACATTGTGGATATTACCGGCGGTTCATCTACATGTATGCTATAATTGCAAAACCCATGTATAGCTTGATTATGCACTTTGAATGGACCGAGGCATCTGAAGAATCGTTCATGAAGCTTAAGCAAGCTCTCACCTCAGCTCCGATATTGAAAGCACCCAATTGGGATAAGGTATTCCACGTACATGTAGATGCTTCAAACTTTGCTATTGGTTGTATACTAGCCCAACCAGGAGATGGGAAAATTGAATTTCCTATTTCTTATGCTAGCCGACAATTAAATATGGCAGAAAAGAATTACACCACCACTAAAAGAGAAGGCTAGGAATGATCTATGCCGTTAAAAAGTATAGGCATTACCTATTAGCCAACAAGTTTGAGTTCTTTGTGGACCACCAAGCCTTGTTATATTTGGTCAACAAACCATGCAACACAGGGAGAAAAGTGAGATGGTTCATCATTCTTCTCAAATTTGATTTCACTCTGGTTGTAAAAAAAGACACTACACATCAACGAGCAGTTCATTTGTCAGGGATTGTTTCAGGGGAATCACCTAGAGGGGTAGATGATGATCTACCAGATGCCTATTTGTTCTCCGTGGAAATGATACCTAGATGGCCTGAAAAAATTGTGTCATTGATGACAATAGCTCAAGTGGATTCACCACTTCCTATCACAGTTGATTTAATCGAGCAATTGGCTATGTATCAATTACTAGTTGGGAGGCTATATAAAAGAAATAGAGACGGGATATTGCTTTTATGAATTAACCCTAAAGAAAAGGATCAGTACCTAAGTCAAGCACATGTTACCATAGTAGGACTTCACTTTGCGGAAGACCAAACTATGCAACCAATCTTAAGACTTGGAGTATTTTGGCCGACTATGAGGAGAGATGTTCGATCTTTGTAAAAGATTGCCCTCAGTGTCAAAAACAACCACCCATTCCTCATGTAACATTGTTTCAAATGTCACCTGTTCCTAAGTGGAGTAACTATTTGGTTACTTACTTATCGAACCAAACATTTCCTGAGGATATGAGTAAACGCCGTCAAAGAGAAATTGAAATGGAAGCAAGAGACTATGCTCTCATTGGGAACCAATTGTATCGGAGAGGTAAAGATCAACATTTACGTCTTTGTGCAAATGAAAACGAGTATATTCCGATTATAGAACAAGCACATGCTGGATTAGCTGGAGGTCACTTTTCTAGTGAGACCACCGCAAGAGCAATCTTGATGGAAAGCATATGGAGGCCAACACTTTTTGCAGATGCCAAAGAATATGTTCGAAGATGTGATGCTTCTCAACGAGCAAAAATGCCAACACGAGTAGAAAACATGCCCTTAAGACCAATGATGGGGCCCAGAGCCTTCGCAAAATGGGGTATAGATTTTGTTGGACCAATACAGCCACCTGCTTATAGAACCCAAGCTCAATATATCATTGTAGCTACGGACTATTTGACCAAGTGGGCCGAGGCTAAAGCAACCCAAAAGAATGATGCCAGAACCACTGCTACATTCTTATATGAATATGTATTCGTAAGATATGGATTGCCAATAGAGATTGTCAGTGATCGGGGAACTCATTTCCTCAATGAGGTAATAGAGTATCTGCTTAATGAGTTTATGGTTATCCATAACAAATCAGCTCCCTATCACCCACAAGAAAACGGAAAAGCTGAGTATACAAATAAAATTCTTAGCTCAGTACTGACCAAAGTGGTTAGTTCAGGAAGGACCGACTGGGAAATGAATCTCCATGTTGTTCTATGGGCTTATCAAGTTTCATCAAAACAGCTTTAAATGCCACACCCTTTAACCTTGTTTATGGTCTTGATTCCATACTGCCAATAGAATTTCTATTGCCGACATGAAGGGTAGCACAGACTCTCGAGTGGACTGGACATGAATTTTCAGAAAGACTTGAAGATTTGGAAAAGCTAGACGAGCAAAGGCTAACTGTTGTAGCTCATATCTATGCACAAAAGCGGAAACAAAAAAAGTTTTTTGATTCCCACTTAATGAAAAAAAATTTCAAGAAAGGGGACTTAGTTCTAGTCTATTCCCTTAAGCAACACATTCCCAAGTTTAAGAAAAAGGGAAATGGACCGTTTATCATTGAAGATGTATCTCCAAGTGGAGCAGTAAAATTGTCCACCCTAGATGGTGAACCAATGGCTAATTGGATTAGTGGATGTCGTTTAAAGAAATAAAATTTGCCACTAACCGATGAATTGCTAGAGAAAATGCATGCAGCCAAACAAAGGAAGATCAAGTGACAACAAGTTATTGATGAAGCTCAAGAGGAAGCTAGACTTCGGGTACTCAAGCGTAAAGATGCCCTCAAGGCTCAACAGATACCGATTCCCATCAACACTTTGGAAATAGATGATCGACAATGGGAATTACCTAAAGACAGTTTCAACAGATGATGACCTGTTAGATAGAATGGATCTACGCATCAAGTACAACTCAACAATCATAGCACTAATGCTTTGGTAGACACAAGAGCTAGAGTGAATGCAGTCAGTTATTCCACATACATGAAAGCAAAAAGTCAAGCATTGACCGTAGGAATAACGACATCAAAGGATGCAACAAGAATCCAACTCCAACATTGGGAGTAGTCAACTTGAACGTGGCAGTACATGGATGTTCATGTCCGCATCAGTTTGTATGCTTGCCAGATGAACACATGAATGAGACGATGATTCTTGGCATTCCTTGGATGTGTACATACAAAGCAGTGCCAGATTGGGATACGAATCAGCTAAAGCTATCACTTAAAGCAGGACAACTCATTGTTCCTATTGCACCAAGCAAGGAGGAATGGAAAAGATGCTATCAAAAGATTAATCCACGAAGCAAATCTTCTCCATCCCCTCGACAAACAAATGCTACAAGTAGCATGCAAGGAGTCAGGAAAATGTGGGTACCAAAAGCACAACTTGTGGATAAACCAAATCAGATCTGGGTGCCTAAAATTTCACCAAAGAAACAGAAGACGATTCCAAGTTTTTGAGCACAGAATCTAGCATCTGTGAACAAAGAACCTAACATGAAAAAGGTTTGGAAGAAAAAGGAGCACTTATCTTCTCCACACACCGTGCAACCGATCAAACAGTGGCGAATTAAGTCGCAAAGGGCTCTAAAACACCATGCACCAAGCAGACCGAGCTACCAATGGCGAGAAAAAGCTCGACAACCGTCTAATGTGCTACGAACAGCTCAAGCAATCATCGTGCTTAAACACCCTGATGGTACTATCAAACAGAGAGCACAAAGGCTACAAGATTTTCTCTTTGGAAGACATCAACAACAAACCTTGACATCGAAAACCCTTGAGTTATTTACTCAAGACCCAGCTCTTGCACAACATATTGAGTTGAATTGCATTGATCTTCATATCATGGTAGAGCCAATCACGGATATGCATAGACACAATTGTTCAACCCATGCATGCAGTCATCCCGAAGAACGCCATCTAGGGGGGGTGGAAGGGCACTAAGTACTAAGTAATTAAAGGCAATGTTTGAAGAGGGAGGAAAAAGTTCCATGTCAATGTGTGATTTTTTGCAAAATTACCTAATAATTCCCTTATAATTCATCAACAAGGAAAAATATACTGATAATATCTTCCCGATGAGTGTAAATAGTGTATATACTATTAGAAAATCATTAAAAATAGTCATTTTTGGGTATTTTTCATCATTTTTGTTGATAAGGAGGCTTAAAAACGGAAAAATCCAACAAAAAATAATAAAGCTATGTTTTTCAAGGGATTTTCTCAATTATTGGATTTTCACTTTACTTTTTTAGAGCATTTTTCTATTTTCTTTGGTTTTTTCAAATAAAAAGGTCAAAAATTAATAATAAATAGCAGGGAAGCCCAGATGGAAAAACGAAAGACACGATGGTGATCAGAAAGACAAGGCAGACAAACACAATTTTTTTTAACAAAATCAGAAGATGGAAGCCGGAAGCCTAAATTGGGCGACCAGGCCTACTTCTGCAAAATTCTTGCAGAATGAGCTACAGGAATCCGATTTTGGAAATTTTTGAGCCTAACATAGATTTCACGGCCTAATAGGACTAGCGGGGGAATCTGGGGAAAATTGATTCGGGAAGTCCAGGTGTAGATATCCAGCGTAAGCTAAAACCACCTCATTTCCACTTGGAGCCTTTGTAGAGAGAGCATTTCGGCCTCTTTCGTGTGACATTTCTCGAGCCCACAGTTGACCTTTCTCAGCACCATCTCACACGAGACATGAGGGGTAATTCTTTACTCATTAATGATCCATTTTGTACAGCCAGTAGCTAGTCTAAAGCCCTAGAAAAAACCCTAGAAACCGAGCAGTGCACGAAGACCTACAACCTAAAATTGACCATAGCGGCTTGCCAGCTTGACCAAATCAGATGCGATTTGAACCATAGCATGCCCTAACATAATAGAACCTTTCCATACCACCAGATGACCATTCAACTGGGGTCAAGGGTCCCCAATAAAGAAATTAGGATTTTTTGGGAAAGGCCCGAGTTTCGACTTGACTCCACAGATGGTTTGCTAATGAGGTTCATATACAATGTATATGATTGGTTTGGAGAAATCCATCAAGTAAAGCCCTCGAAAAGCGGAAAATGGCTCGAAGGTTACGAAGCGTCAAATTCGACATACGAGGCCAAAAACTGACTCCAAATGAGCCAAAATTGGAGAGGTAGCTTCACAACGAGGTTACGGACAAGTCCAAAGCCTCAAAGTTGATCGACCAACCCAACCGATAGAGTAATCACCAAAAATGGTGATTTCAGAGTCGAGAGAGTACAAAGTGATGCCGGCATGAACAAACTTGACCAAATTCAATTTAGGACTTGTATTAGGTGTATGAAACATGTCTAGGTCAAAATTTGTGAGAATTGCAAAGTTTTTGTCACTATAGTAAATAATCACGATTATTTACTTTTGCAACATTTTTGCTTGAAAATTATCAATTCACCTCACCTATCATGTGTACACACCTATTACATGCCAAAAATCAAGTATGAGCCAAAATGACCACCCATTACTTGCAATTTTGCCAAAAACACAAAGAAGTCTTTGTAAGCCAAAATCTGGGTTATGAACAACTTTTCTTGATCCAAATCACCTCATAATTCATACCCAAGCTCTATACCATGCCTAGAACCAATGCATGCCAAAAAATGTCAATTTTGAAAGAAAAGTTAATAATCACGATTATTTACTTTTTGGTCAAAATTGGGAAATTTGGATATTTTGTCATCATACATCCAAAGTACATGTTGAGATAAGCCCACTAGCGAATTTTGAGTCAGTTTGGATTTCAAAATCTCAAATTTCCTTTATATCTACTGTTTCAGAGACCTAAAGCCAAAATCTGGTACCATTTTCATCCTGTACATCCAAATGAGCCCATATTTCCCTCAGAGCATGTAATTGGCATATACTTCAAGCTTATAAAGCCAAGTTTGCAAAAAAGTTGAAAATTTTCCTCGCTGTAAATAATCGTGATTATTTACTTTGTTTGCAAATTTTTGTTTTGACCATACAGTTTTGTTCCTTGCATGATTTTATGCATCTTTGCTTGTTCAAAAATTGATTTGAAGCAATTTGGACCAGATTATCAACATTTCAATCTAAAAGGACATTCCAGAGAAAAATCTGACAACTCTGCTAACTTTGCACTCTATTCACTGAACAAGAGCAATGCAAGCCGCGGAGAAGGCTAAGAAGAAGTTAAACCAAAAGGAGAAACTGCAAGAACTACCCCCGTATCAAATGGACCCCGAGTCTATAAAAGCGACAAAAGCATCTTACCTTTCTAAAGAGCAGTTGGAAGAACACCAAACCACGGTATTGATTGGCAGGTTTAAGAGTGAAGAAGAAAATCAGGTAGAGTTGCAGCTCTTGCCTAAAGAGGTCAATGATGTAGCTGCAAAGCCAGAAACCAAAGAGGCTAACCGCAGGTTGGGGCTCCGACATTTTTACGAACAAGAACCTTGCGGGGTGGACTTTCAGAAAGTGTACGAGCTTTTGTCCATAATCAAAGAAGATGGAACCGCCCAGATATCAGACAACGAAGGAAACAAGGTCGAGGTTGTAATTACAAAAGATATTGTGGCAGAGGCACTTAGACTACCCACTGAAGGGATGACCATGCGGGCAAGAGACAGGAAGAGAGCGGGCACATTTACCAAGGAAACAGCCGCGGCTACATTCGCCGGTCTCATCCACAAACAGGTGGAAGAGCCAGCCCGTCTGTACCATCAACACTTCCATTTCCTGGCAAAAAGGCCACCAAGGTACACGACACCAAATCATCCCGTGGCCACCACTTTTACACAAATACTGAAGTCAAAAACAAGGCAGCCTGTGGACCACGCATAGTATGTTTTGACAACATTGAAGGCCGCCAAGAAGGAAGGGAAAATAACATACTTGGGCGTGCTAGAAGTATTAACAAGAATAGCCTATCATGCCATCAGCATGGCCGACAACCTACCGCCTGCCCCAGATCAGAATACATGGATCTTGGCAGCTCAACCCTCTCCAAGGGCTACAAGATAAGGTAAAAGATCATTTAAATCAGGGGATGAATCAAATGACATCTCATCAGAGCGGCACAACAGTGAAAGCTCCGACAACGAAGAAAAAAGAGCTAGAAGGGAAGAGATGAAGAGGAAAGCTGTGGTTTCCCACCAAGAGGAGCCAGTGCAGAAACAAGCACGATTTGAAAGAGAAAAACAGGCATATCAACGCACTAGGCAAGCATAGGGAAAAGACCCAGAAAAGTGGGTACCCACCGGCTTGAAAGGACTTCGAACGAAGCATCATTCAAGAAAAGAGGCCGAGGATCCCAAGGATCATTTAGAAAGAATGTACCAAGAGGCAGAAGCCTTAAAGTTGAAAGAGGTAGAAGAAGTGGCCAAGAAAGCTGAGGAAGCAGCTACTCAAGAGAAAAACCAGGCATCTCCCAGACCCACCTCATCGCCGCAGGAACAACAGGACCAGCCCATGCTTAGTCCACCACAATCGCTGCCAGGCCAAGAGACTAATGAAGACGCTGAGACCGACAAAGAAAAAGATTTGGAATTCACCCACCAAACGGAAGCTACACAACAAGTTGACCACGCTGAAAAACATGAGGAAAAGGAAGATGGGCCAGAACCAGAGCAGGCAGCCGAGAAAACTCAAAAGCCGGCGGATGAAACTGATAAAGAGGAAGATACAGAAAAAGAGCAAACCACTACACAGGAGAAAGAAACCAAGACTGAGAAGGCAGAAAGGCCTGCGACTGAAGAAATGGTGGGGGTTGAGACCACACAGGTTATTTCCACTGAGCGAGAAACTGCCGAGGTATCAAAGCCTCAGGATGGCCAAAGAGAAGAACAACCATCCACTTCTACAGAACCACCAGCACTTACAACACAACAAGAAGCAATATAGGAGGTTTCCGGCACATCACAACTCGCAAGACAAGAGGAGTGGCAGTCCAATGAAGAACTGGTTATACAAGTAAACGAGTATGCAAGGCAGATGCAACTCATGACGGAGAAACTCCACTTAGCAGCCTTCGACCGCAATACAAAAGCCAAAGAACTAGAAATCGTCATCGATGCTCTTCAAGCTAGGAGAGCTCGATGACAGGATGGCTATTATCATTGATCTCCAAAGGCAAGTACAAGAGCTAAGGACTGAAGCAGAACGGCATCAGATAGCCAGGGACAAACAACAGAAGGAAATGGAGGAGTTGGGTGACCTCCTTACTAAATTATCTGATGCATGCAAAGTGAAAGATGAGCAGCTAACATAAGTGACAAACGAACTTCCTACCACCTCTCTATTAGCTCAAAAAATTCAAGTACAATTAGATGTCGCTAACGCTTCTCTCCAATATTCCGAACAAAGAATCAATGATCAGGCCACTTTCTTGCGGCAAATAAGAGAAAGTCCAGTCGTGGCCTCGATCAAGGGAACAGATGAAGTGTATAAGGAACTTGAAAATAAAAATAGAGATTTAGAACTAGAGTTGAAGCTTGAACAGTCACAACGCAGAGACCTGGCACTGATGCGGGTCCAAAGAGGGGAGGAACTCCTTAAGGAAACTGGAGAACTGAAAAGAATAAATCAACTCCTTAGAGATGGAAAGCCCGATACGCAGGAAGAGGCAGGTACTTCAAAGTCGCCCCAAATGGACATCCCCTCGGTCTCATTTGCTAACTTTGAGACGCAGTCTACAGCAGAGCCGAGTGGTGACGAAGACTTTCAGGTCCAAATTACAAACAAAGATACAGTGCCAATGGTCCAACTGCCAAAGGCTGAAGAGGACGCACTGAAAGAGAAGATCTCCTTAAAGGAAGATGAGCAGTGGAAGGCCGCAATGGATTGGGAGTTCAAAGTTTTACACTCTATCAACGTCACTCAACTCACTCCCAATCAAATCAACGCTCAATGGCACCAACAATCCCTGCCATACCCTCTCATCAAGGTAGAACTCTTACAGGTAAAGGAAAGATTATACAAGGATATGCAAGAAGATGGCGCAGATAAAGACCACCCAAAGTGGAGGTTAAGGTGGCTGAACAAGAATCCAAGATACCTGATTCTGTTCACAAGAGCACCTGTGGCACTACAGAAAGATCCAACATTCTGTCCTGTACCTCGAGTAAGGACATGGCAAGCACATGAAGCACTGCAGAAGAAAGGCCAACATGGCTTAATTTTCCCAGGTTGCCAGCTCTAGAGAAAGGTCAAGCATCAGAAGAATACATGGTGAAAACCCTAACGGGTGCCATGACATTCTTCAAGAGTCTACCAGATCTCTCCTGTGCAATGCTATATAAGATCTGCAGGATGCTTCTCACATACATGCATACAGGTTTTCAATGAGCCTGAGCAGACAGGAGCCCCCTGGCTCTCATTCTTGGAAGGGAACAAAGGCCTATGCTATGATCTAAGTTGGCAACCCTCTGAAGAAATTCTTTATGGATTTTATGCCCGATGCATGTTCCTGACCTTGTATAATATGCTCGCTTTTGAGGAGGCATTCTACACTGGCTTCTTCACCTGGCGAACAAAGATATTTGCGCCGTTGATAAGCAACCCCATGTCAAGATTTGTAGGATACTCAGCAGTGGAACTAAAAAACAGAGTCACCATGCAATTTTTGCAAGTGCCAGAAAAAGAACACAAAATCAGATACCAAAAGGCACTGGAAGCATTAAAAGACCGCCTCGCCCGCCGTCAACCTGAAGATTACTTTAGCCCATAAAGCTCTGTCAAGGGACGACACAGGCAAGGAGGAGGGGAATGTTAGCAGCAACCTAATGCAGACACCATTTTTCAGAGCTCTCCTTGTAAAACAATTATTATTTCGATAAATCGAGAATATTGTAACTCCTATTTTCTTGGTAAACCTTGTAATTAATGAGCCGGGGCTACAAGATTCAAGATTGTATCAGCCAATCCATTCCCAGCTTTGGTAGAACTCCAGATTATTACTTTTGACCACCCAAAAACCTTGGCTAAGGTATAAAAGCCAATTTTTGTAAGTTTTTTTATAAGTTTCTAGATAAGAAATACACAGCGTGATCTAACAGCTCTCACTTCTCTCCTTCTCGCGCTTTCTACTCTCTCTCCGGTTGTCACATTGCGAATGCGTTTGTTGCATTGCAACCGCAGGTAAGAGCTCTACGCATTGACGTAAGCCATTCACATTATTTCGTAGCTTTTGGCGTCGCCGACCCGTGGCCTAATTTCATCATAACTAGGAGTTTACACTTTTAAAACGAAAACTAAGCATAGGCGGGATATTGGGACATCATTGCTAAGCATTTAGATGCATTCTGGGTCGAAAACGACCAGGTAAAAAATCCACTGCTATTAATAACCGTGATTTTGGAACTTGACCTAAAGTGGGGTTTGAGGCCATGGGCATGTGTGCTTAGGTCTATAAACTTGTCCTAGAAGTTTCGTTACATTTGGATGTCATTTGATGTTGTGATTTTCTTGCCGATGAGCGATTGGCTTTTGGTGATTTCAGTCACTTGAGTGTAGCTTGAGTTAGATGCGAGTTGTTAGTTGTTTTCCAAGAGATTGGCAAACTCTTGTAGCCTCTATGCACTAGTCGTGTCAGCTTCGTCCCATGGTTTGACAAATTAATCGTGGTTCTCGCTAATATTGCAATAAGATAGGATGGTGAGGTTAGACATGCCCCACAAAGATACCTAGTATGCCATTAAGCATGTTGAGTATGTTGTTTATCACAACTAATTAGCATGTCTAGTAATCTACCTAGCATGCAAAGTATACTAATTAACACAATATGTATGATGATTAACACCATTTTTTTATAGTTAACATTGATAGTTTTCTCACCAGCATGTTGCATATGCTATTTAGCACAATGTTTATGCTACTTGACGTTTCTAGTATGTAAACCAGCATATTGAGTAGTTGTTTGACGTAATGAGCATGCTAATGACCTTTCCTAGTATGCTAACTAGCACAATGGGTATGCTTGCTAGCACATTATATGCTTGTTAGAATACCTAGTATGCTAATTAAAATGATGGGTATAATTAATTGCATTTGTATGCTAATCAGCACAGCTATTGTTCTTGTTAGCATTCAGGGTATGCTTGTCAGAACCTAGTCCATGCTAGTTAGCATACTTTCTAATGTACTTAGCACATATTCTATGTAGTTTAGCATACCTCATATGCTAAACAACATACTAGTTATGCTTGTTAGCACAGCTAATACGCTAGTTAGCATCTTCGATATGCTGATTAGAACATTGTCCATGCTAGTTAGCATCATGATATGGTCGTTAGCATACCTTGTATGCTAGTTAGCACACATGCTATGCTATTTATATGGGCTTGTTGGCACACTAAGTATGCTATTTAGCGTATTTATTATGCTAACAAAAACACTATATATGGTAGTCAACACACCTTGTTGAATGTGCTATTTAACACTCCAATTTGTTTTCAAGAACATGCCGAATGTCGTAGGTAGAAATTTGTATATTCTTGTTTGGATTCGTTTATCCTAGTAAACATACTGATCTGGATATTGTAGGTTGAGCTATTTCACAGATTCAAAGAAAAACATCCAGATTGCAAGGTTGACATGAGAATGTTTGAGATGTTGAAGCCATTCCTTTGTAGGCAACCCAATGGTAGATACACATGTTGCTATGAATACCATATATAGATGTGACTCACTGAACCACATCCGCTCTCATGCCTGTGGGCTGCATGATTGGGGTCGCGACTGTCCATGTAGTATATATGTAAGAATATTAGAAAGGGTTGTATGGCTTCACATCACATGTTCAAAGGTGTCACACAAATGTGGGATTCGATTCTCTGTCCAAAGGCAACAAATGTTGTTTTCCATAGAAGAGAACGCCTGATGGGAGACTGTAAGATATGTGGATTCAAGAGGTAATTATGATTCTTGGAGAGAGCAAAGCCATGTAAGAGTATTACTGTGAAAGTATTTGCATATGTAGAAGCAAAAGACAATCTTGCAAATAGTAAAAAAATAAAAGATCTTTTGCATAAAGAAATACATTGTTGGATGTTTCTGCAACCCTTGAAGACCAAGTTAAAGCTCTTCATCACTCATAACTATGTAGATCGATGGCAATGACAACAATTCAAGGATTGTCTACTTTGGTTTTTGGATGATGTTATTGTCTTGGTTGTTGATTTTGCCAAGAATTACACCTTCAAGGAGAAAAATGAGATTCACTCAATGCATTGGCACTCTAGTCAAGCAACCATTTTTGTACACATAACGTACTACCACAAGGCAGGGGAGATAGTCAAAACAATCCACTTCTTCATATCACATGACAAGGTGCATGACACATTATTTGTGCAACATTACTTCATGATACACCATGACTGATTACAACACGAGGGTGTCACTCCTATGCAACATTGGGTGTGGTTCGATGGTGCGGCTTCGTAGTTCAAGGGAGCCAGGTTTTTCTATTTTGTTCCAAGATATGGTGAACTCACAGGTATTGGGATGTGCTGGTTCTTCTTTGGATCAGGGCATGGAAAGGGCAAGCATGATGGTGCACGAGTAGTTGTGAAAAGAACCTTGATCCATGAGCAACTAAAACCGCATGGATCTATTTTGCGGTGTGCAACATATGTGGTTGCTTATTGCCAAGTCAACCTGTCACACAGGGAGCCCCTGCATCATATCCTTCAAAAGAAAAGGAATGTGCTTGTGTGTTCTAGGAGGTTAAAAGAGGGGGATATGAACATGGAAGTCAAGTAGAATTATGCCACTATGGAAAAATCTTGCTCTCTGCATTTTTTGTGGTCACAATCCGCATGATCCAACTGCCCTTGCAACAAGAAACTTGGCATGCAGAGAGCATTAGTATCTGGGATGTAAGTCAAAATAGGTATGAACATTACTATCTGGAATGCAAGTCAAAATAGGTATGAACATTGAAAAGGCAATCTCATCATGATATTGCAACTTTTCATCATATTACATAACTATACAAGTATGCAAAGATTCTGGACTACTCTTCAAAACATTACTATCTGGAATGTAAGTCAAAATAGGTATGAACATTGAAAAGGCAATCTCATCACAATATTGCAACTTTTCATTATATTACATAACTATACAAGTATGCAAAGATTTTGGACTACTCTTCAAAACGTTTGTGCAGCTTAGGGCGCTTGTATTCGTAGTACCCAATGTGCTTGTGCTCCTAGCTTCAATGTTGAGCCTTTGTTTCTTGCATTGGCCTTTATAACTCAAATTGCTACTGCTTCTCTAATCTTTCCCTCTCGAGCCTTTCCCTCTCATGACTTTCAGATTCTTCGTCAACCTCCCTTTGTCTTTGATGGTTCTCTGCCCTCCACTCGGCCTCATTGCTTTCTCGTAAATCTGCTTGTAGCTTGCTGAGGATTGCATCAGAAAACACATCTGGCCAATATCAAACCCATTGTCAATTATATATGCTGCATGGTTTTTTGATTGTAGCCACAAAAATAGTCAGGGAGTCAAAGTGTCTACCCAAAATTGTTGCTGCCGTGAATAGTCTGGTCCTCTAACTTGGGAGTAGTAAGCCAACTTCTTTTAGGGTTCTGGGACACTTTGTTCTTACTGTCATTAATGATCAGAGTGTTTTTGGGCCCAAAATACGTTAAGCCCCTCCAAAACGTACTCATGTTCTCAAGAGAAAGCAAGATTATATGTATCAACCAAAACACCTTACCACAATGCTCCTATGCCAAAGCACCTACCATCCTTGCATGTTGCGGTTTGAATACTGTATCTAATATTTCATTTACTTTATGCAGCATGTTGGTGCTCCGTATATGTACACATGGATAATTTGGAGGCACCAATCCAAAAATTGGTGGGCCATGGCTGTCTTTGAGACAAAATATGTACTGCCTATCTTGTATACAATACTTTATCATTTCCCCTGCATATTAAGGACAATTTCACCATGCTTTGACTCTACAACTTTAACCAGAACTCCATTCAAATCAAGAACAAGAGAGAGATTCTTGTCAGCCAATAGCTTGGGCATCGATATTGGGTTTGACGGCAGATACCACTCGGCCAAAATAACTTCCCCTAAGCGGTGGACAAAATTAAAGTACTCATCAAATTTCCTACGATGTTTAAGGTAGTGGTCTAGGTGTTTTCGAATCTCATCTTTTTATTTCTCACTTGTTTGTCCTTGGCAATACGCCACTTTTGTATCGTTTTCAATGCAATGTCAACGTTCATATCATGCAAGGCAATTAATTGTAATTTTCCTTTCCCTGCGACATAGTAAAGGTATTGAATGAAGACGTCATAACACTTTCCACCACCTATGCCCTATATAGGCCTTGCCTTGCTATTAATAGGGACCCCTATACTGCATGTTTGTTTTGACCCTTGGCCTACCCAATTTTACCCTAGGCCTTACCTGTCGTCCTTGTGGGGTGCATGGATCTCTCAAAAAGCCCATTGGAATGACATGTTCTACCTCTTGTGCTGGTCACTGCATGGGGAGAAAAGCGATGGTGACAAGGTCACCCTTATTTATGGCAACCAGTGATGGCCTTCGAGTTTTGATTTGGGAAAGTTTGGCTCTTGTTCATCTCAGATGGTGGTTACAGTATGAGAGGGTTTTGTTTTGTGGACGAAATGGGTTGGGGCATGCAGTGAGCTTGTGGCAGAAGCGACGGCATGTTGACAGCTCAAGAGAAGCTCGGTGGTGATGGGGACTGTGGGCCCCACCGTGAAAGCGGAAGAATTTTTTGTA
Organism: Adiantum capillus-veneris; assembly: GCF_014529385.1. Classification (NCBI taxonomy): domain Eukaryota; kingdom Viridiplantae; phylum Streptophyta; class Polypodiopsida; order Polypodiales; family Pteridaceae; genus Adiantum; species Adiantum capillus-veneris. Next base: position 101,009,651 of record NC_140951.1, read on the forward strand.
TGTTTACTATATGGAGTCTTTCGGTATGCTTCTCTAGCTTTGTGTGGGTGGGTACCTTTCCTATGGCAGGGGGTTGGTTCCTTGTGGCAACCATGCAAGCTCTTCTTATTAAAATTATGGTCTTATGATTGTATGGGTAATGGGCCCCTGTAAAACCCTACGTGTGATCCTAAATGGCTTGTATGGTTTGTTATGACTTTGGTATGTTGGATGATCGTGATGAACAATTATTTTTAGGTTTGGTTGTATTTTGAGAGATGTGGATGCCATGGCTCGGCTGAGCCTGTGGGTTTTGATGTAAATATTTTTGGTTTTAATACAATAGACACTCACATATTGTGAGTTTTTCACCAAAAAAAAAAGTAAAAGGGAAGAAGTGGGAAAGGCATATAAAAAATAGTTGGATGGTGTTGAACGTTTCACTGTGCATCCCTGATCCACTTAGTTCTTGGCCTGCTTATACCAATTGTCAATCCCTTGTTTAACAAGGCGAACACTTGTTAACACAAAAAGTTGGAGACCTAAATCAAAGTAAATCAAAGGACCATTTACAAGCTAAAGTAAGTCTATTCAAAAGTTAAGTTTTTATGCCTTTCGCCTTGTTCTCTACGGCTTGTTTTGACATGTCAAAAAGGTCACATAAAGTTCCGAGTGACAAATGTCCCAACTTGTGCTTTTTCATATTTTCATATTTTCACACAGCAAGAGTTTGATATTTGACGAATAGGTCCTACGACTGTTCAAAAAGAAACATGAGTGCGAATCTTAGCAGATGCGGGAGTAGGGAGAAGAAATTTGCTTCTAGTACATACAAAACGTCAGCAGACGTGAGGCGATGGGCGAGGAGGACAAGGAGGGCGACGGGCAGGGGACGCTCAGAATTTGAGGGAAGAGGCAAATCTCATATATTGTTTCTGCATGGTTTGCTAATGAGAACAGGTGGATGGGTTTGCTGGAGTGGTTAGGGAGCAGGGTGAAGGGTTGACCATTGATGTATGTGTGTGGGTTCGTTTTCGCTCTTTCCTTTTGTAAGAGCAGAAGATCCTTGAAAGAAAATCTGTAGATTCTGGAAGAATCTCACTATAAATTGAATAAAATAAACTACGAGCCAATAGGTGTGACAAGTAGGACTCCCCCGCCTTCAACAATGGTGCTGCCTACAGAAGCAACCAAAAAAAAAAACCAACAAAGCCATGAACATTTGATTAGAGAATCTTGTACTCTACAACCTTGCAAGCGTATCTTGGCCCTACTCTTACTCGTCACACCTACGACAGATCTAATGGTAAACCTAGTGGCCACTAGATCTACAGCGGAAGCAAACAAAGTGGTTTATGGTTCATATAGCGCACGATCTCTCATCACAAAGTGAGTCGAGTTCGAGCCTACTAGCATCGAGATCTAGTTCCACCTCGCAAGGAAAGTGTGTTTAATCAATTATCGGTCCTAAAACCCACCTTCCAAGAGAAGAGAAGTCTCGAGTGCCTTTTTCTCCATAGCTTTCAGAGGCACGTACACTTGAGACTTCGCCGCTCTTGGGGCCATGAGTAATACTAGCGTCAATTTATAGTACTATGGGGACGGAGAGTTCCCGACTAATCGATACCACCCTTCTCATAGGCATTGGCAACTCGAGCCAAGCCCCCACTTTCCACCCCATACTCACACTTCTTTTTTGTTATCTAATTACTACCACACATGGTTGTTCAACACATAAGTTCATTGATTAGTTTTCGATTCACAAGTTCCTTAATACAGCCCTTCAACCAGTATTGCAAAGCGACACCAAAACAGTAATTCTAGTAAAAATTCTACTCAAACTTATTCATTAAAACTCCAATGTTCTGGAGGTACAACATCCCCCCTCGCTGCCCATACAACTAGGTATGTCCATCGCTTAACCAACAGACGTGGATATTCCCACTGCATAGAACGCAAGACGTGGGTTCCCACCTTAACCAGCAGACGTGGACATTCCCACCGCATAGAACGAAAGACGTGGGTATCCACCGCTTAACCAACAGACGTGGATTCAAGAGCCCTTAACTAGGAACTCTGCCTGATCAGGAGGGGGTTCGGACTAGTATCAACATTGGAAATAGAAATGAACAGGCCGAGCTAAATTTTCCCTAGCAAACATTCTTTCCTATCTCAAACAGTATATCCAACAATCATTCTTTCCTACTTGAAAATTAAAATATATTTCAATTCAAATGCCGTGATCTCTGTTGGATTTCTCCAACATGTTTAGGGATATGTTCTTTCCTAACTTATCGAATGCAATGTTAAATTGAGCAAAACTTGAATTAAAAATGTGACCTACCTCCACAATTTCCTCGTCATTGCTCCGTGAGTTGGCCGGTACTTAATTTTAAACAAAGACGGGCAATATGAATCAGAATTTAATGCCGGAACTTGCTATACTAAGCTCTAACCAAGGTGTATTAACCTGGGTACCTACCATATTTAGCAGCTCTCGACGTCCGAAAATGCATTTTTTTCAAATTTGGGATACGAGTGCAGTTTTTCGAGACGGTTAAAACTGACAAATCGGGTGACCAAAAACTTACTATTTTTGGAAAATTTCCACAAAAATTATTTTAATTCACTTTTGGAAGCTTTATGACATTCTAAACATCATGGCATCGACAGATTTTGGAAAACTACTAAAAATAGTAACTTTTTCTATTATGATTGTTTCATGGTACAATGGTGTTCTTTTAGCTCGGGGTCAGAGACCTTACATCCTCCCCAACGTGAAAAATTTGAGATGTTCTCATCTCAAGAATACATCTGGATAAACTCTATGCTAACTACTTAGGTACATATATCCTTTGTCTATAGTAAAGACATCTTTTGATCATGGAATAGTCTTTAGCTTTATGCCTTTTATTCTGCTGAACTTTGATGAGATCCTGGTGCTTGAATTATTTTTCACTAGGATTAACAGTTGTAGCATACAGAGCTGCTCTCTCATCAGCTTCGTCACCCACAATTGGTTGTCTCACTGCGGCATTAGCGAAAGCTCCGCTTCCTTGTCCTATGTTTCCTCTTCATCGGCCTGCTCGTGTGTTTGGTTGACCTCGCCCGTTGACGTTCAGAGGTACATTATTAGAACCGGATGTTTGGGAAATCCTTTTTGGACATCGGCTTTTTTAATGTCCATACTCCTGGCAGTAAAAGCATCCTATATTGGGAAACTCGGTAGCTGCCGTAGTAGCTACTACCGGACGATGGTCGTATGCAGGATTGATTGGTATGTTACTCTAGTTGTTTGGTCTGGCCCTCTTTGACAAATAGTATTGACTATCTTGGGTAGTCCTCTGAATCTCTTTGGCTAACGGTTTGGCCCTTAGCAAGGCATCTTGCAGAGTTGCTGGCCTGGGAGCTTCTAGTGGGGTATTCAAGGGGTCGATGAGTCCTTGGCAGAACCGTACTACTTGCCGTTCCAATGTCATCCTAGGAGTATATCTCGGAAGTGTGACGAACTTTAAGTAGTATTCTTCGACGAAAGAAGTCAGTTGTCGAAGTGAGAAAAACTCATTCATCTTCAAGGCTTTGTGAGCGGGTGGTAAGTATCGCTCCATCACAGCAGCCTTGATGTCTTCCCATGACTGGGAAGATCCCTTGATATCCAAGTCCCTGCAATGTTGCTTCCACCATATCTTGGCATCGCCAGACAAGCGAAACATCGCAAGCATGGTTTGATTCACGAGTTGGGTTCCTGCAGCTTCGAAATAGTCTTCCATTGCCTCCATTGCCTCCATCCATACTTCCACATCTCTTTCCACATTTTCCCCCTCGCCCTTAAAGAGTGGAGGTTGGGCTTACTTTAGGAGAAGCTTTTTCTCCTGAATGGCGGTATATAGCGCAGTAGACGGTACCTATCCAATGGTACAAAACTCATTACTATAGCACCCTTCTCAAATGAACCTAGACTTTTCCATACTCAAGAAGAAATTTAACTTTTTGGGATTAACCAGCCTACTTAATCTGTACAGCTATCACAAAGGATTTAACCATTCCACCATTTGTTTAAATTCCATTGAATACATCCAAAATTGTCCGATAAATAATGGTAAAAACTTTACTCGAGAGCTTTGATCCATACTTATAACTTTATGTGCATCAACAGGCTACCTGCCTGCAGCACTAGTCGCACCAATAACTTGTCAAAAAACATCATGTGGAACCCACTGAAACCCAACAAGCTCAACGAGTAAAAATCTTTAACATCACTCAGGAGACAATCCACTAGACAAATCGAATGTCATTATTCTAGGAAACATCATGCTTAAGCTTTGAGTACGAGCTATCCTACTATCCCTTATTTTTTAAAATTTCAAACAACATCATTTTCCAGTTCGTAAACCTATAGCTTTGATACCAGGTGTGAGATGAGGACATCTGAAATTTACACGTTGGGGAGGATGTAAGGTCTCCGATCCCGAGCTAAAAGAACACCATTGTACCATGAAACAATCATAAGGAAAAAAGTTACTATTTTTAGCAGTTTTCTAACATCTGTCGATGCCATGATGTTTAGAATGTCATAAAACTTCCAAAAGTGAATTAAAATAATTTTTGTGGAGAAATTCCAAAAATAGTAAGTTTTTGATTGCCCGAACCGTCTAGTTTTGACCATCTCAACAAACTGCACACGTAACCCAAATTTGAAAAAAATGCATTTTCGGACGGTTGGTGAATATGGCAGGTACTCTGGATTATCCAGGTGTAAGGTCCCCACCCCGTCGTCTCAAACGACGGATCTGATGGTAAACCTTGTGGCCACTAGATCTACAACGGAAGCAAACAAAGTGGTTTATGGTTCATCTAGCGGACGATCTCTCATCACAAAGTGAGTGGATTTCGAGCCTTAGCAACTTTGCAAGATGCCTTGCTAAGGGCCAAACCGTTAGCTAAAGAGATTCATAGGACTACCCAAGATAGTCAATACTATTTTTTAGAGAGGGCCAAGCCAGACAACTGGAGTAACATACCAATCAACCCTGCATACGACCATCGTCCGGTAGTAGCTACTACGGCAGCTACCGAGTTTCCCAATATAAGATGCTTTGAGTGCCACGAGTATGGACATTACAAAAACCGATGTCGAAAAAGGAATATACAAACATCCGGTTCTAATAATGTACCTCTAAACGTCAACGGGCGAGGTCAACCAAACGGAAGAGGAGGCTGAGGAAGAGGAAACATAAGACAAGAAAGCGGAGCTTTCGCTAATGCCGCAGTGAGGCAACCAACTGTGGGTGACGAAATTGATGAGAGAGAAGCTCTGTATGCTGCAACTGCGAATCCTAGTGAGCAATAATTCAAGCACCAGGATCTTATCAAAGTTCAGCAGAATAAGACGCATAAAGATAAAGACTATTCTATTATCAAAGGATGTCTTTACTATAGACAAAGGATATATGTACCTAAGTAATAAGCATAGAGTTTATCCAGATGTATTCTTGAGATGAGGACATCTCAAATTTTTCACGTTGGAGAGGATGTAAGGTCTCCGACCCCAAGCTAAAAGAACACCATTGTACTATGAAACAATCATAATGGAAAAAGTTACTATTTTTAGCAGTTTTTCGAAATCTGTCGATGCCATGATGTTTAGAATGTCATAAAGCTTCCAAAAGTGAATTAAAATATTTTTTGTGGAAATTTTCCAAAAATAGTAAGTTTTTGGTCACCCGATCCGTTTGTTTTGACCGTCTCGAAAAACTGCACCTGTATCCCAAATTTGGAAAAAAATGCATTTTCAGACGTCGAGGGGCTGCTAAATATGATAGGTACCTAGGTTAATACACCTTAGTTAGAGATTAGTATAGCAAGTTACAACATTAAATTCGGATTCGTATTGCCCGTCTTAGGTTAAAATTAAATTTTCGTAAAGTTATGCGGGGAGGCACCGGGACTCGGGGGCTGTGTGGGAACCGGCTCCAGGACACTGCAGACTGAGTTTGGTAGGGCATCCTCACACACTCACAGGGCTCGTGGGCTACTTTCCATGCAAGAGAGAGAGAGACTAAGTGAGCTCTTGAGCAGGTTGGGACACTTGGTAAGTATGCAACTAGAGCTGCCATGCATGAAGTGAGTACTCCTCCAGATGCATATAGCAGGCAAATTCGAATTTTTCATCTTGTGAGTCTATATAAGAGCATGCTCACACACACACAAGCACACATATATGCACACACACACACACACACAGTACTACACACACACACATACACACACACTTACCACACACACCTTGGGGAGGTGCTGTAGACACACATAACTTTGGAGAAGAAGCAAAGGAGGGAAGTGCTGCCCGATTCTCATCTCGAGAACTCCATTGGATCAGAATTTCGAGTAGATTTCATCCATAATCACGATAAAATCAAATTTATTTTATGCTTTGCTGCAAATCTCTTTATCATTCTCTTAATCCCGCAACTATTATGCTTAATCTAGCAAAATTACTCAATAGATGCTCTCTAATTCTCCATATCATTAGTCTATTTCATAATCTTAATCTTCTTGTTAATTATGCAAGCAATTAACCTCTCCTAATCATAGATTAATGCATGATTAGTAAGAAGAAATCTCCCGCTAGTCATTATAGTAAATAAATGTCAATTTGACAATGATGTGGAATTGGTGAATTTCACCCTATTACCACACAATGTTTGAGTAACTAAGCTAGATTCAATCTGTTCATAGATTAGGATGTAATTAAGTGTAATTAATCCATCATTAATCCACTAGGAAGGGGAAATTCTCTCACCTATGCATATGGTAATTCTGCATCTCTCTACTTACATTAGGAAGGTGATTGAGCATGTCTAATTCACCCCTCTAGTAATTTGATTAAGTAAAAATCTAAAATTCCTAATTACCTAGACCAAGTATTTAACTTTAGAGCCAATTCACACAGGAACAAGTAAGGTACTATCCATAAATTACTATGTCTTGAAGGAAATCTAGCCCTCTCGTATAAAAGGAATTGTTCACTGATTCTAATTTGTCATCTTGGTTGTTATGGTACTCTCGGACATTAGTTCTTTTTCTCCAAGTTTGTCAATTAAGTAGTGAGTATAAAATGGCTCCGGTAAAGAGAACTCGCTTCAATGGTGCCCACGACTGCGAGGCGGGAACAAGCAACGTAATGGGAATGGGAATGGGAAAGCTCCCATGGACGACCAAGTACCGGCCAACTCACGGGTCAATGACAAGGAAATGGAGGAGGTAGGTCACATTTTAATTCAAGTTTGTTTAATTTAACATTACATACGATAAGTTAGGAAAGAACATATCCCTAAACATGTTGGAGAAATCCGACAGGCACCTCAACATTTGAATTGAAATGTATATTAAATTCTAAGTAGGAAAGAATGGTTGTTGGATACTGTTTGAGATAGGAAAGAGTGTCTGCTAGGGAAAATTTAGCTCGGCATGGCATTTCTATTTCCACTGTAGAAACTAGTCCTGATCCCCCTACTGATCACAGGGGGCGGCTTGCGAAGATTTCGCAGTAGCTAGAGATACTAGCTTACGAACTTTACCCACGACTTGCGTTCTTTGTGGTGGGAACCCACGTCTTGCATTCTATGCGGTGGGAATGTCCATGTCGTGCGTTCTATGCGGTGGACATACCTAGTTGTATGGGCAGCTAGGCGACAACGGGAGGAGTAGACTCTTGCAGGAGGGGGAATTTCAGGTGTGAGGTCCCCACCCCGTCGTCTCAAACGACGAATCTGATGGTAAACCTGGTGGCCACTAGATCCAAAGTGGTTTATGGTTCATCTAGCGGACGATCTATCATCACAAAGTGAGTCGAGTTCGAGCCTACTAGCATCGAGATCTAGTTCCACCCTGTAGGGGAAGCGTGATTAACTTATCTAGCGATCCTAAGACCCACCTCCCAATAGGAGAGAAGTCCCGAGTGCCTTTTTCCCCATGTTTCAGAGGCACGTACACTTGAAACTTTTCCGCTCTAGGGGCAATGAGTAATACTAGCGTCAACTTATAGAACTATGGGGATGGAGAGTTCCCGACTAATCGAGACCACCCTTCTCATAGGCATTGGCAACCCGAGCCAAGCCCCCACTTTCCACCCCAGACTCACACTTCCTTTTTGTTATCTAATTACTACCACACATGGTTGTTCAACACATAAGTTCATTGATTAGTTTCCGATTCACAAGTTCCGTAATATGGCCCTTCAACTAGTATTGCAAAGCGGCACCAAGACCGCAACTCTAGAAAAATTTTACTCAAAACTTATTCATTAAAATTCCAATGTTCTAGAGGTACAACATCCCCCCTCCAGTGAGAGTTTACTCCTCCCGCTGTCACCTAGCTGCCCATACAACGAGGTATGTCCACCGCTTTAACCAACAGACGTGGACATTCCTATCGCATAGAACGCAAGGCGTGGGTTTCCATTGCTTAACCAGCAGCGTGGGTATCCACCGCTTAACCAACAGACGTGGATTCAAGAGCCCTTATCCAGGAACTCTGTCCCTTGATCAGGAGGGGGTTCGGACTAGTATCAACATTGGAAATAGAAATGAACAGGCCAAGATAAATTTTCCTTAGCAAACATTCTTTCCTATCTCAAACAGTATATCCAACATTCTTTCCTACATGGAAATTAAAATATTTTTCATTCAAATGCCGTGATCTCCGTTGGATTTCTCCAACATGTTTAGGGATATGTTCTGTCCTAACTTATCGAACGCAATGTTAAATTGAGCAAAACTTGAATTAAAAATGTGATCTACCTCCACAATTTCCTCGTCATTGCTCCGTGAGTTGGCCGGTACTTGGTCGACTATGAGAGCTTTTCGCTTCCCATGTGTGTTGCTTGTCCCAGCCTCGCGATCGTGGGAACCACCGAAACGAGTTCTCTTTACAGGGGCCATATTATACTCACTGTTTAAATTGACAACTTGGAAAAAGAGAGTTAATATTCGAGAGCACATACGACCAAAATGACGGATTAGTTTCAATAAGCAAACTCCTTTATACGAGGGGTTTGATTACTTCAAGACATAGAGACTTCTAATAGCCCCTTACTTGTTCTATGGGAATTGGCCCTAAGGTTAGTTATTTGGCCTAGGTAATTAAGAATTTCAGATTTCTACTTGATCTATTTACTAGAGATGAATTAGGCATGCTTAATCACTTCCTAATGCAAGTAGAGATTTGCAGATTTACCGCATGCATAGGTGAGAGGATTCCTTTTTCCTAGTGGATTAATTGTGGAATTAATTACACTAATTAAATCTTAATATTTGAACAAATTGAATCTAAACATAGCTATATAAACATTGTGTGGTAATAGAATGAAATAGACTAATCTTATGACATTGCTCGCTTGATTCTATCATTTATTAACTATAATGACTTAGTGAATAATTCTCTTATTGCTAATCATACATTAATCTATGATTAGGAGAGGTTAACTGTTTGCATAATTGACAATTAGAATTAAGAATGTGCAATGGAATAATCATATAGCACTTTAGAGAGTGTCTAATGAGAAATTTAATTGTGATTATGCATACTAGCAGTGGAATTATGAGAACCATAGAAGGAATTATAACATAACGTGAAATTAGCTTTGCTGATCCAAAGGAGCTTCTTGTGGCGAGAATTGGGCGGCAGTTTCGTCTTTTGATCCTTCTACAAAGGCTATGTGTGCCGGCAACACCTCCCCAAGGTGTGTGTGTATACTTAATGTGTGTGTGAACATATATGTGCTTGTGTGTGTGTGAGCATGCTCTTATATAGGCTCACAAGCTCAAAATTTTAAAATCACCTGCTATGTTGGTCTGGAGTCCACTCAAGCCTTTATGAGTAGGGTTACTTGCATGGAGTGCATGGGCTACAAAGTGTCCCATTTGCTATTCTAACTCACTCACTCACTATCTCTCAAGCTGGGAACGTAGCCCACGAGCCCTATCGTTGTCTGAGGGCGCCCTCTACCTGCCATATCAACTCAGCAGTGGCCTGGAGTCGGTTCCCACACAGCTCCCGAGCCCCAGTGCGTCCCCGCACAACCTTAGAAAAAATTGTTTCTAATCCTCGACGGGCAATTCTAATCAGATTTTGATTCTGACACTTGCTATGCTAAGCTAGAACTAAGGTGTACCTATCCGAGTTCCTCCCACATTTAGCAGCCCCCAGTGTCCGAAAATACATTTTTTCAAATTTGGGATACGGGCGCAGTTTTTCGAGACGGTTAAAACTAGACGGGTCTGGTTACCAAAAACTTACTATTTTCCAAAATTTTCCACAAAAATTATTTTAATTCACTTTTGGAAGCTTTATGGCATTCTAAACATCATGGCATCGACAGATTTTGGAAAACTCGTAAAAATAGTAACTTTTTCCATTATGATTCTTTCATGCTACAATGGTGTTCTTTTAGCTCGGGGTCGGAGACCTTACATCCTCCCCAACGTGAAAAATTTGAGATGTCCTCATCTCATGAATACATCTGGATATGCTAACTACTTAGGTACATAAATCCTTTGTCTAACGTAAACACATCCTTTGATAATACAATAGTCTTTAGCTTTATGCGTCTTATTCTGCTGAACTTTGATGAGATCCTGGTGCTTGAATTATTGCTCACTAGGATTAGCAGTTGCAACATCCAGAGCTGCTCTCTCATCAGCTTCGTCACTCACAGTTGGTTGTCTCACTGTGGCATTAGCGAAATCTCCGCTTCCTTGTCCTATGTTTCCTCTTCCTCGGCCTCCTCTTCCGTTTGGTTGACCTCGCCCATTGACATTCAGAGGTACATTATTAGAACCGGTTGTTTGGGAAATCCTTTTTGGACATCGTCTTTTGTAATGTCCATACTCCTGGAACTCAAAGAATCTTATATTGGGAAACTCGGTAGCTGCCGTAGTAGATACTACCGGACGATTATCATATGCAGGGTTGATTGGTCTGTTGCTCCAGTTGTCTCGCCTGGCCCTCTTTGGCAAATAATATTGACTATCTTGGGTAGTCCTCTGAATCTCTTTAGCTAATGGTTTGGCCCATAGTAAGACATCTTGCAGAGTTGCTGGCCTGAGAGCTTCTAGTCAGTTGTTCAAGGGGTCGATGAGTCCTTCGCAGAACCATGCTACTTGCTGTTCCAATGTCATCCTAGGAGCATAGCTCCGAAGTGTGACGAACTTTGGGTAGTATTCTTCGACGGAAGAAGTCAACTGTCGAAGTGAGAAAAACTCATTCATCTTCAATTTGATTCAATTTGCTGATCCAAAGGAGCTTCTTGTGGCGAGAATTGGGCGGCAGTTTCGTCTTTTGATCCTTCTACAAAGGCTATGTGTGCCAGCAACACCTCCCCAAGGTGTGTGTGTATACTTAATGTGTGTGTATGTGTGTGTATGTATACTTAATGTGTGTATGTGTGTGTGTGTGTATACTTAATGTGTGTGTGAACATATATGTGCTTGTGTGTGTGTGAGCATGCTCTTATATAGGCTCACAAGCTCAAAATTTTGAAATCACCTGCTATGCTGGTCTGGAGTCCACTCAAGCCTTTATGAGTAGGGTTACTTGCATGGAGTGCATGGGCTGCAAAGTGTCCCATTTGCTATTCTAACTCACTCCCTCACTATCTCTCAAGCTGGGAAAGTAGCCCAAGAGCCCTATCTTTGTCTGAGGACGCCCTCTACCTGCCATACCAACTCAGGAGTGGCCTGGAGTCGGTTCCCACACAGCTCCCGAGCCCCAGTGCGTCCCCGCACAACCTTAGAAAAAATTGTTTCTAATCCTAGACGGGCAATTCTAGTCAGATTTTGATTCTGAAACTTGCTATGCTAAGCTAGAACTAAGGTGTACCTATCCGAGTTCCTCCCATATTTAGCAGCCCCCAGTGTTCGAAAATACATTTTTTCAAATTTGGGATACGGGCGCAGTTTTTCGAGACGGTTAAAACTAGACAGGTATGGTGACCAAAAACTTACTATTTTCCAAAATTTTCCACAAAAATTATTTTAATTCAATTTTGGAAGCTTTATGGCATTCTAAACATCATGGCATCGACAGATTTTGGAAAACTCGTAAAAATAGTAACTTTTTCCATTATGATTGTTTCATGGTACTTCTTTTAGCTCGGGGTCGGAGACCTTACAGCCTCCCCAACGTGAAAAATTTGAGATGTCCTCATCTCATGAATACATCTGGATATGCTAACTACATAGGTACATAAATCCTTTGTCTAAAGTAAACACATCCTTTGATAATAGAATAGTCTTTAGATTTATGCATCTTATTCTGCTGAACTTTGATGAGATCCTGGTGCTTGAATTATTGCTCACTAGGATTAGCAGTTGCAACATCCAGAGCTGCTCTCTCATCAGCTTCGTCACTCACAGTTGGTTGTCTCACTGTGGCATTAGCGAAAGCTCCGCTTCCTTGTCCTATGTTTCCTCTTCCTCGGCCTCCTCTTCCGTTTGGTTGACCTCGCCCATTGACGTTCAGAGGTACATTATTAGAACCGGTTGTTTGGGAAATCCTTTTTGGACATCGTCTTTTGTAATGTCCATACTCCTGGAACTCAAAGAATCTTATATTGGGAAACTCGGTAGCTACCGTAGTAGATACTACCGGACGATTATCATATGCAGGGTTGATTGGTCTGTTGCTCCAGTTGTCTCGCCTGGCCCTCTTTGGCAAATAATATTGACTATCTTGGGTAGTCCTCTGAATCTCTTTAGCTAATGGTTTGGCCCATAGCAAGACATCTTGCAGAGTTGCTGGCCTGAGAGATTCTAGTCAGTTGTTCAAGGGGTCGATGAGTCCTTCGCAGAACCGTGCTACTTGCTGTTCCAATGTCATCCTAGGAGCATAGCTCCGAAGTGTGACGAACTTCGAGTAGTATTCTTCGACGGAAGAAGTCAACTGTCGAAGTGAGAAAAACTCATTCATCTTCAATTTGATTCAATTTGCTGATCCAAAGGAGCTTCTTGTGGCGAGAATTGGGCGGCAGTTTCGTCTTTTGATCCTTCTACAAAGGCTATGTGTGCCAGCAACACCTCCCCAAGGTGTGTGTGTATACTTAATCTGTGTGTATGTGTGTGTATGTATACTTAATGTGTGTATGTGTGTGTGTGTGTATACTTAATGTGTGTGTGAACATATATGTGCTTGTGTGTGTGTGAGCATGCTCTTATATAGGCTCACAAGCTCAAAATTTTGAAATCACCTGCTATGCTGGTCTGGAGTCCACTCAAGCCTTTATGAGTAGGGTTACTTGCATGGAGTGCATGGGCTGCAAAGTGTCCCATTTGCTATTCTAACTCACTCACTCACTATCTCTCACGCAGGGAAAGTAGCCCAAGAGCCCTACCTTTGTCTGAGGGCGCCCTCTACCTGCCATATCAACTCAGCAGTGGCCTGGAGTCGGTTCCCACACAGCTCCCGAGCCCCAGTGCGTCCCCGCACAACCTTAGAAAAAATTGTTTCTAATCCTAGACGGGCAATTCTAGTCAGATTTTGATTCTGAAACTTGCTATGCTAAGCTAGAACTAAGGTGTACCTATCCGAGTTCCTCCCATATTTAGCAGCCCCCAGTGTTCGAAAATACATTTTTTCAAATTTGGGATACGGGCGCAGTTTTTCGAGACGGTTAAAACTAGACAGGTATGGTGACCAAAAACTTACTATTTTCCAAAATTTTCCACAAAAATTATTTTAATTCAATTTTGGAAGCTTTATGGCATTCTAAACATCATGGCATCGACAGATTTTGGAAAACTCGTAAAAATAGTAACTTTTTCCATTATGATTGTTTCATGGTACTTCTTTTAGCTCGGGGTCGGAGACCTTACAGCCTCCCCAACGTGAAAAATTTGAGATGTCCTCATCTCATGAATACATCTGGATATGCTAACTACATAGGTACATAAATCCTTTGTCTAAAGTAAACACATCCTTTGATAATAGAATAGTCTTTAGATTTATGCATCTTATTCTGCTGAACTTTGATGAGATCCTGGTGCTTGAATTATTGCTCACTAGGATTAGCAGTTGCAACATCCAGAGCTGCTCTCTCATCAGCTTCGTCACTCACAGTTGGTTGTCTCACTGTGGCATTAGCGAAAGCTCCGCTTCCTTGTCCTATGTTTCCTCTTCCTCGGCCTCCTCTTCCGTTTGGTTGACCTCGCCCATTGACGTTCAGAGGTACATTATTAGAACCGGTTGTTTGGGAAATCCTTTTTGGACATCGTCTTTTGTAATGTCCATACTCCTGGAACTCAAAGAATCTTATATTGGGAAACTCGGTAGCTACCGTAGTAGATACTACCGGACGATTATCATATGCAGGGTTGATTGGTCTGTTGCTCCAGTTGTCTCGCCTGGCCCTCTTTGGCAAATAATATTGACTATCTTGGGTAGTCCTCTGAATCTCTTTAGCTAATGGTTTGGCCCATAGCAAGACATCTTGCAGAGTTGCTGGCCTGAGAGATTCTAGTCAGTTATTCAAGGGGTCGATGAGTCCTTCGCAGAACCGTGCTACTTGCTGTTCCAATGTCATCCTAGGAGCATAGCTCCGAAGTGTGACGAACTTCGAGTAGTTTTCTTCGACGGAAGAAGTCAACTGTCGAAGTGAGAAAAACTCATTCATCTTCAATTTGATTCAATTTGCTGATCCAAAGGAGCTTCTTGTGGCGAGAATTGGGCGGCAGTTTCGTCTTTTGATCATTCTACAAAGGCTATGTGTGCCAGCAACACCTCCCCAAGGTGTGTGTGTATACTTAATGTGTGTGTATGTGTGTGTATGTATACTTAATGTGTGTATGTGTGTGTGTGTGTATACTTAATGTGTGTGTGAACATATATGTGCTTGTGTGTGTGTGAGCATGCTCTTATATAGGCTCACAAGCTCAAAATTTTGAAATCACCTGCTATGCTGGTCTGGAGTCCACTCAAGCCTTTATGAGTAGGGTTACTTGCATGGAGTGCATGGGCTGCAAAGTGTCCCATTTGCTATTCTAACTCACTCACTCACTATCTCTCAAGCAGGGAAAGTAGCCCAAGAGCCCTATCTTTGTCTGAGGGCGCCCTCTACCTGCCATATCAACTCAGCAGTGGCCTGGAGTCGGTTCCCACACAGCTCCCGAGCCCCAGTGCGTCCCCGCACAACCTTAGAAAAAATTGTTTCTAATCCTAGACGGGCAATTCTAGTCAGATTTTGATTCTGAAACTTGCTATGCTAAGCTAGAACTAAGGTGTACCTATCCGAGTTCCTCCCATATTTAGCAGCCCCCAGTGTCCGAAAATACATTTTTTCAAATTTGGGATACGGGCGCAGTTTTTCGAGACGGTTAAAACTAAACAGGTATGGTGACCAAAAACTTACTATTTTCCAACATTTTCCACAAAAATTATTTTAATTCAATTTTGGAAGCTTTATGGCATTCTAAACATCATGGCATCGACAGATTTTGGAAAACTCGTAAAAATAGTAACTTTTTCCATTATGATTGTTTCATGGTACTTCTTTTAGCTCGGGGTCGGAGACCTTACAGCCTCCCCAACGTGAAAAATTTGAGATGTCCTCATCTCATGAATACATCTGGATATGCTAACTACATAGGTACATAAATCCTTTGTCTAAAGTAAACACATCCTTTGATAATAGAATAGTCTTTAGATTTATGCATCTTATTCTGCTGAACTTTGATGAGATCCTGGTGCTTGAATTATTGCTCACTAGGATTAGCAGTTGCAACATCCAGAGCTGCTCTCTCATCAGCTTCGTCACTCACAGTTGGTTGTCTCACTGTGGCATTAGCGAAAGCTCCGCTTCCTTGTCCTATGTTTCCTCTTCCTCGGCCTCCTCTTCCGTTTGGTTGACCTCGCCCATTGACGTTCAGAGGTACATTATTAGAATCGGTTGTTTGGGAAATCCTTTTTGGACATCGTCTTTTGTAATGTCCATACTCCTGGAACTCAAAGAATCTTATATTGGGAAACTCGGTAGCTGCCGTAGTAGATACTACCGGACGATTATCATATGCAGGGTTGATTGGTCTGTTGCTCCAGTTGTCTCGCCTGGCCCTCTTTGGCAAATAATATTGACTATCTTGGGTAGTCCTCTGAATCTCTTTAGCTAATGGTTTGGCCCATAGCAAGACATCTTGCAGAGTTGCTGGCCTGAGAGCTTCTAGTCAGTTGTTCAAGGGGTCGATGAGTCCTTCGCACAACCGTGCTACTTGCTGTTCCAATGTCATCCTAGGAGCATAGCTCCGAAGTGTGACGAACTTCGAGTAGTATTCTTCGACGAAAGAAGTCAACTGTCGAAGTGAGAAAAACTCATTCATCTTCAATTTGATTCAATTTGCTGATCCAAAGGAGCTTCTTGTGGCGAGAATTGGGCGGCAGTTTCGTCTTTTGATCCTTCTACAAAGGCTATGTGTGCCAGCAACACCTCCCCAAGGTGTGTGTGTATACTTAATGTGTGTGTATGTGTTTGTATGTATACTTAATGTGTGTATGTGTGTGTGTGTGTGTGTATACTTAATGTGTGTGTGAACATATATGTGCTTGTGTGTGTGTGAGCATGCTCTTATATAGGCTCACAAGCTCAAAATTTTGAAATCACCTGCTATGCTGGTATGGAGTCCACTCAAGCCTTTATGAGTAGGGTTACTTGCATGGAGTGCATGGGCTGCAAAGTGTCCCATTTGCTATTCTAACTCACTCACTCACTATCTCTCAAGCAGGGAAAGTAGCCCAAGAGCCCTATCTTTGTCTGAGGGCGCCCTCTACCTGCCATATCAACTCAGCAGTGGCCTGGAGTCGGTTCCCACACAGCTCCCGAGCCCCAGTGCGTCCCCGCACAACCTTAGAAAAAATTGTTTCTAATCCTAGACGGGCAATTCTAGTCAGATTTTGATTCTGAAACTTGCTATGCTAAGCTAGAACTAAGGTGTACCTATCCGAGTTCCTCCCATATTTAGCAGCCCCCAGTGTCCGAAAATACATTTTTTCAAATTTGGGATACGGGCGCAGTTTTTCGAGACGGTTAAAACTAGACAGGTATGGTGACCAAAAACTTACTATTTTCCAAAATTTTCCACAAAAATTATTTTAATTCAATTTTGGAAGCTTTATGGCATTCTAAACATCATGGCATCGACAGATTTTGGAAAACTCGTAAAAATAGTAACTTTTTCCATTATGATTGTTTCATGGTACTTCTTTTAGCTCGGGGTCGGAGACCTTACAGCCTCCCCAACGTGAAAAATTTGAGATGTCCTCATCTCATGAATACATCTGGATATGCTAACTACATAGGTACATAAATCCTTTGTCTAAAGTAAACACATCCTTTGATAATAGAATAGTCTTTAGATTTATGCATCTTATTCTGCTGAACTTTGATGAGATCCTGGTGCTTGAATTATTGCTCACTAGGATTAGCAGTTGCAACATCCAGAGCTGCTCTCTCATCAGCTTCGTCACTCACAGTTGGTTGTCTCACTGTGGCATTAGCGAAAGCTCCGCTTCCTTGTCCTATGTTTCCTCTTCCTCGGCCTCCTCTTCCGTTTGGTTGACCTCGCCCATTGACGTTCAGAGGTACATTATTAGAACCGGTTATTTGGGAAATCCTTTTTGGACATCGTCTTTTGTAATGTCCATACTCCTGGAACTCAAAGAATCTTATATTGGGAAACTCGGTAGCTGCCGTAGTAGATACTACCGGACGATTATCATATGCAGGGTTGATTGGTCTGTTGCTCCAGTTGTCTCGCCTGGCCCTCTTTGGCAAATAATATTCACTATCTTGGGTAGTCCTCTGAATCTCTTTAGCTAACGGTTTGGTCCTTAGCAAGATATCTTGCAGAGTTGCTGGCCTGAGAGCTTCCAGTCAGTTGTTCAAGGGGTTGATGAGTCCTTCGCAGAACCGTGCTACTTGCTGTTCCAATGTCATCCTAGGAGCATATCTCCGAAGTGTGACGAACGTCGAGTAGTATTCTTCGACGGAAGAAGTCAACTGTCGAAGTGAGAAAAACTCATTCATCTTCAAGGATTTGTGAGTGGGTGGTAAGTATCGCTCCATCACATCAGCCTTGATGTCTTCCCATGACTAGGAAGATCCCTTGATATCCTTGTCCCTGCAATGTTGTTTCCACCAGATCTTGGCATCGCTAGACAAGCAGAATATCGCAAGCATGATTTGATTCACAGGTTGGGTTCTCGCAGCTTCAAAATAGTCGTCCATAGCTTCCATCCATACTTATGCATCTCTCTCCACATTAACCCCTTCGCCTTTAAAGGTTGGAGGCTTAACCAACCTACTTAAACGGTACAGCTATTACAAAGGATTTAACCATTCCACCATTTGTTTAAATTCCATTGAATACATCCAAAATTTTCCGATAAATAATGGTAAAAACTTTACTCGAGAGCTTTGATCCATACTTATATCTTTATGTGCATCAACAGGCTACCTGTCCGCAACACTAGTCACACCAACGACTTCTCAAAAAACATCATGTGGAAGCCATTGAATCCCAACAAGCTCAACGAGGAAAACTCTTTAACGTCACTCAGGAGACAATCCACTAGACAAATCCAATGTCATTATTCTGGGAAACATCATGCTCAAGCTTTGAGTACGAGATATCCTACTATCCCTTATTTTTTAAAATTTCAAACAACATCGTTTTCCACTTCATAAACCTATAGCTCTCATACCAGGTGTGAGGTACCCACCCTGTCATCTCAAACGACAGATTTGATGGTAAACCTAGTGGCCACTAGATCTATAGCGGAAGAAAACAAAGTGGTTTATGGTTCAGCTAGCGGACGATCTCTCATCACAAAGTGAGTGGAGTTCGAGCCTACGAGCATCGAGATCTAGTTCCACCATGTAGGGGAATCGTGATTAACTTATCTAGCGATCCTAAGACCCACCTTCCAAGAGGAGAGAAGTCCCGAGTGCCTTTTTCCCCATGTTTCAGAGGAACGTACACTTGAGGCTTCGCCGCTCTTGGGGCAATGAGTAATACTAGCGTCGATTTATAACACTATGGGGACGGAGAGTTCCAGACCAATCGGGACCACCCTTCTCATAGGCATTGGCAACCCGAGCCAAGCCCCCACTTTCCACCCCATACTCACACTTCCTTTGTTACCTAATTACTACCACAATGGTTGTTCAACATATAAGTTCTTTGTTTATTTTTCCGATTCACAAGCTCTTTGATACAGCCTCTCAATCAGTATTGCAAGGCGGCACCAAGACAGTAATTCTAGTAGAAATTCACTCAAAAACTCATTCATTTAAAGTTCCAATGCTCTGGAGGCACAAAATCCCCCAGCGAGTGTTTACTCCATCCGTTGTCTCCTAGTTGCCCATACAACTAAGTTGTCCACCGCTTAACCAGCAGTCGTGGACTTCCACCGCTTAACTAGCAATCGGGGATATCCACCGCCTAACCAACAGTCGTGGATTCAAGAGCCGTTAACCAAGAACTCTAGCTCCTTCGAATAACCTCGCGAGCTGCCCCCTGTGATCAAGAGGGGGTTCGGACTAGATCAAGATTGGAATTGAAAATGAACTAGCTGAGCTAAATTTTCCCTAGCAACCAATCTTTCCTACTTCAGACAGTATATTCCGAAAGCATTCTTTCCTACTTGAACATAAAATACAATTTACTTAAATGCCGTGGTTTCCGTTGATTTCCAACATATTGGGAAATGTGTTTTTCATCCTACCTTATTGAATGCAATGTTGCTTTAACAAACTTGAATTAAAACTTGACCTACCTCCACAATTTCCTCGTCATGGCTCCGTGAGATGGCCAGTACTTGGTCGACCATGGGAGCCTTTCCCTTTCCATTAGTGTTGCTTGTCCCCGCCTCATGATCGTGGGAACCACCGAAATGAGTTCTCTTTACCGGGGCCATTTTATACTCACATTTCTTGTGCGACCATAAGTTCACAAGTTTTTCTTGACTTTGCAATGAGACCAAAAACATACTTTGAGTCTCTAACTCTCTTACATTGTTGAACTTGACAAATGAAGCACTTTGTAGGTCCAAAAGCTGAAATAATGGCACATTACATAATCCGTAACACACTTTGCACTAAATTCTGAGAAAATTTGCATGTGGCGGTCATGGATTGTGATCCATGTTCAACACCCAAATTTGACAAAACTTCATGATTAGTTTCCAGACAAGTTTCCCAAGCTACTAGTACACTCTTTTCCAAGTTTGGATCAATTTTTCAATCTATGGGTCAAAATGACCATTTGGTGAATGAAATTCTGCTTTCACTTGGTTTTTGGTGGTTTTCATCTTCATTTCACACCAAATTTTTAGGGTAGATTTCCCAAAGCATTTACAAACTGTTTCTAGCAAAAATTTCTAGTCTAGGTATTGGGGATCATAGATTGCAATCAATGTTTAGAAGCCAAAAAATTATATGATTACAACAATAAGTAGGCGCTTTCACTAGCATGGTTTTGTACCACTCACATTTGCAATTGAAGGTGGGGGTCATGGATCGCGATCCATGTTCCATCCTAGTTCCAAATTGTGATTGCATGGCTAAATTTTGCTAGGAATTTGGGGTGTTTTCATGGCTAAATTTTGCTAGGAATTTGGGTTTTGTACCACTCACATTAGCAATTGAAGGTGGGGGTCATGGATCGCGATCCATGTTCCATCCTAGTTCCAAATTGTGATTGCATGGCTAAATTTTGCTAGGAATTTGGGGTGTTTTCATACGCTTATTTGTTAATTTGGATATGGTTTACTTTTCCTAAAGTGCTCTGATAGTTTTCCAAAATCCCGTCTTGGATTTGATTGATTCTATAGTTGTAAGTGTTTGTTTGCACATCTGACCATCAACAATTGTGCATGTACTGGTAAGGATCATACCTGTGAAATATGGTGTAGAGTGGGTTTTCGATGTGGTGATAGCAAGCAAAAAATCTGATGAATAGCTCTAGGTTAGTCGTGATTCTGCGATTCTGGTCTCTTTTAAGTTGGTCCAAATTTTGACACGTGCCAAATCCTTCCATATTTGATGTACTCAAAGCTCTTGCTTTTGTAGGTTTAGTGTTTGCTTTTAGAACTTGAAACTAGATATCTTGGCTCTATTTATTGATTTTTTTAATCATTAATAGGTTAAAAAGGCAAGAGAATTACTTAAAATTATTATTAATTAGCCAGAAAATTTGCCAAAATTATTCCTCACATTTATATATATATACTCTCACTCTAGGAATCTCACCCATAAAAAAATGTTAATATGGCTTAATATTATGCATGATAAGAGAAAAAGTTTGATAAAAGTCAACAAAAAGGCTAAAATCTAAGCAACAAAGCAGATGATGCCCGTAGGCAAAAGAGAGAGGGAAGGCTATGCTGCTCTAGGTCACAGTAAGAAGAAATGTGAAGACAAAGAGGGTGAAGATGCAAAAGTCAAGAGGAAGAGAAGACCTCTTAGACGGTTTGAAGTAGTAGATTTACCTTTGGGAGAAGGCCAAATGGTTTACATTTTAAAGGAAGACCTGATTGGGAGGAAAGTAAATTGTACTTTCGGACAACTGATGAATATGGTGCCCAAACTTAAGAGGTAGTGGTTTGAAATAGCCAATTTACCTTTGGGAGAAGGCTAAACAACTTACATTTTAAAGGAAGATTTGAATGGGAGAAAAGTAGATTGTACTTTTGGACAGTTGATGAATATGGTACCCAAACTTAAGAGGCAGTGGAAGTCAGTAGTGAATCGAGAGAAAGAGCCAAAGCATGGTGTTAAGTACCGGCATCCACTTCTAGTAGTCATGTGCCGGGCTTGTCGATCCATAGGAAAGGGTAAGAGTGATGGCAGATGAGAGGTGCACTCTAACTGGAACATTCAAGGGTTATTTGGCTAAGCATGGGCGCCCAAGTGTGAATGGGTGAGCTCATATAGAAGTCACCTAAACCTAAAAATCACTCATTCTCTAATTTGTGCAATTGAAGAGTGCTCTTGCTCCATCTCTATCTTCTTCTTCATCTCCTTGTGTGTGTGTTTGCGCGCACACACACACACACACACACACACACACACACACACACACACACACACACACAGAGAGAGAGAGAGAGAGAGAGAGAGAGAGAGAGAGAGAGAGAGAGAGAGAGAGAGAGAGAGAGAGAGAGAGAGAGAGAGAGAGAGGGAGTGATCAAGCATTGTGATGGCATGGCAACGGTGAGGCGGTTGAGCGCGGCACGGTGGTAGATCCCTCTTCTTTGCGGCAAGGAATCCCCCACGAAGGCGAGCATAGGGCGGTGAGTGACACAACCTTGCTCTCTTAAGCTTGCTAGATTAATCTGATTGTGTGTTTGCAGCCATTTGTGGCCCGCACATAGTGTACGGCAAGTCCCTTGCTTTGATACGTGCAACAAATGTGCACATTTTTGGCGCCACTGTTTGGGAGATGCCCTACACGAAGCTCAAATAGCACTCTATGCTGCTTTGTGGTGCAATATGAGATGTAAGAAAGGTAGAGAAAGAAGGTGTGTGACTGTTGAGAAGGATTTCTAAACTTTCTTTTTGCTGCAGTGTACTGTTTTTTGTTGCTAAGGTGTTAGATTTGTTTTCTGCAATGTACTGTTTTCTGTTGATAAGGTGTCAGATTTAAAGTATCAGATTTATAATGTTAAATCTGTAAGGTGCAATAAGAAGATCTATTAAGGAATTAGTTGCTATAGTACTGTGTTAAACAATGTGTAAAAGTAGCTATGTTAGTTGCAAGTAGGTAGGTTAAGTGCGATCGCAGCGACATTATCCGCAAAAAAAAGAAAGAAGAAAAAAACATTACTAATTTAAAAAGAAGGACCGGGAGCGGGAATTTCCCCAAGCCCAAGCCCAAGTCCACGCTTAGGCCTCAATCACCCTTTGGAATTACTTATTTTAGCCTCACGTCTACGTAAAAATCGACCCTTTTGAGGACCATCGGAGCTTCATGTAATTGAAAGCTGTGTTGTAAAGCCCACCATGACCCCCTGAGCGATACGCTCTGTTTGAGACATCACACACTTTAATCCAAGAACTGATCGTTAAGAGACATTAAAAAACATGTGAAAGCAGGGTGTAAAATGCCCAAAAAATCAAGCGGTTACCCTTTGAGGGTATTCACCGACGCTTGTAGGGTGCCAAAGGCACATGCATCTGTGCTGTGGTTGTGTGCTAGAGGCCGAGCAACTAGCGAGCACTTCGACTTGTGCAGGTTCTCAATACCCACCTACCTTAGGTTCCGGGCCCTTGACGGGGACCCAAGGGTAGTACAACCAAAACCCAAACATAGCAGCTAGTGACTCTTCATCGGACTATGATATTAAGGAAGGGCATTCTATACGAAACCCCAAGCAAGTAAACAAAAACGTACGTGTCTGGGTCCCACAGCCTGGATGTAGTGTGTTTAGTCGCTTTATAGAAACCTTTAGTTGAGCTACTCGCTCTAAACCTACAACTAGTGAAGTTAACACTAGTTTGGTACCAAAACAAGACACTTTCAGTGTCCTTTTTTAACAAATTTATATTAAATGCTACTTGCATTAGACGGTTTATTTAAGAAAACCCTCTTGATATGCTTAAACATGTTAGCTAGAGGGTATTTTAAAAATATAACCTTGTATTTTAGAATCTATCATGATCAAGAACTATACTCATCAAGTTGACCCTCGTAAGACTGTGATTGACGCTTTGAAGAAATTGTTTATATAAGCTCAAGAAAAAATGAAGCAACCTTGTAGAAAATTTTACGTGACTGTTCCACATTTTTTCTATAGATAATTGAAAGTTTCATGTACAAAAAAATTGACTTTGGAGTATATAAAATAATGGAAAGTTCCATGTGTTTGATATTATCATTTCAAGCATATTGTTGTATACAAAGAAAAATATTTTTATGATGTATTTGTGAGTTTTAGAAAGTGATACATTGCTTGTCCTTTCCATTGAGCACTCAAGGTGGCAAGTAGGAGGAATTTGGTATGCAACAATTATTGGATCATTTTAAATATTCAAAACTGCATAAGAGAAAACTTTCATATTTTCATTCTTGATACATAAGCATTCAAAACCTCAAATACTATCAAACTTTCCATGTAGATCAATCAAATGTATCAAAGTACGTGGACATACACAATTGGGGTGCCTAAAACCTTGGTTTCAATGTTATTATGGAGAACTCAAGATTTTCAAGAGTTTTTCCACGATAAAAAAATTCAAGATAGAGGTTCAAGCAACGAGATTAAATTGAGTTAGGGAGCCCAAAAAATACGTAGTTTCTTGGTTGAAATATATAAGTCATTTGTAGTTGTCAAATTGCACTAGAATAGTACCAATTTCATGAGGGGACCTTTGGAAGACCAAAATTATGCTCTTATTCAGCACGTGCTCAAGTATGAAATTATGTCTATAGCTTGCACGTGACTTGAAAACTTATCTTTGAAGTGCATTCCATTGTTTTTTAACACTAAGTTCTAACACTTGGCTTTTATAAACATAAAAAGGGCCATCTCTACAAAAAGATATAATAATTTTATGATTTTTTTGGCAAAACAACTTGAAATTTTACTAAAATTTATGTCTTAGAACATACCAGAATTCTCCCATACAGATTGTATTTTGATATGGAAAAAAATCGAGTGTCTTCTTTCCCTCATAACCAATCTATGGTAGAAGCAAGGTGTAAAAGACTTCTTTCTAGCTTGACAAATAAACTGCCAAAATTTGGTAGAAAAACAGGACACTTTAGTGTCTCAGGACACTTAAGTGTACAATTAGAGAACTAGTGTTAATGAAGGTGAGGGAGAGGTAGATTCGCCTTTGGTATCTCAGGGGGAGCCTATACTCCCCAAGAGTGTCCACGTCAATATCCTGCCCCTTGCTTTCATGGAAGACCCTGCAAAGCAATCACCCCCTGAAGTTCTACTACCTGATGGTAGGAGTTTTGCGGAGGTGCAAGAAGTTGAGTGCTATATGCAAGCGGCTAGGGAGAGGGAAATGGAGAGTTTCCTACAACAATGCCGAGCCATGAAGGAAAAGACCCCTGGGACAACGAGCATAGCAATTGAGCAATCAATGCTCCCAAGCTAGTAGGAAATGTGGGTCAAACTGTGGGGAACAACAATGCTTCCTAGAAGGATTATTTCTCAATGAAAATTGGGAATATGACCTACAAGCTGAAACCTTGACTGACCGGTACATAGGTTACACATACCATATAGGTTGGTTAGAAGTTGTACAATCTACTTCTAGTGCTACAAGTCCAGAGGAGCGGCAATAGATGGTCTACAATGTCATCCATAGCATCATCAAATCGGAGAGGCAAAAACGAGGGATTAACATTCCTTCAATGGGCCTTATGAGATTCTTGGATACGGGCAAAGCCAGACAGCCAACACTATCACAGATGGAAACTCCTTAAGTGAGTCCAATGGACCCTTCATATATTGTGCCTCGAGTTTTGGTACAGTATGAACCCGCAAGTAGTAGTTTTACTTTTCCAAATCTAGCTCATCTGTCTCTTGGAGACACTACGGCTATGATACCTACTCCGGTGATGAGTACAAAAAGTACACCTTAAACCTCGTTTGTTAGCTCTGCACTGCTACCTAGTAGCATAGTGCCCCCAACAATACTTATAGGTGTGCATCAAGCCTATATACCTGTCGCACCTCATGCCCACGTAGCTCCCACACCCCCAATTATGCCAAGGGCTCACACTCCACAATGGCATTATCCAAGCTCTTATTCAAGTGGGGCCATACCATTTAGCAATAACATGTTGTGTCCGGCACCGGCTATGCCTAGGGCCACACCTTTGAACTTTTGACCACCATGTGGTAAACCACCATACAAGGTATGGGACTCGAGGGCCACACGTTTAGGAGATTTGGTAGCATTTGCTCAAAGCATCAATCGATCTATTGCTGAGAATATGTATAACACGCCTGATAGAGAGCCTAGAAGTAAGGCAGTACAAATAGACAAGCTCACACAAAAATTTAGTGGAGATGGGGATGTGGGAAAGCATATCAAAGTGTTTGAACAAATATGAAATTCTCAGAAGAACACAATGACCTGCATAAGAGTTATGCTTCAAGTCTAACCTTCAGTGGGAATTCCAGGGATTGGTATAGAACCCTAAGGGTGGAAGAAAAAATGATTTTCCCTACTCTTAGGAGACTGTTCGTGAAAGAATACATACGAGAGGGAGTGCTTTGGGGTGTAGCCTCTCAACTCAAGAAAGCCAAACGAGAGGAAGGAGAGTCAGTGAGAAACTTTATTAGGCACTTGAAGCATTTGAATTCTCGTTTGTAATCCAAGTGTGCTCTTCAACAATAACCAATTTCTTGATAGATTCATTAGGGGATTACGACATTAGGATATCTACAATAGCCTAGTCATTAGAGGTATCACCACTTGGGAAGCAGTCACCACCAATGCGATCCAATTAGAGGATAATTTAATGATTCGAGGAGAGAGTGTCTGTTGAGCCTAACTCTAGTAGCTCGCAAGCATCGGGGCGTCAGCCAATGACCGTAAAGACTATTTCTAAGGAGCCAAAGATATCTGAGATGACTTTAGCAGATCTCACCAAGGCCATTCAACATAGTCTTAGAGACAATCCTGCTCCGCAAAACAATCATATGTATCCAAGAAGGGAGCAACAATGGTGCTCAGTATGCTATGGTCCGCATAGAGCCAGTGAATGCCTTACTTTTAGAGTTATTCCACCTAAGTGTGACTTGTGCTGTGGAAGTCCATGTGTTAAGCTGGTATTTGAGACCTCGGGTCTCTTGACTAGTTTATGCTCAAGCTGGTATTTGAAACCTTGAGTCCCCCAGCTACTTGTAGCAACTATGACAACAACAAAAAAGGAAAAAAAAGAGAAAGGAGAAAGCAAATAGCACCAAATTCCTTGTATTTTATGTTGATCACACTTAAGTGGTATAAGTGACAAGATCACTAGTCTTTAGACCTGGACGGGCATTCCTAGGGTTAACTACTCTTTAGTTGATATGTTTTAATTAGCGTTGGCCAATCTAGTACTTACTTTAGCCCTAGCTCTTGTGTACTTCTCTTAGAGTCGACCTAGTAGACCTTAACTCAATTGCATTTCATTCAAGTACGACGTTTGTTCTAGTTGGCAATGTTATAATTCATGATTTTTTTTGCATTTCCTAGAATATCATGTATGCATCTCACTTATTGCACACCTATACATGCTGCCTTTGAGATTTCACAATGTTGTTTTTCTTCTAGGTACTGCTATCGTGGATCCCGATGCTGCACTGTTATATTCCAAGGACAGAATCTACATCAAGAAGGGGGGCATGTTAACCACCGGAGTCCACTTCTAGTAGTCATGGGTTGGGCTTGTCGGTCCAATAGGAAAAGGGTAATAGTGATCGCCGAGATGAGAGACACACTCTAACTGGAACATTCAAGGGTTAGTTGGATAAGCATGGGTGCCCAATTGTGAATGGGCAAGCTCATATAAAAGTCATGTAAACCTAAAAATCACTTATTCTCTCATTTGTGCAATTGAAGAGTGCTCTTGCTCCATCTCCATCTTCTTCTTCATGTCCTTGTGTGTGTGTGTGTGTGTATGAGAGAGAGAGAGAGAGAGAGAGAGAGAGAGAGAGAGAGAGGGATCCAGCATTGCGATGGCACGACAGTAGTGAGGTGGTTGAGCATGGCATGGTAGTAGCTTCGTTGTCTTTGCGGCAAGGAATCCTCCATGAAGGCAAGCGTAGGGCGGTGAGTGACACACTCTTGCTCTCTTGAGCTTTATAGATTAATCTTGTTGTGTGCTTGCAGCCATTTGTGGCTCACACATAGTGTACCTGCAAGTCCCTTGCTTTGACACGTGTGACAGATGCGCACACATGGACAAGTCAGAGTGTTGGCTGTGGGAGAGCTACCCAACATTTTTCCTGTGTTGAATGCTTGGTACAAAGGTGTGGGCATGGAAAAAGGCCTGCATTGATGGAGGTGCCAAAGCATGGAAACATCAAAGGGTTGGCTGTGGGAGAGTTATCTGACATTTTTCTTGTGGTGAACGCTTGGCACAAAGGTGTGCACATGGGAGAGGCCTACATTGATGGAGGTGCTCAAGTTTGTGTGATCACACAGTCATGTGTCAAGAGACTGGGTCTCATTACGTGCAAAAGCTCTGGGTTTAGGATTCCACTAGCAAACCCTGCCAAAGTGAAGTGTTTGGGACTAACTAAGAATTTGGAAGTTGAAGTCTATAACGTGAACGCTATAGTAAACTGTCATGTTATGCCAGCTGGACTAGGAGCTTTTCCTCTCATTCTGGGATGACCGTGGTTGAGAGTTGTTGGTGTTTTGCAAGATTGGGGCAAGGGAAAAATATGTGTGTATGGCAAGAAGGGTGAAAAGAGGGTGTTTGATATGACTACCAAGCAACCTTCGACACTAGAAGATGTGAGTTAAAATGATGAATCCGAGGTTACCAGTAAAGAAAATTTTGAAGATTCAAAAAGTAGCGCCACTGCTTCTATTTCCAGTGATGAGGGTGAAGTGGCATTCTAGCTATTGGACAAGGAGAAGAGATAAATTGGTGAAGTATTGCAAGTGTCAGGGGATATAAATGTTTCAAAAAGTACTACTGCTTCTAGTTCCACTAATGAGGATGAAGTGGCATTCTAGCTATTGGATGAGGAGAAGAGATAAATTGGTGAAGTATTGCAAGTGTCAGGGGATAGAAATGCTTTGAACTGCTTAGAGAAACTTGAGGGGTTGATGCAGCGTAAAGAGGAATTGCCAGTGAACAAGAGTTGATTCAAAATATGCTGAGTACTGATTTGACACAAGGAGAAAGGAGGGAATACTTAACAATGTTAGTCAGATTTCCAAATCTTTTCATCACTTTATATCAAGAAATAAGTGGTTTTGTTGGAGATCCTATGAAAATCAAATTAGTTGAAGGGGCAAAGCCAATAAGATAGAAGTTAAGAAGGATGGGTAAGGAGCAAATGAATTCTTTAAAGGAAGAACTGGATAAACTTTTGGATGCAGTACTCATTGTGCCAGTTGATAATGCTGAAAAGGTGAGCCCTATAGTCGTCCAAAGAAAGATGGCGTTGGAGAGTTTGTGTTGATTATAAGCCAATAAAAGCAGTGACAAAGAAATATTCTTATCCCTTTCCTTTTATTGATAAACGTTTGGATGTAGTGTCTGTGCTGGTTATTCAGGGTATTTCCAACTTATCCTTGCTCCTGAAGACCGGAAAAAGACTACCTTTATCACTCCACGGGGTTGTTTTAGTCTTTGCTGCCTTCCTTTTGGGTTGACAAATGGACCTAGAGCTTTTGAAAGAAAAGTGGATTGGGTCCTTACCCCGTTTCTTGGGAAGTTTTTCAAAGGATTCATATATGATTTTTTGTATATAGGTCAAGAAAAGAGCATGTTTAAAATCTTGAAATGGCTTTTGCAAGGTATGATGAATGCAGGGGTCAGTTGAACCCTAAGAAGTGTCATTTAGCGTAGCCAAGGGTGAAGCTTCTTGGACATGTGATCTCAGAGAATGGGATTGAAGCAGATCCAGAGAAAGTAGAAGCCTTGTTATTGCTGTCATCTCCAAAGAATACAAGACAATTGGCCACTTTCATACAAAAGGTTAAGTATCTGTCTCGATTCATACTTGCATCACAGTTATTGTATCCGTTGCAACAAGAAATTAATAATGATCCATTGGAGTGGACACGTGACTGTGAAGATGTTTTGACAAAGTCAAAGAAGTTTTGAGTACTCTACACATTATGCAAGCTCCTGACTAGGAAAAGGAGTTTTATGTTAACCCATCAGTGGGAGATGATGCCATTGGGGCCATGTTGTTGCAAAGGGGGAAGGAATCTCAATATGTGAAGCCTATTCATTATGCTAGCAAAGTGAAGACTCCTCATGAAAGAGATTACTCTGAAAATTAATTGGTGATGATCAGTATGGTTTATGTTTGCAGACGATTCAAACATTACTTGTTGCAAAAGTCGTTCACTTTTCTCACCAGTTATTCGTTGCTTCCTTAGATGTTCAATAATTCAAATATATCAAAAAGAGTGATGAAATGGGTTATTGAACTTCAAGAGTTCCATTTAACCTTTTTGGTAGAAGAGAGTACTCGGGCTACCTTGTCAGATTTATTCACTTATAAAGAAACTCCTGTTTTGGTTAAGGAAGAGGTGGTGTGAAAGAAGGAAGTCAAGACTCTTGCCATATCTGATGCTTCACTGTTATATTTTGATGGCTCTCATCAAAGAAGTCATGATGCTGCTTCTAGAGGAATTGTCATGTATGATGCACAAGGAAAACTTGTATGGAAACAAGGACTGAAACTTGATGCAAAGAGTAACAATGAAGTAGATTAAATGGGTCTTGAAGGTGGCTTGTACATTTGTTTACAATTGGGAATTAGACACCTACAAATCAAAGGAGATGCCTTGTTGGTTTTGAAGCAAGTATTGGGAGTATGGATGAATAAGAATCCTAAACTAAAAAAGTTATGCTTTAAAGTGAAATTGTTACTCAAAAAGTTTGAAGCATGGAGTTTGTAGCATATTGAAAGGTCTTAGAATGAAGAAGCTCATGATGCTGCCCAGGAAATGATCGCTTGTGTGATTGTGTTGAAGGAAAATGACCCTTTATATCATGCGAGAGAAATGTTATCAAAGGAGGTAGATTTTTTGTTGATAGGTGTTTTACCTGAGGGTCTACCATCATCCAAAAAGTATGCTTTCATAAGAAAAGCTAGAAAGTACAAAATGCTTCATGATGTGATTTACATGAAAGGTAGTGATTTAATATTGTGTGGTGTGCCCCGGAAAGAATAAATTTACAAGATTTTGGATTAAAATCATGAGGAGTCTTGTGGAGGCCATTTTACCATGAAGATCATGTTGCATAAGATTTTGCAAGAAGGCTATGTGTGGCCAAGTATTCAGCTGGATGTTAACCATTGGTGCAAGTCTTCTTTATCTTGTCAAAAATGGGAAAGAGAATTATGAAGCTCAAATTACAAAAGAAAATTCTAGTTTTTGATGTGTTTGAAAAATGGGGTCTTGATGCTATTGGACCCTTACCCTTGACTAGCAAAAGGAATGCTTACATCTTGACAAGAGTAGAGTATTTGTCATGTTGGGCAGAAGCCAAAGCTATCAAACATATTACTAGTAAGGAAATGGGAAAGTTTGTATAGGAACATAAATGTTGCAAACTTGGTGTGCCATTAGAACTAATTTCTGATAAAGGACCAGGAGTTAGAGGAGAGTCGTTTGATTTTCTGTGTGAAAAGCTCAATATACAACACGCATACAATTCTCCTTATTATTCACAATGCAATGGTCTCCAATGAAAGGTTCAATGGAGACTTAGTGAAAATCTTGACAAAAGATGACCTAGACACATGGAAAAACTTGGGATTGAGAGATGCCTTGTGCATTATGGGCCTATAGAACTACTATCAAAATGAGTGCAGGGTTTTCTCCTTGCCACTTGGTTTATGGCAAGGAAGCTTTATTGCCAATTGATGTGGAGATCCATGCACTTAAGTTGTTGTCCTTGGGAGATGAAGAGCAAAGAGATACTTGGCAGAAGAGGTTGTTAGATTTACAATGTTTGCAATTGGACAGAGTTTTAGCTTTAAGCTACTATGAGGAAGTGTCAAAGAAAGCTTAGATAAAGTCTAATGAATGTGTGAAAGATAAGGGAATTGAAAAGGATGATCTTGTATTGGGATACAATAGTAAGTTGGACAATATTGTTCAGAAGAAGTTTCAAATTAAATGGAAAGGTCCTTTTACTGACAACTAGCACATATTAGTTGACAGATTTGAGTGATGCACAACATAAATATCATGTTAATGGTTACATATTGAAGAAATATCTGGCACGTTTGATGAAACTTGCGACGGATGAGATGCTATGAATGGAGGAGGACAATGTAAAGACATGTGAAAATGTGAATGAGGTCTCTTGGAATGAGCTACCACAATTGTTCATCCTAGAAACCTATGCTTCTCATGAATGTCAAGCAGGCTAGGGGGGGGTGGCAAGCTATGTCACATTTTTTGGATGAGAATAAATCCAATAGATCATGCCAAAAATCTTGCTAGCTAGCCTCATGTATATATGTGTACATAGTGCTTCGAGTCTTGGCAGTGACCATGTAAAAATTCACGTTCAAAGGGTTGGTTTTTTCGGGCTTGGATACCAGTGTTTTGGGTTTTTCAAGTCCCTAAAACACAATTTTCAATAATTATTTTGAACTGTGCTTTGTAGCTTGTGCATCAAACTTGTACATCATGAGTTATGTGCGTCCGAATTGGGCGGTCTTGACTTAGAAAGTGGTTGCATGCAACAAAGGTTCCTAGGCCAACTTGATGATCTAAAATTATAAATACTGAATCTTTTTGGAGATAGCCAAAGAAATGGGCTTCAAACCGTGCTTTACGACGTCACATTTGGTGGCCGGAGCGGTGCACTATGCTCCTGGGAAGTTGGTCCTGATAAGAGGTCAAGCTGGAAATTTTTTTGCGGGGAGAGAAAGAGTTGGAGAAGTGTGGGAGGAACGTGCCATGTAGAAATGTAATAATCCCACATAGGGAATCTTGGGCTCAAAGGCAAGGGTATATAGGGAAAATTGGGAGCCCATTATGGACGTATCACTTGAGAGGAGCTTGGCTACGGGGGCTTGTGGACTCTTGGGGGAGAAGGGGGTGCATTTTTTGGGTTCCCACTCAACTAGACAAGCAGATGGCTCTTGTTGGGAGGCATTGTAGCACAACCTAATTGCAACCCACACAAAATTATCAAATCCGTGGATCGGAAACCCGGCTAGGGCATGGAAGCACGAGCATCGGATGAATAGAAATAGAGGATTCAAGAGATCACCTCTCCAATGCAATTAGAGACTAGCCATGGCAAGACAAACTCTAAAAATACCCTAATCACTAATCAATCAACTCCTATACACATCAAGTCCACCGAATTCCGACTTACCATAGACTAGAAACCCCAAGCACACTAATGATAAGCATGCACTAATTACATTGGTGTTGGCCTTTCCAATCACCACATGTCAATCACAACACTTCATCAATAGCTACACACACGAGGTGAATGGTGCTACAGTTTCATAAAACCTATCTACACACAAGCAAACAATAGGGTACACACACTAATTACAAGATTAAGACCCAACTTAATCAACCTAATAGTGATGATAAATATCACAAATGTAATGCTTATAGAAGAATATGAGTGGTTAATAGCAAGAAGTACATATCTCTCTCAAATCTAGAATAATGAGAGTGTAATACTACTTCATGACATAATGAAATGTAGAGAAGAAGTAGACTAATGAGAAAATAGAAATTAGATTAATAAAGAAGAGCTTATTTTAATTACAATGGATGAGCACTAGCCTCTTAAGCATGGACATTAAACTCAAAGCTATGCCATAGAGTGAACACTCAAGAGAGAGAGAGAGAGATCTCAAAAGTGGATACTCAAGAATGAAGCCTCCTTGCATAAAGGCTTCCTTTTAAAGGCTTTCACCACAATCCCTTCTACTATGGGTTTTAGCTTGAGCCCCCTAACTACCATATACAACTTTTTAACTCCCAATGAGCCCAAGACATATACAAAGTGAGTGGGAAATATTGTGACATGCATAGCATATCTCTCGCTTGATGCATAACTGATGTAGCCTGTGTTAGCCACTGCTAACATTCCCTCCTTCCTAATTTGGTGCACGTCCTCGTGTGCCCGTGAAGCAAAACATGGTGACATGGTAGAAAGCAAATCCATGGAATAAATGTTGAGCTGAAAATAATAAGAACAAGTAATGAGCATCAAAGGACAACAAGGATACAAAACATGAAGTACAATGAACAATCATGAAAATTAAATTTTATGCTTCTAAAAGATGGGTGAATCATAGTAAAAAACTAAAAAACATAAAGCAAAAAAACACCTAGCTATCATGAAGATTAAACCACATGAAATTTCAGTTTTATGCATGAAACACAAGAAATCAATTAAGACCCTATGCTAATGCAAGGTCATAAACCTACTAGCCTAAAAACTATGTGACCAATCTTAATAAATCATTCAAGTTTATCATGTCTATGGGCTATAAAAAAGCTCCTAATCTATTAGTACATTGTCACAGCTTTTTGAAGCTCATGGAAGTTTTGTTTTTGTCATTTATAGAAAAACATAGAGCACAATACAAGGCTACCACCCCAAGGCAAGTCCAGGTACGACTCTCGGCTCCTTGAACCCTCAAGAAGGTGTTCCAAAAGCCTACTAGCCTACCAAGTGGCAATGGCTAACCCCTTTCGGCCCAGAGCATTGGTTTAGGGCCTTGACTAAGTGATCCAAGGTGATTCTCCTCGCCCGCCGAGTATTAATAAGGAGCTAGGCCTCACATAGTTACAACATAACATAGAAGTTTTCTTTTTATGTGTCTAGTAGCATTTTTGCTACCTTTTTGGACATTTTCTTTTGCTTCATTGTTTCATTTTCTAGCACTTTTTTATTTCTTCCCATATGAGATGCTAATGGCAATCAAACTAAAGAGACGAAAGCCTAATAATAGCCCTAGGTCATGTAAAAAATGAATGGAGTATTAAGACTATCACTAAGAGTCTAGCACTAATAAGAAATGAACCTACATTAACCTAAGGTTAAGACCAATTACCTATGATTAGCACACATAGAACCTAATTTTTTGATGAGTTAATATTCACAAAGCAAAGTGTTGAAACTTTAGGATGCCTAGCTTTTGAACATGAAAGAACCATAGCTTAGAAGCAAAATTTTACTTAAGCAAGATAATGAACAGATAAACAAAAGAGAAAAATCATGGAAGGATTACCTATTCATGCTCTTTGTGCATCCTTGAGTAAGCATCCCTTTTGTGTAGAGAAGTCTCTTGATCTTTTTATTCAAAATCCAAGCTTTCTTGAAGCTAAGTGTAAACACAAGCTCCAAAGGCCTTTTATTGAAAGCCAGAAGCACACAATAAACACCTGAATTTTCCAAAGGGAAAAAACCCAAGGGAAAAAAGTGTCTTTGGTTATGCATATGATGCTCTTTGTAGCAAATTTATGCATACATAACAACAATGAGAGATAAAATATGATTCTACATAAGCACATTTGACAATTTTTACAATCTCTCATGCATGATTCAAAGTTGATTAGTTTCTAGCTCAATGAGATATGGAATTTAAAACAAGCCAAGAGATGAAAATAAGGCAGCTTTGGTGAAATGAAGTGGCTCTTCAAAGCAAAATTTTACAACTTAAAAAGTTGGCTAGCAACTAGCTCACATGAAATTTTAGACTTTAGAGAAATCTATGAGCTAGAAATGACTTCAACTTTTAAATGGAATGAAAATAAATGGCTCTCAATAGCCAAAGTTGTACTTGAAAGCTCTCAAAAAATTTGTCTACACTAGCTCATATGAAAACATTTTCACTTTAGACCAAGCTATGAGCTAGGATGTATACAATTTTTAATCCAAAGAAGTGAATGGATCTAAGTAACCAAATTTTGCAATATTTACAATGATGACCCCTTCTTGGATCAATAGAAGTTCAACTTTGACACACCCCTTCAAAATAAAGCTCAATTGTTAGTGCGTTTAAGCATTTGAAAATTCAACACAAGCACTAAAAGGATTGAAGAACAATCCCAAACCCAAAATTTTCACGCTCTCTCATGATCATTCAAGAAGCTCAAATTTTAGTGCTATGTAAAGATTTTGCAATCAAATCAAGCACTTAAAATGCATAATCAATGCCAAACCCAAACTTTCAATGCACACCCTCGATGATCACATCCAACTAGCACTCATACGGCATGCATAGCAAGGGAAAAAGAGAGCATAAAATGAAGTGAATTGAAGCT
This sequence comes from Adiantum capillus-veneris, assembly GCF_014529385.1. Lineage (NCBI taxonomy): Eukaryota > Viridiplantae > Streptophyta > Polypodiopsida > Polypodiales > Pteridaceae > Adiantum > Adiantum capillus-veneris. The sequence continues at coordinate 101,045,634 of NC_140951.1, forward strand.
CCCTCGAGGCATCAGAACCTTGTTTTGTATCATTGGCCAGCATCCCTTCAAAAACGATCATTGATTAGTGCTTGCAAGAAGTTTTTATTCAACCCAATCTCCAAAATCTATCACATTCCCCCACAAACTTGGCAATTTCTATGTAGCTCTACAAACAATTGTTCACCCGCTGCACAATAAATCAATGCATTTGCTTCTCATGCTCTCCTGTAGCATATTTTGACATTGAAAGCGAGAAAAGAGAGTCAAGAGGCACTTATCAAATATACCCAAATGATTAGCTTGTGCCCCCATGCATTGTGTAGCATACATAACAAAATAATGTCACCCTGTAAAGAGGGCTTCGACTGAAATGATCACTAATTGTCTGATCATCTAGTGCATGGAGATCTTGACCCCATTTTGTGAGTCATCAATATCAACAAACGATTGTAACAGTCATCTGTGCCCATGAAGGGAGTGGGGTGATAGGTGTGGGAATCCCCCCATCCTTGGAATTTTTTGCATAAAAGTCAATGATTTATATTTTTTTTCATTTTTATCTTTTTATTCTTCGAGAATTGTCAGCAATGTACAGAGCGAGAGACAGCCTGAGTCAACGTGTTAAAGAGATAGGGTGCTTGAGGAGCTAGCCAAGGTCATCGATCGACAGCAGGTGTGTGTGTGTGTGGGTGAGAGAGAGAGAGAGGGGGAGAGAGAGAGAGAGAGAGAGAGAGAGAGAGAGAGAGAGAGAGAGAGAGAGAGAGAGAGAGAGAGAGAGAGAGAGAGACAGAATTAATCGGAGCATGTGTGTATGTGTTTTGTGAACCAGTCGGTGAAAATCGACAGCGCTGACGGTCGCGGTCGCAGCACTGAGCAGGTTGTGTGTGTGTGAGTAGTGTGTGTGTTGTGTGTTGGTAATAGAAAGGGGACCTGCAACATCACCGCAAATGCTGAATGGATAAGTATCTCCACCCCAGCTTGATGCAAGACAGACAATACAAGATGATCCAAGGCTGCAGCTTGAAGGGTTCGGGTGCAGCACTACGCCGTGATTGCGGGCTGTGAATGAAAACGACCGTATGTGCCACTAGGCCTGGCGGTAGGCAGGGTTGTGGGATTTGTATCAACTTGATGCACTAACTGGGAGCTAGTTAATGGAGAGATTGGGTCAAGTGAGCTTGCATTGGCTTGCAAGCCCACATCAATAGGACGCGAGCAAGCAAGTGCATGTGCGAGGATGCACCAAGCCAGGGTGTCATAGGCCACGCTTAAGACAGAGAGAGAGAGAGTGGGTTTTTGTCACTTGTGTTTAAAGGAAAAGGCGTGTGTTGTGCCAGTGCCTTTTGAGGCTGGGGTGTGTGTCATTTTGCTAGCACCAAGCCAGGTAGGGAAAATCCGTTGCTGGCGATTTCCTTAAAATGGGTGTCTGTGTTGTGCGAGCCTCAAAAGAGGACAAGTCCGCTTGGTGTTGCCTTTAGTGAGTGTGTGTGTGTGTGTGTGTGTGTGAAGTGGGCCAAAGGCTGCAGAGGTGGGCAAGCCTTTGTGTGTGTATGCTAACTTCTAAGAAATTGAGGACATAATTCTCTCTTCATGAAACTCAAAATTATAGATCTCAATTAAGCTTCTAAACCTTTTTCCCCTCTCCTTTTTACGCCCTTTGATAGTGCCACTTCAATACACAATCCCTCAACTCAATTTCCTACTCCCTTGATCCCATTTTGACCTTGTTTTCACACATTGAAACACATTTTACATATGTAGTGCATTGAAGAATTTAAGCCACTTGATCATTAGTTTGTGCACTATTTATTTATTTTTAATCTATCTTCTTCTATCCAATTGGAAATTAGTTGGTGCACACTTTGAGTTGGAGTAATTCTATGCACATAAATTGGTTTCAAATCCATCAGTACGCAAAATGAGCAACCCTCTTTGGTCATTTCAGTTCAGATCAGCAATCATCGCAAAATGAATTGCTCATCTCGGATTTCTCTAATCATCCAAACCAAACGGCTTGTCTTTTGTGAGGCTACACAAATTTGATTATGGCACTTGAAAATGCACAATGTAATCAATTTTTTTTTGCCATACCCAATCGAATTGGCATATGCATCCCAATGACAATGTACATAAATCATTTTCAATTGGGCATCGATTGAATCATCCAAAATCAATTAATCAAATACACACCAACTTTTTAGATCTTTTAATCATCACAATTGGCAACCAAAGCCAATCATTCATCTTCAATTTGGACTTTGAATGCCATTGAATAGGCACACACATCAATTATTTGGCCAAATTAATCATCATAACTAGTAAAATATCAATTATTCATTCAAGCACCGGATTGCACATGCCATTGACTAGGCACACACCCAAATTTAGGCCAAAATTTTATGCAAAAATTACATCAATTCCACATTGCAATGCTCAAATTGCAAACTCAATCAAGCATAAGTGAATGCATGCACACTAACTTTTTAAAAACTTAGCACTATTTTTACCCAATCAAGCAATGCACATACTAAAAAATCAAGCAAAAATGATCAAATTTGGCTCAATTAGCAATGCATTTAGGCTTATGCCTAATAATTGCACACACTTTTTATGAACATTTCACAATCAAAAAATCATTTAGGTGCCCTAATTGACCATCAATCATTGAAAATCAAGTGGCCTTGGATGGGCACACACACTCAATCTTTGCCCATTTTTTTGGCAACTTATCCAATGATTGAATTAGTTTAGCATACACATATATTACATGATTGCATACTCATATACCATCAATTCTATCACTTTATATGCATGCACACACTCAAGATTAGGTGCACACACACTTGAAATTTTTGACAGTTTTTTTCCTCTTTTTTATGTACACGCATGAATTCTTGATGAGAATTAAGCAATATTTTGATACACACAAAGTTCATTAGTCAAGATTTGACTATCAATTTCATTTCAAGTGTATCAAATTAGGTCCAAAGTGTAGGTCAATTGAATTACACACTTAATTCTAGCAAATAATTAGCACACATTGAACCACATTAATCAATCAATAATTGAAATGAGCAAGTGAGTGCACTTATAATTACACTCGAAGATATTCCTTTTCTCCACGCGGAGACGCATCATTGCACACACAAGTGTGTGCACCATCAAATCGGCTCCAACATTGACCATTTGTAGGCCAAAAATCAAACACTCAAATCATCAAATTACTCATAAATTAGCACAATTAACTTGATTAGAGTGATGATTCCACCTCTTGCAAGGGGATTTAACATACTTTACACTTCAAATGTTAGTGGTTAGGTTAGCAAAGTTAGTAAAAATTAGTAAAAATTAGCATGGAAATGAAGCAAAAGTAGCAAGGGTTAGTATGAAATTAGTGAAATTGAGGGTTTGGGGTATACATAACTCAACAAATAGAATCAATTACTTGCACAAACATCATCAATTCACACCAAAATTGAGTTACACACACTCAAAAACCAACAAAATTAGTAGTGAAATTACTCTATTCTACACATTCTACAGTCACTAGCTTAGGTTATCGATCCCCGACAACGGAGCCAAATGTTGGGAGGCGTTGTAGCACGATCTAATCTCAACCCACACAAAATTATCAAATCCGTGGATTGGCAACCCGGCTAGGGCATGGAAGTACGAGCATCGGATGGATAGAAATAGAGGATTCAAAAGATCACCTCTCCAATGCACGTAGAGAATAGCCATGGCAAGACTAACTCTAAACATACCCTAATCAAAAATCAATCAATTCTTACACACATCAAATCCACCGAAGTCTGACTTACCATAGACTAGAAGCCCCAAGAACACTTTTGATAAGCATGCACTAATTACATTAGTGTTGGCCTCTCCAATCACCACATGTCAATCACAACACTTCATCAATAGCTACACACACGAGGTGAATGGTGCTAGAGTTTCATAAAACCTATCTACACACAAGCAACCAATAGGGCACACACACTAATTACAAGATTAAGACCCAACTTAATCAACCTAATTAGTGATGATAAATATCACAAATAGAATGCTTATAGAAGAATAGGAATGGTTAATAGCAAGAAGTACATACCTCTCTCAAATCTAGAATAATGAGAGTGTAATACTACTTCATGACATAATGAAATGTAGAGAAGAAGTAGACTAATGAGAAAATAGGAATTAGATTAATCAAGAAGAGCTTATTTTAATTAGAATAGATTAGCACTAGCCTCTTAAGCATGGACATTAAGCTCAAGGCTAGGCCATAGAGTGAACACTCAAGAGAGAGAGAGCTCTCAAAAGTGGATCCTCAAAAGTGGATACTCAAGAATGAAGCCTCCTTAAAGGCTTCCTTTTAAAGGATTTCACCACAATCCCTTCTACTATGGGTTTAAGCTTGAGCCCTCTAAGTACCATATACAACTTTGGAACTCCAATGAGCCCAAGACTTATACAAAGTGGGTGGGAAATGATTGTGACATCCATAGCATATCTCATGCTTGATGCATAACTAATGTAGCTTGTGCTAGTCACTACTAACAGGTCCCTTTTCTGATCCCCTAGACACTACCCCCACCCTCTCTTGGTCAGAAGTTCATCGGCTATCCATTTCATACCCAGATTGAGCCCAAAAAAGGACCAATTAAATGGGGCGTTGTAAGAGGGACTTGTCAAGTGAAGAGAGAGAAGAAATTTCTTTGGATAAAGATAAAAAAGGCCCCATTATTATAGCTACAATGCTGCACACTTTTCAAGGAGCTCATTTTTTAGCAAGAGAGAGTACACCCAGTGTTTCCAGTGGCTGTAACTCTCTCCGCTTTCATCTATTTTTTGCCTATGGATACTCTATGAACATCTCCACAAGACAAGCTACACCAAGATGTCCTTGATCTCTTCTAGTTCTAGGTGTGTTTCATGCTTAAAGGGTTCTTCATAAATCTTTACAAGTGCTTATTACAAGTGGTTTCGGCAGTGCAATAGTCCTTCCTTTCAACGGTGTGACTCATGCAAGGCATTCTCCTTGTCATTTGCATGCTAGCATCATTAGAAAGCTAAATCTATTGTTATGAGTGCATTAATGGTTATTTTTTGACGTTTTGACCATAGAAGAGTGTTTCTAGACCATAGTGCGACTTTTTTGGTATGTTTTGTTGCGTCTTTTAGGACCTTGATCATGATGGATCATGATTTTGATACCTCATAGAAATGCAACCAAACTTGGTAGGATTGTGAACTTAGGTGTGTTAGACCTCCTGCTAAAGTTGCATAGAATTTGGATTGTGTTTGATTCCCAAAATCGCATGAAGACCAAGTTAGATGACATAGGACATAGACAGTTTGACAGGTTTGAAAGTGATACATTTGCTAGTGCAAGATATGACTTCATTTTGTAGGTTCACTACTTGAGGTTAACACCCTCAAAGAGTATTTCTGCCCCATCCGAGGTGCTTTCTTGATTATTGAAATCATGTTAGTGCTAGATAGCTATGCTATAGAAGTCCATTGGGGTGACCCGCTAACAATTATCACAAAAGGAAGAATCAAGGGATTTGCAAACTAACATAGTCTTAGTGACATATACATGGCATATGTGAAAAAGATCAACAAGTATACTAATAAGATATAAATTTTCAAGCTTCATGAATTTAGTGGATATATAACTTCAGAGATACTTGGTACATCCCTATAGAGCTTACTCCAAAATGCCTCACTAAATGTTGTGTCAGGAATTGGCTACTCCACAGAGTTTTAGTTGGTTGGTAGAGGAACCTTTAGCAATGTTTTTTTTTAAATTTCTTTGGCTAACTTAAGAGAAATAGTCATAGAAGAACATGTATTCATCTACAAGTCTCTTGGTAGTTCTTTTCACATACTATAATCTCGATGTGTGCACTACGTAATCATGTTAATGTACCACGTGAGTTCAACAAGAGGGGTTTTAAAATGCAAAAAAAAGGAAATTGAATAGAGATATATTAAAATAAGGAGTTTTATTTAGTTTAGGAAAAAATCCTTAAATAAGGGATAATTTTATTCATTCAAACTTTAAAAAAAAGTTTTCTTAAATTAACCCTCAACAGATTTTATATAGGGGGTATCAAACACTGCACCCCCCAAGACTTTAAGATACCAATGTGAGAATCCTAGATGATGTACCATTGAGACATTACCGCCATGAGCAATCAAACCAGACTGAGTGAAAACATGCTCAACTAAAATCTCTTTTGCAACCTTCTTACAAACTTTCACTTTAAAATCTAGCACTCTTGATTTCCATGTGGAACAAAAAAGATTTATCGCAGAGGACCTTTTTCTCCTTCTTGGATGCATGAAAACCCAAGATACTTTGCTTATCCTCTTTTCTTGCCATTGATTATTTGCAATGAGGAATTTTGAAATGACAAAAGAGCTTATGCTAGTGCATGTCCTTCTTGGTAGAGTCATGGTAAGATTAGCTGGGGAGAGAATAGAGAAACCCCTAGAGATTTTTGGGTGCAAAGAATAAGAAGCCATGGTTTATAGATTAACAAGAAAGATAGACTTCTAATGGAGGGAGAATGCTTTTTATAATCTTTCTAATGGAGGGATAAAGATAGAATCTGAACACATAGTAAAGTCATAATCTCTCAGTACATAATATTTATCAAAGTCTCTTGGTTGTAGGTCCACATATTGAACTAGACACTCCGTACAAAGAAAAAGTTACCTTCCAAAGAAGAAGAGATTCTACCAATTTTAGAAGGTATATTTTAATTCTTGATTTATGTCATGTATTGTCTATGGTACATAGAACTGTTTCTCATTGGACATGCATTTATTCTCTCTCTCTCTCTCTCTCTCTCTCTTCAATTTGGTAGTCTAAAAGACCTCCAAAATCTCCTAATGGTAGTAGCAGTACCATTCTTGATAAACATACATGTTCTCTTCTTCTCCTTGGATCTCATAAGCTCACGGGGTCACTTACAAAAAAATTCACTATGACGAGATTTCAACAGGAGGGAATTTCAAATATTTAAAACTCACATAGATGTATTTAAAGAGGAGATCTATTTATTGAATTTTGTAAAATTCTTATTGATTTGAATAAAAAAGGATGCACTATATTCATAAAAATTTTTATTAGATAAGGGATTCTCAAAATAGGCCCTGAACACTTGTGATAAAGCAATTTATGATAGAGTAAACTCCCCAAGCTCATAAGGATCCCTTTTCTTGGTAGCCTTAGAGCTCTTTCTACTATCTCATTTGTAATATTCACCTAAGTGGATTGCATGTGGAGTCAATGATCTTGGTAGTACTAGCTTCTTGAATGGTGCTTAAGAACTCGTAGGATCATTGCAAGTCCACTCCACATGGCTCCATCCCATAGAATGGTGACAATGTTAGCTTGCGGTTGGCTTCTTTGATATCAAGTGCTTTGGCTATGTTGTAGATCTCCTTAGGCATTAACTAAAGTTCAACTGTTTGATCTTTTATGCTCTTAAATTTTACATGGAATATTGCCACATAGTGTTCTACTAGGTGGACTTCTCCTACATGAGTCTTCTTGACCACTTTGATAGATTCCTCTTCTAGCTAAAAAGGCAGGGGTTCTTGAAGTCTTTGCTTCATGGGTTTCTTCCTTTGAGAAACACTTTGTGATTGCATTGAGCTTGTAGTTAGCAAACAAAATTTGCAAGTTAGGTACATTTTAGAGTTTTTGTACCTATGCATCTCCATTACTTGAGGTTGGAAATGTCAAAATCATTTTTTTTTTCTTAAAGATTATCACTAGAATCCATGCAAGCAATTAAAACTCAAAGCAACCAACTTTGGATAAAAAATTCAAAGCAAGATAATAAGCATGATTATTATCTATAATGCATAATTTTGTCATGAAAATCAAACTTTGTCCATGCATAGGGGCTAATAATCTTGCAAGGAATTTAATTTGAAGCTTTTGGCATAAATTTGGGCATTTGTGTGTTCAAATAGGCTTATTGTACATGAGAATGCTCCCAAATGGACACCTTTTTGACATAAATTTATAGCTATTTATTTAAGAGTTCAGATTAAAACTCTATGTTGTGTGTAGAGTTATATTCAAGAAGAACAATTTTTGGATTCTTTAAGCCAATACATACAACATATCATAAATTTGTATTATGTGTACCCATTATATCCCACAAAAATAGCCTTTTACATACTTGTTCTATATACATTTGTGCCTTTTCTCTTGTTTATTAATGGTTAAGTTTAAGGTTACTAAAGAAACAATGCAACCTTTCTTCTCACAAAGAAGAATGAGAGATGCTTGCTTCGCTAATTTAGATCGATCCACTTTGTAATCTTGGAGGGTATCTGAAAGTGCACCAATTCTAAATAAAATTCATGGTATAATGAAAAATGTTTTGCAACATCAAAGTTTATTCATATCTTGCATAAAAAATTGACCTTTTATCATCCAAGTGTTTCTATCTTTCTCATAGATCAGGTTGGAGTAGCTACTAAAGTGGAGGAAAGGCAACTCATGGAGTGCTAGCAGTGAACCATTTAAGGAGAATGATAGCCAATTCCATGGAGTTTAGAATGGTTGTCATTACTTTTTTACTCCATATTGTAATGTTTGCATTTCATAACCAAATTTCTTGCAATGAATCATAGCCATAAAGTAGATATTGAGCACCCAACAAAATACTTACAAGCATCCAACAAAGCAATAAATGCCATGGCAAAATTTACATAGATACACAACCATTCTCACACACACTCATAAAATAAACACTCCATGTACATGGGTTAAGGGAATCCTAAAAAGGTAGGATTTAGCCTTGTCTATGTGTTAAAGGTATCATAATTGGTAGGATTTTGCTTATGAAGTAGACATTGAGCATCTAGCAAAGCAATAAATGCCATGGAAAATTGACATAAATACATAACCATTCTCACACACACTCAAAAGATAAACACTCCATGCATATGGGCTAAGGGAATCCTAATAAGGTAGGATTTGGCCTTGTCTATGGGTTAAAGGTATCATAAATGGGTAGGATTTTTCTTTTGGCAAAAATTGGATGAAATAATGTCTCTAGAAATGGTTAACTGTGAAATGGAGAGCTTTTGTAGTCCTAATTCTTTCAAATTTTGTGTGTGGCTTGTGATGACATGTTAGAACCATGGGTGACAAAAAAGTGTGGAGCTTGAATCATTTTTTTCTCAAAAGATAATAAATGAAATTATTAGCTTCCCTAGCACTTTTTTTTTTTTTTCAAGTTTGACATTGTCCAATGTTAGACCATGATGTAATGAAGCTCCAACTATGATTTTTGTAAAGTTTGGAAATTTTCAAGTGCCGGCTAGCTAGTTCCAATTTTGAACATTTGAAGTGTTGGTATGTTTTTCGGTAAAGGGAACAAGTGAAAATGGATTCTTGTATTCTTACATGATATATGGGGTCAATACAACATGCACAAGAAAGAGGTGAGGGAGTTGTGGTAAAATAATTCATTTCTAGGTAAAAAGATAATTAGTGGGATTATTATCTAAGCTTGGAATTATTTTACCAAAACTGAACTTTAAAGCTACACACATGCTAACTAGGTCTAGTACATAAGCTTTAACCCTTTTGAACTTGAATTTGAAGACTTAAATTAGATTCTCTCACTTTTCTCTTTGATCTCTATGGTTTGGTCATTGACTCTTGATAGTGGTGACTATTCTCACTTTGGAGTGCATGATCTTGTTCCATAAGTCATATAGGTCCGCCCTAACAAATTTGGATCATTTTGGAGTCAATTTGTGGCCATAGGTAAAAAATCATTCTTTGTGTACCTTTGAGGTGTTTTCTAATTCCATAGTTGATGTTTCTCAAGCTCCCAACTAGGTACATTGTCTATATACTCTATGTAGAAGCCCATTGCAAGGCCATAATCCAATTTTGAACCTTTACCAAAATTGAGATTATTATTTGTAGATGCCCTTGGACCCTGGTCAAATGGTCATATGAGATTATAGGAGTGTTCTATAAGTTTAGTCCGGATGTTTTAGCATCCGAATTGATTTCCATCATCGTCCGAGCCAAGCTCCTGCATATTGAAATAATATTACAGCAAGCTACAAAAAACGTATGAAATTAGAAGCTTGCATTTGTATTTTTACCGAGTTTGATGGATACGTTTCTTTTGAGCTCCACCGCTTCAAGATAACATAGACATTGCATTTGTCTTACGCTTGAGAATGTGATAGCCCAATGGATTGTGTGTCAGATGATCAATTTGCCGGTGCATATTACGTGCAATGTGTTGTAGCTAAACATAATTGTCTAGACGGCGCTCTTGCTCCATTTTTTGATGCTCTATCTTTTGAATAATCTTTGACATCTTGTCGTTTAGCTACTTCGTCTTTTCATTGGCTTCCTCTTTGACTTGCTAAATGTCTTTCACGTACTTCTCTTGCAATGATGAATAGGCAGCACAGAGATGTTTCCTTGCTTCCCTTTCATTGACAACAGCTGTGAATGTAATCTCCAGCAATAGCCAAACAGTCCGTCTCTCCCATCTCCAATAAAACCCAGTATGTCAGTGACATTACGAAAAAGGAGATGATGATTTGGTCATTGGATCACAAGGGTAAGTATGGCCATCAACCCATAAGTTGATTGCCTTGCATCCATGGTTCTGTAGCTGGTCTCTAGCATTGGGACTAGATGTGCCAAGTCGCACAGTAGCGTACTCCTGCTTTAAATCAATGTTTAGTCGATATCATTTTGACTTGTTAGTAATGTCTTGTAGTGGTAAGGGATTGAATGACATTTGTGTTAGTTAATCAAGTAAATTAGTGAGAATGTGTAATGGTGACTGCTACAAGCAGGTGAAGGTGGCTAGGGAGGAAATAAGTGGAGAGTACTCAGAGATAGGAGAAAAGGATTATGTTGTGGAGGGATGAAAGAGAAGGAGTGCAACTCAATCTCCTTTGAATTTGAATTGTTCATCATGACTGTAGAGAGAGAAATACTGTTGCACACAGAGGTAATGGAGTTTTCCATTGCACTTAGTTGGAATTGGAGTGAGAGAAGCATGAGGGGGGGGGGGGGGGGGGGGGGAGAGAGAGAGAGAGAGAGAGAGAGAGAGAATGGGGGATAGAAAGACAATAAAGGAAGAGAGAGTGGGAGAGAGGACAGACTTGCAGCCTTAGAGGATCTGCACTTTTTAAGAAAGAGATAGCCAAGAATGTTCCTTAATAATGATTGGAAGAGTAAGTGACATGAGAGAAAGGGGGAAAAGAAAGAGAGAGAGTTGGGTCACATTTTAGAGAGAGAATACAGTGAGAGAATGTGGAAAGTTTTCTTTTTTGACAAGGGGACTAAAAAGCCCCCCCTTTTAAGAGTTCTAAGTGAGAAAGAGTGTTTTATATGCTAGAGAGAAGAGGGGTGGAAAAAGGACATTTTAAAATTCATTTACCAACCTTTCTTTTGGGTTACTAAATAGACTATTTTCAAATTCAAAATATGGAAATGGTTTTTTTAAAATCTCAGCATAGGCCTTTTTGCCCTCTCTTTTAGGCTTGGTCAAACTTGGCTTAAGCTTTGATCATTCCCTTAAACTGCCAAATAAAGAGGCCCTCCTATATCCCATTCACTTCCTAATGGATAGGTGGAGTCAAAAGTGAAAATGCAAGCATATTTTTTGACCTAGCATCTGCGGTGCGCCGAAGATAAAGGGCTCCAATTGGGACCATATTTGACCCGCTTGAAGTTGGCATCATGTACAAGTCTGGTAGAGAATTGGGAATGTATTAGAGGTCTCCTCGTCAAGTAATGAAAAATTAACCATAACTCTTTTGCAAAGTGACATTTTGCACTTCCATGAAAAATATTGGCCCAATTGACTCCAAACCTCAGAGGGACATTCTAGTAGGTATATCTAACCACACCAACCTCTTGGGGGTCAACAATCATAATTTGGTAGCTTACATGCCAACTCTACTCATGCAGGGGCAACCAACTTCAAGGGAATCAACACCAAGTGCAAAACACAAGACCACAGCCACATTTAACCTTAACTAAACTAGTAGAAGATATACATGGGAAATTAAGGGCAAAAGATGTTAATCTAGGCAAAGTTTATCTTTGGCATGCCTAAGATAATATTTTGCACATGAAGAACTTTTTGCAAATTTGATTTCATAATCATGATCTCCATAGCCTTCACACACCTTGTATCAACTTGGCACTCTCACATCAAAAGCAAGCACTTCACTATGTTGCACATGTCCGTCAAAGATGCGTAAAAGCGTGCCCACAAAAGACTTTTGGGCCACATATTAAGCTCAAACTTTCCACAGAGTCTATTTAGCACCTATTGGAGTTACCCAAGAGACATCAATCCAAAAAAGGTCCAATTCAATGCAAGATTATCTTCAACGCTCTGAAGATAGACCCATGCCATATTGCACTTTTTCTCATCAAATTTCGTCTTTAATGTGTTTAGATGGTCTATAAGAAGCTCCATATCAAGTTTGACCAAGATTAACTCGTAAAAACAAGCGCAAGCTCTAATTGCAAAAAAGCGGACACAGATTTTCATGTAGCTCTCACCATAAAATCGAAAAAGCCATCCAGCTTCCTACATATCACCTGCAACATATACAAATTCAATACATTCAAGACTATATCCAATTGGAACCATGTGGCATCAACTACCAAAGTGCATATGAGCTATTGGACAATAGCAGTGAAGATGGTTGAGCCGCAGTATCAATCTTAACAACACTCCAATGAAAGTGAACATCACAGAGGAGCAGATAGTTGATGTCGAGAGACCGCTAGAGCAGGAAACTATGGCTATTTTCACACACAAATCACCATCTTTTGTTGATCTCTAACAAAGAGAAGTAGAGTAAGCACTTTGTCTCTATCACCAACACTTTCATTCCATCACAAAGAGGCCACCTTGCTATACTTTCCCTAATCACACAGTGGCATCTACTTTTACCCAAGCATGGAAGAAGGAGGGGTTGATCAATGTCAATCATTCCTAGTATATGTATACCACTTTAACACACGTCAAGAATCCAAAGAAAATATCATCCTTGGGGGCTCCAGAGATACTTACCAAAATAGTATATCATGCTATAGGCTAAGAGAAATATTTACCACCAGCCTCTAAGCAGATTCTATGGTTGGCTAGCAAGATGGATCAGGAGTAGGAAAAAGTACCACCTAGGGCACCACCTATTCTCTACGAGATTAAGGTGCAGACTTCTCAGATTCTCCAAAGGGCAAGAAGAAGAACCAAGAAAGTGAAGAGGAGGATCATCTAGAGAAAAGAGTTGCAAAGGAAAAGGGAAAGGCCAAGGTGGAAGAGAGAGTTAGCAAAAATTGGCCATGACCCACAACACACATCAAGGAGATGTCACAAATATCAGCCATAATAGAAAGGGAAGCAGTGGCCTTTGAGCTGGAAAGAGGGCTAAAGGAGTATTTTGAAAAAAAATGGAAACTTAAACGAAAGAGAATTAAAATATGCTATAAAAACCCCATATTCTACCAGCATGATGACCCTCTGGCTGGGTTGGATACACTCTACGAGGAAGAAGAGAATCAACAAGTGCAGACCAAGGCACAAACCACTAAAATGACACAACAAAAGGAAGAAATGTTTGACAAAGTGCCTGAAGAAAAGAAGGAATCCACAATCACTACCACTCCTACATTGCCTGAGGAGAGACCTCCACAAGAAGAGCCAAGCTTTTTTGAACAAGTTGAGGACTTGGAGGAAATAGATGAATATGCTAGATATGTGCATGAGGCTATGGATAGAATGAAATATGACGTTAATGCTCACCACCAAAAGATCCATCTTCTCTAGTAGTAGCTAAAGATCACAATGGAGGGGCTTGGAGTAGCAGAGTCTTTCAATGAAGAATTTACCGAGGCAATGGAGACATCCAACAACAAAATAGAAGAAATGACTGCCAAATGTGAAGTAGAAATAGAAGTCTTAAGGGTAACATTGCAGCAAAAGAGCAGCATTTGAAAGAGCTAACACGACATTTCAAAACACAAGCTCATTTGCTTAGAAAGTACAGGTCCAGCTACATGTAGCCAATGCTCATTTAGCACAATTGGAGTCTCAATGCCAAGGGCAATCTTAGCCACTCAATAAATTGCAGACATCCCCACCATAGATATATTGCAAAATATTGATGAAGCATACAAATCCCTTGAGCAGAATACTGAAGAAATGGCAACAAAAGTCAAGATAAGAAAGTGCAATGCCAAGAGCTTTCCATTGGATTTATGCAAAGATAAGAAGGCTATCAAAAGGGATAGAAAAACTCAAGGAAGATCTTAGAAAATCTCAAGAGGCCATAAAAACTCAAGGATATACTTCAAGGGAGGACCAACTAGAAACCGCACTAGGGATACATACACTTTGCAATTCATGAGTTTTGAAGACATACCAACCATAGAAGTAAGTATACCCAAGATATTGTTAAAGAAGGGGAAGCCGGCCCCTCTATACCACAAAAAGTTTGATTGTAGAAAAAGAGACTTCTTAAAAAACAAGTAGAAGATGAAACTGAGCAAGTATGGAAGGATGCCGTGTAGTGGGAGGAGAGGATTATTCATTGTCAACCTTTTAACAATAGAAAGTATCAATGAAGAGGATTATTCATTCAATCAATGTCAACCTTTTAACAATAGACAGTATCAATGAAGAGTGGCATCAAGTTCTAAGTGTTGCAAATTAAAGAGAGGCTACTCAAGCAGCTTTCCACCAATCCAGCAATGGTACATCGTAAGTAGCACAACATTTGGCTAAATCGGCACCCTAATTATCTCATTCTGTATACCAATGCCCTAGTGGACATTAGACAAGATCCGGTGCAGTGCCCAATCCAAAGGGTCCATAGCTGAAAAAAGCATGCCATCATCAAGCAAAAGTGACCAACTTGGCTTAGTTACCCGCAATTTCCACCACCACCAAATGGCAAGCCAACTGAATCTTATATGGTGTAGAATCCATCCACAATACACTTTTTCCGCGAGATACAAGACTTGGTATGCATCATGCTAGTCAAAATCTCCAAGATGATTCTCACATGTTTATAGACATTTCATTGAGCTCAACAGACAGATGCAACATGGATGTCCTTTCTTGAAGGCAATCAATGCTTGCGCTATGACTTTTCAGAGGAGGTGCTCTACGGTTTTTATGCCAGGGTAATGTTCTTATACTCCTACTACATGTAGATCTTCAAGGATGCATTCTATATGGGATTTTTCACTTACAAAAGTAAGATCTTTGGCCTGTTCATTGCCTACTTAAGAGCTA
This sequence comes from Adiantum capillus-veneris, assembly GCF_014529385.1. Taxonomy (NCBI): domain Eukaryota; kingdom Viridiplantae; phylum Streptophyta; class Polypodiopsida; order Polypodiales; family Pteridaceae; genus Adiantum; species Adiantum capillus-veneris. The sequence goes on from NC_140951.1 coordinate 101,060,951, forward strand.
GATTTGTTAGCCACTCAATCATTGAGCACAAGAACATAATTACTATGCAGTTCATGTCTACAGGAGATAAAGAGTTGAGGCTCAAGTACTAGCAAGTACTGGAGCATCACTTGAGTAGAGGGGCCACAAGCTTCCAGATTTGTACTTATTTGCAGTTCCTAGCCTTATTACTAAGCTGGTCAGTTAGGGTTTTATTTTTAAAACATTGGCAAGGGTATAAAAGCCAATTTTTGTAAATTCGGACCTAAATATTTTGGATAATGAAAATGATTTTATGTTGCAGTAGAATTCAATGAGATCTCTCCTATTTCAATCCTTTGTGTCTTCCTCGTGTAAAGTTGCATTGTAGCTCTTAGCATACCAACACACTTACATGTGAAGCTATTTCTTTCTATGTAAGTCTCTTGTGAAGAAGTTATATTTTTACTAGTTCTTATCTACGATATGTTTTCGTTCCTTATGCTCCATACGCACATCAAAACTAGTTTTCAACCATAAGAGTAGATAGAGCACGTCCTAAGGAAGCTATATATTTCTTTGGAGGCGAAAATCGACCTACCTAAAATAGGTTGTTTATCTTTAAGGGGATTTTGTCCAAGTGTCAAAAATGACTTTTGAACATATGAGGATGGTGAGGATACCCTGCACATTCTAGGTAGTAAGTTTTGTCGCATTTGTATCACTATCGCTACACAAAAATCACCATATTAATCTTGCGGTAAGGATATTAGCTTTTGGTGTTTGACACACACTTGAGAGAGATCGAGGTGAGAGCGCACTAGACTTGGGGTTTCTGAGAGATTAGATATATCTTATAGCCTCCATGCACTAGCCGGGTCAGCTACGTCCCACGGATTGACATTTTATATTTGTGGTTCCCACTTTGCTAGCATCAATATGGTGAGGCTTAGTAGTCGGCCAACATGAGTGGACTGAAGCAACTAAACAAACATGGCCATAGGCCGATTTAGAGTAGCCAACCCTGACTTGTTTTACGCATTCAACCCTAAGAAACTTTACACGACCAACTCAAAGTGTCCAGACCATAAGTCTCTAACCCTAAGAGGCTAGCACTAAGCAGACCAAAATGGCCAAACCACCTTGGCCCTAAGGCAGTTTCAAGCATCCAACCCTAAGTGGGTCTACACGGTCAACGTTAAGTGGATTTACAAGGCCAAATCAAAGCAGCCAATCCATAAGCTCTAACCCTAAGCGGATTGAAAATGGCCAAATCATGGTAGACCTAAGCCAGTTTAGAGTGTCGAATACTAAGCTTTGTTACATGGCCAACTCTAGTGGCCAAACCATAAGTCACCAACCCTAAGAGGCTAGCCATAAGTGGACTAAAACAACCAAACAAAAATGGCCCTAATAGTGATCAACCCTAAGTATCTTTACGTGGCCAACTCAAAGTGGAATATAAGCTACTAACCCTAAGCGGATTAAAATGGTCAAACCAATGCAGCCCTAAGCGAGTTTAAAGTGGCCAACCCTAAACAATATTACAAGGCCGACTCCTAGTGGCTAGCTCTAAGAAGACTGTTTATAGTGGCTTTGTTTTGCACACAATTTAGAGTCACTAGCTCTAAGCGGCTAGACCATAAATCCTTAACTCTAATATGTTAATCCTAAGGGGACTCAAATGACTAAACTAATACAGAACCTAAATCTAACCAAGGTGTTTTGATCCTAAACTAGATTTAAAGATAATTACATTTAACACAATGTAAAATCTAGACTTTAAACTTAAACTTTACACTAAATGCAAACCTAAACTTATAATTTAAATTCAAATTTAAAATATAGATATAAATTTAAAATTTCCATTTAAATAAAACAAAAATTTGAATCATACTTATATTTAAATTCAAAAATATAAACCCTAAATTTAAATTTAGTCTTTAAGCTTAACACAAGTTGATAACAAAATAAAATTTTAAATCTTACATTTTAAATTTAAAAATTAATAGTAAAATTTAAATTAAGAATTTTATCTTGGACTTATAATTTTTGTGAGGATGTGCTTGTGTTTTTATGTCTATGTAGATCTACATTATGTATATGTAGATTTGGTGTGTGTGTGTGTGTGTGTTCGTTTGTGTGCACAACCACACAACATGGAGAGAGAGAGAGAGAGAGAGAGAGAGAGAGAGAGAGAGAGAGAGAGAGAGAGAGAGAGAGAGAGAGAGAGAGAGAGAGAGAGAGAGAGGGAGAGGTATAGGGAGAGAGATGAAGCTCCTTGGATCTGCTTCTTTCCACAAATAGCTCAAAATGAGCTCGTGACCTAGTTGGAATTTTTTTCCCCTCATGGGTTGTCGATAGCAGAGTCCGTATTTGTATCGATATCACAATTGATATCAAACATGCACATATCAATGCAAATATTGATACAAATATAAACTCCATGGGGAAGTCCACAAGACATCTCTCTTTTTCTGTCGATAGGCTAAAGAGCGGGTAGTAGTGTAGGCATTCATCATTTTGTTTTTCAATCCAACAGTAAGACTTCTCATAAGCCAATGGTTATAGATCTTCATCAACTAATTTAAAATGAACAACCAACCAATAAGTTGTAAAGTTGTAGCTACATTTTGAGGAAGACCAAGTGCAACCCTAAATGTGGCAATGTCCATGGTGTCCAGCGACACTATGCCATCCGCTGATATATCTAGAAAGTAGCAACCTGGTCTGCAAGTCACATTCAATTTTTTTTTTAGCTTAGTTAACAAAGTCGATTGGAAGGGTGCCAGAATTATTATTGCTTGTTCTTTTCTAGTTATGCCACAATATGGTAAAGTAACCTTCTTTTCTTTCCTAGCCAACTATCTTTGGCACACAAGCATTAAAGTATAGAGTGTTGCACACAAAGAACACAACATGGGCATGGCTACACAAAGGAGGCATCATCACTCATGACTGACCGAAATTTCCATGCAAGATTCACCACACAATAACACTACTAACTTCTTATGATAAAAGTAATAGGTAGCTATATAAGTAGAATTTTTTATTGTCCATTTCAATGGTTTTTGCATAGCCAAGGAGTGCCTACTTTTATGCAAGCAAAGAAAGGTACATATGAAACCAAATTTGATCACTTGAGATCCAAATGTGATTTGAGATGGAATGAACTAAAGGGTTTTGTAAAAACATTTTGAGTTTTTGAGTTCTACATTGAGTTTCTTTGAATTGCTGCAACAACAAGAATGGTATGCATTAATATCTTGAATTAAACTCATTGATTAAGAGTGATGTTAAATTAGTATATGATGATTTAGTGTTTTTACAAGTTTGTAGGTTCTAATATAAAGATACCCATCTTTGTGGGCCATCTAGATAAGGTAAGGCGCGGACACATTCAAGACTATATGTGCAACTATAGATGCACAAATCCACATGTATGCCTAAATATGCACCAATAGATCCGCTTAGACCAACGTTGGTAAGTTTTTCTCTTTCTTCATTTGTTTGGACCAATGTTGGTTGTTCCTCTAGGATTATCCCATCTTTCGTGGTTCTATCACACAATATACATACACAAAGGAAAAGAAAGAGAGAGAGAGAGAGAGAGAGAGAGAGAGAGAGAGAGAGAGAGAGAGAGATAATATACAAGTAACAACCCTATGAACAATGAAAACTTGATACATACCTTTTCGCTCATCTTTGAAATGTAGCCATTGTAGCCATTGGCTCTCTCTAATGATAGCCATTGTAGTGGATTGGTGAAAAATGTGTGCATGCATGGTCTTGCATTGTATAACCTACTAAAAGGAGGAAATTGACTTGCACACTAAGCAACAGTAAAGGACATAGTGTTACAAGGAAAATTTTGAGTAGTACAAAAATGGCACAATATTTTCCTAGAAAATAAAACTTGAAAATATAAGAAATGAGGTGTGCCCTAATACACTTAGAAAAAACTCTATATCTTTTACTATTTAGACATAGATAGCTCAAATAATCCAATGCTATATATACTACAAACTGACATTGCTATTTGTGTCAAGATATGGGTTTATTTAACCAGTTTATGATACCAATGCATATTCCGATGTTGTTAGTAGTGAGAAAAATTCAAAGCCCGTTGTGAGCCCATGCTAAGCTCATAGGTGGTGAGATCTATTTTTATTTTTATTTTCTTTTTGGGGGGGGGGGGGGGGGGGAGGTAATACTACCTCAACCCTTTCTTCCTTGTTCCTTCTATGCACTAGATCTTTCCCTCCATCTATCACACATGCATAGGCACGTGTGCGTGCATGTACACACACGCGCGCGCGAGAATGCATGCACATACACGCACATACGCACATTCACACACACACAAAAGATAAATGCACACACAACTAGCCACATACACATCGACTCATAAAAATGCATGCATAAACGTACTACTTTCATTTCACACATATTCGCTTTTTCTCACAGACTAACACATTGCACGCACATGAGGATACATGCATAGGTCTAGACATTACCACTTTAAAATTTTTAGATGAAAATGAAAAAAAAAGATTTTGGAACAAATAATGGAAGTAAGGATGAGATTAAACATATGGAGGTAGATATATATGTGTGTGTGTGTGTGTGTGTGTGTGTGTACACACACACACACACACACACATACACACACACATACATACATACATACATATATAAGCATGAAATTAGAAATAGACATAGAAAGTAGAAAGTAATGCAAGGGGAGTAAGGACAGAGTGGCAAGAATTGAGAGATGATGAAATGGGTTGATAAGAGAGTGGTAGAGATGAAGATATATATATATATATAGAGAGAGAGAGAGAGAGAGAGAGAGAGAGAGAGAGAGAGAGAGAGAGAGAGAGAGAGAGAGAGAGAGAAGTCATGAAATAGAGAGATGTAGGTATTGAGACAAATACACTACCAAGAGGGGGGAATATGCATGATTATATTCATGGTTGTGAAATTTTGTGGAAGTTACCTATCATTGATTAGTAATAGTGGTGTTAGTATTGGCACTTATTCGTCAAATTTAACACATAAGACCATATAAGGTATTTTGGTAAAAATCTCACATTATGGGAATCTCCAAATCGACTAAATTCATGTAATTTGGGAATTTTCCACTTAAAGTGGGAAAAATTGAGGTGTGTGGTTAGTAAATAAAGTGAAAATCTCATAGGATTGTGGTGTTGATAAACACCAAAAGTCAAGAGGATGTACAACACATGGATTTGAATAATAACTACGAATTACATAAAACAAAGGAAGATACAAAAAAGATTTTGTTTACAAATTGACTAGTATAGTCACAATAGAAGCTCCACATAATTCTACTACACATTTGATACCATATCTGAACTTTGATCCAAGTGTGGTTGATGTGCACGAGTGAGGCCTTCTTTGGCTTTTAGAGCATGCATTTCTGGAATCTTTATTCTAGAAAATGTTCCTTCTTTGTTGGGTCTCCAGGACCAAACAATTGCATCTACAGTTTCCCACACTTGTGGGTCCTTATAGTTGACAGCCCAATAATCCTTCCAACAATTACTGTAAGCTTGAGTATCTGTCATCCCACTTTTTCTCGCGCAAGGTGCCCAATATTGAATCAAGAGTTTTCTGTAGTTTGGTGATGTAGGCTCATTATCAATGTCAGATAAAGCCATTGCATGCCACACTGGATAGATTTCTGTGTCACTCGGAACAAGAATAAGAAAGTCACCTTGGCGCACATCAAACATAGGGTCAAACTCTTCCCTTGGCCTATCTCGTTGAGGCCCACAAAAATGATCGTTCAACTCTTCAAGGCCTAGGAATCTTTCTGCTCCTTGTTGCAAATTCATTGTAGTGCTTTGTAGGTGAGAATATTCTTGATTTTTTGGCCAAAAAAATTTATACAAGACTCCCTCTGATATGATTGCTTTTCCAATCTCTTCAATTACCTTACTCCAATAATCAATCACGGGTCTATAATATCGCGGAATACTTGAACCATCCATAAATTTTTCCAAAATTTTATATAGTTCTTTAACCCCAAAATGACTTCTTCGTGGGCCTTGACATACTCCGCCATTGGTACTAGAGGTGGATCTCCATGTGGTAACATTGGCTTGCCTTCTATGTCTGTTTTCCAAAGGTGAATACTTCCACTCCAACTTGATACACCTACATGTGCCTTATATTGCATCATTGGTGTCTCATCCTGCATAAAGAACCTGAACTGAAGCGGTTTGGAATGTCTGGAACAAGTATGTCTTGTCCACCATCACAAAGATAGCCATCACAATATTGCTTGAAATTGGGGATCTTTGTGAGAAAAAATGGAGTTGGAGATGAAGATGAGTTGTTTCGTAATGTATCCATCAAATGTGGCAAAGTATAGGCTTGTGTAACTCTCAACTTCTCTGAAAACCTACTAAACATGGCGTCTATGTCCTCATGTGTATGCCCAACCATTAAAAATCCCAGCAGGATGGTTTTGAAAACACCCCTTGCAACAAGCATTGACAAATAGGCAAATAAGTATCGATTTTTGTTTTTCCCTGCATAATTATCCAATTGTAGCAACAAGTTCTCTGGCAACCTGCGAAATGTTGACCCCAATTCCTCTTCTGCAATTTATGACGACTGCACAATGGGCTCTTTTCCATCACTCAAGTTATGGTAGTCCAAGGCATCCCTTGAGTTCAAAGCATGTAGTAGTGAAATATTGCTCCTTGGAAGTCCATTTGTTACTAGATCACCAAGAGGATGCTGATCTATCCTCTCTAGGTTATGTAAACAATTAGCAATTGAGCCAATTGTAAGATTTGGATCAGCTAGCCACAAACCATTCAAGACAAAGTGTCCGGAATGACCTTCTCCATGTCCATGAGTGATCATGCCAATCAATGCCACATGTAAATTATATCCTGAATCCACACCCTTAGGAACAATGCGTAATCTAGGAATGGCAGTCTTCTTTTAATCCATCTTATCATGGATTATGCATACATATTTGTGGTTGAGTTTCTGAATACGTGCGCCATGCATAATATAGGCTTCTACAACTCTTTTGTTGTGCCATGTGAACTTCTCTCTCCCTCAAGAGAAGAGCTCTCTCTTCAAGAGAAGGTTTAGCTTCTAACCTTGCCTTGATTGAGCTACAAATATTGCACTTAGAGAACTCACTCGTTTTTGTTAAAGTGACATGTGGATACTCTTTGTTCCAAATTCTACCAAAAGAAGATTGGGATAGCTTCTTCTCATAGCCCATTTGGTCAAGTGTCGTGTTGATTTCACATAAAATATCCACTTGTTTGTATGTTGATGGAATCACCAATTGAGTCTCTCTTGAGCCATCTAGCAGTGTTCTACTTCTATGTGGCATCTTCTCAGAGTTGTTTTCCACAAACTCATTTAGTAGTGCTCTTGCTAAAATAGTATGTTGAAGTCCCCTTCTCAATGTACATGTGTTCCCATGTACATATTGGCGGACACCATTTTCAAAGTTCTCCTTGTATCGATAAAATGATGTCTTTGGTATTCCATGTAGCTTATACCATGCTCTACAACAAACAATAGAGCCATTTAGCCTGAATTGGTATCGTGACTTCTCATCTTTTTGATAACATATAGAAAGAACATCTTAAACATAATTAGTACGTGATTTTTGAGACTCTCCCCAAAATTGTTGTCGTAACCTTGTCACCATATCACGATCTGCAAACTGGCAACATTTTTGTGCACACCAATCAATGCATGATACCCTTTGAATTGATTTGTTTGAAAGGTAAAAAGTGGAAGCTGGTGCTGCTTTTGATTTTTGAGTCCTATTCATGAAAGTGTATCGTCTCTTCCTTGACAACTGGACAACATTACTCCCATCAAGTTTTTTTCCAACATTGTCATCGTTGGATACATCCTCATATGTAGCATGCATGCCATCAAGAGGAACAAAGCGTTGTAATGGGCTCCCATTCAACATTGTTGTCTGCTTTGATGGGACACTTTAGCAAAGTGATGCTACCCACTTCAACCACATCATCAATGCTTGCATTTTCTCTTTCAATACCCACACCCACACAATCATGACCAAGTTCCTGAAAGTTGACATAATCATGTGGAAATACATATAAGATGGTCCCTTCATTCACGGTTTGCATCATTGTGTCATCTTTTAAAAGGACCCTCTGATTTCTCCAAGACTCTCAAATCACTGCTTCAAATTCTAGGCTTGTCATAGGTATTGTATCTGTAACTAGAGGATCAGAATGATCATGTTCTTCATCACCATTGTAGCTTCCCTGTGGATCAATTAAGTTCCCATTTAATACAAAAGATTGCAAAAGAAGCTTTGACCATCGAACAACACTCCATAATGAGCCTTGGAGAGATGAAGTATCCATTGTAGGAAAAGGTAGGACCACATCCTTCAAGCATTCCTCCACTAGTATGGAGACATTTCCTTGCCCTATCTTTGTACCACCACAAGTGGAATCTGGATCTGTTCTACACACACAACCAATACCAACAATTCATTGTCAAGTATCATATGTACTTTCTCCCCAGATTCGAAGTCCATCCTGTAAGTGAGAAAGATTACATTGTTAAATCCATAGTTATAGAAAAATACTCTTCAAACAAAAAATCATGCTACAACATGAAAAAGGTTTGCATAGGTTGGACAAGTGGTGAACCTTCAGACCAAATCCTCCTTGCTATATTAATGGAAGAAAGGTTGGAAATTATGGTGGATCTTGAAACCAAAGCATCCTTGCTATATTAGAGCATAGGTTGGGCAAGTGGTGGACCTAGTTGTAATACCCACTGCCACCTATCAACTACTATAGGACTATGCTTTCCAATGTCGAAGTATCCCTTGAGTATTTCAAGGTTGAACACGTGGTGGACCTTGAAACGAAAATCCCCTTTCTATATCAAAGCATAGCCTGGACAAGTTGTGGACCTAGTTATAATGCCCAATATCCAAGGTGAAATACCTTAGGACCTTGCTACCTTGCTTGCCAATGTTTACGTAGCCCCTCATTTCTTTAATGGAAGCAAGGTTGGACAAGTGGTGGACCTTGAAACCAAAGCCTCTTTGCTATATTAGAGCATAGGTTGGACCTAGTTGTAATACCCACTGCCACCTATCAACCTATAGGAATATGCTTTCCAATGTCCAAGTATCCCTTGAGTCTTTCAAGGTTGAACACGTGGTGGACCTTGAAACAAAAATCCCCTTTCTATATCAAAGCATAGCCTGGACAAGTTGTGGACCTAGTTATAATGCCCAATATCCAAGGTGAAATACCTTAGGACCTTGCTACCTTGCTTGCCAATGTTTACGTAGCCCCTCATTTCTTTAATGGAAGCAAGGTTGGACAAGTGGTGGACATTGAAACCAAAGCCTCTTTGCTATATGAGAGCATAGGTTGGACCTAGTTGTAATACCCACTGCCACCTATCAACTACTATAGGACTATGCTTTCCAATGTCCAAGTATTCCTTGAGTCTTGCAAGGTTGAACACGTGGTGGATTATTGAAACCAAAATCCCCTTTCTATATCAGAGCATAGCTTGGACAAGTGGTGGACCTAGTTATAATGCCCCTCCTTTCTTTAACACTAGAATCGTAACAGGACACTTTTATGTCCTTGGACACTTTTGTGTCCTGTTAAGTGACCATTTTGCTTGAATTATTTGAAGAGTATGAAAATGAATTTCTAGGTGCTATATATCCACAAAGTTGCCTTATGAGCTAAAAAAACTTAGCATTTTTTTTTGAGTATCGATCTCACCATTAACCTTACTCTTGCACAACATTTTTGAACCTAAACTGTGTGAAAAAACGGGTCCTGTTTTTGGATTTTTTTCAATTTTTGCCAACTATACCACTCTAAAGTTCATGTTTGTGAGGTTTAGATGGCTAGAGGCTAGGAATTATAGTTCTCAACATTTTTTGATGCTTGTAGGGAGAGCTAAGTGTGAAAATTGAAAGTTATGACCAATTTACAAGAATTGCATAATCCTGTTTTTTTGGCCAAAATTAACACTTTTATGATTTTTTTGGTGGCTTTCTTGATATCCAAATTCAATTTTGATTGTGTAAGTGTAATGTATAACATAAAGCTAATCTTCCTTGAGTTTTGGGAGACCTAATATGCTATATAGCATAGTATATGATGATGGTTGAGGTTTTTGATTGCTGAAGAATACAATACATTTTAGAGTAGCAAGCATAACTTTTTCAATATTTCTAGTGTCTTAAGCCAATTGTGTGTATTTTGTAGGTAGTAACCATATCTAGTCATAGACTACAAACTTGGCTAGATATTGAGTAGTTTCTATGGGTTTCTAGAGGTCATAATGCTAAACCCAATTTTTTCATGTTTGTTGTATTTAGCACTTTATCATTGCCCCCAAGGTTCCAATTGTAAGAGATCCATTATCCTTTTGACATGCTCCATGGCTCCTTTTGAATCCAGAGGCCCAAAGGGAACTAAGAAAACATGCATATAGTATCTCTATTGAGCGTGAGTATAGAAACTTTGATGATAGGTCCGCAGAATCGCAAAAATTCAACTTTTTTGTACCTATTTTTTTTGCCCAAAAACAAATTAGTGAGGTAAAATCAACCATATGTTTTGGTCACCAACCCATTGAAGTTAACGGGGCATTTTATGTCATTTCCTAAAAACATCTCCACTCTTATTTATATGCAATCAACCATAAGAAATTGCTATTTTGGGCAAAATGCACTGGTCCATCGACTTTGGAGGCTTGTAGTGACCAGGGGATAAAAAAATATACAAGTTTCTCATTTTTTCCATATGTAGTAGTTATTGAACTATAAGCTCATGAAAGGATTTTTCAAAATGAGTGGATCTACTATGGTTTTGGAAATTTTTCCCAAAACTCTGAAAGGACACTTTTATGTCCTGTTAGGTTACCATTCTAGTGTTAATGGAATCAAGGTTGGAAAAGTAGTGAATCTTGAAACCCAAACCCTTTGGCTATATATAGAGGATAGCTTGGACAAGTGGTGGGCTTAGTTGTAGTATCCAATGTCCAAGGTCCAAGGTGAACTATGTAAAGACCTTACTTCCAAAACAAAAGTCGTACAAGTGGTTCTCCTTGAGACCAAAACCTCCTTAGTGTATTAGAACATAGCTTGGAGAAGTGGTGGATTTAGTTGTAATAGTGAATGTCCAAAGCAAACTATTATAGGACCTTGCTTCCCAAATCAAGTTTGGACAAGTGGTGGATCTTGAAACCAAAACCCCCTTACTCTATTAGAGCATAGCTTAGATAAGTGGTGGACCTAGCTGTCATGGAAAATGTTCAATGTGAACTACTACAGGACCTTGCTATTAAATGTCTAAGTAGAGCTATCTTCTTTAATGGAATCAAGGTTGGGAAAGTGGTGCATCTTGAAACCAAAAGCCCTTTATTGTATTAGAGCATAGCTTGGACAAGTGAGGGACCTAATTTTAATGTGTGATGTCCAAAGGAAAGTATTACAAGACCTTGATTTCCAATATTTGAATTGGTCAAGTGGTTAAAACTAAGTATAAAACTTTGACCATTTTCTTCTCGAATTGCCAAAAAGCTAGTTTTAGATGTTAGGAAATAAGACGTAGCTAAATAGATAATTGAGTAGATTACTTAATGGAGAGAGACAGATTTATATACACGAGATTATAGAGTAGAGAGAGAGAGAGAGAGAGAGAGAGAGAGAGAGAGAGAGAGAGAGTACACACGATATACGTGGTTCACCCAATGTGGGCTACGTCCACGGGAAAGCAGCCACTCAATGGCTTTAGTACTTCAAAACAAGAAGTAGTTTACAAAGGGATTATACCCTTAATGGAGCTTTCGCCTTGCTTCACTCTCACCACCTCACACTCACCTTGTTGCATCAACTTCACACTATGAAATGTGTGTAGAAATGGCCTCCTTTTATAGGCCAAAATGGCTGCCCTCTCTTATGAGAGACAGCCATGTGTAGCCGCCCTTGTGCGAATAAGTCCAAATCGGACCCTCCAATCTGCCCATGTGTGGCCGCCCTTGAGAAGACAAGTCCGCCATTGAATTCGGCTACCGGCCATTGAATTCGGCCACCAGCCACCGGCCATTGACTTCCGACCACCGGCCACCGGCCATTGACTTCCGACCACCGGCCATCGGCCATTGACTACCGGCCACTGGCCAACCGACCGGTTGTTTTTCGACCACTTTCCGGCCGCCGTCCGGCCATAATATTCCGGCAAAAAAGAATATTCCGGCAAAAAAAAAATCTCGGCCCCCGAGGCCTTTAAAGTTGCCCCTGATTCTTGTCAGTGAAAATTTTGGTTTCCGGTGAGTGATTTTCCTTCATGCACGATGGCTTCTCCTCATAATGGGGCCTTACAAATGTGCGCTTTTACCACAGAAAATTACAAGGGTAAATCAGGCTCCATACTTAACAATCTCCCACTTGGAGAGTGATCTCCAAACCAAACCTGTGACTGCTTTCCATTCTGACTTCTTATCCTTGAATGACGATTGAAGATGAGCAAAAGCTCAACTTCTCCTTGTTGATCACCTTTGTAAACATGTCTGCAGGATTTTCACTTGTATGCACCGTTCCTAGCTTTAGTTGTCCCTCTTCCAAAAGAGTGCGTATGAAGTGATATCTCACCTCAATGTGCTTTGTCCTTGAATGAAAGGCTGAGTTCTTCGCAAGATTGATAGCGCTTTGGCTATCACTGTACAAGACACAATTGTCTTGTTTGAATCCAAGCTCTTCTAAGAATCTGTGAAGCCACATAATTTCTTTGCTTGCCTCTGTCATTGCTACATACTCTGCTTCCGTGGTAGAAAGTGAAACCACTTTCTGCAGCTTTGCAGCCCAGCTTACTGCTGTGCCTCCAACCGTGAACACATAGCCAGTAGTGCTCCTTCGAGTATCTTTATCACCTGCCATATCTGCATCAGCATACCCTTCTAGAAAAATATCAGTTCCTCCAAAAAACAAAGCATTTGTTGTTGTCCCTTTTAGATACCTAAGTATCCACTTCACAGCTTGCCAATGCTCTTTACCTGGGTTGTCCATGAACCTACTCACAACTCCCACTGCATGTGCAATGTCTGGCCTTGTCCAGACCATAGCATACATTAGAGAACCTACCGCTACAGCATATGGAACTTTAAACATATAGGCCATCTCCTCTTGTGTCTTTGGACACATATCCTTCGTTAGTTTAAAATGACCAGCCAAAGGTGTTAAAACTGGTTTTGCATTTTGCATTGCAAACCTTTCTAGTACCTTCTTGATGTAATCTTCTTGAGATAGCTTTATTGTCTTCTTCGTCCTGTCCCTTGATATTTTCATACCAAGTATCCTCTTTGCAGCACCTAAATCTTTCATTGAAAAATATTTGGACAGCTCCTCTTTTAGGTCTTTGATGTCCTGCATGTTAGCACTTGCAATCAACATGTCATCAACATACAACATTAGGATGATGAATTTCCCATCTCCCAAATTCTCCGTGTAGATGCAGTGATCCGAGTTGCATCTTGTGAATCCATGATCTAACATCCATCGATCAAACTTCAAGTACCATTGTCTTGATGCTTGCTTTAAACCATACAAGCTCTTCTTTAATCTGCAAACCATTTTCTCCTTACCTTTTACTTCATACCCCTTTGGTTGAAGCATGTAGATTTCCTCCTCTAAGTCACCGTGAGGGAATGCCGTATTTACATCCATTTGCTCGAGATTTAGATCATGAGCAGCCACAAGGCTTAAGACAAGCCTAATTGAGTTCATTTTTACGGCAGGAGAAAATATTTCATTGAAGTCAATACCTTTCTTTTGAGAAAAACCTTTTACCACAAGCCTAAACTTGTACCTTTTCTTCCCACCTTCTTCTTCGTTTAGCTTGTACACCCATTTGTTTTGAAGTGCCCGCTTACCTTTAGGCAACTCAACCAACTCCCATGTTTGGTTGCGATGTAGTGAGTCCATCTCCACTTGCATGCTCTTCGTCCATTCTTCTTTGGATTCATGTTGCATAGCTTCTTCATATGATTCCAGCTCTCCAGAATCTGAGATCAAGAGATGGTTGAAGGAAGGAACAAACCTTTCTGGAGGTCTACTTGCTCTTGTAGATCTTCGGGGAATAGGTTGAGGCTCCTCATTTGGTTGACGTTGTTGCACATTGTCACCATTTGCAGTCCTTGAGTCTTCACCGTCCTCAAGCTCCATGTACTCATCACCTGTTTCTTTTGTTTGTTTCTTTCCAAGTAATCTTTGTACATATTTTGTTCGTTAAAAATTACATCCCTACTCCTTAATATTTTACCATCTTCAGGATTCCATAGGCGATACCCAAAGTCTCCTTCTCCATAGCCAATGAAGAAACACTTTTTGGACTTTGCATCTAACTTTGATCTTAGGCTTCTATCTATGTGCATGAAAGCCTCACACCCAAACACATTGAGAAATGCAGAATTCACCGGTTCACCTGTCCATGCCTCTTCTGGAACTCCCCCATCCAATGCCGTTGAGGGTGACCGATTGATTAAGTACACAGACGTACTTACAGCTTCCGCCCAAAGCTCAAGCGGTAGGCCTGCATGTAGCCGCATGCTTCGTGCTCGTTCCATGATTGTCCTGTTTATCCTTTCCGAAATCCCATTTTGTTGAGGTGTCCTTGGGGTTGTCCTTTGCCTCCGAATGCCATTTCTAGCACAAAAGCTTTCAAAAGCTTGGATGCAATATTCGCCTCCATTGTCGGATTTGAGGCATTTAACCTTGGTACCTGTTTCATTCTCCACAAAGGCTTTCCACCTTTGAAATATGGAAAATACATCGGATTTATTCTTCATGACATAAACCCATGTTTTTCTAGTCGCATCGTCTATGAATGTTACATAGTACAATGAGCAACCAAGTGATGGTGTACTTGCAGAACCCCAAACATCAGAATGAACCAACTCAAGTTTTTTATTTTTTCTTTCATTTCTTGATTTTTGAAATTTTACCCTCTTTTGTTTACCATAAACACAATCTTCACAGAACTCTAAGTCCACTTCTTTCAAACCTGGTAGAAGCTTCTTTGTTTGAAGGATTTGCATTCCTTTGGCACTCATATGCCCAAGTCGGTAGTGCCACACCGCATTGTAAACTTCTGTAGTTGCTGCACAAGCTGAAGGTTGCGTGCTAACAGTACACAAGTAAAGTGTACCGACTTTTTCACCCTTGGAAACCACCAAAGATCCCTTTGAGATCTTCCACCGTTTGTTTCCGAATGCAATGTTGTGACCTTGATCGTCCAATTGTCCTGTAGAGATCAATTTTTTGCGAAGATAAGGAATATGCCTAACATCTTTAAGCTTCATCATCTCCCAAGTATACATACCCAAAATTACCTTTGGTGTAGTCTTGGAAATGTTGCTTGTGTGGTGTCGCATGGAATGAAGCCCCGGAATCTACTATCCAGGAATTAGACACATTGTCTAATGAGAGAATTAGAGTGTCTTGCTCTACTTTACCTGCCACATTGGCCTCCGATGTTGGCTTGGTGTCTTGAGACTCTGTCTCCTTCTTCTTCTTGGACCAGCAATCCTTCTTGACGTGGCCCTTCTTGCCGTAGTTCCAACATTCAAGAACTGACTTTGTGTGTGACTTGCTTCGCCTTGAGAGATCACGACCCTTTTGGTTTTTGAACCTCTCTGTTGAGAGGCACATGTTAGAAACTGACTCTGAATAGCTAAGTCGGATTTTGACTTATCGGATATTTACTGAGCTGTATTTTGCTAAGTCGGATGTAACTATCTTTCAGTTGCAGTTTGCTGAATGTCTTGTGACTGGGTAGTTAAGTCGGATTTATCTATATAAGTGGGGAATGTATCTGCGCACGATGTATCTGTTCTCTGATATGAATGTGATGATGATGGTGCAGTGTAGCAACTATTCAGTGTATTGTCTCTGCTTACTCTGATATTCTTTGAGTAGTTATGTTTACTGTGTCTGAATTGTTGTTGATGAAGTATGGTGGAGTAGATGGTTATTCTTGCTGTGTATGATGTTCATGTGTTGACCTAACCCACAACACATTTGGCGATCCGCTGGGTTAACGTTTATTTTCAAGTAATGATGTATGTCAGAGGGAGACAGGAGAGTAGGAAGAGTGTACTACACAAGGGCTCAAGCACAGGCTGGAAACATTGTCCCAACTATCCGGTAGAGATGATAGTATAAGGAGAGCTCGCACTTCGTCATCAAAATTGATTTTCACTGATCGAAGTTGACTTATGTTTGTGTTAAAGTAATTTCGGTGTTCTGCAACTGAACCATTCTCTGCCATCTTTAGATTGAACAAGCGCTTCATAAGAAATACCTTATTGGATGCCGATGGTTTCTCGTAGAAGTTGTCAAGTGACTTCATCAAGTCCTACGTGGTCTTCATCTCCGAAACATTGAAGGCCACCGTTGACGCCAAGCTTAACCGGATTGTTCCCAGTGCCTTTCGATCAAGGACAATCCATGCTTCATCTGCCATTGTTGCGGGCTTCTTCGCAAGACCGCCTAGTGGCAAATAGAGGTCCTTCTGGTAGAGATAGTCTTCAATCTGCATCTTCCAATGTTGGTAGTTTTTGCCGTTGAACTTCTCAATCTTGAGCTTCCCTTCCTCCGCCATAACTCCCACTCAATTCAAGGAATCCTTTCCTTGAGATAATTTAGCTACGAGCAAACCTTGCTCTGATACCAGTTGTTAGGAAATAAGACGTAGCGAGAGAGAGAGAGAGAGAGATTATAGAGTAGAGAGAGAGAGAGAGAGAGAGAGAGAGAGAGAGAGAGAGAGAGAGAGAGAGAGAGAGAGTACACACGATATACGTGGTTCACCCAATGTGGGCTACGTCCTCGGGAAAGCAGCCACTCAATGGCTTTAGTACTTCAAAACAAGAAGTAGTTTACAAAGGGATTATACCCTTAATGGAGCTTCCGCCTTGCTTCACTCTCACCACCTCACACTCACCTTGTTGCATCAACTTCACACTATGAAATGTGTGTAGAAATGGCCTCCTTTTATAGGCCAAAAGGGCTGCCCTCTCTTATGAGAGACAGCCATGTGTAGCCGCCCTTGTGCGAATAAGTCCAAATCGGACCCTCCAATCCGCCCATGTGTGGCCGCCCTTGAGAAGACAAGTCCGCTTTTGAATTCGGCCACCAGCCACCGGCCATTGACTTCCGACCACCGACCACCGGCCATTGACTACCGGCCACCGGCCAACCGACCGGTTGTTTTCTGACCACTTTCCGGCCGCCGTCCGGCCATAATATTCCGACGAAAAAGAATATTCCGACGAAAAAAAAAATCTTGGGAGCCTCGGCCCCCGAGGCCTTTAAAGTTGCCCCTGATTCTTGTCCGTGAAAATTTTGGTTTCCGGTGAGTGATTTTCCTTCATGCACGATGGCTTCTCTTCATAATGGGGGCCTTACAAATGTGCGCTTTTACCACAGAAAATTACAAGGGTAAATCAGGCTCCATACTTAACATTAGACACCCCAAAATGAAAATGGTTTAGGGTGGCCTTCAACAACATTTTTTCAAATACTTGAACAAAAGGGTTGCCGAAGCCTGTAATGAAAATTTATTATTGCTTGAAGTGCCTGAGTATGTGAAAACAAGCCTAGGTTTTCCACGAGGCAAAAGGTGACAAAAAAGAAGTGTTGTCTCTTATGACATAATAAGAACATTTATGACATAATAAGAACATTGGAAACTTAAGATTGACCATGTGGCCTAAACTTTGGCAAGTGAAGTGGTGGAAAAGTTTTGTGGCACAGTGTGCACTTGGTCCTATATGTGTTGACCACTTGGCTAAATCTAGGACCATAAGGCCAAACCTTTGGCACCTTAAATATAGTATGGGACATAATCTAGAACTGCTATAGTAAATTAGTAGTATAGTTAATATGTTAATATTTGTATTATATTTAAGTATATGCTAAATATAATTTATGTTCAAAATTTCACTAATGAAGAATGTTCCCATTTAGCACTCTAGATGCGGGGTCTTAGGGCAATGCCACAATGGGGTGCATCTGGCGAGGCAGCGCTTCCACGTGAGGTTTGGGGGTAGCGCTCTTGATGGGGATATGGAATATAGCGCTCTCAATGGCGGGGCTTGGGAGGCTAATTTTGGGATATTGTTCCCGGCAGGGTCCTGGGGCAGCACCCTAGGCGGGGTCCGGGGCAGCAGCGTCCCAGGTGTGGTCCGAGGCAGCGCCCATAGTTTTTTTTAAAAAAAGTGAATTCCTAATATAGAGTTACGCATGTTTTGCATATTTTCAACCATGATTTCTTTAATTTTGGCCGTGTGAATTGGTTAATGTTTTATAATGCTTTTGTTTTTTTTAATCCTATGATAAAACATGGACTTGTAGCATACGTGGCATTCTAATAAACCCTATCAAGATTAAGTACAGAGAGAGCGCACGAGCAATGCACACAGAGAAAGTAGGCGAGCAGCAAACACACAGAAAGCGCACACGGACCGCACACAGTTGGAGTATACGCACGCGTAGAGGAGCAAACCCAGCATCGTACACAACCCACAGGTGGAGCGCACAGGATCGACAGTTCGCGCACAAGATAAAGAAACAGCATCGTACGCAACGCTTTCCAGAAGGGCAGGATCGGGCATAGCTTCTTCTCAGGAGACATTGCACACCTCACGAATAGAGAAAAAATAGGTATTTCTCTCTCTTTCACTCTCTGTCTTTCTCCATATAGAGAAGATGGTTCTCTGTAACTCTTTCTTGCACACACACTCTCTCGTCAAAAGACAGAGATACATAGTTTAAAAGTATTTCCGCACACATACAATATTACCACACACCGTCTTCCTCTCTTCCACATACATAACCATAGTGAAATCTGTTATCTTGCTGTCTCTCTCTTGAAAATACATGCACATATTCCCACACATCGTCTTCCTCTCTTCCACATACATAAACACAGTGAAATATGTTATCTTGTTGTCTCTCTCTTGAAAATACGTGCACATATTCCCATACATCGTCTTCCTCTCTTCCACATACATAAACACAGTGAAATCTTTTATCTTTCTCTCTCTCCTCTCTCTAGAAAACAGGTATTTCTCTCTCTCTCTCTCTCTATCTATCTATCTCTGTATCTTGCTATCTCTCTCTTGAAAATACATGCTCATGTATGTGTGCGTCTGTGTTATCTATGTGTATGTATGTATATTTGTGTTATTTCATCGTGTAATACTCAAACATAATGTAGATACACAATTACACTTAAATACGATATGCACACATAGTATATATACATACATAAATATCACAAATAACTAACACATTGTAATACTAGTGAACTTGAATGGAAGACTTACTTGCGTGACTGTTAAAGTCGATTCTTGTAGCGAGTTCTGGATGTATGCTGAGCTGATTTTCCTCTAATCCATTTATAGATATGATTGTAACTTCTATTTTTCAACAAAAGTAGTGTTGTTTAGTGATACACCTAATGGACATAAATGGTTGAAACTAGGACATGTAGACAAAAAATACGTGTATTTCTTTGGATGAATATATACACTTTTTGGTGACCCTTACAACAAGTGGTGGACCTTGAGACAAGTGGACTATAAGGACCTCCAAACAATACCTTGGACACTCAATCCTTCTTGGTATCTGGGTTGGACAAGTGGTGGACCTTGTTCCAATTCTCTAACCACTCTCTCTAACATGGTGACATAATTTAGGTGTGATAAATTCATATCTATGAAAACTAATATCAGTTTAGGCTTGTTAATTTGAATTTGTTTGAATTTATGTACAATATAATGATTTGAGGTTTGCATATTTGAATTTAGGTGGGATAATGATATCTTTTTGTGGTAAACTTGAATTTAAAATCAATTTCGCGTGGACTATTTTAAATTTAAGTGGTAAAATTTAAATTTTACAAAAAAGTTTGAATTTTAAAATTTGGGCGGGATATTTTAAAATTTAGGCGGGATATTTAAAATTTGGGAGAGATATTTTAAATTTAGGCGATAAGATTTTGAATTTTAAATTTAGGCGGGAAGGTTTTGAATTTATAGCGAGATCTCCCTTACATAAGAAAGTATAGGTTGGACAAGTGGTGGACCTTAAAGCCAGAGCATCCATGCTACTGGACATGATAGGTAGGGAATCTAGTTGAATATTGTATGTATAATATATATGTAATATATCTAGCTTGGATAAGTGGTGGACCTTGGAACAAAACCCCATGTAAAACATATGATGCACATTCCAAGTGGTGAGAAAAAATATCATTTAAGATATAGCCTGATAGGTTGGACAAGTGGTGGACCTTAACACCCAAACCTTCTTAATATAACGACATAGAGTGGAAAAGTGGTGAATCTTGAGACCAAACCACTCATGCTACTAAGGATAATAGGTTGGACAAGTGGTGGACCTTGAATGTAAACCCCCCATGTACGAAATATCATGGGTTTAAAGTATTTCAATGGAGCCTAGCATCTTGGAGACATGGTGCAGCTTGCTTCTCTTCATGTTTCAATGGAGCCTATCTTGGACAAATGGTGGAGCATCCTTCTCTCCATGTTTCAATGGAGCCTAGCTTGGACAAGTGGTGGACCTTTGCTTCTCTCTATGTTTCAATAGAGTTAGCTTGGACAAGTGGTGGACCTTGGAACCAAACCCCCATGTAAAACCTATCATGGTCACTCCAAGTGGTAAGAAGGAGTAACCTTTAAGATGTAGCCTTATAGGTTGGACAAGTGGTGGACCTTAACACCCATATATTCTTAATATAATGACATAGAGTGGAAAAGTGGTGAATCTTGAGACCAAACCACTCATGCAAATAGCAATAATAGCTTGGACAAGTGGTGGACCTTGAATGTAAACCCCTTATCTACGAAATATCGTGGGTTTAAGGTATTTCGATGGAGCCTAGCATCTTGGAGAAATGGTGCATCTTGCTTCTCTTCATGTTTCAATGGAGCCTATGTTGGACAAATGGTGGAGCATCCTTATCTCCATGTTTCAATGGAGCCTAGCTTGGACAAGTGGTGGACCTTTGCTTCTCTCTATGTTTCAACAGAGTTAGCTTGGACAAGTGGTAGACCTTGGGACCAAACCCCCATGTAAAACCTATCATGGTCACTCCAAGTGGTGAAAGAATAACCTTTAAGATATAGCCTTATAGGTTGGACAAGTGGTGGACCTTAACACTAGGTTGGTAATGGGACACTTTTATGTTCTGGGACACTTTTATGTCCTGTGAAGTGACCATTTTCCTTGAATTATGTCAAGAGTTTCAAAATGGATTTTGAGGAGCTATCTGTCTAGAAAGTTGTCTCATGAGCTGAAAAAAACTCGACATTTTTTTTCGAATATCAATTCCATCTTTAACCTTGTCCTTGCACAACATTTCACAACCTAAACTGTGTGAAAAAACGGGTCCTCTTTTTGGCTTTTTTCAACTTTTTGTTACTATACCACTCTAGAATTCATGTTTGTGAGTTCTATAATGCTAGAGAACTATCTTTAGTAGTCCTCAACATGTCCTGATGCTTCTAGGGAGAAATAAATGTTAAAGTTGTAAGTTATGACCAAATTACAAAAATTGTCAAATCCTGTTTTTTAAGGCAATTTTAGCTCTTCTATGATTTTTTTGGTGGCTTTCATGATATTGAAGCGGTCCGGGGCAGGCAACAAGAAGAGCAACCTCTAGACACCCTTCAAGGTTCCCGTGCTGCTCAATGGGGCTGGGGCACAACACAACACAAACCAAAACAACAAACCCCCAGCCAAATCTCAACTACACAAGGGGCACCACCTAGTTTAAGAGCGAACTAGGACGCAAAGGAGGAGAATTGTTAGAGCAACCCACAAACAAGCAAGGAATTTACACTAACCCTACCACCAATGGAACACTCTCACACACTAAAACACGAGAGAGAGAGAGAGAGAGAGAGAGAGAGAGAGAGAGAGAGAGAGAGAGAGAGAGAGAGAGAGAGAGAGAGATGGTGCTCGGGTTGCTTTGAAGTGTATCGTTAATGATCAAGCAAACATAAATATATATATGTAAGAAAGAGAGAGAAGGGGGAAGGGGGTGCTTGTTTCACTAATGCCTTCTTACAAATCTGTCATGACCAATCAAAGTGAGATAAGTATTTGTTCAACATAGCTTGAGTAAATTACACCACAACACATCACAAGAAAAAGGCCACCCCAATCACTGTCTTAAGGTCAGGGGAGTCCTCTCCACCCTGTCGCCCTCTTACAGCATGTGGGATTTATGGCTAAATTGATAACAATACCCGGAGACAAGCTATCAAGAACTTAAATAAAACACCAAGACACTTACACATCATTATTGTCCATGACTTCACGTTGGAAGGGAGACAAGGTATCCATGCTTAGTCCAAATTCACCCTCCTTGATTCAGCAAATGTTGGGCTTACACTAGTAGGAGAAATGATAGATTTCTTACTCTCAATTTAATGATCACTCTCTCTTACAATGGCATAGAGTTCCCTTGCTAATCACCCCTAATACAACACATACATATGCCTAATGCCAATGAGATTCCACTCAAGAGCTCCTTCTCAAGAGGTTGAGCTTGGCTTCTCAAGCTATAGCATAGTGCTCTTTCTTCTCCCTTTTTTGTGCTAGCTACACCCTCCTTTTATAGCAATTTTGAAGGCTATGGTTGATCCTCTAACCATGGTTGGGTTAGATTTTCAGCAATTTACCTAATTTCTTTTGCTTGGAATTATCAAGAAGTTGGTGGGGAAAGAGAGAGGAGAGAAATGGAGGTGATAGGACTTTTCATAGTGGGTTAGTGTTAGTAGAGTTAGTATTAATTTACAAATGGAATTGGATATTTACAATGGGAGTATCCATGTAGGATACAAATAAGGAAGAAAAACTCTTAAGAGGTAAGAAAAGGTGGATTTATTACAAGGTTGATGCTCCAAGTGTCTTGAGTAGGGCCAATTTTGACGCTTGTTGACGGTCCACTAGCTTTGACGGTACATTTTTTCTCCACTCTTGACCTTCCTTGAGAGACAAGGTAATTGAAGCTGAGTAATCAACCTCCATGATGCTGTCTTTTAAGAGAAGAGGCTGAATTTTGTGGTTTTTTTGATAGATATGGGTAATTTGGAGGAGGAAAAATGAGACTAGGTGGTCAATTTTGGAATGGAATTGTGTGTGGGAGGTATGAGTTCACCATGGTTTCTCTTATTCTTCAAGGTTGAGGAGAAGGTGAGTAGGGTGCAGAGAGGAGTGGTGAGAGAGGTGGGGATGATGAGTGGAGAAGTGTGTGTGAAAGAGGAAATTGATAAAGTGGAAGAGAGAGTGTGGCTGCATAGCATGGGAAAATTGGGGTCCACTAATAAAATCATAGCTCACAGCTCGTAGCTCAAAAAAATATGAAAAACTTTGACGTAAAAGTTCAGCCCACGAGCTACAACTTTTATCTGTATCACCTTTTCAAATTCGGAGAGCAAGTGAACTTTAAAAATTCAGCAAAACCGACTGTTTTTTTCCACTGCACAAAGTCCTTGTGGGGTCCTTCGTTGGATGATTCTTTTGAATACCTCCAAGAGTGAGCCCTCCATAGTGCATGTATGCATGCCACCTACCCTTGACTCTATTTGGTAGGTCTATAATTGAAGATATTGTTGATCATGATATAAGTGAATAGTACAACTAAGAAAATCAAATATTGAGGGGTCTAAAAAATATGTACATGTCAAATATAAATAATATAAGTGGAAAAAATATAAAGGGGTCAAAAGAAATCTCTCTCATTATGAGGCTACCATAAAAAGATAAATATTTTTGGTGTTCTAATTTTTTTGGAAAAAAACAAAATAGATGTAGGAAGGGAAAAATCACAATAGTGAAAAAATATACACATAAATAAAACTAGTTTTTTTGGATTTTGGTTGGGGTGGAGTTACACTAAATATAAGAGAATCTTACATGAAAATATTTCTATATGGAATAAAGAGTATGAAAAATGGTAAGAAAAATTGTGGTAATGGTGAGGCAATGTACAGAGCATAAATAACACACACCTAGGTAGAAATATTTAAATAAATACCAAAATAATTATGAAAAAATCTTTTATTTAGGCCCTATATACAAATAAATATTTACATACGCATGGGCCATAATATACTTATATTTTTTATATTTTTTATATTTTTGGCTCAACTAGCCCAATGACTAGCTAATTGAGGGTTTTTTATTTCAGTAAGGAGATATGGGAAAAGTCCCCTAACTCACACGCACCTATATACAGTGAAAGGGTGAGGGTAACCACAGTGTTTGAGTGATTTGATAGGGTGAGATAACTCACTATGGCAATTAGAGAGAGCCGAAAAACGGCTATCATTAGCCCTCCCCCAGGATGATGGTATATTCATGTACCATTATAAAGAATCTTTTCCAAAGAGAGTGCTTCAGAGTCCTTGACAAGATCTTCATTGTTTGGCCCCTCGGAATTTTGGTTTGTGTTACACTCATGCTTCATGGAACAATACTTACATGAGATAGTTGTCTTTTACATGAGATAGTTGGTAGAAGGTGACTCAAGTAAGGCTTCAAGCGATAGCCGTTTAGCTTCCTGGAGTGCTCTTTCCCATTCAAGTCTATAAGTTGATAGTAACTTGAATTGAAAGCCTTCTTGACTATGTATGGCCCCTGCCATCTTGTTTCAAATTTGGCATCAAAACGATTATCGAGTCGATTGTCATACCTTAGTACAAGATCTCCTTCATTGATGCCTTTGTCCTTCAGTTTCTTGTCAAGCTTCTCCTTTGTCTGTGTGGCTTTCCTCTTATAGCACTCGTATGCTGCTTCTCTTTTCCACTCAAGCTCAACTAAGGTAAGAAGTCGATCCATCCATGCTTGTTGATCATCTTGTGTTGATTTGCCATGAAGTGGCATTGTTGGAATGTTTAGCTCAATTGGCTGTAAAGTCTCTTGACCATAGACCAAGTGAAATGGTGTGAACTCCGTGGCTTCCCTATATGTGGTTCGATACGCCCACAAGGCACCATCCAAGAAGTCATCCCACAACTTTGTCTTGTTTTTCACCATCTTTCTAATGATGCCTGCAATGACACCATTAGATTTTTCTACCAAACCATTTGATTGGGGATATTAGGGTGTACTGTGACGATGTAGAATGTGAAGTTCTTCACAGACTTCTGTGAGCAATCCCTTTCTAAACCCTGGACCATTATCAGAAACAATCTCCAAAGGTGTGTCAAATCTACAAAAAATGTGAGTGTAGACGAATTTGCTCACTGTCCTCTCATTTACCTTTGCCACACTTTGTGCTTCCACCCACCTAGTCATATAGTCTACAGCCACTAGAATGTAGAGTTTACCATTTTTTGTCCTAGGCAGAGGACCCATAGCATCAATGCCCCACTTTTCAAAGGGTCCATTTGCAAGCACGATTTACCTTGGACCATAAATCAATCTTCTATTCCCATTTACCTGACAATTGTGACAACTTTTACACCAATGTTGGACATCCACATGCAGACTTGGCCAAACATACCCCGCAAGCAAAATCTTCTTCACAGTTAATTCTTGGGAAAAATGACCACCACATGCCTCTTCATGCAAACCTTTTAGAATGGATGGAATTTCCGCGATAGTTGGTACTCTTCTGCACACTTTATCCTTCCCTCTTTGATAGAGGGAGCCTTTTAGGAAGAGATACATGCTTGCCTTCTTCATGAGTCTCCTCTTCTGAGCTTTTGTGAAGTCTGGTGGAAACTCACCCTCCAAAATGTAGCCAATGATGGGAGCCAATGACTCCAATCCCTGGTACCTCAGTTGCTTCACAACAGCCGCCACCATGATGACCTGCACTTATTTCTTTACACATGCAACGGCTTGTTGTGCAAGTAAATCAACATCTTCATTTTGTTTCCTAGGAATATGATATAATTGCACCTCCTCAAATTGATTAAATAGCCTACGGATGGTATGAACTTTGGCCCTTAGTCTTTCATTTTTGCATGCCCAAATGCCTAAAATCTGCTTCACAATGAGAAGTGCATTCCCTTTTACCATGAGACATTGTATACCATGGCCAATGCATATTTTTAAACCATGAAGTAGTGTGTCATATTCTGCTTCATTGTTGCTAGTTGAACTTGGTAGATTGAACTTCTCTTTCATGACCACCTCTCCAATTGGGTTGAGCAACACTAGCCCTCCCCCTGCTTTTCCTGTGGCTGGACGAAAAGCTCCATCAAAGAACAAGGTAAAAGCATTAGGAATACTTTTTGGTGGTGGCAATGGTAGGGTCTTTACTTCAGGCACCTTAATCTCCTTTTCATGCACCCTATAAGTGAGAATCCCTGCCAATTGTGCACGCACACTATCTTCTACCTTGAAAGAGTATTGAAACTCTTGCAACTCCATAATCCACTTTGAGATTCTAGTACTAAGATTCATTTGAGATGACACCCAAGGGAAAAAATTCTCTGTGGTGAGGATTACAAAAGGTTTGGGAGCAAGTAGGATCTAAACTTCCTTATCACAAACATGAGAGAAAGCATCATGAGTTCTGCCTCCGTGTAGCCTCTCTCTAAAGCATTTATGACCCTACTAGCAAAGTAGATGGGCCGCATCTTGGTACTATAGGGATCTTGTTGTAGCAAAACTACACCAATTGTTTCTTTCCCAGCACTAGAGCTAACAAAGAATGTGTACTCCCAACAAGGAGGCATGAGTGTTGGTAGCTCTGACAAAATGGCTTTAATGTTACAAAAGTACTCTTCAAGCTCATCAGACCATGCAAATTCTACTTGTTGTGTCAACTTTTGCAAAGGGTGCAGTAACTCCGAGGCTAATTGAATGAAGCGTGACATATACTTCACCTTTTGAATGAATGAGATGACCTCCTTAAGACTCTTGGGTGATGGTAGCTCAATAAGAGCCTTTGCCTTTGAAGGATCCACTTCAATGCCTTTGTAAGAAACTTTATGACCAAGCAAGATTACTTCGTCCTCACCTATATGGCACTTGTCGGGGTTGAGTTGACCTCCCATGTCGTAGAGCTTCTTTAAACCTTCTTCTACCCTTTGTAGATGCAATGATTTTGAGCTATAAATACAGAAATCATCAATGAACACCCTAATTGACTTTCCAAAGAATGCTTGAAACACCATATTCATGAAACTTTGGAATGTTGCAGGAGCATTTGTCAGACCAAATGGCATGACTCTAAAAGCATAACAACCCCAAGGAGTGATAAAGGTTGTTTTCAATTGATCCTCGAATGCAATCCCTATTTGAAAGTAACCTGAGTAACCATCGCACAGAGTGTACTTCTCATGACCAGCTACCTCATTTAGTAT
Source organism: Adiantum capillus-veneris (assembly GCF_014529385.1). NCBI lineage: Eukaryota > Viridiplantae > Streptophyta > Polypodiopsida > Polypodiales > Pteridaceae > Adiantum > Adiantum capillus-veneris. The sequence continues at coordinate 101,088,347 of NC_140951.1, forward strand.
CTCATCCTGGAATGGGAGGGGAAAGTGATATCTCTTTTTGTTGCCTCATTGAGGGGACGGTAATCCACACACACCCTCCACTTGCCATTTTTCTTAGGAGTGACAACAACAGGAGAGACCCACTCTGAATTCTCCACTGGATAAATGAAACCTGCTGCTAGAAGCTTTCTTACCTCCTTGAGTAGAGTCTGCTCCTTTATAACTCCTAGCCTTCGTAGCTTCTGAGCTTTAGGTGTGGCCTCAGGCTTTAACTCAATCTTGTGTTGAACAACATCTACCCCACGCACGTCGGTGTAGTCTTTAGCAAAAAGCCTAGCAAACTTCCTTAACACACATTTGAACTCCTCTCTTTCATCCTTTGTAAGTGTTGTTGATAGCATACCTTCCAGCATCCCTTCATCTTGAACACCTTCGTTCTCTTGAGGACCTACCTCCTCCAAGCCTTGACAAGAGGTCTCTTGGTTGCTTGGCTTAAACCTTACCCCCATGACTTCGATGGAAGACTCCTCTTCAGTAATGCTGCTGCTACTTTCTTCTTCTGAAGTGCTATCGGTCCAACCTTCTTCCGTCTCACTTTGAGATGATTCTTCATGGAGCTCCTCTTGGCGTTGCTCCTTCATGTCAAAGACAACCTTCTTATGATTGTCATTCCTGCAAATTAATTTCCCACTCTCCCAATCCTGCAAAGCTCGCATTTTCATTAGCCATGGTCTTCCTAGGATAAATGGATAACCACTTCCCTTGGTCGACATAACATAAAAATCCACCGCTTTCTTAATGCCAAAGGCCTCTACAAAGACATTTTTACAAATGCCTACACACCTAGCCTTGCTATTGTTTGCCATCTTGACTTTGATTTCAGGTGTCTCATGGATGTGCATGCCTAGTCTTTGCATGAGTCCCTATGTCATGATGCAAATTTGTGCACCCCCATCCACTAGACCTTTCCTAACCAATCTTCCTTTGATGTAACAGTCTAGGACCGGTGTAATGTCCTCATTCATTTCAGCTTGTGCAATTTTTACAACAGGCACACTCTCTTTTACCTTTCTCCTAGTGCTAACTGCCCTTGTTAAATCCCTCCTAACTTGTGGACATAATGCAAGAAATTGAGGCCATGAAATATCAGGACCCTTACCTCTCATGTCTTCCAACAAGTTGTACGGAGCCATACCATGTCCAAGAGGGAAGTCTTGGAGGTTGATACGACGTTGAGTCCTCTTGGTTTCCTTGGTTTCCTTTGCCTTCTTGCCTTGTCCATGGCCACTCTGTGATGTGACTCCTTCTTTCTCTTTACCTTTTCCTCGGCCACGCTTAATGCCATTGGCTTCCATGTCAACCTCATTTGAATTTGTCACCTCTACCACATGCACATTTGGATCTGGCAAAGGTGGAACTCCTTCTACCCCTTGTGGAGGTGGTCTTGGTCCATTTGGCCTTTGTAGAAGCCTTGGTTGTTGACCAGCTCCTTCTCCTGCGTTCATCACTGGGTAATTCAAGCTAGGTCTCCCTGGCTCTCCACGGGGCCAAGGACAATTATACATCCCATGTCCAGACTCTCCGCAATTCCAACATTGCAAGACTCTCCTAGTTTGTGGCTCTCTCTCTTCTGACTTCTTTGCTTGTCCTTTTGGACCTACAGCTTGTGCAAGGTGAATTGACAGGCTGCTTAATGATTCATTTAACTTCTCAATCACTTTAGCCGTTACCTTAGGAAGCTCCCTAGATGTTGATGCTTGTGACTTACCTTTGGGTCTAAGACCTTCTATTGGAACCTCTCCCCTTAAGCACTTGAGTTTCCTATACTTCTTAGCAGCCCTAGTTTCAGCTGCATCAAAAGTAGCAGGTGCACCCGCCTCAACTTTTACCTTAAGGTCAGGAAAGAGTCCGGCTATGAACCTCTCCTTCTTTAAAAATTTTGCACCATCACCAGGGTTAGCAACATTTCGTATCCATAGAGCCCAAAGACGTAGAAACTCTTGCTTGTACAAGTAGTAGTCATCTAAGTCTTTTTGCTTATGAGAAACAATGTCTTGCCATAGTTTTTGAGTGTTTTGGGGATCAAAGAAGTATCTCTTAAAACGATTCAAAACTTCTGTGTAATTCCCCTTAACTTCCTCAGGCAAAGAGTCAAACCAAGTACTAGCATCTTTCCTAAGGACCACCTCAAACATTTCTACACGTTCTTGATCGGTTACTATCCTCTTGATACGGCAAGACATCTTGAAATTTGCTAAAAATAATTCTGCATCCTCTCCAGGATCTCCAAAGAAAAGAGGATATCTAGACATTTGGCGTTGGCTCTCCATTATTATGAAAGATTACAACACGAGTTACAATAAGGGATACAATAGAGATTTAGAACCACTCGCATGCAAATGAAGAAGTAAGAAAATACCACTCTATGTTTTCTTCTTCAGCTATCCAAGCTTCAATGAGGTCTCGATTTGTTTGATCAAAACAAAAAGGTAGACTATTGATGAGCTCTAAGAAGGGTTGAAATTCTTCAAAGCTAAGGCGATAAGCAGAAATCTCTAGAACTTCATTTTCTGGATCCAAAAGAGCAACCACGTCCCAAGTGATAAATTGCACTTGCTCTACAATTCCCAACGCACAAGCGGTTTGTATAAAAACTAGATCTTCATGCTCGTCGAAGGCCGTGAGAAAGTAGCAATTGACTAGGAGCTCCTTTCCTTCGAGTTCCACACAGTGGGAGTGAGGCAACCTTCTCACAATTTCATAAAGAACATCCTCATCAAGTCCAATCAAGTTTGCAAGATTTAAAGACTCCACTTGCTTACAAAATTCCTGGACAAAAACTCCTTAGGATTATGGTTAAATCATTCAAAAGCATAAAGAGATTTACAATGTCTCTATGAACAAAGTGTCATAGAAAGTAGAGAAGGATGAGAATTTATACAAATTTGCAATCTTCTCTATGCTCTCTTTATTAAGACAAGCTCTGAATAGCTCCCTATCTCCTTTGTTGAAAGCGAAAGGAAGACTATTAATAAGACGCAAATGAGGGAAAAATTCACCAAATGTGAGTCTATGAAGCATGAACTCTGGCCGCAAGTTTCCTGAAGAGTCTTCCTCAATGGTGAAATGCACTCGCCTAACGCCAAATTTCACTCTATTTACCAATCTTAGGACACACACTAGTTGGATGAATGTGCGGTCTTTCTTAGTGCCCAACAACAAGAGGAAAATGGAATCCACGCGTAGGACCTTTCGTCTTAACTTCACCACCCTCTTGTTATGAGGGAGACGCCTTACTACTTGCTCCTGCAACTCAATTGGTAATAGAGCTAGATCTCTAAGGATTGAACTTTCACTGCACACACATTCCCTGTTAGAACAAATGATCGTTTTTTGTTTCTTGTAACAACTTGGACAAAGAAAAAACAAACATACACACTATTTTGCCGGGCTGCACTTCATTTTAAAATAAAATGAACACATGTACATCAAAAGAAGTGTGGTAGTTGATGAGAGGTAGAATGAGAGGGTCTGGTGATGCAAGAATTTCTCCTACTCTTTGGGCACCAAACATGAACACCATTCGTTGTTGAAAATGGATCTTTCTACTAATTGCAACGTTTATTCTAATGTGTGAAGTAAAATGAAAGGGAAAAACCTCTATTCTTGGGCCATTATCCATGGCCTATGCATGTCCTAATGCTTAAAATAACACAAAAATATAGACGTCCAAGCTAATATCGTACCTAATGAGAGGCAAAATAAAAGGATTTACCGAAGTGTTTATCTCGGCTAACCTAAGAGGACCTAAAATCCTACGAATTATCCGTTGAAATTTCAACTTAGTATTAACAATTAGTGTATCTTTTGCCTTGCAATGGGAATGAAAGGATCATACAAACTCTCGTGATTCATGCAAACTACTTGACTATGCTAAAAGTTGATCCTACACGAGTTTTTTTCCTCAGTGGGGGCACCAATTTGAAGCGGTCCGGGGCGGGCAACAAGAAGAGCAACCTCTAGACACCCTTCAAGGCTCCCGTGCTGCTCAATGGGGCTGGGGCACAACACAACACAAACCAAAACAACAAACCCCCAGCCAAATCCCAACTACACAAGGGGCACCACCTAGTTTAAGAGAGAACTACGACGCAAAAGAGGAGAATCGTTCGAGCAACCCACAAACAAGCAAGGAATTTACACTAACCCTAACACCAATGGAACACTCTCACACACTAAAACACGAGAGCGAGAGAGAGAGAGAGAGAGAGAGAGAGAGAGAGCGAGAGAGAGAGAGAGAGAGAGAGAGAGAGAGAGAGAGAGAGAGAGAGAGAGAGAGATGGTGCTTGGGCTGCTTTGAAGTGTATCGTTAATGATCAAGCAAACATAAATATATATATGTAAGAAAGAGAGAGAAGGGGGAAGGGGGTGCTTGTTGCACTAATGCCTTCTTACGAATCTGTCATGACCAATCAAAGTGAGATTAGTATTTGTTCAACATAGCCTGAGTAAATTACACCACAACACATCACAAGAAAAAAGCCACCCCAATCACTGTCTTAAGGCCAGGGGAGTCCTCTCCACCCTGTCGCCCTCTTACAGCATGTGGGATTTATGGCTAAATTGATAACAATACCCGGAGACAAGCTATCAAGAACTTAAATAAAACACCAAGACACTTACACATCATTATTGTCCATGACTTCACATTGGAAGGGAGACAAGGTATCCATGCTTAGTCCAAATTCACCCTCCTAGATTCAGCAAATTTTGGGCACACTAGTAGGAGAAATGATAGATTTCTTACTCTCAATTTAATGATCACTCTCTCTTACAATGGCATAGAGTTCTCTTGATAATCACCCCTAATACAACACATACATATGCCTAATGCCAATGAGATTCCACTCAAGAGCTCCTTCTCAAGAGGTTGAGCTTGGCCTCTCAAGCTATAGCATAGTGCTCTTTCTTCTCCCTTTTTTGTGCTAGCTACACCCTCCTTTTATAGCAATTTTGAAGGCTAGGGTTACTCCTCTAACCATGGTTGGGTTAGATTTTCAGAAATTTACCTAATTTCTTTTGCTTGGAATTATCAAGAAGTTGGTGGGGAAAGAGAGAGGAGAGAAATGGAGGTGATAGGACTTTTCATAGTGGGTTAGTGTTAGTAGAGTTAGTATTAATTTACAAATGGAATTGGATATTTACAATGGGAGTATCCATGTAGGATACAAATAAGGAAGAAAAACTCTTAAGAGGTAAGAAAAGGTGGATCTCTTACAAGGTTGATGCTCCAAGTGTCTTGAGTAGGGCCAATTTTGACGCTTGTTGACGGTCCACTAGCTTTGACGGTACATTTTTTCTCCACTCTTGACCTTCCTTGAGAGACAAGGTAATTGAAGCTGAGTAATCAACCACCATGATGCTGTCTTTTAAGAGAAGAGGCTGAATTTTGTGGTTTTTTTTATAGATTTGGGTAATTTGGAGGAGGAAAAATGAGACTAGGTGGTCAATTTATGAATGGAATTGTGTGTGGGAGGTATGAGTTCACCATGGTTTCTCTTATTCTTCAAGGTTGAGGAGAAGGTGAGTAGGGTGCAGAGAGGAGTGGTGAGAGAGGTGGGGATGATGAGTGGAGAAGTGTGTGTGAAAGAGGAAAATGATAAAGTGGAAGAGAGAGTGTGGCTACATAGCATGGGAAAACTGGGGTCCACTAATAAAATCATAGCTCACAGCTCGTAGCTCAAAAAAATATGAAAAAATATGACGCAAAAGTTCAGCCCACGAGCTACAACTTTTATCTGTATCACCTTTTCAAATTCGGAGAGCAAGTGAACTTTAAAAATTCAGCAAAACCGATTGTTTTTTTCCACTGCACAAAGTCCTTGTGGGGTCCTTCTTTGGATGATTCTTTTGAATACCTCCAAGAGTGAGCCCTCCATAGTGCATGTATGCATGCCACCTACCCTTGACCTTATTTGGTAGGTCTATAATTGATGATATTATTGACATCATGATATAAGTGAATAGTACAACTAAGAAAATCAAATATTGAGGGGTCTAAAAAATATGTACATGTCAAATATAGATAATATAAGTGAAAAAAATATAAAGGGGTCAAAAGAAATCTCTCTCATTATGAAGCTACCATAAAAAGATTAATTTTTTTGGTGTTCTAATTTTTTAGGAAAAAAACAAAATAGATGTAGGAAGGGAAAAATCACAATAGTGAAAAATTATACACATAAATAAAACTAGTTTTTTTGGATTTTTGTTGGGGTGGAGTTACACCAAATATAAGAGAAGCTTACATGAAAATATTTCTATATGGAATAAAGAGTATGAAAAATGGTAAGAAAAATTGTGGTAATGGTGAGGCAATGTACAGAGCATAAATAACACACACCTAGGTAGAAATATTTAAATAAATACCAAAATAATTATGAAAAAATCTTTTATTTAGGCCCTATATACAAAGAAATATTTACATACGCATGGGCCATAATATACTTATATTTTATATATATATATATATATATATATATATATATATATATATATATATATATTTGGCTCAACTAGCCCAATGACTAGCTAATTGAGGGTTTTTTATTTCAGTAAGGAGATATGGGAAAAGTCTCCTAACTCACACGCACCTATATACAGTGAAAGGGTGAGGGTAACCACAGTGTTTGAGTGATTTGATAGGGTGAGATAACTCACTATGGCAATTACAGAGAGCCGAAAAACGGCTATCAATATCCAAATGCAGTTTTGATTTTCTATGTCGCATATCGTAACATAAAGCTAATATTCCTTGAGTTTTGGGGCACCTAATACCCTATTTTGCATAGTAGACAACAATGGTTGATTTTTTCAATTATAAAAGAAAACGAAACATTCTAGTATATCAAGTATAGCTTTTTCAATATTGTTAGTTTCTTGTGACAACTACATGCATTTTGTAGGTAGTAACCATATCTAGTCATAAGGATCAAATTTGGCTAGATATTGAATAGTTTCTATGGGATTCTACAACTTATAATGTTGAACCCAGTTTTTTCATGTTTATTGTATTTAGCACTTCATCTTTGTCCCCAAGATTCCCCTTGGTAAGAGATGTATTATTCTTTTGACACGCTCCATGGCTCCTTATGAACCTAAAGGACAATAGGGAACTAAGAAAACATGCATATATTATTTGTATTGAGCGTGGCTATAGAAACTTTGATGATAGGTTTGCAGAATGGTAAAAATTCAACTTTTTTGTAACTATTTCTTTTGGCAAAACAAAAAATAGTGAGTGAGAAGCAATCATATGTTCTGATCACCAACCCATTGAAGTTAACTAGAGAATTTATCTCAAGTCCTACAAAAATCCCTAATCTTATTTTTATGCAACAAAACGTAAGAAATGACTGTTTTGATTAAAATGTACTGGTCCATCAGCTTTGGAGGCTTGGTGTGACCAAAAGATGAGAAATTTTAGAAGTTTCTTATTTTTTCCATGTGTAGTAGGCTTTGAACTATAACCTCCTGAAAGGATTTTACAAAATGAGTGGATCTACTATGGTTTTGGAGTTTTTTTTCAAAACCCTAAAAGGACACTTTTATGTCCTGTTAGGTTACCTAGTGTTAACACCAAGATATTCTTAATATAATGACATAGAGTGGAAATGTGAATCTTGAGAGAAAACCACTCATGCTACTAGCAATAATAGGTTGGACAAGTGGTGGACCTTGAATTTAAACCCCCCATGTACAAAATATCGTGGGTTTAAGGTATATCGATGGAGCCTAGCATCTTGGAGACATCGTGTAGCTTGCTTATCTTCATGTTTCAATGGAGCCTATCTTGGACAAATGGTGGATCATTCTTCTCTCCATGTTTCAATGGACCCTAGCTTGGACAAGTGGTGGACCTTTGCTTCTCTCTATATTTCAATAGAGTTAGCTTGGACAAGTGGTGGACCTTGGAACCAAACCCCAATGTAAAACCTATCATGGTCACTCCAAGTGGTGAGAAAGAACAACCTTTAAGATATAGCCTTATACGCTGGACAAGTGGTGGACCTTAACACCCAGATATTCTTAATATAATGACATAGAGTGAAAAAGTGGTGAATCTTGAGACAAAACCACTCATGCTACTAGTGATAATAGCTTGGACAAGTGGTGGACCTTGAACGTAAACCCCCCATGTTTCAATAGAGTTAGCTTCGAGAAATGGTGGAGCATCCTTCTCTCCATGTTTCAATGGAGCCTAGCTTGGACAAGTGGTGGACCTTTGCTTCTCTCTATGAGAAGAATAGAGTTAGCTTTGATAAGTGGAAGAACTTGGAACCAAACCCCCAGGTAAAACATATCATGGTCATTTCAAGTGGTGACAAAGAATACCCTTTAAGATATAGCCTTGTAGGTTGGACAAGTGGTTGACCTTAAAACCGAGATCTTCTTAATATAATGACATAGAGTGGAGAAGTGTTGAATCTTGAGAACAAACCACTCATGCTACTGACAAAGGAAATTTGGAATGGCGGCCTCTACACCAAAACAAACTCCATTGCGCCACAAGGGAAATGAGATGAGGGCACCACCTAGTCTTGGAAGCGTGGACTAGGACCGCTACACAAAGAGAGAGAGAGAGAGAGAGAGAGAGAGAGAGAGAGAGAGAGAGAGAGAGAGAGAGAGCTATGAATGAAGCATTAGCCTTAGTGTGTGTACAAGGAATGGATAACTTCAAGCACTCCCAACACAAATAGCATGCAGATTACTAAACAACAACTCAAGAATTAGCCAAAATCACATCAAGCACTCTCACACACACATAAAAGATCTCTCTTAATTAACATAAGTAAGAGGAGGGGAGGTTACTAGCATAAAACAATTTTCACTCTAGAATGTGCAAGAATAGAGTGAATGAATGAGCTTTATGGGCTCATGATGAGTGATACAAAGACTCAATGGGGTTGAGGGAGACTTGAAATTACAAAGGGGGGGGCCTCTTTATATAGGAAAGAGAGTGATTAGGAGTGAGGTTAAGATCCAAGTGCAATTTGTACAAATGAAGCTTGATTAGGGACATTCCACCAATGAAGAAGGTCCTTGCAAGTGATTTGTTGACCAATTTGCAACTAATTGGCTCCATCATCACTTGTGTTGTCTTCATTCCTTCCTCCATAGCTTGAGTCCAAGAGCTTCCTGATTTTAAAATGTAAAGAATCTACATAAAATCAGTGCATATCTAGTAATAATAGAAAGGGGTTGAATGAGAACTTATGAATTACAACAAGATTAAGCATGAATTGAGAGGTGATTAGAAGAGGAATTTGTGATGGTTTTATGAGCTTGAGAGAGAGAAGGAAGGAGGGAAGGGTGAGAAGACTAATGGCTGATTTTTAGAGAAGGACTCAATGTGGAAAAGGAAGGGTGTGTGTGTAAAGGTAGAGGGGGTGGTCTCCAGCATAGTTCAAAAACTGGGGTCCGCCATTTTGGCCATATCTCCTAGACGGTAGATGCAAAAATTATTTAAAAAATATGGTCAGAATCTCCAGCTCATCAGCTACAACTTTGATGAAGAAAACTTTTCTTGGAGCAGAGTGGAAGGTTTTTTTTAAAATCCAGAAAAATCATGTGTCTGTTTCCTTCCTTTACCAAGTCTTCCACCTGGGTCCCATCTGTTTGAATCATCATATGGCTCCAAAGCCATGATGATATGAGCCACTCATGACCCTTGAATCATGGGTGCATGGCTCCACAACCAAATTATATCTTTTCTTTTCACATTTACATATTTTCCCTTCCCTTTACCACTAGGTTCTACCTTTCCCCTACGGTGAACTAGTCAAGGAAAAATTCCCATCCAGTCATTTTTTTAATTTTTTCAAGAGGTTGTTCTCACTCTTTCTTTTATTGTAAACCTCTAGAAGCAGGGAAAACCAACAAAATATAGTAAACAAAAAATTTGTGATAGGCTCGGATCATAGCCCCCCCCCCAAACCTGGCTAGAGGTATTTATGCATCTAGCCTACTTTCCTTGATCTTGAGCTGACCTTATTTTGATGTGATAAGGCCTTAGACGCCATCCATTTGTCTTGGTCTTGTGCACTTTACCCTCAATGTCTTGAAGTCTGTAAGAGCCATTTTTGAACTTTTTGGTGACCAAGAACGGGCCTTCCCATCGAAAAAGAAACTTTCCATCCTTACGAGTGTCGAAGCGATTGTCATATCGAAGCACCAGAGATCCCTTTTTGATGTCTTTAGATGCTAGCTTTTTGTTGAACTTTTCTCTGCGCTTCTCTGCTTCTTGATAATAGTGGTTGATGGCTTCTTCACGATCCAATTGCAGCCTCTCTAGATCCATGATCCTTTGATGTAATTTCTCCTTTTGAGAGCCTACTTGGCTACCCAATATTCGAAGACTTGTTAACTTCACTTCAATGGGCAAAAGCGCCTCCTTTCCATAAACCAAATGAAAGGGTGTGTACCCTAATGCGGTTTTGAAGGAAGTTCTATAGGCCCATAGAGCTCCATTTAGGTGGTTGTCCCAATCTTGGCGCCTGGCATGTACCTGTTTGGTGAGAATTTTGCAAATGATTCCATTTACCTTTTCCACCAAGCCATTGCACTGAGGGTAGTAAGGAGTAGATTGTTGATGTTGAATATTTAGCTTCTGCATGAGTTCTCCTACCAAGTCTACTCTAAACCCTGGTCCTCTATCAGATAGTATTTCAAGAGGGGTGCCAAACTGGCAACAGATGTGGTCAAAGATGAACTGACTCACATCCTTAGCAGTAATTCTATTGGTCGGCATAGCTTCAGCCCATCTAGTCATGTAGTCTACTTCCATAATGATGTACTCTTTACCTGACTGAGTGCGTGGCAGAGGCCCCATGGCATCAATTCCCCACTTCTCAAAGGGCCCATATACCTTTATTGGGTTCTGAGGTTCAGCTATGAGCCGTCGTGGTCCTGCTTTCTGACATTCATCACATGTTTGATACCAGTATTTGACATCACGATGAAGACTTGGCCAAGTAAACCCAGCTTGTAGAACCTTTCTACTATTGATGTCGTGTGCAAAGTGTCCTCCTCACATATCATCGTGACAAGATTTTAAAATCTCTTCAATTTCACTCTTCAAAGGCACTCTCCTAAGCACACCATCCTTACCAACACAATACAAGTTATCAATTACTATGCGATACCTGGTAGACTTCCTATCTAACCATCGCCTTTCCCCTGCATTCAAGTGTTTAGGAGCCTCTCCTTGCTCCACAATGTGCATAATATCTTCTAAGTCCTCCTTGCCTTGCTGAAGTGGAAGTTGGATGGACACTGCTCCCACTATTGACTCATTTAACTTCGATGATGCTAGGTGGTCTGCATCCTTGTTCTGGTCTCTTGGCACATGATGTACTTGTGCCTCCCTAAATCTCCTCATAAGAGCTTTGGCTTTTCTCATTTTAGTAGAGAGACTGGCATTTTTGCAAGCCCATGTACCTTGCATTTGCCTTACCAAAAGCATGGAGTCACCAAAATCATTTAATCTCTAAATTGAATTATCTAGGCACCAACAAAGGCCATGAATTAGAGCTTGATATTTTGCTTCATTGTTGGAGTGGACATCTTCTAGAGTGATCCCTTCACCATGGATCCTCTCTCCCAATGGAGATAAAACCACGATGCCTACAACTGCCTTATCCTTGGTTCTCTTGTATGCTCCATCAAAGTAGAGGCTATAAGCATTGACCAGAGCCTCTAGAGCTGGAGGTGGTGGTAGTTACTTTCTCTTCAAATGGAAAACTTTTTCATAGAACTTGTTTGTTCTAATGTCTGCTAAGCATGCTCGAGTTGTTCTTTCAACCTGTATTGTATAATCAAACTCTTGAAGTCGCACCACCCACTTTGCTATTTTGTCAGATATTTCCATATGTTGTAGTGCATAGGGAAACATATCCTCCACAGTGATAATTACAAACCTCTTTGGCAGCAAGTATGGCTGAAATTTGGTTACCGCAAACATGAGGGCTAACACTAGCTATTCCATCAGGGTGTAGGCCTTCTCTGTGTTTTCCATGAGGAGGCTAGAAAAATACACAGGCCTCATAAAGGATGTTTTTGGATCTTTTTGTAGGAGGGTAGCACCAATGGCCTCTTCTCCCACACTAGGGTTTACAAATAATGTTTCTTCCCAACAAGGTTGAAGGATTACAGGGAGTGACCCTAACATTTTTTTTATCTCTCTAAAATTCCCATCACTTTCTTCACTCCAAACAAGTGTCTCTTGACGGGTCAGCTGTTGTAGAGGAAATATCACTTGGGAGAGTAAGTGTATGAATCTACTCAAATATCTTAGCTTTTGTAAGAAAGAGATTAATTGTTTGATGGAAGTTGGGGAAGGTAGATTTAGAAATGTTTCTATCTTTTCGGGATCTACCTCGATTCCATCAATGTACACTACATGACCCAATAGTGTAACCTTGCTTTTCCCAATGTGACATTTGTCCTTGTTTAGTTGTCCACCCAGCTTAGCTAAACGAGTAAATCCTTCATCAATCTTGCCGAGATGCATACTTTTGGAGCTGTAAATACAAAAGTCATCTATGAAAACCCTTATGGACTTACCGAGGAATCCCCATCCCCGAGCAAGTACTTCCGAGCAAACAAAAAACCGAGCAAGATAGGTTAGATAAGTGAACTTGTTGTATCTTACTTTGTTTATAACAAAAGATCCATAATGTTAATTTGTTCGCAAACGTAGATGGAAAATTTAAGAGAGGCACTTCAACCTAGCCACCAAAAAACTGACAAAAGAAATTGAATGAAGAACATAACCCCAATCTTCAATAAGATTCTGTAGCAAACCCGTTGCATCTTACATTGTTTAAAACAAAATATTGTTCATTTTTTTCCAAACACATATGAAATTTACAAGAAACTATTAATAGAATGCACTCTCAAAACTTGTGCTGATCTCTCACAAACTAGGGCGTATCATAAGTAGACAAAATACCGCTAGGGCTTATCATAGGGCTGATCTCTCACAAACTAGGGCTTATCATAAGTAGACAAAACACCGATGCATTTCAAACTACATACCACACAAAGCCTTTACATCTAGAGGCACTTTAACTATTGCTGCACATTTGGCCGCAATCCTCCCAAAGCTTGAAACAACTCCACCTTCGATAGGGATGCTTGGTGCATGAACTCATGGGCATGAGAGTCCAAACCCAAAATTTGGAGAAACACATAGTAAATATGCTTGCATGGTACATATGTCAACCTCTTGGACTCTCTCTTTTGGAAGTCCTCACATGTACATCTTGGAAAATCAGACAATGTCACAGAGTATGAAACTCCCTTTGCCCTTGACCCCTCTGTGCTAATGTAGAAAACATGTGTTTCATTGCACACAACAATAACCTCTTTAACTAATGTTGCTGCCATGCATTTTCCAATATCAATTCTGGTCTGAAATTCTTTTGTCAGCTTTGAGCGCCATTAAATAACCTTGCCATCCCTGTATTTGGGCCGAAAGGCACTTGTAACTCTATTTGCTGCTTGAATGCCCCCATTCACAGTTTCACATTCTACCCCATGTTGTTGTTGAAGTACAAATCCATTTGCTTGGAGCTGTTCTGCCTCATGTGGTAGTAGATTTGTACCCTCTGCGACCCTCCAAACCCCTGGTGCAGGTCCGGGTGACCCCACTACCATGTCATGAATCTTCCATGTGTGCATGTTACTAGCATTGCAGAACCATACATAACCCTCAACAATCCCCCCAGGCTTTGATCCTGACGAGGGATATTTTCTTCGACCCCAAAAGCACGATGCAGCTACCCCAGAATTAATATTAGGCGAGCCTTGATTAATTAATCGTTCACATCTATCTGTTTGATATTGCAAAATTCCAAAACATGTCATTTTACGTCCAGGTTCAGTTCTCCTAATTGCCCACACCGTTTTTGCAACAGTCACCTCAGGCCAATACTTTGTTTCCCAATGTGCACATGCATACTTTGTTCTACCAATGGGTTGAGTGACCGTGACATACTCGATCCTGTGGCTATCATCCTCTAGCACAACACGAGCATCCACAAAGATTGGTCTCTTTTTCTTTACACTCTTCTCTCTTATATTTGACCTATTCATCTCTGGACTTTGCAAACCCATTTCGTCCATTGAGCAGTGTGTAAGATGGACCAACTTGTTTGCAGCAGAGGCAATGGATGAATGATTTAAAAATCTTTGCGCAAGGTCTTGTATTCCGGGACCACTACATTTCTTTGCACCTTTAAGGTATGCATTGTACTTAACACTTTGTAGTACAGCCATTGCCATATCTGCCCCTGTGGCTTCATATAAACTAATTTTCTTTTTGAAACCAAAGCATTCCGGCATGCTAGCATGTTTACTCTCAGACAAGTTAGTGTTTGGCACAAAAATGCCAGACTCATCTTGCATAACAAATCTTCCTCCCCAATGTGAAACTCTGATATCCCACCAAGCTAACCATGTCTCCAAACATGAAACTTCACCATCAACAGCATGTCATGCTCTCCAAAAGCGACAAAGCTCTCCTTTGCAAATATCTGCTTGATTCTATGATGGTGCATTTCGCCATTTTTGCCATTTAATTTTGTGTTCCTCTTGTGAGGAAGGTTTGATACATTTAGTAGTATGCCGGATCATGGATTGCTCCCAATGAAACCCGCAAGACCTTTCCTTAGATGGTACAACCTTGTTGGGACCCCCAAAGTAAACTGTTTTGATTGCTATCCAATTTGCATTAGCCTCATCAGACATGAAACCTCTGAACTCATGCTTATCAAATCCTTCATCTTGAACCACCTTATTGAGCATCTTCTGAAACTCTATTTGTGCAAACTTATTCTCCACAGTAAACTCACATGTTGCGATTGTCATAAGTTCACGCACAAACGGATCATAAAGATGTGCAAACATTGTGGGCCAGCCTTGCACACGATGCACATGATCAAAGTGTATCCACATCTGCTCAAGATTTCCACCCGGACGCATTCGATTAACCAGATCAACTCCACTTTTGGGCCCAATTATTGACATCTTGAACACATGTGGTTGCTGGGCATTTCCAAGTTGACCAGGGAAGAGAACATCATGTATATATGGATACCTACTCTTACTCTTCAAGTCAAGCACTGCTTCTAAGCCTTTTGCACTTATATTTTTTGATCTTTTGGCGCATTCCAAGCTTCGTTCAATCCTTCGTCTACTTGACAAAGGTGTGATTGTGTCGAGAAATTCAACAAACTCACAATCTTCAATATATTCGGTGTTGTCTGCATTTTCCATTACAAGCTTTCCCATGATCATATCTTGAGCAGTCATGCGCTCGAGCTGTTTGGCTGTAGTGAATGGTTCTTGAGCAGCACGAGCTTGAAGCACTGATTCTACTTTTTTCTCATTTACTCTTGACCTCCCTTTCGCACAAGGATGTTGATGCTCACCTAGATGCAGCACACAACGGGTCCACTTTTGTTTCTCCCTTGGCATAAAATAATAAATAACTGCAGGACAGGTTGCCACACACTCTGGCATTTCAGAGCAATGATTGCATATCAAGGTGCCATATTCACGTGTCAGCATGCCTTTTGGATATGACTTTGAAAGCCAGCCTCGCCAATGAACCTCATTGTAGAGTCCTTTCCTCGAGTAATATGGACAATCAATGTTGACACAACATAAGTGACCTGAGCATCGACTGAACCTAACGACCCCTAGAAAGGTATCACTGCTACATGTGACATATTCAGTCCACATGTGGCTATCATGTCTCTGTTCCATCCCAATCATTCCATTAGTGTGACCTAGAGAGGGCAACTCAAATGCAACATATCCATCATAAAACACAGGAAGCTCTTGAACTTGAATGATATCTTTAGCTTGTTTTAGGGCCCAGTACAAGTTGCTCTGCAAAGGCATTGAGCGTATAATATCAAGTACTCTAGAGCAGCCACGTGACTCGGCATCTGATTCTAGATCGACAATTACTGGAGGAGCCTTAATTCCACTGTCAAGTTCAGGAACTGACAAGCGAACCTTGAAGAACTGACAGACATCATGATTCAGAAGGAAGACCTCTTCACCACTAATAGACTCAGTAACTTCTATTTTTACCTGTCCTCCACTTAGTGTAAGTGAATGTAAAGTAAACGCATTAGTTAACTCAAAATGCTATTTCACAGAAATGAGAGAAAGCGCATATGTGCTGCCTTCAAAAATAAGGACAAGCTTTTGACCAACTTGTGGTCCGAATACTGTAATGTGTCTAGACATTGGAAGCAATCGTCTTAGACAAGTTAAGGTAAGTGTAGAGTCTAGACTGATAAATAACATCAGGTACAGATGGTAGTCGTTATTTCGCGCGTCATTCTCAAAAAGCGGTGCAGACGGCTTGCATTCATAAAAGATGATCACCGAAACGTTAAGCAAATCCGGTTCAAAATCTAAAAAATTCTTTAAAATCTTGTCAATAATTAAAAATCTGTAAAATCTAGTATATTGGTCCTCTAAGTAGCATGACTTATGTCCAAAATCTTTTAAAATTTTTACAATAGGGCCTCTTTCACGCAGTGCTCGAAAAAAACCTATGTTTAGTATAATCCAAACCTACAAATTTTGAAATTAACATTAAATTTTTGGTGTTATTTGATGTAAAAACCTTCAAACTTTGTCAATTTAGCTATCTTGGTCCACATACGAAGGTTTTCCAAGTTTTGGAAAAAAGTTTTTTACGAGCCCTACCTCTGTGTATTGTCCAGCTGGGAGGTTTCTCTGTTGCGCTTCTGCTTGAGAGCGTGCTTATGCTCTGTTGTGCGTGCGTGTGAGGTGCTGTACGCAACCTGCCCGTAGGAGCGCACGCCGGCGCGCGGTAGTTCAGACATAGCAGAACGAGCAGGCAGGCTGGTTCAGTCGTTGAGGCGCAGCAGTTCAAGCGCAGCTTTCAAGCTCAGGCGTTCAGGCGCAGCAGTTCAGGAGTAGTTTTCAGGCTCAGCAGTTTAGGCATAGCTTTCAGTAATTCAGGTGTTCAGCAAAGCAAATCGTTCAGCAAGGCAAATTGTTCAGCAAAGCAAATTGTTCTGCAAGTTCATTTATGAGGTCCATGGATTTCGATTTCAAAAGATTGTGGCTTCCGGATTTAGAAAGGTCTTTGAGAGGTGTCAATGGCTAGCCGAAACGCCGCATTGGCTCGAAGGGGTCGTCCACCTACAAGGTGCTCAATGATGCTCAATACATCCTGAACTTATCTTAACATTTCCCTTCTATATTAGCTTGGTTTTGAAGGGGGATATTGCACAATGTAATATCAGCTTGTTCTGTATGCATTTGATGTATTGAGACCCTGGCTAATTAGGTAGTTTGTAAAACATCTTTTAATTGAGCTTAAATTAGAAAAAACCTATACATTTAAGATCTTTAAAAAAGATACATTATGTGTTGGGCTAAAGATACATTATGTTTAAGGTCCTAAATTAATGCTTGGTTGATAGATGTGTGGACCTTAATTTATGCTTCATGAATTATGTTTATGAAAGAATTTTAAACACCAAAATTTTTCAAGTGAGAAGCCATTATGGGCTATAGTATTTTTTGAAATAATGCTCTATGTACAAAGGTAGCTCTGTCCAAATTTTTTTAAGATTTCTGTTGTGTTTTATTTCAATATGGTGCCATATATAATTTGACTCTTTTGTAAAATTATTGTCTCCATGTTTCTTGTTGATGTTGAAACAGCCCGAAACCACGTGGAAGATCACGAAGGGGGAGGAGTAACAATGCTTCTCTTTATGGCCAGGTAGATGCTAGTGATCAAATATCTTCAATCTCAGCTACCGACATGATAGAGGAAATTGAGACACAAGGTGAGGAGGTTCTTTCCACGGAAATGGGACAGAGCTCTCTACACGAAGTTGATGATACTTTAGCCCCCGAGGAGAATGGTTTACATATTGTTCCATGGGAGATAATGGATGAGGTTACCGAAACGTCTGAGATGGAAGATGAGCAAAATATCTTTATGCATAGAGGTGCAGACATCCTTGAAATCACACGTGTTTTTAGTTGCTTTGATTGTCCCTCCATTCCTTTATGTAGATTGATTCCATATGCAAGAGTGAGAGGTTTGAGAGATGATCTCAGTGGATTGAAGGCGGCCTTTGCAAAAGAAGGTTATATGCAAGAGAAAGGAGCATTCATTGTCTCTTTGGTAACATGCAAAAGAGAGGAGAGTTTTGTGAATGGTATGTGTTAACACTTTTCATTTTTGTATTGATGTCCATGTGTTGTGAATGTTGTTTGAAGTTTGACTTTGTGAATGCTCTAGATGAGATAAAGGCTACATGGAATCCTCTTTGGAATGAAATCAATGAAGAATTTGAAGCCAAGTTAAAAAAACAAAGAAAGTTTCAAGATCTTACAAATCACATGTTCTATGTTTGGGAAGGGAATCATCGCACCGTGGCTTGGAGGGAAGCGATAAAAGAGAAGTTCTCCACTTCAAAGGAGAAACAGTGTCGAGTCCTATGCACCATTATAGATCCCACTAAGGTGCCAAAGATTGCCTTGCTAAGCAGTTTACAACGAATGAACTTGTAAGTGTTGATGTTTCTTCTATCTTTGCTAACACTTGAATGTGAGTATCAAATGGTTTTTTGGTCTTTCAATGCAGCATGAACACTCATGCTCTTGTTTTCACTCATCTTTGTAATGAGATTGTCAATACGACACATATTTGTATAGAGGACCATGAAATGTATCTAAAGGTTTTTCCAGATAGAGATCAAAAACGTATTGCCGCTGTACGGAAGAAGAATGCCAAAGGTACAGAACCTTGGTATCCACTTACTCGACGGTACCTTGGCAGATTGGTCTATGATGTATGTGTCAAACTAAATGATTTTTACTCTCATTTAAATGCATGATTTCAAAGCTTATTAACGTATATTTAATTTTAGATTCAAATGACAAAAGAAAAAGAAAAGAAAGTTGCTCTTATTAAACAAAGCTTGTCTGCGGAAGAGCATCAGAAAGAAGAAGAGAGAATTTGTGAGGAGATTACTCACAAATATTAGGATGGAATTGGAAAGGTATGTAGATAACATGAATTCATGGCATTATCTTGAGAAAAATGTGAAAAAAGTTACTTAAGTACTTGTCATATACAATATTGAATTTTCAGTTGCTTAACATTGTTGATCCCAATCTTGGGACGGATTGGCTAGCAAGAGTTTTGTCTTTGAAATGGGGTCTTGATAGTTGGGCTACGTTGGAGAAGCTGAACTTAATAGCACTTCAAGATGCCCCTGTGCAAAACAGGATTCATTGGGTTTCATTATTAGAAGCAAACAAGATTACAAGGAGTGCATATGGTCTGAAAAAGGGAGATCACGTCTTTCGCATGTAAGTATAGCTAAGATTAAAAGTACTAAATATATCATGAATTTATATAAAAGTCTAACTTTGTCTCCTCTTTTTATTTGGGATTGTAGCTGGCTTCGTAGAGAGGGTTTTTTGGCTCGGGTTTTTCAGAGGGCATTTAAGATTGTGTCAGATCTTTTGGATGTTCCAGCCGTGGTGCCTTTGCAGCATGACTGCACTCTTGCATTCTACTTTGAAGAAATTAAATTTGAGGAGAGGCCCTATCTATTTCCAATAGAGGTGTCTCTTGGAGTGAAGACTAAGGATATCGATAAGTAGGCATTAAAGAAGGTGGATACATTGAGAATGGCAGCACAACGTTTGGCTTTTAGGTGAATCACTAACTGACTTAGATATATAATATTCGTTGTTATTGTTTCGTAACATTCGTGTCACCTAATTGACCTTTGTAGATTATTCATGTTCTTGGTTGCCAAGAGTGTCTTTCTTGCCATGTCCTTTCTGGCTAGACAGTGGACTCAGCTAGCGATCCAAGACACAAGCATGTATCCCTCTAGTATGCACACATTGACTCTTTGGGAGATAGATAATTGTCTATGGTGGATAGATATGGAGAAGGGCCATGTTTTTGGACGTGAAAGAGAGCTACAAGAGATGATATCGAAGGATGCTGCGATGAAGGTTCCTCCAGTAGACACAGTAGAAGAGAGTCGTGCAGGTATGTTTGATCATGCTCATATTTGCCTATCTAAAAGTTACAGTGCTCTGATTTGAAGTTATCTATTTTAGCAATGCGCAACTCACAAAAGGAAAAGGAGAGGGTTCTGGATCAGATCATTGACGAGGAGGTGGAGCCACCGCCAGGTAAACTACAATTGCATTTGTTAATGCTTTCCTTCCACGTGGTTGATGCATGGCTTATTAAACCTCCTTGTAATGTCTCAGTTGCTCCTGGCACGATCGTGGCTCGAAGGAGTATCTCTTTTGTTTATATTATGGAGTCTCCATCTCATTGTCTCTCTAGTTCTATGGATACTTGATGCATGGCTATTGTTGGGGACTACATTGCCATTGTTGCAGACTATAGGGCGGGGATCCGTAATCTTGCATGGGTCCCTGTACACGAGCATCTCGTGTGGGCACGCTCTGACTCTATCTTGTATACCCGCGGCACGAAATCAGTTTCATGGGCTACAGATTTGATTTTCTTAGATCTTCCATTTGGTGGGTCCCTCTTAGGCTCCTCTACTTCACCTCATTGGGACATTTGCACTGAGGATCATGTACGTGCTGGCGTTCATTTGGCATTCTCGACATTGGCGGATAGTGGATGGCTGTTGATCATGGTTTCTTTGGCAGGTCTATCTTGTTTATATTCATGCAAAAAAATTGTAATATTTGTGGTATTTATTATTGATATTTAGTTAAAATAACAGGAGAGGCCGTTGGCTGGGTGGAGAGATTTTCTCGTGCTTTAGAGATGGTGGTTCATCGTCGCATTGTAGTGCTCCATCATGGAGCATATGGTTATGTGGAGAGTTTTGGTGGTCGTGTGGAGGTGATACATTTGTTTTTACATCAATATTTCAGCACTTTGTCTTGTTGTTTGCTCTAATCGTGTGTCTTGTTTTGCAGCGTAATTTCTCTATGCTATTTATGATTCACAGAGTGGGTATGCGTCCACCTTGCTTTGTATCAGAAAGCGCTGCCTTGTTCTCCCGTCTTGGTATGCACTCTTTGGATTCTTTTATGGTGCATCACCTTCCAGAGCTCTCTCAGGTTAGATCATTATCAGGCAAGCCATTGCGAGGAGGACTGCAACGGAGCCATTATTTCATTGCATGTTTTGTGGAGCTGCTTTGCCGACAAGGAGGTATTTGTTTGGAGCTTGGATGTGGCACAGCCCCTGTACTAGCAGCTTGCTTGGCTTCAGGACGAGCATGTGTTGTAGTCGACATTGATGAGCCACTGATTTCAGGATATGTGTTATCATTGCTTCGCCCTAGAAAGAGGGGCAGAGAGGAGGCGTCCACCTCTTTAGATATTGATGATGAGAGTGACATGCCATCGCATGTCAATCCCTTTGACGACTAGTAAGGGTCCCTCTTACTTTTGACATTGACATTGCTCTCATCTTTTTTGTCACTATTTTTGTATTAGCGTTGGTATTTATTGATCATCGATACTGCCTATATTACTTGTTTGGTGTTTAACTTCACAATCTTTTTTTTTTTAATGGAAGTGCATTGCCGGTCTACGCAGAGCAGATGGCTAGAACCATGGCAAGTGATACGCGGTACAATTCTTGCATCCCTGAGAGGTATCAGAGACATAACGTATTCATCGATGATGAGTGCGAGTCATCATAAGAACAATGGATTTATAACATTGGTGGATGTTAAAATTCAAATTCATGTCTTGTTTTGGATAAGTAGTATGTACTGTTTTGATGGATTTGGTTAAGGTTTAAAATCCTCATGTGAGGTGCCGTGAAGGCTTATGATTATTTTTGAAATATTGCTTCATGTACAAGGGAAACTATGTCCAATTTTTTTTAAAAGTACTTTGTTTGTTTTGCTTTGTTTTTTGTGAGAGGAAGCATAATGGTTATGGCCTTTTTTATTATTTTTTCAAGCGGTGACAATACCACAAATACTCATGTTCTAATATTTTGGATTGTGGATAAGTAGTATGTACTATTTTGATGGATTTGGTTAAGATTTAAAATCCTCAAGTGAGGTGCCGTGAAGGTTTATGGTTATTTTTGAAATAGTGCTTCATATACAAGGGAGACTATGTCCAATTTTTTTTAAAAGTACTTTGTTTGTTTTGCTTTGTTTTTCGTGAGAGGAGGCATAATGGTTATGGCCTTTTTTATTATTTTTTCAAGCGGTGATAATACCACAAATACTGATGTTCTAATATTTTGGATTGTGGATAAGTAGTATGTACTCTTTTGATGGATTTGGTTAAGATTTAAAATCCTCAAGTGAGGTGCCGTGAAGGTTTATGGTTATTTTTGAAATAGTGCTTCATATACAAGGGAGACTATGTCCAATTTTTTAAAAAAGTACTTTGTTTTTCGTGAGAGAAGCATAATGGTTATGGCCTTTTTTATTATTTTTTCGAGCGGTGATAATACCACAACTACAGATGTTCTAATATTTTGGATTGTGGATAAGTAGTATGTATTGTTTTGATGGATATGGTTAAGGTTTAAAATCCTCATGTGAGGTGCCGTGAAGGTTTATGATTATTTTTGAAATAGTGCTTCATGTACAATGGAAACTATAGATCTTCGCTCGAGTTTTTCTTTGCTCGCAAAATCTTGCTCGGGCTATGGTAGGACTCGGACTTACTAAAGTAAGGTTGGAAGACCATATTCATGAATCGTTGAAAGGTGGTTGGAGCGTTAGTTAGACCAAAAGGCATGACTCGAAATGCAAAACAGCCCCATGGTGTGATGAAAGTAGTCTTTTTCTGGTCCTCCTCTGCAATGCGTATTTGAAAGTAGCCGGAGTAACCATCACACACTGTGTATCACTCATGGCCTGCTACTTCATTTAGAATCTCATCTTGAAATGGGAGAGGGAAGTGGTCCCTTTTTGTTGCAGCATTTAGTGGCTTGTAATCCACGCACACTCACCATTTACCATTCTTCTTTGGCCTCACCACTACTGGGGAGACCCATTCTGAATCTTCTACTGGGTATATGAATCCTGCTTCTAAGAGTCTCTTCACCTCGGACAATAGTGCATTTTGTTGCACAACTCCTAATCTTCTTAGTTTTTGTACTACTGGTTTGCTCCCTTCTTTTAGATGGATATGATGCTTCACTGCAGTGACACCTGTAATGTGAGTCTAATCAGAAATAAACAATGATGCATGCTTCTTGAGAACATTTACATAGCCCTCCCTTTCTTCTTCCTTTATATCCTTGGATAAAATCTTCTCTAGGCTGGCATCCCACACATTCTCCATTTTGATCCTTGGGTTGTCTTCTGATGAGGTAGTTTCCTTTATGGTGATGCCCATGACTTCGAGAGTGCTATCACTCTCTTCACTTGAAATCTCTTCCTCGTCCATGGATGAGGAGCATCCACTTGAGCTCCACTCATCAGATGACGTCTCTAGTTCAAGGTTCTCTTATCGCCCATTCTTCAAGTTATAAACCACCTTCCGACTATGAACACCCACACGAGCCCTCAACTCCAAGTCTCCTGTTGCCCAATCTTGCCTAGCTCCTATACCCATGAGCCAAGGTCGTCCTAAAATAAGGGGGTATCCTTCTCCCTTCACTGGCATCACATAAGCATCAACCTCTGTAGTGATTCCAAAAACAAAAACTCTCAAAGCTTTCACTACACCCACACAAGTGACAGAGACATTATTGGCCATTTTTGCCCTAAAGTTTGATGATTCCATTACCTCTAACCCCAATTGATGCATTAGCTTTTCTGTCATGACACAAACCTCTGCTCCACTGTCAATGTACGTTTTTGGAATTCGTTGTCCCTTGATTTGAGCCTCCACCAAAGGCACTATATCCTTGAGACCATAGGCTTTGATTACACTTACTAGCTTACTTCGCTTTGCCCTCGTGCTCACCATTTTTGACCACTGTAGTCGCAGCTTTGGGGAGATATGAAGTAGTTGTGGCCAAAGAATCTTTGGTCCTTGAGAACTCACATCAGCTGTCAAGTCATAAGGTTGTGTCCGAGATCCCATAGGGAAATCAGAGATGTCAATTTGAGACCTAGTACGGGTCTTTCTCTTCTTGGCTTCATCTTTAGTTGCCCGAGATGTACTTGCTTCATTACTTGCGTCTTTGCTTGTTTCTTTACTTACTTCATCTTGGACATGCACACGCTTGATAGGCATTGTAGACACTTCATCTTTCTTCATCTTCCCTTTACCTATTTCTTCTTGGTTGCTTCTACCCTTGACGACCTCCTCCATCCTTATGATGCTCACATTTGGTTGAGTAGCAGGGGCTTGAGCCTGAGCATGAGGTGGCTGCAAAATTTGAGGTTGTAGTTGCTCTTATGCTTGAGCTCTAGCATGGGGAGGACTTACTTGTTGTCGAGGACCTCTGACAGGGTAGTCATATCTTCTGGGATGAGGGCAATTATACATTCCGTGGCCATTTTCCCCACAATTGTAACACAACATTCCCCTTGCTTGAAGTCGCATTGGTGGCCGATTCCCACCATTCCTCTCAATAGGCCTTCTTGCACCCTGCACAAGATTTACTCTCAAACCCTCTAGCTGGTTTGTGAGATTGTTTATTTGTTGAAGCATATCTTCTTGTTGACCTCTATTGAGGCCTGGTGCATTAGGCACATTTAGAGGTACGTGAGAAGCTTCTATAGTTGTGATATTGCCTCCCAAAGCTAGCTGGCCAGCTTGGGTTTGATAGAGAATATTTCGATTCTTTTCCCTGGCAATTCTTAAGGCATCTTCAAAAGTATTTGGAAATTTTCTCTTTACCTTCTCTCTTAGCAAGGGGTACAAACCTGAGATAAATCAATCCTTTTGGAGGCAATTGGGAGCTCGCTCACCAGGGTTTAGTGAGTCTGAACATTGCCCCCAAAGTTTCAGAAAAACTTCCTCATAGGTTGCATAACCATGAGGGTCAACTTGATGAAGGGCCATAAGCCGTTTCCATAGTTCTTCTGCTGAATTGTCTTGTTGAAATCTTCGTAGGAAAGCCGCCTTCAATCCCTCCCATTCAGCTCTTTGGGTTGGATCTAGAGCCTGGAACGATACCCTAGCTTCTTCTTTGAGCACCAAAGGAAAAGCTCTCAATTTCAATGCTTCATCATCCCTCCCAGAGACAAGGAAAGCCATCTCCAAGTTATCCAAAAAATCCCCAGCATTTTCCCCACTATGCCCAAAAAAATTAGGGAAAGCCATGATAAAATGGGTTGCCTTCCTCTCAATACAGCACAAAGATGAAAACGTCTAGGCCCAAATCATATCTTATTAAGGGTAGAATAAATGGGTTGATAGATGCATTAATCTCAGCTAGACGACGAGGGCCTAGTAAGTTCCTTATGATGTTTTGGAACCTAAGCTTTGTGCTAGCTATTATATGCATCGTTTGTCTAGCAAGAGGTTGGAAAGGTCCATATAAATCCCTATGATTCATACAATATTCTTAAAGCAAGATGAAGATGTGAACATCAAAAGATACATTATACTCCAAACTAGGAAATATTATAGGGTCAGAGGACAACAATATCTCTCTCAACCTCTCAGCTCCAAAATAGAAGACCAATCTTTGTTGGAAAAAAATCTTTCTATCAATGCACACATTCACCCTAATATTTTGAACTGATTGAAAGTTGTAGAAAATGGGATTATTCATTGGTACATTAAATACAAACTTCCATGAAGCACTTCATTGAAGTTCATCTCTCTTGGATCCCACCATTTGAGAGATGCAAAGAATTTGCTCACCAGTGATTAGCCTAGCTTTGGTGTGACCATCTTCAGCTTTGTAAAGTTCATAGGGTTCAATGGTTACCTTCTCAACCACCTTGAGCCTTCTTGCTAGTAGTAGTTGGAGTGCATCACCATATGTAGCCTCTTGCCAATACCACACACCATTGATGTGTAGCCCCCCCTCCAAAAACTTGTTAATACCCGATTTTGAGAGTGCTTTCACCACCTGAAGTCGAGGCTTCAAAGGAAGTGTCTTCACACTAGCCACGAAGCACTCAACACAATGATTTGACCTAGGGATTTGATGACTACAAGATTTTCCTTGAAGCAAAGAAGGGTGTATGTAGTTTACTCTCTTTACCCGCATACGTGCCGTTTGTCAATAAAGACGCTTCTTTTCTTGAGCTTCTTGGGGAGACCATAGTGGAAGTCTCGGAGAATTTGATGGACCTTCCTTCATAGGATTGACAGAGCGCTGCTTGATAACTCCTCCGTGGGGGCACCAATTTATGACGAAGGAAATTTGGAATGGCGGCCTCTACACCAAAACAAACTCCATTCCGCCACAAGGGAAATGAGATGAGGGCACCACCTAGTCTTGGAAGCGTGGACTAGGACCGCTACACAAAGAGAGAGAGAGAGAGAGAGAGAGAGAGAGAGAGAGAGAGAGAGAGAGAGATATCACTATGAATGAAGCATTAACCTTAGTGTGTGTACAAGGAATGGATAACTTCAAGCACTCCCAACACAAATAGCATGTAGATTACTAAACAACAACTCAAGAATTAGCCAAAATCACATCAAGCACTCTCACACACACATAAAAGATCTCTCTTAATTAACATAAGTAAGAGGAGGGGAGGTTACTAGCATAAAATAATTTGCACTCTAGAATGTGCAAGAATAGAGTGAATGAATGAGCTTTATGGGCTCATGATGAGTGATATAAAGACTCAATGGGGCTGAGGGAGACTTGAAATTACAAAGGGTGGGGCCTCTTTATATAGGAAAGAGAGTGATTAGGAGTGAGGTTAAGATCCAAGTGCAATTTGTACAAATGAAGCTTGATTAGGGACATTCCACCAATGAAGAAGCTCCTTCCAAGTGATTTGTTGACCAATTTGCAACTAATTGGCTCCATCATCACTTGTGTTGTCTTCACTCCTTCCTCCATAGCTTGAGTCCAAGAGCTTCCTTATTTTAAAATGTAAAGAATCTACATAAAATCAATGCATATCTAGTAATAATAGAAAGGGGTTGAATGAGAACTTATGAATTACAACAAGATTAAGCATGAATTGAGAGGTGATTAGAAGAGGAATTTGTGATGGTTTTATGAGCTTGAGAGAGAGGAGGAAGGAGGGGAGGGTGAGAAGACTAATGGCTGATTTTTAGAGAAGAACTCAATGTGGAAAAGGAAGGGTGTGTGTGTAAAGGTAGAGGGGGTGGTCTCCACCACAGGTGAAAAAACTGAAGTCCGCCATTTTGGCCATATCTCCTAGAGTGTAGATGCAAAAATTATAAAACAAATATGGTCAGAATCTCCAACTCATAAGCTACAACGTTGATGAAGACAACTTTTCTTGGATCGGAGTGGAAGTATTTTTTAAAAATCCAAAAAAATCATGTGTCTGTTTCCTTCCTTTACCAAGTTTTCCACCTGGGTCCCATTTGTTTGAATCATCATATGGCTCCAAAGGCATGATGATATGAGCCACTCATGACCCTTGAATCATGGGTGCATGGCTCCACAACCACATTATATCTTTTATTTTCACATTTACATATTTTCCCTTCCTTTTACCACTAGGTTCTACCTTTCCCCTCTGGTGAACTAGTCAAGGAAAAATTCCCATCCAGTCATTTTTTGATTTTTTCCAAGAGGTTATTCTCACTCTTTCTTTTATTGTAAACCTCTAGAAGTAGGGAAAACCAACAAAATATAGTAAACAAAAAATTTGTAATAGGCTCAGATCACTACTAAGGTTAATAGGTTGGAGAAGTGGTGGACCTTGAATGTAAACCCCCCATGTAAGAAATATCGTGGGTTTAATGTATTTCAATGGAGCCTAGCATCTTGGAGACATGGTGTAGCTTGCTTCTCTTCATGTTTCAATGGAGCCTATCTAGGACAAATGGTGGAGCATCCTTCTCTACATGTTTCAATGGAGCCTAGCTTGGACAAGTGGTGGACCTTTTCTTCTCTCTATCTTTGAATAGAGTTAGCTTGGACAAGTGGTGGTCCTTGGAACCAAACCCCCATGTAAAACCTATCATGGTCACTCCAAGTGGTCAGAAAGAATAACCTTTAAGATATAGTCTTATAGGTTGTACAAGTGGTGGAAGTTAACACCCAGATATTCTTAATATAATGACATAGAGTGGAAAAGTGGTGAATCTTGAGAGCAGACCACTCATGCTACTAGTGATAATAGGTTGGACAAGTGGTGGACCTTGAATGTAAACTCCCCATGTACAAAATAACGTGGGTTAAAGGTATTTGGATGGAGGCTAGCATCTTGGAGACATGGTGCAGCTTGCTTCTCTTCATGTTTCAATGGAGTCTATCTTGGACAAATGGTGGAGCATCCTTCTCTCCATGTTTCAATGGACCCTAGCTTGGACAAGTGGTGGACCTTTGCTTCTCTCTATGTTTCAATAGAGTTATCTTGGACAAGTGGTGGACCTTGGAACCAAACTCCAATGTAAAACCTATCATGGTCACTCCAAGTGGTGAGAAAGAACAACCTTTAAGATATAGCCTTATAGGTTGGACAAGTGGTGGACCTTAACACTAAGTTGGTAACCTAGCAAGACATAAAAGTGTCCTTTCAGGGTTTTGAAACAAACCTCCAAAACCATAGTAGATCCACTAATTTTGTAAAATCCTTTCATGAGGTTATAGTTCAAGGCCTACTACACATGGAGAAAATAAGAAACTTGTAAAATTTCTCATCTTTTGGTCACACCAAGCCTCCAAAGTTGATGGACCAGTACATTTTCATCAAAACAGTCATTTCTTAGGTTTTGTTGCATAAAACTAAGATTAGGGATTTTTGTATGACTTGAGATAAATTCCCTAGTTAACTTCAATGGGTTGGTGATCAGAACATATGATTGCTTCTCACTCACTATTTTTTGTTTTGCCAAAAGAAATAGGTACAAAAAAGTTGATTTTTTACCATTCTGCAAACCTATCATCAAAGTTTCTATAACCACGCTCAATACAAATAATATATGCATGTTTTCTAAGTTTCCTATTGTCCTATAGGTTCATAGGGAGCCATGGAGCATGTCAAAAGAATAATACATCTCCTAACAAGGGGAATCTTGGGGACAAAGATGAAGTGCTAAATACAGCAAACATGAAAAAATTGGGTTCAACATTATGCATGTAGTTGTCACAAGAAACTAACAATATTGAAAAAGCTATTTGTGATATACTAGAATGTTTCGTTTTCTTCTATAATTTAAAAAATCAACCATCGTTGTCTACTATGCAAAATAGGGTATTAGGTGCCCCAAAACTCAAGGAATATTAGCTTTAGGTTACAATATGTGACATAGAAAATCAAAACTGCATTTGGATATCATGAAAGCCACCAAAAAAATCATAGAAGAGCTAAAATTTGCTAAATAACAGGATTTGACAATTTTTGTAATATGGTCATAACTTACAACTTTAACATTTATTTCTTCCTAGAAGCATCAAGCCATGTTGAGGACTACTAAACATAGTTATTTAGCATTATAGACCTCACAAACATTAATTCTAGAGTGGTATAGTTGCAAAAAGTTGAAAAAAGCCAAAAACAGGACCCGTTTTTTCAGACAGTTTAGGTTGTGAAATGTTGTGCAAGGACAAGGTTAAAGATGGAATTGATATTCCAAAAAAATTTCAAGTTTTTTTCAGCTCATGAGACAACTTTCTAGACAGATATCACCTCCAAATCCATTTTGAAACTCTTGACATAATTCAAGGAAAATGGTCACTTAACATGACATAAAAGTGTCCCAGGACATAAAAGTGTCCCATTACCAACCTACTGCTAACACTCAGATATTCTTAATATAATGACATAGAGTGAAAAAGTGGTGAATCTTGAGACAAAACCACTCATGCTACTAGTGATAATAGCTTGGACAAGTGGTGGACCTTAAACGTAAACCCCCCATTTTTCAATAGAGTTAGCTTCGACAAATGGTGGAGCATGCTTCTCTCCATGTTTCAATGGAGCCTACTAGCTTGGACAAGTGGTGGAGCTTTGCTTCTCTCTATGAGAAGAATAGAGTTAGCTTCAATACGTGGTGGATCTTGGAACCAAACCCCCATGTAAAACATATCATGGTCATTCCAAGTGGTGACAAAGAATACCCTTTAAGATATACCCTTATAGGTTGGACAAGCACTACAAGAGGTTGTGTGCTCTTGTGACGCTGTTAGTGACGAAAATACACTGGGTTTTTATAACCCCCAGCGTCGCTACAACCGTCGCTAATAGCGTCGCTACGAGAGCGTCGCTATATGCGTCGCTATATAGAGATGCTCATAGCGACGGTCATAGCGACGATTATAGCGACGTTTACACAGAAGTCTATAGCGACGCTCATAGCGACGCTACAGAGCCATAAATAGCAACGGTTATAGCGATGCCCGAGAGAATTTGTTTTTGGTGACAGGGCATTGAATGCCCTGCCACCCATCAACCATATTGTACTTGATTCACTTTTTAAAAAAAGTGCAAGGGTAGATAATAGACCCAAAATAGTCACCCACAAGACGCATTGTTTGCAAAATTGACAAGCGTAAAATTGACAATTGTACACATCATAGGCAAAATGAATTGATTGGCAAATGTAATAATGACAATTGTACAACATCATAGGCATAAATAATTGATTGGCAAAATGAACTGCGGTGACAAATGTAATAATATACATGGTTCAAAAAGACGTATAAATTCCGTCTCATGATACATAAGCTATGAGAAACCTTAAACTAATGCTATCTAGCTACGGCTAAACTGACGTCGTCTAGTCAGACGTCTCATCACGTCCAAGCGGCGTATCTGTCGGATTCTGCAAAAAAAGACAATAAGACAGCTTTCAATAAGTATAAACATATAACGACATTTATAAAACAATACAAAAAAAAGAAAAGAGTAAACCCTAATACTAACCATGCCACCGCGAGAACTGAGAATGTCCATCAGGGCGTTTAAGCCCTTCCTTCCTGCGTACTCGCGCTCGTACGGTGTGGGATCACGTCCTGTCATCGACCACTGTCAAAACATACAAAGAATTCATTATGTTAGAATTAAAAAACTCATAAACCCTAAACTATCGAACATAAAGAGAAATGCGAAAACACTTACAAAATCGGCCTCAAATGATGCCCATCCACCGCTCCCCAAGTGGTGCGAGCTCCCTGCCTCTACTCGCGCTCTGGCTGCATCCTTTTGTTGCTTCCACTTGTCGGGATTCTCGCGCGCTGCTTTCTTCGCATTCTTCCAATCTTCTAATTTGGCTAGCCAATCTGGCCTGTTCCACCCATGCTTGATTTCTTTTTGCACTTCGGAACGCTTGTGTTTGCAGTATTCGCGCATTTGAATCTTCATCAGGTCTTCATTGAAGCGTTGATCCCGTGCTGGAACGGGAAACTCATCATGAAGTATGCTGATGACTCTGTTTTTTAAATCACTTGGTACTTCACTCCATTTGTTTAGTATGTAGTGTCTAAACAGTTGAGAGCAAAGACCACGCATGCGTGAGATCACCTTCTTGCCGTCATCATCCATGATGATTCCGCCGCTGAAGTCGACGGAGTAAGGCAAGCCCTTTGGCCGGTGACGCGTGAACCTGGGTGTCCCGGCAGGGGTCTCTAGCGGCGTGGCGATGGGGGTACGGACGTCAGGTGTCTCCACCGGCGTCTGGGCCCCGAAGCGAGGAGTGTCGAGTGGGGTGGCTCCTGGCGGAGTAGGTAGAGGTGTGTAGCTGCTAGGAACAGTCATCCGTGCAAAACCTGGCGTAGATGGCGATGCTGTGGCTGGTGTGGGGGCAGGCAAAGAAGGGGAGGGTAAAGAGCCTCGTCGAACATGAGGCGGTGTGGAGGCATCGGTGGCGGAATCCCCACAACAACGGCCACCGCCACCACTAGAGCGCCGGTGTCTAGACGAGTGTGAAGCTCGTCTCGTCGACG
Organism: Adiantum capillus-veneris; assembly: GCF_014529385.1. NCBI lineage: Eukaryota > Viridiplantae > Streptophyta > Polypodiopsida > Polypodiales > Pteridaceae > Adiantum > Adiantum capillus-veneris. The sequence goes on from NC_140951.1 coordinate 101,120,397, forward strand.
CCGAAGCTTCGGAGCGCGCCGAATGCTCCAAAATAGAGGGAGATGCGGATGGAGTAGGAACGCGCGATGATGCACCAGAGCGATGACGCTCCACGTACCACTGTCTCTGCTGCGGTGACAAAGAAGAAAGAAACTCCTCATCATCCATACCTGCATTAAACACACGAATATTTAAACTTAATATTGAATGAATAGAGTAGACAATGACGCAAAGACCATTAAATACAATGACGTAATGACCCTCCATGATTATCTAACCATTGCACGTCGAACAAGTCGATAAAAAATCCTCTGTAATCGATCCTCAAAATCTCTTGCAGCGTGCCGAAGTAAGTGAGTTCCGCCACCACAGGATCTGCATCAGAGGAACATCGTCGACTAGACTGTTCAAATTTTGCCATGATTCCACAATCTTGAGTAAAACGTTTTTTGTCGATTCGTTCCACCCTAAAATGTCGACCTTTACACCATGCTGCTGTGTATGACTTATACTACAACGAACAAAGATTATGAGTGGCCGTTCAAACGTTTAGAAATAAAGTCACTAGCTAGTCGTACATTGCAAACTTACCTTGGTCGCGCAACCCCGAGAGTACTCCCACTCTTCCTCAGTCACTTCGTCACCACATTTTTGTGCGCTTTTCAATTGGTTGTGCAACCATCTTAAGCTCATGAAGGTTGGTAGGCTCTCCAGAACCGTCGGATAGTGCATCGGTGGTCGTCTTCCCCGTCTCCACTCGATTCGTGCCCTTTGTCGCTCTTGCTTTGCATCCTCATATTGTGAAATCCACTTTTGCATCACTGGATTGTGAAGCATGCAAAATCGGTTGATTTTAGCCTGTAGATCTTCCGTCATCTTCTTCTCAACACCGAGATTGCACATGACAATTCCAGACATGCGCTCATCATCTATGGTTCGCCATAGCATGTCCCGGGCTTTATCAAATCCGTCTAGCCACTCTCCAATGTACACTAGGGACTCTGATACCAACCAACCTTCTGCCATGCTACCCTCCGGATGTGCCTTTTGACGCAGTTCTAAGAAGAACATCCATCTGGAATGAACTGTGCCAGCTATTTCCACCTCATCAACTATGTGAACAAGAAGATGCACCTGAATGGTTAGCATGGTAGTAGGAAAATGTTTCTCAAACATGCACACAAGCTCTGCAGCATTTAGTTTGGCGAATGGTATGGAGTCTACGTTGATCTCCTTTTGTGAGATCCATTGCACCATCTTTGCAAGTTTGTAGATTGTGTTACGGATGTCGAAAGACAAACATCCCTCAATGGCAGCCGGTAAAATAAACTATAAAGTATGTGCAGCAATGATATTAAAGTCCACATTTTATGCAATGATATTAAAGTCAACTATGAACATACCTGACACATTTTATGCCAATCGTGTGACTTCAAACCGGTAAGCTTTCCTTCTTTAGTAAAACACGTTCGGAGCGAGTGCATTACGCCAGTGGGGGTCCGCAAAGATCAAATGGTCTCTTTTACTTTGCGTTCTTGGGCTCCTGTGAAAATCCATGGTGCTTTAGGGAGTTTTATCGATCCATCAGACACTGTTTGCGGCCAATATTGCTCCATACGATCCACATTTCTAAGGTCAACTCTGGCTCCCAAAGTATCTTTCTTACCGGTCAGATGGTCCCATAGTAGATTACCCACATTCTTGAATATGTGCATTGGATTGAGCAAGTGATTGATCATGAGTCGGGGCCAGTATGGTAACTCGTACCATAGAGATAGTCTCTTCATCCCTGGAGGCAATCCATCATCGCACATCTCCTTCTCCTCTAACCATGCTTGTGCAGACATCCTTGGTGGCTCTCTTCCCAAAAAGCCGTCGCGTAACACATGATTCTCTGGAAGATACGCTTGATGACCTTCGTAGATTTGCTTCTTCAGTGAGGGCGCCCTACGTGCATTCAGTATAGGTCCACATGTGACACATGCTCTGTATCCGCTTGTTTGAAGCCCTGCATGTATACACATGATAATAGATCAACTATGGGAAAAAACAAGATTTACAGTGTCTGAGTGAGGAGTGTCAATAGATCACCTGAGCATTCTGTTAGCCCGGGATAGTCATGCATGGTCCACATTAGAATGCCTCTGATCAAAGCATTCCGTCGTCCTGTGTGTCGGCTCATATCCACCACCTCTATGCCAATCCACAATTGTTGTAGCTCTTCCAATAGTGGACGAAGATACGCATCCATATTCCCCACTTTATATCGCCCTGGCACAATCAAGCTTAGCCATAGGTGCCCCTTCTTCGTAGTCAACCACGGGGGAATGTTGTAGTTGACGATGACAACGGGCCATACACTCTAAGATGTTGATCTTTGACCAAATGGATTTACGCCATCCATAGCCAGGCCTAAGCGCAAATTTCGAGCTTCCGTGGCAAAATCCGACCATGTTCCATCTATATGTTTCCAGGCTGCGCAATCTGCAGGAATTCATAGCACACCATCCGAAGATTTATTCTCCTCATGTCATGATGCTAGGGCGGCCATGGACTTACATTCGAAGAAATGCTTGATGCGAGGAAGCAGAGGAAAATTTCGCAAAACCTTTTGTGGAATTTTTGTCCCGTGGAGATCTACTCGATATCTTTCGGAATCACATTTCGGACACTTCTCCATGTCTATGTATTCCCCTCTGAAAAGAATGCAGTCATTAGGACAAGCGTGGATAGAATTGTAATCCATCCCCAAGTTTCGCAAAATCTTTCTTGCTTCATCTCAGGAATCTGGCATCACATTGTCAGCTGGTAGTATGTGCTCTTTAAGCAATCTACACAACATAAAAATACGATACAATCGTGTAAAAATCTATCAGATCATTATACATTTAGAGTTTTATTAAAGTAAACTAATTGTAATAGATCACCTGAAAAGCGTTGTGATGCTAGTGTCACTCCATCCAAACTTTGCCTGCATGTTGAGAAGAACCAGGAGTGCTTTCAATCTAGACATACGTGCTCCATTATACAATGGCGTATCGGCTTCACTTTTCATATCATCATAGATAAGCCTTTCTGAATCCATGATCGTCTCGATCATTTCATCAATCTCGGGCTCAAACATTGCCTCGTTGGGAATGTGCTCTGCATGATCATCCCCCGAGCTGTCAAAGGCTACATCTTGTGGCCTCACATATGCTGCTTGACCAAAGCGCCTGCGAACACGTCTATTGGGTTGCAAGATTGCTGCTTGTTGGCCAGCGTCAGAGTCCGACGAGTTATAATTGGCAACAACTCGATCTATAATAGATGGATCGAACTCGCCAAATTCGCGAACGTGCTGCAAAGAAACACGTCTTGTCCGTTGCACAGCATGCTTGCATTGATTACAAGGACATAAGACCCTCGTTGAGAGATAGGTGTTTCAGTTGGACGGTCCCACATCCTCGTCACTACTCATAATGAGGATAAAAATCTTATAACCTGGACAAAAAATTTAATATTCTATTGGTATTCTTTGTCTTATCTCTCTCTCTCTCTCTCTCTCTCTCTCTCTCTCTCTCTCTCTCTCTCTCTCTCTCTCTCTCTCTCTCTCTCTCTCTCTCTCTCTCTCTCTTTACCTCACATTCTCTAGTCATGTCCAATCCCCGCACACCTCGGTCTAGAGGTGCACGGAGATCAGAACCACCGGGTTATACTCTCGTCTTTATTGGTCAATACCTATATTTGTGGGTACAAGAAATCTACATACCCACGTCTACATGATACTGCATGTAGTGGACAAAACCCCTTTGCCTCTTCTCTAGCTGTAGCACTTCATAGCATCTTAACATCTTTTCACTGTTCATCTAACTCTAAACCCTAAACCGTAAGTAATTCTTGCGTGGACTCGATCTAACGTAAATAAGCGTAAATCTAAATAAATGTAAATCTAACTAAAAATAAACCTAAATCTAATTTAACGTAAGTTTACATCTAACCTAATCTTTAACGTCTTTTGGGATAGTTTCCTACGACGTTAAAACTCTCTTCTTCTTGTGTGTGTGTGTGTGTGTGTGTGTGTGTGTGTGTGTGTATGTGTGTGGGTAAACCTAAATAAACCTAAATAAACCTAAGTCTAATCTAATATAACATAAATCTAAATCTAACGTAAATTATGCTATATTAAAAACAAAGAACTAAACTAACAGGGATTATAAGAACCTTAAAACTGATTTAACACATAATTTTTCACATAACTCGGCAAGAGTTGGCATTCTCATCACTAAAGATGTGAGAGTTAACTTCCGGCAGTGACGCTGCCTCATCTCCATCCACATCTGACGACAGCAATTGGCTCTTTAGACCGTTCTTGCTCTTGTTACTAACTTTGAAGTTGCTGTTGAATGACTAGAGGTTGTCTAGATGGTCATTGTGTCGGGGATGTAGTGACTCTTGCCGCCCTGAAGATCCACCTTCTTCCCTATCTCTGAAGACATTTCACCAGTACTTTTGGATTGACGGAGCCCACCATGAGTGAAGGCAGCAATACCCTATATTCCACTGAGGGCTTTCTTCACCCGCTTCATACAGGCATCGCAGTCTATGGAGACCTAAATCTAATCTAATATAACGTAAATCTAAATCTAGCGTAAACAAACGTAAATCTAATTAAAAATAAACCTAAATCTAATCTAATTTAACTTAAATAAACCTAAATCTAATTTAACGTAAGTCTACATCTAACCTAATCTTTAACGTCTTTTAGGATAGTTTCCTACGACGTTATAACTCTCTTCTTCTTGTGTGTGTGTGCGTGTGTGGATGTGTGTGCCAATAAAAAGAGATAAATGGTATAACCTTTCTATCACCCATGCCAAGTATGATAGATTGGTTATGCCATTTCCCTCTTGAATAATAGGTCTTGAGTTCAACTCCTCGTCGGCTAGATCTTTAGGTCTTTTAATTTTAATTAGTTTCCTACGACGTTAAATTAGTTTCTCTCTCTTTCTCTCTCAATGTGTGTGCGTTTTTTTGTTTATGCATGTTTTCTCTCTCTTTTTCTCTCTCAATGTGTGCGTTTTTTGTTTATGCATATTCTCTCTCTCTTTTCCTCTCTCAATGTGTGTGTTTTTTGTTTATGCATGCTCTCTCTCTCTTTTCCTCTCTCAATGTGTGTGTGCATTCTTTGTTTATGTATGTGTGTGTGCGTTTTTGTTTATGTTTGTACTCTCTCTCTCTCTCTCTCTCTCTCTCTCTCTCTCTCTCTCAAAAACACTATGTGTGTGTGTGTATGTGTGTGTGTGAGAGAGAGAGAGAGGGAGAGAGAAAGAGGGGAAGGGAACATGAGAGTGAGGAGAGGGAAGGAGCATACCTGGGTCTCCTTCCTCTCCTCGTGTGTGTGTGTGTGTGTGTGGAGAAGAAAGAGACAGAGAGAGAGAGAGAGAGGGAGAGCGTTACCTGCTCCTTGCTTGAGGGCGCCGAAAAACTCAGATCTGAGATCTGAGTTTTTGGGTGCTCTCTGTTATTTTTTTAGCCCAGTCGGCGTCGCTATGAGCGTCGCAAATTTACAAAGAAATTTGCGACGCTCATAGCGACGCCGAGAATTTTGTTTTTTGAGCGTCGCTGTGTGAGCGTCGCTAATATGAATAGCCTCTTGTAGTGAACTAATCGACCTTAACACCCTGATCTTCTTAATATAATGACATAGAGTGAAAAAGTGGTGAATCTTGAGACCAAACCACTCATGCTTCTAGGGATAATGGCTTGGACAAGTGGTTGACCTTGAATTTAAACCCCACATTTAAAAAATATCGTGGGTTTAAGGTATTTCAATGGATCCTAGCATCTTGGAGACATGGTGCAACTTGCTTCTCTTCATGTTTCAATGAAGCCTATCTTCGACAAATGGTGGAGCATCCTTCTCTCCATGTTTCAATGGAGCCTAGCTTGGACAAGTGGTGGACCTTTTTTTCTCTCTATGTTTACATAGAGTTAGCTTGGACAAGTGGTGGACCTTGGAACCAAACCCCCATGTAAAACATATCATGGTCATTCCAAGTGGTGAGAAATAATACCCTTTAAGATCTAGCCTTATAGGTTGGACAAGTGGTCGACCTTAAAACCTAGATCTTCTTAATATAACAATATAGAGTGGAAAAGTGGTGAATCTTGAGACCAAACCACTCATGCTACTAAGGATAATAGGCTGGACAAGTGGTGGACCTTGAATGTAAATCCCCCATGTATGAAATATCATGGGTTTAAGGTATTTCAATTGAGCCTAGCATCTTGGAGACGTGGTGCAACTTGCTTCTCTTCATGTTTCAATGGAGCTATCTTGGAGAAATGGTGGAGCATCCTTCTCTCCATGTTTCAATGGACCCTAGCATGGACAAGTGGTGGACCTTTGCTTCTCTCTATGTTTCAATAGAGTTAGCTTGGACAAGTGGTGGAATTGGAATAAAACCCCCATGTAAAACCTATCATGGTCACTCCAAGTGGCGAGAAAGAATACACTTTAAGATATAGCCTTATAGTTTGGACAAGTGGTGGACCTTAACACCCAGATCTTCTTAATATAATGACATAGAGTGGAAAAGTGGTGAATCATGAGACCAAACCACTCATGCTACTAGGGATAATAACTTGGACAAGCGGTTGACCTTGAACTTAAACCCCACATGTATAAAATATCATGGGTTTAAGGTATTTCAATGGATCCTAGAATCTTGGAGACATGGTGTAGCTTGCTTCTCTTCATGTTTCAATGAAGCCTATCTTCGATAAATGGTGGATCACCCTTCTCTCCATGTTTCAATGGAGCCTAGCGTGGACAAGTGGTGGACCTTTGCTTCTCTCTATGTTTCAATAGAGTTAGCTTGGACAAGTGGTGGACCTTGGAACCAAACCCCCATGTGAAACATATCATGGTCATTCTAAGTGGTGAGAAAGAATACCGTTTAAAATATAGCCTTATAGGTTGGACAAGTGGTCGACCTTAAAACTCAGATCTTCTTAATATAATGACATAGAGTGGAAAAGTGGTGAATCTTGAGACCAAACCACTTATGCTACTAAGGATAATAGGTTGGACAAGTGGTGGACCTTCAATGTAAACCCGCCATGTACGAAATATCGTGGGTTTATGGTATTTCAATGGAGCCTAGCATCTTGGAGACATAGTGCAGCTTGCTTCTCTTCACGTTTGAATGGAGCCTATCTTGGATAAATGGTGGAGCATCCTTCTCTCCATGTTTCAATGGAGCCCACCTTCGACATGTGGTGGACCTTTGCTTCTCTCTATGTTTTAATAGAGTTAGCTTGGACAAGTGGTGGACCTTGGAATCAAACCCCCATGTAAAACCTATCATGGTAACTCTAAGTGGTGAGAAAGAGTAACGTTTAAGATATAGCCTTATAGGTTGGACAAGTGGTGGACCTTAACACCAAGATCTTCCTAAAGGAATAACATAGAATGGAAAAGTGGTGAATCTTGAGAGCAAACCACTCATGATACTAGAGATAATAGGTTGGAAAAGTGGTGGACCTTGAATGTAAACCCCCCATGTACGAAATATCGTGGGTTTAAGGTATTTCAATGGATCCTAGCATCTTGGAGACATGGTGCAGCTTGCTTCTCTTCATGTTTCAATGGAGCCTATCTTGGACAAATGGTGGAGCATCCTTCTCTCCATGTTTCAATGGACTCTAGCTTGGACAAGTGGTGGACCTTTGCTTCTCTCTATATTTCAATAGAGTTAGCTTGGACAAGTGGTGGACCTTGGAACCAAATTCCCATGTAAAACCTATCATGGTCACTCCAAGTGGCGAGAAAGAATACCCTTTAAGATATAGCCTTATAGGTTGGACAAGTGGTCGACCTTAAAACCCAGATCTTCTTAATATAATGACATAGAGTGGAAAAGTGGTGAATCTTGAGACCAAACCACTCATGCTACTAAGGATAATAGGTTGGACAAGTGGTGGACCTTGAAAGTAAACCCCCCATGTACGAAATATCGTGGGTTTAAGGTATTTCAATGGAGCCTATCATCTTGGATACATGGTGCAGCTTGCTTCTCTTCATGTTTCAATGGAGCCTATGTTGGACAAATGGTGGAGCATCCTTCTCTCCGTGTTTCAATAGACCCTAGCTTGGACAAGTGGTGGACCTTTGCTTCTCGCTATGTGTCAATAGAGTTAGCTTGGACAAGTGGTGGATCTTGGAACCAAACCCGCATGTATAACCTATCATTGTCACTGCAAGTGGCGAGAAAGAATACCCTTTAAGATATAGCCTTATAAGGTTGGACAAGTGGTGGACCTTAACACCCACATCTTCTTAATATAATGACATAGAGTGAAAAATTGGTGAACCTTGAGACCAAACCTGTCATGCTACTAGCAATAATAGGTTGGACAAGTGGTGGACCTTGAAAGTAAACCCCCCATGTACAAAATATCGTGTGTTTAAGGTATTTCAATGAAGACTAGCATCTTGGAGACATGGTGCAGCTTGCTTCTCTTCATGTTCCAATGGAGCCTATCTTGGACAAATGGTGGAGCATTCTTCTCTCCATGTTTCAATGGACCTTATCTTGGAGAAGTGGTGGACCTTTGCTTCTCTCTATGTTTCAATAGAGTTAGCTTGGGCAGGTGGTGGACCTTGGAACCAAAGCACCATATAAAACCTATCATGGTGATTCCAAGTGTTGAGAAAGAATACCCTTTAAGATATAGCCTTATAGGTTGGACAAGTGGTGGACCTTAACACCCAGATCTTCTTAATATAATGACATAGAGTGGAAAAGTGGTGAATCTTGAGACCAAACCACTCATGCTACTAGCGATAATAGGTTGGACAAATGGTGGACCTTGAATGTAAACCCCCCATGTACGAAATATCATGGGTTTAAGATATTTCAATGGATCCTAGCATCTTGGAGACATGGTGCAGCTTGCTTCTCTTCATGTTCCAATCGAACCTGGCTTGGACAAATGGTGGAGCATCCTTCTCTCCATGTTTGAATGGAGCCTAGCTTGGACAAGTGGTGAACCTTTGCTTCTCTCTATGTTTCAATAGAGTTAGCTTGGACAAGTGGTGGACCTTGGAACCAAACCCCTATGTAAAACCTATCATGTGCATTCCAAGTGCTGGTAAATAATACCATTTAAGATATAGCCTTATAGGTTGGACAAGTGGTGGACCTTAACACCCAGATGTTCTTAATATACTACATAGAGTGGAAAAGTGGTGAATCTTGAGACCAAACCACTCATGCTACTAGGGATAATAGGTTGGACAAGTGGTGGACATTGAATTTAAACCCCGCATATACTAAATATCGTGGGTTTAAGGTATGTCAATGGAGCCTTGCATCTCGGAGACATGGTGCAACTTGCTTCTCTTCATGTTTCAATGGAGCTTATTTTGGACATATAGTGGAGCATCCTTCTCTCCATATCTCAATGGACCCTAGATTGGACAAGTGGTGGACGTTTTCTTCTCTCTATGTTTCAATAGAGTTAGCCTATATTAGACAATTAGTAGACCTCGAATCTCTCCATGTTGTCTAGAGCTGAGATTGGACAAGTGGTGGACCTTACTTCTCCCTTCCCTTAGTTTACTAGCTTAAAAGATCACTATGTATACTTGCTTAGATCTAGCTTGAACAAGTGGTGGACCTTGTATTCACACAAACTTAATCCATTACAAAAAAGTATCTGTTAAAATAACATTTGGTTTTTTTTTGTTTCAGGAAAGATGGCTCCAAAAGAACAAGTTGAAAGGGTTGCTGTTTCAGTTGACTATACTTGCAATGATCTTAGGAAATGGTATTTGGACATGCATGGTATAGAGGGTGCACAATTTCATAAGGTGAATCTATTTATTGCCAAAAAGGAGAATGACAGCTTGTTTGAAGATGTTGCACAAGTTGTGGAAGCATCTGTCTCTGTAGTTGATAGTCATCCGGAGGTGGAATGCATTGACATTCTAGTTCCAATGAATCTAGAATTTCAACTATCTCCAGGAGCATATGCATTGGAGCGCATGTCTAGAAACAAAGAAGAGACAATGTTTTCTCGAGGATGAAAGTTTGTAGAATCAAATCTAAATATCACAGCAGATCAACTTCAAAGCTCCATCATTGCCACACTACAATGAAAAAAGGTGAAAACTTCACGACCACCATCCACAAAGAAGCAAGCAAAAGTGCAGAAAGTAGTAGCTAAGCAAACTAGTTCCATTTTGGATGTAGACAAGGCATCTTTGGCATCCTCATCAACAGAGGGTTTAATGTCAAAGATGAGAATTGTGGATCCAGATGTTTTAGAAGCTGAGGCCATGAAAGGACAAGAAAAAGATACACGTGGAATGAATAAGTACATAAACTATTTTCCTTTCCAATATAGGGAATTTGATATCCCTATTCAAAATTGTTGGCTTGCTCCTGATCACTATAATGCACGTATTATTGATAAAAAACACGCTGAAAGTGTGTTATTTGGATTTTCACGGAGTACGACCAAGCCTGCAGCATGTGCATATTTGATGCCTGTTCGAAATGGAAAGTCAAAGAAGGGGACTCCTTTGGCAGTAGAAGAGGTAGAAGAGCAAAAAATTAAAGATTATCATTATTGGATTCTTGATGGGCAGCATTCAATCTATGCTACAAAAGTTTTGCTTCACAATGAACAAAACAACAAAGAGATATTTGAAAGATTGATTAGCGTGTATAAATTTAGAAAGGCTCGCATTGTTGTGAATGCTCCTCCATTTGTTGCAATTGCTATATCTCACATTGCAAATGAGGAGGCTTAGGCATTGTATGTCAAGCAACCTTACAGCCAAATATTGAGACATTTACGGAGTCAATGGATCTTCTTAGGACGACCACCAAAGGCAGCAAGTGGAATTGCAGAGGGACATGCATCTCGTGCCGGATGGGATGGAAGTTATTTTCTTTGTCTTGTTGATAGTGTTTAATTAAAAAATCTTGCTCAATAGTTTAATTATTTCTCTATTTCTTTCTAGGCTTTTCTTCGATTGGCAAGAATGAGTGCAACAGCAAGTTGGATTGCTAAACAGGCACACATGGTCACGTACTCTGATTTAATTTTATGATTGTTGGATAGAAATCATTGAAAGTCTAGAAGAGGAGAATAAGAAACCCCCAACAACTGTATTTAGATACCGTTGTGACCTTGAGGAATCAGAGGTAAATACTATTCAAGAATATATTAGAGATGAGAAGATTTTACTGTCAAAGAGTGCAAAGGATGGTGATGCAACTGACATGTATGATCGAATTAAGCAGTTGAAGAAAGACAAATTGATTCAAGATGCACTTCTTGAAGGCTTCAACAATTTGAATGAGTCTTCACCATGTAAAGACTGGGAGGAGGTGGTCAAAATGTATAACATCAATGATGTTGTTTATAAAACACTTTTAAGGCTATGCGAGGAATAAATCAGATCTAGTTTGATGCGTGGAACAAAGAAAATGGATTTTCCAGATGGAGCAATAAAATACATGCAATGGGCAATTCACCTTCAAAAGGAGAAAATTGAGCCTAGAGATTTGCCATGGTCAATCTATGTGGTGAGCCTACAAATGGAAGGCAATCTCTACTTGATGCGCCACTTCAATAATAAAGTGCCTATTGGCTTATGTGTTTTAGATATGACAAAAAACGTTGGTGGCAATTTGAAGTGGAGTGAGGAGACATTTAACAATGCTTTGGATGGGATCTTGGCTATTGCTGGAGGGTCAAAAGATCCCGGATTTGTCTTTCTTGCATTTGTGGATTTCACTTACTTCACTAAATTTCAATGTGCCTTTCACGCCATGTGAGATAATCTGAGCTACCATTGTTGTGGTGCATTGCATCACTTTCCATCAGCTCCTTGCAAAGGAGCAATTCAATTCCTAACAGTTATTGCCTTCTTGGGACAAGGCAATGCATTTGAAGACCTGAGAAGAAGATCAGAGGAACATCCCATGCCAATTGATTGTTCTCTTTTTCAAGTAGCAGATAACGATATGTCAGATTTGCAATATTTGGAGGCCAAAAAAAGAGCTTTGGTCAAGCACTACATTCGTACATATTGTTTTGAAGACCGCAAGCTTGTTGATGTTTTTGGTGATGGCTCCTTGGTTGCACAAGAAGGAATACAACAGAAAAAAGAAGTTATATGCTTAGTTGATAGTGTGGAGGAGGCAAAAAACGTGGAGACCATGATGCTAGACTTTGTTAAGTCTCATGAAGATATAGAAAAATGGGCTGGACTTCAACAATCCACTTCGCAATCAGAAGACACTGTGCCTATTACAGAGGAGTGCTCTCCACGAAGAGAAGAAGAAGAACAACAACAACATCCTTTGTCAATGGAGGACTTTTTGGAAATGGAGACATGTATGTTTTGAGTTTCTTGTGCATGTTAGTGTTTCTTGTTACTGATTTGATATTCTTAATGTTAGATTTTGCTTTATATAGTATTGATTGAGTTTGTAATTTTTATCTCAAGCACTCAAGGTTTGAATGTAAATAGTAAATTACTTGAGTTTTTGAATGGTGGATCTTTAGACTAAAACTATAACATTTAATACTCACAAAGACTTAATTACTTAAGAGCTTGAACTCAATAAGTTTTGGACCTTTTATCAATACCCCCTTGATATGATACATTAGATCCTAGAATGGTTAAATGGTGATGCTTCATAAATTGAACCTAGTTTAGACAGGTGCTGGAGCCTAAATTTAAACTAACCTTGCTACAAGGGAGCTTATGTTTGGACTATGAGAACTAGCATAAGTAATCAATTAGAGCATAGATTAGACATGTGGTGGTGGCATTAGAGACCAAAATCTTAATGAGCTTGGAAAGGTATTTAAGTACTGCAATTTACTTAGTTTTAGTACTCACTAAAGGCATAGCTTGACAAAAGGTGGACCTTACATGGATCCTAATTTCAAGAGGTGTGGTAGACGTTCAAACCAAGCTCATATAGCTTGGACATGTGGTGGGCCTTTCATGGAGACTAGTTTAGACAAGTGTGGTACACCTTGTAACCAACACCCATTTGTTATATTAGCTTGGACAAGTGGTGGACCTTGCTTTTATGTTTCAATGGAGCATATTTTGGACAGGTGGTAGACCTTGTTTCTCTCCATGCTTCAATGGAGAGAAACATTAGCTTGGACAAGTGGTGGACCTTGCTTTTATGTTTTAAAGGAGCATATTTTGGACAAGTGGTAGACATTGTTTCTCTCCATGGTTCAATGGAACCCACCTTAGACAAGTGAAGTACCTTGAAACCAAACCCCCATAATACAACCTACTAAATAGGTTGGAAAATTGGTGGGATATGAAACCATCCATGATAGAGCATAGTATAGGTGAAAACGTAGCGGTCCTTATATCAATTACCCATGCATAGCTGGGACAAGTGGTGGACCTTGATTCTCTCTATGTTTCAATGGATCCTATCTTGGACTAGAGATACATCTTACTTATTTCCATGCTTCAATGGATTGTAGCTTGGATAAGGAGTGGACCTTCAAACAAAACTCCACAGCATAGCATATATTAACAATTCATGGGTTTTATAGAGATTTTCTTGCCTATTTTGGAGAGTTGGTAGACCTTTCTTCTCCATGCTTCAATGGATCTGAGGTTGGACAAGCGGAGCTGGAGAAGTGGTGAACCTTAAAATGAAACCTCCCATGCTACAACCCATCATAGATCGTATATGTAGTGGACCTTGAAACTCTTTTATGTCCCTAGCTTAGAGAAGCATTGAACTCTTGATTATCTCCATACATGAAGGCAAGGTTGGACAAGTGGTGGACCTTAAAACTAGAATCTCTATGCAATAATAGGCAAGTGGTGGAGCTTGTTTTCTCCATGTTCCAATGGAGCCTAGCTTAGACAAACAATAAATCTTGCTTCTCTCCATGTTTCAATGGATCCTAGCTTAGAGAAGTGGTGTATCTTTGCTTCTCTCCATGTTCCAATGGACCATAGCTTAGACAAGTGGTAGACCTTGAAAAACACCCCCCGTATACAATATATTATGGGGTTTTCATGTTTCAATGGCACCTAGCTTGGACAAATGGTAGAGCTTGCTTCTCTTTATGTTTCAATGGATCCAATCTTAGCCAACAAGTGGTGGACCTTGAAACAAGAACCCCCCCCCCCATGTACAATGTATTATGGGTTTTGAAAGTACTAGGAGAAAATAATAGCTTTGATAAGTGGTGGACCTTGCTTCTCTCCATGCTTCAATGGAGCAGAGGTTGGACACATGTTGGAGAGAAGATGGTTGCCCATGAAATAAGACCATGCATGCTATAATCAATCATATGTTGTACACATTGTGGACCTTGCAACTGTTTTATATGCCTAAGTTGGACAAGTGGAGGACCCTTGATTACCTCCAGATATCAACAACAAGCAAGTTTTGACAAGTGTAGTACCACCAAACAAGAATCTCTATGCTACAATAGGTAGGACACGTGGTGAACCTTGATATCAAACCATCCATGCTACTAGAGATGATAGTGATAGCCGTTTTTCGGCTCTCCATAATTGCCATACTAGATTACTCCACCCTACCAAATTCACCCAAACGCTATGGCTATCCCTACCATTTCACTGTACATAGGCGTGTGTGAGTTAGGGGGCTTTTCCCATATCTTCTTAAAAACCCTCAGCTAGCTAGTCACTGGGTTAGATGAGCCAAAAAAAATAAAAAAAATAAAAAAATAAAAGTATATTATGGCTTCTTTGTGTGTAAATATTTCATTGTATATATGGCCTAAATATAGGGATTTTTTATAATTATTTTGGTATTTTATTTAAATATTTCTACTTAGGTGTGTGTTTTATTAAACCTATGTACACCTTCTTTCATCCTCTTACACCATAATTATATTTTTTGCCAATATGTACATACTCTAATCTCATATTTTTCCTTTATACAAATCACTCCCACATTTTCACCCTCACCCTCGTGAAAACAAAAAATTGATTTTTACTCATTGGTTTCTTTTATTATATTATTTACTTGCATACATTTTTCTCTTTCACCCAAAATAATTCAAGGAGGGACCATATCATATGATTCCAATATCTTTCCATATCCATAACTCCTCCATATTTTTATTATTTTTACTCATTATTCTAACACCATGTGCTCATTGAGCTAAAGTCCATGAATAGTCCATACACTAGTCCCACCATGTATATATTTCTTATTTCACCAATAATCCTCCTCCATGCATGGGTCAAGGGAAACTTGAATGCTTTGTATTATAATATGACAAAGGAGGGGCTCACTCTTGGATGCATTGTACAAATTCAACAAAGGAGGGGGCCACTAAAAGACTTTTGCAGGCATAAAAAACAGGCTTTTTGGTGAGAATTTTGACACCTATCTCCACTCCGAATTTGGAGCGGTGGTCAAAAGAGAAAATGTAACCTACGCTCTGAATAATCACCTCAAATTTTTTCATGATTTTTGGAGCTACCAGCGGTGAGCTATAATTTTTTGAGTGGACCCCAGTTTGCCCACTTTTCTCACAAGTAGCCCTTAGTCTTCTCTCACCCTTCCACACACCTACTCACTCTTACACATCCCTCCCTCTCCTTCCCTCACTCAAACCTGCAATTTCCATGGCTTCTCCCACCCTCTTCACCATTACCCTTCTCTCTCATCCCTATAGTTCTTTTATGAACCTCTACCTACATACACCCTCTCCATGTCTCTCTCTATTGCTTCTATGTTACAATTTCATTTACCTCTCCTAAAATATCTAAAATTCAGCATCTTAACCATGATAACTTCTGCAAATTGAGGATTTTTCATCAACAAATCCTCTTTTCATCGTGGTGGTCAACCGTGGCGGCGGCGTAAAGAAGCGAAGAAGAAGAAGAAGACCAGCGGTCATTTTTTCCACAATCTACACAAGGGTGAGTTCAAGCTTCTTCAAAGCTTCACCATCTCAATGATTCTCTTTTAATTCACCCCTCTTCCTTCATCAAATCAACTCACTCTACCCATTGTAAATGTAACATTAACTTTCTAGTGATTACTAACGACTAACATACTAACACAAAATAGCATTGACCTAACCATAAAAGACACCTCACCTCAAGACATGTATAGTAACTCTCTCTCTCTCTCTCTCTCTCTCTCTCTCTCTCTCTCTCTCTCCCCCCCCCCTTCCTTAAAACTTACTTTCACCTTATCTACCATCAATAATGCTCTCTTTTGAGCCCACACCCATGACTCAAGCAGAGAAAGAAGGCCCGCAATGTTTTGATATTCAAAAAAATCATAATCCTGATTTGTTAGCTTGTAAATTAGGATTTCCAATAATATTAATGAGGGGTCTCCAACCTATAAATAGGCCCCTCTCCTTCTTGTAAAACAACCTCCAACATCTCACATAGCACCCGCACCCCAACACTCTATGCGTGAGGAGAGACTTAGGTGTAGCAACCACTTGTGAGCTTCACTCTTGGTGTGAGAGAAGCTTTCAAGCTACACATTGCAAGTGAGAGAGCGTGAGTTTCACAAATCTCAAAACCACTATTGTATATGATCCTTTATCATCAATAAATTGAGGTTTGGTGCATCAAAGGCGTGATTCGACGTTCAAATCTTCGTCCTTCCATTTGTGCAATACGGTTTGGTGAATTCAAGGTGACTTGTGTATTTTGAGTTTTTATTAGTTGATCTTGATTTTAGAAAGTGTTTTAGTGTGTTTTTTCATTGCCAGTTTTGTGTCCATTGTAAGAGGGTATTGTGGTGAGAGGTCTCCGACACCCTAAGACAGTGTGTGTGTGTTTTGGCAATGTTTAGCAATCACTAAGCATTGAGTGAGTTTTATACAAGTTCTACAATACCATCATAACGAACCATCTCCATTTGCAAGTCACAAATAAGGTATTACGCAAGATCCTTTTCTCTCTCTCTTCCCTTTGCTCTAGCTCTCTCTGGTCCAGTTTGTGTGTGTCTTGGTGTGAGGTTGTTTGTGTGTGTTGTGTGGTGCATCTTCTTGGTTGTGCCAAAATCTCTCTTGCGTCCTAGTTCGCATACCATAACTAGGTGGTGCCCCTATCTTGTTTGGGTTTGGCTGTGGGTTTGTTGTTGTGTTGTGCTTGTGGTTGCCCCAGCCCCAATTGAGCAGCACGGGAGCCTTGAGGGGTGTTTAGAGGTCGCCTCTCTTGTTGCCCGCCCCGGACCGCCTCAATAGGTTTCACATGTGGTGGAACCTTGTATCAATGTTCTATGTGTAGTTTTTGACTAGTGATAGACCTTGAAACTAGTCCCTCTAGGCTACAAGAAAAAAGAGATGGATGAGGAGGCTAGACTACTTTTATTGCATCAACGCATCCCATGTTACCACATATACTATAGCGTTCTTGAATAAGTGTTGGATCTTGTGTCAATGCTCCTTGTCTAACTTGGACAAGTGGTGGACCTTGGTTCTCTCTATGCTTCAAATGGGCAATAGATTGGAGACACAGTGGCCTTTTTTTTTCAATGATTTTATTTTTTGGAAACCTTGGAGGCACCATGTAAGAGGCACTCTATGTTTTCCATACAAATGGACTGTAAAATGATGATATCTTTCTTTGATCTTGTCATTATTTTATGCATAATATTTTCTTCTTTTTGCAGACACAAGGGAGTTAAGTGATATAAAAACTAGATGTATTTCACACTATGATTGGCATGCAGATCCTTTTGGGACACCAACTTTTACTATTCCCAAAGATGTAATTTTCCATATTAACGTTGTGGATTTTGAAGTGCGACCTTCATGTATTCAAGGAGCTGGTTATGGGCTATTTTTGCATACTACCCTGGAAAGTGGTTTGACTATTCTAAACTATGGAGGGCATAAGTATAGATTTCAAGACTGGAAAAAGATATGCAAAATATTTCCAAGAGCTTATAAATATTCTCTTCTAGAGGATCCAAACATAGAAGAAGAGGAAGATCAATCATACATTATTGGTTGTGTAGAAGAAAGAAACGTGTCAGGCTATATAAATAGTTCTCATAGTACAAATCTCTGTCCCAACGTACGCTATACATTTGATCCAAATTTTACACCTTGGCATAAATGCACCTCTTCACACATCAAGTCAGAAGAATATGGCCATATATGCATTGAGACTATTTGTCAAGTTGAAGCAGGATAAGAGTTGTTTGTTGCTGACTATAACTTTACTTGACATTGTAAAGTATTGTACATGGATGGAAATGTCAAGTACATGCATCATTTTCATTTTTCATGGATGAAATCTCAAGTGAATATAACATTTGATTATTGATTACTATGGTTATTGCAAGGGATGCAGTAGGTATGGTTGGGTTTAAATTCTCTTTCTATTGATGCTTGTGTCAATGATGTTATGGATGTTGGTCGAAAGGAGTGAGTGTTCCTAAATGCTTGCAAGTAATGAGAAAAAGGTGCCAAATTCTTATGAGATGTGGGTGTTGCAATGTGGTTCAAGGGTAGCTCTACTTTATTGTGGAGGTCGTGGATATTATTTTCTCTCAATGGTATTTGATCCAAGAGATTCTATGGATCTTTAGAAGTAGGCTCGATAGGATGGGTTCTTTTTCATGCATAATGTCCTCGGTTGATGTTTGATCCATGATTAGCAATCTTACGCCAAGAATATATGATGTCGGTAGCCATAAATTAATGTATGCTTATGTGGATTCTATGAAGCTCCAATTTTGAGCAATTTTTTTTCTTTTTCAATTTGATACAGGCAAACATGGTTGTGGATGATTTGTGGAAGTTGATTTATATTCCATGTGATCCAATTGGCAGTCTCACGATTATTATAGGTTATGGAATTTATTTGTAAAATTAATTGATGTAGAAAATTTAATTATATTGGATGGTTTTTCTTCTCTGAAGGTAAATTCTTGAGGTTTTCCTTTGATCTTGGAGGTTTATGCTTACATGAAGTCAAATTTTGGGAGGTTATTGATACCATGCTTAAAGTGGGACAATGGCTTGATGAGGAAATATACTTGCCAACGGATGTGCAAGTTCAGAGGAGGTGGATGTTGTCATTCTTTGTATCCACTAGCAGAGAAGAAAAAATACTAATAAGAATTTTTTAGTTAATTTTTTTTGGCAAAAGAATGTTGTTTTTACTGTAATGATTTCAAGGAATGCCTATATGAAAGTGATAATGGATATTAGTGATTGTTTTCTTGTTGTGGTAGATATATATGCCAAATTTAGTGAGATTCATAGAGCACAATAAGTCCTTGAGGAGTTTATTGACCGGAATGGTGTCATTTGGATTATGTTGATTATAGGATCATGCCCAACAACACAAGCAATTGTACTTTGTAGTGTATTGGCCAGTTTTTAGGCAAAATATGTTGTACTTAACAATGATTTGGACGATATGTAAGCTAAATTTGGAGCTCTTAAAAATATTTTAAAAAGATTTTTTATGAAACGGAGTTTCTTGGAGTAGATTGAATGCAAGATTATGCTCAACATGACAAGGTGTAGTGTTTTGCAATGTTTTGATAAACATGCATGCAAGTTGTTGTGTTTGGCAATGCTTTGACCGATATCCATAATGCCAATAAGGTGAGTTTAATGAGAAATATAAATGCTTGGGCAAGTAGGCCAAATATAGTCTCATTTTCACTTATAATTTTTTAGAGAGCTCTCACAAAGACCTCTTTTCTACGCATATTTACGAGCTTCCAATGGACCCCACAATGCAAGTCTCACATGAGACATGAGGGTAAGTTTCTAACCTAATAACAAACTTGTTTTATTGTTGGATTATCAAATGGATAGCCAAGAAGAACTCTAGGTCAACAAGATATCCTCCCGGTAGAAAGATGAAAAAATGACCATATTAGCAAACAGTCTAGTGCACCAAAGTAAACTAAACTTGGACCAAACAATCGCATATACTTTGTTGCAACATATCACCAAACCAAAGGAGTTGGTGGAGCTATTGGATGATCCATCCAATGTTGGCATTGCTAAAGTTTTGCGCCAGAAGTATTTTAGTGAGCGAAAGAGCATTGTTTCACCTTAAGAGATGATTGAGGTGTGCAACAGTGCATGAATAGGTTTCAAGGCCTACGAAGCTTTGTATAGACTTGTCACACTCGATCATAGAGAAAAAGTTTTGTTTAGGCTGTTGCCAACACCTTACAGTGTTAGCGTCGCAAAAAGGTGCACCAATAATTATGTTGCAAGCTTTTTGGGTGGATTTCAATATATGGAGGATGCCATTCCATTAGAACACAACAAATCCTTTCGTTAAAACCAGTTCAATAATGTTTGTTGACTTGTTGAAGCTCCAAGAGTCAATGATTAGATTTTATGGTTGACAGAGGAAGAGTGTGATGGCAAAGTTATATCTGTGATGAAGCTTGATGAGTGCCAGATTGTCAAAGGAAAGCGACTAGAAAGGGTAAGCGTTACGCTTATGAACAGATCCTTGGTGGGCATCGATGTTGAGCTAGATGACAACAAGAAGGGAAACACGTGTTTAGGTATTCAGTCCAAGAATAATATTTGGTGGCTGGAAGCTTTTCATCTCCCCCATGAGACACATGAGTCCCTCAAATGGTATTTTAATCACACCCCAATTGTTGACGTCATTCAGAAACAACAAGAAGGACAACGATTTCAAGTTTCAGGTCTGGGTATGTTCCAAGTGGAGTAGCATTTGGCAGGAGACTTGAAAACTCTCAAGTATATGTTAGGATGCAAGCAAGGTGCAATGACCCTCTTTCCATGCATTTATTGTTGCCACAGTAAAGTCTCATTAGGAATTGAGGGCAAGGGTAAGGGTAAGGGTAAGGGTAAGGGTGGAAAAGCTGCAGTCAACTCTGCAAAAGGTAAGGGTAAGGGTAAGGGTGGAAAAGCTGCAATCAATTCTGTGAAAGATGTGACCACTACACAAAAAATGGGTAAAGCACTACAACAATGGTTTCAAGGTATCCTCAGTTGTAACTAGAGTGTACCCCCTAATCAAGACATGGACGATCCAAATTGGGATGCAATTCTACTAAATGTGCATGTGTGCACTCTTCATGCCCATCTACAAATTCTTGACAAGTTGCTTATGCTCCATATTAATTATGCTTGGAATATGGAGCTTGCAAAAATAAGGGAAGAGTGTATTAGAGAACTTGAATCTATTCTATCAAGCGTTGGCCTACATGGTGGTGTAGTAGAGCTATCAAAGGACAGGAAGGCATCTAGAACTATACAGAATCGTCCTAATAAAATATGTATGGGTGGTAGTAAGGCTAGGCATATGATTTTAGACTATTTTGACTCCCAAAGTTCTAGTGAGTTTCAATTGTTGAAAAAGACGTGTGACATTACCATCTACAGAGGTAACGAAACAGCCCTAGGAATTAATTGTGCTCGTGTGTGGCAGTCTGTAGGTGATATTTTTCATTTGATTGAAAAGGAAAATCTAACTTCTGTTGAGAATTTGTAATCAATAGTTTCAGAGCGCAAATGGTGGATGCCTGGGGGGAGACACACATAACACATTACATGGTGGGTTGAACACTTTGTCTTTGCAGTAAACAAACATCATTGTTTGAACTAAAGTTTTATATTTTTGCAGCACATTCTTTTTGCTCATAGCTCATTTTTTCTCAACACATTTGGTTCATTGGTCATTTGGAGTAGCCAAGGAATGGAGCGTTCACACTATCAAGCAAAAGCATTGTATTTTCAAAATACAAGGCATGTAGGTGGGAGGAAAAAGAGCAATGCCCTACACAAAATGTTCAATTGGTTCTATAGAGTTTTAGCTGGGAGAGAAAGGAAGAAGACTAGAGTGCAAAGAAGCTTGAAATGCAGAATAGAGGCAAGGTATGAAGGGAAATGTACTTCTCTATGTCAAGTAGTGTTTGTCTTGTCAAAGGATTAAGGTGGAGATACGGAAGATTCTAGGTAAACTACATCCTTTAGATTTTCCCCAAATGAAATAGGAATTTATTAGCATGAACTTTGTGGTTAGCGTGAGGCAATTGCAATCATATCATGCTTCTAGTGCAAAAGATCGATTCCAGTGGTGGTTGGCGACAAGGCGACGAAATGGCAGACGTTGGGTGGAAAACCAATAAATTTTTGACACTAAACATTCCCATATTTGGCAAACATTGTAATGCCACATGATTTGTTGATGCCTCAATCAATGGTTCCATATAACAATTTTTGATAATTTTGGAGTTATTTTTTATTTTTAATGGTATTCTTGATTATTATTATTTTTTTAAAAAAATAGTACTTTATAAGTCAAAACGCACAAACACACACGCACTTACATCTTGCACCACATGGACGATTCACACGAGCAGACTAGCACTGCCCACAACAAGACCACCACAGCCCCTCACACTGCAAAAAATCAACAGTCCGAACCCCATGAAGAATCTACGGCTTCAAATCCATATCCGCAACCACAAGTGGATAACCCAACACCCCATCCCGCTCCAAACACCCAAAAGCCTCCCCAACCATCAAATCGAGATAATCTAAGCAACATGCAACACATATTTGAATATCTTAGCGATATAACCCATGCCAATCGCACACCTCTGCCAGATCCCCTACCAATTTCAACTCTTCACAGAGAAATGCAAGAACTAGAGAAATAGAAGAAGAATATCGATGTACGCTTGAAAATCCACCGCAATCGCCTCCTGCCACAACCACTACTACTCAGGCCACCTCAACTACTAAGCCACCAAAGTTTCCATCGCGAATCAAAGAAAGAGTAATCAAGGTTATGCCAGGAGACTTGGTTGCTAAAGAAAAAGAGGCAAAGAGGAGGAAAAGGAAAAAGGAGAAGCAAAAGAAAGAGGCAGCTGAGAAGGAAGAGCAGAGAAGACAGAGAGAGCAAGAGGAAAGGCAGAGAGCTGAGACCGAGAGAGCTCATTTGGCCAACTTACAAGCACGAGCAAAGGCAGGACAAAGGTGGCACAACATAGAGCTCAAGTCACCCAACAATCAAAGGATGGGAGTTCAAGGCCTTCAAAAATCCCTCAGAGCCAAGCAACGTGCAAAAAGAAAAAGGGACAAGGTGACACTTAAAGAGAAAAAAACCCAAGAGGAGAGGAGGAAAAAATATAAAGATGATCCTCCTCAATAGGAGAGACAAGCGGCTCCTACACCACCACCAACAACACAAAAAAAGCGGAGATGGAAGCCAGGCACAGTGGCTCTGCATGAGAACGAAATATATCAAAAGAGCACTTAGCCAATCATACCCAAAGCGACCTTCTCTCGGGTGGTGAGAGAGATGATCGATGAATATAGAAACTCCGTTACAAGAATACAACGTGCAACTTTACAGGCCCTACAGGATGCCGCTGAAGACATTTTGGTGCAACTTTTTTAGAATGTCATCTCCTGTAATGACACATGCAAAGCATGTAACATTAAAAAATATGGATTTAGCCTTAGCAAAAAATTTAAGAAATGAAGGATGCCTTCATAAGGTGTAATTTATCTCATGTACTCTCTCTTCATGAGATTTTTAATCTTCGTCTATAATATCAAATGGAAAACCATTCCGTGAAATTGTTCAATTTTAATTTGTACATTGTTTTTTATCAATATTTGAATTGTTGAATATGTTAAATTTAAGTTGACCACCATGGCTCTCATTTTTGCACCTGAGGCACACACATGCACAGAACTTTAAACATGCAGCCATCGGAGGCCGAGGGGCGTGTCTTGGTGATAATTTTACAAAACGGGCCGACACGGGGAGCTACAGGGTCAAGAAAACTAGGTAACCCATCGGTGGTGCTGAGAGGGGCAAAAAAAACCCATGTGTGCCACGGCATGCAAGAGCAATTTTGGCCCAGAATTGCTTCCTGCATTGCACCATGGCGCACAGGGTTTTTTCTGCCTCTCCTGACCCCTCCCCACACCGCCGATGTGTTACCTAGTCTTGTTGGCTTCGTACACCCCCCCCCGTTGCCCTGTTTAACAAAAGTATCACCGAGATGCGCCCCCCGGCCACCTGGTGGCTGCATGTTTGAGGTTTTGTGCATGTGTGTGCCTCGGGTGCAAAAATGGAAATTATTGAACAATATGAAAAAAAAAATGGTGACAAGAAATCATTGACAAAAACAATTATTCTTTATTGATTTGGATATTACATCATGGTCGACTGTTTTTTCTACGAATTACATCTGTGGGTATGGGGTGAATGGATGACTTGGCGCCAAGGGATTTTACAATTTCCTCTGGGTTTGTCAACCCTTGACCTAGGCTCAAAGCGCAGTGGGAGAGGACCGAGGTAAAGGCATACAATGCTGCCTCTTGGTCCACCAATATACATTTGTGAGCGTTTAGGGTGAGAGAATATTCAACAAGTATTCCACTTAATGTTTTAGACTTTAGCAGCTCTGGAGAACCATTCTTGGAGAACTCTGTGTGAGCAACTCTAAGA
Organism: Adiantum capillus-veneris; assembly: GCF_014529385.1. Taxonomy (NCBI): domain Eukaryota; kingdom Viridiplantae; phylum Streptophyta; class Polypodiopsida; order Polypodiales; family Pteridaceae; genus Adiantum; species Adiantum capillus-veneris. Next base: position 101,144,864 of record NC_140951.1, read on the forward strand.
ATCGATGGCCCTAGGTGGCTTGGGTAGTGCCAAAGAGAGCTATCCCTACCCATGGAGACGTTGCGCGAACCTCCAATACGCATTGCAAAATTATCAACATGATAAGCCGTCTACAAAGCATTTTAATTGATATTAACACTAGTTTGGAACCAAAACAGGACACTTAAGTGTTCTTTTTTTACAAATTTAAATTAAATGCTACTTGCATTAGACGGATTATTTAAGAAAAACCTCTTGATATTCTTATATATGCTAGCTAGAGGGTCTTTTAAAAATATAACCTTGCATTTTAGAATCTACTATGATCAAGAACTATACTCATTAAGTTGACCCTCGTAAGACTATGATTGATGGTTTGAAGAAATCAACTTTATAAGCTCAAGAAAAAATGAAGCGACCTTGTAGAAACTTTTATGTGTCTTTTCCACAATTTTGCTATAGATAATTGAAAGTATATAGAAATTGACTTGGGAGTATATAAAATAATGGAATGCTCTATGTGTTTGATATAGCCATTTCAAGCATATCGTTGTAACAAAGAAAAATATATTTTTGATGTATTTGTGAGGTTTAGAAAGTGGTACATTGCTTACCCTTTCCATTGAGGACTCAAGGTGGAAAGTAGAAGGGCTATGGTATGCAATAATTATTGGATTATTTTAAATATTCAAAACTGCAGAAGAAAGAACTTTGATACTTTCATTCTTGAGACATATTCATTCAAAACCTTAAATAATATCAAACTTTCTATGTGGATCAACTAAATGTATCAAAGTACGTGGTACATACACAATTGGGGTGCCCAAAACCTTGGTTTTAATGTTATTATGGAAAACTCAAGATTTTCATGAGTTTTTGCACGATAAAAAATTTAAGATAGAGTTCAAGCAATGAAATTTAATTGAGTTAGGAGCCCCAAAAATATGTAGTTTCTTGGTTTCAACATTTAAAGTCACTTGTAGTTGTCAAATTGCACTAGAATAGCCCCAATTCAATGAGGGGAGCTTTGGAAGACCAAAATTATGCTCTTATTCAGCATGTGCTCAAGTATGAAATTATGTCTATGACTTGGAGACTTGTCTTTAAAGTGCATTCCATTGTTTTATAACACTAAGCACTTATACTTGGCTTTTACAAACATAAAAAAGGCCATCTCTACAAAAAGATATAAGAATTCTATGATTTTTTTGGGCAAAACAGCTTGAATTCTACTATAATTTATGAGTTAGAACTTACCAAAATTCTGTCCATATGGATTGTATTTTGACATGGATAAAAATTGAATGTTTTCTTTCCCTCATAAACAACCTATGGTAGAAGAAAGGTATACAAAACTTCTTTGTAGCTTGACAAATAAATTGCCAAAACTTGGAAAGACAACAAGACACTTTAGTGTCTCAGGACACTTAAGTGTCCAATTACAAAACTAGTGTTATCACTTTTAGTAAGGAATAATAGAAATTCTAGTAGGTTAAGATTTGTGACCTCAGTTTCTTTAGACTTCTAAGATTTTTATTTGTAAGATCGATGCTAGATCGATCATCTCTACCAATTGAAATCAGTTGTTTGTGTGGATAAAATGCACTCTACAGTACGCTTTTGTAGAAAGAGGCACATGATTTTATTTCCACTAGTGTACTTGCTACTGTTTGCACCAACTATTGATCGTTTTCACTGGGGAGGAAAGAGAGGCTTTCTAGGATATCCTAGTCTTTGAAGTCAATTTGAAAAATTAACTTTCTCTTCCTTTCCATTGGGACCCTTCATGCCCGCATAGATAGCAAGCATTGCAAGCGACTCATCTTCTCTGAGTCCTAAAATTTCGGCAATGTCATCAAGGAACAGAAACTGACGATCATCCACCACCACCGGATGCGAAGTGAGAATTTGGAGTTTCGGGACCGCTTCCAGCACCTCATCTCCCTCTATAATTCGATCTTCCTGCTTAGTGGAGCTGGGATCTTGCAAGATTACGAGTTCCATAGATGCTTCGGATCTATATCTTTGATAACTTCATTTGATTCCTCCACAATGGTCACAGGAGGTCTTTGGTTGACCTTTTCCTTTGATTTTCCCTTGTCCATGCCCTCAAGCACAAGTAATGCGAGAACCATGTCCCATGATTTAAATTGGTTGCCTATGCACCCCATGCCCAAATCCATGAGATCATCCTCATCCTCTATCTTGTAGTCCCCTTCCGTGAGACCTTCAATAAACCTCAACAAGTGAAACCATAAGTTTTTGTCAGTCGCATAGAGATGCTTCAAGAAATCAATTCGCAACCATGCCATGTCCGATCCCTCAAAGATTATGGCATATTCCTCCATGTGCTGCAACATATAGTCAAGAAAGCTTCTGAATGCCTCTGTATGAAGGCTGGTAGTGGCCTGCATGTTAATTGTCCCCTCAAACACACCGAGTAGTTCATGTTCTCGATCTGCAAGTCCTACCTTTTCTAATTTAGTGAGAAGTGCATCAGTAGACGTTGACATGGGTTCATTTGCGAGGAAGATGCGAAGAGAGCTTAGAGCTAGAGTTTTGTGAACGTGAGAAATGAAGTTTAAAAACTAGAAAATCACTTATATACCCAAAGTCACTTTTAATAAAACACTTAAATTAATGTCAAAATAACTTAAAATTTTAATTTTAAACAAAATCACGCGACAAAGCATTGAAGACACCAACATTGAAAACATATGTGCTACATATCAAATAAATTGCACGTTTCAATCCAAAACTTGAACAAGTTGAGAATAAACAAGTATGCGTAGAAACGAGATTCAAAACACCGTATGTACTAATGTGGACAGAATCCATGTCAGTTACAAGCTTTTACAAAAATACATCACGGAAACGGAACGTTCTCACACAGAAAGATCTTCTCTTTTCTCGAGTGAACAATCTTTTCATTGATTACAAAGAGATATTGCTTGGGCAAGGTATATCTAAGATTAAGATGCTTGCGAAGGTGACTGAGATGCCAGTCATTGTTCATTGTAATTGGTGCACTGCGTCATTGTGGAGATGTATTTACAAGTCAACTGATTCTCTAGCAGCAACCTCAGAGTCTAGTGCTTCCCATTCTCCCATCGTCAGCTTCCATCTTCTATTGGGAAAGACCATTGACAAGCTTTGGTTCGCAATATGGTATCTAAAAACCAACTTGTCAGCAACTACAGAGCACTTGATTCTATCTCTCTGATGGTTGACCACCTTAGTTTCCCATCCAGCTGCTGCAAGAAACCCATTGATCACACTTCCCTCTTTTCAAGTCCACATTGTTGGTGTCATGTGAACACTCTGAAGTCGAAATATAAACACAAACACATGAAGATACTTAAACCATGTTACCGTGGATTTATGGGAACTATAGGTGCACTTTTTTGTTGCTTGCACATCCACCTCGATTCTCCTTTTGGTTGCTGCTATCAAGGCACTGTCTAGCTTAGTCCATTCCAAACTCTCTAAGGTTGGTGAGTGAACCAAAGATAGATTACCATATCCATTCCGCCTAGGTGTGATACAAGTATGATTATAAAAAAAAATGTCACGTGAGGCAAGCTCAGAGGACTGACAACCAGCATAGAGCAACTTTCCAAGCTCAATGTGGATGGCCTCAAAAGTTCCTGTGAAGGACTCTATTCGCTTCCACTCTACAAAATCGGATGGAAAAACATTTGTAAACATGAACAAACAGCAATGGAAATCTTATAGTCATGAAAAGAAACACACAAGGCAAAAATACTAAATAGATAACCAAAAAACTTGAAAGAGGAGTAAAAATTACAATTTATAGGAAACCTCGATGGAGCCACTACTGTCTCTAGCTTCAGTTGTGAAGCAACATACACATGCTGCACCCTCACAAGCCTCTTGTCGTATTGTGCTTTCTTGAACTCCATGATTCTTCCCTTCCATTGGTGTGCTCAAGAAGCCATGTGTCTCCTTGAGACCTTGTGTGCACCTCTTGAGTTAAGTTGCATTGTCACCCACATCATTTGTTTTAACTCCATCGCCACCCAATTTGTCGTCTTGTACATTGTTGCATGAAATGGAGTCGATGACACTCTTTAGCTTTAGCTAGAGGTGTTTAGTGAAGCCCATGGAGAAATGGAGAACTTCAGCTTGAGGAGAATGCAGCCCTCAAGAATGCAGTAAGCTTGAGGAGGGAAAGGAGGTTCAAACTTCTGTTGCAAAACTTTTGGGAGGGAAAACTGAAAGGAAGGAAAGAGAAACAAGGTGAAGTGAAGAAAAGTGAGAGATGGTACACTGGAGAGAGAGGGAGGGAATGATCAACACGTTTTTGGAGCGACCCCCTTTTAGGAGAGGGGGGGGAGAAACTCGCAACCAGTAGAGAGAGAAAGGAGTGGTTTTTACTCAACTATTTTGAGAAAAGTTTAGTTTTTGAATTAAAAGAGATTTTCTCTTTATATTTTATAAGAGAGTACAAGTTTGACCACTTACTTTTAGGCCCTACCATACCCACCATTTCAGTACTACACATGGCATCCACGCATTTGTCCCTTCCATAATCTCCTTTTTAATCCCATGGAAAATAAAGAGGCCCCCTTAGACCCCATTCCCTTCCTACTATTCATTTATTTGAGGTGAGCCCATGGTTCAAGTCTTTTGTGATTTAAATTCCTAGTGTGGCCAATGCAAGTATTGTTCTTCCCAGAAACTCCAAGTATACCATGTGTTGTTGTGCCTCCTACAACCTTGGTGGTAGACAAAGTGGTAATCAAAATGATTTATGTAACAATTAGAAACTTAACCCTCATGGATGGAGTGAGTAAGAGCTGATAGAACACGTGTAGAAGCTCGCAAAAGATCATTGAAATCCACTAGCTAGAGCTTTCACACAAAGGACTACAATGCAAATGAGGGTAGAAATGGCCTAGTGAACTATACATACCTAGAATTTTCAGACACTCCCCATCTTTTAGCTAATCACTGAGTCAAGTAACCCTCACAATGTATGCCCAGATTGAATTTTTTTGAAAATTGACATCTGAAGACCTTATTGCAAAAAGTTGTCCAAAGAATTTAGTATGTCAAAGTGGCCGTCGATCAATTTGATCAGAATTGTTCCAAAAAAATTCTTTGTTGTTCCATTGTGCTCTGCAATTTTGCATTTCAAGTTAGATTTTAATGTTGGCATTCTTGCTTGATCATGTTTTTTGGCCAAAGAACACATTAAAAGACTAAAAATTGCAATATTTTTTCTTTTTTTGGAGATATTTACACTATATACACCCCTACAGACTATCATATTATATATTTCCCATTTTGATTACTCATGGGGGACATTTTATTTACAAGTTACAAAGTCTACACGTTAACATTCAAGCACTTTAGAACATTGCCCTTTTCCTAATCTGCCTCAGATATATGGGTCTGTATTTAGAATGCCTTTCCCCCTCCTTGCCTAAGTCCCACGGGTAGCAGAGTGTAGCCCAATTTGTGAACTGCATGGGCAACTATGTCATGTCTATACATAGCTACGATTGGATCTACCATGCTATTGAAGGTAATGCAAGTTTAAACACTATGTGTCGCAAGAGGTGGGACTTGAGCGGTATGACACTGTTAAATATCCACCCTTGAGTGTTAAAGCTTAAACCTTATCATCCTAGTCTTGGACAGCTTTATAATTTTGCATCCATGGGACTCCTAGCACCATATCTTTGTTCATATGGTCATCGGGAATTCAAAAAGAGGTGTGTGGCACAAAAATCTATGCACAAAGATGTTGAGGTTAATTAAACCCAATGTTGATCTGTGAATTCTTTATGACAACCCTTGAATTTAGTTTTGTAGTATTCTAGAGGCTAGGTTGTCGTTCTTTCATATGTTGAAGAGTTGATGGCATTGAGTCGTGCACTTGTGCCAGCTATTGCTTTGACTTTGAATCCATCTTTAAGGGTCACTCTTATTCTCATATCTTTTCTATCGAGCCATTCATCACTTGTATCCACTTCATCGTTGGCTAGGGGTTGAGTAAAGTAGTGATGGTGAATTTGAAGGGTATCGAGTGGAAAAACTTCAGGGATTGGTCGCATTGCCGTTTTTCACCTCAGAATCCAAATGCATGCCTCTTCTTGAGCTTATTCAATCACATTTTGTCATTTGAGATTGCGTTCTTTTGTTGTATGCATTATTTGCAAGAGGTCATTAGTTAATGGTAGATGGTATTTTCAAAGAAGACATCCACTAATCTAGTTTTCCATAACCTCTCTATCTAAGGTATCTAGTTTAACAACCCCACTTTGCGAAACATTCTCAATGAAAATTGGGCCATGTCCCTTCTTTTTGAAATTAGGGATATGTTGTTTCAGTGAGTAAACTAGTACCAAATCCCCTTGTTTGATGAGCTTTGCTAACAAATATGAGTCAAAGAACTATTTTTGTTTTTGTTTTTGTTCATATATATAAGCTATGGTCACTGGATTTTGTTCATCTAGCCACTCTAAATCCTCTAGCTATTCTGACAACTCGTGGCCTTTCCATTCCAATCCGCGTGGAACTCTAAGAGTGGGTAACAAGAATTCCATGGAAAATATTGCATCTTGTTCATAGACCAAGTTAAAGGGAGTAGCATTCAAAACTGTTTTGAATGACACTCTCTAAGACCACAAGGCAAAATGAAGAGGCATTTCTCAATGAACTCTTCCTGAGCTAACAATCTTGGCAAGTACTGAGCTCAATATCTTGTTTGTATGTTTTTCTTGACCATTTTCTTGAGGATGATAGGGAGCACATTTGTTATGGATCACCATAAACTTATTCAACATGTTTTCTATCACCACATTAAGAAAATGTGTTCCTCTATCTCTTACATGCTCAATAGGGAGTCCATACCCCATGTATATGCACTCATACAAAAATCCTCCAGTGGTTCAAGCATCGTTCTTTCTACTAGCTTTTTCCTTGGCCCATTTGGTCAAGCAGTCTATGGGTCACAATAATATATTGCACTTGAGATTTATATGTTGGTGGTTGTATTGGACCGACAAAGTCTATACCCCACTTAGCAAAGGCCCGTGCTCCCATCATAGGTTGCAATGGGATGCTGTTGGGCATGCGGTCGCAATGGCATACTGTCGATGCTTGTTGGCTACTTTGCTCATTTGACATGAATCACATCATTGAACAAATTATTTTGCATTAGCAAGCACAGTTGGACACAAGATTCCAACCATCAATATTGCTTGTTGGCATGTGGTCGCGATGGCATACTGTCGATTCTTGTTGGCTATTTTGCTCGTTGACATGAATCACATCATTGAAAAAATTCTTTTTCATTAGCAAACACAGTTGAACACAAGATTCCAACCATCAATATTGCTCTAGCTATAGTTTTATGAGAGAAATGACCTCTTGAAAGAACAACATGTACTTGTTCTGAGATAGGAAGGTATTCATCTTCACTGACACATAGTCTGAGTTGTTGGTCCTTCCCTCGATAGAGTTGACATCTGATCATCACGTAGTTGGTTTCTTTTGTCTTGATTTCTCTTTGTCTATGTTTATTCATATCTTTAGGGGACATCCTATTGGTTAGACATTCTACCAGATATCTACTCCATTGTGGTGTCACATAGATTTAATATAATGTGGCATGGGGTATGATGGCTTTTTCCTTACATTGAGAAAAAAATTTTACATAATCTTGAATGTATTTCCTCATAGTAGGCAAATAAACACCTAACCAGTTAATCATCGTAAGGTTTAATATTTTGCAAAGTGGAGTCCTACAACCATTGTATGAGCTTGACTCAAATAGTTTGCATGTTTCTCAAGTCCAATGCACAAAAGTAGAGTCCCATCTTTGTTTTTTCAATACAACCTTTCATCCATCAATTGATATAAGGAAGATTTCTCTATTAATCATGGTGTGATAGGAAGTGGTAGTTATGAATCTACTTGGGATATGGTCATTAAAGATACAAGTTTATCCAACCATCTAGGAACCATTTCCATGAAGAACAAATAAGCATTTTGCAAATCATTATCTACCACTTTTAGTGTTTCCCCAAAAGATTGGATCTTTGATAGGTTATCTTCTCTTTGATGTGTGGTGCCCTTCTTGACTACCATTATGAAGTCAAACTCGAGTAGGATAATAAACCACCTTATTATTCTTTCAGTATTGCATGGCTTATTCACTAGATAGATTAAGGCTTGATGTTCCATAAACAAGACAAACTCGTTAGCTAGCAAGTAGTGTCAAAATTCCTTATCCGTACACACCATTCCATGGCCTTCCCTTTCAGTGGTGGTGTAGTTCTTTTCTACTAAGTTTAGCTATTTGATGGCATAGGAGATAGTAAAATCCATTGTCTCCTCTCTTGGCTGAGCTAATATACAACCGATATAAAAATTGAAAGCATCACATGCACATGGAAAACTTTGTTTCACTTTGGAGTCTTCAATATTGGTGCTAATGTCAAGGTTTCTTTAAGCTTTTGGAATGACTCCTCACATTCATTTGTCCAAGTGAAATGAGTAATAAGGACATAAATGGGTTCTAAAATGATTGCATACATGTAGATGAATCTACTATAATAGCCACAATGCCCCATGAATGCCCGAACTTCCTTGACATTTTTTGGTCCAACCATCTCCGTCAATTATTGCTACTTTTTTCATATCTACGGCAATACCATTTGTTGATACAATATGTCCAATAATTTTTTCCTGTCTAGTCATAAATACACATCTCTCCATATTTAAACAAATCCTATGTAGATGACATTTCCAAGTGTTTGAAATGTCTCTCTCTTTTTGTAGAATGCACAAAAAGATTATCCATGTAGACTTCTAGGAAATTCCACAGATATTCCTTAAATGCATAGCTCATTAGTCGTTGGAATGTTGTTGGTGCATTGGTCACTCCAAAATCCATTTTCTGTTGATCTTTGGGATCTATGGCTAATTGATTGTATCCCAAGAACCCATCCAAGAAGATATAAGCCTCTTTCCCAGCTACTTATTCTAAAACATGATCCATGATAGAAAGAGGATAATTATCTTGTATATAGTTGCATTCACCTTCTTGAGATTCACACACACTTTGAGTTTGCTTTTATTTTTTTGGCACTACCACAATAGGTGATACCCAATTAGTGTGATCTAATTCATAGATGAATTTAGACTCCTTGAGATTCTTGATATCTTCCCTCATCTTCCTAGCAAAGGTCATATTCTAGGTGTATGGTTGTTGTCTACTTGGCCTAGCATCATCTCTCATACCGATAATATGTTGACATATTTTAGGATCCACTCCATTGATATCTATATAGAACCATGTGAAAACATACCTATACTCCTTTAACAGCCGCATGAGAATTTATTCCTTCTCTATAGACCAATCTGTAGCTATGTATGCTGGCTTTGAGTCTTCTCATAGCTCTGCAAGGTCAATTCATTTGGCATTTTTTGGTCCCTCATAGAATTTACTTAGTTCTTTTGACTGAAAAAATGGATTTTCTATTATGATTCATTGATCTTGCAAAAATGTAATTTTTCTAGTGTGAGGAAACACTGATCGACTGCCCCTAATTTGTCACCCTCTAACTTCATTTCAATATTCCATACCTTTTTTAACGTCTGTTTCAAATCTTTGTACTTTGATTTGTGCTCAATTTAAGTCAAGGGAGGTTCTTTTTCCTTGGTTTTGTTAGACTTGCTCAATTTCTATTTGTTTTGGTTCATCGATTAGTGTTTTTCATGCCTTGATATCTTCCCATTACTTTATCCTTGATGTGATCCAATGCATCTTTCATCATCAAGAATCGGGTTTTGCTCTTGATTGCTCATTTTGACTACTTTCTTTTCATTTATTTTCTCATTTTTTGTAATACCTTTGTTGGCATCTACGATGCTGATTCAGAAAACAAAAAAATTAAATTTCTCCTCTCATTGCAGTTGGTCATTGCATGTTCTTCTTTACAATCCGTTTCGTCCTTTGTGACCGTGTTGTCCTCTAGTTCATCCATGGCACCATAATAAAGATCGCAAAAAACCTGCTTCTCCTCAATCATTTCAATAGGTACTATCTAAATAGGAATTATGTCGTAACCTTTCTTATCAAAAAGTGGGTGGATGTGGATTTGTTAATGCATACATCCATAGTAGCCAAAATTTGAGTCCACTCAAATGATTCAAATAGATGCTAAGGAAAGGGTTTAGGCACATATTCAACATCGTTTACCTCTTGATTTAATGTGAAACCTTCTCTGTGTAAACTACCTGACTCGAAAGGGACTTGAAAGCTCCACACATCCAAATTGGAGTGTCTTTACATATCCATGACGGTAGTTTACTTTTAGCTGAGGTTTTTTAATCTAACTCCTGGATTGGTGTCCTCAAAATATCCTTGTAAGGATGATCCTTCAAATTTAGCCGAGTGATTTATTCAACTTGTTTCACGTAAATCATTTTTCCAATCCTATATCAATTGTATATGTATCATGAAAGATCTTCCCAGGATGATTTCATTATTAAGTTTTTTCTTAGAATCTATAGTGGCAAAATTGTGTTGGTAGTCGATTCCACAAATGATGACTATCAAATTTTCCTATAAGCCCATTGGATTCTCAATATGCCTATCTACCAGTTGCAACTTGATGCATGTTTGTCTAATTGTTGGTTTTTCATTTTTCCCAAGCCAGACAACTTTCTCTCTATGGCAATGCGTGCCCCACTATCCAGAGCAACCATGGTTATTACATCATTGTACTGTATCGGAAGGGTCCCTCACAGTAATCATCAACTTTGCTTATGGGCATAGATTTGACAATTTTAGCCCGCAATTCCTCTTCTTGTAAATCTACTAGGTTTTCTTGGGTCACTCCCTAAAGCCTATCTTTTCCATGGTAAAAATTGAATATCCTTCCATAGATGTTGTCTTATCTTCAATAGCACACCAAGTGTGATTGTACAAGTCTACAGAATTGACTCCAAACTCACCAAATCTAAAGTTTGCTTAGGTATATTCAATTCTGCAGTTTTATAGACCAATGATTTTTTTGCATTTTAACATAGGTATGAAGGTAGTGTCTACAGTGTTTGAGCTTTTGATAAGCTTGATTTCTTTGATCCTCAATCTCCATACAAGGGTTGTTCATCTAATTCCATGGATGGTTGATATAGCATACATCTTTGATTGGAGATTATTTTAGAGTCAGACTCCTGTATTTTACTTCCCTTACTCGTTCCCAAAGGTGGTTTGTCCAATCTTGTCCAACTAAAGGAATTCCATCTTGCCCCTCCTCACTATCTGTAAATATTAGTTTAGGTGCATCAGTTTCTGCTAAAGTTTCCCTCAACTCTTTATCATCATGTGTTTTTACTTTGTTACATCTGGTTTCAATTTGTGCTTGTTTTTTTTAAGGATTTCAATTGAGGCTTTTGTTTCTCCAGTATAGATTGCATGATTTTCACTAAATGTTTGGAAGATTCAAGTTTGGAGGCTTCCATGTCAAGTGTGGGGTAGTTCTTCCATTTTGTTTCTAGTGTCTGCTTCGCTCTCTCTAGGTGATGGTCACAAAGGCTCACCTAG